>NC_069683.1:70182283-71502283 GCF_023699985.2 Odocoileus virginianus
TGCTAAGTTGCTTCAATTGTGTCCAACTCTTTTCAAACTTAGGGACCATAGCCCACAAGAGTCCTCTGTCCCTGGGATTCTTCAGGCAAGAATACTGGAGTGGGTTGCCAGGCCCTCCTCCAGGGGACCTTCCAAACCCAGGGATCAAATCCATGTGGGTTCTTTACCACTAACACCACCTGGGAAGCCAGTCACCCTGCTTATTTAACTTATATGCAGAGTACATCATGCAAAATGCTAGGCTGGATAAAGCACAAGCTGCATTGTGCTTGCCAAGATTCAAGATTCAGGACTGCCAGGAGAAATATCAACAACATTAGCTATGCAGATGATATCACGGAGGGTGAAAGAGGAGAGTGAAAAAGCTGGCTTGAAATTCAACATTTAAAAAACCGAGATTATAGTAAACCATCAGTCACTTCTTGGCAAATAGAAGGTGAAAAAGTAGAAGCAGTGACAGATTTTATCTTCTTGGGCTCCAAAATCACAGCAGATGATGACTGCAGCCATGTAATTGAAAGACACTTGCTCCTTGTAAGGAAAGCTATGACAAACATAAACAGCATTTTAAGAAGCAGAGACATCACCTTGCTGACAAAGGTCTGTATAAGCAAAGCTAGAGTTTTTCAAGTATTCATGTACAGATGTGAGAGCTGGACCATAAAGAAGATTGAGCCATAAAGAATTGATGCTTTTGAGTTGTGGTGTTGGAGAACTCTTGAGAGTCTCCTGGACAGCAAAGAGATCAAACCAGTTGATCCTAAAGGAAATTAACCCTGAATATTCATTGGAACAGAGGTGGCAAAAATACACAGAAGAACCATACAAAAAAAGATTTCATGACCCAGACAAACACGATGGTGTGATAACACACCTAGGGCCAGACATCCTGTAATGTGAGGTCAAATGGGCCTTAGGAAGCATCACTAGGAACAAAGCTAGTGGAGGTAATGGAATTCCAGTTGAACTGTTTCAAATCCTAAAAGATGATGCTGTGAAAATGCTGCATTCAATATGCCAGCAAATTTGGAAATCTCAACAGTGGCCACAGGACTGGAAAAGGTCACTTTTCATTCCAATCCCAAAGAAAGGCAATGCCAAAGAATGTTCAAGCTAGTACACAATTGCACTCATCTCACAAGTCTGCAAAATAATGTTCAAAATTCTCCACATGAGGGTTAACAGTATGTAAACCGTGAACTTTCAGATGTTCGAGCCATATTTAGAAAAGGCAGAGGAACCAGAGATAAAATTGCCAACATCCTTTGGATCATAGAAAAAGCAAGAGAGTTCCAGAGAAGATATCTACTTCTGCTTTATTGACTATGCCAAAGCCTATGACTGTGTGGATTAAAATAAACTGTGGAAAATTCTGAAAGAGATGGGAATACCAGACCACCTTACCTGCCTCCTGAGAAATCTGTATGCAGGTCAAGAAGCATCAGTTAGAACTGGACATGGGATGGCAAGCTATTTCCAAATCAGGAAAGGAGTACATCATTGTATATTGTTACCCTGCTTATTTAAATTATATGCAGAGTACATCATGAGAAATGCTGGGCTGTATGAAACACAAGCTGGAATTAAGGTTGTTGGGAGAAATATCAATAACCTCAGATATGCAGATGACACCACCCTTAGGGCAGAAAGTGAAGAAGAACTAAAAAGCCTCTTGACTAAAGTGAAAGAAGAGTGTGAAAAAAAATGGCTTAAAACTCAACATTCAAAAAACTAAGATCATGGCATCTCATCCCATCACTTCATGGCAAATAAATGGGGAAACAATGGAAACAGTGAAAGACTTTATTTTGGGGGCTCCAAAATCACTGCAGATGGTGACCATGGCCATGAAATTAAAAGACGTTTGCTCCTTGGAAGAAAAGTCATGACCAACCTAGACAGCACACTAAAAAGCAGAGACATTACTTTGCTGACAAAGGTCCATCTAGTCAAAGCTATGGTTTCTCCAGTAGTCATTTATGGATGTGAGAGTTGGACTATAAAGAAAGCTGAGCACCAAAGAATTGATGCTTTTGAACTGTGGTGTTGGAGAAGACTCTTGAGAGTCCCTTGGACTGCAAGGAGATCCAATAAGTCCATCTTAAAGGAAATCAGTCCTGAATATTCATTGAAAAGACTGATGTTGAAGCTGAACCTCCAAAACCTCGTGAAGTATGTGAACTGACTCATTGGAAAAGACCGTGATGCTGGGAAAGATTTCAGGTGGGAGGAGAAGGGGACAACAAAGAGTGAGATGGTTGGATGGCATCACCAACTTAAAGGATATGAGTTTGGTCAGGTTGCGGGCATTGGTCCCGGACAGGGAAGCCTGGTGTGCTACATTCCATTGGGTCGCAAAGAGTCGGACACAACTGAGTGAATGAACTGATACTGAATGAACTGATACTTATTCATTGGAAGGACTGATGGTGAAGCTGAAACTCCATTGGCCACCTGATGCAACGAGCTGACTCATGGAAAATACCCTGATATTAGCAAAGATTGAAGGCAAAATGAGAAAGGGGTGGCAGAGAATGAGATGATTAGAGAGCATCATTGACATAATGGGCATAAATTTGAGTAAACTCCAAGAGACAGTGGAAGACAATGGAGCCTGGAGTGCTGCAGTGCATGGGGTCACAAAGAGTCACACAGACTTAGCAACTGAACAACAACAGCATGCAATATATCCTGGGTCTCACAGGTGACACAGCAGTAAAAATCCACCTGCCAATGAGGAGATGTGGGTTCAATCCCAGGAGTCAGGAAGATCTACAGGAGGAAATGGCAATCCACTCCAGTATTCTTGACTGGAAAATTCCATGGACAGAGTAGCCTGGTGGGCTATAGTATATGAGGTCGCAGAGAGTTGGACATGTCTGAGCTACTGAAGACACACAAACATACATACAGTATATCATCAACTCTAAGATGCATTTCCTTTTATCACTTTAAACAGATCTAAAATCAGGATAAATCTTTTGCTTCTCTCAAACATTCTTGGCCTAGTGGCAGTCACAATGTGGTTGACATCACTTGGTACCTCTGGTAAGATTAAGAAAGCCCAGGCATCAAACGTTACAGAATGGTGTTGATGGATAAGGAGAAAACCTTGAAGACAATTGTGGAGCCCTCTTTTAATAAATGCTGTATTAGCAACCCTCTTGATTGCCCAGAAAATAACATTATGTTAAAACACAGAGTTTAATAATTTTCAACCAAAAAGCAACTAGGAGAGTTGGGTTCTGGTTGGAAGTTGTTTCAGGAATACTTAAACCAATGTGTTTTGCTAATATTTTCATTTTTTATTTATTCATTGTAAAAATAAATACACATTAATCAGTTCAAAAGAGTTCTTTGAATAAACATAACAATTCTAAAGATAACAAAGAATTGATTAATTCAATTAGTAGTATTGGGCAGATTTTCTTGTTCTTTACTCAATGGTACACAAATAATGACATCTTAAGACTCTAACATAGCTATGTTTAACTATGTTGATTATCCACTGGTTGCTAGAACTTTAACATCTTCATATTGGTATAAAATTTCTCAAACTCTTTCAATACTATTTTTTACTAAGTAGTTCTTATTTTCTACCAGATTCAGTTCAGTTCAGTTCAGTTGCTCAGTCGTGTCCGACTCTTTGCGATCCCATGAATCGCAACACGCCAGGCCTCCCTGTCCATCACAAACTCCTGGAGTCCACCCAAACTCATGCCCATCGAGTTGGTGATGCCATCTAGCTATCTCATCCTCTGTCGTCCCCTTCTCCTCCTGCCCCCAATCCCTCCCAGCATCAGGGTCTTTTCCAACAAGTCAACTCTTCGCATGAGGTGGCAAGATTAGTTTTTTTTTTTTTTTTTTCCTACAAATTGAACTTCTACATGTTCTTAAATTGTTTTCAGGAAGTCATAGAAAACTAATCACCCTGAAAGATGTCTACACAATGGTTAAAGTGACAATACTTTGTATGAACTACTGATTTTTTTCCAGCATGTTGTTTGACATGTATGATGATCACAAAAATAATAAAGCTGACCAAAAATGCATTAATGAATTATTGTCATATGAGTCTGCAATTAACTGATAAGATCTTGGCTGAAAATCTGCTGCATGAGTTTCCTCCCTAAAACCCGTGAAGAGATTTTTGTCTACATTGAATTGTTAAATGACTGAATTTGCTTCCAGATTTTTTATTTTGTCATTATTCCTCTTTATCTACTATCATTTTTGTTATAGTTTAGTAGATTTTATATTCAATAGTAGAAAAATTATGATCTCAAAATTGTATACATTCTGATTATATATATTTTCTTCTCATAAATTAGCGACTTTAACCTTTTCCTTTTCACAAGGAGTTCTTAAAAAATGAAAAACCTACCATATATTAAAGCAGTTATGTTTTAGTGCTATATGACTATACAAATCCATCTTCATCCCTGGAGAAGGTAAATGAATTAATATAAATGCCTTCATAATCCAGTCTTTCACCCTCCCCACTTTTTTAATAAAAATGCACAGGGGATATTGTAAAGTTCAAGCTTGCTCTATAGAAAGTAGGGCTTTACAGAATATAACCTCAACAGACTGTTGGTACATTAGGAAGGAATGAAAGCATTTATTTTGAAAGTCATGATCATTAAAATAAGATTAAATTTTAATTAAAATATTAGAATTTTTTGTTGTTGAGGTGCCACTGTCTTCATGAGCAATGTCTGAATAAAGTCAGTTTTAGCAGAAAGAATATGACTTATTTGGTAAAAAAAAATTGTTTTTCTGGCAGTTTTTCCATTAATATCAGGTACCTTATCTTAAGGCTTTATAATTAAAAAATGAGACAGTTATCATTATATAAATACAGATGTCAGTGTCATCTAAAATTTGCATTGTTTTAAAATTTTATCTTAATTGTATTATTTGTATGGGTATCCCTACCCAGCAAAATTTCAGAAGAGATGCTTGGCACGTATGTTAATTTCACTTTGCAAATAACTTTGCCAGATTAATGAGCCAATAATTCCATTTTGAAACAATGAGTTATCCACATTTTCTGCTGACATTGGCTATAATTATTAACACTGGCATAATGCCACATTTTAAAACTGGGGTTGAAGTTTGAGATTTGTTTAACTATTGAGAGATCTGAGGAAAGAAAATATATATAGAATGAATGAAAAAGGGGGAGAGTTTTTAAATCAAATGACATGAAAACTATATAAGTAGATAAAATCTTCCCTGCATCTGGAAAGCTTTAGGAGAAGTGCAAATGTAGGGTCAATTTTAAGCTACAACTCTTAAGTGAAAGAACAAAGTTGAATGTTTATGAAATAAATTTTGGGAGGATAGTGCATCATAAGAGGAATTGGGAATATTTCAGAAGTGCAATATTTACAAGGAATGATATGATATGACCTTGGTGTGAGAGGGAAGAACATGATTTATGGAAAAATCCTAAGATCACTAACTGTGATCTCAGGCTATTTACTCAAAGTATGGTATCCTCATCTGTAAAATGGGAGAATAGCGTTATATGTTATAATTTCACACTATAGGCACTATAGAAATTAAGGCTACCATTTTAAAAGTAAAATAAGTTAACAGTCTAAACAATATAGTGTAGCATACAGAGCTTTTTATTTTGGCCATATAAATGTGTTTGTAATATGTTCTCTAGAGAACTAGAGAAAATGTTAGAAGTGGATCGGATGGATTGCAGGGCCTAAGAAATTAAACATTTATTCATTAAGTCATTCAACCAGTATTTACTGAATGCCTCCTGTATATCAGGCACTGTAGGTACTAGTGCTATAGCAGTAAACAAAACACTCAAAGAAGAAGCATCCAAATATAGGTAATATAAGTAATCTATCTGGGCTTCCCTGGTGCCTGCAATACAAGAGACCCAGGTTCAATTCCTAGGTTGGCAAGATCACATGAAGAAAAGAATGGCTACCTATTCTGTTATTCTTGCTTGGAGAATTCCATGGAGAGAGAAGCCTGACAGGCTACAGTCCATGGGATTGCAAAGAGCTGGAGAAAACTGAGTGAGTAAACTTTCATTCTTTTCAAGTAATATATTTAACAAGTTGTAGTAAAAACTAAGGGTAGAAGATGAAAGAGGAAATGGAGTTACCACACTTTAATAGGTGAGGGAGAGCTTCCTAGGTGGCTCAGGAGTAAGGAAACTGCCTGCCAATGCAGAAGACATGGGTGTGATCCCTAGACTGGGGAGATCTGGAGAAGGAAATGGTAATCCACTCCATTTTTCTTGCTTGGGAATCCCAATAGACAGAGGAGCCTGGCAGGCTATAGTCCATGGAGTCACAAAGGAGTTGTACATGACTTAGCAAGTAAAATGACAGAGGGGTGGGGGAATGCTAACCCTTAGATAGATTATTAGCCAAGAAAGTTTTATCTGAGAAAGTGGTTTTTTTTAATTGGAGGATAATTGCTTTACACTGTTGTCTTGGTTTCTACCATACAGCAGCATGATATATATCCCCTCCCCATTGAGCCTCCCCCCCCCACCCAACCCACCCTCTAGGTCATCACAGCACCAGGGTGAGCTTCCTGTCTTACACAGCAACTTCCCACTAATTATCTATTTTACCCATGATAGTGTGTATATGTCAATGCTGCTGTCTCAATTTACCCTTCCTCCCACTGTGTCCATAAGTCTGTTCTCTATATCCATGTCTCCATTCCTTCCCTATAAATAAGTCCATCTGTACCATTTTTCTAGATTCCATATATATGCATTAATATACAATATTTGTGTTTCTCTTTCTGAATTAGTTTACTCTGTATACAGGCTCTAGGTTCATTCACCTCACTAAAACTGACTCAAATTCATTCATTTTTATGGCTGAGTAATATTCCATTGTGTATATGTTCACCATCTTCTTTACCCTTTCTTCTGCTGATGGACATCTAGGTTGCGTCCATCCCCTGGCTATTGTAAATAGTGCTGCAATGAATATTGGGATATACTTGTCTTTTGCAATTATGGTTGGAATTGAAATCCCAGAAATCCCAATTGCTGGGTCATATGACAGTTTTATTCCTAGTTTTTAAAGGAATCTCCACACTGTCTCCATAGTGGCTGTATCAATTTACATTCTCACCAACAGTGAAGTAGGGTTCCCTTTTCTCCACATCCTCTTCACAGCATTTATTGTTTTTTACCTTTTAAATGCTGGTCATTCTGACTGGTGTGAGGTGATAACTCATTGTAGTTTTGATCTGCATTTCTCTAATAGTGAGCAATGATGAGCCTCTTTTCTTGTGTTTATTGGCCATTTGTATGTCTGAAAAAAATATCTGTTTTGGGTCTTCTGCCCACTTTTTGACTGGGCTGTTTGTTTTTCTGATATTGAGCTGTATGAGCTGCTTATATACTTTGGAGATTAATCTTTTGTCAATTGTTTTGTTATCAATTGTTTCCTTCCATTCCGAGGGTTGTCTAGAAAGTGACTTTGTAAGAAGCTGAAGGAATGAAAGAGCAAGCTAAGCACATATCTGAGAAAAACACTTTCCAGACAGGAAGCAGCACTTGCAAAGACCCTATGGAAGGAGTGTGGTGACCTATTCCAAGCACAGTGAGGAGGCCAGGAGGAATAAGTAAGATGCTTGAAAGTGAATTAGCAGCCTTGTGGTCAGATTATTGTAGGGTCTTTGAGACATAGCGTAGATTTCGGGCTTTACTTTAGTGAGAAGAGAAGTCTTTGGATTTTGAGGAGTGACATGCTCAACTTATATTTTAACAAGGCCATTCTAGCATCATAAGAATTGTTCAACAAAGGGAGGTGTATGTGACAGGAAGATCAGTGGGGAAGCTGAGTCATACAGGTGAGAAATGGCAAGGACTCAGACTAGAGTGGCAAAGATGGGGGTTTCAGGAAGTGCTCAGATTGTAAATTTTTAAATAGAACCAATGGGATTTGCTAATGAAATCGATTTATAGTATGAGGAAAGGGAAGAGTCAAACATAATTTCAAGAATTTTGGCAACTGAAAAGATGGAGGAGACTGAAGGAGAATCAGGACTGGAGGGACATGATGATCATGTTTTTGGAGTTTTTTAGACATCCAAGTGAAGATATCAAAAGATAGTTGAATATACAAGCCACGAGAAGGATAAGATAACTCAAGGAGTGGCTTTGATAAAAAAGAAAAATAGAAAATATTCAAGGACTGAGCCTGTGAATATCGACATGAAGGGGCTGGGAAGTAAGTAGGGACTTCTCAAAAAAAGGCTACTGAGAGGGAGTGACCAACAATGTTAGAGGAAAAGCAGATGGATATGTGATCTAGAAGCCAAGTGAAAAAGATGTTTCATATTAGCTCTGTTAATTAGAAAAGCAAACTGGCAAAAGTAGATATGACATATCAGAGCTTTAAAAAAAAAAAAATTGAAGGAAAAAGGTGTGTCCCTCCATAGAAAATAATAGGGGGAAGCATAAAGTACTGGCTGAGGGCCCCATTAGAAAGAATTAAGAAGAAAGAGCAGGGGACCTGTAGAAGTTTTTCATAACATATTTGGGATAACCATCTGCACCAGATCCCCTGAGATCTTCATTAAGACATGCAGATTCCTGAGTTAGAATTTTTCATAACTGATGAGGGATTTTCAGCAAGCCCCACATGTGGTTCTTATATACATTATACATATAACTGAGATTAAAAAATTAAAATGGAGAAATAGATTTCCATTAAAAGTTAAAGTTATAGGTAAGTATGCACATATGGCTGCAAATACAGAGATGTGGTCTCCAGTCTCTGGCTTCCACACGCATGATGTACCTTTTCATCCAAGAATAGGATTAGGTGATAGCCACCCGGAGAAGAAATATATTGCTTTGCTTTTAAACTTAATATTCCCTTTTCACCAAATGTCTTAGAAAGTTCAAATTGACAACATTTATTTTTCCATTTCACTTCATGCTCCACTTCATGCTCATGGGAGGAATCAAAAATTGAAATTTGCAAGACTTCCCATGGGTTTGCCTCTGCCTCTAAGGCATACTAGACAATGAGTGAAGTAGAACCCACCATTACATTGCTCATTATTCTTTTGATTCAGTCATTTTGCCTGTCCAAAATGATCCTCCTTTTTCTACATAAGCACATCGCACACACACACTCACACACATACAAACACACATGCACACACACACACACACACACACACACACATCAACACATACAAGCAGATAAGTTGCAAAATCCTGTGAGAGGATTTCATGATGAGTTGTGAAAATCCATTTCAGAGCTTCCTGAGCAATTGCAGTTTCTCCCAATGTCAAATCAAGCTTTTACCCTCATTTTTAGGATCATGCAAATGTGCGTGCCCAGTTGCTCAGTCATGTCTGACTCTTTGTGACTACATGGACAATATATAGTTCACCAACCTCCTCTGTCCATGGGATTTCCCAGGACAAAATACTGGAGTGGGTTGCCATTTCCTACTTCGGGGGAATCTTCCCGACCCAGGGATCGAACACAAATTTCTCGTATCTCCTGCATTGGAAGTTGGATTCTTCACCACTGAGCCACTTGGGAAGTCCCTTTAGGGTCATGGAAGATCTCAAACTATTATAGACTTGGCCAGAAAGTATTGAATGTCCATGAGAGGAACAGCTTTGCAGAAACATGATTAAAAACATATCCTGGGCTTATAGCTCAGTGAACTCTTATGCTTGGAAAGAATGGAAGGGGTGAAGGGAAGGAGGGTACACAGACAGAAGCAAAAACTATGGAAGAGCCTCTAGTATTTACCTTGTGCTTTTTACAGTCCAAATATTCTCCCTGTATTTTACATTCATTGTCTCATTTTATCCTTTCAGTTCTATTTGGTAAAATAGATTAAAAAACTGGAGCTCACTTACCCCAAGTTAATAAGTGACAAAATTAGAATTGTATGCAGGTCTGTCAGATGGTATCTCTGGTATTTCAGTATGCCATCTTTTGGAATTCAATGTCACTACTGGATTATGCATGACAATTAGTGCACTGTTTAGATCCCAAGCTTTTAGGAAATATCTATGAGGTATATCGCAGAGTAAGTAAGTAAGTAACTATGGTGAACTACCAATCTACAGAGCCTTAAAGAATGAGAATACCTTACTGTGTGTAAGGAATTTCAGTTTATAAAACCACAAGGAAATGAAGTGCAGTGTCCTTACAGATAGACTCTCTTCAGTTCACCACTTCTAAGCATCTTGTCTGATCACTATCCTTCCCTCCACATTCTAGGTTGTACGGTCTTGCTTTTCTGAAAAGTAGATAATCCCTAGTGAAGTTGCTCCAGGTAACAAACCTGGCTGAACTTGTTGGTGTAAAAATAGATCCTCTGACAGATTATTAGTCTGCTCACTGGTCACTGTCTCTCCACTCCCAGTGACTATTTTTTCTTTCTTCTCTGCACTTAATTCTAGCCACAAAAGATTGTGTTGTTAAAAGGGGTCATTTTGTCATCCTCATTGCTCTCTCACTAGAGGTAGCTTTTTTCCTACACGTTAGAGGTTTCCTTAGCCATAGGTTTCCTATTTTTCTGATATATCCCCTTTATCGGGAACAAGGGTAGTACTGCTGTTAGGTTTGAAGAGGTGTTCTGGGATACAGGAAAATGGACTGAGGAGCGATTTATATATATATATATATAAATTCCTGAGTCCTTGGCAGATAGCGTATCTTTCCTAACTTTCATTATCCTTATCAATGAAACAATGTATTTTAACTAAGTTATCTTCATGGTTCTTCTTAGATATAATATCTTATCACACTGTGATCACTCAACTATACATTTTCCTTGGTTTTGTTCTATATATGTACATATATATATATATATATATATATGCCAAAAGGGGTAAAATTAAAAAAAAAAAGAGTACCTTAGGGGAAGAAAAATCAACTATTTAAAACAAAGTGTTCATCAATGCTTTACTGCTGCTGCTGCTAAGTCGCTTCAGTAGCGTCCAACTCTGTGAGACCCCATAGACGGCAGCCCACCAGGCTTCCCCATCCCTGGGATTCTCCAGGCAAGAACACTGGAGTGGGTTGCCATTTCCTTCTCCAATGCAGGAAAGTGAAAAGTGAAAGGGAACTCGCTCAGTCGTGTCCGACTCCTAGCGACCCCATGGACCGCAGCCTACCAGGCTCCTCCATCCATGGGATTTTCCAGGCAAGAGTACTGGACTGGGGTGCCATTGCCTTCTCCATCAATGCTTTACACTGTAGTGAAATATTAATACATAATATGCTACCTAGTTTATATCATGAAAAATTGCTAGAATAATCTGTGGATTTTATTTTTTTAATTGGAGGATAATTGCTTTACACAGTTGTGGTGGTCTCCGCATACATCAATGTGAATCAGTCATAATTACATTTATATCACCTCCCTCTGGAGCCTGCCTCCCACCTGTATTTTAAAGATTAATAAATTATATATATTTTATATATATATATACTGTAATAAACATAAATAAGAGCTATTAGTTTATAATATATGAAAAACAAAACCTTCCATTCCTGCATGCATAGAAATAAATTTTTAAATATGAAAAAATATTTTAGTCTAATTTCCACCATTAACTCAATTCTGAGTCCTTGGCAGATAGCATATCTTTCCTGAGTTTGCTTATCAGTGAAGCAATGTATTTTAATGAAGTTATCTTCATGGTTCTATTTAGATATAATACCTCATCATATTGTGATCATTCTTTTAAAAAAACTGCATTTTCCTTGGTTATCTTCTATGTATCACCAAACAATTCACTATGGGGATAACCCATCTTAGGATACTTTTATAAAATGCAAGGCATGTTGGATGCAAACTTTCTTAATAACATCTGTTTTTCTAATTATAAAATTTGCATTACAATTGAATAAAAATTGGAAAAGAATATATAAAAAGGAAGATCAAAATCACACATAGTTCTTCAACACAATAATAATCACTGCTTATATTTCAGTGTTCTTGTTTGCTTGATCATTTTCTCTGTTTTTTCAATATTTTTGGTACACTACTTTTTCCCTATCAACATATTATCCTGAGTCATGTTTCACTAAATAGTCTTTGGAAATTTTTTATTTCTGCATAACATTCCTTATTGTTCCTGTATCTTATATACCAGTGTATTTTCAATATTGCATTACCTTGAATAATAATGTAAGAATAACTGTGCATATATGTATGTTCACCAACTTAAATTCCTAGAATTAATTAACTGATCAAAATTATAAATATGTATTAAGCATCTAAATACAGTTGTCAAATTGCTCTCCAGAAAGATGATAGGCATTTTCATTCTTGCTAGGAGAATTGAGAATCCTATCCTTCAGTTCTTCATTTTTCTCTCTAGCAATGTACATAGTCATTAAATAACTGCTTATTTGATAGTAAACTTGTTTTTATTATATCTTAATTTGCATACATCATTATTCATGAGGTTATTTTGAAAGTATATTTGTTGCTTCAATTGCCTCGAGATCACACATGGTCTTACTTCTTCTCAACCACATTTCACTATATTACTCTGTTTAGCTACATTGATCTTGCCATTCTTAGACTATGCCATGTTTGTTTCCATCTTGGGACCTTGACCTTGTACTTGATTTTCTCTACCTGCAATGCATGCTTGTATCTAAATCCTTCCAAGTCTCACCTCTCGCCATTCATTCTGTTCTGTTCAAAGGCCACCTCCTCAAAGAAGGTTGTTATGCCCCCAACATCCAAAATAGCCTCTCCCCACATTATTTTATGGCTACTTCCCTTAGATTCATATAACTTTTTTTTTTTCTTTGCATGCATGCATGCTCAGTTGCCAAGTCATGTTCGACTCTTTGTGATCTCCTGGACTGTAGCTCACCAGCTTCCTCTGTCCATGGGATTTCCCAGTCAAGACAACTGCATTGGGTTGCCATTTCCTTCTACAGGGAATCTTCCTGACCCAGGGATTGAAACCATGTCTTCTGCATTGGCAGGTGGGTTTTTTACCACTGAGCCACCAGGGAAGCCCTTATGTTGTTTGTTTATGGAATTGCCTCCTGTTTACTTTTTTACTGCTTGTCTTCTTACTAGATAAAAAGCTTTCTGAGGGGTGAGAGAGTGACTATCATTCATTCTATTATTAATTCCCATCACTCAGAACCTTATCTAGTATATGTTAGTTAATAAATATGTACACAATGAGTTATCTGAATTTTACACTTACCCATCTGTCTTAGTCTGTCAGGGTGGCTGTAATGGAAATGCCATAGACTGGGTGGCTTACAAACAACAAAGACTTATTTCTTACAGTTCCAGAGACTGGGAATTCCAAGGTCAAATCTCAGGCAGGTTCAGTGTCTGTTGAGGGTCCTTTTGTGGTTTGCATACAGTCATCTTCTCCTCATTGCATCTGCACATGCCAGGAGGTGAGAGAGGACTCTGGCGTCTCTTTCATAAAGACACCAATCCTATCCTTGAGTGCTCCCTAGTCACCTCCCAAAGGCTTCAACTCCTAATACCATCACATTGGGTCTTCGGATCTCAATACATGAATTTTCAGGGGCATAAAAACAAGTCATTGTTACACTATTTTTCTCTTTGGATGTTCCTCTTTTCCTTACAGAATGATGTCAATAGAGTAAGACCACCAGGCTTATCACTCTGATATTCATAATTTTCTTAGTTATTATCTTTGGTGGGGGGTGATGAGTGGATGAATTAAACATTTGTGGGGAAATTTAAAAATTTTAGGAAGTTATATTTATTAAAATTCTTTTCAGGGTTCCATTCTCTAACATGTTCATAAGGTCTTTCCATAGTCTTAGAAACGGATAGATATTCACATGTCATTTCTTCCAGTTTTAAAATTATTTTTATTACTTGATTCTTAAATTCTTAAGTTTATTTTGATGTATGTCGTTTGTCTTTATCTCCCCTATTTATATGGAATACAGTGAACTTCAGAAAAAATATTTTAATAAACCATATACCAATCCAGAGTTTCTCACTGTGAATATATTGCTGCATAAATTAGAGGAAAGCACTGCAGCTGGCAATGTTATTTTTCTTAATCTTAGCATATCTGCTATTGATTACAGACATATCCCCTTCTCATCGGTAACCTCTGGAACCACGCTGATATATATGCAAGCACAACATTTACCTATAAGACATAATCTAAATCTCTAAGACATACCAAAACCTATTTTTTTAATGTGTCTGCTATTCCTGGGAAAGCATTTGAATATCATTCTTTTTCTAAGTAATATAATATATGGAAAACTAATAACACATATTGGATTACATATAAGCAGACAGAATAATATTCAGACACTTTCCCAGGAACAATGAGATAAGTTATTAATTTCATTTTACAAATAAAGAAATTGATGCTTTACAAGTTTAACTAATATTATTAAGGCTGTACAGATAGTATATGGCAGAATTGTGGTATATCTGACATAAAAGTCAATGGTACAAATTGTGACTGAATGTGTGAATTCCTACTGTGAGTTAGTACTGAACTAAATGTATTACTAAACTTGTTTTGTTCAATACTCATAGAAACCTGCTACAACTATTTGATAGATAAGGTTATTAAAATTTAGAGACTTTCTCAAGTTCACTCAACTACTATGCTGCACTTCTTCTAATAGTAATTTTTTAAAATGCCCTATCCTTTGGGTAAAAGTGATTTTTAGTTAAATATCTATATAAACCAGAGGAGGCTAATTCTTGCAACAATGAGACCTCCAAATTTATAGTGGCTCAATGGGAAATAAATGGGGAAACAGTGGAAACAGTGGCAGACTTAATTTTTTGGGGGGGCTCCCAAATCACTGCAGATGGTGATTGCAGCCATGAAATTAAAAGATGCTTACTCCTTTTAAGCAAAGTTATGACCAATCTAGATAGCATATTAAAAAGCAGAGACATTACTTTGCCAACAAAGGTCCGTCTAGTCAAGGCTATGGGTTTTCCAGTGGTCATGTATGGATGTGAGAGTTGGACTGTGAAGAAAGCTGAATGCCGAAAAATTGATGCTTTTGAACTGTGATGTTGGAGAAGACTCTTGAGAGTCCCTTGAACTGCAAGGAGATCCAACCAGTCCATCCTAAAGGAGATCAGTCCTGGGTGTTCACTGGAAGGACTGATGTTGAAGCTGAAACTCCAATACTTTTGCCACCTGATGCGAAGAGCTGACTCAGTGGAAAAGACCCTGATGCTGGGAGGGTTTGGGGGCAGGAGGAGAAGGGGACAACAGACGATGAGATGGCTGGATGGCATCACTGACTCTATGGACATGAGTTTGAGTAAACTCCGGGAGTTGGTGATGGACAGGGGTCCTGGAGTGCTGCGGTTCATGGGGTCGCAAAGATTCAGACACGACTGAGCGATTGAACTGAACTGAACTGAAACTAAAGTTGTCTCTATGAAAACTCAGTGTATCCATTTTTTTTTAATCACTCTTTCTACAAAATTGCACTCCAAGAATAACAGAACTTCTTGAACAATAGAGTTGAAGAAGACCTCTCAAACCCATGAAGCTTTCTAAGTATTAGTCGCTCAGTCGTGTCTGACTTTTTGCGACCTCATGGACTGTAGCCCGCCAGGCTCCTCTGTCCATGGGATTCTCTAGGCAAAAATACTGGAGTGGGTTGCCATTTTCTCCTCCAGGAAGCTTTCTAAACCAGAACACTAAAAGAACAAGAAAAATTCTAGTAGTTTTAAAAAGATATGTTTCCAACCATGTGACATCCTGAAAAGGAAAGACTATAGAGACAATAGAAATATCAGTGGCTACTAGAGTTTTAGAGGAATAGTCAGGACTGGTTTCCTTTAGGATGGACTGGCTGGATCTCCTTGCAGTCCAAGGGACTCTCAAGAGTCTTCTCCAACACCACAGTTCAAAAACATCGATTCTTTAGCATTCAGCTTTCTTTATATTCAAACTCTCACATCCATACCTGACTACTGGAAAAACCATAACTTTGACTAGACGGACCTTCACCTTAATACTATGATTTGGGAAGTAATGTGACATGATACAAAGAACATGACATTAGGTCATTGAAAATAATACTCAAATTCTGACTCTATCATATTTTACCTGTGTGATTTGGGCAAAGTTATTGATTATCTTGAGCCTAAACCTCATCATCTATACAAATGGAGATAATACTACTTACCTCATAGGACTGTTGTATAAATTAAAGGACATCACTTTTATTAATTATAAAATCAATAAAAAGACCAAGGATTTTGGAATTAGAAGAAATGAAGGTCTTCATTCTGGATGTACCATTTATATTTCATACAATTTGGAAGAATTGTCTAATCTCTCTAAAAGAATTTCAGTTTCATGATTACAAAACAAATAATAACAATATGTTTACACCTATTCTGTGCTGTTGTTCAGCCGATCAGTTGTGTCTGACTCTCTGTGATCCCATAGACTGCAGCATGCCAGGTTTCCCTGTCCTTCACTGTCCCCTGGATTCTGCTCAAACTCATGTCCATTGAGTGCAATCCAAGCATCTCATCTTCTGTCATCCCTTTTCCTCCTTCCCTCAAACTTTCCCAACATCAGGGTCTTTTCCAGTGGGTTGACTCTTTGCATCAGGTGGCCAAAGTATTGGAGCTTCAGCTTCAGCATCAGTCCTTCCAATGAATAATCAGGATTGATTTCCTTTAGGATTGAATGGTTTGATCTCCTTGCAGTCTAAGGGACTCTCAAGAGTCTTCTCCAGCACCACAGTTGAAAAGTATCAACTCTTCAGCATTTTAACCTTCTTTATGGTCCAACTTTCACATCTGTACATGACTACTGGAAAAACCATAGCTTTGACTATATGGACTTTTGTTGGCAAAGTGATGTCTTTATTTTTAATATGATGCCTAGGTTTGCCATAGCTTTTCTTTCAAGGAACAAGCATCTTTTAAATTCAAGGCTGCAGTCACTGTCCGCAGTGATTTACATTACACCTATTCTTAGGATGGAGGTATGTCACCTAATAATGAGCCCAGTGCTTTCACCCATTTAATAAATAATCATCAATTGCCTGTGATGTGACTGGATATTTGGGTGAAAGTACTGAAAAACATAATGTCCTTGTCTTTCATGGAGTTACCTCCTATTTGTAATTGAGAGAAGCTGAAAGATAGAAAAATAAGCAAATATTCAAACAAAGAAATAATACACTTTTTTTTTTATAAGACACAGAAGTTAGTAATGAAAAGAAAATAAACCAAGCAATATGATGGAGAATGACTTGGGGTAGGCTAGAACTACTTTCCATAGGAAAGTGATAGAAATCACCTTTAAGGAAGAGACATTTGATCTGAAAGTTGAATGAGGTAAAGGATTAAAGTAAGTGAAATTCAGAAGGTTTCTCCAGGCAGAGAAAAGAGTCACTGTGATGTTGAGGTTGGAAGGAAAATGCTGATGTGGCGAAACCTATTTGTCACTGTGGAAGCAGAGAGGTGAGAAGAGAGATGGCTCCTCCAGTCCAGGCAAGAGGAGATGCTGTTTTAGACCAGAAATGAAAGAGTAAAGAGATACAGGAACATGTTTGGGGTCTATTGCATGTGGGAGCTGAAAGAAAGGGATAAATCAAGGATGACTACTAACCTTTTACTTGATCAATGTGAAATTATAATAGATAGCACATTTTAAGTGGTAGTTACATCATAATCATATATTACAACTTTTCTTCATAAATGAAGACCTGATTAATCTGATGGTTGTTTTTCTTTTCTGAGTAATTCCCCTCCCTCTCTTTCCTTTTATTTCCCCTTTACCTATTAAGGATCCTTAGAAGCTTCTGGGGTCAAATGTTTGATTTTTCTTCCCCTTCTATTTCCTGTGGAGAGTGAGGACATTGGGCAATAAATATAAAGGATATAAAAGGGATTTAAGAAAAAAAGGATGGGCCCTTCTAAAGATAATAATGTCAGTGCCAGGTACAGTGGAGTGTGAATTCATCAACCCTCTTCACCTGAAGTTAAAAATAAAGAAGGTAAAAATGAAGTAGTTCTCAAATTTGCTCTGTCTTAAAAATTATGCTTCCAACTCTGAGTCTGTGTCAAAACCTAAAAGATTATGCTATTCTAGCAAAATTCTTTACCTACCATATTTTTGATATTACACTATTGAAGGAAAAAAAAAAATTCCTCTGAATATATAAGGAAGAAATACACAGGGAAACTTAATTTCAAGTGTTCATGATTTTTCCATTCTACCAGTTTTCCATATGATTCCACATTTGTCAAAAGGAGAAAAGTGGCTCTAAATGAAGAACATTCATGTCCCACAAAACTTGAAAAGTAGAATCCTTGCCTTTTGCTGCATATTTGTGGGCATGCTGTTTTCCTCAAAACAAATTCATTATGCTAAGATTTCCCCCTCTTAAAAGAAATGTTTCAGTGCTTAGATAAATACAATGATAATTGAGTATGAGCAGGGAAAAGGGAATGAAAGTTACTTAACTTATATGGAATAGAACTTCCTTGTGACCTGACCTGAATTCTCCTCCCTACTAATGAAAAACAATCATAAAGCACACTAACATTATTTAATTTGACCCTTCAGGATTAATATAAATTTAAACATAGCAAAACATCAAACTAACTTATTTTAGCAAGTTTAAATGGGAAATGAGCAAGTCCATTGTAAGTGACCATGCAAAAATAGCCAGATATATTTAACCATAAAAAATATCACCTCAGAAAATGAAAACAAAGCATTTGTCTGGTCCAGATAATTGTAGCAATTAACATGCCAGAGAGTCAGGCATTTAATTTAGATGAAAATGAATTATTTATGCCTAACTCAGTTACAGTCTTCCCACTACAGGCTTCATCTTTAAAACTGTAGTTTCTTAGTGGGAGAAAAAATATGTGTTGGCTTCAAAGCTATGCACCTCCTAATGTGTTTGAATAGACTTCCATTTCTTCATTTTCTAAAAGCAGTGAACGTTTTTACCCTCAGGTAACTCTTCGGTTTTCCAGAATTTACTATTAGGTTTCTAGCCATGAAGCTTGGCAATTGCTGTTTATTTCAGAGAAGTTTATTCTATATCAAATTCTAAAAATAAGTGCTTCTCTTGGGAGTAATGATACTATTAAGTAGCTATCATACTTTTAATAAGTTCAGAATCTATCATAAATATAAACCATTAAAATTCATAAAATATCTACATGGATTATCATAAAGCATATTATCTAAATATGATAGCAAATGCTTTCCTGTGATTTTATTCTTTTGCTTAAATTTCTTTTCAAATTAGGAAGATTTGGGGGTGAACAGATCCAGGGTTGCAGAATCAACAATGTCCCATAAAAGCACCTAGAAGTCCCTGTGTGCTTATTTGCTCAGTCGTGTCAGATTCTCTACGACCCTATGGCCGTAAACCACTAGCCCCCTCTGTCAATGAAATTTTCCAGGCAAGAATATTGGAGTGGGTTGCCATTTCCTTCTCCAGGGGATCTTCTGCATCCAGAGAGCAAACCCACATCTCTTGTGTCTCCTGCAATGGCAGCAGATTCTTTACCACTGCACCGCTTGTGAAGTCCCTAGGAGTCCCTGGGACATGTGTGTGAAATACTTCTTGCTAATAAGGTCCCAGAAGACAACAATTAAAACTACAGTTGATGATTAGTACATTTAACAGAATCAGCTTCTTAACAAGTGAAGACATTCTCAGAAATTTCATCATCTCATACTAAGCTGATGTGACTAAGAAAAAGTCAGCATTGGGCAAAGTAATTTATCAAGACAATTGTGAAGTTGAGAGTAGAACTGGCAATTCTAGACCTGCCTAATGTAGGGAAAGTCCTGCAATTTATGCAATGATCCCTGATGTAAATATAAATGCCTGCTTCAGGGCAATTTCTGTGGCCATCCTCCCACAGATAGCTTAATAAGAAAAACTGCAGTTTTCTGATTTGAAATACAAAATTTGCAGTCCGTTTTCTTACTCCTCTTGGTATTTTTCTCCTGTCATCAATAATGTACTCTTTTAGATTTGGTGTGTCTTTCTACTTATTCTCAAGCTCAGCAGGAATATTAACAGTGGACAACATCTACCAGAGGAAACAGCATGCCATGTCCTGACTTTTCAGTCTCCCCATGAACTGAATGTGGACATGGGATTAGGCTATATTATCCCTGTTCACATTTGAGGGTACATGTTTCTCCTGATTGAGTATACAGACTTCATGGTCATGATTTTTTTGGTTACAAATAAATTGCTGACATCTTAAGAGAGTAAACAGCATCTCACACTTCTCTATTTCCCAGTATCACTCTCTCATCTTTAGAAATTGTTATGAACTGCTATTTACAAAATTAAAACCATTTGCATTTTTTTTAATGGAAGTAAATGATAACCTGAGAAAATACCCTCTCCCATCCACATATATAGAGCTCAAAGCTTAGGTAACTGTCATGTCCTAGTTAGGGTATTCTTTTCAGTTTTAAGTTCTAGAGACTCATTCAGGCTTGCTCATGAAAAAGGAGATTTTTTTATAAGGCATCTAGAGAGTCCCACACCTATATAAAGTTGGAATTGAACTGTGGTAGGGCCTCCCTAGGTGGAGGCTGGAACTCAGGAGTGAGGCCTGAGGCTGCCTGACCCGCGGGGCCTGAGGCCACCAGCCTGCATCTGTCTATTCCCGTAGTCACTTCCCAATCATCTCCCTCTGAGCTGCTCCTCTTATATAGCTTTCAAAGGATTTCAGTCTTTTAATTGTCCCCCTAGACTTAGTTCTATAAACTTTTCAGAGCAAGTATTCATCACTGACTAGATCTTCCCTTCTCATCAAAGTTTGCTCAGTGACAGACTGATTGGTGCACTTTACATTTTGGAACTGAACCTTCTACAGGTTACAGGTAGGGCCTATGTAGATGAGACCTATTGTTAAAGCCCCCGAATTGGTCTAGTCAGCTGCAGAAGAAGTACTGGGGGGTGCAGGTGGGGAGTACAGTGAGTGTGGGGTGGAGGAGTGATGTGGATATTTGGCCTCTTGTTTGCTCCCCTAGGACAGTGGTCTGTAATTAGTTCAGAAAGATGAGGTCATAACAAGTAATAAGTGGCATTTATAACTAAATTTAATCTTGTGCACTCAAAAATGCATCTTATGACAATTTTGACTTTTTTTATGTTTCATAATAGAAATTTAAATTCATCTCTTATTTGATGTCCTCATTAATGAGGGTAAGCCCAATCCATATCCATGAATATATTTTTGGGAAGTGGTAATGAAAAACTACCATTTTCCCTAGTTTTCATCAAGAATGATGCTGATCTGGGCACATGACATCAGAGCATTTGCCAATATCTACAAAAATATAATACATAGATCAACTGGTATCAGTCTGAAAAAATAATAAGATAAAACCTCTTCCTATGCTTGCTAATTTGGAAAAATATATATTTTATGTGTCTTGATGATAGAGCATGAGAGGGCAGTCAAGGCAGTATGGAATTAAATATTTATTTGGTAACATGTACCAACATTGCTTTGAAAAAAAAAAAAAAAGTCAAGTTCTATGTGGATTCAACTGCTAGCATGCTGTACCAGCACACAGAATGCAACTGACTCCTATGTATCTTAGATATGCAGCTAATGACTTATACTCAGAATTGTAAAACAAATTCAAGTTTGAGTTTTGATTTTTAACTTACTAGCAGTATGATGTTGGACAATCAATTAACTATTCTGGACATAAGCTTCTATATTTACAAAATGTTTCAAATACTTTGTTAAAATAAATTGGTGTATAAACTATAAAGCATTACTTAAATATTAAATACTTTTACTCCTTCCCAAGTTGTAATGGAGGGATAGTGGCGAAAGAACCTCTTTCTGTCTAGTTCAATTCCAATGTTCTTGTATAGACATCATCTGCAAATGGATAGCTTAATGGCTTAAACTTGTTAGAGACTGAATACCATAATTATACCTGTGACTTATTGTGAACTCAGTTATTGTAGTTTTTATTTAATCTTTTTTTGTTCAACAGAGGGATTTAAGGTATCTTGAGGTAATTTTCCAAAGCTGATGCAATTGTTCCCACAATGTTTTGTGAGAAAAAAAGAGCATCTAACAGGGAGAAGAAAAAAAAAAAAGATGTCTAGCACCTCATGCTCTAAAAGGCAACAGTGTTCCTTGTTAGATCAAGGGGATCAGGTAACCGTTATACACACAGTGCTTTGCGTGGTTAGCCCAGATTTAATCTTGTTTCTACAGAAACTGAGAGTGTTCAAATACATGGCTTTATTCCTAAAGTTCACATATATAAATGAAAACCATCATTTATAAAATGATTATGAGAACACTTTTCAGAATTATAGAATTCTATTTTAACTAATACTAGAGACTATAACATTCCTGTCTTAACACTATTACTTTCCCTGTATTTTACTAGTTGAGATAATCATCATTTGTTATTTTTAAAGATGTAATTCATGATATAAGACTATACAAGTGCTAATTCATTCTTCATGATTTGTTTAAAATGTCACTTCTGTGAACAATAAAACAAAGGGTGCCAGGTGTGAGGAATTAATCACTGTATTGACTTAGTATGAGCTACTGTGCTGGGCTATGCCTAGTTGGCCATAGTAAGTCTCGAAATGAACATAGTGGAATTCTTAGATTTTGCAGTGAAAACTTAGATAGAGAGATTGCCTCATTTAGAGGAGGGTAAAAATGTTAAGACCTTGTCAGAAAATTGCAGAAGACCTAAACAGACATTTTTCCAAGGAAGACATACAGATGGCCAATAAACACATGAAAAGATGCTCAACATCACTCATGCAAATCAAAACTACAATGAGGTATCACCTCACACTGGTCAGAATGGGCATCATCAAAAAACCTACAAAGAGTAAATGCTGGAGAGGTTATGGAGAAAAGAGAACTCTCTTGCACTATTGGTTGGAATGTAAATTGATACAGCCACTATGGAGAACAGCATGGTGTTTCCTTAAAAAACTAGGAATCAAACTACCACATGACTCAGCAATCCCACTACAGGGTATATATCCTAAGAAAACCATAATTCTAAAATATACCCCAATGTTCTTTGCAGCACTCTTTACAATATCCAGGACATAGAAGCAACCTAGATGTCTATTGACAGATGAATGGCTAAAGAAGCTGTATATGTATAAAATGGGATATTCAATTCAATTCAATCACTCAGTCATGTCCGAGTCTTTGCGACCCCATGAACTGCAGCATGCCAGGCCTCCCTGTCCATCACCAACTCCCGGAGTTTACTCAAACTCATGTCCATTAAGTCGGTGATGCCATCCAGCCATCTCATCCTCTGTCATCCCCTTGTCCTCCTGCCCTCAATCTTTCTCAGCATCAAGGTCTTTTCCACTGAGTCACCTCTTCACATCAGGTGGCAAAAGTATTGGAGTTTCACCTTCAACATCAGTCCTTCCAATGAACGCCCAGGACTGATCTCCTTTAGGATGGACTGGTTGGATCTCCTTGCAGTTTAAGGGACTCTCAAGAGTCTTCTCCAACACCACAGTTCAAAAGCATCAATTTTTCCGCACTCTGCTTTCTTCACAGTTCAACTCTCACATCCATACATAACTACTGGAAAAACTATAGCCTTGACCAGATGGACCTCTGTTGACAAAGTAATGTCTCTGCTTTTTAATATGCCATCTATGTTGGTCATAACTTTCCTTCCAAGGAGTAAGCGTCTTTTAATTTCATGACTGCAGTCACCATCTGCAGTGATTTTGGAGCCCAAAAAAATAAAGTCTGACACTGTTTCCACAGTCTCCCCATCTATTTCCCATGAAGTGATGGGACCAGATGCCATGATCTTTGTTTTCTGAATGTTAAGCTTTAAACCAACTTTTTCACTCTCCTCTTTCACTTTCATCAAGAGGCTTTTTAGGTTCTCTTCACTTTCTGCTATAAGGGTGGTGTCATCTGCATTAGTCAGCCATATAAAGGAGAGAATTTGAGTCCATTCTAGTGAGGTGGATGAACCTAGAACCTGTTATTCAGAGTGAATTAAGTTAGAAAGAGAAAGGCAAAAATTGTATTTAATGCATATATATGGCATCTAGAAAAATGGTACTGATGAACCTATCTGCAGGACAGGAATAGAAATGTAGATGTAGAGAACAGACTTGTAGACACAGTGATGGAAGGGGAGGGTGGGGTGAATTGAAGGAGTAGCATTGAAACATACATTACCATATGCAAAACAGACATATAGTGGGAAGTTGTATAACACAGAGAACTCTACCCGGTACTCTGGAACAAGTTAGAGGAGTGGGATTTGGTAGGAGGTGGGAGAGAGCTTCCAGAAAGAGGGGCCTATGTGGATTTATGGCCGATTCCTGTTGTATGACAGAAACCAACATAAAACTGTAAAGCAATTATCCTCCAATTAAATTTTTTTTAAAGTGTTAAGACCTATGATTCAAACATTTAGCCAATGGAGAAATGGCTTTTTGAGTTGTAAATCTAAGGTCTCACCCATTTCAAGAGACAGTCTCTGATACTAATGCTACTTGTGGGTGTGTTGATAGAAAGCTCAGGATCCTGTTGGTCTCTGTGATGGTGGACATCTTCTCTGTGAGAGCTGCCGTAGCCCCTGAGCTTGGGGTGCTGGTCTGCAAGATCCAAGAGGGCACAGAGACCACATTCTCCCACCCTCATTAGGGTATCATTACTTTCCTTTCCACAACTTAGTAGCCTCATTGGGAGTAAACCCTGAACTGAGTCCTAGTTGTGATTTTCACTCTTTCTTGATCCTGAACTCACATTCTGATTTAGTCTACTACAGTTTTTAAATATTTCAAGTGTATTCCTATAAAGGAGGCAGAGAAAGAATTCCTGGAAATATTTCCCCCATTCCCATCCCTCTCATGCTCTCAGCTATTCTACATGTCCAAGGCAAATTTATTTTTTGTTTTTGTTATGATATACATTTTCTGGTTCAAATGGGCCATGAAAGAAGTGTATATTTTTTCAAGAACATATTTTTCTTGAAGGCAGACATAATTCAGTTTTGTAAAGCGTGATCAAGGAAACTATGTGCTGAGAAAGAAATTACTGGGATACTTTACTTCATTTAGGCTGAGAATTTCTAAAAATATGGACCTGTGGCTGACCTTTTCCTTTTGAATAGTGTCTTTGTTACTTATTTATTCAAATATGTGGATTGTGTTGGCGATAGAGTAATATTTTTATTGGCTTCAAAACTGACAAACTTCTGAGATATGTTTAGCTTTATGTTGTGGCCTGTGTCCCCTCTGTAACAATAAAGAAGTGGGGAAAAAAAAATAACCTCCCTTTTCTATTGGTAATTTAAGACTCTAACCTTTATTCACAATCCAATGTGTACAGTGCAATAGCTTTTTGAAAAAGACTGAAGAGAAGATATAAAAAGAACAGAAACCTCTTAAACTGGTCTCAGTTTAAAATGCTTCAGTGACTTCCCTTTGCACTTGCATAATTTCTTCATGCGCCCCAAGGCCCTGCACCATCCAGACCCGACCTTTCTCTCCAGTGCCATTTCTTCTCTTTCATGCTCTCAACATTCCAGCACTGGCCGCCTTTTCTTTGCACAAGCCCGCCAGTCTCTTAAACGCCTGGGCCTTCTCACGTGCTATTTGTTGTGTGTAGACCATTATTTCCCTGCTCTTTGTTTATCTGGCTTCTAATCTTTTTCATCTTAACATTACTGCAATATGAAAAAGTTCCTTGCCCAGAATGTGAATAGATTCCAACTCTTTCCTTTTCTCTTAACTGTACTCTGTTTTCATGATAGCATCGTCACTATTCACATTCACTATTTATTATCCTACTTTGTTGCTTGTTTTTCCCCTCTGAGTGGTAGTACAGTGTAGTAGTTAATAGTGCCGGTTAGATTCAAATCCTAATTTTATCATGTACCAGACATGTGATCTCAGGAAAGTTTTTTAATTCCTCTGGCCTCAGTTTCTTCATCTGTAAGTTGGGGATAATAAGCAATCACCCTAATATTTTTCCATACTAGTTTTTTTTTAGTTTTTATTATAGCATTAAAATTAAGACATTAAATTATAAATTCACATGGTATATTTATAAATTAAATTGCAAAAATACAAATATCTTTAAAGTGTGATGTGCCAACAAAGTTTTTGTCATAAATTAGGATTCATATTTCAGACTAGGCAAACATTTTGGTTGATCCTATGATATGTGTGTAAAGGTTGAAAGGGACAAGAGAAGAGAAAGATGTCTGTAAATAAATGATTTCACAAAAATTTTTAAAATTAGATAAGAATAATTAGGTTTTTGAAATGAATATGTAAATTAAAAAAAAACATTTTTGCACTGCAGTGCAGTTTGTGGGATCTACGTTCCCCAACCAGGGATCAAACCCGAGTCCCCTGCAGTGGAATCACAGAATCCTAACCACTGGACAGCCAGGGAATTCCCAGATGGTCTTAGTGGTAAAGAACCCACCTGCCCATGCAGGAGACTTAAGAGACATGGGTTCCATCCCTGGGCTGAGAAGATCCCCTGGAGGAGGGAACGGCAATCCTCTCCAGTGTTCTTGCCTGGAGAAACACATGGACAGAGGGGCCTGGTGGGCCACAGTCCATGGGGTTGTAAAGAGTTGGACAGGACTGAAGCAACTTAGCATGCTTAAAAATTCTATCATTTAAATTTTTAAAAAAATTATTTATTTATTTTAATTGAAGGCTTTGAAATTTTAATTGAAGACTTTGCAATATTGTGGTGGTGGTTTTTGCCACACATTGACATGAATCAGCCCTGGGTGTACATGTGTTCCCCATCCTGAACCCCCCTCCCACCTCCCTGCCCATCCCATCCCTCAGGGTCATCCCAGTGCACCAGCCCTGAGCACCCTGTCGCATGCATTGAACCTGGACTGGCGATCTATTTCACATATGGTAATACACATGTTTCAAGGCTATTCTCTCAGATCATCCCACCCTCGCCCTCTCCCACAGAGTCCAAAAGTCTATTCTTTACATCTGTGTCTCTTTTGCTGTCTTGCATAAAGGGTCACATTTAAACTTTTTCTGTACATTCTGCACACAGTTTATCATATTAATGTGCTGTGTGCTAAGCTGCTTCAGCCCTGTCCAACTCTTTGCAACCCCATGGACTATAGACCACCAGGCTTCTCTGTCCATGGGATTCTCCAGGCAAGAACAGTGGAGTGGGGAGCCATTTTATCCAGGGGGTATTCCTGACCTAGGGATCAAAGCCAGATCTCCTGCATTGTGGGCAGATTCTTTGCCATCTGGCCACCAGGGAACC
This sequence comes from Odocoileus virginianus, assembly GCF_023699985.2. Lineage (NCBI taxonomy): Eukaryota > Metazoa > Chordata > Mammalia > Artiodactyla > Cervidae > Odocoileus > Odocoileus virginianus. The sequence continues at coordinate 70,209,599 of NC_069683.1, forward strand.
CCTGAAACTCCTAAATGTTGGGTTAATTTCCTCCACTTTTCACTGTGGTGTTGGGTAAAAGACGACCTTGTTTTTTCTTAGTTTCCTATATAAAAAGAGCATATTCAAACAAGATAACCTTCAAACCCCTTCTAATGTAAACATTTTATGTTTTTATGCCAGTCATGAGTAACCTTTTGTTCCTCTTAGAATTTAAAAATTCTCTACAAATATTTAAAGCACTTGCCCTCCCCCCAATCTTACTAGATATATTCTGATCTTCTCTAGGCACTAGACAGAGTTTCACCTGATTAAGTCCACTTGAAAAATAGTTTTGATTTTTCTAAGGATTGATATGTAGTAAAATCATATACATAACCAATGAAAGGTATCAGTATTTTTCAAATTACTATTATATTTGAGTTTCTACCTAGGGTCCTTTGCATATATTTTATCCATTCATGGACATTTAGATGCTTTTATTCCTATTGCAGTTAACTCTGGGATGAGAATCAGGGTGCAGATATTTTTTCAACATAATGATTTCATTTCTTTGGAATATATTTTGAGAAGTAGAATTGCTAGTGCATAGGATAGTTCTGTTTTAAGTTTTGAGGAACTTCCATAGTGGAGACACAAATTTACATGACTAGAAAAGTACACAAGGGTTTACTTTTTTCCACATCCTTGACAACTATTTGGCAATATTATTATTATTATTATTATTTATAATATCCATTCTGACAGGCATGAGGTAAAATCTCATAATGGTTTTAATTTTGTATTGCCCTGAGATTAGTGATGTTGAGTGCATTTTTATTTATGTGTTGACTACTTAGTTGTCTTCTTTGGAAAAATGTCTATTCACATTCTCTGCACATTCTCCCATCTAATTGTTTACTATTGAGTTGCATAAGTCTTTTATATATTTTAGATATTAACCCCTTATCAAATATACTATTTGCAAATATTTACCCCACTGTGAGGTTGCCTTTGCATTTTGCTAATGGTTTCCTTTGCTGTGTGTAAGCTTTTTATTTGAATGTAGTCCCACTTGCTTATTTTTGCTTTTATTTCTTTTGCCTTTGGTATCATTGAAAAAATTATCACCAAGACTGATGTCAAGGAACTTACCACCGATGTTTTCTTCTAGGGATTTCATTGTTTCAGGTTTTATGTTCAAGTCTTTATTCCATTTTGAGTTGATTTTGGTATAACATAGCAATCCAGTTTCATTCTTTGCAGGTGCTGTCCAGTTTTACCAACACCATTTTCTAAAGAAATTGTCCTTTCACCATTGAATATTCTTGGCTTCTTTTTCATAAGTTAGTTGACCAGATCCACATGGATTTAGCTCTGCTTTCCCTATTTTGTTCCGTTTATCTATATGTTGGCTTTTATGCTAATATAATATTGCTTTGATTACTATGCCTTTGCAATACAGTTAGATTCAGGAACCATGAGGCCTTTAGCTTTTCTCTTCTTAGTTCAGTTCAGTTCAGTCGCTCAGTCGTATCCAACTCTTTTCAAAACCATGGACTGTTTCCATTCTATTTGCCATAAAGTGATTGGACCAGATGCCATGATCTTAGTTTTCTGAATGTTGAACTTTAAGCCAACTTTTTCACTCTCCTCTTTCACTTTCACCAAGAGGCTCTTTAGTTCTTCACTTTCTGCCATAAGGGTGGTGTCATCTGCATATCTGAGGTTATTGATATTTTTCCCAGCAATCTTGATGCCAACTTGTGCTTCATCCAGCCCAGAGTTTCTCATAATGTACTCTGCATATAAGTTAAATAAGCAGGGTGAAACTATACAGCCTTGACATACTCCTTTACCTATTTGGAACCAGTCTGTTGTTCCATGTCCAGTTCTATCTGTTGCTTCCTGACCTGCATACAGATTTCTCAAGAGGCAGGACAGGTGGTCTGGTATTCCCATCTCTTTCAGAATTTTCTACAGTTTGTGGTGATCCACAAAGTCAAAGGCTTTGGCATAGTCAGTAAAGCAGATATAGATGTTCTTCTGGAACTCTCTTGCTTTTTTGATGATCCAGTGAAAGTTGGAAATTTGATCTCTGGTTCCTCTACCTTTTTTAAAACCAGCTGGAACATCTGGAAGTTTATGGTTCATGTATTGCTGAAGCCTGGCTTGGAGAATTTTAAGCATTACTTTACTGGTGTGTGAGATGAGTGTCATTGTGCAGTAGTTTGAGTATTCTTTGGGATTGCCTTTCTTTGGGATTGGAATGAAAACTGACCTTTTCCAGTCCTGTGGCCACTGCTGAGTTTTGCAAATTTGATGGCATATTGAGTGCAGCACTTCCACAGCATCATCTTTTAGGAGTTGAAATAGCTCAACTGGAATTCCATCACCTCCACTAACTTTGTTCGTTGTGATGCTTTCTAAGGCCCAGTTGACTCATTCCAGGATGTCTGGCTCTAGGTGAATGATCACACCATCGTGATTATCTAGGTCATGAAGATCTTTATGTATAATTCTTCCATGTATTTTGCCACCTCTTCTTAATACCATCTGCTTCTGTTAGTTCCATACCATTTCTGTCCTTCATTCAGCCCACCATTGCATGAAATATTCCCCTATCTCTAATTTTTTTGAAGAGGTCTCTAGTCTTTCCCATTCTTTTTTTTTTCTCTATTTCTTTGCACTGATCACTGAGGAAGGCTTTCTTATCTCTCCTTGCTATTCTTTGAAGCTCTGCACTCAAATGGGTATATCTTTCCTTTTCTCCTTTGCTTTTTGCTTCTCTTCTTTTCACAGTTATTTGTAATGGCTCCTCCGACAGCCATTTTGCTTTTTTGCATTTCTTTTTCTTGGGGATGGTCTTGATCCCTGTCTCCAAACCTCCATCCATAGTTCATCAAGCACTCTGTCTATCAGGCCTAATCCCGTGAATCTATTTCTCACTTCCACTGTATAACTGTAAAGGATTTGATTTAGGTCATACCTGAATGGTCTAGTGGTTTTCCCTACTTTATTCAATTTAAGTCTGAATTTGGCAATAAGGAGTTCACGATCTGAGCCACAGTCAGCTCCCAGTCTTGTTTTTTGCTGACTGTTAGAGCTTCTCCATCTTTGGCTGCAAGCAATATAATCAATTTGATTTTGCTGTTGACCACCTGGTGATGTCCATGTGTAGAGTCTTCCCTTGTGTTGTTGGAAGAGGGTGTTTGCTCTGACCAGTGCATTCTCTTGAGAAAACTCAATTAGCCTTTGCCCTGCTTCATTCTGTACTGCAAGACCCAATTTGCCTATTACTCCAGGTGTTTCTTGACTTCCTACTTTTGCATTCCAATCTCCTCTAATGAAAAGGACATGTTTTGGGGGGTGTTAGTTCTAGAAGGTCTTGTAGATCTTCATAGAACCATTCACTTCAGCTTCTTCAGCATTATGGGTCAGGGCATAGACTTGGATAACTGTGTTATTGAATGGTTTGCCTTGGAAACAAATGGAGATCATTGTGTCTTTTATGAGATTGCGTCCAAGTTCTGCATTTCATACTCTTTTGTTGACTATGATGACTACTTCATTTCTTCTAAGGGATTCTTGCCCCCAGTAGTAGATATAATGGTCATCTGAGTTAAATTCACCCATTCCAGGCCATTTTAGTTCACTGATTCCAAAAATGTCAATGTTCACTTTTGCTATGTCCTGTTTGACCACTTCCAATGTGCCTTGATTCAAGCCCTTTTCTTCTTAAGATTCCTTTAAAAGTATTTTTTTTTCTATACAATTATTAGGATTTTTTTCCTGTTTCTATAAAAATTGCCATGGAATCTGTAGATTACTTTGGTCAATATGAGCACTTAAACAATATTAGTTCTTCCAGTTAACAAGCATCTGATATTTTTCCATTTATTTGTGTCTTCAGTTTTTTAAAACAGTATCATAGTTTTCAGTGTAAAGATCTTTCACCTCCTTGGTTAAATAGAATCTATGGTTTTGAATGAGAAAAATGAATGAGAAATGATAGCAAGGAAGAAATTGACTAAACAAAGAACTTACTTTAAGGACAGCAGTTGATGAAAGTGAATTTTCAGAGAAAGACAGAGCATCTATCTGCATTGAGTTCAATGGCTCTCTAAACTCCCAATCTTCACTTCACTTCGTATATACCCATCCTTGCAGATGATTCATGAGACTCATGCCAGATTTTCTTTATCAGAATGTTAGAACGGAAGCACCCAAGAATGCAATTTTAGTAAACACATTACATGGTTCTTACTTACACTATAGTTTGAGATCCTATAATTTGAGTCTTTAGTTTCTTATTTTATTTTTCCCTACATTTCCTAATCCCATTCAACCTGACTCTACTTCCCACTTTACCCAGCTTTAAAGAAATATTTTATTGTATTAAAAGTTCTCTTGCCACTACATGCATTCAACATTTTGTCCTTTGTCCTTCTGTTTCATCCTACAATAAGTGTTATACCAGTATCAGCAGCCTTGTCTTGCTCAGTCACCTGATCTCATGGGTTTTGTTTGAGAAATTGCCAGTTGGGAGGACAGAACTCACTAATAAACCATGGTCACCAATGAAGGTTTATTATCAGAAAAATTTTTGCATCCTTAATCTACTCAGCTCCATTAGTTTTTAATGCAAAAACATTTCTAGTCTCTTAAAGCCACCTCCCCTCTGTTATCTTCTTGTTTGCTAAAAGTGCTATGCTTGGTTGTAACCCTAAAACTCAGACTATAAGGCTCCCTCTGCCTGAGATATGCAACCCTGTTCTTCCTTCCCTGGCTCTTAGCTGCTTTCATTTCATGTTCACTTTAAATGTTTCTTGTTTATGGAATGTTTCCTGACCTCCTAAGGTAGACTTCATTGTCCTCTCCTTTGAGAGGCTATTGACATTTTTATCATAGCCCTGAATTTATCATCCAACCTGGGACACTTAAGAAAGTAAAAGGATACTTGCAAAAGTTACATTATTCCAGGTTAAATTGAGACTGTACTAAGAAAATTGGCATGTGTGGTCTTCTCCTACCAAGACCCTCCTTGACAGCTCCACATTTATATCCTCTCCTCCAATTCCTAGTATAGAACCTGGCATCTAGTCCCTGGTTAGTTGAGTGCACAATTAAGTGAAGATTGAGTCTGTAAGCACAATCAAAGGAACAGGAAGTACAGGGCCCAAGCATACTGTGAATCACGCTGATGAAATTTTCTGTTTCTGTCTATCCATTTTCTTGCCCTTCACCTCTACTCTGACACATGACTCATCCTATTCATTCTGCATCATTCCACTTTTTGTTGTTTTCTCTTAAGCTGGAGACCAGAAGTTGAAAGAGATAGTCAGAAATAGCTCTTAAATGTCAAATAAAATATTTCTCTTTTGAGAGTTTTCATAACACTGAATATTTTATTTTCATATTTTATTGTTCTCCTTTGCCAAATATTTTAGAAGATCAAAGATATTTTTCCCCAAACTGCTGTGCCTAAAATTTTTTTTATTATTATTACTTTGCTTGCTTTGAAGCAAAATTGTCTAAAAATATGCTGCTAATCTTGGTCTCCTAATGCATTGACAATCACGCCAAGCTCAGTGAGTAATCATGAAGTTACTTAAAATGTTGAAGATTTCCCCTCTTTTTTTGTGCTACCATACGCTCATTCACTTTAGCTTGCATTGAGTCTTGAAGGTAAAACACTGTTGTAGGTGCTAGGAATTCAGAGATGAATGAGACATAAACCCTACCAGCAATGAGTTTATGATCAAACAACAGTTGTACCTGACTACTTATATCACTCACCCTAAAATGCTGCTTTATTCTGTGCCAGCTTTATGCTTTACACACACATATATATCCATCACCTGAAACATTTGCCAAAAATTTCCATGGGGACTGATTAGATCACATGGTAATAACATGTGCATTTGTTTAGATAAAGGCTAAGGTAATCTGACAAAAATGCTGTAAAATATAATGGCTGCTTAGTTATGAGTGGGAGGCTTCGGGGAGGGATAGCAGGGGAAGGTTCCCAGGGGCACAAAGAAACTCTAGGATTATGAGTTTATTCATTATTGTGACTGCAGTGACAGTTTCACAGGCATATACATAAATCGAAACATACCAAACTGTATAGTTTAAATATGTACACATTTTTGTATGTCAATTTTATGTCAATAAAACTGTCAGAGCTCACAGATGTACAGAACAGACTTTTGGACTCTGTGGGAGAAGGCGAGGGTGGGATGTCTCGAGAGAACAGCATCGAAACATGTATATTATCTATAGTGAAACAGATCACCAGCCCAGGTTGGATGCATGAGACAAGTGCTCAGGGCTGGTGCACTGGGAAGACTCAGAGGGATCGGGTGGAGAGGGAGGTGGGAGGGGGGACTGGGATGGGGAGTACATGTAAATCCATGGCTGATTCATGTCAGTGTATGACAAAACCCACTATAATATTATAAAGTAATTAGCCTCCAACTAATAAAAATAAATGAAAAAAAAAACTGTTAGAGTTTGTAACATAAATACATATTTATTTCTCTCTCACATATGTTTGTTCTGTATAGACTATCATGGGAATTCTACTTCTCAGATCATAAAAGCCCCAGATTCATTTCATCTTCCTGTTTCTTCATCTCCTTAGGGTGTTATCTTCATCTTTATGGTCAGTGTTGATTTTCTGCTATATCTTCTGATGTACTTCATGAGGAGAATAAAAGACTACACTCCAGGGAAAGTGAGTAATCTTAAATCAGAGATTATATGGAATTTACACTTAACCCTTGTATACATATTTCTTTCCCCAAATTTAATCATATAGCCACACCTACCTGCAAAGAAACTAGGAAATATGGACCCTTGTCATAAGGCTTTGTGTCTGACTTAAACTGTAATAGAAAGAAAGAACCTAAAGTGGGATTTGGCAAGACAACTAGCCATCTGCACAGTAACTTTATCTATTGAGTGCATTCTCTACGTTATGCCCTATATTAATTGCTTTATTATATTACTCATTTATTCCTCCCAACTCTTCTATGAGAAACATGTGATTTTGATCATATCTAGAGGATGGGTAAAACATATCGGGACACTCAGTTTGCATACAGTGTAATTCCGTGGTTATCTATTCTAGTGTCACCTCTGGAGTCATGTAATGAATGGTTGTCACAGCTGAGTGCTCGGCCCTGCCTAGGATTTAGGGGAGTTTATGAACCTTCCCAGGTTACTTGCACAGCTTGCAAGTGGCAGGAGAGAATTTGAATGTACATGGATGGCTCCAGACCTGTGCTCTTACGTGCCACACAAAGCTGTATGTTGGCTTGTTAGGTAGTGACAATGACTGAGTGCCTTACCCCTGTCAGCTAACTGGTTTTCATTTTAATTAGGCTTGGTTGGAAGTAAATTCTCACTCAAAGTTTAGATCAGTGGTTGGCAACTTTTTTCCATAAAGGTCCGGATAGTAAATATTTTAGATTTGTAGCCCATATGGCCTCTGTCACAGATACCCAACTCTATCATTATAGTGTGAAAACATCCATAGACAGCATGTAAATGAATGAGAATGGATGTGTTCCAGTAAAACTTTATTTTCAAAAGCAGGCACTGGGCCAAAGTTGCCTCACAGGAAATATAGTTTGTAATCCAAAGATTAGATAGAAATTGTAGGCCAATGCAGGATGAATTAGAGCAGGCTATTTTGGGCACTTCTTGTGTACAATGAGAATGACTTTTATCTACATGTACCACCATATGGATTTACTGCTAAGTCATAGGGAAATAGGAGCTGCAGGCTGGCATCAAAGCTGTTGCCCTGAGCCATTCTACTTTGGAACAAAGAATTTAACTCTCGAATTTTAAACTTAATTTCTAGATTTGAAACAGTACCAAGTAAAACCTGTAAATATCAATAAATTACTGTGAGAAATTAAAGCTGTGAAGAGATTGAAATAATGTGAATTACTTTTCTATTTTTTTATGGGCATCATCCCTCTCAGCACACATAGTGTGCTTGATTACCCAATACGTCTTCAGGAGACCAACCCTCCCGCGCTGCCTCCAGGCCACAGCTACTGTCATGGCTCCCAATTAGGGCGTTCTTCCTCTCTTCTCTACTTGGTTAATCCCCATTCATCTTTTAAGGTCTGGGGGAAATGACACCTCTTCTTTGAAACTTCTGTGGTTGATCCTCCTCTACCTTCAACAGATTATGTTTTCCTTATCTTTATTCCTATGGATTCTTACACTATCACTGAATTAGCTCTGCATTTTTCTGTCCTTCTGATGAAGAGCAACATCTTGACAAGTAGAGCTGTGATTGTTCATGTTCATGTCCCTTACATCTAGGACAATGCCTGGCATTTTGTGAAAACACAGCACATGCTATGGAAAAGTAAATGATCATATTTAGCAATAGACTGTGGTGTCTTAGTGATGTGGATGCAGACATAATTGATAAACACTTGTTAAACTTAATCGATCTTATGAATTCTAATTGAGTTGTTATTTTCTATTAAAAGGAGTTAAAATGACTCAAAAATTAATAAAGGAAGTAATGAACACTACTCTCTCTTTCTGTTTGCAAAGACGAATTACACAAAAAGGATAAATTTTGAACATAATCACTGCAGATGGTGACTGTAGCCATGAAATTAAAAGATGTTTGCTCCTTGGAAGAACAGCTATGACAAACCTAGACTGCATAATTAAAAGAAGAGACATTACTTTGCTGTCAAAAGTTGGTATTGTCTAAGCTATTGTTTTTCCAGTAGTCATATATTGATGTGAGAGTTGACCATTAAAAAGGCTAAGTTATGAAGAATTGATGCTTTGGAATTGTGGTGTTGAAGACTCTTGAGAGTTCCTTGGACTGCAAAGAGAGCAAATCAGTTAATCCTAAAGGAAATCAGTCCTGAATATTCATTGGAAGGACTCATGCTGAAGCTTAAGCTCCGATACTTTGACCATCTGGTGTGAAGAGCCAACTCATTAGAAAAGACCCTGATGCTGGGAAAAATTGAAGGCAAGAAGAGAAGGAGATGACAGAGGATGAGATGGTTGGATGGTATCACAGACTTAATGGACATGAGTTTGAGCAAGCTCCTGGAGATGTTGAAGGACAGGGAAGCCTGACGGGCTGCAGTCCATGTGGTTGCAAAGAGTTCGACATGACTGAGTGACCGAAAAACAACAACAGGTAATTTTTCTAATCTAATTCAAATTCTATTGCTTCATTCATTGCTTATAATCCATCAAATGTTGCTCATTCTTTCACCAAATGAGGGTCAGATCTTTTAGCACAGAGGGTCTCAATAGAGGTTCTCAAAAGACTGCACACTGGTATCAGTTAGGGAGCCATTACAAGATGCCCATGCTTGGTTCCAACTCGGACCAATTAAATCAAGATCTCTGGGAGGAGATGAGAAACATCAGAATAGTTGGACTCTCCTTAGGTGATTCCAATATATAGCCCAGGTTGAGAATCATGGAACATGAACTTTAGTTACGGTTTTCACCCTTAGTTATTTTTCATGGTAAAAAGCGTGAATTTTAACTCTAATGAAATGGGAATCAACATGATCTTCATGTCTTAAAAAGATAAGTTGCTATTGTGAGGCATGTAGATGGTAGAGGGTCAAGAGTGGAAGATTAGTGGTCCAGTTAGGAGGCTACTGATATAGTAAGTTATAATGCAACACTCAATGATTCTAGAGGGGAAAATGCTTAATTCTTAGTTTCCCATTAATTTAGTTAATGAGAACACAGTTTCTAAGTGTTATAGTAATTGCAGTTTTATTGTGCATATATGCCACATTTGTCATACCATATATTTCTTTTTAATTATTGAAGGCCCTCAGGCACACTAAGCATCAAAAGCTTTGAATAATTAGGTCTGACTTGCAAACATCTCACATGTGTTCTCTGAGATAGCCACTTCCTCATAAATTAGATGCACTGCCTTATAAACATTTATGGCACATTTTAAGACATGTAAAATTTAAAATGATTTTGAATAACCACTTTTATCTAAAACTTCAGTAGTATATACACACAAATTAAAGTTCATTAAGATGGCAAATGCCTAATGAGCAGAAAGGCAAAATAAAATGCTGTTGAATTAAGAACAGGGTTGTTTTGAGACTTCTGCACATGGATGCTTGCAGCTGGTTCTCCTGATATTTAAAATCCTGTTATGATGTGTCACAGAGCTGCTTCTTGTCTGTCTCTCTAAATCTAAATGAGACTTTGTCTAATTTAAATATCTCTAAGGGTCAGTGGATGTCCTATCCATTTATTCACCAAGCAAATGTCTATTGAGTATCTACTTTGAGTGCTATCCTGCACAAGACCCTATCATTGACAAAATTAGCATAATCTTTTCCAAATGGAGTACAGAATTTAAAGGATATATAGTCTGGTAAATTCATGTTTTCAACAAATATTTGATGAGCTTCTAGACATGTTTCTAAAAATTTGAGAACCTAAAATTGAATCTAGCACATACACATAACAGTCTTCAGATAACATATGACAGGCAGTTATAGAAAGTGTATGAATCAGTGGTTTATAAAGTTAAAATTATTATTTACCCAGAGGTATGAACATGTCAAGTGCTATGGAATTATAATTGAGGGAATGGTTATATCAACTGGAGACTTTGGGGAAATCAAGGAGGAATTCATGAAGTTGAAGCATTGGATGTGGATCCTGAAGGATGAGATGGACTGTGCTTCCAGAAATAACTGGAGTAGCTTCTTTCTAATGCACTCATGTGGACAAATGCAGGGAGAGAATTTAAGTGGAACTGGATATAATTCTAATAAAAAAATGTGTGACTCAAAATGCACAAAATCCTCAAAAGCCCAGTGCCCGTACTTGAGAAATAAGTATAGGATAAGTGACAGTATTCCCTGAAGGTCTGGCAATTTAAGGGATGTTGATATCAAAACACTCATCCCTCGAGACAACATATGTTCAAAATCAAGAAAATCCAGCTCCTTTGCCCCTAAATTATCATTGACATATCTGGATTTACTTAAAGTTAGTTCTTGACTATAATCTAATAATTTCCATGCTGTGAGGGTTTTTTCCATTTTTGTATATTTGTCTTTCTTTTTGTTTCTAAGTATGTATCAATGCTGCATTTATCCCTTTAGGTCAGGTAGTCTTCTATTTGTTTCTGTTCTATATAGTCAGCATCAATGGCCTGGAGAACTATGCAGGGGTTAACTCAATGGTGCTCAGTGCAGAGCTGATGGCTGGAGCACAGAGCATCTTCAGGTAACCATAACTGGCACATTTTGGTAGTGTTTCTACACACCAGCACTCTCCAGAGGATTTGACACCCACAAACATATTTACTTCTGACCTCAGACAGGTGAGATAAATACTGTTATCTCTCTCATTTTATAAAGGATTCTGAGGCTCAGGTAGTTCAAATGTGTCTACCAGGGTCATATAATTAAGATAATGTTACACTGGTGTTCAACCCCAGGTAACGAAAGCAAATGCTGATACTGACAATATCCTGCTTTCATGAGTTAAGACGCTGTTCAAAGTTCCACTCATTTATCTCAGTCCATCTTCAGTCTCCCCTTATAGGCATGAATCTTATTAACTTCAACAGTCATTCAATCTAGATTCAGTATCTCTTGAGAATGGGACCTAAATAGGCTGGCTGTCTTTAGGGCCATGAAGCTTTGAGAAGAATTTATAACTCATCAAACAAAAGAAGCCATCAATAAATAAAACAAACTGATGGCTTGGATGGGAGTTAAGTACAGTATTCTAGTGAAATTCCACAACAGCAATTGTTGTGATACATAACACACATAACATACAACAACATACATAACATACATAACATACATAATATACAACAGCAATTGTATTACACTCTGAAACAGAGTGATGTCAGCAAGGTGAAATATGAGGTCTGAGAGGAGGGGCACAATGAACCTGCAGACACGAGAGCAACGGAACGCTGGGAAGCAGCAGTTGTCAGAGCTTGTAAAGCCTTGCAAGATGAGGTTTTCTAATTCTGCTCTCTTTCTGTTTCTGTGGGCCTGAAGCAACAGCTCTCCAAATTGTAGAACTGGTTAATTAGTAAGAGCACGCTAACAAGGACACATTGGAAGACAGTACACTAAGTCACCACTGTCATACTAAAAGGACAGCTGTGGCTTGGGAGAGTCCAGCAGGATAGACTCATAGTGCCTGAGCTAGGAGACAGACAGCCTGGACTCCCAGTCTTCCTGAATCATGGCAACCTGGTTCTGTGTGCGAAGGAAGTGCTTTCGGTGAGCATTACTGCTGCGCTGTTTCCTTAGCTTCCACTTGCTTGGGCATCATGCAGTATGATGGTTCTATATAGCAAGGCAATTTAAGCAGTGCAGTCAGGACTCCACCATTTCTGACCAATTTCTGAAAGAGTGTAAAGCCTTTAGGGACAACATGATTAAGAGAAGAACATTTTTTTTAAAAAGAGAAATTTGTCATTAGGCAAATATTTTAGAGTCTGAAGTCAGTCTGGCAGCAGAATAATAATCAGGACATCAACAGTTCTACGTCAAAGCAGAATTCAAAGTAAATGAGGGAAACACTAGCCCAATTGCGCACTGCGATATAATTTAGCTGAGCTAAGAACTGTTTAAGAGAACAATGAGTTCAACTCTAAATTCATATGAGATCTGAGGTTGAAGAAAAACAAAGACCTAGTTAAATGATTTTAAATCCCTAGAAAATAATATTCCATACCCTGAAACAGTTTTAAATAAAATATTAGTGAATATGCAGTACTATACTAACATACAATATAACTTTTTCATATGCAATAACTAAATAGAGTTTTTTATGTGTTTGCACAATACTACAATATTTATAAAGAAGTGTTTTTATATGTTTGCAAATATAAATGGACTATCACAAAATGTTGTTACTTAAGTGGATAAACTTGTTTAGTCATATTTCCCTTAAAGCATTCTGGTATTTTTCTAGTATGGCAACTATTACAATATTTACTTAATAGAAAATAATTATTCCTTGATAACATCTTAATAACCTTATACAGCCTCAGAGGTTAGTAGGCATTTATGTAGGAACACACATGGTATTTTTAAAATACATTCACTTCTTTCTAGAAGTATAGAAACTTAGAACTTCCATGACTTTAAAGTTTTAGTAAATACAGTTGTGAGAAAGACACATTTTGGCCTCAGGTTTACTGCATACCAAGAAATACGGACAAGAAAAAAAAAGTCAACGTATCAGTTGGACATCCAGCATAAGTAAGGCATCTAACTCTGAGCATATGGAATAGACATGGGTGACAGGGGTATTTTAGGATCAGTGGGATAAGAATTGGATGCTTTGGGTAGAAAAATAGGCTATCATTATTGGTACCTATGTACTGAAATAGAGAAATCTATGTATTCATAAGTTAATAATAGCCTTATTTTTCTGACCAGCATGTCACCAGTTTGAATCAGAAGGCAACCTACTGCCTTTGCACATCCTTAGAAGATCCTTAAGTTCTGCCTCAAGGAGCTGTAGACAGTGGCAGTGGTGAGCTACATGTGAGCTGGAAAGATCCTTACCTGCTGCTTCCCGCTTTTCCTCTTCCTTCTGTATCCTTCACCTGAGTTGTTATTTAGTTTGAATTTTTGTAGTAACGACATGGAACATGGCAAGGAAATGGAAACACTCAGGAATTAGAACACAAACACTGGTGAACCAATGCTTACACTAAATTGGTCTATATTTTGTCTGTATACATTTTCCAAAGAACAGTATGAATTTGAAATTGTAGCAGATAAGAATTACATATCACATTTGATTGTTATCACATATGGTAATCAATCCATATGTCAGAGAAACACATACTACTCTGCTTAAAAATTAGTTCTTGGTCTTGAAAAGAGACAATATGAAACAGAAAATGCAAGAATAAAAATAAATAGCATGAAAGCAACATTATTGTTTGTTCCAGTCAAGTTGTTTATAATAATAATAAGAAATATCAGATACCAATAATGCATGCAAAGCTAGTTTGCTTTTGTACCCTAATTATTCTTAATGCTGCATAACTTATTAATAATGGGCAACTAGTATAAAATATTCAAATGACTATACCAATGTTTATACATGAATCATGAGCTCTAACAATGTTTGTCTTATGATTAAACAAGAGAACTTTATTTCTAAATGATATTTCTTTAAAAAATGATCAAAAGTCATATCTGCAAAGCAGACCCCTCTAAAGTATGAGTGTCAGAAAAAATTTTTCCAGGAGAAATAAGAATATATAAATGATTCGGCTGCAGTTGTTAAGAGTTGTTATCTTTCAAGTCAAAGAAGTTACAAAAAATGCAAATCCAGAGAACAGAACTTCAAATAAATTAATCCAATTAAAATTAAATTATATGTTAATTATGTGTTATGTGCTCAGCACTGAGCTCATGTCAGTATTTTTCTCTGTCCTTTATTTAGATGGTTTGGTTTTAAACTTCTCCACAGCCTTACAAAAGCAGGAGAGATGTGGAGAGGCTGAATTTACTGTTTAAAGTAATGGAGAAGCTCAAAATAATTGTGGAAATCTATATCGAATAACAGAAAAAACATAATAGAAATGATGATGATGACAATAATAATGACATAAATTGGAACTTGTTAGTGATGTAGTATTTTATTCTTATGAAACTAATTACTGTAGACTTGGTAAACTCACTATGCATAAACTGAATATTTATGCATCAAAGGAACACAAAATCTTAAAGGATTTTGAGTCTGCCATTGAAACAAAATGCCCTGGTATAGACCATTTTCTTTTTCTCATTAGTTAATACAATCTCTTTGCTGGAGTATTATGTTTGTGGTTTAGGATGCACTTTGCTGCATTAGTGGGTATTGAAAATCCAGATGACTCCATTCCAATGACTAGTGGACAAGTCAAGGTTAAAAGCCTGATAGAAATGAATGGGAAACAAAACACAAAAACAGGGCAAAAGGTGGCACCTAAGTTTAATGAATTTAATTTTATAGAGGATCTTCCTTTCAGTGTTTCAGGTGTCCAGGCCTCACTTAAAGTCAATTGGACCCTGCATTGCTACTTTTCCCTATGAAAATCTTGTGCTAAAATTGGTGGTAATGCGTTTCTTCCTGAAACCTTTTCAGAAATGAAATTTAGGTAGTCTGACATTAACAGTGAATTTCTTTTGAACCTTGAACACCTTGAGAATGGGTCAGTGATTTTAAATAAAAAAGAAGTGTTTTCTCATTCTTCATTAGTTAGTTTAACAAATACTTTAGTGCCTTCTCTGAGACAGGAGCTGAAGGGTCCTTGAAATTGGGTGTGGGCAAGGCCACTCTCCTGGAACTCAAGTCAGCTATTGAAACCTGATTAAGCATTCTTGTCCTGTGTTACTCCCAGGACCATAATGTACATCTATTTTCTCTCTATCAAGTTAAAATCCTTTCCAAATAAATCTGAACTTTATATAATCTCTTTTATTGTTGCTTGTCAGTCAACAAATTTGCTTAAAATTTTTTCTTTGGGAAAAAATACAGACTACTCATAAAACAAAACTCACAGGGTATGGTTGAATTTTCCAAACATTAAAGGAAAATTAAACTGAATATGCCCTAAGTTGTTTTCCTTAGTTTATTTCTCAGGCTGATCTATAAGCTCTGCTCAAAGGTGAAATAACTTACTTAGGGATCAATAACAAAGTTCAAGAAAGATGGACGTTAATGAACCTGAAACCTCATTCCGGAAACCTCAGTAATGCTGTATATATGAATAAAAGTAACATATTTTGTGGTGAAATGTATCAGTGAGAGGAATTGATACAGTGCATTTTTAAGATATCATTATAAATTCCAGGTGTTGTCAGATAGTATTCAACATCAGTTCACTTCTTAGAAATATTCTGCCAGCCTATTTACTGTTACCAAATAAAATATATGCATAAAATCATCAAGCCACAACCATACTTTTGCCTTTAACTGAATACCATTGTTGCAT
The DNA here is from genome assembly GCF_023699985.2 of Odocoileus virginianus. Taxonomy (NCBI): domain Eukaryota; kingdom Metazoa; phylum Chordata; class Mammalia; order Artiodactyla; family Cervidae; genus Odocoileus; species Odocoileus virginianus. Next base: position 70,225,578 of record NC_069683.1, read on the forward strand.
CCTAAGAATGGATAGGTCCTGAAAAATACCTCAAGCATCAAAGAGCTCTCCACATGTAAATGGGATATTCAGACTGAGACAATGAAGAGATGGGCATATCCAGATGGGACATGTAGAGTGGTGTATGCCTGTTAACCTTATTTCATATTTTGGACTGTGAATGCCCTAAGCTCAGCTATCCCCGAAGAACCTTTTACAGAAGTAAGACCAGGAGAAGTCCTTGGAACCCCTGAGTTAGGTGATGGAACAGTTTGGAAAAATAGCTTTCCTGAGGTTTCTCTGAAAAAAAGTTTGGAAACAATAAGCTTGAGTGGTGATTCTAGTAGGTACAAGAAGGGGAGTGGGCTAGAGCATCAGATAAGAGGACAAAATCAGAAAAGCATGTGTTCTTTTGTACGTGCTCCTGTAAGCACCTAGGTTCAATCCCACTGGGGATTCATAGGCAGCATTACAGAATATGCATCAGAGTTGCCCAACTAAAGGGTGAAAAGGGGTGAAAAAGTTTCTCCAGCTTCCCATCTGTCACTGATTTGATGGTTGCTTGCAAGGACTTAATTAATTTTCTGGCCCTTCCGCCCTACTCTGCATATAGGCCAAGCATACTGCCTTGGCCAAGAAATAAAAATAGGCCTTAAGTAACTGCAGTAAGAAAACATCTTCATTTTGAGGTGAATTCTGAGGGATTTGAGCAGTGTAGGATTTGAGCATAGTATTTACTATGAATGCACAGAGCTGAAATATTTTTGTCTGGTAAAGTATAACAGGAAGAGGATGGATTAGAGCTGGATAGACCTGGGTTTAAATCTTTATTTGCTTATCAGCTATGTGACCTTGGTGAAAATTCTTAAAATTTTGTGGACTCAGTGCATTTATTTGTAAACATAGACAACATCTATATTAAAGAGCAGATATAAGCATTAATGGAGAAGGAAAAGGCAACCCACTCCAGTATTCTTGCCTGGAGGATCCAATGGACAGAGGGGCCTGGCAGGCCATGGTCCATGGGATCGCAGAGTTGCACAAGACTGAAGCGACTAAGCATGCATAAGGATCAAATGGGACTAAAGATATATAAGTTAACATAGAGTTAGGCACTTATTAGTGCCTGATGACTGGAAATTTGTTTTTTATTTATTTATTCATTCAGTAAATATTCATTAAGTATGTACTATGTGCCAACCTGTGGTAGATGACAGACATAGAGATGAATAAAATGTGAGGCTGCCAGGGCTAACACTATGACAGGTGGCCTGGACCTAAGTTTCGGTTTCCCCTGAAATGGTAAGATTCCCTACCCCCATCAGGCCGCCTGGAGCCAGCCAGTCAGCAGGCGCCCAAAAGGGAACAAAGGGAACATATCAAGGGAAAGCTAAAAAGCCCGCGAAGGCCTAAGTCTAAACAAAAGCCCGCGAAAGTTTGGACCAATAAAATTGCTTTGCCAACATGTAACCAATCCGCTTAAGCCAGCTACCAACTGCCTATGTTCACCCTATAAATTGGTGTAACAGCTGGGGCTCGGGGCTCTCTGACCCTGCACCACTGCGTTGGATGCGGCAGGAGCCCTGATTCGACTCAGTAATAAACTTCCCTTTTTGCGAGTTGCATTGTCTTGGTAGCCTTCTCTCTTCCCACTCGGGGATTCGGACATCGGGCATAACATAAAACAAATGTAATACCTTCTGTAGCTTAGTTCTATCAGGAGAGATCTAACAAATAAACATACATAAGCATTTAATCTGCTGTTATTCTTAAGACCCTTTCTTGAGCCCTCACTTAGCAGGCAAATGATCCCTCACTCTCTCATATTTCTCCTCTCCTAAGGTGATTGTCCCTTTATTTGTCCTTTTGCTAGATCCTCTCTGTTGTGCTAAAGGCCAATCCAAATGTCTACTGTTCCTTCTATCAAAACACATATATATTTTATTTTATAGGGAGGTACTTTTACGTTATTTGTCATATCAAAAAAGTTTGGAGAAACTCATTCTGACTAAGGTGTCAACAAATGGTATGATTTAATGTATTGTCTTCCCTCCAGAATTTTCTGTCTTTAGAATTTCAGGTCAGTAGAAGGGACTATTTTTGTCAGGAAGTCCTTTATGGCGATTGACGACTCTGTCTGAAGGGATAGGGAAGAGGGACATTTTAAATGCTTTCCTCTGGATGGGAATTTTATCTCTCTTAGCCCTCATGATCACCCTATGAGACAGGTATTAGTATGTAGGGATGTGAGAATTGGACCATAACAAAGGCTGAGGGCCAAAGAATTGATGCTTTCAAATTGAGGTGCTTGAGAAGACTCCTGAGAGTCTCTTGGACAGTAAAGAGATCAATCCAGTCAATCCTCAAGGAAATCAACCCCGAATGTTCATTGGAATGACTGATGCTGAAGCTGAAGTGCCGATAATTTGGCCAACTGATACAAAGAGCTGACTCATTGGAAAAGGCCCAAGTGCTGGGAAAGGTTGAAAGCAAAAGGAAAAAGGGCTGGCAGAGGATGAAATGGTTAGATGTCATCACAGACTTGATAGATATGAATTTGAGCAAACTCCAGGAGATAGTGAAAAACAGAGGGGCCTGGCATGCTGCAGTCCTTGGGTCACAGAGAGTTGTACATGACTTAGTGACTAACTGAACAACAACAATAAATATTATGCAGATAAAGAAGTTGGAATTTAGAGAGCCATTGATTTGCCCAAGATCACTGAGCCTTGAACCTTGAAAATAAGGTTTCAAAATCAGATATAACCATAAGGTATGTGCATTTTTCTAATGTGTGTGACCACTTGCTCAATGGCATCTGATGAGAGCTTCTGTTTTAACTTAACTACTTGAGTAAGATGATTATATTACATCAACATGGAGGCTGTGAAGGAAATGAGCTCTCTGGCATGAGTAATCAGAGTCTTGCACAGCTACCTCTGACCTCAGATACTCTGAGTATCTATCAGATACTCTGTAAATCTGATAATATTCCTAAGTGCTCAGAAAATGACAGTCACCTCAAGAATGCAAAGAACTCTTCTTCTGTTGAGTTGGCATGGTTAAGAGAAGTCCAAGGCCAGGGGTCTTGACCCTCAAGTATTACATAAGTAATATATACCATCCATTACCCCCACTCCCACTCATTTCTCCAAAATCATACTTCCTAACTGCTTTTATGTAACAGTCAAATGTGGCAGAGCCAGGATTCCAAGTCCAGTATGGCTCATAGAGCCAGAACTCTTGTCTCTCAACACCACCTGCTTGACAGTTGTAATGGCGAAGGACTTACCTCCAGCAACACCATGTAAAGAGTCACCTCAGAGACTCTATTCCCTCTAAGTCCCAGTTTCTATTAGCCATGCTAGACTCCTTCTCTCAAATCAAACCACTTCTTTTGCTGTGGTCCTATTCTTTCCAGCAATATCTTCTCGTTGTTGTTGTTGTTCAGTCACTTAGTTGTGTCTATTCTTTGCCACCACATGAACTGCAGCATGCCAGGCTTCCCCATCCTTCATTATTTCCCAGAGTTTGCTCAAACCAATGCCCATTTTCTCAAACCCATGCCATCCAACCATTTCACCCTCTGCTGCCCGCTACTCCTCAGGGCCTCAATCTTGCCCAGAATCAGGGTCTTTTCCAATGAATTGGCTCTTTGCATCAGGTGGCCAAAGTATTGGTGCTTCAGTATCAGTACTTCCAATGAATATTCAGGGTTGGTTTCCTTTGAGGTGGACTGGTTTGTTCTCTTACTGTCCAAGGGACTCTCAATAGTGTTCTCCAACACCACAGCTTGAAAGCATAAATTTTTTAGCCCTCAGTCTTCTTTATGGTCCAATTTTCACATTTGTACATGACTACTGGAAAAACCATAGCTTTAACTAGATAGACCTTTGTCAGGAAAGCGATGTCTGCTTTTTAATATGCTGTCTAGGTTTGTCATACCTTTTCTTTCAACGTGGTGTTGGTAATTTAGTCACTAAGTAAGGAGCAAGTGTCTTTTAGTTTCATGGCAGCAGTCACCATCTGCAGTGATTTTAGAGCCTAAGAAAATATAGTTTGTCATTGATTCCATGTTTTCCCCATCTACTTGCCATGCAATGATGGGACTGGATGCCATAATTTTACTTTCTCAAATATTGAGCTTTAAGCCAGTCTTCTCACTCTCTACTTTGACCTTCAACAAGGGCTCTTTAGTTCCTCTTCACTTTTTTCCATCAGGGTGGTGTCACCCACATATCTGAGGTTGTTGATATTTCTGCTGCCAATCTTGATTCCAGCTCATGATTCCAGCCTGGCATTTCACATGATGTACTCTCTATATAAGTTAAATAAACAGCATGATGCTATACAGCCTTGACATACTCGTTTCCCAATTTTAAACCAATCCATAGTACCATGTCTGGTTCTAATTGTTGCTTCTTGACCTGCATATAGGTTTCTCAAGAGGCAGGTAAGGTGGTCTCATAGTCTCATCATTTTTAAGAATTTCCCAGTTTGTTGTGACTACACAGTCAAAAGCTTTAGGGTAGTCAATGAAGCAGAAGTAGATGTTTTTCTGGAGTTCTTTTGCTTTTCCTATGATCCCACTGATTTTGGCAATTTGATCACTGATTCCTTGACCTTTTCTAAATGCAGCTTCTATTTCTTGGTTCACATATTGTTGAAGCCTTGCTTGAAGGATTTTGAGCATTACCTTGCTAGTATGTGAAGTGAGCACAATTGTGTGATGGTTTGAACATTCTTTGGCATTGCCTTTCTTTGGAATTGAAATGAAAACTGACCTTTTCCAATCCTGTGGCTACTGTTGAGTTTTCCAAATTTGCTGGCATATTGAGTGCAGCACTTTAACAGCATCACATTTTAGGATTTGAAATAGCTCAGCTGGAATTCCATCACCTCCACTAGTTGTTCATAGTAATGCTTCCTAAGGCCCACTTGACTTCACACTCTAGAAATGTCTGGCTCTAGGTGAGTGACCACACCTTCATGGTTATTTGTATCTTTAAGACTGTTTTTGTACAGTCCTGTGTATTCTTGCCGCCTCTTCTTAATCTCTTCAGCTTCTGCAGGGTCCTTACTGTTTCTGTCTTCTCTTGACACTATTCAAATTAGGGTAACAATTCTCCTCTATACCGATTTTCAGTCTTTACATGCATCCCCCTTTCTTGAAGCTATTTGTTGCATACATTGATTCTACATTTCCTTATTATGAGGATGATGCTTCCCAAGATTAAATGTTAGTTTCAAAAATGACAAAAATGTCAAAAATGACATTCAAAAACGTCATGTTATTACCCAGGATTCCAGAACTCTCCAGAAGCCAAAGTGAATCTTAGGATAAGGTGGTCGTTTAATTGCTAAATTGTGCCTCTCTTGCAATCCCACGGCTTATAATCTGCAATGTTTTTCTCTCCATGGTATTCTCCAGGCAAGAATTCTGGAGTGGGTTTCGTTTTCTCCTCCATGGAATCTTCCCGACTCAGGGATCAAAAATCTCCTGCATTGCAGGAGAATTCTTTAAGACTGAGCTATCAGGGAAGCCCTTAGACACTAGAATCTATTTCTATTTAAGGTAGAAATTCCTACAAAATCTGGAATCTTTCTGGATATATTTAATCTTAGATACACAGTCAATTCCTGGACACACCCCAAGCAGTAGTCATAAGAATCACATACAAAATTAAGACAGCTATGTTTTCTTTGCCTTGGGGTATTTCTCTAGGTTTGGCTTCTGAGGCTTAACTTAGAAAGTTTGGTCTTTGTTTTCATCTGGTTGCCCTTCTTGGTCTTTTTATTTTATGCCCCAAAGGCTTTCACATTAACTTCTTGTTTGGACTGAATGCTTACATTTTTTGTTCATATCTCAAGTAAACTGCTTCTCCCTTATCAGCCTCCCAACTCTTATCCACTATTGTAATCCAGACTGCCAGGATAATAACAATCACAGTTGTTGCTATTATTATATATGACTATGTATCATGAACTGGTCTAATTATTCAGTCCACAAACCTGTTTTTTGCTTTTATCAAAACTCCTCACTCAGCAACCTCTCTGGCTCTTCATTCGTTTTTGCCTTAGTTTCTTAACTCTTATTACTCGATATAAGCCATGAATTTGGCAACTAGATGTTAGGTTCCCTACTCTCTTTCTGTTGTATTCTGATTTCTAATTAACCTCTTAGACCAGGTGACTTGAACTTTTAGAATTTCCTCATACACTGATGGTATCATTCAGTAAGAGTTTCCTCTAACCCCTTTTCCCCCTACTTGAGGTAGGTATATACTTTATTTCATCTAATCAACCAATCACAGTATGCATTTGAAGAGCAAATGATACTTTCTAAAGTATCATATTTGATCCAGATCATGGCTTACAGCTTTTCTCTATTCTTCTCTAGAATTGAAAGGAGCCATATCAACCTCTACCAGCTTCCCTGGTGACTGAGATGGTAAAGAATCCACCTGTAATGCAGCAGACTGCCTGTAATTCAAGAGACTTGGGTTGGATCGCTGGGTCAGGAAGATCCCCTGGAGAAGGGAATGACTACTCACTTAAATATTCTTATCTGCAGCGTTTCATGAACAAAGGAACCTGGCAGGCTAGAATTCATGGAGTTGCAAAGAGTCAGACACAACTGAGTGACTAACGCTTTCACTACTTTGATATCAACCTCTAGCTCCTGATCTTTTCTTCAGCTTCCATCTGCTGGGCTAGTATCCAGCTGACACTAAGATGATGTGCTTTAGGGAAGACTTTGGTGACTGTCAACAGAAAATGTTGTGGACTTTCCTGGAAGTACAGTGGAAAAAGAATCTGCCTGCCAATGTAGGGGATGATCCCTGGTCAGGGAGGGATTCCACATGCCATAGAGCAACTAAAGCCCATGTGCCAAAGTTACTGAGCCCACTGTACCTTAACTACAGAAGCCAACTCACCCTAGAGCCTCATGTTTTAACTACTGATCCCGCATGCTGCAGCTACTGAAACTCATGCCTCTAGAGCCTGTGCGCCACAACGAGGGAAGCCACTGCAACGAGAAACCATACCCTGCAACAAAGAGTAGTTCTCACCACAGAGAAAGTCCATGCATAGCAAGGAAGACGCAGCACAAACAAAAATACATGCATAAATAAACAAATAATTTTAAAAAATAGAAAGCTTTGTCCTTGACATCATGGGAGAGGGGGAAAAGACAAAGATCTATGTGGCACAGTCCCAACTCCAAGGAACTTTCAATCTAATGAAAACCTAAGAGGACAAAATATTCTGAAATATTGGATGGGATAAAGAGTAAAGTATTCCTTTCTCCTTCAGTGGTAATTATGAAGGAAGATATTTTAAATGATCTTTGAAAAATAAGTAGGTAAGAGCAATAGTTAACGTAGATGGCATGTAATGCAGTAAAATTTGAATTCAGATGACCTGACATCCTATGCCAAGCTCTTAACCACTATTTTCTAATGTCTCTGTGTATTATTTAATGGGCAGAAGGGAAGAGGAATTTCTTCCAGGAACAGAAACAGATCAATGAAAACACATATACAAAGCACAGAGTATGTGCAACTTGATGGAAATGAATGAGATGATTTGAAATAACAAGAGATGAAATTAAAAACATGTTTGAGATTTATTTTTGAGGCCTTTGAGTTGTTAGACAAGAATTCTAAAAGTAATTTTATTCTTGATCATACAGGAGAATTTTATTGAGCATCTAGTAAGTATGAGACATTAAAATGAGACATTAAGAATGAATTAGTGAATAAAACTGTTAAGCAAGGGGAGACTTTATTAGAGTAACTTTATTTCAATTGTTAAGAACAAAAACAAAATTTTAGAAGATTGAAGAGACTAAACGGAGACAGTGGCATGTTGTTTCCTTTAAAAATCAATAATGATGAAAATTATAGTGTCAGGATGGTAAATTGAACAGACCAAAGGGAAAGAATGGAGAGGGATAAAGATTTTGAGTGTGTTTGTAAGAGGAAAAAGACTGAGAGGTAAGAGAAATTTAGAAGACAGAAATTGAACAAATAAGATGAGAATGACTCAGAGGACACTTTTATAGGAGATAGCAATGAATAAATGTAAGATTGCAATTTTAACATTTAAGATTGAGCAGACAGAGTATTTTACCTTGGAACAGGGTAAGGGAATTCCTTTACTGAGTTGGAGATGAAGATGGTAAAGACAGGAAAATTACACTTAAGGCTATAAGAATTTTTTGTGTGCATTTTGTTGTTTTGTGTGTATTTATTTATTTACAAAAGAAGTTAGCTTACTTGCTGAAACTGTAAAGTGAAGGGATAGAATCAGAGTCTGAGGAGACTTTATAATAATTGCTCTGGAAGCTGAAATAGGGTCTCAGTAAATTATGATAGAATTAACTGCTGAGACTAATTCTGGGCCCAGCTTCACAACTAAGGGTAGATATGAAGAACTCACACAAAGTTTCATGAATACCACATGGACTACAAAGATAATTGAAAGAAAATAAAACCTGATGACTTGTTAGTACATGCAGAAGCATAGGGTGGTTAAGCAAGGAAATATTTTTATCATTCAAAAGATCTGCAGGCAAGGAAAAGTAACCTAGAAGTAAAAATAATATGAGGTTTTATCACCTTGGAAAGTCAATGGTGTGTAATAGGGGATGATTTGATTTTTCTGCTTTTGAATATAGAGTATAAGTTTTATAGGTTTAAATTATGAAGTTTTAAATCAACATTATATCCCACATCCAAGCAGTGGTGGCTGCGCGGGCACAGGAGGGCCGAGAGGAGCTATTCCACGTTCAAGGTCAGGAGGGGTGGCCATGAGAAGATACCCCTCCTCCAAGGTAAGGAGCAGTGGCTGCCCTTTGCTGGAGCAGCCATAAAGAGACACCGCACGTCCAAGGTAAGAGAAACCCGAGTAAGATGGTAGATGTTGCGAGAGAGTATCAGAGGGCAGAGAGACTGAAACCACAATCACAGAAAACTAGCCATTCTGATCACTCGGACCATAACCTTGTCTAACTCAATGAAACTAAGCCATGCCGTGTGGAGCCACCCAAGACGGACGGGTCATGTGGAGTGGTCTGACAGAATGTGATCCACTGGAGAAGGGAATGGCAAACCACTTCAGTATTCTTGCCTTGTGAACCCCATGAACAGTATGAAAAGGCAAAATGATAGGATACTGAAAGAGGAACTCCCCAGATCGGTAGGTGCCCAATATGATACTGGAGATTGGTGGAGAAATAACTCCAGAAAGAATGAAGGGATGGAGCCAAAGCAAAAACAATACCCAGTTGTGGACATGACTGATGATAGAAGCAAGGTCCCATACCGTAAAGAGCAAAATTGCATAGGAACCTGGAATGTTAGGTCCATGAATAAAGGCAAATTGGAAGTGGTCAAACAGGAGATGGCAAGAGTGAATGTAGACATTCTAGGGATCAGCGAACTAAGATGGACTGGAATGGGTGAATTTAACTCAGATGACCATTATATCTACTACTGTGGGCAGGAATCCCTTAGAAGAAATGGAGTAGCCATCATGGTAAACAAAAGAGTCCAAAATGCAGTACTTGGATGCAATCTCAAAAACAGCAGAATGATCTCTGTTTGTTTCCAAGGCAAACTATTCAATATCATGGTAATCCAAGCCTATGCCCAAACCAGTAATGCTGAAGATGCTGAAGTTGAACAGCTCTATGAAGACCTACATGATCTTTCAGAACTAACAGCCGAAGAAGATGTCCTTTTCATTATAGGGGACTGGAATGCAAAAGTAGGAAGTCAAGAAACACCTGGAGTAACAGGCAAATTTGGCCTTGGAGTATGGAATAAAGCAGAGCAAAAGCTAATAGAGTTTTGCCAAGAGAACACACTGGTGATAACAAACACACTCTTCCAACAATACAAGTGAAGAACCTACATGTGTAGGATATCACCAGATGGTCAACATCGAAATCAAATTGATTATATTCTTTGCAACAAAAGATGGAGAAACTCTATACAGTCAGCAAAAACAAGACCGGAAGCTGACTGTGGCTCAGATCATGAACTCCTTATTGCCAAATTCAGACTTAAATTGAAGAAAGTAAGGAAAAACCACTAGACCACTCAGGTATGACCTAAATCAAATCCCTTATAACTATACAGTGGAAGTGAGAAATAGATTTAAGGGACTAGATCTGATAGAGTGGTTGAAGAACCATAGACGGAGGTTCATGACATTGTACAGGAGACAGGGATGAAGACCAACCCATGGAAAAGAAATGCAAAAGGGCAAAATGCTTGTCTGGGGAGGCCTTATAAATAGCTGTGAAAAGAATAGAAGTGAAAAACAAGGGATAAAAGGAAAGATATTCCCATTTGAATGCAGAGTTCCAAAGAATAGCAAGGAGAGATAAGAAAGCCTTCCTCGGTGATTGATGCAAATAAATAGAGGAAAACAACAGAATGGGAAAAACTAGAGATCTCTTCAAGAAAATTAGAGATACCAAGGGAACATTTCATGCAAAGATGGGTTTGATAAAAGACAGAAATGATATGGACCTAACAGAAGCAGAAGATATTAAGAAGAGGTGGCAAGAATACACAGAAGAATTGTACAAAAATGATCTTCATGACCCAGATAATGACTATGGTGTGATCACTCACCTAGAGCCAGACATCCTGGAATGTGATGCCAAGTGGGCCTTAGGAAGCATCACTACGAACAAAGCTAGTGGAGGTGATGGAATTCCAGGTGAGCTATTTCAAATTCTGAAAGACGATGCTGTGGAAGTGCTACACTCAATATGCCAGCAAATTTGGAAAACTCAGCAGTGGCCACAGGAATGGAAAAGAGGAACTCCCCAGATAGGCAAAGAAAGGCAACCCCAAAGAAAGGCAATCCCAAAGAATTCTCAAACTACCGCACAATGGCAAAGAGTCGGACATGACTGAGTGACCGAATTGAGCTGACATCAACGTTATGTGGTTCTGAAAACCAGGAAGTTTTTTTTTACAAATGCCCCAGAGTTTCCAATACTCAGCACTATTGATTAGGTAAAAACCACCGGAGTCATCACAGTATAAGAGCAATTTCCTTTGCATTTAGTTCAGTTCAGTTCAGTCGCTCAGTCGTGTCCGACTCTTTGCGATCCCATGAATCGCAGCATGCCAGGCCTCCCTGTCCATCACCAACTCCTAGAGTCCACTCAAACACATGTCCATCAAGTCGGTGATGCCATCCAGCCATCTCATCCTCTGTCGTCCCCTTCTCCTCCTGCCCCCAATCCCTCCCAGCAACAGGGTCTTTTCCAGTGAGTCCACTCTTCGCATCAGGTGGTCAAAGTATTGGAGTTTCAGCTTCAGCATCAGCCCTTCCAATGAACACCCAGGACTGATCTCCTTTAGGATGGACTGGTTGGATCTCCTTGCAGTCCAAGGGATTCTCAAGAGTCTCCTCCAACACCACAGTTCTAAAGCATCAATTTTTTGGCACTCAGCTTTCTTCACAGCCCAACTCTCACATCCACATGTAACTACTGGAAAAACCATAGCCTTGACTAGATAGACCTTTGTTGGCAAAGTAATGTCTCTGCTTTTTAATATGCTATCTAGGTTGGTCATAACCTCCTTCCAAGGAGTAAGCATCTTTTAATTTCATGGCTGCAATCACCATCTGCAGTGATACTTTGCATTAAATACCACATTGTCTTGTCTTGGAGTGTCTTTCATTTCTCCTTCCTAACTGTCTTTTTGCTGCTGCTAATATCAGATACTGTATACATCTTCATTATGCTGTGGTCACTATTGTTGAAGTTATAATTTCTTAATTTGGTAATGCTTACTGGATTATTTTACTATCACAATATACTCACATGGCTTCACTTCTAGATCCTGGATACTATCTTCAGACAGCAATATTCATAAACCATCAAAAATCATAAAATAAAAATTGAAGGAAAAGCATACATTAAAGTAAAAAGTATACATGACAGTATGAAACCAATCTTATTTTGATTATGAGCATTGCTATGTTTTCATCTAAGGACAGTCTAAATTTAACACTCAGTCTGTGTCTGGCACACTTTAGAAATAATCCAGAATTTCTTAAGGACAATGTCATGCAGTCTTGTTTTTTTTTTTTTTTTTTGATATGGATTATTAAATTATCTGGTTGACATGGAAATAAATAACATAAGAAGAATATTTATTGTAAAATGAAGTAGAGCTTGACTGATTAAAAATTAGTAGACAAAGACAGTAAAGAACAATAGTAGAGGTTATAATGGCAAAGATTACAGTGAATCAATATCTTAAAAGGTATAAGTTTATGATGAATATACTAGGAGGAGCCATAAATTGTTGTCCAAAAATCCTTTGAGTTACAGACAAAAAATTCCTACTTTTAACAGTGAATTGCCAAGATGATTTTTTATCTGCTACCAAGTTGATTCAACATTCTCACTAAATTTGTTTTTATTTCTAGACCACTGATCCATCCAATCGGACTTAATGTTCTCTTTTTTATTAAAAGTTCTCTATAGTAGCACTTATTACTATTAAACTTAATGTTCTCTTTTAATAATAATTACTTTTTATTTCTGCTTTAAAATTGTGAAATGTAATTAATAGATAATAACTTATCTACAAGCAAAATTTTCAAAACTAAATATAATGATTTATTTTACACATAAATTTCTGAATTTTAAAGAAAGTTTTTGTTTTACCTTATTTCAGAAAATTATACCACTAATGAAAATATTACTCATAGTATTTGAGAAGGCAATGAGACTACAGCAATCTGCTTTTGAAGTCACATATTCAGGCATTTTCAATTCAGTTCAGTTCAGTCACTCAGTCGTGTCTGACTCTTCATGACCTCATGGACTGCAGCACACCAGGCCTCCCTGTCCATCACCAACTCCCAGAGTTTACGCAATCTCATGTCTGTTGAGTTGGTGAAGTCATCCAATCATTTCATCCTCTGTTGCCCCGTTCTCCTCCTGCTTTCAATCTTTCCCAGCATCAGGGTCTTTTAAAATGAGTTAGTTCTTCACATTAGGTGGCCAAAGTATTGGAGTTTCAGCTTCAACATCAGTCCTTCCAATGAATATTCAGGACTGATTTCCTATAGGGTTGGATCTCCTTGCACTCCAAGGGGCTCTAAAGAGTCTTCTCCAACACCACGGTTCAAAAGGTTCAATTCTTCAGCACTCAGATTTCTTTATAGTCCAACTCTCACATCCTTACATGACCACTGGAAAAACCACAGCTTTGACTAGATGGACTTTTGTTGGAAAAGTAATGTCTTTGCTTTTTAATATGCTTTCCAGTTTGGTCATAGCTTTGCTTCCAAGGAGCAGACATCTTTAATTTATTTCATGGCTGCAGTGATCATCTTCAGTGACTTTGGAGCTCCCAAAATTAAAGTCTGACACTGTTTCCACTGTTTCCACATCTATTTGCCATGAAGTGATGGGACCACAAGCCATGATCTTTGTTTTCTGAATGTTAAGTTTTAAGCCAACTTTTTTACTCCCCTCTTTCACTTTCAACAAGAGGCTTTTTAGTTCCTCTTCGTTTTCTGCCATAAGGGTGGTGTTATCTGCATTTCTGAGGTTATTGATTTTTCTCCTGGCAATCTTGATTCCAGCTTGGGCTTCATCCAGCCTGGCATTTCACGTGATATACTCTGCATGCGATTTAAATTAGAAGGGTGACAATATACAAACTTGACATATTTCTTTCCTTATCTACAACCAATCTGTTGATCCATGTCCAGTTCTAACTGTTGCTTCTTGACCTGAATAGAGATTTCTCAGGAGGTAGGTAAGGTGATCTGGTATTTCCATCTATTTAAGAATTTTCCACAGTTTACTGTGATCTGCACAATCAAAGGCTTTGGTATACTCAGTAAAGCAAGAGTAGATATTTTTCTGGAATTCCCATGCTTTTTCGATGATCCAAACAGATGATCTCCTCCTTCCTTAGGAGGCCTTACAAATAGCTGAGAAAAGAAGAGAAGGTAAAGGAGAAAAGGTAAGATATACCGATCTGATTTCAGAGTTCCAAAGAATAGCATAGAGAGGTAAGAAAGCCTTCCTCAGTGATCAGTGCAAAGAAATAGAGGAAAACAATAGAACAGAAAGATTAGAGATCTCTTCAAAAAAGTTAGAGATACCAAGGAAACATTTCATGCAAAGATGGACACAAAAAAAGGACAGAAACTCTATAGACCTAACAGAAGCAGAAGATTTTAAGAAGAGCTGGTAAGAATACACAGAATAACTACAAAAATGATCATCATAACCCAGATAACCATGATGTTATGATCGCTCACCTAGAGCCAGACATCTTTGGATGCAAAGTCAAGTGGGCCTTAAGAAGCATTAGTACAAACAAAGCTAGTGGAAGGGATGGAGATCTATTTAAGCTTTGGAGAAAATCTTTTTCAATTAGTTTTTATTTCTTTTATAAACTACTGCCTCTACTTTGACCTTTTTATACTTCTATGGTGCTTTCTTTCATATTTATTTTCCTTTTTTCTCTTTTTTTAAATTAAAAAAATTTTAAGTTATTGAGAATTTCCCACATTTATTCCTTTGTGTGCTTTTCCCACTGACCTTTTCCCCTTTCAGTAAATCTTTAATATATATAAATATACTTTATCTATGTCTATTTAACTATGCATTTCTATTCTTTCTTTTCTTTCTTTTTCTCACTGTATTTGTTAGTTTGTCATATTTTCTTTGCTTTTTTTGCAACTAAAACAAGTTTTCACTTTGTTTTAGTTTTGTTTTCCAGTCTCTGATTTAGTTAGTTTTGTTCTTAACTTGTGGATGTCATTTTTGGTTTCCTTTGTTCACCAGGTCAATCTCATCTATTATACTTTATTTATTTGTTCATTTTTCAACTGTTTTGATTTTTACTTATGGATATATATATATATATATATATATGCATGCATATTTCATTATTTTAGTTATTGCCTGATTTTGTAATTGCCATTTGTCTGGGGGTGTGTCTTTCATTTCTTGTTTTTGGCTATTTATTTTAATCCCATTTAATGCCCAACAAACCACCTGTGGAATCTCTGTTCCTGGACCAAAATCAAGTCCTGAGCATTTGGAGTGGGAGCGCTGACTCCAAGACCCTAAACTACCAAAGAACTCCTAATCCTATGGAGTATCAAATAGTGCCCAACAAAGGCAACCACTTATATACAAGATCGGGCATCACCCTGTGCAGGATGCCTCATCCAAACAACAAAGAAGATAAAAATACAAACCCAACATTCAGTATACAGGATTGCCACCTCACTCAGCCAAGCCCATCAGAAGAAAACAAACAAGCAAACTTTATCTTCTTCCACCAGAACACAAGCACAAGTCACACCGTACATGAACCTTACACAAACCAATGGACAAACCTCATGAGGGCACAAACCAAAATGAAGAAAGAGCTCAACCCTGAAGCCCAGGAAAAGTAGACCTCCAACACAATAAGTTAAAAAAAATAATAAATAATGAAAGGGGACAGAAATACTCACAAATGAAGGAAAAACTTAGAAACACACAAGTCCAAATAAATGAAAAGGATATAGACAAGCTATCTGAAAAAGGAATTCAGAATAATGATAGTAAAGATGATCCAATAGCTTGAAAACAGAATGGAGAAAATGCAAGAATCAATTAAAAAAGACCTAGAAGTATTAAAGAATGAACAGACAGAGACAAACAACACAGTTACTGAAATAAAAAATACTCTAGAAGGAATCAATAGAAGAATATTTGAAACAGAATAGATTGCTGACCTGGAAGATAAAATGGTGGAAATAATTGCTGAAGAGCAGAATAAAGTAAAAAGAATGAAATAACTGAGGACAGTCCCAGAGCCCTCTGGGACAATATTAAATGCATCAACTTTCAAATTCTAGGGGTCCTAGAAGAAGAAGAGAAAAAAAAAAGATATTAGAAAATTTTTGAAGAGATTGTAGTCGAAAATTTCCCCAATATGGGAAAGGAAATAGTCCAAGTCCAAGAAGTACAAAGTCCCATCAAAGATAAACCCAAGGAGAAACAGGCCAAGGCACATACTAATCAAACTAGCAGATTAAACACAAAGAAAGAACATTAAAAGCAGCAAGGAAAAGCAAGTAAAATACAAGGGAAACACCACATGTTAACTGCTGATCTTTCAACAGAATCTCTGCAGGCCAGAAGGAAATGACAGGATATATTTAAAGTACTTGAAGGGAAAATTCTACAACTAAGGTTACTCTACCCAGCAATGATATCACTCAGAATTGATGGAGAAGTTGAAAGCTTTACAGAGAAGCAAAAGTTAAGAGAATTTAGTACCACCAAACCAACTTTACCACAAACGTTCATGGGACTTATATAGCCAGGAAATACAAAAGAAGAAAAACATCTACAAAAGCAAACTCCAAACAATTAATAAAATGGAAATAGCAACATATATATCAATAATTACTTTAAATGTAAACAGATTAAATGCTCCAACCAAAAGTCACAGAATGGCTGGATGGATACAAAAACAAGACCCATATGTATGCTGTCTACAAGACACCCATTTCAGACCTAAAGACACATAAAGACTGAAAGTGAGAGGTTGAAAAATATATTCCATGCAAATGGGAAATCAAAAGAAGGCTGGAGTAGTAGTCCTTATATCAGATAAAATAGACCATAAAATAAATATTATTACAGGATATAAGGAAGGCCACTACATAATGAACAAGGGATCAATCCAAGAAGAAGACATAACAATTGTAAATATCTGTGCACCCAACATAGGAGCATCTTAATACATAAGACAAACACTAACGGGCCTGAAAGGAGAAATTGACACTAATGCAATAATAGTAGGAGACTTAACACACCACCATACCACTGGAGAAATCATCAAAACAGAGAGTTAATAGGGAAGCACAAGTCTTAAATGATGCATTAGATCAGATGGATCTCACTGATATCTTAAGGATATTAAACAATGCATTTCTAATTAATGAACAAGTTTACTGAAGAAATCAAAAGGGAAACCAAAAAATTTTTAGAGACACATGACAATGAAAATATGACAATTCAAACCTATGGGATGCAACAAAAACAGTTCTAAGAGGAAAGTTCATAGCAATACTATCCTACATCAAGAAACAAGAAAACCAGTAAATAGACAACCTAACTTTACACCTAAAACAACTGGAGAGAGAAGGACAAAAATTACCAAAGTTAGCAGAAGGAGAGAAATCATAAAAATCAGAGCAGAAATAAATGGAAAAGAAAGGAAAGAAATATCAATAAAGGTTAACAAAGCTAAAATCTGGTTCTTTGAGAAGATAAGCAAAAATGACAAACTTTTAGCCAGACTCATCAAGAGAAAATAGAGAAGAATCAAATCAGCAAAATTAAAAAGAAAAAAGGAGAGATTACATCAGACAATGCAGAAATAGAAAAGATTATAAGGGACCATTATGAGCAACTATTTGACACACACAGAAAAAAGCATAACCTGGAAGAAATGGACAGATTTATAGTAATATTCAATCTCCCAAGCCTGAAGCAGGAAGAAACAGAAATTATGAATAAGACAATTACAAGCACTGAAATTGAAACCATGATAAAAAAATCTCCCCCCCCCAAAAAAAAAAACAAAACAAAAACTCAGTACCAGATGGCTTCAGAGGTAAATTCTATTAAACATTCAAAGAGGAGCTAATGCCTATCTTTCCAAGGCTATTTCAAAAATTGCAGGGGAAGGGACACTTCAAACTCATTCCACGAGGTCACCATCACCCTGATACCAAAATCAGACAAAGACAACACACAAAGAGGAAAACTACATGCCAATATCACTGATGAACATAGATGCAAAATCTTCCAAAAATTCTAGCAAAGAGAATTCAACAACATATTAAAAATTTCATACACCATGATTAACTTGGGTTTATTCCAGGGATGCAAGGATTCTTCAGTATAGGCAAATCAACCAATGTGGTACACCATAGTAACAAACTAAATGATAAAATCAATATGATAATCTCAATAGATGCAGAAAAATCCTTTGACAAAATTCAGCACACATTTATGATTAAAACCATTCAAAAATGAGCATAGAAGGAACCATCTCAACATAGAAAATCCATATATGATAAGGTGAGAGAAACATTCTCAATGATGAAAAACTGAAATCATTCCCTCTAAGATCAGGAACAAGACAGGGATCTCCATTCTCACCACTATTATTCAATATAGTTTTGGAAGTCCTAGATATGGCAATCAAAGAAGAAGAAGAAGAAAAAAAAAGGAATCCAGATCAGAAAAGAGGAAATAAAGCTTTCACTGTTTGCAGATTACATGATACTGTACATAGAAAACCCTAAAGATACTATCAGAAAATTACTAGGGCTAATCAGTGAATTTAGCAAAGTTGTGGATAAAAAAATCCATACACAGAAATCACTTGCATTTCTGTATACTAACAATGAAAAATCAGAAAGAAAAATAAGGAAACCATTCCATTCACCATTGCAACATAAGGATAAAATATCTAGGAATAAACCTTCCTAAGGGGACAAAAGAACTGTATACAGAAAATTTTAAGACATTGATGAAAGAAATCAAAATGACATAAACAGATGGAGAGATATTCCATGTTCCTGAGTTGGAAGATTCAGTATTGTGAAAATGACTGTAATACCAAATACAATCAACAGATTCAATACAATCCCTATCAAATTACCAATGGCATTTTTCACAGTTCAGTTCAGTTCAGTCGCTCAGTAGTGTCTGATTCTTTGCAACCCCATGAACCACAGCACACCAGGCCTCCCTGTCCATCAACAACTCCTGGAGTCTACCCAAACCCATGTCCACTGAGTCAGTGATGCCATCCAACCACCTCATCCTCTGTCGTTCCCTCCACCTCCTGCCTTCAATCTTAGCAGCATCAGGGCCTTTTCCAATGAGTCAGCTCCTTGCATCATGTGGCCAAACTATTGGAGTTTCAACTTCAACATCAGTCCTTCCAATGAACATTCGGACTGATCTCCTTTAGGATTGGCTGGTTGGATCTCCTTGCAATCCAAGGGACTCTCAAAAGTCTTCTCCAACACCACAGTTCAAAAGCATCAAGTCTTCCATGCTCAGCTTTCTTTATAGTCCAACTCTCATATCCATAGATGACTAGTGGAAAACCATAGCTTTGACTAGATGGACTTTTGTTGGCAAAATAATGTCTCTGCTTTTTAATATGCTGTCTAGATTGGTCATAACTTTTCTTCCAAGGAGCAAGCTTTTAATTTCATGGCTGCAGTCACCATCTGGAGTGATTTTGGAGCCCAAAAAATGAAGTCTGCCACTGTTTCCATTGTTTACCTATTTGCCATGAGGTGATGGGACCAGATATAGTGATCTTAGTTTTCTGAGTGTTTAGTTTTAGACCAATTTTTTCACTCTCCTCTTTCACTTTCCAGAATAGGCTTTTTAGTTCTTCTTCACTTTCTGCCATATGGGTGGCCAGAATGACCATCAGCAAAATGTCTACAAACAATAAATGCTGGAAAGGATGTGTAGAAAAGAGAACCGCCTTGCACTGAGGGTGGGAATATAAATTGATACAGCCACTAGGAAAGACAATATGGAGATTCCTTAAAAAACTAGGAGTAAACCCACAATATGACCCTACAATCCCACCCCTACGCATTAACCTGAGGAAACCAAAATTGAAAAATGCACATGTATCCCAATGTTCTTTGCAGCATTATTTACAATTGGTAGAACCTAGATGTCCTTCAACAGATGATGGATAAAGAAGCTATGATGCATATAAGCCATAGACAGGAACTCACTTGAGTCTGTTCGAATGAGGTGGATGAACCTAGAGCCTACTATAACATAGTAAGGTAAGTCATAAAGAGAAAGATAAATATCATATATGAATGCATATATATGGAATCTAGAAAGGTGGTACCAATGAATTTATTTGCAGTGTAGAAGCAGACATAGAGAACAGGCTTATGAATACAGTGGGGGGAGGGAGGAGAGGGTGTGATGTTGGGACAGAGTAATATAGAAACTTACACTACCATATGTAAAATAGATAGCCCACAGGAATTTGCTGTCTGGCTCAGGAAACTCTAACAGGGGCTCTGTATCAACTTAGAGGGGTGGGCTGGGGAGGGAGATGGGAGGGAGGTTCAAGAGGGAGGGGACACATGTATACCTGTGACTGATTCATGTTGATGTTTGACAGAAAAC
The DNA here is from genome assembly GCF_023699985.2 of Odocoileus virginianus. Taxonomy (NCBI): domain Eukaryota; kingdom Metazoa; phylum Chordata; class Mammalia; order Artiodactyla; family Cervidae; genus Odocoileus; species Odocoileus virginianus. The sequence goes on from NC_069683.1 coordinate 70,245,817, forward strand.
AACAAAATTCTGTAAAGCAATTACCATTCAATTAAAATATAAATCAATTTTAGAAAAGAAATAGATAACAACATTTCATTTATGTCTTATGTGTTCTGCTTAGTTGTTGCTATTCCAATATTTCATAACATCTTTCAAGGAAAATGTGTAATATTTTCCTTGAAAGCTCTTTTCAAAGCTCTTTTTTTTAAAAAATATAAAAAAGAACTCTTTTGAAAAGAGCTTTGGACTTCCTGAGTAACTGAATAAATACAAATGAGATATATTGTGGGGAATAAGTACTACACTAGCAGCCAAAATCTGGAGTTCTACTCCAATGCTTTTTATTGCTGATTCACTCACTGGTCATGTTACCTTGAGCAAGACACAAAATTTTGTGGTGTTAAGTATAATGTGTATTATTATATATATGGACTTCCCTGGTGGTTTAGTGTTAAAAGAATGTGCCTGCAATGCAGGAGACACGGGTTTGATCTCTGGGTTGGGAAAATCCCCTGAGGAAGGAAATGGCTACTCACCCCAGCATTCCTGCTTGGGAAATCCCATGGACAGAAGAGTTTGGTGTGTCCATGGGGTTGTGAGAGTCAGACACGACTTAGTGACTAAACAACAACACTATTATTATATATATATATATAACAAAAATATGATATATACAATATTACATATTAGATAGTGAGAGTGGTTGCCCCTGTTTCCTGACACAGAGTTCCTAAATGCTTGTAACTTCCTGAGTGATAGGGTGCTAAAAACATCTTTTTTTTTCTCCCCCTAATATATGTTCTCTGAAGCTGATTTCTGCTGTAGGAGCTTTTAAGACCTTTGGAGTCTTCAGAGTGATGGGTGTATTTTCATATGCTAATGAGATCACTGGTGTCTGATGGCTTTAAATAACTTCAGATGGTGGCTGGTCAGAAGAAAGACAAAGCCAATATTAGAGTTTGAAAATTTCAGCCCCACCATACATCCCCTGGGGGGAGGAGAGGAACAGGAGATTGAGTTTATAAGCAATCTTGTCTGTGAAGAATCATTCATAAGAAAAACCCTAACCTATGAGGTTTGCAGATCTTCTGGGTTGGTGAACATATCCATGTGTCAAGTTATTGTAGGAACAGAAGTTCTTGCCCTCAAGACCCTTTTGGACCTCAAATATGTCATTCTTTATCTGGCTGTTCATCTGTATTCTTTATAATAAATGTTTCCCCCTAAATTCTGTGAGCCATTATAGCAAAGACTTAAATCTGAGGAGGAGTTATGGGAACTCCAGATTTGTGACCAGTTGGTGAGATGTACAGCTGATACCTGGGACTTGCTGCTGGTATCTGAAGTAAAGAGGGTGCCTGGAGGGAGGGGTAGTATTATGGGATTGTGCCTTTAATCTGTGGAGTCTGTGCTAATTTCACATAGTGTCAAAATGCAATTATAAGCCATCTGGTTGTTGTTGGTAGGGTTGGAGAACCAGTCAGAGTGGGGAAACTCTCACTTTTGGTGTCAGAAGTGCTCTGTGGGTAGAGGAAAACAGACATTTCTTTTTAATCTTTGAGCCTGGTTTTGATCATTTATATAAAGGGAAGCACAACACCCACATAAATTCCTAAAAAATTTTTTCCAAGATGGGTGGGAAAATAGTTGCAAAGATACTTTGAAAACTGTGACATGTTGGGCAAAGTTAAGGGATTATTATTATACATACCATTGTTTTTGTGGGGAAAAGCCTTCCAAGTTCTAAATAACATTTATGCAAATAAACTTGAGAAAACAATCCGTCTGTATAATGAGAATTTCCCATATTTAACACTCATGTTTATACAGATAAAATTGTCTGAAGGAGTTCATGCACAGGTCCTGATAAGGAAGTTGATATGGAAATACTTTTCACTCTGGTTAAATTTAAAAGTTTTCATGTGAATTAATTTTCAAATTAGTCTCATGCTATTGAAACAGAGAAGATAGAAGAAAGAATTCAAAGTCTGCTAGTACAAAGATTTGACTTCAGTATCACAAGGACAGCACTGAGTATATAATAGGAAATTAATAAGCATCTTTCATGAAAGGCAGAACAAGTTTAAAGTTGCAACACTATAGAGCCACAGGAAATCTAATACGAAGTACAAAAGAAGCTATTGATTTTTCAGTTAGCTGAGCAACAACAACAAAATGAAGCAATTAGGCAGAGTTAACTCTCAAGACAACCTTAAATACGACAAGTCAATGCAAATATTTGTTATTCCTCACTGTCCTCATTTTCTGAAAACAAAACAAAACATTTTTAAGTGTTCATGCATATGATGTGTTGTGTATACTATGGATACATTTCAGGTATTATTAAGTAATGAGCCTCTCAAAATGCAACTATACCAGTAAAATGAGCAGGATAAGCTTTGTTTAGTTCTGCAATAATCTGTGTTAGGTCATTTGTGAAAACAAGCTTTTATCAATCTGAGCTAAAATTTTAGACTTTTGATGTCAAATATAAAATGGAAGCCTGGTTATCTACTCACTCTCAAAAATACAGAGTCCAGTTAGATATAAGATAGTGGCAGAGAACAATGTATTAGCAATATTGGTCAAAATATATGCTAATAATTGTCCAGTATTATGACCATGATCATCATTATCATAATTACTTACCATCTAATTGGTGAAGCAATATGTTGTTGTTCTTTGTTATGCTAATATACCTATTGTCTGAAAATCCAATATTAGTTTACAGAAAGATAATTAATACTTAAATTTTGGAAATAACTAATTTATTTTAATAGGTACAAATTAAAGTGGGGCTGGAAGCCAAAAAGTACAATAAAATTTTAAAATTTAGCTTGTGTAGACCCACTCTTCCCAAAGACTACTCATCTCTTAGATGGTTTCCTTTAAGTCTTCAATCCCTTCTCTCTCTTCATCCACACATGAAACATTAATATTCAGATTCAGTATCTAACATTCTTCTTCCTCTATATAATTTCTTTAATCAATTCCCATTAATTCATTTACATTTATATTTTGATGATGCCAAAATGTCTAAATGTATGCCAGGCATCTCTCAAAATCAGGATATTTCACTGGCTGGTGTTACTCTGTACATCTTTCCTTTATGTGGATTGAACACATTTGCCTCTACTACCTTACCTTCTTAGAAATAACAAAGAGGCATTTTAAAACAGAATTGATCTATATTAATGTGGAAAAGTAAGAAAACAGAATCATCAGTACTATTTGAGAAATTGTTGAAAGACTCTAGGCGGATAGCTTGAAATTTACAGAGTGATAACTACTCTAGTGAATTGTTGAAAAAGGCAAGGAACATTCCATTCAAAGGCAAAAAATAAGAAGGAAAGAAGGTCCAGCAGCAATTTATATGATGATTTATTGAAGAATGCAATTCAGAATAGATGATACTACTGGGCCTTTTTATCTCTTTTTCTGAATCACCAATCTCTCCTTCCTCCCAACTATGCTTGAATCAAATGGTAAGCTTCATTTACATTCATACAGAAAGAGTGGCATAATTCTTGGCACTGAAGAAAAAATGAGAAATCCTTAGGGAAGATGGGCTAGTTTCACTGACATGATTGCTCAGTCACTTCAGGCATGTCTGACTCTTTGTTATGCTATGGGCTGTAGCCCGAGAAGCTCATCTGTCCATGGGATTTTCCAGGCAAGAATATTGGAAAGGGTTACCATTTCCTTCTCTGATTCCATCCCTTCTGCATAAAAACTGAAGGCAGGCTGTAGTAAACTGACATAATACCCTTGAAATAATATTCTTATATTCATTAATTACTATAGAAAACCAGCATGTCAAAATGACTATAAGACTTTGAGCAAGCTCTGGGAGATGGTGAAGGACAGGGAAGCCTGGCAAGCTGCAATCCACGAGGTCACAGAGAGTCAGCTGTCGGATATGACTGAGTGACTGAACAACAATAACAACAACCTAAGGCAATCTACAGATGCAGCACAATCCCTGTCACCAATGGCATTTTTCATAGAACTAGAACAAAATAATCTCAAAATTTGTGTGGAGACACAAAAGACTCTGGATATTGAAAGCAACCTTGAGAAAGAAAAACAGAGCTGGAGGAATCAGGTTCCCTGATTTCAGACTATACTACCAAGCTAGAGTCATCAAACAGTATGGTACTGGCACAAAAACAGAAATATAGGTCAGTGGAACATGATAGAAAACCCAGAAATAAACCCATGCCCCATTCCCTTCTCCAGGCTAAGGGAAGGGAAATAAAATACTCCCTTCTCCAGGGAACCTTCCCAATCCAGGGATTGAACTGAGGTCTGCTGAGTTGAGAACAAATCCTTTACTATCTGAGCCACCAGGGAAGCCCTATAGTCAATTATTCTATGACAAAGGAGGCAAGACTACCCAATATTGGAAAAACAGTCTTTCAACAAATGGTGCTGGGAAAACTAGACAGCTGTCCTAGCTGTGTCAGTGATAAAAGAATCTTGTTGGAAGAGAGTGTTTGCTATGGCCAGTGTGTTCTCTTGGCAAAACTCTGTTAGCCTTTGTCCTGTTTCATTTTGTACTCCAAAACCAAATTTGCCTGTTACTCCTGGTATCTCTTGATTTCCTATTTTTGCATTCCAGTCCCCTATGATGAAAAGGACATCTTTTGGGGGTGTTAGTTCTAAAAGGTCTTGTAGGTCTTCATAGAACCATTCAACTTCAGTTTCTTTAGCATTACTGGTTGAGGTATAGACTTGGATTACTTTGCTTTTGAATGGTTTGCCTTGGAAACAGATAGAGATCATTCTGTCATTTTTGAGATTGCCCCCAAGAACTGGATTTCATAGACTTTTGTTGACTATGATGGCTACTGCATTTCTTCTATGGGATTCTTGCCCACACTAGTAGATATAATGGTCATGTGAAAGAAATTCATCCTTCACAGTCCATTGGTTCACTTATTCCTAAAATGTTGATGTTCACTCTTGCCATCCCCTGTTTGACCACCTCCAATTTACCTTGATTCATGGACCTAACTTTCTAGGTTCCTATGCAATATTGTTACTTACCGCATCAGAATTTACTTCCATTACCAGTCACATCCAAAACTGAGTGCTGTTTTTGCTTTGTCTCTGTCTCTTCATTCTTTCTGGAGTTATTTCTCCATTCATATCGGACACCTAACAACCTGGGAAGTTCATCTTTCAATGTCATATCTTTTTGCCTTTTCATACTGTTTGTGGGATTCTCAAGGCAAGAACACTGAAGTGGTTTGCTATTCCCTTCTCCAGTGGACCATGTTTTGGCAGAACTCTCCACCATGACCCATCCTTCTTGGGTGGCCCTATGTGGTGTGTCTCATAGTTTCATTAACTTAGACAAGGTTGTGGTCCAAGTAACGAGTTTGATTAGTTTTCTGTGATTGTGGTTTTCATTCTGTCTGCCCTCTGATGGATAAGGATAAGTGGCTATGAAAGTTTCTTGATGGGAGAGACTGTCTGTGGGGGAAATTGGATCTTATTCTAATGTGCAGGACAATGCTTAGTAAATCTTTAATCCGTTTTTCTCTTGATGGGCAGTGCTGTGTTCCTTCCCTTTTGCTTGACCTGAGAGCAAACTATGGTGGAGGTAATGTAAGTAATGGTGACCTCCTTCAAAAGGTCCCGTGCACACATGATCAATCTCAGCACCCCCAACCCTGTAGCAGGCCACCACCAACCCACGCCTCCGCTGGAGACTCCTGAACACACTCACAGGCAAGTGTGGGCAGTCTCTTGTGGGGTCACTGCTCCTTTCTTCTGGGTCCTAGTGCACACAAGGTTTTGTTTGATCCCTCTGAGTGTCTCCAGCAGGTTTGAGGTTTAAACACAATTTTGCTCCTCCTACCAACTTGATGTGGCTTTCCTTTGCCCTTGGACATGGGGTATCTTTTTTTGGTGGGATCCAACATTCTCCCACGGATGGTTGTTCAGCAGCTAATTGTAATTTTGGAGTTATTGCAGGAGAAGATGAGCACATATCCTCTTATTCTGCCATCTTGTTTGAGGTATTATCTCTGCTACTCTTTATGTAATTTATCTTCTTTCCATGGTTGCTTTTTAGATTTTCTCTTGTCTCTCTGTGTGTGTGTGTGTGTGTGTGTGTGTGTGTTTCCCTTTAAGTGAAATTTCTTATTGGAATAATTGTAAATTTTCATGAATTTTTAAGTAATACTAATCATCCTTTGTACTCTCTACCCAGTTTCCTTCAAGAGTAACATTTTCAAAATGACAGTATAATATCACAAAGGGTGAGTTGACATTTTAAATTTTATTTTTCATTGTAGAATAATTGCTTTACAATATTGTATTAGTTTCTGCCATACATCAACCTGAATCAGCCATAGGTATACATTTGTCCCCTCCCTCTTGACCTCCCTCCCACGTCTCATCCCATCCTGTTCCTCTAAGTTGTCACAGAGCACCGGGTTTGGACATCCTGCATCTTACAGCAAATTCCCACTGGCTATCTATTTCACACATGTTGGTGTATATGTTTCAATAAGACTCTTTCAAATCATCCCTCCATCTCCTTCCCCCACCATGTCCACAAGTCTGTTCTCTATATCTGGATCTCAATTGTTGCCCTGCAAATAAATTCATTGGTACCATCTTTTAGATTCCATATATATGCATTAATATACAGATACTGCTTTTCTCTTTCTGACTTACTTTACTATTGTTTGTCGTATTGGTAGACTGTTTTATGATGGCCATCCTGACTGGTGTGAGGTGATACCTCATTGTAGCTTGATTTGTATTTCTCTAATAATGAGCTATGTTGAGCATCTTTTCATGTGTTTATTGCCCTTCTGTATGTCTTCTTTGGAAAAAAACATCTATTTAGTCTGCCTGCTTTTTGATTGGGTTATTTCTCTGATATTGAGCTGCAAGTGTTGCTTGTATATTTTGGAGATTAATCCTTTGCCAGTTGCTTCATTTGCTATTATTTTTCTCCCATTCTGAGGGTTATCTTTTCACCTTGTATGTGGTTTCCTTTGCTGTGCAAAAGTTTTTAAGTTTAATTAGGCCCCACGTGTTATTGTTTTTATTTTCTTTATTCTAGGAGGTAGGTCATCGAGAATCTTGCTGTGATTTAAGTCAAGGAGTGTGTAGCCTATGTTTTCTTTTATAAGTTTTATAGTTTATTACCCCGGTTTTGAAATATGATGTTGGAGAAGACTCTTGAGAGTCCCTTGGATTGCAAGGAGATCCAACCAGTCCATCCTAAAGGAGATCAGTTCTGGATATTCATTGGAAGGACTGATGCTGAAGCTGAAACTCCAGTACTTTGGCCACTTCATGCGAAGAGTTGACTCATTGGAAAAGACCCTGATGCTGGATGGGGGCAGGAGGAGAAGGGGATGACAGAGAATGAGATGGTTGGATGGCATCACCGACTCAATGGACATGGGTTCGAGTAAACTCCAGGAGTTGGTGACGGACAGGGAGGCCTGGCATGCTGCAATTCATGGGGTTGCAAAGAGTCAGACATGACTGAGCAACTGAACTGACTGACCCTGGTTTTAAGCAATTTCATTATGAATCTTAGTGTTGCTTTCTTTGTATCCTAGGGCTTGTTTAGTTTCTTGGATCTGTGCGTTATAGTTTTATAAAATTTAGAAAATCTTTGGATATTAATTTTTCAAATATTTTTTGTCTCCTTGCCATATCCTACAAGGTCAAACCTTAAGGGATTCCAATTAGAAATATATTTATCTATTTTAAGTTGTCCAAACTTTTATGAAGGGCTTTCCAGATGGCTCAGTGGTAAATAATCCTCCTGTGAAGCAGGAGACACAGGTTTGATCCCTGGAGCAGAAAGATCCCCTGGAGAAGGAGATAATAATCCATACCAGTATTCTTGCCTGAGAGATCCTGCTTGGCAGGCTGTAGTTCATGGGGCTGCCAAAGAATCAGACTCAGCAACTAAACGACAAAAGGTTTATGAGCTTCCTTCCCTTCCCCTAGTCCTATCCCTCTAGGTCATCACCAAGTGCCAGGCTGGGAGCCCTGTGTTGCCCAGTAACTTCTCACCAGCTATCTATTTTACACATGGTAGTGTGTATATATATTAGTGTGTATATATATATATATATATATATATATACACATGTATATGTATATATGTACACTACTGTAGTGTACACTAGGGTAGTGTACATACACTACATACAGTAGGGTAATGCACACACACACACACATATGCACATACATATATGTAAGCATATATATATATATGTACACAAGTGTAGTGTACACACACTACATACAGTAGGGTAATGCACGCACACACACACATACACACATACATATATGTAAGCATATATATATGTATATATATATAGTTCCCAGGTTGTGCAATGGTAAAGAATCTGCTTGCAATGCAGCAAGCTTAAGAGACTGGTGTCCTGTCCCTGGGTTGGGAAGATCCCTTGGAGGAGGAAGTGGCAACCCATTCCAGTAATCTTACCTGGAACATCCTATGGACAGAGAATCCTGACAGACTACAGTCCATGGGCTTGCAGAGTCAGACACAATGGAGCACACACACATACAGTGTATATATGTTGATGTTACATTCTCCCTTCGTCTCCCTCTTTCCTTCCCCCACTGTCCAAAAGTCTGTCTCTCTATATCAGTGTCTCCATTCCTTTCCTGCAAATAAGGTTTATTAATACCATTTTTCCAAATTCTATCATTTCACTTCAGTAGCTTCAGTCATGTCCAACTCTTTGCCACCCTATCAACTCTACCCCACCGGGCTCCTCTGCCGATAGGATTCTCCAGGCAAGAATACTGGAGTGGGTTGCCGTGATGCATTAATGTATAAAATTTGCTTTTCTCTTTCTGACTTGCTTCACTCTCTGTGACAGGCTTTAGGTTCATCCACCTCACTAGAACTGACTCAAATTTGTCCTTTTCATGGCTAGTATTCCATTATATATATGTATCATATCTTCTTTATCCATTCATCTGTAGGTCAGCATCTAAGTTGTTTTCACGTCCCTAACTATTGTAAATAATGCTGCTATGAACATTGGGGTATGTATGTCTTTTTCAATTATGGTTTCCTCAGGGTAGTAGTGGGATTGCTGAGTCATATGATAATTTTATTCCTAGCTTGTTAAGGAATCTCCATACTGTTCTGCATAGTAGTTGAATCAATTTACATTCTTGCCAACATTGCAAGAGGGTTCCCTTTTCTTTACATCCTCTTCAGCATTTATTGTTTGCAGACTTTTTTCATGATGGACATTGTGACTGTGTGAGGTGATACCTCATTGTAGTTTTGATTGGCATTTCTATAAGAATTAGAAATGTTGAGTATCTTTTCATGTGTTTATTGGCCGTCTGCATGTCTTCTTTGGAGAAGTATCTGTTTAGATGGTCAGTCCATTTTTGATTGGGCTATTTGTTTTTCTATATTGAGCTGTATGAGATGCTTATACACTTTGGAGATTAATTCTTTGTTATTTCATTTGTGATTATTTTCTCCCACTATGAAGGTTGTCTTTTAATCTTGTTTGTTGTTTATTTTGGGATTCCCTCGTGGCTCAGATGGTAAAGAATCTGCCTGCAATGTGGGAGACCCAGGTTCGGTCCCTGGGTCAGAAAGACCCCCTGGAGAAGGAAATGACAACACACTCCAGTATTCTTGCCTGGAAAATCCCGTGACTGGAGTAGCCTGGTGTACTATAGTCCATGGGGTTTTGAAGAGTCGGACACTACTGCTCAATTTCACCTATCTTTGTTTACTATGTTGTGCAAAAACTTTTAAGCTTAATTTGATCCATTTGTTTATTTTTGGTTTTATTTCTATTACTCTAGGAGGTGGGTCAAAGATGATCTTCTCTCATTTATGTCAAAGAGTGTTCTGCCTGTGTTTTCCTCTAATAGTTTTATAGTTTCTGGCCTTATATTTGTCTTTAATCCATTTTGAGTTTGTTTTTGTATATGGTGTTAGGAAGTATCCTAGTTTCATTTTTTTACGTGTATCTATCAGTTTTCACAGCACCACTTACTGAAGAGATTGTCTTTTCTCCATGGTATATTCTTGCCTCCTTTATCAAACACAAAGTGCCCATAGTTGCATGGGTTTATTTCTAGGATTTCTACCTTGTTCTGTTGGTCTGTATTTCTGCTTTTGTGCCAGTGCCATGTTATCTTGATGGCTATAGTTTTGTAGTATAGTCTGAAGTTAGGCCGGTTGATTCTTCCAGTTCTGTTCTTCTTTCTCAAGATCGGTTTGGCTATTATGTCTTATTTTTATGGTTTTATGTTTTATATCTTTTATGTTTCCATAAAAATTGTGAATTGTTTTGTTCTAGTTCTGTGAAGAATACCATTGGTAGTTTGATAGAAATTGCACTGAGTTTATGGTTTGCTTTGGGTACAATAGTCATTTTCACAGTATTGATTCTCCCAATCCAATAACATGGTATATCTCTTCATCTGTTTTATTTTTTTCCCCCCATCTTTTATTTCTTTCATCAATGTCTTATAGTTTTCTGCATACAGGTCTTTTGTCTCTTTAGGTCAGCTTATTCCTAAGTATTTCATTCTTTTTGTTGCAATGGTGAATGGGATTGTTTCCTTAACTTCTCTTTCTGATTTTTCAGTGGTAATGTATAGGAATGAAAGGAATTGCTGTGTATTAATTTTATACCTTGGATTTTACTATATTCATTGACTAGCTCTAGTAATTTTCTGGTGGCATCTTTAGGGTTTTCTATGTAGAGAATCATATCATCTACAAACAGTGAGAGTTTTTCTTCTTCTCCAATATGGATTCTCTTATTTCTTTCTCTTCTCTGATTGCTGTGGCTTAGTCTTCCAAAACTATGTTGAATATTAGTTGTGAGAATGTGCATGCTTGACTTGTCCCTGAACTTTGAGGGAATGCTTTCAGTTTTACACCATTGACAATCATGTCCACTGTGGGTTTGTTGTATATGGTCTTTAATATATTGAGGTAATTTCCTTCTATGGCTACTTTCTGGAGGGTTTTTATCATAAATGGGTATTGAATTTTGTTAAAAGCTTTCCCTACATCTATTGAGATGATTGTATGGTTTTTATCTTTCAGTTTGTTAATATGATGTATCACATTGATTGAATTGCATACATTGAAGAATCCTTATATCCCTGGGATAAAGACCACTTGATAAATATATATGATCCTTTTAATGTTTTGTTGGATTTTGTTTGCTAGAATTTCACTGAGGATTTTTTTCACATATTTTTATCAGTGATATTAGCCTGTCATTTTCTTTTTTTGTGGTATCTTTATTGGTTTTGGTATCAGGGTGGTGGTTTCCTTCTACAATGAGTTTGGGAGTTTTTCTTTCTCTGCAATTTTCTGGAAGAGTTTAAGAAGGACAGGTGTTAGCTCTTCTCTAAACTTTGGGTGAGATCGCTGGTTGGATAGCGTCACTGACTCAATGGATCTGAGTTTGAGCAATCTCTGGGAGATGATGAAGGCCAGGGAAGCCTGGAATGCTGTAGTCCATGGATTCATTGAGAATTGGACAAGATTTGGCAACTGAACAACAGCAACCACAACTTTTGGTAGAATTCGCCTGTGAAGCCAGGGCTTCTGTTTGTTGAAAGATTTTTTTTATTACAATTTTCATGCTTGTAATTTGTCTTTGTTTAAAATTTCTGATGTCTTGCTTTTCTCCGTTGTAAGGCAACTTTTCTTGTAGTGAATAGAGATGATGATTGAGTAGTTTGATTTTGATTTATCTTTACATTTAGTTTGTATCTCTTTATAGTCTGAGATTTAAGGGGAGAGGTTATCTTGTTAGAACTCCCATACTGGTAATTCCTCTGAATTTCAGATTTTATTTATAGTGTGTAGTGAGTTACTTATCAAGTCAACTTTTATTAATTTATCCTAAAGTAATAAACAAACCCACATGTTTTTATCTTACAAGGATAACAGTTTCCTTTTTTATTTATATTACAGACCAGCTGCAGATAATCTACACAGCTGCTTCATATGTATTTCACATTCTGAAGCAGATAAATTAAAGTGAGAGTCTTTTATAAGAATTGGAATTCTAGTAAAAGAGCTATAGAAGAGATAGAAGAACCATTCAATAGTTCTTAAAGTTTCTACTCCAAAATTTGTCCACTTCTGCTCATCTTTCATTGGCCAAATCAAGTCAAATGGATTTGCTTATCATTAAGCTATTAAGGCTTAGTGTAACCTCACATGGAGAATTGGTTAATGTTAATGCTATCATTTTGTGGTGCTTTTCTAGAATTATTTTTTTTTAATTTAGCACTCGCCATTGATTCAAAAGGAGATCTGGTCCAAAGAGCTGAATTTGTCATATTACTCAAAAAAGGATGATTTTTATCACTCTAGATAGTTTTAAAATTTGTGGTAAAATGCAAATGGCATACAGTTTAACATTTTGGCCATTTTAAGTGTATAGGTAAGTGCCTTGGTTATGTTGACATTACTGTTAAACTATCATCACCTTCCATTTTCAGAGTATTTTTCATCTTGCAAATCTGAATCTATGAACACATTAAACAGTAACTCCTCTTTTGCCAGCCCCTGACAACCACCATTCTAATTTCTGAATTTGAGCACCCTAAGTATCTCATACAAGCGGAATCATATAAATAATATAAACATATATAAATTATATAAATGAATACAAAAAATATTTGTCCTTTTGAGAGACTTGTTTCACTTATCAAAATGTCTTCAAGGGTGATCTGTGTTGTAGCACATGTAAAAAACTTGTTCTTTTGTAAGGCTGAAAAATATTCCATTATGTATGTATGTATATATATATATATATACATATATATCCCACATTTTGTTTATCCTTTCATCTGATGACAGATGAATCACTGTTGCTTGAATTGAACTGCTTTCATCTTTTGATTATTGTGAATACAGCTGTTGTGAAAATAGGTTTACAAATAGCTGTTCCAGTCTCTGCTCTCAATCCTTTGGTATATATATTCAAAAGCAGAATTGCTGGATCATATAGTAATTCTATTTGTAATTTTGTTAAGGAAACTCCACACTATTCCCCATAGTAGCTGCTCTATCTTACATTCCCACCAGCAACTGACAAGGATATCAATCTCTTCCCATCTTCAAAAACACTTAATATTTTTTATAATAGCTATATAAATGAGTACAAAATGGTTTCTGATTGTTGTTTTGATTTATATTTCCCTGCCGATCAATAAGGTTGACCATCTTTTAATGTGATTATTTAGTCATTTGTAAACTTTATTTGAGAAATTTCTGTTAAACTTCTTTGCCATTTACGAATTGAGTTATTGGTGTTTATGTTATTGACTTGTAGGCAAGGTTTATATATTTTAGATATTAATCCCTTCTTAGATATATGTTTTGCAAATATTATCTTATTTTTTATCTCAGTGGTTGTCTTCTCATTCTGTTAATAGTGTTCTGTAATGACAAATTTTAAAAATTTTTATATAGTCCAACTTTACATTAAACTATATCATTAATTTTTATATATTTTGATTTATTGTATCAATTTTTGTTGCTAAAGTGATTTTCTAAGATAAAATTATTAAAAGGAAAATTATTTCATTTATATAAGGTTTATTATACTCTTTTGTCCTTATACCCAAAATATGCCTTGATTTATTTACTTATTTATTTATTTATTTATTTGCCTTGGTTTAATCATATATTTTCTTCTTTGATGGTATTTAATATTATGAAGAAGAAAACAATTAAAATTCTTTTGACATCACATCTTTACATTGTTGGTGTTCTGAAAAGATATACATATGTGAATATTATGAAGACAGACATTTTCTAGGAATTTGAGTGTGTGTGCAAAGTCGTTTCAGTCATATCTATTTTTGACCTAGAAGGGCTTAATTTACTGAACCTTTTCCTTCATTTTCAGATAGAAGTAAATAATTGATAGCTTACATTGTTGATATTTCAATTTTAGGTCAGGCAGAGGACTCCATCACTTGCCCTTTTATTAAAAAGTCATGTGTGTGTGTGTGTGTTTGTGATTAAGTTTATTCATTTATTTATTTATTTTTGGGGGTTCATTGTAATTTTTTTCTAGGACTAGAACAAAATAGGAACACATTTGGTATTGCGCTTGCATTTATTGGAAGGGTACTTAAAGCTAATGTTTCCTGCTGATAAACAAAATAAAACTCAAAATCATGAGCCTTCTTATTTATTAAAAAAAAAAAACTGCTTCCTTGGGGAGTTGTTTTTAGAAAGTATAGATATGAATACACTATTTTGTATATTAAGGAGTTATAGAGAAAATTACATTTTTGCCTAGAGTACACTTAAACATTTTACTGAAATGCAATCTTCTATTCTTTTTGATGTGTTGTTCTTTGCCCAAAATTTAAGCAATAATGCGTATTGAAATGTTCTTAGTATTCCCAGAATACACTTTATAGTTCTCTAGACAAAGCTATAGTATTCAAATAATATGTTTTCTCTTCTTATGAGCCAATATATTGTTAAAGCAGTGAAGAATGGCAGGATTAGAATAATTAGCATAACACATGTAACAGTAATAAGGTAAAATGTCAAGTGGATATTCTTGTTGTTCTCCTATGTTAATCTTTATGGGTCAGAGGAGTTGGGTTAGTTAGGAATGGGAGTCAACAATAGCTTTTAACCTTTCATTTCATTTTTGTGTGTATTCTTTTGTTTCACCTTTTATTTTCTTTTGTAAGGCACTTGCACATGTGATACGTTTATAGTATAAGCTGACTTTTACTGTTCCCCTCAGGAAATAATTTTGGACTTAAGAAGTAGGTTCCATGAGAAAATTGGCCTACTGACAAGTGATTTGAACCAGAAATGTTTGACTGGGTTCAATGGCAGGAGCAAACAGTTCATCAATTATATTAATGTTACAATTTAATTCCTAAAGTTTTTCTCTTTTGTTTTTGTTGTCTTTATTTCAAAACCGACTTTCAGTACATGAACATTCCTAAAAATTTCTAGAAATATTTATTTGAATTCTACAAATATCATATTTGGCTCCCAGACCAATCACCATGTGTAGCTTTGATTAACATTGAATTATGTAGATAGATCTGAAAAGAATCAAGCTCATTTTACTTTAAAAATTTAATTGATCTGACACTATCAATCTAAAGTAGATATTTGATATTGTGAAGAGAAGGAGAATAATCCCTCAAAGAAGAATATTATCTTTTTTTTCCTTTTTTTCCATTTAACACTTTGAAGTAAAGAAAATGAATCACTCTCACCATCACCACATTTATATACAATATGGTGTAACAGTTCAAGGAATTACAGCTATTTAGCCATGGTTATAAGTAGTTTAATATTAAATGAGTTTTATAATGAAATAGTGTTAATAAAACATCAAATACTGAAGATATATTAATATATTGAGTATGAAAGAAAGATATTATTTTAAAAAGGCAATGAAAGCCTATAAGATTATTTTTAAGAGTTAAATACCATTTAAGACAAAATTGTAAAGCATTTAATATTAACAATTCAGAATTTAGGAAAGTTGGAAGCTTCAATTTATAGAATTATTAAATATATTATTTGATGTTATTTCATTCAACCTAATAATAGAAAGTGAAGTGAAGTGAAGTGAAGTGAAAGTTGCTCCTTCATGTCTGACTCTTTGCAACCCTATGGACTATACAGTCCATGGAATTCTCTAGGCCAGGATACTGGAGTGGGTAGCCTTTCCCCTCTCCAGGGGATCTTTCCAAGTCAGGGATCAAACCCAGGACTCACACATTGCAGGAGGATTCTTTACCAACTGAGTTATCAGTGAAGCCCCTAATAATAGAAAACACATACCTAATGCTTACTGTGTTCTAGATACTGTTTTAAGTGCTTAAATAGATAAATAATTTATTTTTTTGTATTGCATCCCTATGATGAAGGAGCTATCTTTATCCCCATTTTATGGAGGAATCTATGACCCAGTGAGTTTTGATACTTTGCTTAAGAGGAACCAGACAAAGGGCTACAATATAGGGTGGCATAGACTGCACCACACAGAAGTAGGGACCAATAGTAATATAGAAACACTGGATGCAAGATTCAAATTACATGCTCTTAACATGTACATTGAGCTGCCTTTTATGAGTAGTTTGTCAATAACTGAAAATCAATGAAATTACTGCTTATAGTATATTACTTTCAAAAACATCATGGGACAAGCATCCAAAATTTATATGATATCTCAAGTTTTCTTGCTGTTGTTCAGTCACTAAGTTGTGTCCTACTCTTTTTGACCCCATGACTGCAACATGCCACGTTTCCCTGTCCTTCCCTAGATCCCATGGTTTGCTCAAACTCATGTCCACTGAGTCAGGGATGCCATCCAACCATCTCATTTTCTGTTATCTCTTTCTCCTCCTGCCCTCAGTTTCCTAACATCAGGGATTTTTTTCAGTGAGTCAGCTTTTCACATCGGGTAGCCAGAGTATTGGAGTTTCACCTTCAGCATCAGTCTTTTCAATGAATATACAGTACTGATTTCCTTTAGGATTGACTTGACCTCCTTGCTGTTCAAGGGACCCTCAAGAATCTCCAGAATTAATGAAAGCATTCATTCTTCAATGCTTAGCCTTCTTTATGCTCCAACTCTCACATCTGTACATGACTACTGGAAAAACCATAGCTTTGACTATACAGACCTTTGTCACCAAAGTGATGTCTCTACTTTTCAATATGCTATCTAGGTTTGTCATAGCTTTTCTTCCAAGGAGCAAGTATCTTTTAATTTCAAGGCTGCAGTCACTGTCTGCAGTGATTTTGGAGCCCGAGAAAATGAAATCTGCCATTGCTTCCATTTTTTCCTCATTCATACGCCATGAAGTGATGGAACCTTCTTTGTGCACACAAAAACCAGGGAAAAAGAAAGGAAAAATGACCCCCTCAAGATACTGAGTCAGATCTGCCTGTGCCTTTTTGAGAGTCTCCTGTGGAGGCATGGGCCAGCAATGGCCTGCCGCAGGGACAGGGACACTGGCAGTAACAGTCCTGGGAGGCATGGCATGTTGGCATAAGTCCTTTTGGGGAAGGTTGCCACTAGCCCCACCATAAAACCTGTAACCTTAACATAGAGCTGTTGGGTGGGTGACTCACAAACTGGAGAACAATTGTACCACAGAAGTTCTCATACTGTTGCAAAGGTTCTATGACCCACATCAGACTTCCCAAAAGTTTTCTAACATATAACAAATAATTTCCACCTCCAAAGTGTCTGACATGAGGAAATGCAGTTATTTGGTGACATGCACAGGATATGACTATAAACCATGGAGTTGACTTTCAAAATATGTCATAGATTTCTTCAAACTGCCAACTGGTACACACTCTCAGGTATGACCTAGACCATCAAATGTTTTTGAGAATATTTTTTAAGAAAATGTACTCATTTTATATTCCACATAGAATATATGAGATATTATTGCTGTTGCTTAGAAAATGATTGTGATTTACTTTTCAATATAGGTTTCACATAGAAAGGAAAAGACTCACTTCTGAAATTCAATTATCCTCTTATAAACCTAGGCATTACTGTATTGTTTTGGTAAAAGTATATGAACAAACAAAAGTGCATGACCTAAAAGACAAAGAGATTAAGAATAAGTGACAAGAATACACAGATGACATATATGAAAAAGTTTTAATGACTCGGATAACTATGATTGTGTGGTCACTCACCTAAAGCCAGATATCTGGAGTGTGAAGTCAAGTGGGCATTAGAAAGCATTACAATGAACAAGTATAGTGGAAGTAATTCCAGCTGACCTGCTTCAAATCCTAAAAGACGATGTTTTTAAAGTATTGCACTCAATATTGCAGCAAATTTAGAAAACTCAGCAGTGGCTATAGGACTAGAAAAGGTCAGCTTTCTTTCCAATCCCAAAGAAAGGCAATGCCAAAGAATGTACAAACTACCACGCAGTTGAGCACCTTTCACATGCTAGCCAGGTAATGCTCAAAATCTTTCAAGCTGGGCTTCAGCAGTACATGAACCAAGAGCTTCCAGATGTACAAGCGGGATTTAGAAAAGGCAAAGAAACCAGATATCAAATTGCCAACATTCATTAGATCACAGAGAAAGCAAGGAAAGTCTAGAAAAAGAAAATCCACTTCTGCTTCATTAGCTAAGTTAGTCTTTGACTGTGTGCATCACAACAAAGTGTGGAAAATTCTTAAAGAGATGGGAACACCAGACCACCTTGCTTGCCTCTTGAAAAATCTGTGTGCATGTCAACAAGCAAAAGTTAGAACCTAATATGGAAAAAGGACTGGATCCAAATCAGGAAAGGAGTACCTCAAGGCTGTATATTGTCACCCTGTTTATTTAACTTATATGCAGTGTACATAACGTGAAATGCTGTACTGGATGAAGCACAAGCTGGAATCAAGATTTCCAGGAGAATTATCAATAACCTCAGATAAGAAGACGATACCACTCTAATGACAGAAAACAAAGAGGAAATAAAGAACCTCTTGATGAGGGTGAAAGACAAGAGTGAAAAATCTGGCTTAAAACTCAATAGTCAAAAAAATAAGACCATGGCATCCAGTCCCATCACTTCATGGCAAATAGGAGGGGATAAGTGGAAATAGTAACAGATTTTATTTTCTTCTGTTCCAAAATCACTGTGAATGGTGATTATAGCCATGGAATTAAAGACACTTGCTCCTTGGAAGAAAATCTGTGATGAACCTAGACAGTGATTATAAAGTAGAGTCCTCACCTAGCTGACAAACGTCCAGCTAGTCAAAGCTTTGCTTTTTTCAGTAGTCATGTTCAATGTGAGAGTTGGACCATAAAGAATGCTGGGTGTTGAAAAATTGATGCTTATGAGCTGTGGTGTTGGAGAAGACTCTTGAGAGTCCCTTGGACTGGTAATTAACCCTCACACATCGGAAAGGCTGATGCTGAAGCTGAAACTTTGGCCACCTGATGGAAAGAGCCGACTCATTAGAAAAGACCCTGATGCTGGAAAGATTGAAGGCAAAAGGAGAAGGGGAAGATAGAAAATGAGATGATTCAATATCATCACTAATGCAATGGGCATGAGTTTGAGCAAACTCCAGGAAATAGGGGAGGATAGAAAAGCTTGGCCTGCTGCAGTCCACTGGGTCATAAAGAGTTAGATATGACCTAGCGACTAACCAACAACATGACCAAAGGAATCACCTTTCCCAATCAAGTTTTGTGGCTCATATGCTTTGATTATACATCCTCATCAAAGCATATTTATTAATTGTTAAATAATGCACTTCTATCAGTTTTCTTTCAGGTTTCACTCAGCTGTTTTCTTCTAAGCCTTTATCTCTAGACTCATATCTCATTTTAGATCAAATATCCTGTAACATGCCAACTTAATTTTTTTTTCCATTTATCTGTATTAGTTGGAGGCTAATTACTTTACAATATTGTAGTGGTTTTTGCCATACATTGGCATGAATCAGTCTTGGACCAACTTGATTTTGATTACTTAGTTATTTCTAGTCCTTTTGGTTTTAGTTTTTTTTTTTTTTTTTTCCCCACCTCCTTTGATTTTTTGGGCCATTGTATGCCAAAAAAGAACTGAGGGTTATTAACTTAATAGTTTTAATTCTGAACTTCTGATTCCTCCTTTATGAAAGATAATCCCATTTACTTCATAGAGCTTCTGTGAGCTTTGTTTGATACAATATATTTAAAATATTCACTATAAATAGAACAATGCTACATCAGTGTGTTAGTTGCCTGTGACAACTGTAATAATTACCTCAGATGCAAAGCCCTAAAACAACACAAATTAACCTTCTTCTGGCAGCCAGAAGTCAAAAATCAATTTCACTGCACAGATCATCAGCAGGGTTGGTTCCTTCTGGAAACTCCAGAGTTCAGTATATTTCCTTGCCTTTTTTACTTTATGGGGATCACCTGCATTCCTTGACTTGTTACTGCTTCTTTGTATCAATCCAATGTTTTGCTACCATTTTCACATCTTTTACTTTATGTTCTATAGTCAAATCTCCTTTCACTTTCCTCTTACAAGAGAAATTGAGATTATATTTAAGATCAACACAAGTAGGACTTGATAATATTCCCATTTAGGATCCTTAACTTAATCACATCATCAAAGTACCCTTTGCTGCACAAGTAACATTTGTGGTAACAGTGTTTTAGGATGAATCTTTTCTGGGCCACTATCAAGTCTATTGTGAACAGTCTTTTCATATCTTCTCTTATTCTTTCAAATACAAACTCAGCTGAGCTGACTTTGAAATGGCACAAAGACAAGCCCATCTCTGAAAAATGTGGCAGAATATTCCAACAAAAGCCCCTTTAAGAAAACCCTTAAAATCATATATACAACGCCGTTGACATGATCTGTTCTTATTTCAAAAGTTAGGAATACTTCTAAAAATCTGTGTTCAGATCTTTAGAAGGTACTCAATACATTTTTCCAAGGGGCATTTGGTATCATTATCATGAGACATATGAAAGGCAGAAAAGCCAGGGAAGATTATCTATCTTTACCATCTAAAACAGGATAGTTTTAAGAGTAAAAAAGGAAACCTTGATAATTATTATAGAATAACAAACTTACACCAGGACAGTAGTAGACAAATTATATAGATGCCTTATCTCCAAAGACTTTAATCACTATAATCATTGGTGGCAAGAAGGAATAGGATTAGAAAAAAACACTTTGCTCTCTTATTCTTTGGTTCTTTCTCATATTCAGCAAGGAATTCTTGCATAATATTTTGAAAGGACTAACTGTAAATTTAAAAAAATGAAGGAGATTATAGCAGAAATCAATAAAACTAAAAGCTGGCTTTTAAGAAAATAAAATAGACAAACAATTAACCAGACTCATCAAGGAAAAAAGGGAGAAGAATCAAATCAATAAAACTAGAAATTAAAAAACACAAGAGACAAGAAAAAAATACAAAATATCATAAGAGACTACTATGAGCAATTATGTGCTAATAAAATGGAAAATTTGGAAGAAATGGAAAAATTCTTAGAAAAGTATAACTTTCCAAACTGGAACCAGGAATAAATTGAAAATCTTAACAGACCCATTACAAGCACAGAAATTGAAGCTCTAATCAAAAATCTTCCAACAAATGGAAGCCCAGGGCCAGATGGCTTTACAGGTGAATACTACCAAACATTTAGAGAAGAGCTAACACCTATTAGTAGATACCTCATGTCCAAGGTCAGGAGTGGTGGCTGCATTTTGCTGCAGTGGCCGTGAGCAGATACTCTACGTCCAAAGTTAGAGAAACCCCAGCAAGATGGTAGGCACTGGGGTGGTAAAGGAGAAGCCCCAGCAAGATGGTAGGAGGGGCGAATTCATGTTCAGACTCAAAGCCCATTCCAGCCAGAGACACTCAGAGGGCACAAACAAATCTTGTGTTCACCAGGACCCAGGGACCCCACAGAGACTGAGACAGAACTGTGTTTGAGCATCTCCTATGGAGGTACGGATCAGCAATAGACTGCAGCAAGAGCAGGTGCTCTAGGTGCAGCAGAATGGAGTCTGGCATGAGCCCTCTTGGAGGAGGTCACCACTAACCCCACCATAGAACTGCCAGAACTTACACAAGACTGGGAAATAGACCCTTAGAGGGCACAAACAGAACCTTGTGTGTACTAGGACTCAGGAGAAAGGAGCAGTGACCCCATAAGAGACTGACCCAGACTTGCCCTGGAGTGTCGAGGAGTCTCCAATGGAGGCGTGGGTCAGCAGTGGCCTGCTGCAGGATTGGAGGCAGTGTGTGTAACAGTACATGCATAGGGTCTTTCGAAGGAAGTCACCATTATCTTCATTACCTGCACCATAGTTTGGCCCCAGGTAAATACCAGAGAGGGAACACAGCCCCACCAACAAAGAGAAAATTGGATTAAAGATTTACTGAGCATGGCCTTGCCCAGGAGAACAAGACCCAGGTTCCTCTCAGTCAGTCTCTCCCATCACGGAGCTTCCATAAGTCTCTTATCCTTCTCCATCAGGGGGTAGACAGACTGAAAACCACAATCACAGAAAACTAACCAATCTGATCACATGGACCACTGCCTTGTCTAACTCAATGAAACTATGAGCCATGCCATGTAGGGACACCCAAGACAAACGGGTAATGGTGGAGAGTTCTGACAAAATGTAGTCCACTGGAGAAGGGAATGGCAAACCATTTCATTATTCCTGCCTTGAGAACCCCAAGAACAGTAAGAAAAGTGGAAAAAAAAAATAGGACACTGAAAGATAAACACCCCAGGTCAGTAGGTGCCCAAAATGCTATTGAAGATCAGTGGAGAAATAACTCCAGAAACAAGGAAGAGAAAGAGCCAATGCAAAAATAATACCCAGTTGTGGATAATAGAAGCAAAGCCCGATGCTGTAAAGAGCAACATTGCATAGGAACCTGAAATGTTGGGTCCACGAATCAAGGCAAATTGGAAGTGGTCAAACAGGACGTGGCAAGAGTGAACATAGACATTTTAGGAATTAGCAAACTAAAACGGACTGGAATGGGTGAATTTAAATCAGATGACCATTATATCTACTACTGTGGGCAGGAATCTCTTAGAAGAAATGGAGTAGCCATCATAGTCAACAAAAGAGTCCGAAATGCAGTCCTTGGTTGAAATCTCAAAAACTACAGAATCATCTCTTCGTTTCCAAGGTAAACTGTTAAATATCACCATAACCCAAGTCTATGCCCCGACCAGTAATGCTGAAGAAGCTGAAGTTGAATTATTCTATGAAGGTCTACAAGACCTTCTAGAACTAATACCCAAAAAAGATGGCCTTTTCATTATAGCGGAATGGAATGCAAAAGTAGGAAGTCAACAAACACCTGGAGTAACAGGCAAATTTGGCCTTGGAGTATGGAATGAAGCAGGGCAGAGGCTAATAGAGTTTTGCCAAAAGAACCCACTGGTCATAGCAAACACCCTCTTCCAACAACGCAAGAGAGAACTCTACACATGTACATCACCAGATGGTCAACAGTGAAATCAGATTGATTATATTCTTTGCAGCCAAAGATGGAGAAGCTCTATGCAGTCAGCAAAAACAAGACTGGGAGCTGACTGTGGCTCAGATTATGAACTCCTCATTGCCAAATACTGACTTAAATTGAAGAAAGTAGAAACCACTAGACCATTCAGGTATGACCCAAATCAAATCCCTTATGATTATACAGTGGAAGTGAGAAATAGATTCAAGGGACTAGATCTGATAGACAGAGTGGTTGAAGACCCATAGACAGAGGTTCATGACATTGTACAGGAGAGAGGGATCAAGACCATCTCAAAGAAAAAGAAATGCAAAAAAGCAAAATGGCTGACTAAGGAGGCCTTACAAACAGCTGTTAAAAGAAGAGAATTGAAAATCAAAGGAGAAAAGGAAAGATATAACCATTTGAATGCAGAGTTTCAAATAATAGCAAGGAGAGATAAGAAAGCCTTCCTCAGTGACCACTGCAAATAAATAGAGGAAAATAACAGAATGGGAAAGACTAGAGATCACTTCAAGAAAATTAAAGACACCAAGGGAATATTTCATACAAACATAGGTTCAATAAAGGACAGAAATGGTATGGACCTAACAGACGCAGAAGATATTAAGAAGAGGTGGCAAGAATACACAGAAGAACTGTACAAAAAAGATCTTCATGACCCAGATAATCATGATGGTGTGATCACTCACCTAGAGCCAGACATCCTGGAATGTGAAGTCAAGTAGGACTTAGGAAGAATCACTACAAACAAAGCTAGTGGAGATGATTGGAGTTCCAGGTGAACTATTTCAAATCCTAAAAGATGATGCTGTGAAAGTGCTTCACTTAATATGCCAGTAAACTTGGAAAACTTAGTGGTGGCCACAGGACTGGAAAAGGTCTGATTTCATTCCAATCCCAAAGAAAGGCAAAACCAAAGGATGCTCAAACTATCACACAATTCTACTCTTCACAGTCCAGTTCAGATCAGTCACTCAGTCGTGTCCGACTCTCTGCGACCCCATGGACTGCAGCACTCCAGGCCTCCCTGTCCATCATTAACTCCCAGAGTCCACGCAAACCCATATCCATTGAGTCAGTGATGCCATCCAACCATCTCATTATCTGTCGTCCCCTTCTCCTCCCGCCTTCAATCTTTCCCAGTATCAGTGTCTTTTCCAGTGAGTCAGTTCTTCCCATCGGGCGGCCTAAGTATTGGAGCTTCAACTTCAGCATCAGTCCTTCCGATAGATATTCAGGACTGATTTCCTTTAAAATTGAATAGTTTTCTCCTTGCAGTCCAAGGGACTCTCAAGAGTCTTCTCTAACACCATAGTTCAAAAGCATCAATTCTTCGGCACTCAGCCTTCTTTATGGCCCAACTCTCACATCCATCCCTGACTACTGAAAAAAAACCATAGCTTCAACTAGATGGACCTTTGTTGGCAACGTAATATCTCTGCTTCTTAAGGTGCCGTCTAGGTTGGTCATAAGTTTTCATCCAAGGAGCAACTGTCTTAATTTCATGGCTTCAGTCACCATCTGCAATGATTTTGGAGCCCAGAAAAACAAAGTCTGTCACTGTTTTCACTGTTTCCCCATCTATTTCCTGTGAAGTGATGGGATCAGATGCCATGATCTTAGCTTTTTGAGTGTTGAGTTTTAAGCCAGTTTTTTCACTCTCCTCTTTCACTTTCATCAAGAAGCTCTTTAGTTCTTCTTTGCTTTCTGCCAAAAGGGTGGTGTCATCTGCATATCTGGGATTATTGATATTTCTCCCTGGAATCTTGATTCCAGCTTGTGCTTCATCCAGACCAGTATTTCTCATAAGGTACTCTGCATATAAGTTAAATAAGCAAGTGACAAAACTACTGCACAATTGCACTCATCTCACATGCTAGTAAAGTAATATTCAAAATTCTCCAAGCCATGCTTCAACAGTAGGGGAACTGTGAACTTCCAGATATTCAAGCTGGCTTTAGAAAAGGCAGAGGAACCAGAGATCAAATTGCCAACATCTGCTGCATCATTGAAAAAGCAAGAGAGTGTTACAGAAAAAAAAAAAAAATCAATTTCTGCTTTATTGACTATGCTAAAGCCTTTGACTGTGTGGATCACCACAAACTGTGGTAAATTTTTAAAGAGATGGGAATACCAAGCCACCTGGTCTGTCTCTTGACAAATCTGTTTGCAGGTCAGAAAGCAACAGTTGGAACTGAACATGGAACTATAGACTGGTCCAAATCAGGAAAGGAGTACATCAAGGCTGTATATTGTTACCCTGTTTCTTTAACTTATGTGCAGAGTACATCATGAGAAATGCTTGACTGGGTGAAGCACACCCTAGAATCAAGATTGCCGGGAGAAATATCAGTAACGTCAGATTACAGATGACACCACCCTTATGGTAGAAAGTGAAGAAGAACTAAAGAGTCTCTTGATGAAAAAGAAAGAGGAGAGTGAAAAATTTGGCTTAAAGCTCAACATTCAGTAAACTAAGATCATGGCATCTGGTCCCATCATTTCATGGCAAATAATTCGGGAAATAGTGGAAACAGTGTCCAACTTTATATTCTTGGGCTCCAAAATCACTGCAGATGTTGACTCTAGCCATGAAATTCAAAGATGTTTGCTCCTTGGAAGAAAAGTTATGACCAACCTCGACAGCATATTAAAAAGCAGACACATTACTTTGCCAACAAAGGTCTGTCTAGTCAAGGCTATGGTTTTTCCAGTGGTCATGTATGTATGTGACAGTTGGACTATAAAGAAAGCTGAGCATGGAAGAATTGTTACTTTTGCACTGTGGTGTTGGAAAAGACACTTGAGAGTCCCTTGGACTGCAAGGAGATCCAACCAATCCATCCTAAACGAAATAATTCCTGAATATGCACTAGAAGGACTGATGCTGAAACTGAAAATCCAATAGTTTGGCCAACTGATACAAAGAGCCGACTCATTTGAAAAGACCCTGATGCTGGGAAAGATTGAAGGCAGGAAGAGAAAGGGCCGAAAGAGGATGAGATGGGTTGGATGGCATCACCTACTCAATGGACATGAGTTTGAGTAAACTCTGGAATTTGGTGATGGACTGGGAGGCCTGGCGTGCTGCCATCCATGGGGTCACAAAATGTTGAACACAATTGAGCTGCTGAACTGAACTAAACTGAACACCTAGTGTACTCAAAACTCTTCCAGAAAATTGTGGAGGAAGGCAAACTCCTGAACTAATCTATGAGGCCCCCATAATCCTAATACCAAAAAAACAAAGATGCCACCAAAAAAAAAAAAAAAAAAAAAAAGAAAACTACTTGCCAATATCACTGATGAACATAGGTGCAAAAATCCTCAACAAAATTCTAGCAAACAGAATCCAACAACATATTAAAATGTTATGCATCATGACCAAGTGCTCTTTATCCCAAAGGTGCAAGGATTCTTCAGTACTTGAAATCAATCAATGTGATACACCATATTAACAAACGGATAGATAAAAATCATATGATTATCTCAATAGATGCAGAGAAAGCAGTTGACAAAATTCAACACCATTTTATGAATATCCTTAAGATTAAAAACATCTGCTCTTCAAAAGGAATTGTTAAGAAAAGAAGGCAAATCACAGGCTGAGAGAAAATAGCCACAATGCATATATCTAACAAAGGGATAGCTGTCTCATTATTTAAAAAATAAATAAATTAAAAAAACCTTTTTCAAATTAATAGAAGCACAAACTCAATTTTTAAAATGAAAACAGAATCTTAACTGACACATTACAAAGGAAGATATACAAAGGATCCATACACCCATGAATATATGCCCAGTATCATAAGTGATTAGAGAAATAACATTATAACAAGAATGAGGTACTACTACACACCCACTGGAATGCTTAAAATTAATTTGTCAATATTAGTTGTCAATATTAATTTTGTCAAGTGGGCATAGCAACCAGAACACTCATACACTGTTGAAAAGTGTGTAAAATTGGATGATAGTTTGTGAGTTCCTTCTCAAGTTGAATATATAGATACAATATAACCAAGAAATTCTACTCCTCGGCATTTTCACAAGAAAACATGAAAACATATTCACACACAGATTTGCATATACATATTTTTGGCAAAATTATTCTTAATTATGTCAAATTGAGAATAATCCTAATTCTCATCATTTGGAGAATGAAAGCTGAAGCTCCAATACTTTGGCCATCTATGTGAAGAGACAAGTCATTGGAAAACACCCTGATGCTGGGAAAGATTCAGGGCAGGGGGAAGAAGGGGGCAACAGATTCTAAGATGGTTGGATGGCATCACCTACTCCATGAATATGAGTTTGAGAAAATTACAGGAGGCAGTGAAGGACAGGGAAGCCTGGCGTGCTGCAGTCCATGGGGTTGCAAAGAGTTGGACATGGCAGTGACTGAACAACAACAACAACAAAGTAGAATGGATGAACACAATATGGTTTATTCTCACAGTGAAGTACTCTTTGGAAATAAGAATGAATGAACTACTGATAGCTGCAATGGCATAAATGAACTTTACAAACATGTTGAGAGAAACCAACCAATCAACCAACCAGCAAGTTAGAAAAGAACAACCTTTGAAACTTAGAAGAGAACAATTCAGTCTCTAGTGATGGAAAGTATTGTGATGGTTGCTTGAGGCTGAGGGTAGAGTTATTGTCTGGAAAGAGGCACAAAAGAAATTTTGGGGTGATGGAAATGTTCTATATTTGAACTGTGGTGGTGATCACAAGACTGTTTAATGAGTTCATCAAAATTATTGAAGTGCTCACATAAAATAGATGCATTTTATTGTATACATATTAGATGTCAATAAAGTTTATTTCAAACCACATTAGCAACTATTTTGTTACATAATTTACACATATTCATTGTTCTTTTGGAAAATTGAAAAAAATTTAAAAAAGATAAAGAGACTGTGAGAGAGAAATAACCTATCCTTCAGAATAAACAGATGAAGTCTGATGGTATACAATACTATGCCTAGACACACATTTTGCTTTTCCTTTAATCTTCATTCCCCATTTTTAAGTTCCTGAATTGTCTTAAGTTTCAGTAATAACTTCCTGGGGTCAGAGACTTTCCCTATAGATGTCCTGTTTTCCCTTAGGAAAATAAAAGCAAGGTCTCATTTCCAGTCTTAATCCCAGTTTTACCCCCTCATTTGTGAAATACAAGCAGTGATACTCAGTTTATATAACTCAATTTAAATAGACTTAGATTTGCTATCAGAGAAACTCTTCTCCTTAGATTGCAACTTTGCACTCTGCTTCTAGACTTGCTTCTGTCTTGTTATGCTTTGTTTTAATTTTTGTTTTATCTCTCAGCATGAGTTCTTGAACTTGGTCTTCACCTTGCTCCCATTAGCCTTATATCTCAGCTACCTCTGTTTGTTGCAGACACTGGAAAAAACTACACTGAAAGCCTTTCCTTGATCTGTGGATGATTCCTGACCTATTTTAATTTTGGAGTAGAGACTGGTCCAAATAATAGATCCCTTTTATCCTTAGAGAATTTCCTTTGAATTGCAATTCTAGATTTTCAACACCTCTTTATCCCTGCAGATATTTCTACTTCTCTCTTTCTAACACTAATCTCCAACTTTAGAATCAAGAAACTCTTGAAAGTAACCCTTGAGATCCTTTAAGTTCCTTGGTGTCTGGGTCTGCATATCAAACATGATTCGATTGACACTGTTGCCAGGTGCACTAACCTATCACCACTTTTGCACTTTTAATTGCTTAGTTGGTTGTTGTTCAGTTGTTAGGTCATGTCTGATTCTTTGTGATCCCCACAGAACTGTAGCCCTTCGGTCTCCTCTGTCTGGGGGTTTTCCCAGACAAGAATATAGGAATGGGTTGCCATTTCCTTCTCCAGGGGATCTTCCTGACCCAGGGATTGAACTTTCATCTCTTGCATTGGCAGGCAGATTCCTTACCACTGATCCATCTGGGAAACTTACTGGGTCCTGGGCACTAATTTCACTAAGGACTCTGAGTTTATTCATGGACTGAAAAGGAATCATTTGCTGAGAAGTGTTTCTGACTCTTGACCTCATCTCCCATTCTTCTTTCCCCTGAGCTTCATAGAATATGGCAACAGGCATCTCACACTACTCCCTGGATACTTTATAACTAATTGAAAGCAAAATTGCTTTAGTTCAATGTACTCATTAGAAAGGGGGCTTCCTGGGTAGCTCAGGTGGTAAAGAAGCTGCCTGCAATGCAGGAGACCCTGGTTCAATTCCTGGGTTGAGAAGTTCCCCTGGAGAAGGGATATTATCAGCTGCAGTATTCTTGGGCTCCCCTGGTGGCTCAGACAATAAAGAATCCACAGAATACCTGGATTTGATCCCTGGGTCGGGAAGATCTCCTGGAGGAGGGCATGGCTACCCACTCCAGTATTCTTGCCTGGAGAATCCCATGGACAGAGGAGCCTGGCAGGCTACAGTCCATGGGGTCCCAAAGAGTTGGATAACACTGGGTGACTAAGCACAGCACAGCAGCATTCATTAGAAAGTCTACTCCCCGACTTGCTATTTAATAATTGCTACTTTTGCTTCCCTAGTTGCTCAGACAGTAAAGAATCTGCCTGCAATGCAGGATACCCAGGCTCAATCCCTGGATCAGGAAGATCCCCTGGAGAAGGAAATGGCTACCAACTCCAGTGTTCTTGCCTGGAGAATCCATGGACAGAGGAGCCTAGCAGGCTACAGTTCATGGGGTCACAGAGAGTCAGACACAACTGAGTGACTAACACTTTCACTTAGAATAGAAATAATGATCTTCTCCTAAAACAACACAGCTATGCATGAGGTTTTATAAGTCACTACTTCAAGATCAGATTAAACTTTTACTGGCTGAAAGTTGATATTTAAATCTAGCTTTATTTTTTTTCCTTTTATAGTAGTCAACATTTTAAGTTTATACATACAGAGTAGTTTTAAATGATTCACAACAGTTTTTCAATAATGCTATAAAAAAGCAAAATAAATGTGACAACCATATTTGTATTTGAGGGTGTATCATGGAAATAATATTGTAGACCAATAGCCAGATCTTTGTTTCAATTGAGGAGGCCTAGTTGCCTACTCTGTCAAAAGAAAAATGGAAGAGGAAAAAAAAACTTGCAAAGATCTTTTGCTTCATTTTGTTTTTTTTGTTTGAATATAAATACATATTATTAATATGTATAAAAACATCTGAAAGCAGAAAAGTGATATAAATGCCATCTATTTTATTATATTTATTATGAAATATTTGATATTTTGAAAAAGAACTGGGTTTGAATAGATTTACTTATAATCTAAAATGGCAATAAAGAGTAAAAATTCACACAAATAATTAGAAAGTAATTCAGTTATTTAAATCAAAACTAATAATGCATAGAACTTTCAGTGTAGCACTGCAAAAGTTAAGAACTTATTCTACATAAAATGCAAAATGAATAGATCATGTCAACATATGTGACTGTTTATTAAAATAATTTCTATAATAGCAAAGATGGAAACCATCAAGTGTTCAGGTTTAGAGACTGGTTAAATTATTGTAATCTAGTCATATTATGTAATTCTAGCACTTTTCTTTTTCATTTATTTTTATTAGTTGGAGGCTAATTACTTTACAATATTGTAGTGGAGAGAACAAGGTAGAGTGATAAAAGTAGCTACAATCAATTTAGGTAAAAAATGTTGTAGAACCAAAAATACGCATGATCCCACTCATTTATGCTAATGATAGCTAGGTAGATAAATAGACAGAATTTCAGTCTCTCATATGTACAGAAAAATTTGAGAAAAGACAACGTTAGCAGCTAGCTGTGGAAAATGAACATGTGGTGAAATATTTCACTGTTATCATTAAAATTTGTGTGGTTAGACTTTACAATGTAAATTTTATACCTTTTTAAACAAAAACATTGTCAATAACCAATTAAAAATGTGACTCTCAAATACCTAAACTACACTGTGTGTGTGCATGCTAACTTGCTCCAATCATGTCTGACTGCGACTCCATGGACTGTTGCCTGCCAGGTTCCTCTGACCATGAGGTTCAGCAGGCAAGAATACTGGAGAGGGTCATCACACCCTCCTCCAGCAGATCTTCCTGACCTGGGGATCAAACCCTCCTCTCTTGTGTCTCCTGCATTGACAGGCAGTATTTTTTTTTTTTTGTTAACCACTAATGCCATCTTGGAAGCCCCAGACTATACTGCATTTATTCATAAATCTTCAAGAAGTGGCCAGATTAAAATTCATACTCTAGAGTCTGGTACCTTGGACCAAATGATATGACCTTAATCGTGTCCTTCCAAATCTCCACTTGAGTCTGACTTTCCAAGCATCTAGAATACTTGAAAATACTGGAACAAATCTTATTATCCCATGCCTTTTTGCTTTTGCTACTTCAGTATACTATCTTAGTAATTCCTTCTCCTTGTCTTTATCTATATAACTACTAATAGTCATTCAAAATTGTGCTTATATTATCAAGCTATGAAGGAAGAACATACTCAATTTGTCCCAGAATGCTGAATTGTACTGATTCAATCCTGATTGTCTCATACTAACCAGGCATACATCCATCACAGCACTTACCCTTATATTGTCATTATGCATTGCCATTATTGCTCTTATCACAACTATATTGCTGAGAGAAGGTATTATGTATATATACATATTTTCTGTATCACCATATCAGTCTCAATAAATATTCTAAAATAATTGAATGAACATTTATAAATATCTTGAATTTTTAATTTGCTTTCTTTACCCATAATAAGGAAGTTAGAAATAATCTTGATTTTCATAATAAGTTACACTATTAGATTTATACCTTTGAATGATCTTGTTGATAAAAATGTTGCTGGAGAATACTATAAAGTTCATGGAGGATCATGGAATAAAAAACCTGTCCATGTATATTTCTTGATTCATATTAGCCTCTGTGAAATAAAAATAAGTGTTATGCTTTAGAATTCTTGTGTGGATGAAGTGTTGAATCTAACAATAGAAACACTATGCAAATTATAAAATAAATATTATTCTATTGTTAATAGTAATATAAATTTAGAAAAACAGCTATCACTTAAGGCAATTTGGGCAAAGTACAACTACACTTATTATTTAATCTAATCCTGTTCTGACAATTATTTTCCCATTTCTAAAATTTAGTTATCTAAATTGATATTATTATAATACTGGATATTGAAACTGAATTGTACAGGAAATTGGCAATAATTGTCAGAGAAATGAAGGCTAATTATACTCCACATTTTTAGGACAATGTTTGAAGCTCTGACAAAACAAATTAGGAGGTTTTCTCATCACCATGGCAACAATTTTCAAGTTTGTTTTGCTTTTCTGAAAATATAACCAGTCAAGCACACTTAATTTAACTTGAGCAGAGTGAAAAATTGATTTTTTTAAGTGATGCAATTAGGCTTTAAAAAATCAAGTAAAATAATGATAAGCACAGTTTAATTTATTTCCAAACTTTTAGAAACTTTATTTTGAGTTATAGCAAACAAGGAGTTGATCATGAAATAAGGAAACCTTTGGGCCAAATGAAATGTTTCCTTACCTTTTGTTATTATCATTCATGTGAAATCAAAGATAGTAGGAAAAATAAGTAACATCCTTTGCTTATATCATTATGATCTCAGTGAATGCTTGCTGACTGTTTCCCAGCTATTAACATACTTAGTGTGATTAATTAATCTAATTTACAATAAATTTAAATAAATCTATAGTATCTTTGAATTTAGAATATTCAAAGATCTATTAATGGTAATAACAGAATCAGAAACTATAAACAAAGAGCAAAGTTTGAACATTAGGTGATGATATTTGAGCTCAAAACTTACTTTCACTGAAAATTTGCATGTGTGTTCTGGAACTGCAATCTTAAATTATGTGACAGAATATAAAACACAGAATGTCTCTGATAACTATTTACCATGAAATAGTGAGATTCCATGGATTTTTCAAGTTACATACTCTTATTTAAGTTTTAAAGCATTTTTCTACACCAGCCCTTCTGCTTTCTGACTTTTACACTGTCCTACCTGCCTGGAATATTCTTCCCTCAGTCCTTGAGTTGATGGGCTTATTCTCTTCCTTCAGTTTTTGATTCAAATGCCCTTTCTCTTAGAAGCCTTTACTGAATTACACTGTCCCAAATGTCCCTCCTATCCCACCCCAGGTAACCTCTCTTTCATTACTTGTTAAATTCCTTCATCACACTCACCATAATCTGTCAGCATACAGCTTCATTAGTGCAAGGGACAGAAATGAATCAAGAGTTATAGAATGAATGGATATGATAATTTATAATTGCCATCTGGGAGTATATGTACCTTTCTATCCTCTGAAAGAAGCAAATCAAACATTAGTGATGTTTATTGAGTACCTTCCAGGTATTTGAGTTATGGAGATACAGAGGTCTCTTCAGTTTAAGAGAGTTCAGGGAAAGAGAAATCAATGATGGCTAGTTTAATCATTGAAGGTTTCATGGAGAGTTTAAAGCATCCTCAACATCTTAAAGTATTGAGTGGATTCCATGTTTTATATGAGCACTCAAATTTGGAGAGAATTAGCAATCTCTATTTTAAGATATAATTTTCTTTTTTATAGGCCATATTGCTTCATATAAGTAAAACCACGTGAGAGACAGCTTAGATACATAATCCTCTGCCATTACAAATCTTGCCAAAGTCATTTAAAGCAGTCATTAGTGGTACAGTGTTCACCCTGGATGCATGAGGGACCAGTGACATACAAATGATACATTCTTATGCACGTTTAGCTCAGGTCCAGGCTTAATGATGCAGACTATGGCCACTGCATGGTCGCTACATTCCCAAAGGAATGCTCAGCACTTTGCATATGACTATTAAAAAGTTCTAGATTTCAGTTTCTTTTAACATTCTAGTCAGTATTAACTTTATTAATTAATTTTATCAACAGATCATGGAGCAATGGCATTCATTATTAGTTTCAAATCATGGAAATGCATTCAATGGTGACTTTTAACCAGTCACACATACTTTCTTTTGCCAATGTTGAAAAGAATTTCTACATTTACCCTTGATTGTCCTATAGACAACATCCAGTACAGGGTACTAGAAGGACATTGGAATAGGAAGGGAAACAATCTTTTTTTCTGTTTCTGGGGTGTGTTTCCTGTTAGCAGGCTCCTTGAGGGTAGAGTATGGGAAACCTTCCAGTAGAAGATATCCAGGACCCCAGACAGCATATCATCAGGAAAATTAATCAGTGAAACTCCTCTGCAAATATCCCCACTATCAGTGGAGCACCATGTAGTCTTTCCAATGCTGTCTGGACTCTAACCCTAACAGGGGGACTGGAACGGGTCTTCTATGTTGTTCTATTTTTAGCTCTGACACTTGATGAAATTTAGTAGAATATGCTCCATTCCTTCCCCCGCCCCCCTTAGAGAAGTGTGCCTTATGCATATTCCTCAGGAAGTCAATACCTGCTGTACATATAGGTTATTTTTTGTTGTATTAAAGGGAGTAATGTGACCCAAGATTCAAGGGAAAAAGGGACAGAAAAGAGGTTAAAAGCTGAGATGTATGAGCTTATAGCAAAGTCCATTTCGCTTGGGAATCAGGCCAATTGATTTAGATTGATAGTTCCCAAACCATGGTAGTTAAAATTATTATCTGAGGAATATTTGAATAAGAACTGTGTCCAAATCTTAACCCTGTTTGAATGAATCAGCATGTCTGGGGTTGGGAATTGGCATATGATTTCCTTCCACACCTCCTCATCCTAGTATAGTGCCACTGAAGGGTGAACCAAACTTCCACAAACAAAAGTTCATGCTGAAGGAATTTGTTGTTCACTGGAAAAGAAAGAAAAGTACACCTTTCTAGTACAAAACTCCTTCAACTTTTTGTCAGACAGTGGGCTATGCATTCTACTTATATACCTCCTTTAGTCTTGAAAACTAAAATGAGGTAGGTCAAATTATTATAACATTTATGGATAAGGAAACTGAAGCTCACAGATCAATTTTTCACATTAGAGAAGCACATGGAGTGTTGTCAGAGTACAAATGAGGAAGAGAGAAAGTCCTTTATGGGGAAGCTGGCCCTGAAACTGGAGTGCTGATATTTTTAAGCTCTCAAATATGTTCTTCTAAGAAATTAAAAACTTATTTGAAACCAGACTTGTATTCTTTTCTTTAAATTTATGAACTTGTTTTATTTATTTTTCTGGCATTCTGCATGACTTTTTAAAATTTTATTTTAAGTATATAGATCAAACCTTAAAAAACAACATGACCATTGGGCCTATGCAGATAAATGGCTGAAAGAGGCTGGGAATAAACCAAAGAGTGACTGGGAGATGTGAATAAGAGAGGACTAGGTGAAGAGTGCATAATCTTGGCCTAATGATATCCAAATGCAAATGTATTTAAATCTATTTTAGGGAATCATACAAAAACTGCCTTTTCAAGTAGGTTCTCATGTCCATTTTCTCAAGCATAACATCAAAAGAATGTTTACAGAACTTCATTTAAGGTAGCCATTTCCCAGTATCAAAATAAACTTTATTTTTATTTATGAGTCCATTATACAGAGTGAAGTAAGCCAGAAAGATAAACATCAATACAGCATACTAATGCATATATGTGGAATTTAAAAAGATGGTAGCAATAACCCTATATGCGAAACAGAAAAAGAGGCACAGATGTACAGAATGGACTTTTAGACTCTGTGGGAGAAGGCGAGGGTGGGGTGTTCTGAGAGAACAGCATTGAAACAAGTATACTATCAAGGGTGAAACAGATCACCAGCCCAGGTTGGGACATGCATGAGACAAGTGCTCAGGGCTGGTGCACTGGGAAGACCCAGAGGGATGGGATGGGGAGAGAGGCAGGAGGGGGAATCGGGATGGGGAATACATGTAAATCCATGGCTGATTCATGTCAGTGTATGGCAAAAACCACTACAATATTGTAAAATAGTTAGCCTCCAACTAATAAAAACAAATGAAAAAAAATTTAGCTATTTGTAAGTTTCAGTTGTATAACATGATTCAAGAGTCTGCAGTGGAGGAAAAAGGATGAGATAAAGCTATTGAAATGTGGTGGAAGCAGAGCTGCATGAATATTCATGAGCCTTAAGTTTGACCTGTATGCTTCCCTTTAATTGAGATTTTCTCTTCTATACTCAAGCATACAACCCCTTATTGGAGAAGATATTCATATGTAGTTCTATCTGGCTTCAACCCATATTCTCTTCACTAAATGAACATGTAGTTCATTTAGAACTACAGAAAATGTACAGATAATTCTTTGTAGACTGAGGAAGGTTAAACAAACATGGATAACAAATACAAAATGTACCCTGATATTTAGGGACGATACCTACAGGATTCTTGAGTTGTATAATTAAGAGCATACTGACTTAAATAACAGGAAAGCTTTAAAAAGAACATCTATTTAAGGAGATGGAGGAACATATTGAGAAAGGGAAGTTAATGAGTTTTGTTAGTGATACATTGAGTTTGAAACACTATTGTAGAAATTTTAACAAGAGGCTAGAAATTTATATCTGGGGCTTGAAGAGCAGTGAGTAAGGTTGGAGGAGGGGTCTTCAGCACAGAATAATTGACTAAATTCACCACAGCCTTTCAGATTATCAAAGAAAAACTGTTAAAAAAAAAAGAGGAGACAAGATGATAATTAAACTTTGAGAATATGCATGTGTTAGGGGAAATGCTGATGAAAACTGCCCCCCCCATCCCCGACCAGGCAAAATAGTAACCACTTACAAGAGTTATCTTGCAACGCGAGGTCACACTGGAATGTGGAATTAACAAGCTACCACCAACCATAGGAAGGGTCAGGTCAAAAGGATAAAGGAAATGCCAGCCATATGTCCTACTAACCTCCCAGAATCCTCCTCACTGGAATCCACCCAGGCTGAGCAATGTAAGCACAACCGGGAAGGACCCTGAGTCAGAATGATTGGCCAGAGACAACCAGGAAACTAACCCCATCACCACAGAGCCAAGGACTGTGAGCCAGGTGGCAGAGGGCTTCTCCTGGGTCCGTCAGTCTGCTGCTCTTCACCTGGTGCCCTTTCCCAATACAGCCTCTTGCTGTGTTAGCCCTGCATCTCCTCAGGCAATTCACTGCTGTGTGTTAGACAAGTGCCCCCTTTCAGGTCCTGGAAGGGGTTGCCTTCTATGTGACATATATGTAAAAAATTAATAAGCAGCAACTTCATTAAATAGAACTGGGAGACCAGATGGGAGAGCACTCATAGCCTGTGACAACGGAACCCAGGAAAAAGAAGAAAGATTCCTCTTTTTTGCTGGCAAGGACTCAATACTTAAAAAGTATTCTCCTTCCCTTGCAGTGCAGGGACTTGAACATGGTTCTATGATTGCAGACCCCAAATTGCAATTTTCAGCTGATCCTGAGTAAAATGTCAGCCTAGATCCTCCGGAACTAAGCTGTCTTCTTAGGGCAGGCTGGGATTGGTTTGGAAGCTGTTTGAATTGAGCTGTTTGTGCTCTAAGCTGCCTAAGCTACTTGAAAATTGTTTTTTTACTCTAGAAGAAAATCCTCTAGGACATAAGATTACAGTTATTTCAGTATTTTGAGGATGTCCCCACCCTAAAGAGATTCTGACTGATTTTTATCTTTAAAAACCACAGTTCTTTCTCAAGTTCATTTCCAACTAAATGAACCAAGTTGAGCAAAGGCAGTTTAAATTATCAGTGATCATTATGGGGAACTTTTGAAATTACCAACCTTCATTTTCTTAAAACTGAATTGGCCTACAATAGCTCAAAAAATCTCAGAAAATTTTGATTTGTATTTTAAGACTCCCCAGCATTATCAGGAATCTAAAATTGCCTCTCTGCAAAATAAGATTTTAATATTAACTGAGGCAGAAAAGTGTTAGCCGCTCAGTGGTGTCTGACTATTGTGACCTCATGGACTGTAGTCCACAAAGCTCTTCTGTCCATGGGATTCTCCAGGCAAGAATATTGGAGAGGATGGCCATTCTCTTCTTCAGGGGATTTTCCCAATCCAGGGATTGAACCTGGGTCTCCTGCACTGCAGAAAGATAAAGTGGCTCCCAAATTGGCTTCTTTGCCTCAGGCTCACCTCTGATAGTATCTTGTCTCTCTCTCCCTCAGCTCCTTGTGAATAGACTCTGCCTCTGATGCCATGTTCTTCCTTCCCTTCTAAACCTCCTATGCCTCCTCTGTACCCTCACATCCCCTGTACTAATTCTATCACCAAACTTCCACTTTTTTTTTTTTCCTGAAACTCTCTCATTCCCTTTTCCTTAGAACTTATCAGAACCTGTCCCTCTAAAATTAAGCCTTCAGAGGTTAAGCCCTTAATTTCTTATACTCCCTGGACTAAGGCTTAACTATGAACCACAGTCAAAGATTTCCAAAAAGTAACCAAATATCTTCCTTATAGATTTTTGAGGAATTAAACATAAACATTTAAACTTAGCAACATGATGTCTCTGACATATCAGCCAGTTCATGCATTGATCAGTGAAGATCAGGCCAACCGTTAGAAGAAAAATACTAATTGGAAAAATCCTGAAAGATATCTACAATTACAAGAAGGAGTCCAGCCTACTAACTTACTATACAATCAGACTCAGCTAGTTGTTAGGTTGCTTCATCAAGCCATACCTAAGATTTTCCAAAGTCTTGGGACAAAATTCAGGCTTGTACAAAAAATCTGACAAATCTGTTCAAGAGTACTATAGTAGATTTCAGATTAGTTTTAAAGAAAATTCTGTTCTTCAAATGTTGATTTCATCCAAGTAGCTTTTAACACTATGATTTTTAGTAGACTAAACCAGAAACTTTCCCTTCTAGGGGGAAAAAAAAATGACTGGGATGGAATTAGAAAATATGCCCATTCCAGATTCAGTTATTCTGGCACACCAGCTCTCTTGCATTCTAGATGAGTTATCTCCAAGAAAAACCACCAAAATCTTTAAGCTTCAACTCCCTCCTAGTTTCTGCTATTATTGAAAAGACCCAAGAACATAGATTTTTAAAATTAGAGCTTTAGGTGAATTCACCCCCTCACCAGCCTTTCCATTGTCCTCCCAACTGTTGATGATAGAGCAACGAGGAGCTACAGAGACTCTTCTCAAGTCACCATCTTATACTTACTATGCTTAGATAAACATTCTTTGGATTGGGAATGAATCTTTTCTAGCCCTCTTGAGTCTGGAGCCACACTCGTGGTACTTAACCTCACTGCTGTAAAATGGTTCATGCCTTGGAGTATTAAAAGAGCTCAAACAATGGGGATCTCTAGTGAATCTCAAAAAATTCCTATTTCTAAATGTATTTCCTTTGGTTTAGGCCCATACAGTTCTTTGGCCAAGATTTTTAGAGAGGTATCTTGGAAGAATTTGCTTCTCCCAAAAGGGGGAGGGATAATCCTAGAAACTGATAGTAATCATCAAAGTAACCCACCAGTTAGATTAAATGGGCATTTGACATCTATTTGTTCCACTTCTGATGGTGCTAGAGCAGATTTTGGAAACACTAATAATTTGTCTCTGTTGAATCAGTTATCACTTTCCTTATGGACTGATCTGCAACTTAAGATGGCAAAATTCACAGTGCACTTTCCATCAAAATTCAGATAGACCCCTCAAAACCTCTTCCCAGAATTAAACAATACTAAAGAAGACACTCAAAGCCTAAAACATATAATAGATTACTACAAGCCTAAAGACCCATTATCTCTTGTACTAGACCTGTGACACTTGCATTTGAAAGTGAGAAAATCTAAGGGCCAAAGGTGGAGGTTTGTTTAGCACCTCTCAACAATAAAGTTTATTGTTGCTGCTGGACACCCTGTTGCTCTTGACTCTCATTTGTTACTAACTAGAAGTAAATTGTTTATTGTAATTGATTTATGCAGTGCAGTCTTTAGTATTCCAGTTGGTGAAGCTAGTCAATACCCTTCTGCTTTCACTTGGGAAGAAAAACAATTCACCTGGACAATAGCATCTCAGGGTTTTAATGAGAGTCCTTATTTTTCAAAAATCCTGAAGGCTGATCTGGGTGGACATAAGATCCCTAGAGGTTCTACTTTCTTGCAGTATGTGGATTATTTGTTTTTTTGCTTTCCTTCTCAAGCTTCCTCACAGAAAGACATCCACTTGCTATAGATTTTAGCCTTAAAGGGATATAAAGTCTTCTAAAACAAAATGCAATAAACCCAGGTTGGACATTTAGAACATCTAATATCCAAACAAGGGGTGTACTGACATTCAAATAGGCTTCAAAGTGTCATAAGTTTCCCCAAATTCAAACTTAAGTGTCAGTTGTTGAGGTTTTCTATTTGGTTATTGCCAAAACCGGATTGCAAATCTCTCTCTCATGGTCAAATCTCTATAAGTTTTACTTAAAAATAACAAGCCTGACCCAAGTTTACAGAGAGAATCAAAAGACATGGTCCTTAAGGCCTTAAAGGAGAGTTTGATGAAACCACTTGCCCTTGGGCATCTTAATTGTCAGAGTTTTTTTTTTTTTTTCCTTTTTGTGTATGAAAAGGAAGGGAATACTGTTGGGCTACTCACCCCCAAACACTACAAAACATGGGGACAGCCATCAGCTAGGATATTATAGCCAGACACTGGACTACATGTCCAGTCTGGACTACCCCTTGCTTTAGAGACATTACGCCCATGGCCTTTTTGATTAAGGACCCCAAGAAAATGTTGTGAAATCTCTTTTAACTGTTTCATGTACCTCATGCAGTAGAAACTCTTCTGAATTCTTATCACACTGAACACTTCTCAACCCACTCTCTCACCTCCTATAAACTCTTTTTGTCAATGGCTCTTCAAAGTGCTCTTTTATGTTGTAAGAGTACTATGTTTGCTATTCTCCTCCACTACATCACCAGTCCTTCACAACTGCTGAAGACTAATGGAGCATCTCTTAACTCATTGTAATGATCTACAAGAAATTCCTTTGGATAACAGTGACTTCTCTTGGTTCAATGATGGCTCTTATTTAAAAGTGGAAAATAGAAAGTATTGTGTTGGTATGATATTGCAGCTCCTTTTGATGTTGTTGAGGCAGCATCTTGACCTATGGCTGCTTCAGCCCAACAGGCTCTTCCATGGGCTTGCAATTTAGCCAAGGGAAAAATTGTCAGTATTTATACTAATAGTATGTGAACTTTCATAGTATCTCATGATTTTATCCTCTGTTGTCTCCTTCTCCTCCTACCTTCAATCTTTCCCAGCATCAGGATATTTTCCAATGAGTCAGTTCTTCACATCAGGTGGCCAAAGTATTGGAGTTTCAGCTTCAGCATCAGTCCTTCCAATGAATATTCAGGACTGATCTACTATAGGGTGGACTGGTTTGATCTCCTTGCTGACCAAGGGACTCTCAAGAGTCTTCTCCAATACCACAGTTCAAAAGCATCAATTTTTCCGTGCTCAACTTTCTTTATAGTCCAACTCTCACATCCGTACATGAATACTGGAAAAAACATAGCTTTGACAAGATGAACCTGAAAGGTTATTGCTGAACAATTAGACGCGGGATTCTTGGCCTCCGGAGGAGACGAATTCAATCCGGGGCCAGAGACGAAGCTG
This sequence comes from Odocoileus virginianus, assembly GCF_023699985.2. Lineage (NCBI taxonomy): Eukaryota > Metazoa > Chordata > Mammalia > Artiodactyla > Cervidae > Odocoileus > Odocoileus virginianus. The sequence continues at coordinate 70,287,513 of NC_069683.1, forward strand.
GATCGCTCAGAGCTTTTGTGTAATAAAGTTTTATTAAAGTATAAAGGAGATAGAGAAAGCTTCTGACATAGGCATCAGAAGGGGGCAAAAGAATACCCCCCTTCTAGTCTTTAGCTGTCTGTTATATAGTCACTCACAGTCTGTTAATGAAAAGGATGTCATAAAATTTAGAATGACACCAGATAATTCATCTCTGGCCATAAAACGATTGACTTGAATCTTGTAGAAGGGCAGAATACCAACAAATATTTTCATTTACATAGATTAGGGGAACAATACCTGAGTAAGTAAATTTAGGCCATTTGGCGGAACCAACTTGAAGATAGAGTCTGGGGTTCATTAACATAGCTTAAGACAACATTTCCATACGAAAAAGAAACGTATTGGTCAACTCAAGGTTTGAGAGTAGTTAGCTTCAGGTGAGACCAGGTGTCATGGCAACACAGCACTTTAAGAGAAACCTCTTTTAAATTTGTATAGAGAAGGAAAGACATATCGCTGGTTTGTTTCTTCCTGAGGCTTAAGAGAGATAAAAATGTCTGGCACCTGCAGCTTCTTTTTTCCATTTGGAGACCCCTGGCTTTCCTGCCTGTTACCCTCTCAAACCTTTGTTGGCAAAGTAATGTCTCTGCTTTTTACTATGCTGTCTAGATTTGTCACAGCTTTTCTTTCAAGGAGCAAGTGTCTTTTAATTTCATGACTGCTCATCTGCATATCTGAAGTTATTGATATTTCTCCTGGCTATCTTTATTCCATCTTGTGCTTCACACAGCTCAGAATTTTGCATGATTTTGTGTTTCTGTGTATAAGTTAAATAAGCACGGTGACAATATACAGCTTTGATGTATTCCCTTCCCAATTTGGAACCAGTCTGGTGTTCCATGTCTGGTTATAACTATTGTTTCTTGACCTGCATACAGTTTTCTCAGGACGCAGGGAAGGTGGTCTGGTATTTTCATCTCTTTAAGATTTTTCCACAGTTTGTTGTGATCCACACAGTCAAAGGCTATGGCACAGTCAATAAAACAGAAGTAGAAATTTTCTGTAACTCTATTGCTTTTTCAGTGATCCAACAGATTTTGGCAATTTGATCTCTGATTCCTCTGTCTTTTCTAAATCCAGTTTGAACATTTAGAAGTTCTCTGTTCACGTACTCTTGAAATCTTATTTGGAGAATTTTGAGCATTACTTTTCTAGCATGTGAGATGTGTCCAATTGTGCAGTAGTTTGAGCATTCTTTGGCATTGCCTTTCTTGGGATTGGAGTGAAAATTGACATTTTCTAGTTCCATGGCCACATAAAATGATTTGAAAAGCTTTCTTGCCATTTAATATCTAAAGGTACTTTTATTGTTCTGAAAGCAAAGGTGAGGTTTCTGGATCAGAACCAAACTGTTATTGCTTATAACAGATGACTAGACCTGAATACACAGAAAGGGATATTTTACACTACAAGAGAGAAACTCTGGATTTGGAATCTGTGAGTTTAAATGTATATATATATATATTTAATATTTTAATAAAATATATTTTGTATTTATATATAAATTTATAAATATATATATCACATACTGCCCAGTCTACCTTCTCCTCCTATGAGAATTTGAAACAACTAATTTCCATAATGTAAACAAATCCCTGGAAGACTAATAAAACTTTTCCTACTTTACAAGTATTTCAAATGTAAAAGAGTAGCTCAGCATCTCATTTACCTCTGAAACTTTAGTTTAGGTAGTTTTAAACCTAAGTTAAGTGCTTAATTTTGGGCTTAATACTCTTAAAATGATAATGTTTCTGGGGGGAAAAGAAAGCAGTCTCCTGTTATAATTTGTCAATTTCCATTATTCAGGATGTTGGGATCCTTTACTAAGAAATAAGAGAAAATTGTCTTCCACATTTCTCATCCATTTTCTAAAAAAAATTAAGTAAAATTGATGTTATTTCTTCCTTAAACATTGGACATATGTCTCCATTAAAGCAATCACAGCCTGGCATTTTGTCTGTGGGAAGTTTTAAATTAAATATTTTGATTTTAATTTCTCAGTTATATGATTTATTTTTTTCTCATTGAGATGTAATTTACATGGCATAGAGTTCATCTATTTATAAAGTATACAATTCCATGGTTTTTAGCATGTTAACATAATGTGCAACATCACCATTACATAATTTTAGAACAATTTCATGATCCGTTGGATCATAGAAAATGCAAGAAGAGATCCAGAGAAGCATCTACTTCTGCTTTATTGACTATGTCCAAGCCTTTGACTGTGTGGATCACAGCAAACTGTGGAAAATTCTTGAAGAGATGGGAATACCAGATCACCTTACCTTCCTCCTGAGAAATATGTATGCAGGTCAAGGTGCAACAGTTAAAACTGAACGTGGAACAACAGACTGGTTCCAATTTGGGAAAAGAGTAAGTCAAGGCTGTATATTGTCACCCTGCTTATTTAACTTATATGCTGAATACATCATGAGAAACCCTGGGCTAGAAGAAGCACAAGCTGAAATCAAGATTGCCGGGAGAAATATCAATAACCTCAGATATGCAGATGACACCACCCTTATGGCACAAAGTGAAGTAGAACTAAAGAACCTCTTGATAAAAGTGAAAGAGGAGAGTGAAAAAGTTGTCTTAGAACTCAACATTCAGAAAACTGAGATCATGGCATCCAGTCCCATCACTTATGGCAAATAGATGGGGAAACAATGGAAACAGTGGCAGACTTTATTTTCTTGGGCTCCAAAATCACTGCAGGTGGTTACTGCAGCCATGAAATGAAAAGATGCTTGCTCCTTGGAAGAAAAGCTATGACAAAACTAGACAGCATATTAAAAAGCAGAGACATTACTTTGCCAACAAAGGTCCATAAAATCAAAGGTATGTTTTTTACGGTAGTATGTATGGATGTGAGAGTTGAACCATAAAGAAGGTTGATCGCCAAAGGATTATGCTTTTTGAACTGTGGTATTGGAGAAGATTCTGGAGAGTCCCTTGGACTGCAAGGAGATCAAACCAGTCAATCCTAAAGGAAATCAGTCCTGAATACTCATCAGAAGGCCTGAAGCTGAAGCTGAAGCTCCAGTAATTTGGCCACCTGATGTGAAGAACTGACTCATTGGAAAAGACCCTGATGCTGGGAAAGATTGAAGGCGGGAGAAGGGGATGACAGAGGATGAGATGATTGGATGGCATCACTGACTGGATCGACATGAGTTTGAGTAAACTCCATGAGTTGGTGATGGACAGTGAAGCCTGGTGTGATGCAGTCCATGGGGTTGCAAAGTGTCTGAGTGACATGACTGAGTGACTGAACTGAGAACAATTTCACCATGTCTCAATGAAACCTTTAGCAGTCACTCCCCACTTCTCCCCTCTACTTCCAGCCTTAGGAAACCACTAACCTACGTACCTTTTATGTAGATTTGTCTCCTTTGGACATTTCATAAAATGTGATCTTTTTTTGACTGCTTGCACTTAATATGGTGTATTTGAAGTTCATCCATGTTACATCATGTATAAGGATGCAAAATGCTGTTCCATCATATACCACTGTTTGTTTTTTTCATTCATCTGTTGGATATTGTGTTGCCTCAATCTTCCAACTGTTATGAATAGTGCCACTTTGATATTTATGCACAAATTTTTGTGTGGACCTATTTTTCCACTTATCTTGGGTATATACCTAAGTGTAAAATTGCTGGGTCATTTGTTAATTTTATGCTTAATCTTTTGAAGTACATCTAGACTGTTTTCCAAAGTGCTGTGCTCCTTTACATTTCCAGCAGCAACATATGAGATTCCAATTTCTCCACCAATTCTTGTTAGTGACTTTCTTTTTTATTATATCCATCTTAGTGGGTGTGCAGTGGCAACTAATTGTGGCTTTGCTTTGTATTTCTATAAAGACTGATAATGTTGACCAACTTTTTATGTGTTTATTAAACATTTTATAAATAACTATTAAAATAATAATAATAAATTTAAATATTTAAATAGAATATTACATAAACAATAAAATTGTGATTTTTATTAAATATCTTTGTAGAAGTATCCAAATCCTCTACTCATTCTAAAATAGGATTGTTTAAAATGTTATTGAGTCAAAAGAATACTTCACAGATATTTGTACACAAATTTTTTACTGGTTATATGATTTGAAATTATTTTCTTTAGTTTGTGAGTTTATCTTTGTGGTTTCTTGATGATGTTTGTTAAAATATGAAAGTTTTAAATTTGACAAAGTCCAGTTTCATAGTCTTCTGTTATATCAATTGTGTTTTATGTGTTTTATCTGAGAAATCATTGATGAATCCAGGGTCACAGAGATTTATCCTGTATTTTCTTTTAAGAAATTTATAGTTTCAGCTTATATCTCTAGGCTTTTGACCAGCTTTGAGTTAATCTTTGTGTATGTGTGAGTTAGGAGTCTAAATTCAATTTTGTGCATGTGGACATATAGTTGTTGATATTTATTTCTTCTTGCATTTACTGTAATTATTCATTTCTTCCTGAGTAAGTTTTGATAGATTTTATTATTCAAGAAATTTGTCTTAGTTATAAAATTTGCTGGTGTAGAGTATTCTTAACAAGTATTCACAAATGGCAACCCACTCGTGTTCTTGCCTGGAGAATCCCAGGGATGGAGGAGTCCTGTAGACTGCCGTCTATGGGGTCGCACAGAGTTGGACACGACTGAAGCGACTTAGCAGCAGCAACAGCAGCAGCATTCATAACATTCTCTAATTGTTCTTCAATTGTTTGATCTCTAATGATAATCTTTTCTTTTATTCATGATACTGATAATCTGTTCTTTATCTTTTTCTTGATCCCTCTAACTAGACTTTTATGTTTTATTGGCTAAAAGAAAACTTCTGGCTTAATTTTCTTTATATGTTTTTATAATTTTTTATTTAAGAATTTTCTGCCCTTATTTTTTTCACTTCCTTGTTCTCCCTACAGTGAGCTTACTTAGTTTTTCTTTTTTATAGCTCCTTAAGGTGCATACTTAAGTGGATCATTGCCTTTGGACCATTTAATTATCTGAATACAAATATTATAGCTATAAATTTTCCTCTAATTATGGCTCTATCTGCATGCTGAAAATTTTGTTATATTATTTATTTTTATGCAGTTCAAAATGTTCTTTGTGTACTCCACTTTGACCTAGGGGTAATACAAACCTAAGTTTATATTTATTGTCTTACTATTTAAGTTTTTCCAGATATGTTTGTGTATTAGTTTCAGATTCACTTCTTTTGTGGTTAGAGAAATATGTATGATTTCCATCTTTTAATTTTATTTAAACTTGGTTATAGCATATAGCATATTTCCTACTTGGCTGAATGTTTTATATATACTTGAAAATAATACACATCTTTCTATTAATGTGCAGAATGGTCTATAGATGTCAATTTGATCAGATTGACTGATAGTGTTTTTTCAATAATCTATTGATTTCCTGTCTCTTGTGGTTTCCAGATTGCTTTGTTCTCCCCTAGTTTACATCTATCTTTTCTTCCCTACTGCCAGACCTATGCATTTCAAGCTTCAGCCATCAGGCACATAGATAACCATCTTGCAGAGACTCTTTTTACTGTTCCCACCATTATATGTCCTTCTTTGTTTGAACACTAGCTTAACACCTTTGGTTATTTTTCATGTTGTTTCATGGTTTCCATTCTTTTTTTCTTTTTTTAATTGTATCAAATATGTTTTGAAAATTACTTGCAAAATTAACCTGAAGTATGGGATGGCTCTCTCTATGTCTGTCTCTATCTCTGTCTATTTTTTCTGAACTGTGCCTGGAAACAGTGATGCTGATCCTGCTCCTGACATGAATTGTCTTACTGTACCTCACTGTACGCACTGTTCCGTGAAGCCAGAGTAAGCAAGGCACAAGCTAAAAGGCTGGAAGGAGACTGAAGGAGCTGTAGGAACTGCAGACTCGTTTGTTCTCTCCTCTGCATCCATAGCAGCAGGCACACTATAATCCCTCCTTTCGTGGCTGACCCAACGGACACAGCCGTGACACCGCAGCAATGCCACCACTTTCTAGGTGAAAGTGAAAGTCGCTCAGTTGTGGCCGACTCTTTGTGACCCCATTGACTATATAGTCCATGGTATTCTCCAGGACAGAATACTGGAGTGGGTAGCCTTTTCCAGGGGACCTTCCCAAACCAGGGATTGAATCTAAGTGTCCTATATTACAGGTGGATTCTACCAGCTGAACCACAAGGGAAGCCGTACCACACACAGATATGCCATACCACACACAACCAAGAGAGTACCTCGAGAAGCACACGCACAGTGCTATAAATAATCTCCGTTGTTAGGTAGTCAATATTTACAAGCCATGGGGCAAGAGAGCCTGAACACACCAGCTTTTGTAATTTACTCTCTCCCCACACACTCCAAGATCATGCTAAATCAATTCTGGAATTAAAATAATTCAAAGGAACTTCAGTTCCTTGCATAAGCTATTCACTTCCATTTTGCTCTCATTCCATGAGTAAACCATTCACTTCCGGTGTACAGTTCTTGACCTGCATACAGGTTTCTCTAGAGGCAGGTAAGGTGGTCTGGTATTCTCATCTCTAAGAATTTTCCGGTTTGTTGTGATCCACATTCAAAGACTTTGGCATAGTCAATGAAGCATAAGTAGATGTTTTTTTCTGGAATTCTCTTGCTTTTTCTGTGATCCAGTGGATGTTGGTGTTATCTTGTTGGATACTGAGCCACTAATTTTGCCTTTTTGGATCTCAAGGTTTTACTTAAGAAGATAAAGATTATAGACTAGATTAACAGTTCATGTATAGTTCTATACTTTCCATCTACATATTCCATTTTTTCAGATACTTTCTTCAATAAGAAAATTGCATTTAGGAAATAGCTTTTAATTTGTCTTCCATCTCTTAATCAGTCAGAAGATATGTAGCCCATGTGAGTATATAGAAAATATAATCCATCAATCAGAATTTGTTGGAGTGAAATAATTAGCTACAGCACTGGGAATTTTAATTTGAGCTTTAAACTAAGAAAACTGTCCTGTTATTTCATGTGTGCAAGGAACATGATGTAGCAAGTATTGGGCAGATCACAGGCCATTTTGTTTCCGTTCAGATTATCCTATTCATCATTTTGCTTGGTTTCTGATAGATTACATAATCTCTTTCAGGATCATTCTGTGACTCCATACATTTCAATGGAAGTCAGCAAACTTCTTTAAGATAAAAATCAGAAACAGAGAATGGAGACAGAGGGTAAGTGGGAGGTTATGTTGATTGCAAGAATTTAGAGGATTACAGAATTTGGAAAATGTTCATCTGTAGTGTGAAGTGGCAAGAAATTCCATAGTCATGGAGAATTTTCACCATGAATGTTCCCATGTTGTTGAAAGAAACTTCCCAACAAATTTTATTTTTCTTAATGTACATTCTTCTACATTTATGGGATTAAAACATTTTTTCTTATGATTTCTAGGAATATTTTTTTAGAAGGTGCATTTAAAGAAATCAGAGGTATAAAACAAAAAGCAGAATATGAAAATTATAAACCTGCCAAATAATACTTCTACAGTGGCCTTGAAAGAGGCAAAAAGCCTCCAAACACTACTTGCTTGGGTTCTCATTCTTAATCATTAATTCATTAAACACCTATTGAAACATGTGCTTCTCTATCAAGTAATTTCTTGTCTAGATAGATATTAGAAGGTACTTCTATCTACTCCTTTTATATACTACCATAACACAACAATACATAATGATTGTCAATTTATATATGTGTCTTTCTTGCTGTAGAGTAAATACCATGAAATACACATAGAACATAAGGACAGTTCTTAATGCTTAGAAAATGATCAATGAAATTGAAAAGATTTATGGGTAACAAAGATCTGTGAACCCTCTTTGGGGCTATTAATATAAAGGAATTGACATGGATTTTCAGGTTCATATTTATAATAATCTACTTATTTTTTAATGTTTCACATTTATAGAATGACTGTATGTGAGTATTCCTCCATATTATGCATTTTGTTTATACTATCTACTTCTACTCACCTGGAGCCAGACATTTTGGAGTGTGAAGTCAAGTAAGTGGGCCTTAGGAAGCATCACTATGAACAAAGCTAGTGGAGGTGATGGAATTCCAGCTAAGCTATTTCAAAGCCTAGAAGATGATGCTGTTAAAGTTCCACACTCAATATATCAGCAAATTTGAAAAACTCAGCAGTGGCCACAGGACTGGAAAAGGTCAGTTTTCATTCCAATCCCAAAGAAGGGCAATGCCAAAGAAAGTTCTAACTACTGCACAATTGCACTCATTTCACATGCTAGCAAAGTAATCATCAAAATTTTCCAAACTAGACTTCAACAGTATGTGAACAGAGGAATCCCAAAAGTTCAAGCTGGATTTAGAAAAGGCAGAAAAATCAGAGATCAACTTTCCAACATCCACTGAATCATAGAAAAGAAAGAGAAGTCCAGGAAAACATCTACTTCTGCTTCATTGAATACACTAAAACTTTTGACTGTGTGGATCAAAACAAACTGTGGAAAAAAAGAGATGAGAATACCAGACCTCCTTACCTGCCTCCTGAGAAACCTGTATGCAGGCCAAGAAATACCAGAATTGCACATGGAACAACAAACTGGTTCCAAATTGGGAAAGGAGTACATCACCCTGCTTATTTAACTTAATGCTTTTTGAACTTAAATGCAGAGTACATCATGCAAAATGCCAAGCTGGATGAAGCACAAGCAGGAATCAAGATTGACAGGAGAAATATCAATAGCCTCAGATATGCAGATGACATCACCCTAATGGCAGAAAGCAGAGAAGAGCTAAAGAGCCTCTTGATGAAAATGAAAGAGGAGAGTAAAAAAGTTGGTTTAAAGCTCAGCATTCAGAAAACTAAGACCATGGCATCCAGTCCCATCACTTCATGAAAAATAGATGGGGAAACAGTGGAAACAGTGAGAGAATTTATTTTCTTGAAGGGCTCCAAAATCACTGCAGATGCTGACTGCAGCCATGAAATTAAAAGATGCTTGCTCCTTGGTAGAAAAGTTATGACAATCCTAGACAGCATATTAAGAAGTAGAGACATGATTTTGGCGACAAAGGTCCATCTAGTCAAAGCCATGGTTTTGCCAGTAGTCATGTACAGATGTGAGAGTTGGTCCATAAAGAAAGCTGAGTGCTGAAGAATTGATGCTTTTGAACTGTGGTGCTGGAGAAGAGTTTTGAGAGTCCCTTTAACAGCAAGGAGATCATGGCAGTCATTCCTAAAGGAAATCAGTCCTGAATGTTCATTGGAAGGACTGATGCTGGAGCTAAAACTCCAATACTTTGGTCCCCTGATGAGAAGAACTGACTCATTGTTAAAGACCCTAATGCTGGGAAAGATTGAAGGCAGGAGGAGAAGGGGATGACAGAGGATGAGATGGTTGGATGGCATCACCAACTCAATGAGTTTGAGCAAGCTCCAGGAGATGTTGATGACACACATTAATATCATAAAACTATCCCTGAAAATGTTTAACCACAAGCTGGTCCTTTCACTGATTTGAGACATGAAAGAATCAGGAAAAAAAAAAAAAAAAAAACCTAGAATGAGATCTACAAATGCTTGAGATTGTGGAATTATTTTCATAGACTCTATAATCATATATTTAATATTTAAGTAAAAGAGGAATTTAAGTGTATGTGTAAGACAAGAGAAATATAATTAACCTGGCACAACGTTAAAACAAAACAAATAAAAAATTAAAGAAATGGAAATTATAACAAGGTGATAAAATGATGGTGATAAAAGTGTTCTAAATAGCTCATGGTGATGGTGCACAACTCCATGAATACATTTAAGAGCCCTGAGTTGAATACTTTAGATGGGTGAATTACATGGGATATGAATTACATCTTTAAAAAACTGTTGCATTTTCTTTTGCAGTTTTATAGAAGGTATTCCTCTCTTTTCCAATGTGATGATCTGTTTCTCAGAAGAAAAACCTTGAGGTGAGAGATAGAGATAGAATGAACAGAAAACATTAATGAACTGAGAGGAATTAGATTAATCTGCATTGGATTGTCACTACTACATAAGTTTGAAATTAGAAAATAATGTGCTTAACAGAATACTCTTAGTCTTCCTGGAAGATTAACATACTAGACCAAACCTAGAAAACTGGATATACTTTTGGAAAATTGAAAAATTTTCTGGAAGCAGACATTCTTATCAAGACTTAAATTATACACTATGATGAATAAGTGTATCTTCCAGAATGAAAAACCAATTATATTCAGAATGTAGAATGGTTTATATACTTATAATATAGTTGGACTAATTTGCTGAGCAGATAGTTCTGTGTCATAGGGTTCAGTTCAGTTCAGTTCAGTCTCTCAGTCGTATCCGACTCTTTGCGACCCCATGAATCACAGCACGCCAGGCCTCCCTGTCCATCACCAACTCCCGGAGTTTACCCAAACTCATGCCCATTGAGTCGGTGATGCCATCCAGCCATCTCATCCTCTGTCACCCCCTTCTCCTCCTGCCCCCAATCCCTCCCAACATCAGGGTCTTTTCCAATGAGTCAACTCTTCATATGAGGTGACCAAAGTATTGGAGTTTCAGCTTCAGCATCAGTCCTTCCAATGAACACCCAGGACTGATCTCCTTTAGGATGGACTGGTGGGATCTCCTTGCAGTCCAAGGGACTCTTAAGAGTCTTCTCCAACACAGCAGTTCAAAAGCATCAATTTTTTGCTGCTCAGCTTTCTTCACAGTCCAACTCTCACATCCATACATGACCACTGGAAAAACCATAGCCTTGACCAGACAGACCTTTGTTGGCAAAGTAATGTCTCTGCTTTTGAATATGCTGTCTAGGTTGGTCATAACTTTCCTTCCAAGGAGTAATCATCTTTTAATTTCATGGCTGCAGTCACCATCCACAGTGATTTTGGAGCCCAAAAAATTGAAGTCTGATACTGTTTCCACTGTTTCCCCATCTATTTTCCATGAGATGATGGGACCAGATGCCATGATCTTAGTTTTCTGAATGTTGAGCTTTAAGCCAACTTTTTCACTCTCTTCTTTCAGTTTCATCAAGAGGCTTTTTAGTTCCTCTTCACCCTCTGCCATAAGGGTGGTGTCATCTGCATATCTGAGGTTATTGATATTTCTACCAGCAATCTTGGTTCCAGCTTGTGCTTCTTCCAGCCCAGCGTTTCTCATGATGTACTCTGCATATAAGTTAAATAAGCAGGATGACAATATAGTACAACATAAAAAAGGCTTCCTTTTCAATTTTTCTAAAAATTTGAATCATAATTTCCATTCAAGGAAATGTACAAATATTAAGTTCATAGTTTGATGAATTTTGACAATTGCGTGAATCTGTCAGCCATATGTTAAGATATAGATTTCATGGACTTCCCTGGTGGTTCAGTAGTTAAAATTTTATCTTCTACTGTAAGGGATACAAGTTCAATCCCTGGTTGAAGAACTAAAATCCCTCATGCCTGAATACCAAAATACCAAAACATAAAGCAGAAGCAATATTGTAACAAATTCAATGAAGACTTTAAAAATGGTACATGTCAGAGAATGTGTGAAAAAATGGTATGTGATTTCCATTACCCCAGAAAGAACACATGTGCCCTCTCTGTCTATCCCACCTCAGCCAGAGACAGCCATTACTTCAAAATATTTCACCATATTTTAACATATATATGCTTTTGAGATTCATCCACGTTGTTGGATAAACAATGACATTTGTGAGAAGCTACTAGACTGATTTCCAAATGTATTTCATCACTTTTATATTCTTACCAGTAACTGTAGGAGTTTCAGTTACTCCACACATTTATTGCAGCTCAGTGTTATTTTTTTCTACATTTAGCAATTCTAGTTGGATAGGAAATAGTAGCATCATCACATTGTGACTTTAATTGACATTTTACTGATGACTAAAGGTATGGAATACCTTTATGGCTTACTAGCCATGTTGCTAGTATATAAACCTTGGTGAAATAAATACCCATATTTTAAAAAATTTGGATTGCTTTTCCTTTTTACCATACAGCTGTAGAAGTTGTTTATATGTTCTTGATTAAAGTATTTTGCAAGTTATATTTATGGCTTATTTTACCCAGTCTGAAGTGTGTATGCTTATATTTTTAGCAATGTGAACAAAATGTTTTAATTTAGATAACATTCTTTTTTGTTTATTTAGAGTTTTTTTTTTGGTATCCTGTTTATAAACATTTTTGTCCACCTCAATGAAAAATACAAGCTTTACAATGCAAGGTTTTACCTTAGGTCTTTGCTCTATGTCATGGTGAACTTTCTGTGATGGTGTGAGATATGAGTTAAGGTCTACCTTTTTGTCATATGTAGTACCAGTCTTCCAGCACAAAATATCCCAGAATTTATTATAAAGAATGGTCTTTCCCCACTTTACTGCTTTGATATCTTATTGAAAATGAATGGTTTTCAAGAGTGTTAGTCTTTTTAATTAAATTCTTTATTCCATTAAATTGAATACTGCATTTTCTTGATTAATGTAGCACTCTAGTAAATTCTGAAATGTGGTAGTGTATGACCTCCTCTTCTAAGATTCTTTTAGTTGCTCTAGGCCCTTTGCTGTTCCATATCAAAAATTATTTTCACACTAATATATGTCTATTCCCCAATCACTAATGTCAAAGAAGCTGAAGTTGAATGGTTCTATGAAGACCTACAAGAACTTCTAGAACAAACATTAAAAAAAATGTGTTTTTCATCATAGGGGAATGGAATGCAAAAGTAGGAGGTCAAGTGATCCCTGGAGTAACAGTCAAATTTGGCTTAGTAGTACAAGATGAAGCAAGACAAAGGTTGACAGTTTTGCCAAGAGAACACACTGGTCATAGCAAACACTGTCTTCCAACAACAAAAGAGATAACTCTACACTTGGGCATCATCAGATGGTCAATACCAAAATCAGATTGATTTTATTCTTTGCAGCTGAAGATGGAGAAGCTCTATAGAGTTAGCAAAAACAAGACTGGAAGCTGGCTGTGGCTCAGATCATGAACTCCTTATTGCCAAATTGACACTTAAATTGAAGAAAGTAGGGAAAACCTACTAGGCCATTCAGTGAAATTCATTCAGTCATGTCTGACTCTTTGCAACCCCATGGACTATAGAGTCCATGGAATTCTCCAAGCCAGAATACTGGAGTGTGTAGCCATTCCCTTTCCCAGGGGATTTTCCCAACTCAAGGATTGCACCCAGGTCTCCTGCATTGCACATGGATTCTTTACCAGTTGAGCCTCTAGGGAAACCCAAGAATACTGGTGGTCATTCAAAGTATGACCTAAATCAAATCCCTTATGATTATATAGTGGAAGTGACAGATAGATTCAAGGGATAAGATCTGATAGAGTGCCTGAAGAACTACGGATGGAGGTTCATAATATTGTACAGGAGGCAGTGATCAAAACCATCCCCAAGAAAGAGAGATATAAAAAGGTTATCTTAGGAGGCCTTATAGATCACAGGAAAAAGAAGAGAAGTGAAATGCAAAGGAGAAAAGTAAAGATATACCCATCTGAATGCAGAATTCCAAAGAACAGCAAGGAGAGATAAGAAAGACTTCCCCAGTGATCAAGGCAAAAAAATAGAGGAAAACAGTAGAATCGGAAAGACTAGAGATTGCTTCAAGAAAAGTAGAGATACCAAGGGAACATTTCATGCAAAAATGTGCACAAGAACGAACAGAAATTGTATCGACCTAACTAACAGAAGCAGAAGATATTAAGAAGAGATGGCAAGAATACACAACACACAGAAAACTGTACAAAAAAATGTCTTAATGACCTGGATAACCATGATGGTGTGATCACTCACCTAGAGTGAGACATTCTGTAATGTGAAGTCACGTGGGCCTTAGGAAGCATTACTATGAGCAGAGCTAGCGGAAGTGCAGGATATCCAGGTGAGCTATTTCAAATCCTAAAAGATGGAGCTGTTAAAGTGCTGCATTCCATATGCAAACAAACTTGGAAAACTCAGCACTGAATACAGGACTGGGAAAGGTCAGTTTTTATCCCAATCCCAAAGAAAAGCACTGCCAAAGAATGTTCAAAGTACTGCACATAGCACTCATCTCACATGCTAGCAAGGAAATGCTCAAAATCCTTCAAGCTAGACTTCAACTGAGTGTGAGCTGAAAACTTCCAGATGTACCAACTGGATTTAGAAAAGGCAGAGGAACTAGAGACTGAATTGTCAATATCTGTTGTATCATAGAAAAAGCAAGACAATTCTAGAAAACCTTCTGTTTTGACTATGCTAAAGTATTTGACTGTGTGATCACAACAAACTGTGGAAAATTCTTAAAGAGATGGGAATACCAGGCCACCTGACCTGCCTCCTGAGAAACCTGTATGAAGGTCAAGAAACAACAGAATCAAACAAGTAACAGTAGATTGTTTCAAAATTGTGCAAGGAGTACATCAAGGCAGTATATTGTCACCCTGTTTATTTAAATTATGTGCAGAGTACATCATGCGAAATGCCAGGTTGGATGAAGCTCAGACTGGAATCAAGATGGACAGGAGAAATATCAATAACCTCAGATATACAGATAACACCACCCTTATGGCAGAAAGCAGAGAGGAATTAAATAGCCTCTTGATGAAAGTAAAGAGCAGAGTGAAAGAGCTGGCTTAAAACTCAACATTCAAAAAATGAAGTATGTGGCATCTGGTCCCATCACTTCACAGCAAATAAATGGGGAAAAAAATGGAAACAGTGATACAATTTATTTTCTTGGGCTGCAAAATCCCTGCAGAGGATGATTGCAGCTTTGTAATTCAAAGATGCTTGCTTCTTGTAAGAAATACTATGACAAACCTAGACAGCATATTAAAAAGCAGAGACAGTACTTTGCTAACAGAGGTCTGTTTAGTCAAAGGTATGCTTTTTCCAGTATTTATATATGGATGTGAGAGTTGGGTCATGAAGAAGGCTGAGTGCTAAAGAATTGATGCTTTTGAACTGTGGTGCTAGAGAAGACTCTTAAGAATCCTTAGACAGCAGGGAGATCAAACCAGTTAATTCTAAAGAAATCAACCTTGAATATTCATTGGAAGGACTGATGCTGAAGCTCCAATACTTTGGCCATCTGATGTGAAGAGATGACTCACTGGAAAAGATGCTGATTCTAGGAAAGATTGAAGGCAGGAGGAGATGGAGGTTGGCAGAGGTTTAGAGGCTTGAATGGCATCATCAACTCAATGGACTCAAGTCTGAACAAACTCTAGGAGATAGTGAAGGACAACTGGTGTCCAAGGGTTTGCAAAGAGTCAGACATGACTGAGAGACTGAACAACAACAGCACATGTATTATTCACACAAAGAGTATAATGCATACATATAAAGAGGTAATTAGCATTGGAACAATATTATTGTAATTCATTGGTGTGTTATATTTCTGTATTGGTATTTTCACTTTTCTGTCTTTATCTCTTGACTAATCTATCTAGAATTTTGTCAGTTAGATTTCATTGTTTTTTTCTCATTTGTTTATTCCTTTTTCAAAATTAATTTTCACTATTCTTTTTACTTTCCTTCATTTTGTTTATTTTTATTTTTTTTCCATTTGCTCTTCTTTTTCTAGTATCTTAATGTAGATGCATAGATCATTGATATTGAACAATTATTCTTTTTTTTTTTATTAAAAACATTGCATTAGTTTTCTATTGCCACCATAAAAAAATGTACCCAAAACTGGGCAGCTTAAAGAACAGGAATTTTGTCTCACAGTTGTTCTTGGAGTCTAGAAATCTGAGATCAATGTTTTGGCAAAATGGATTCTTTCTGAGAGCTATGAGGTATAATCTGTTCTAGGTCTCTCTCCTAGCTTCTGGTGGTTTTCTGGCAACTTTTGATATTGCTTTTCTTGTACCAACATTACCCCAATCTCTGCCTTTGTCTTCTTGTGTGTGTGCTTGTGTCCAACATTCCATGTTTTTGTCAGGTCACCAGTTAAATTTGATTAGGAGTTCACCCTCCTCCAGTATGATCTTAATTCCACGTGCAGAGACTTTATTTCTAAATAAAGTCACGTTCTAAGTGCTGTAGCTTAGGACTTCCACATACAAATTTGGAGAAGCACAATTCAACCTATAGCAAGCATGGATCTCTAAATTCCATTCTAAGTACTGCATCTAAAAGATATGCTGATATGTTGTATATTCACTGTTGGGCTTCCCTGGTGGCTCAATGATAAAGAGCTCATCTGCCAGTGCAGGAGACAAGGGCTTGATCTGTAGATCACAAAGATTCCCTGGAGAAGGAAATGGTAACTCATTCCACTTTTCTTGCCTGGGAAATTCCATGGACAGAGAAGCCTGGCAGGCTACAGTCCATGGATTTACAAGAGTCAGACATGACTGAGAATAAGCAATAACAACAATATTCACTGTCCTACAGTTTGAAATATTTTCATTGTTTCTTCAATAATTTATGTATTTAAATTATTTGATGTTATAAATGTCTTTTTATTTATTTATTTATTTAATTTTTGCTTTTAATTGGAGGGTAATTGCTTTACAATGCTGAATTGGTTTCTGCCATAAAACAATGTGAGTCACTCACAAGTATAAATTAACTAACTTTTGTATTAGAAATGTGTTCAGTTTTCTTTGCTGATGAAGTCAGACTGTGATAAATTTCTATTTACACTATCTGGTGAAGTGATTTTCATTACTTTTGCCTTTTTTTTTTTTTTTTTACTGGAGTGTTTGTTTCTCTAATTATTGAGTTTTAAGAGCTCTTTACATATTCTGGATACAAATAGTTTATCAGATATATGACTCCCAAGTATTTTCTCTTGGTCTATGACTTTCCTCACCAGTGTCTTTGAAGAACAGAAATTTTTAATTTTAATTAACCAAAATGTATCAGTTAGTTTTCTCTTTTGGATCATGGTTTTGCTGTTGTAGGTAAGATCTAGGTTACAAATATAATCTCCTATAATTCATTCTAGAATTTAAATATTTTTATACAAAATTTAATTTTTATTTTAAATTGAATCTATGATCCATTTTGCCTTACTGTTTCTACATGAAGTGAGTTACAAATTGACTTTTATTTTTAACACAGAGATATCTATTTTTTCTCACTTATTTTAAATATATTTATCTTGCAGTATTATAGTGCAGCCTTTTGAAGTTTTCTTACTTCTATTTGGGGATTTTGTTGCTTTATTGACAGGGTTCTGGCTTTGGTTCATTTATTTGCAGATAAGTTGTTCATATCCTTTGGTGCGATGGATCTAGAGCAGAATTTGCTGTAAGTCTAGATTAGCTCTTCTACCATAGGAGCTTTTTGTGATCTTTATTAAATGCTTGGACTGTTTAATGAAGCCTCTTATTCCTATCTTGTGCAGATTCCCAAGTATGGGCTCTGTTGTGCTCTTTCCCTGGTAGTTATTTCTTGCTCAGCCTCACTGAGACCTGCCCTAAGCATGTGTGTTTTAGTGTTTAGCTGAAAATTCAAGGAGACATTCTATGAAGAGTCTGGAACTCATTTTCTGCACAATTCTCTTCTCTGTGGTACTCTGTTCCATAAATTCCAGACTCTCCAGAAGAACAGAACTCTAATTTCTATCTACTGAATTCAGTGAGACAACTGTGCTATATATGAACTTCCTTGCACTTTAGCCTGGAAAGTGGCTTCAGGAAGAAAGCAGGGCTTAATGAAATTCAAGTCTTTAGTTCTTCTTTTCAGATTTGCCATTCTATACTCCATGCTTTAAAACATATAGAAACATTTACTTCATATATTTGATCACATTTTACAGTTGTTTACAGGTGGGGAGTAGTAACTTCATCGTAGCTAAATAGCAGGTAAAAATCAAGTTTTAAAACAATCAAATTACTTGGTTTCTTCTATCTTGAATCAAATTCTCTGATTATCCTTTCACTTGTCACATCTATTCTATTCCCTATTACCCTCTTCTTACAGTATTTTTTTTCAATCCTAATATAGTTATTTTATGAATTTGACTATTTATTTCATTTCTCTTTAATCAAGTTGCTATGTTTCCAATAGCTACCCTGAATAAATCTTTTTTTTTTTTAAATTTTTTACTTTTGTTTAAGCAATTTGTACAAATGACACCTCCATCAGATTGGGCCTTAGAATGTAACAGATGAAAACTGATGTCAG
Source organism: Odocoileus virginianus (assembly GCF_023699985.2). NCBI lineage: Eukaryota > Metazoa > Chordata > Mammalia > Artiodactyla > Cervidae > Odocoileus > Odocoileus virginianus. The sequence goes on from NC_069683.1 coordinate 70,305,739, forward strand.
GTAAATATTTCTAGTTAGACACTGTCTTTGAAAGTTATTACCTTTCAGATAGATATTGTCTTTCAGGTAGATATTGTCTTTGCAGCCTTTCTCTTCTAGATAAGACTTTGTCATGGTAAGAGATAATAACTAGTCCAATTTGGGATGGTCTTAAGAACTAACTATTATTAAACTCATTTATGGGATTTTCAGGGAGGGCTAGGAAAGAGGGGAGAGGTGGGCTAGAGTTAGTCATAGGATGGTCTTGGCAGGGATTGATTGATAAGAAATTGTAAACCACAAAATTTCTGGAATATTTAATGATCTTATCTTTAAAATTTATGAATCTGCATGTAGTTCATGTTAGGTCAGTTTGCTTATAATATTATCTTGGACCACATGGGTTTAATTGAACTGATTATTAAAGGAGTTTGCACTTAACTTGGGATTTCCATCATGATGTGGTCTGGCACAGCATATGTGTTTTAAGAGTCAGGAAACACTTTGCAAGTTTATTTCTTCATTTTACATAGCCCAGATGCCAGCAGGTTTTTTTTTTTTTTTTGTCACTTCATACACATGCAAGAATTATCAACTATATTGTAGGTATTGCATAATGGAATTTAATTTCAAAGCTTAGAAAGAAATGGAGTATAACAAAATTCAGAATCTTAAGAAAATGTCTTTATGATTAATAACATACATTTTCTGAAAGCAAATCAGAATTATATCCCCAGTACCAGACATTATGGAATGGATGAATGAATGCAATTTTAAAAAGGTTATGAGACAAGACAGGAATTGGTAATGTGCATAATCTTTTAGCCTTATAAACATAATTGAGTGAAACACAATACAGACACCTGAAATCTATAGTGTAAGAAGCTATATGAAGTTAAGATATGTTAGATAAATTCCCATGTAGGGCTTTGAATCCCTGGTAATGATCTACCTTTTGTTATAGCTTCACTGGCGTAGTGGAGAGAGGAAAGGATGGGGAATTGTATAGGCACTGGCCATTAGCCTGGTAGTTCTATTATTAGCTGTGAGATTGTTGGGAAAGAATGACTTCCCTAGTCCCAGTTCCTTCATCTCAAAAATTATTGTTCATGGAAGAGAATTAAATCATTAACTGAATATGATAAACATATTACAGCTGCTCATAAAATATTACTTAGCTTCCCTTTTCCTTTTCATCATGGCAATCCATACATGCATACACTAAGGTAATAATTTTCTTATTAGTAACAATTGTTTATTTGTTTCTCTGTTTAAATGCAGAGGTCCATACAAAATGTTAAACTTCTGAGGAAAAAGAGAAAAGAGAGAAAGGGAGAAAGAGAAAGCAGAGAGGAAAAAAATATATAATAAAGAAAGGTAAGGCAAATTCCATTGTCCAAATCCTGAGCTGGGTGGAAATAAAAACTACTGGAGAGAAAAAGTAGGTAAGATTGTATTTCTGGTGTATGCAGTATTCATTTATTTGGTTTGCTTGCACAGAGACTGAAACAGAGCAGACATGGGTGAAATTTAGTTCATGAGATGGTGGAGAAGTTGAAGAGAAGATGGATAGGACATTTAAGATGAGGCTGAATGGAGACCAGAATTAAATAACATAGGATCTAATCTGCCAAGTTAAATATTTTTAATTTTTGGAGCAAAATGAAACCACTGAAAATATTTAATTATTGCAATGCAACTGATTTGTAATGTAAGAAAATCTTTTTCTCTGCAGGTGGGATGAATATGTTTGAAGAGGAAACAGTGCTCATGCAGAAAAAGCTAAGAAACTGGTAGATTCATGCAAGGCTAATATAGCAATGGTTTGCATTAGGGTGGCGGCAGTGGAGATGAACACTTGGATAAATTAAGATGGTAGTTAGAAGTTAGTCTCAACAGGATTGTGCCCAGCAGGCTTATCCTCCTTCAAAAGCCCTCCAAGCCTCCCAAACCCAAATCCCTGGGGAGATTTTCTGCATTCTTTAAATTTAAACTCAAGTGCTACCTGCATTTTGATGACTTCTCTCCCACAGGCAGAGTTAGTGGATTAGTACTTAAGCACCTGGGAAGTGAATCCTTTAAGACAGTGAATTTCAATTCTAGATATACATTCAGGTCATTTGGGGAACTTTTAAACATTTCTATTATCTGCCTCTCATTCTGGATTGACCCTTTGAGAGTAGTGACAGAGCAAAAGTATTACTTAAAAGTTCCTCAGTTGGCTCAAGTGTGAATTTAGGGATGAGAACCAGCACTTAAAGGCATTTACCACACTGGCATTTTTAGTTGTTCTTTCCATGAGGCTGTTACTCATTGTGGACCAGAAGTGTTGACTCATCTTTGTATCCTAAAGGTTTAGCACAGAACTGATACATCTTAATTTACTGGTATGCATTTAAATAATTAAAATATGCAAATTGGATTACTTGTATCAGCTAATTGAAGTTTTCCTGCTCATGAAGATGCCTGGAAATAAATCAGGGGAGATTTATGAAAAGCCTGCACTAGAAATGCTTTCTTAAATAAGAATGGAAGCAGGCATTTAAAATCATAGGAAATAAAGATGTAAAATGTAGCTTTTTCAAAAATATAAACATTTCTGTCCATGGCATATGCCCTGTTTGGGGTTCTGCCCAAGGAATTTTTTTTTTGTTTGTCATGTATAAAGAAAGTCACACTTTAAAAAATGTATATGTTTCAACAGATATACATTGCTCTAAAGTACCCAAGCTAATTTTCTACTTTGACCCTAATGTCCAATCTATTCACAGGCACAGAGCGACTCTCTACTCTTGTGAATGTAGGGAGGGTACAGACTAATTTATTTTACCTATTCATCTAGCTTTGAGAGACAAGAAAAGTCTATTTCTCTGCAAGCTCTTATATTACTAGTTTTGGAATGACATTGAAGCTTGTCTATTACCATAATTCATGGGGATGGATTTCACTGGCTTGTAATATAGCACCTGTTCACTTTTTAAAGAAGCCATTTGATCCCATCATAAAATGACTGAACAATTTAACATGAAGCAAAATTAGCCTACAAGAAGGCCTGGATGAGTTGTGGCGGGATACTTTCCATCCTGACCATGACTCTGGCTCCGTAGCACAGTGTCTGAACACCTGCACAGCTTAGTGTGAATTGAATCAATGGTATCATTTTCTTCCCCCTCATGTTAGCACAATGTATGCCTTTAGAAAATGATAGTTCTATCAAGCAGGAGATGAAAAGAACAAATCAGACACTTTGGCTATACTGGTCTCCTGTCTGGGAGGACAGAACTTGGCCAGGGTCTCCTGGATGTTGACAAAGACACAGCAGAGCTACACCCAGTAAAATAATAATAATAATAATAATAATAATAATGCCTGAGACCAGGAAATCAGGGAAAACTCAGAGGTGCAGTTGAAATGGAGTTACAGAGGGGTGTGTATGTGTGTATGTATGTTAGTCGCTCAGTCATGGCCAACTCTGCAATTCCAGAGGGAGTGTGTGTGGGGGCGAGGACGGGGGGAGGGTGAGTGGATAGTAAAGCTGAGTCCAAAAGCAACAAAGAGAATCTAAGGCAAGGGACAGGGAAGAGGCTGAGACTTAAGCCCAAAGCCAGAGCCTAAAGGGATTGCCTGAAGTAAGGTCCTGAGAGAGGGTGGCCTCTAATAGGTACTTGCTCCTCCAACTGCAAGTCAGAAGAATAGTGTTTTCCATGATTTCCTTTCAACTTCATGGAGCTTATAGGTCTCATATCTGATCTTTCTAATCCTAATACTTATGATTGCTTAGATTGCTTAGATTAAAATTGCCTAGATCTAAATTGCTTAGATCCAAAATTCTGATATACCACTGCAGTACTTCATGGCATGCGGTTTGTAAGCCAATCTCATTCTTGGTTCCTGTATTAGTTTTCTATTACCATGCAACAAACTATCACAAATTTACTGGCTTAAATCCACACACATTTATTTCACAGGTTCTGCAGGTTAGAACGGAGAAGGCAATGGCACCCCACTCCAGTACTCTTGCCTGGAAAATCCCATGGATGGAGGAGCCTGGTAGGCTGCAGTCCATGGGATCGCTAGGAGTCGGACACGACTGAGCAACTTCACTTTCACTTTTCACTTGCATGCACTAGAGAAGGAAACGGCAATCCACTCCAGTGTTCTTGCCTGGAGAATCCCAGGGACGAGGGAGTGTGGTGGGCTGCCGTCTGTGGTGTCGCACAGAGTCGGACACAACTGAAGCGACTTAGCAGCAGCAGCAGGTTAGAAATCTGAACATAGCTTACCTGTGTGCCAGCTGGGTGGCAGTCTCATTTGGAGGCTATCCTGGGGAAGAACCCACTTCCAAGCTCGTTTGGTTTGTTGGCAGAGTCTCATTCCTTGTGGTTGTAGGAAGTAAACTTCTCTACAGTTTCTATATATTATTTCTATAAAACACTTGCTGTTCCTTTGTGGCAGGTTACTTTGGGCCTCCTCACAGAATGGCAGTTCACTGCTTCCATGGTGGCATAGGGCTCCAAAATCATATTTTGTAAACAAAATATAATCTGTACCACCTTTCCTAACCTTGCCCAAGTATACTCTTTTTTTGCTGCATTCTGTTCCTTTTGCTGCATTCTGTTCATTACAAGTGAGTTCTAAACTTTTCCATATTTAAGAGGAGGGAAGTTATACTCCACCCCTAGGGGTATGACAAGATTCTAAAAGAACAGGAGCAGTGGTAATGACATTGCAGTCACTGTTGTACAACATAGTGTACTACAGGAGGGAAGAGTCAGATTTGACAGTGAAATATGATGTATATCCAGAAATGCATGTATATTTAACTTTTGATTAAAACAGGTAAGTCGTGGTAAAGATCACTTTAAAGATTTAATATTTTTATGAACGCCATATTTATGGTAGTTGGTATAAATATGCAGTTGCTCCAATATGAGGCATACACAGATTTGTATGGCCTAGTCCTTAAACAATGTTTATGGAATAAAACAATGTTTATGGAATTAATAAAAATCTGCAAAAGACTGTTGCTTTGGACTATTTAGATGAAAACACCTAGAAGGAAATCGAGAAAAAAGGTAGGAAACAGGAGGGGAGACTTAGCTTTCAGAACCTTCACTCAGTGCCACCAACAGGGGCACAGGGGAGAGGTGGGAAGCGGCGAAGGAGGATGGGGAGTTAATATTTATTGGTGACAGTTTCAGTGTAAGAAGGTGAAAGCTCAGGGGATGGATGGAGGTGAGAGTTGCACAACTGTGTGGATGTGCTTGTGCCACTGAACTATACAGCTGCTGTGCTAAGTCCTTCAGTCATGTTCAACTCTTGGCAACCCCATGGACTGTAGCCTACTAGGCTCCTCGGTCGATGGAATTTTCCAGACAAGAACACTGGAGTGGGTTGCCATTTCCTACTCCAGAGGATCTTCCCAACCAAGGGATCCAACGCATGTCTCTTATGTCTCCTGCAATGCAATTGGATTCTTTACCATGGGTACCACCTGGAAAGCCCAAACAGTACAGTTAAATATGGTTAGAACAGTATGTTTTATATTATGTCACTTTTTACCACAATTAAAAAAAAAAAGAAATGTATAGCAATTTTTGTCTATTATGAGGTGCTTATTCTATTCACTTTACTTTCCTTCTTTCCATTCAATGTCAGAATGATTCTATAAAAGGCTATATCAGATCCTAATGACAGACTGAACCCAAGCTCAAATCCAGCTCGTCTGTTGATTTAACCTCTCTTTGAGGCCAAAGATAGAGTCATCATATTGCTGCTGCTCTAAAATGTAGGCTGCAGGAAGAACAAGCTGGAAACAAGATTACTGGGAGAAATATCAATAACCTCAGATTTGCAGATGACACCACCCTTATGGCAGAAAGTGAAGAAGAACTAGAGAGCCTCTTGATGAAAGTGAAAGAGGAGAGTGAAAAAGTTGGCTTAAAGCACAACATTCAGAAAACTAAGAACATGGCATCCGGTCCCATCACTTCATGGCAAATAGATGGGGAAACAGTGGAAACAGTGGCTGACTTTATTTTTCTGGGCTCCAAAATCACTGCAGATGGTGATCACAGCCATGAAATTAAAAGACGCTTGCTCCTTGTAAGGAAAGTTATGACCAACCTAGACAGCATATTCAAAAGCAAAGACATTACTTTGTCAACAAAGGTCCATCCACTCAAGGCTATGGTTTTTCCAGTAGTCATGTATGGATGTGAAAGTTGGGCTATAAAGAAAGCTGAGCACAGAAGAATTGATGCCTTTGAACTGTGGTGTTGGAGAAGACTCTTGAGAGTCCCTTGGACTGCAAGGAGATCCAACCAGTCCATCCTAAAGGAGATCAGCCCTGGGTGTTCATTGGAAGGACTGATGTTGAAGCTGAAACTATAATACTTTGGCCACCTGATGCAAAGAGCTGCCTCATTTGAAAAAACCCTGATGCTGGGAAAGATTGAGGGCAGGAGGAGAAGGGGATGACAGAGGATGAAATGGTTGGATGACATCACCAACTCAATGGACTTGGGTTTTGGTGGACTCCAGGAGTTGGTTATGGACAGGGAGGTCTGGCGTGCAGCAGTTCATGGGTTCACAATGAGTTGGACATGACTGAGTGACTGAACTGAACTGAACTGCAAGAGCATGCTTTAGATTGAATTCTGGCCCTGTTAGATATTGGCTATATGACCTTGGCCTAGTTATTTAATTTTTATTAGCCTGTGTTCTCATCTGTAAAATTGGGGAAAATAATACCTGACAAAAATTATATTAGATAGTGAATATGAAATGTAGGACTGTTCTTGGTACATAGAAGTTAATCAATAAATAAAACTGCAATTTTCTGGCTCAGTCTGATTGTTAGGATGACTAGAGGGAAAAAAAAAGCACCAAATGTCTAGTGCTAGTTTGAATATCCTGGGCCATTATAAAAGTGGTCTTCAGTCCACTGTAAGTTAATTTATGAATTGTGAAGTTCCACCTACAGTGATAAAAAGAAATTCCCCAGACTGGAAGATTATATTTCAGGTCTATGTGTAACTACCACCTAAGTGAAATATTGAATGACTTAAAAAATATTAAGTGAGCATTTTGTTTCACTGGAGTCAATGCAGATGTGGCAAAATACCTGATGTGATCTCTTGGTTGCGTAACTATACTGAGTCCTTAAAATTAATGCAACAGTATTTAAGGACCTCCTTCGGCTTTAGCTCACCTTTTCCTGAGATCTATAATTCCTTATCATAAATGTTATATGCACAGAATATTAGGGCATGCTCTTTTGTGAAAGGATGCTGAGTGATTTAGGAAGCTTTTTGCATCCAGTTGACAATAAGCTGATACCATGTGTATCGCTCATCCTGTTTGTGACACCAGTTTGTACTCTTCGCTGAACCCAGGGTAGGCAAGATGCGAGCTATGAGGCTGGAAGGAGACTCGAGGAGCTGTAGGATCTGCAGACATGGTTATTCTCTCCTGGCTTATGCAGCAGCTGTAGCAGTAGCCCCTCTTGTGGCTGACCCAACAGACACAGCAGTGGCTCAGTAGCAATGCCCCTGCTTTCTAGGGAGAGCTCTTATATGTGTACCACACAAAGCAGCCCAGGACCAAGCAAGTGCCTCGTGACATGCATGCACAGTGCTACAAATGATCTCAGCTATTATATAGTCACTATTTACAAAACTCTGAGTGAGAGAGCTGAAACACGCCATCCTGGCTAATTTGCTCTCTCCCCGCACTGTGTCATCTTGTTACATTTTAGATCCCTTGATTAATGTGAGATGCTTTCACTGGTATAAACCATTTTCCCAGACAGTTTTCATAAAACATTGGTTCTTAGAAGGTATATATTCACAGAAAATGTTCTACTACTAAGCAACCTCAGAAAAACATTTTGGACAATTTATACATCATTTTACTTATTAAACTGAGCCCACTAGGACTTCGCTAGTGGGCTCAATTTTTAAAGAATCTGCCTGCAATGCAAGAGACTTGGATTTGATTCCTGGTGGGGAAGATCTCCTGCAGAAGGAAATGGCAACCCCCTCCAGTACTCTTGACTGGAGAATTCCATAGACAGAGGAGTGGGGCAAGTTATAGTACATGGGATCGCAAAGAGTTGGACACAACAGTGCAACCTTCACTTTCACTTACTTATTAAAAGAAAAATTTCTTCATGCATATGACCTTTAAAATATTATATTTTCTGTGGTTCTAAGATACCCTTTGACCAGAAAAACAAAGTTATAAGCAATAACATTTTCTTCATTAAATAGACTCATAAAATACATTGAGGGGTACATATTGTCTTTTCATTATGGTATGTGTGCCTGCCTGTTCAGTCATGTCCAATTCTTTGCGACCCTGTGGACTGTAGCCTGCCAGGCTCCTCTGTTCATGGGATTCTCCAGGCAAGAGTACTGGAGTGGGTTGCCATTTCCTACTCCAGGGGATCTTCCTGATCTGACAATAGAACCCATGTCTCCTGCCTCTTCTGCATTGCAGTTGAATTTTTTTCCCACTGAGGCAATGAGGAAGCCCATCTTGTCATTAAGTCTGAATAATTGGTGCAGGCTATCTCTAGATCTGGCTAGAAACAAGCTTGACTGTTCAGTGAAACTTTCAGCGAATTCAGTGTCAAGGAACTGGAAACACAGGAGCATAGAAGAGGAAGTAAGCTTAGCCTGAAATTAGTAGTACCTATGTTAGAATCATAGCTCTATATGCCAGATAAGGAATTCTATTTTTAGAAAATTCGATACTAACAGTATGCCTCATTATTTTAACTCCTATAAAAATCAGCTTCCTCATCAAGTATGCTGTATTGCTCAGTTGCTAAGTTGTGTTTGATCCCTTGCGACCCCATGAACTACATAGCACATCAGACTTCCCCATCCTTTACTATCCCCAGGGAGTTTGCTCAAACTCATGTCCATTGAGTCAGTGATGCCGTCGAACCATCTGATTTTCTGTCACCGCTTATATTCTATCATAGACATTTCTCTCAGTGTACATCACCCTTCCATTTCTCCCACTCCCAGCTTGCTTTTAAAGAACCACTCTGTCTCTGTCTCTCTCTTTCTACACACACACGGACACACCCACACGAACAACCACTTGCTTCTCATTATTCATAGTAGTTTACAAAGTTGCTATGAAGCCTGAATTAGTGAATACTGATACTGAACCATTGATCCTAGAAAAATATGATCCCATACACTTCTCCTCACATTTCATCAACTGATCAGTACATGCCCTAGTTTTATGTGTTTCTGATCAAGGACGCCTTATTTAATATATATTCCTGACTCATTAGGATTGAAATCAAAGTCAGCAGCACCATAATTCATGGTTCGATAAGCTTGTCTAGCACACAGATTTTCTCTGTAAGGGACATCACAGCCTTCTCGCACTTAGGAATGTTGAACGGCACCTCAGCACTATGCTTGGTGACAATTTTAAGAAGTAAGTTCACTAACAAAAATCACAAAAATGTGAAAAATATAAAGGATATTTATTTACAATATGAAAGCTGAAAAAGGAAGACAGTGCTGTTCAACCTCAACTTCTGATTACATACACATCAGGTGACTCTCTGCATGTCCACAAATAACCATGAAAACATCATACATGTTGACTTTGGGGCTACAAATAAATTTTAAGGAGTAGTTGACTTTACAAATACAAATAAAGAAATTTTGTTTTATATGGATAAGTGTACACACACACACACACACACACACACACACACATGTTAAATCTTCATCAGTATTCACTGTATTATTTATGCTTGGAAGAAATATGAGTAATGCAGAAAGAATGCATTAAAAATGCCTCTTTTTTTCTGAGCATGGAGAGGCAATGACCCCATCCACTTTGTGGATGACTAACTGGGTAGGGAGAGGAACTACCTAACTGATGTATTTGGCTGTTAATTCCTCAGTTCCTCCTCCATGTTTATAGGTGGAATAGAATACTAGGGAAGAAGCACAAGGGAGAAAAAAGAAGAGGTCCAACATCAATTACACATGTAAACAAAACCCTTTAACTAAGGAATGATCTACAATGAGTTTAAAGTAGAAAGAGCAGATTTTAATTTGTGAATTTTGATCTGAGTGATTAGCAACTTGAGTTACTATACCATTCACTGTCATAGAATTATACAATAACAGATGTTGAACAGGGTTTTAAAAATAGCTCAGATCTCATTTTATATCATCTACGGCTTCAGGGACTTATAATCATTGAAACATGTTGAGCTGAAATTTGCTTTTCTTTCACTTCAGTCCTTTGGCCTTGTTTCTCTTCTCGGTTACTCTAAAGGTGAATCTAATCTCTTTGCTAAATGATGGCATATCATACATTTACAGTGTTTCCACTCTAAACTCCATATCATGCTTATTCTCAACTAAAACCTATCTTTAACATACACTTCTGTTATGCTATCTTATATCCATCTTTTATGTGAGGCTGAATTCTCAAAAAAAAAAAAAAATAGTACTTTATGTACATCCTAGTTTAAGTCTTATTAGGCTGTTCCACCCTGCCAAAGTCTTCTCAGATTGAAAGTATTTACCTCTTTCTACCAGCTCTTTTCACCTGTGAATACTGTTATTAATATTTTAAACAAAATGTAAATTAAGAAGTTCTGTAGCGTGCTACTGGAAATATGAATAATGCTAGTTCATATGATGTCCTGTGCAAACTTAAAAAAAATATGCCTTTTCTCATGACAAAAAAAAAAAAGTGCCCTTTCTCATGACATAGTTAGATGACTTTGTAAAATGATAACTGTAACAATGAGAAACAGTTTTTTTAAACTTTATTTATTTTTAATTGAAGGATAATTGCTTTACAGTATTGTGTGGGCTTCTACCAGATGTCAAAATGAATCAACCATAGGTTTACCCATGTTGCCTCCCACTTGAACATCCTCCCCCACCCCCAATTTCCTCCCCATCCCACCCCTCTAGGTTGTTATTGAGCCCTGGTTTGAGTTCCCTGTGTCATAGGGCAAATTCCCAATGACTGTCTATTTTACACATGGTAATATATGTTTCCATGTGACTCTCTCCCTTCATCCCACCCTCTCCTCCCTCCCCCTCAAGCTGTGTCCATAAGTTTATTCTCAATGTGTGTGTCTCTATTGCTGCTCTGCAAATACATTCATCAGTACCACCTTTCTAGATTCCATATATATATGTTAGTATATGGTACTTTTTTCTCTTTCTGACTTACTTCACTCTGTACAATAGGTTCTAGGTTCATCCACTTCAGTGTTGATGATGTTCTGTCATTCAGTCATGTCCAACTCTTTGCGACACAATGGACTGCAACACACCAAGCTTCCCTGTCCTTTACCATCTCCCAGAGCTTGCTCAAACTCAGGTCTGTTGAGTCAGTGATACCATCCAACCATCTCATCCTCTGTCTTCCCCTTCTCCTCCTGCCTTCAATCTTTCCCAGCATCAGGAACTTTTCTAATGAGTCAGCTCTTCATATCAGGTGGGCAAAGTATTGGAGCTTCAGCATCAGTCCTTCCAATGAATATTCAAGACTGATTTCTTTTAGGATTGACTGGCTAGGATTTCCTTGCAGTCCAAGGGACTCTCAAGAGTCTTCTCCAACACCACAGTTCAAAAGCATAATCCTTTGTTGATCAACCTTCTTTATGGTCCAACTCTCACATCCATACATGATTAATGGAAAAACCATGGCTTTGATTTTAAGGACCTTTGAATGTCTCTGCTTCTAATTCTGTCTAGGTCTGTCATAGCTTTTCTTCCAAGAAGCAATGCTCTCAGTTTCACGGCTGAAGTCAACATCTACAGTGATATTGGAGTCTAAGAAAATAAAGTCTTTCACTGTTCCCATTGTCTCCCCATCTATTTTCCATGAAGTGGTGTGACTAGATGCCATGATCTTCATTTTTTGAATGTTGCATTTTAAGTCAGCATTTTCACTTTCCCCTTTAGTTTCTCTTCACTTTCTGACATAAGGTTGGTGTGATCTACATATATGAGGTTATCTGTATTTCTCCAGGCAATTTTGATTCCAGCTTGTGCTTCATCCAGCCCGTCATTTCACATGATGTACTGTTGTATACAGTCTAAATAAACAGGGTGGCAATATACAGCCTTGATGTACTCCTTTCCCAATTTGGAACCGGTCCATTGTTCCATGTCTGGTTCAAACTGTTGCTTCTTGACCTGCATACAGATTTTTCAGGAGGCAGATAAGGTGGTGTAGTATTTGCATCTCTTTAAGAATTTTCCACAATTTGTTGTGATTCACACAGACAAAGACTTTAGCTTAGCAAATGAAGCAGAAATATATATATATATATATATATATTTTTTTTTTTTTTTTTTCTGGAATTCTCTTGCTTTTTCTATGATCCAGTGGATGGTGATGATTTGGTTTCTGTTTCTTCTGTCTTTTCTAAATCCAGCTTGAAAATCTGGAAATTCTTGGATCATGTACTATTGAAGCCTAATTTGAAGAATTTTGAGCATTACTTTGCTAGCATGTGAAATAACTGCAACTGTGTGGTGGTTTGAACATTCTTTGGCCTTGTCTTTCTTTGGGACTGGAATGAAAAATGACCTTTTCCAGTCCTGTGGCCACTGCTGGATTTTTCAAAATTGCTGGTATATTGAGTGTGACACTTTAACAGAATCATCTATAGGATTTGAAATAGTTCAGCTTGAATTCCTCCACCTCCACTTGCTTTGTTCTTAGTGATGCTTCCTAAGGCCCACTTGACTTTGCGTTCCAAGGTGCCTGACTCTAGGTGAGTGATCACATCATTGTGATTATTTGAGTCATTAAGTTCTTTTTTTGTATAGTTCTTTGTGTTTTCTTGCCACCTCTTCTTAATATCTTCTGCTTCTGTTATGTCCTTGCTGTTTTTGTCCTTTATTGTACCCATCTTTGAATGAAAATTTTCCTTGGTGCCTCTAATTTTCTTGAAGAATTCTCTGGTCTTTCCCATTCTATTGTTTTCCTCTATTTCTTTGCATTGTTCACTAAGGAAGGATTTCTTATCTCTCCTTGCTTTTCTTTAGAACTCTGCATGCAGATAGGTATATCTTTCCTTTTCTCCTTTGCCTTTTGCTTCTCTTATTTTCTCAGCTATTTGTATAGGCCTCCTCAGAAAACCATTTGGCCTTTTTGCATTACTCATTCTTGGGGATGGTTTTGCCCACTGCCTCCTACACAATGTTACAAACCTCAGTCCATAGTTCTTCAGGCACTGTATTTTTTAGATCTAATCCTTTGAATCTATTTGTACTTCTACTGTATACTCCTAAGGGATTTGATTTAGGTCATATCTGAATGGTCTAGTGGTTTTCCCTACTTTCAATTTAAATGCCAATTTGGCAAAGTAGGGAGTTCATGATCTGAGCCACAGTCAGCTCATGGTCCTTTTTTTCCTGACTGTATAGAGCTTCTCCATCCTTGGCTGCAAAGAATATAATCAATCTGATTTCACTATTGACTATCTGGCGATCTCTGTGTGTAGAGTTGTCTCTTGTGTTGCTGAAAGAGGGTGTTTGCTATGACCAGTGTGCTCTCTTGGCAAAACTTTGTTAGCCTTTGCCCTACTTCATTTTGTACTCCAGGGCCAAACTTGCCTGTTTCTCCAGGTATCTCTGATTTCCTACTTTTGCATTCCAGTTCCCTATGATGAAAATGGCATCTTTTTTGGTATTAGTTCTAGAAGGTCTTGTAGGTCATATTAGAACTGTTCAATTTCAGTTTCTTTGGCATTAGTGGTTTGGGCATCGACTTGGATTACTGTGATATTGAATGATTTGCCTTGGAACTGAACAGAGATCATTCTGTTATTTTTGAGATTGAACCCAAGTACTGCGTTTTGGACTCTTTTGTTGACCATGATGGCTACTCCATTTCTTCAAAGGGATTCTTGCTCACAGTAGTAGATATAATGGTCATCTGAATTAAATTGGCCCATGCCAGTCCATTTTAGTTAACTGATTCCTAAAATATCCAGGTTCACTCTTGCCATTTCCTGCTTGTCCACTTCCAATTTACCTTGATTCATTGATGTAACAATCCAGGCTCTTAAGCAGTATTGTTCCTTACAGCATTGGACTTCACTTTGACTGCTAGACACATCCAAAACTGGTCACTGTTTCCACTTCGGCTCAGCCTCTTCACTCCTTTTGGAGCTATTTCTTTGCTCTTCTCCTGTAGCATATTGGGTAACTGCTGACCTGGGGAGTTCATTTTTCAGTGCCATATCTTTTTGCCTTTTCATACTATTCATGAGGTTCTCAAGTTAAGAATGTTCAAGTGGTTTGCCATTCCCCTCTCCAGTGGACCACGTTTTGTCAGAACTCTCCACCATCATCTGTCTGTCTTGGGTGGCCTTACACAGCATGGCTCATAGTTTCACTGAGTTAGCCAAGTGCCATGTGGTCAGTTTGTTTAATTTTCCACCTCATTAGAACTGACAAAAATGTGTTCCCTTATATGGTTGAGCAATATTCTGTTGTGTGGATCTAATTCAAATTCTTTATCCATTCATCTGTTGATGGACATCTAGGTTGCTTCCATGTCCTAGCTATTGTAGACAGGGCTGCAATTAAAATTGGGGTGCATTTATCTTTTCCAATTTTGGTTTCCTCAGGGTATATGCTAGTAGTGGGATTGCTGGGTCACATTAGCATTCTTGCCTTGAGAATCCCATGAAGGGATAAAAGATATGACACTGAAAGATGAGCTCCCCAGGTCAGTAGGTGGTTTTATTCCTAGTTTTTTTTTTTTTTTAAATCTCCATAGAGACTGTAACAATTTACATTCCCACCAACAGTGCAAGAGGATTCCTTTTCTCCACACCCTCCCAGCATTTATTGTTTGTAGATTTTAGAAGATGGTCATTTTGACCTGTGTGAGGTGATATATCATTGTAGCTTTGATTTGCATTTCTCTAATGATGAGCAATGTTGAGCATCTTTTCATGTGTTTATTAGCCATCTGTATGTCTTCTTAGGACAACTGTTTGTTTAGGTATTTTGCCTATTTTTTTGATTGGGTTATTTGTTTTTCTGGTTTTGACTTGTATGTGCCACTTGTATATTTTTGAAATTAATCCCTTGTCAGTTGTTTCATTTGCTATTATTTTCTCCCATTCTGAGGGCTTCCTGATAGCTCACTTGGTAAAGAATTGGCCTGCAATGCAGGAGACCCTGGTTCAATTCCTGGATCAGGAAGATACTCTGGAGAAAGGATAGGCTACCCACTCCAGTATTCTTGGACTTCCCTTGTGGTTCAGCTGGTAAAGAATCTGTTTGCAATGTGGGAGACCTGGGTTTGATCCCTGGGTTGGGAAGATTCCCCTGGAGAAGGGAAAGTCTACCCACTCCAGTATTCTGCCTAGAGAATTCCATGGGTTGTCTTTTTACCTTATTTTGAATTTCCTTTGCTGTGCAAAAGCTTTGAAACTTAATTAGGTCCCATTTGGTTATTTTTGTTTTTAACTCCATTACTCTAGAAGGTGGGTCATAGAGGAACTTGCTGTGATTTATGTCCGAGAGTGTTCTGCCTATGTTTTCCTCTAAGAGTTGTATAGTTTCTGGTCTTATCTTTAGGTCTGCCATTTAGGTCTTCAATGCATTTTGAGTTTATCTTTGTGTGTGGTGTTAAGAAGTATTCTAACTTCATTCTTTTACACGTAGCTGTCCAGTTTTCCCAGCAATACTTATTGAAAATATTGTCTTTGTTCTATTATATATTCTTGCCTCCTTTGTCAAAAATAAGGTATCCATAGGCGTGTGGGTTTATCTCTAGGCTTTCTATCTTGTTCCATTGGTCTGTATTTCTGTTTTTGTGCCAGTACCACATTATCTTGATGTCTATAGCTTTGATGTATAGTGTGAAGACAGGAAAGTTGAGTCTTCCAGCTCCATTCTTTTTTCTCAAGACTGCTTTGTTTATTCTGGGTCCTTTCTATATGAACGGTGAGACTTTTTGTTCTAGTTTTGTGAAAAATGTCATTGGTAATTTGATAGGGATTGCATTGAATCTGTAGGTTACATTTGGTAGTATAGTCATTTTCACAATATTAATTCCTCTAACACAGGAGAATGGAATATCTCTCCATCTGTTTATGTCAGTTTTGGATTCTTTCATCAGTATCTTATAGTTTTCTCTATACAGCACTTTTGTCTCCTTGTTGTTCTTCAATCACCCAGTCATGTCCTACTTTCTGCAATCCTATGGACTGCAGTATGCCAGGCCTCTCTGTTGCCATCTCTGAGAGCTTGCCCAACTTCATGTCCATAGCATCAGTGATACCATCTGGTCATCTCATCCTCTGATGCCCTCTTCTCCTTCTTCCCTCAATCTTTCCAAAAATCAGAAAGTTTTCCAATGGGTCAGCTCTTTAGGTAGGTTTATTCCTAGGTATTTAATTATTTTTATTGCAATGGCAAATAGGATTAATTCCTTAATTTCTATTTCTGGTATTTCATTGTTTGTGTATAGGAATACAAGTGATTTCTGTGTATTGATCTTGTATCCTGCCACTTTGCTAAATTCACTGATTAGCTCTAGTAATTTTCTGATGGTATCTTTAGGGCTTTCTATGTATAATATCATGTTGTGTGCAAACAGTGAGGGTTTTACTTCTTTTCCATTCTGGATCCCTTTTACTTCTTTTAATTCTCTGTTGCTGTAGCTAGGACTTCCAAAACTATGCTGAATAGTGTTAGGAGTGGGCATGTTGTCTTGTTCTTGATCTTAGAGGGAATGCTCTCAGTTTTTCACCATTAACAATATTGTTTGCCATGGGTCCCTTTGATATTTGTTGTAAGGCTGGCATGGTAATGCTAAATTCTCTTAACTTTGGCTTGTCTCAAATTAAAACCACAATGAGGTACCATTATACGCCAGTCAGGATGGCTGCTATCCAAAAGTCTACAAGCAATAAATGCTGGAGAAGGTGTGGAGAAAAGGGAACCCTCTTACACTGTTGGTGGGAATGCAAATTAGTACAGCCACTATGGAAAACAGTGTGGAGATTTCTTAAAAAGCTGGAAATAGAACTGCCATATGACCCAGAAATCCCACTTCTGGGCATACACACCAAGGAAACCAGATCTGAAAGAGACATGTGCACCCCAATGTTCATCGCAGCACTGTTTATAATAGCCAGGACATGGAAGCAACCTAGATGCCCATCAGCAGACGAATGGATGAGGAAGCTGTGGTACATATACACCATGGAATATTACTCAGCCATTAAAAAGAATTCATTTGAATCAGTTCTAATGAGATGGATGAAACTGGAGCCCATTATACAGAGCGAAGTAAGCCAGAAAGATAAAGACCATTACAGTATACTAACACATATATATGGACTTTAGAAAGATGGTAACGATAACCCTATATGCAAAACAGAAAAAGAGACTCAGATGTATAGAACAGCCTTGTGGACTCTGGGAGAAGGC
This sequence comes from Odocoileus virginianus, assembly GCF_023699985.2. Lineage (NCBI taxonomy): Eukaryota > Metazoa > Chordata > Mammalia > Artiodactyla > Cervidae > Odocoileus > Odocoileus virginianus. The sequence goes on from NC_069683.1 coordinate 70,323,192, forward strand.
GAGGGTGGGATGTTTCAAGAGAACAGCATTGAAACATGTATATTATCTAGGGTGAAACAGATCACCAGCCCAGGTTGGGTGCATGAGACAAGTGCTCAGGCCTGGTGCACTGGGAAGACCCAGAGGGATCGGGTGGAGAGGGAGGTGGGAGGGGGGACCGGGATGGGGAATACTTGTAAATCCATGGTTAATTCATTTCAATGTATGACAAAAACTACTGTAATGATGTAAAGTAATTAGCCTCCAACTAATAAAAATTAAAAAAAAAAGAAAAAAAAATAAAACTGTTGATTTCTCCATAAGTTTTAAATGAGGTCTTTGCCAGGTATAGTAATCTTGTCAGTAGATTTTGTTTGTTTGTTTGTTTTTCTGTACTGTAAATACAACCTGCCATTCCCTTCTGGCCTGTAGAATTTCCACTGAAAAATCAGCTGTTTATTGTATGATTTTCCTTTGTGTGTTACTTGTTGTTTTTTCATTGCTGTTTTTAACATTTTTTGGTGTGTATTTAATCTCTATTAGCTTGATTAGTGTACATCTCGACATATTTCTCCTTAGGTTTATCCTGTATGGTACTGAGAGACAAAGTTTTTTACATAAAAATTTTAAAATTAAATAATAGAAAAGTCAAATTTTAATCATAGTAAATGAGTATTTTAAGTCATTTGGATTAAAATAATTTTTGTTAAAAATATTACACTGTCTGTTAATTTTTGAGTTTCAGTGAAATATAATTTATATATGAAAATTCACCCTTTATAACTACAATTTAGAGATATTTTAATAAACATACATAATTATACAACTATCATCAAAATCCAATCTTAAGACATTTTTATCCCCCAGCAACTTCCCTCTTGGCTGTTTGTAGTCAATCCATGTCTTCCCTCTCAGCCTCAGGCAATCACTGATTTTCTTTTGTCTTTCTGGAATATCATATAAATGCAATCATAGGTAGTTTTTTGTAGGTGACTTCTTTCATGTAGATAAGGATCCACAAACTTTTTCTCTAAAGAGTTAAATAGTAATTACATTTAGTCTTATAATCTATATTGTTCCTATTGGAGTTCTGCCATTGTAATGACTGATTTCAGAGTGAAAGTATTCAGTCACCAGTAAGTAGGATTTTAGCTGTAGGTTTTTAATATATACCTTGTATAAGATTGAGGATATATCCTTCTATTTGTAGAATCTGAACATTTTTTCAGATGAAAAAGTGCTGAATTTTTTCAGATGTTTTGTATTTGATGATTATTATTAGAATTTTACCCTTTCCTATTAATATTGTATTTAATATTATTGGTTTTTTAATGTCATATTAATCTTTTATTCCTGGGGTGAATTGAGCTTTGTCATGCTGTATAATCCTTTTTGTATGCTACTGAATATACTCACTCATACTTTGCTAAGGATTTTTTTAGTATGCGTTCACGAGGGATACTAGGGCTTCAGAGGTTGTGCTAATGGTAAAGAATCCACCTGCCAATGCAGAAGACATAAGAGACATGGTCTGATAGCTGGGTTGGGAAGATCCTCTGGAGGTGGGCATGGCAACCCGCTCCAGTATTCTTGCCCAGAGAATTCCATGGACAGAGGAGCCTGGTGGTTATAGTGCATAGGCCCCAAAAGAATTGGACACAACTGAAGCAACTTAACATGCATGCAGGCATGAGGGATATTAGACTATTATTTTATTTTCCCTTGTGATGGCTTTGTCAATGTCAGAATAATACTGTCCTTAAGAATTGGATAGGAAAATCATTCCTTCTCCATTTTTATAGAGATTGTAAAGGATCAGTAGTGCTTTAGCTTTAGTTTTTATTATTTTTAATAAATATTTTCCTATTTATTCATTTTTGGCTGCAATAGATCTTCTTTGCTGTGAGCAGGCATTTTCTAGTTGCAAAGCTTTCAGAGCCTGGGTTCAAGGGTGCTCAAGCTTCAGTAGTTGTAGCACATGGGCTTAGTTGCTCTGTGGCATGAGGAGTCTACATGGACAAAGGTTAGAACCTCAGATCCCCTACATTGACAGGCAGATTCTTAAACTCTGGATCATCATGGAATTGCTCATTTTAGTTTTTAATAACTGATAGAAATCAGTATGCAATGATGGGTATATGCAAAGGTCACACAAAAAAGGACAGGAATGGAAAGGACCTGACAGAATTAGAAGAGATTAAGAAGTGGCAAGAATACACAGAACTATATAAAAGAGGTCATAATGACCAAATATCATGATGGTGTGGTCACTCACCTAAAGCCAGATATCCTGGTGTGTGAAGTCAAATGGGCCTTAGGAACCATCACTACAAACAAAGCTGTGGTGATGATGGAATTTCAGTTAAACTATTTCAAGTCCTAAGCTGATGTTGTTAAAGTGCTGGATTCAATATGCCAGCAAATTTGGAAGCCTCAGAAGTAGCCACAGGGGTGGAAAATGTCAGTTTCCTTTCCAATCCCAGAGACCAATGACAAAGAATGTTCAAACTACCACAATATTTCATTCATTTCACATGCTAGCAAAATAATGCTCAAAATCTTTCAAGCTAGGCTTCAACAGTTCATGAATTCACAACTTCCTGATGTATAAGCTGAGTTTAGAAAAGAGAGTAACCAGAGATCAAATAGCTGAATTGTTTTGAATCATAGGAAAAGCAAGAGAATTTCAGAGAAAGATCTATTTCTGTTTCATTGACTATGTGAAAGCCTTTGACTAACCAGATCACAACAAACTGGAAAATTCTTTAAAAAGATAGGAATACCAGACCACCTTACCTCCCTCTTGAGAAACCTATATGCAGGTCAAGAAACAACAGTTAGAAAAGACATGGAACTGGTTCCAAATTGGGATAGAAGTACATCAAGGCTGTATATTGCCACCTTGTTTATTTAACTTATCTGCAGAGTATATCATGTGAAATGCCAGGCTAGATGAATCACAAGTTAGAGTCAAGATTGACAGGAAAAATATGACAACCTCAGATATGCAGATGATACCATCATAATGGCAGAAAAGTGAAGAGGAGCTAAGGAGCCTCTTGATAAAGGTGGATGAGGAGAGTGAAAAAAAAAAAACTGGCTTAAAACTCAACATTCAAAAAACAAATATCATGGCATCAGGTTCCGTCACTTCATGACAAATACATGGGGAAACAATGGAAACAGTGACAGATTTAATTTTCTTGATCTCCAAAATCACTGCAGGGGTGACTGCAGCCATGAAATTAAAACAGGCTTGCTCCATGGAAGAAAAGTTAGGACCAATCTGGAAAGTATATTAAAAAAAAATAAAAGAGAGAGAGAGGGGGGGAGAGAGAGAGAGAAAGACCTTATTTTGCCTAGGAAGATTTGTATAGTCAAATCTATGGTTCCAGTAGTCATGTACAGATGTGAGAGTTGTACCATAAAGAAGGCTGAGCACTGAAGAATTGATGCTTCTGAACTGTGATGTGGAGAAGACTCTTGAGAGTCCCCTGGCCAGCGAGGATATCAAACAAGTCCATCCTAAAGGAAATTAACCCTGAATATACATTGAAAGGGTTAATGATGAGGCTGAAGCGCCAATCCTTTGGCTACCTAATGTGAAGAGATGACTCATTGAAAAAGATGATGATACTGGGAAGGATTGAAGGCAGGAGGAGAAGAGGGTGACAGAGGATGAGATGGTTGAATTGCATCACCAATTCAATGGTGAATTCAATTCAATTCAATTTCAATTTCAATTCAATTCAATTCAATTCAATTTAATTCAATTCAATTCAATTTGAGTAAACTCTGGGAGATAGTGAAGGACAGGGAAGCCTGGTGTGATATAGTCCATGGGGTCACAATGATTTGGACATGATTTATAGAGTGAACAGTCAGAGAAACAACAAGAAATCAATTGTGAAGTCATATATCCCTAAGGCTTTCTTTATGTAAAGATTAAAAAGAAAAACTACTTTAATTTCTTCACTTGTTTTAGGAATTTTGATATTTTTTAATTCCTCTTTAATGCATTTTTATATTTGTCTATAATGAAAATTTTCATGAATTTATCTATATTGTCTAAATTATCTAATTTTGTTGGAATATACTTGTTCACAGTGTATTTTTTTTGAGTTTTATTTTTATATATTTATTTATTTAGTTTACAGTATTGTAGTAGTTTTTGCCATACATTGACATGAATCCACCACAGGTGTACATGTGTTCTCCATCCTGAACCCCCCCCTCCCACCTCCCTCCCCATTTGATCCCTCTGGGTCATCCCAGTGCACCAGCCCCGGGTGCCCTGTATCATGCATTGAACTTGGACTGGCGATCCATTTCACATATAATAATATACACGTTTCAATGCCATTCTCCCAAACCATCCCACCCTTGCCCTCTCCCACAGAGTCCAAAAAACTGTTCTACACATCTGTGTCTCTTCTGCTGTCTCACATACAGGTTTATCATTACCATTTTTTCTAAATTCCATATATATGCATAAGTATACTGTATTGGTGTTTTTCTTTCTGGCTTACTTCACTCTGTATAATAGGCTCCAGTTTCATCCACCTCATTAGAACTGATTCAAATTAATTCTTTTTAATGGCTGAGTAATATTCCATTGTGTATATGTACCACAGCTTTCTTATCCATTCGTCTGCTGATGAGCATCTAGGTTGCTTCCATGTCCTGGCTATTATAAACAATGCTGCGATGAACATTGGGGTACATGTGTCTCTTTCAATCTTGGTTTCTTTGGTGTGTATGCCCAGGAGTGAGATTGTGGGGTCATATGGCAGTTCTATTTCCAGTTTTTTAAGGAATCTCCACACTGTTCTCCATAGTGCTGATACTAGTTTACGTTACCACCAACAGTGTAAGAGGTTCCCTTTTCTCCACACCCTCTCCAACATTTATTGTTTATAGAATGTTTGATGGCAGCCATTCTGACTGGCTTGAGATGGTACCTCATTATGGTTTTTATGTGCATGTCTCTAATAATGAGTGATGTTGAGCAAATTTTCATGTGGTTGTTAGCCATCTGTAAGTCTTAATTGGAGAAATGTCTGTTTAGTTCTTTGGCCCATTTCTTGATTTGATCATTTATTTTTCTGGAATTGAGATGCAGGAGTTGTTTGTATATTTTTGAGATTAATTCTTTGTCAGTTGCTTCATTTACTATTATTTTCTTCCATTCTGAAGGCTGTCTTTTCACTCAGCTTATAGTTTCCTTTATTGTGAAAAAAACTTTTAAGTTTAATTAGGTCCCATTTTTTAATTTTTGCTTTTATCTCCAATATTCTGGGAGGTGGGTCATAGAGGATCCTGCTGTGATTTATGTCAGAGAGTGTTCTGCCTATGTTTTCCTCTAGGAGTTTTATAGTTTCTGGCCTCATGTTTAGATATTTAATCCATTTTGAGTTTATTTTTGTGTATGGTGTTAGAAAGTGTTCTAGTTTCATTTTTTTACAAGTTGTTGACCAGTTTTCCCAGCACCACTTTCTAAAAAGACTGTCTTTTCTCCATTGTATATTCTTGCCTCCTTTGTAGAAGATAAGTTGTCCATAGGTGTGTGGATTTGTCTCTGGGCTTTCCATTTTGTTCCATTGATCTATATTTCTGTCTTTGTGCCAGTACCATACTGTTTTGATGACTGTGGCTTTGTAGTATAGCCTGAAGTCAGGCAGGCTGATTCCTCCAGTTCCATTCTTCTCTCTCAAGACTGCTTTGGCTAGTCGAGGTTTTCTGTATTTCCATACAAATTGTGAAATTATTTGTTCTAGTTCTGTGAAAAATACTGTTGGTAGCTTGATAGGGAGTGCATTGAATCTATAGATTACTTTGGATAGCATACTCATTTTCAGTGTATTGATTCTTCCAATCCATGAACACGGTATATTTCTCCATCTATTTGTGTCCTCTTTGATATCTTTCACTAATGTTTTATAGTTTTCTATATACAGGTCTTTTGTTTCTTTAGGTAGATATACTCCTAAGTATTTTGTTCTTTTCATTGCAATGGTGAATGGAATTGTTTCCTTAATTTCTCTTTCTGTTTTCTCATTTTTAGTATATAGGAATGCAAGGGATTTCTGTGTGTTGATTTTATATCCTACAACTTTACTATATTCATTAATTAGCTCTAGTAATTTTCTGGTGGAGTCTCTAGGGTTTTCTATGTATAGGATCATGTTGTCTGCAAACAGTGAGAGTTTTACTTCTTCTTTTCCATTCTGGGTTCCTTTTATTTCTTTTTCTGCTCTGATTTCTGTGGCCAACACTTCCAAAACTATGTTGAATAGTAGTGGTGAGAGTGGGCACCCTTGTCTTGTTCCTGACTTTAGGGGAAATGCTTTCAATTTTTCATCATTGAGGATAATGTTTGCTGTGGGTTTGTCATATATAGCTTTTATTATGCTGAGGTATGTTCCTTCTATTCCTGCTTTCTGAAGGGTTTTTTTTTTTTTTTAAATCATAAATAGATGTTGAATTTTGTTAAAGTCTTTCTCTGCATCTATTGAGATTATCATATGGTTTTTATTTTTCAATTTGTTAATGTGGTATATTACATTGATTGATTTGTGGATATTGAAGAATCCTTGCATCCCTGGGATAAGGCCCATTTGGTCATGATATATAATCATTTTAATATGTTGTTGGATTCTGTTTGCTAGAATTTTGTGAAGGATTTTTGCATCTAAGGCCTGTAGTTTTCTTTTTGTGGCATCTTTGTTAGGTTTTGGTATTAGGGTGATGGTGGCCTCATATAATGAGTTTGGAAGTTTACCTTCCTCTGCAGTTTTCTTAAAGTGTTTGAGCAGAATAGGTGTTAGTTCATCTCTAAATTTTTGGTATAGAGTTCAGCTTGTGAAGTCTTCTGGTTCTGAGGTTTTGTTTGCTGGAAGATTTCTGATTTGAGTTTTAATTTCCATGCTTGTGATGGGTCTGTTAAAATTTTCCATTTCTTCCTGGTTCACTTTTGGAAAATTGTACTTTTCTAAGAATTTGTCCATTTCTTCCAGGTTTTCCATTTTATTGGCACATAGTTGCTTATAGTAGTCTCTTATGATCCTTTGCATTTCTGTGTTGTGATCGCTCCATTTTCATTTCTAATTTTGTTCATTTGATTTTTCTACCTTTGTTTCTTGATGAGTGTGGCTAATGATTTGTCAATTTTGTTTAACTTCTCAAAGAACCAGCTTTTGGCTTTGTTGATTTTTGCTATGGTCTCTCTCTTTTTTTTTCTTTTGCATTTATTTCTGCCCTAATTTTTAAGATTCCTTTCCTTCTACTAGCCCTTCATCTCTTCCTTCTCTAGTTGCTTTAGATGTAGAGTTATGTTATTTATTTTACTTTTTTCTTGTTTCTTGAGGCAAGCGTGTATTGCTATGAACCTTCCCCTTAGCACTGCTTTTACAGTGTCCCATAGGTTTGGGGTTGTTGTGCTTTCATTTTCATTCATTTCTATGCATATTTTGATTTCTTTTTTGATTTCTTCTGTTATTTGTTGGTTATTCAGCAGTGTGTTGTTCAGCCTCCATATGTTGGAATGTTTAATAGTTTTTCTCCCGTAATTGACATCTAATCTTACTGCATTGTGGTCAGAAAAGATGCTTGGGGTGATTTCAATTTTTTTGAATTTACCAAGGCTAGATTTATGGACCAGGATGTGATCTATCCTGGAGAAGGTTCCACGTACACTTGAGAAAAAGGTGAAATTCATTTTTTGGGAGTGAAATGTCCTGTAGATATCAATTAGGTCTAACTGGTCTATTGTATCATTTAAAGTTTGTGTTTCCTTATTAATTTTCTGTTTAGTTGATCTAACCATAGGTGTGAGTGGGGTATTAAAGTCTCCCACTATTATTGTGTTGTTATTAATTTCTGCTTTCATACTTGTTAGCATTTGTCTTACATATTGTGGTGCTCCTATGTTGGGTGCACATATATTTGTAATTGTTACATCTTCTTCTTGGACTGATTCTTTAATTATTATGTAGTGCCCTTCTTTGTCTCTCTTCACAGCCTTTGTTTTAAAGTCTATTTGTTGGAATATACTTGTTCACAGTTTCTTTACAATACTTTTCATATTGGTGAGGTTGGAAATAATGAATATATATCATCCCTGATTTTAACATATGTTTTCTCCTTTCTTCATCTCTTTAGCTAAAACAGCTTGTTAAATATTGGTCTTACAGTGTCAGATTTTACTATTTTGGGCTCCAAAATCACTGCAGATGGTGACTGCAGCCATGAAATTAAAAGGTGCTTACTCGTTGGGAGGAAAGTTATGACCAACCTGGATAGCATATTAAAAAGCAGAGATATTACTTTGCCAAAAAATGTCCGTCTGGTCAAGGCTATGGTTTTTCCAGTGGTCATGTATGAATGTGAGTGTTGGACTGTGAAGAAAGCTGAGTGCCAAAAAATTGATGCTTTTGAACTGTGGTGTTGGAGAAGACTCTTGAGAGTCCCTCAGACCGCAAGGAGATCCAACCAGTCCATCCTGAAGGAGATCAGTCCTGGGTGTACATTGGACGGACTGATCCTGAAGCTGAAACTTCAGTACTTTGGCCACCTCATGTGAAGAGTTTACTCATTGGAAAAGACTCTGATGCTGGGAGGGATTGGAGGCAGGAAGAGAAGGGGACGACAGAGGGTGAGATGGTTGGATGGCATCACCAATTCGATGGGCATGAGTTTGAGTAAACTCTGGGAGTTGGTGATGGACAGGGAGGCCTGGTGTGCTGCAATTAATGGGGTTGCAAAGAGTCGGACTGAGCGGCTGAACTGAACTGAAAGAACCTTCTTTAGTTCTTCTAACCTTCTTTCCAGTTCCAGTTCAGTCCCTCAGTCGTGTCTGACTCTTTGCAACCCCATGAACTGCACAACCCCAATATTGCACAAACTCTGTCCATCAAGTAGGTGGTTCCATCCAACTGTCTCATCTTCTGTCACCCTCTTCTCCTCCTGCCTTCAATCTTTCCCAGGATCAGGGTCTTTTCCAGTGAGTCAATTCTTCGCATCAGGTGGACAAAGTATTGGAGCTTCAGCTTTAACAGCAGTCTTTCCAATGAATATTCAGGATTGATTTTCCTTACGATTGATTGGTTGGATCTCCTTGCAGTTTAGACTGCAAGACCCTGAAGAGTCTTCTCCAACACCACAGTTCAAAAGCATCCATTCTTCAGCACTCAGCTTTCCTTATGGTCCAACTCTCAAATCCATTCATGACTGCTGGAAAATGATAGCTTTAACTAGATGGATGTTTGTTGGCCAAGTGATGTCTCTGCTTTTTAATATGCTTTCTAGGTTGGTCATAGCTTTTCCTCCCAGGAGCAAGCGTCTTTTAATTTCATGGTGGCAGTCACCATCTTCAGTGATTTTGGAGCTTAAGAAAATAAAATCTTTCACTGCTTCCATTGTTTCCCCTTCTATTTGCCATAAAGTGATGAAACTGGATGTTATGATCTTAGTTTTCTGAATGCTGAGTTTTAAGCCAACTTTGTCACTCTCCTCTTTCATGTTCATCAAGAGGCTCTTTAATTCCTCTCTGCTTTCTGCCATAATGTTGGTGTCATTTGCATATCTGAGGTTATTGATATTTCTTCCAGCAATCTCGATTTCAGCTTGTGTTTCATCCAGCCTGGCATTTTGCATGATGTACATTGCATATAAGTTAAGTAAACAGGGTAACAATATACAGCCTTTAGGTACTTTCCCAGTTTGGAACCAGTTCTTTTTCCATATTCCTTTCATAGTTTGCTTTTTGACATGCATACAGATTTCTTAGGTGGCAGGTAAGGTAGTATGGTACTCGTATCTCTTTAAAAATTTTCCACAGTTTGTTGTGATACACACAGTCAAAGGCTTTGGCGTAGTCAGTAAAACAGAAGTAGATGTTTTTCTGGAAATCTATTGCTTTTTCTAAGATCCAGCAGATTCAGCAATTTGATCGCTGATTCCTTTGCCTTTTCTAAATCCAGTTTGAACTCCTAGAAGTACTCAGTTCACATACTGTTGAATCCTTGCTTAGAAATTTTGAACATTACTTGGCTAGTGTTTGAGATGAGTGCAATTGTGCAGTATTTTGAACATTCTTTGTCACTGTGTTTCTTTGGCATTAGAATGAAAACTGACCTTTTCCAGTCCTGTGGTCACTGTTGAGTTTTCCAAATTTGCTGGCATATTGAGATCAGCAATTTCACAACATCATCTTTTAGTATTTGAAATAGCTCAGCTAGAGTTCCATCACCTCCACCAGCTTTGCTCGAGGTGATGCTTCCTAAGGCCCACTTGACTTCGCACTTCAGGATATCTGACTCTAGGTGAGTGATTGCACCATTGTGCTTATCTGGGTAATTATGATATTTTTGTGAAATTCTTCTGTGTATTCTTGCCACCTATTCTTAATATCTTCTGCTTCTTTTAAGTCAATAATGTTTCTGTCTTTCATTGTGCCCACCTTTATATGAAATTATCTGTTAGTATCTGTAATTTTCTTGAAGAGGTCTCTAGTCTTTTCCATTCTGTTGTTTTCCTCCATTTCTTTGCTTTGATCACTGAGGAAGGCTTTATTACCTCTCCTTGATATTCTCTGGAGCTCTGCATTCAAATGGGTATGTTTTTCCTTTTCTCTTTTGCCTTTTACTTCTTTTTTTACCTCAGCTATTTGTAAGGCCTCCTCAGACAAACATTTTGCCATTTTATTCTTCTTTTCCTTGGGCATGGTCTTAATCACTGCCTCCTATACAATGTCATGAACCTCCCCCCATAGTGCATCAGGCATTCTATCAGATTTAATTCCTTGATTATTTGTCACTTCCACTGTATAATCATAGGGGATTTTATTTAGATCATATCTGAATGATCTAGTGATTTTCCCTACTTTCTTCAATTTGGCAATAAGAAGTTCATGATCTGAGCCACAGTCAGCTACTTGCCTTGTTTTTGCTGACTGTATAAAGTTTCTCTATCTTTGGCTGCAAAGAATATAATCATCTGATTTCAGTAATGACAGTCTAGTGATCTCCATGTGTAGATTCATCTCTTATGTTGTTGGAAGAGGGTTTTTGCTGTGACCAGTGTGTTATCTTGGCAAAACTCTGCTAGCCTTTGTCCTACTGTATTTTGTACTCCAAGGCCAAATTTGCCTGTTACTCCAGGGATCTCTTGACTTCCTACCTTTGCATTCCAGTTCCCTGTGATGACATGGACATCATTTTTTGATGTTATTTCTAGAAGGTCTTGTAGGTCATCATAGAACCGTTCAACTTCAGCTTCTTCAGCATTAGTGGTTGGGGCCTAGACTTAGATTACTGTGATATTGAATGTTTTGCCTTGGAAACAGAGATAATCCTGTTGCTTTTGAGATTGTATCCAAGTACTGCATTTTGGATTCATTTGTTAACTGAGGGTTACTCCATTTCTTCATAGGGATTCTTGCCCACAGTAGTGGATATAACTGTCATCTGAATTAAATTCACCCATCCCAGTCCATTTTAGTTCACTGATTCCTAAACTGTCGATGTTCACTCTTTCCATCTCCTTTGACCACTTCCAATTTGCCTTGATTCATGGACCTAACTTTCCAGGATCCTATCAAATATTGTTCTTTACAGCATCGGATTTGACTTCCATTACCAGTCACATCCACAACTGAGTGTTGATTTCATTTTGGCTCCATCTCTTCATTCTTTCTGCAGTTATTTCTCCATTCTTCTCCAGTAGCATATTGGACACCTTCTGACCTGGGAAGTTCATCTTTCAATGTCATATCCTTTTGCCTTTTCATACTTTGCCTTTTCATGAGGTTCTCAGGCAAGAATACTGGAGTGGTTCGCCATTTCCTTCTCCAGTAGACCATGTTTTGTCAGAACTCTCCACCATGACATGTCTGTGTGGGGTGGCCCTACATGGCATGGCTCATAGTTTCAATGAGTAAGAGAAGGATGTGGTTGATGTGATCATCTTGTTTAGTTTTCTGTGTTTGTGATTTTCATTCTGTCTGTCCTCTGATGGTCATGGGTAAGAGGTTTATGGAAACTTCCTGATGGAAGCTATCTTTTAGGTCTTCTAAAAGTCTTCATAAAATTTTATGACTTTAAAAAATATTTTTCTTTTTACTGTTTTATTTCAATTTAGATCTTAACTATTTCTTTCCTTCTGCCTGCTTTAGGTATGGCTAGTTCCTCTTAATAAGTTTCTAAAGACTCACATCTTATTTTGAGATATTTCTCTTTCAAATATAAATATTTGTGTTTATAAATTTCTCTGGAAGACTACATCAACTGCAGCCCATAAATTGTGATATCTTTTGTTTTCTTTTTAACTCAGTTAAACATATTTTCTGAGTTCCCTTCACCTTTGATTGACTAATGGGTTACTGAGCAACTAAGCGCAACAATGGTATTTCATAACAAGGATAGTTCTGTGTTTTCTTCAAATCATGTTTTAACTCTCAGTATTAAACTATTAGTATAAGTATTTAATTTTTAAACTGAATACATGTATATGCAAGACTGAGTCCCTTTGCTGTTCACCTGAAACTATCACATTATTGTTAATAGTCTAATACCAAGTGTTTTGGTATAAAAAAGATAAAATTTTAAAAAATGGGAAAAATAAATAAAAATCTTATGGAATGAAAAAAATACTTACTAAGCATATTTAGTATGCTTAATGGGCAACGTTTATGGACACTTTTAGTTTTAATTTTCCTTACCATCTCCACATTAAAAAATATAGAAAATCTTTTTTATAGAATACTAATCAAGACATTGCAATTTTCTTTACCTCTGAAATAGTTCAATGTTATTACACTTCTTAAAATTCCCAATCATTTTGTGTTTCATAAAGTTAAAACATTTTAATTGAATGTCTTATCATTTAATATAAATTTATATGGATATTTAATTGGACCTGAAATTTTTACCTTCCCTTTTATTCAATCATGTCATACCAATAATTGAGCACCTTCTTTACATGTCATATGTTTTATAAATATTTCTTGCTTTAGACTAGACTCATCAACTTCTCTCTTTTTTGTATTTCTAAGAAATTACTACTTACTTAATCTGGTTATTAACAGGCTACATGATTAGTAATTTTCCCCTTTATGTTCATTTCTCTCATTTTAACCATCAGCACCATTATTATTACGAGTTATTCAACTTTTTAAAAGTTTTTCACATGCATTACACTTTAAAACACTTTTCTTTGACTCAGATATGTGATTTTCAAAACACTTAAAAATTTGTAAATCATAAGCACTGATGAAGCAGAATCAATGCTGACCATAAACTACTGAAAACCATGAGGGAAAGGGTGGAATAGAAACCATAGGGTCATTACTAATATGATTCTAATTTTATAGATCTGTTTCTTGAAAAAAATCTAGAGTACTTAGTCTATGCTTGCAAGAATTGTTTGAAAATGAAAAGATAATTGAGAATAACATGGTCCTCACTCTCATGGAGCCTGTATACTAGCTGTGAAGACATAAATAATAGCTAGCACTCTCATTTTTATCTTATTTCTAGACTTAGGATAATGACTTCTAAATAACAGATAACAGAAATATTTATGATTGTTGGCAGTAATTATAATGATGGCATTGTTAGGAGTTTTACAGATCCTGAAGCAGCCACTTTCCATATTAAAAAGTGCTTTGAAAATGTGCATCTAAACCTGACATTGTGTCTCAGTTCAATTCTGTTCAGTTCAGTCACTCAGTTATGTCTGACTCTTTGTGACCCCATAGACTGCAGCATGCCAAGCTTCCCTGTCCATCACCAACTTACGGAGCTTACTCAAACTCATGTCCATCGAGTAGCTGATGCCATCCAACCATCTCATCCTCTGTCATCCCCTTCTCCTCCCGCCTTCAATCATAACAGCAACAGGGTCTTTTCCAATGAGTCAGTTCTTCACATCAGGTGACCAAGATACTGAAGTTTCAGCTTCAGCATCAGTCCTTCCAATGAATATTCAAGACTGATTTCTTTTAGAATTTACTGGTTGGGTCTCCTTGCAGTCCAAGGGATTCTTGGAAGAGACAATAAAGTCTCCAACGTGAGACTTGTTTTCTGTTTAAGTGTCTCATCTCTAAGGAATTAGCAAAATAAAGAAATTACAATAGAAAGAGCACAAAACCTTGCTTTTCCAAATGGATTCCACTTACCACCCACATTATTAGATAGGAATGCCTGCTGAGTAATGATATTACTTCCTCAGCTCCTATTCACATTTATAAAGATAATTAAACTGTATCAAATATTTATGTAACCCCATTAGAATGCTTATTTTTAAAATATTGCCATAAATAATCATTAACTATTGTTAGTAGGCATCTTCATTTTGATCCAAACTGAAGCTTTTTAAGTATTAATTAGGTGTTCAGCACCTAGTTAAGCTAAATTAAAAATCCATCTCAAATTAAAATCTCCAGGCAGTATTATAGAAGCAAAAATCCTATTTTAGGAACAGGATAGTGAAGAGCTTTCTGGAGCACTGACTTCAGTGCAGCACATGAATTTCCTGGCACATCTTTTCTTTTTATTCAATAAGCACTTTTTCTCCATGAAGATTCTGTTGTTCTGGGCTCAATGATAGGCACAACGATAGGTAGGAAAAGCAGTCAGATCCACTTACTGCCATCTCAGACGTGTTGTGATGATGGAAAAACAGGTAATAAACTAGATAAATGTGTCATGCTATTTAAATGGCATTTATTATGTTTTTAAATACAATGATTACATGTTATACAGTCACCTATCATCTCATTTAATTTTCATATCTCCCTGAAGTTAGAACAGAACCAGGACTTAAAACCAGATTTTATAATTCTAAAATTCATTGCATGTTCTACAGATGTATTCTTTCCAAGACATTTATTATCTAGCTTGGCTCATGGCAGAAAGCAGAGATCATATTTTTAAGATTTAAACAAGGCTTGTTTTAAGGAAATTTAAGAACTTTAGTTTCCTAAGGTTTGGAAAAACAATGATTAGAAATTGAGAGTATTTTTGTCCTCCACTGACTTTCTAACATGACATAGGCATAGGCAATTATGAGGGAACTTTTACAAGTATGATCATGTGCATCTGTAAGCATGGTTGTCATATTCTATTCTTTTTGGTACATACTACATGACCATGAGACTGCAACAGGTAAGCTGATTTCACTGCTTTTCAGTGGTTCACCTGCATTCCTCTTGAATGGGAAGAAATATTTCTCAAAGTAGATTACAAGTTTTATTTTTCCAGAACTCAGTATTGGTTGGTGAGGGCAGTATGAAAGGCTGGCTATATTAGTTTTCTAATGTTGCTGCAACAAATTGTCACAACCTCAGTGCTTAATACAATGCACCTTTATTCTCTTACACTTCCGAAGTTCATGTATCCCCAGGCAGGCTCATTGGTCTGAAGACATGGTGTTATCCAAGCAGGCTCCCCTTAGAGACATTGAAGGAGAATATGTTGCCTTTTGCACTTGCTAGAGTTTACCTACATTCCTTGGCTTATGACCCTTTCTTCCATCTTCAGTGCCAGCAGCATAGCATCTTTAGTTTTCTCTTTCTTCCCCAATTCTTCTCTTGTTATGTCACCTCTTCTTTCAACTCTCTTGCATCCTTTTCACGAGTACCCACATGAGCACATCAATAGACCTGCCTGGAAAATCATAACCCTCTATCTCAAGATTCTTAATCACAGATACAAAGTCTCTTTGGCCATGTGAGTGAATGTATTCACAGGTTCAGGTGATTAGGGTGTAGATCTTTTTTTTTTCCTTCCTTTCTGACGGTGGCTGTTGTAATTATTAAGCCCAAAATAACGGTTGTTATTTCTATTTTGGAATTGTTTTCAAAATATTTTGCTTTTAGAATTTCCACTGTCCACCAGATAAGAATTTCAAGTGTAAAAATTGTTAACTGTGTAGTTTTCTTCTAGTGAAAAGAGGAATCAAGGTTACACCTCTCTGAAGGAAATAGAAAAGCCTCAGTTTCACTGGGTCACAGATCCATTCTTTTTTAAATTGCATAATTAACTTACAACATTATATTGGTTGCACCTGTATGTGGAGAAGGACATGGCAACCCACTCCAATATTCTTGCCTGGAGAATCCCAGGGACGGGGGAGCCTGGTGGGCTGCCGTCTATGGGGTTGCACAGAGTCGGACACGACTGAAGCGATGCAGCAGCAGCAGCACCTGTATGGGATAGCGATTCACTACTTTTACAAAATATACTACATAAAAGTTATTACAAGTCAATGCACATAATTCCCTGTGTTATACAATATATCCTCCTTGCTTTTTATACATTATAGTTTTATCTATTTCTTACTTAATAGCTTGTATATCTTAATCCCATAACCCTATCTTGCCCCCCCCAACTGGTAATCACTACTTTGCTTTTATATCTGTGAGTTTGCTTCTGTTTTGCTATATACACTTATGTGTTTTATTTTTTTAGGTTCCATATATAAGTGAAGTCACATCATATTTGTCTTTGTCTGACTTACTTAACTAAGCATAATATTCTCTAAGTCCATCCACGTTGCTGCAAATGACAAACTGTCAGTGCTTTCTTAAATGGCTGAGTAATATTACACACACACACACACACACACACACCTACATATATGCATACACACCACATCTTCTCTATCCATACAAATCAAATATAAATGGACATTTGGGTTGCTTCCATGTCTTTTTTTTTTTTTTTCCAAGTGATAATTCACCACAGATATATTTTCTTTGGACATCATGGCTTTTTTGTTTGTTTAAGTTACAAAAGATGTTCTTGTTCATTATATAACTAGACAAACAATACAGAAATATATAAACAATTAGTAATCCCTCAACTCCCCCAACACACACGTAGGCAACTAGAGGTGCATAAAATCACCAGGAGACATGCAAATTCTTGCCCCCACTCTTGAAGATTCTGATTCAGTAGGTCACCTATGGGGCATTTTGAGAAACCTCTAGGTAATTTTAATGCAAGATCGTTTCTGAGAGAAAGTCTACTCTTATTCTTGTCCTCCTCCAGTTTACACAAGCTGAGCCTTGGAGTGGTGAAACAATGTGTCCAAGGTAAGGCAAATAGGTGTATCACGATACTGTCTGAACGCAGAGCAGGCAATCATCCCTCCACCAGCTGCCTCCCACAGGCTTGCAAGGCACCAGCACAGGGGAGCTTGGTTGCCCCAAGATTGCACAGCCAGGGTGGGAGAGGCACCAGCTCCTGGACGTGTGTCACACTGGGGTCTCTGCTTCCATATTTCAGTTACTGTAAGGAGTGTTCCTGTGAACACTTGGATGCATGCATCTTTTTTATTAGTGATTTCATTTTATTTTTTCAGGTACATACACTCAGGAGTGCAATTTCTGGGCCATATGGTGATTCTACTTTTAACTTTTTAAGGAACTTCCATACTGTTTTCCAAAGCGGTTGCACCAATTTATATTCTTACCAACAGTGTAAAATAGTTCCTTTTTTCCATATCCTCTTCAACTTTTGCTATTTGTGATTTTTTTTTTTTTTAATGAGAGTAATTCTGAGGGTGTAAGATGATATTTCATTGTTGTATTGATTTTCATTTTTCTAATAATTAGCAACGGTAATCATTCCAACATTCCAAGTGTTGTATGTCTTTGGGAAAATGTCTGTGTGGGTCTTCTGCCTATTTTTTTTATTGCTTTTTATATTAAGTTTATGAGCAGTTTGTGTATTTTGGAAATTAACCTCTTGTTAGTAGCATCACTTGCAAATATTTTCTCCCATTCTGTAGAATAAAATGATTTAATTTTATCTTCTTCAGTTTCTCTCATCAATGTGTCATAGTTTTCTGAGCATGCATAAATCTTTCAGCTCTCTAGTTACATTTATTCCTTCGTATTTTATTCTCTTTGATGTGATTTTAAAAACTGTTTTATTTTACTTTCTGTTTCTGACAATTCATTGTTAGTATATTGTTGTATGTTAATCTTATATCCTTTACATTTTCTGGATTCATTTACTATGTCTGATAGGTTTTGGAGAGAGACCTTAGGGTTTTCTATGAAAAGTATCATGTCGTCTGCAAATAGTGGTGGTTTTACTTCTCCCCTTACAATTTAGATGCTTTTATTTGTCTTGTCTGATTATTGCAGCTAGGACTTCCAAAACTATGTTACATAGAAGTGGCAAGAAGGCACCATTGTCTTTTCCTAAATTTAGAGGAAAGGCCTTACTTTTGAATATTAGGTACCTGTGGGTTTGTAATAAGTGGCCTTTATTATGTTGAGATATATTTCTTCTATGCCCTCTTTGATGAGAGTATTTATCATAAGTGGATGCTGAATTTTGTTAAATGTTTTTTTTTTTGGTGTTATAGAAATTATGATGAGATTTTTATACTTCATTTTGTTAATGTGGTGTATCACTCTGATTGATTTGTGAATATTGAGGCTTCTTTGTGTCCCTGAAATAAATCCAAAATAAATCCCTGAAATAATGGTGTCTCTTTCTTTCTATATATTATTGCATTCAGTTTGCTAATATTTTGTTGAGGAATTTTGTGTCTCTATTCTTTAATGATATTTGCCTATAATTTTTTTCTAGTGTTTTTGTCTATTTTGGGTATCAGTGTAATGGTGGCCTTCTAGAATGAACTGGAGAGTGTTCTATCCTCTTCAATTTTTTGTAATGCTTTGATAATAGTAGGTATTAATTCTTTATATGGTTGGTAGACTACCTGGACTCTTGTTGGTTGGAAGACTTTTTTTTTTTTTTTTTTTACAAAGTCAATTTCTTTACTAGTATTTGGTCTCTTCAAATTATCTATCTCTTGTTGCTTCAGTCTTGGCAGGCTGTATGCTGATAAAAATACATGTATTTCTTCTAGGCTATCCAATTTGTTGACATATAACTGTTCATAGTGTTCTCTTATCATTTTTTGTATCTCTGTGGTATCAGTTGTTATTTCTCCTGTGTCATTTCTTATTTTGTTTATTTGGGTAAACTTCTGTTCTTGGTGAATCTGGCTAAAGGTACATCAATTTTGCTTTTCTTTTGAAAAAAGCAAAGTTCGTTTTATTGATCTTTTGCATAGTGTGTTAGTCACTCAGTCGTGTCCGACTCTTTGCAACCGCGTGGACTGTGGCCTGCCAGTTTCCTCTGTCCATGGGATTCTCCAGGCAAGAGTACTGGAGTGGATTGCTATTCCCTTCTCCAGACAATCTTTCCCACCCAGGGATCGAACCCGGGTCTCCTGCACTGCAGGCAGAATCTTTATCGTCTGAGCTACGGGGAAGATTCCAATAGTCCAAATAATCTAAATAATCCCATGGTCTCACACAAAGTCCAACTCAGTCCCCTTCCCTGCGGGCATGGGGGAGCTCCTGGTCTCGGACTGACACTTCTACAGCCACCTGTGGTAGGGGTCAGCCCATGAGAGCTGCAGAAGCCCAGGGAAACGTGTCAATCCTGGGAGCTTGGCTCCATCTGGGTTTTAGGGACGAGGAACAGACTCAGACTGATACAAAGAGAAGTGCTTTGCAAGGAGAGGAAGAAGGACACGCAGATAGGTGGAGGGAAAGACTTCACCCAGGGGCCAGTTGTCCCTCAGGCTGAGATAGCCAGGCTGCGAGGACTGGGCTAGAGAGGGGTGGGGACTGAACGAGATAGATGAGCGTGTTCATCAGTGAATGGCAGCGACTTATGTCTCACACATCCTTATGAGGGGGGTGATGTGACCTTTTGCATAGCTTTTAAAATTTTTCTATTTTATATATTTCTTGCTTCCCCTGTGGCTCAGCTGGTAAAGAAACCGCCTGCAACGCAGGAGACCTGGGTTCAATCCCTAGATTGGGAAGATACCCCAGAGAAGCCAAAGGATACCCACTCCAGTATTCTGGCCTGGAGAATTCCATGGACTGAATAATATATGGAGTCTCAAAGAGTTGAACATGACTAAGTGTCTTTCACTTTCACTTTCTCAATTTAACTGTTTCCTTCCTTGCTCTGACTTTAGACTTGTTTGTTCTTTTTCTAATTCCTTTAGATGGAATATTAGGTTGTTGGAGATTTTTCTTGTTTCTCGAGGAAGCTGTGTGTTGCCACAAACTTCCCTCTTAAAACCACTTTTGCTGCATTACATATGTTTTAGGGTGTCTTGTTTCCACATTTATTTGTCTTGAGGTATTTTCTGAATTCCTCTTTGATTTCTTGGTTGACCCGTCTGTTTTTTAGTAACATATTTATTATTATACACATTTTGTTCCTTTCATATTTTCTATTCTATAATTTATGTCTAGCTGTATACTGTTGCTGGCAAATATGCTTGATATACTTCTATCATTCTAAATCTGTTGATACTTGTTTTGTGGCACAACATACGAGCTATCCTGGAGAATATTCCATATGCACTTGAAAATAATTTATATTCTGTTGTTTTTCGATGGAATATCCTATAGATACCTATGAAATCCAACTGTTACCTTCTGTCATTTCAGGCCATTCTTTTCATTAATTTTCCTTCTAGGTGATCTGTCTCGATGTCATTGGGGGTGTTGACATCTCCTACTGTGTTTGTATTATTGTCCATTTCACCTTTTATATTTGTTCATGTCTGTATTATATATTTAGGTACTTCTAAGTTAGGTGCATTTATGCTAACACGTTTAATCCTCCTCTTATATAAATCTCTGAATCATTCTATATTGCTTTGTTTGTCTTTTGTCATAGTTCTTTTCTAAAGTCCATTTTATCTGATATAAGTGTAGCTACTTCCACTTTCTTGTCATTTCTTTTTGTATGAAATATCATTTTACACCATCCTACTTTCAGTCTCTGTAGGTAGCATATTGAAGGGTCTTGTTCTTTTTGTACAATTAGCCACTATATGTCTTGAATGAAGCACTTAATCTATTGACATTTAAAGTAATTAATGTTAGTTATGTACTTATTGACAATTTATTACTTGTTTTTTGGTTGTTTTTATGCTTCTTCTTTGTTACTTTTTGTTTCTTACCTTACAGTTTGATCATTTTCTTTACTAGTATGTTTATTTCTTTTTGTTTTTGTGCATATATTATAGGTTTTTAATTTGTGTTTCCCATGGGGTTCATATGTATTGATCTACAACTATATCTACTTGTTTAAACTGCCTGTCATTAAAGTTGAAACACACCCTAAATTATCCACATTTTCCACTCCCCTCTTTCACATTTTGTGGTTTTGATGTCATATCTTACATGTTCACATTTAAACTTTAGCTATTTATTTCAATTACAGTTGCTTTTTACAGTTTTTGTCTCTTAATCTTTATCTTGCTTATTTATGTGGTTGATCCTCAGTCCTTGCTGTAATTTGCCTTTCCTAATGGAATTTTCCATTTTCTATAAATTCTTACTTGTTTTCCTTTTAGAGAAGGCTCTTTAACCTATCCTGATAGATTTCATATTGATAATCTCTCTTAGTTTGTGCTTGTCTGAGAATACCTTTCTCTCTCCTTCTATTCTAAATAATAATCTTTCTGGGTAGAGTACTTAAGGTTGCAAGTTCTTCCTTTCCAACACTTTGCATGGATCATGCCACTCTCTTCTGGCCTGAAAAGTTTCTATGGAGAAATCAGCTGGTAGCCTTATGTAGATTCCCTTGTATTTTCTCTTTTCCTTCTATTTCCTCTTACTGGCTTCATTCTTTTTTGGTCTTACTTATTTTCCTCTTACTGACTTCAGAATTTTGTCTTTAACTTTTGCCAACTCTATTGTGATGTTTTTGTTAGGTTCTTTTTAGTTTATCTTCTTTGGCATGTTCTTACTTCCTGTACCTAGATATCTGTTTCTTTATTCAGATTTGGCAGTTCTAGACATAATTTCCTCAGATACATTTTTGACCGACTTTTTCTCACTCTTCTCTTTCTGGAACTCTAATAATGGAAATGTTGGTACACAATGTTATCTCCAATATCTCCTATTTTTTTTTTTCATTAAAAAAAAAAAAACTTTTTCTTTTTTGTTCTGAGCAGATGATTTCCATTGTTCCATCTGCAACATTTTGTATGTTATTCATTCCTTCTAGTATGTTTTATTTTAAAATTTCAACTACTGAATTATTTCTATCTTTTTCCTTGTCCTATTATTCCACCACCTCAGTTGGTGTCTGATTTTCCAATTTTTTACAACACACTCCAAAAATCTTAGGCAATATTGAATTAATCACATAATGAAGAAACAGCAAAGGTACTTTTAAAAATCATTATAAAATATATTAAAATTTTCAAGATTGCTTCACCATTATCAAAGACTACAGTATCAGAATTTTTAATTAATTTGTGTTGTAATAAGATATATAGAAATAGAATTTAAAAGAAAAGTGACACCAATTTACAATTGTGTAATGTTCCATGTACTGCATTTCAGACTCTTTTGTTGACTATGATGGCTACTCCATTTTTTCTAAGGGATTCTTGCCCATAATAGTAGATATGATAATCATCTGAGTTAAATCCACCCATTACAGTCCATTTTAGTTTGCTGATTCCTAAAATGTCAACATTCACTCTTGCCATCTCCTGTTTGTCCACTTCCAATTTGCCTTGATTCATGGACCTAACATTCCAGGTTCCAATGCAATATTGCTCTTTACAGCACTGGGTGGCTTCAATCACGAGTCAGATTCACAACTGGGTGCTGTTTTTGCTTTAGCCCTGTTCCTTCATTATTTCTGGGGTTATTTCTCCACTGATCTCCAGTAGCATATCAAGTACCTATCAACCTGGAGAGTTCATCTTTCAGTGTCCTATCTTTTTTCCTTTTCATGCTGTTCTTGGGGTTCTCAAGGCAAGAATACTGAAGTGGTTTGCCATTCCCTTCTCCAGTGGACCACGTTTTGTCAGAACTCTTTACCATGACCAGTCCATCTTGGGTGTCCCTACATGGCATGGCTCATAGTTTCATTGAGTTAGACAAGGCTGTTGTCTAACAGATTGGTTGGTTCTCTGTGATTGTGGGTTTCAGTCTGTCTGCCCTCTCATGGAGAAGGGTAAGAGGCTTATGAAAGCTTCCTGATGGGAGAGACTGACAAAGGGGGAAGTTGGGACTTGTTCTGATGGACAGGGCCATGCTCAGTAAATCTTTAATCCAATTTTCTGCTGATGGGTGGAGCTCTGTTCCCTGCCTGCTATTTCAGTTCAGACTTCCCTGGTGGCTCAGATAGTAAATTGTCCACCTACACTGTGGGGGGACCAGATTAGATCCCTGGCTCGGGAAGATCCCTTGGAGAAAGAAGTGGCAACCCACTTGAGTATCCTTGCCTGGGAAATCACAATGATGGAAAGGCCTGGTAGGCTACAGCCCAATGGAGCCGCAAAGAGTCAGACATGACTGAACGACCTCAGTTTCTTTCTTTTCAGTTCAGTTCAGCCATTCAGTCATGTCCAACTCCTTGCAACCCGAGGGCCTCCCTGTCCATCACCAATTCCCAGAGTTTACTCAAACTCATGTCCCCTGAGTTGGTGATGCCATCCAACCGTCTCATCCTCTGTCATCCCGTTCTTCTCCTGCTTTCAATCTATTCCAGCATCAGAATCTTTTCCAATGAGTCAGTTTTTCGCATTAGGTGGCCAAAGTTTTGGAGTTCCAGTTTCAGCATCAGTCCTTCCATTGAAGATTCAGGACTGATTTCAACTACAGTGGAGGTAATGAAGATAACGGAGACCTCCTTCAACAGATCCCATGCATGTACTGTTATACTCATTGCCCACAACTCTGCAGCATGCCACTGCCAACCCACACCTCTGTGGGAGACTCCTGGACACTCCTGGGAAAGTCTGGGTCAGTCTCTTGTGGGGTCACTGATCCTTTCCTGAAAAAGTAGGAAGTCAAGAAACACCTGGAGTAACAGGTAAATTTGGCCTTGGAGTACAAAATGAGACAGGGCTAAAGCCAACAGAGTCTTGCAAAGAGAACTTACTGGTCATAGCAAATACCCTCTTCTAACAACACAAGAGAAGACTCTACACATAGACATCACTAGATGGTCAATACTTAAATCATTCTTTGCAGCCAAAGATGGAGAAGCTCTATATAGTCAGCAAAAACAAGACCAGGAGCTGACTGTGGCTCAGATCATAAGCTCCTTATTGCCAAATTCAGACTTAAATTGAAGAAAGTAGGGAAAAACCACTCGACCTTTCAGGTATGACCTATATCAAATCACTCATGATTATACAGGAGGAGTCAGAAATAAATTCAACAGATTAGATCTGATAGAGTACCTGAAGAATTATGGTTGGAGGTGTGTGAAATTGTACAGGAGACATGGATCAAGACCATCCCAAAGAAAAAGAAACACAAACCCCAAAATGGTTGTCTGAGGAGGCCTTACAAATAGCTGTGAAAAGAAGAGAAGTGAAAAGCAAAGGAGAAAATGAAAGATATTTGTCTTTGATACAGAGTTCCAAAGAATAGCAAAGAGAGATAAGAAATCCTTCCTCAGCAATCAATGCAAAGAAAGAGGAGCACAACAGGATGGGAAAGACTAGAGATCTCTTCAAGAAAATTAGAGATACCAAGGGAATATTTCATGCAAAGATGGGCTCGGCAAAGGACAAAAATGGAATGGACCTAACAGAAGCAGAAGATATTAAGAAGAGGTGGCAAGAATACACAGAAGAACTGTACAAAAAAGATCTTCAAGACCCAGATAATCACGATCGTGTGATCATTCACCTAGAGCCAGACATCCTGGAATGTGAAGTCAAGTGGGCCTTGAGAAGCATCACTACAAACAAAGCTAGTGGAGGTGATGGAATTCCAGGTGAGCTATTTCAAATCCTAAAAGATGATGCTGTAAAAGTGCTACACTCAATATGCCAGCAAATTTGGAAAACTCAGCAGTGGCCACAGGACTGGAAAAGGTCAGTTTTCATTTCAATCCCAAAGAAAGGCAATGCCAAAGAATGCTCAAAATACCGCACAATTGCACTCATCTCACACACTAAAAAGTAACGCTTAAAATTCTCCAAGCCAGACTTCAACAATACGTGAACCATAAAATTCCAGATGTTCAAGCTGGTTTTAGAAAAGGCAGAGGAACCAGATATCAAATTGCCAACATACACTGGATTATCAAAAAAGCAAGAGAGTTCTAGAAAAACGTCTATTTCTGCTTGATTGACTATGCCAAAGCCTTTGACGGTGTGGATCACAATAAACTGTGGAAAATTCTGAAAGAGATGGGAATACCAGACCACCTGACCTGCCTCTTGAGAAACCTATATGCAGGTCAGGAAGCAACAGTTAGAACTGGACATGGAACAACAGACTGGTTCCAAATGGGAAAAAGGATTATGTCAAGGCTGTATATTGTCGCCCTGCAGAGTACAGGGCAGAGTACATCATGAGAAACGCTGAGCTGGAAGAAGCACAAGCTGAAATCAAAATTGCCGGGAGAAATATCAAGAACCTCAGATATGCAGATGACACCACCCTTATGGCAGAAAGTGAAGAGGAACTAAAAAACCATGGTGTCACAAAATCAGACACAACTGATCAACTGAACTGAACTGAACTGAATTTTTAATGATTTTTAGTTTTTCTTTGTGTTTTAACAATTTGTTTTCAGGTGTAGTATATCTTTTCAATTCTGGGTAAAACTTTATAATGAGAGAAAAATCATAAGCATAACCTGATTTTCAAGTTATTTTGAGATCATGTTTCTTATTGTAGGAAGATAATTGCATTACAATATTGTGTTGGCTTCTACCACAATGCATATATATGGAATCTAGAAGTATGGTACTCATGAAGATATTAATATTCAAAGCGCAACAGTGTAGACACTGGCATATAGAACAGACCTGTGGACTGGGGTGGAAGGAGAGGGTTTGATAAATTGCTAGAGTAACAGGGTATTTTTTTAATCCTTAATTTACAAAGTATGGTTTTCCATCTCTTGCCTTTGTTTCTGGTAATAAAAAGCTAAGATATCTCCCAACATAAGGATACTTGTTCCTTCTGCATTTTGCACTCTGGCTGAAAAGAATGGCTGGATCAGGCTATTCACATGGAATCCTATTGATTTAAACAGAAAGTGCTCCTATAACAAGGGAAGGTATTTCCTTTTCCCGTAATTATTCTACCTCAAATCCTGGAATACACATATTCTCCAGTTCATATCCTTCCTCCTTAGGGCTTCAAAGAAGGGCTTCAAAATCTGCACATATGTACATGCACTTAGTTATTACTCATAAATATTAATCCAGTTTATCTCTATTACTCTTACCATAAATTAATTATCATTAATTTCAAACAGACTTTTAATAGTGACACACAATTTATTTTTATAGTCCTCATCAGTAGTCTTTGCACTTATTGTAAAGTATATACCTTTTCTTTCCAAATTATGAGCATTCATCAGTGGATACTTTGCTTAGAAAATAGAAGGAACCAGATGCAAGCTTTTCACAATGAACTCACTTATACCAGCTTTTTTAGGTCTCTTTACTTTTGAATTATTCCCCTTATTTGTAGGCAGTATTGCATTATTGCTTGTCTTTTTTTTTCGGTATAGTTATCATATTCCTATATTTCTTTGTCCTTTATAATTTAGACTAACCAAGTCACAATCACCTTAAAAAATGAACCAAGAGTAACAATAACGGTGATTAAGAACATGTACTCCTAAATCAGAAAATATAGATTTGAATCGAGACTCCACAATTGGGCAATTGATATAACCTTGACAATTTTCTCAGACTATTTGTGCCTCTGTTTCCATGTGATTAACACTCAGAGATTAGTAATTTTAGATACAATTCTAATTACCCAGTCCATGTTAAACACTCAGAAAATGTTTGCTGTGTTGTTGTCATCCTCCTGACCTAAACGTACTTCCATAGTTAGAGTACTCTGTAAATGAAAATCTATCCATGTTCCTCTTCATTATCTTATCATTGCTCTTGGCATAGAGTTCTGCATCATTTAATGCCTCACTACGTCTCAGGCTCATAGCATGCCACTCCACGTATTTAGATGGTTCGCCCCAGCACTACTGGAGCTTACTGAAACTGTTTCTTACTTTAATAATTCAAAAACATTTAAACAATGAAGTAAGGACTCAATCACTTCATGCAAACCACTGTCTATTCTTTACCATTACTATCATCACCAGGCTTTTCTTCTTGTCGCTTGTTTTTCTCAGTTACAAGTCATTCTCTTCTCAGAATGCTCATTAAAATTAGGCTGGTTTCAACCTCTAGTAGTCTCGTCCTCTGATAAAGTTCTTGTATTTTCTTAGAAAAGCAAAAAAAGAAGAGAGTAATGCAGATCTGTTAAGGAATTACATGTATCCTACAATTTTCTGACTTTATATACATTTTTTTCCCTAGCTTCATTGAGATGCAATGGACAAATAACATAATGTGAATTTACTGTATATATAATGTGATGATTTTGTACTCCAAGGCCAAACTTGCCTGTAACTCCAGGTATCTTTTGACTTTCTACTTCTGTATTCTTATCCCTCATGATGAAAAGGACTTCTTATTTTGGTGTTGGTTCTAGAAAATCTTGTAGAACTGTTCAACTTCAGCTTATTCTGCATTAGTGGTTGGGCACAGACTTGGATTACTGTGATATTGAATGGTTTGCCTTGGAAATAAACAGAGATCATTCTGTCATTTTTGAGATTGTATACAAGTACTGCATTTCAAAATTTTTGGTGATTATGAGGGCTACTCTATTTCTTCTAAGGGATTCTTGCCCACAGGGATAGATATAATGTTTATCTGAATTAAATCCACCCATTATGGCCATTTTAATTCACTGATTTCTAAAATGTTAATACTCACTCTTGCCATCTTCTGTGTGACTACTTCCAATATACCTTGTTTCATAGACCTTGCTTTCAAGGTTTGTTTGCAATGTTGTTCTTTATAGCATCGGAATTTGCTTTCACCACCAAACAAATCCACACCTGGCTGTTATTCGTGCTTTGGCTCAGTCTCTTTATTCCTTCTGGAGCAGCTTTTCCACTTTTCTCCCATAGCATATTGGGCACCTACCGACCTGGGGAGTTCATCTTGCAGTGTAACATCCTTTTGCCTTTTCATACTGTGCATGGGGTTCTCAAGGCAACGATGCTGAAGTGGTTTACCATTCCCTGTTCCAGTGGACCACATTTTGTCAGAACTCTCCACCATGACCCGTCTATCTTGAGTAGCCCTACACAGAATGGTTCATAGTTTTATTGAATTAGACAAGGCTGAGATCCACGTAATCAGTTTGTTTAGTTTCCTGTACTGTGGCTTTTATTCTATCTGTCCTCTATTACATGAGAATAAGAGGCTTGTGGAAGCTTCCTGATAGGAGGACTAGTTGTGGGGAAAACTGGGTCTTGCCCTGGTGGGCAGGCCATGCTTAGTAAATCCTTAACCCATGGAGTACAAAATGAATCAGGGAAAAATCTAACAGAGTTTTGCCAAGAGAATGCACTGGTCATAGCAAACAACCTATTCCCCAAACACAAGAGATGACTCTACATATGGGCATCATGAGATGGTCAGTATCAAAATCGGATTGATTATATTCTTTGTAGCCAAAGATGGAAAAGCTCTATACAGCTGGAAGAAAAAAAAAAAAAAAAAGAAAGAAAGAAAGAAAGAAAAGATTAGGAGCTGACTGTGGCTCAGATCATGAACACCTTTTTGCCAAATTCAGACTTAAATTAAACAAAGTAGAGTTAATCACTAGACCATTCAGTTATGATCTAAATCAAATTCCTTATGGTTATACAGTAGAAGTGAGATATAAATTCAAGGAATTAGTTCTGATAGATAGAGTCCCTGAAGAACTATGGACGGAGGCTTGTAACATGGTACAGCACATGGTGATCAAAACCATCCCCAAGAAAATGAAATGCAAGTAGGTAAAATGGTTATCTGAGGAGGACTTACAAATAGCTGAGAAAAGAAGAGACGTGAAAGGCAAAGGAAAAAGGAAAGATATACCCATATGAATGCAGATCCAAAGAATAGCAAGGAGAGAAAACAAAGACTTCTTAAGTGAACAATGCAAAGAAAGAGAGGAAAGCTACAGAATGGGAAAGACTAGAGGTCTCTTCAAGAAAATTAGAGATACCAATGGAACATATCATGTAAAATGGGTACAATAAAGGTCAGAAATGGCATGACCTAATAGAAGCAAAATATACTAAGAAGATATGATAAGAATACACAGAACAACTATACAAAATAGATCTTAATGATCCAGATAACCACGATGGTGTGATCACACACCTAGAGCCAGATATCTTGGAGTGTAAAGTCAAGTGGACCTTAGGAGCGTCACTACAAACAAAGCTAGTGGAGGTGATGGAATTCCAGTTGAGTTGTTCAAATCCTAAAAGATGATGCTGTTAAAATTCTGCACTCAATATGCCATCAAATTAGGAAAACCCAGCAGTGGCCACAGGGCTAGAAAATGTCCATTTTCATTCCAATCCCACAGAAGATCAGCACCAAAGAATGTTGAAACTACTACACAATTACACTCATTTCACATGCTATTCAAAATTCCTCAAGCTAGGCTTCAATAGTACATGAACAGAGAACTTCCAGGTGTTCAAGTTGGATTTAGAAAAGACAGAGGAACCAGAGATCAAATTGCTAACATCTGTTGGATCATAGAAAAGGCAAGATAATTTAAAAAAAAAATCTACTTCTGCTTCATTGACTACACTAAAGTATTTGACTGTGTGGGTCACCAAAAACTGGAAAATTTTTAAGCAGATGGGAATACCAGACCACCCTACTTGTCTCCTGAAAAAACTATGTGCAGGTCAAGAAGCAACAGTTAGACCTGGACACAGAACAGACTCATTCCGAACTGGGAAAGGAGAACTTCGAGGCTGTCACCCTCCTTTTTAACTCCTATACAGCATACATCATGAGAAATGCCAGGCTGGATGAAGCACAAGATGGAGTCAAGATGGCAGAGTAAACTATCAATAACCTCCGATATGCAGATGACACCATCCTTATGACAGAAAATGAAGAGAAACTAAAAAGCCTCTTGATGAAGGTGAAAGAGGAGAGTGAAACAGCTGCTATAAAACTCAACATTCAAAAAACTGAGATCATGGCATCTGGTCCCATCACTTCATGGTAAATAGATGGGGAAACAGTGGGAACAGTGATAGACTTTATCTTCTTTGGCCCCAAAATCACTGTAGGTGGTGACTGCAACCATGAAATTAAAGATGATTGTTTCTTGAAAGAAAAGCTATGACAAACCTAGACAGTGTTTTAAAAAGCAGAGACATCACTTTGCCAACAATGATCTGGCTAGTCAAAGCTATGGTTTTTCCAGTAGTCATGTGTGGATATGAGAGCTGAACTATAAAGAAAGCTGAGCACTGAAGAATTGATGCTTTTGAAATGTGGTGTTGGAGAAGACTGTTGAGAGTCCCTTGGACTACAAGGAGATCCAACCTGTCAATCCTAAAGGAAAGGAATCCTGAGTATTCTTTGAAAGGACTGATGCTCAAACTGAAGCTCTGATACTCCGGCCACCTGATGTGAAAAGATGACTCATTAGAAAAGACCCTAATGCTGGGAAAGATTCAAGAAAATGTGAGAAGGTGATGACAGAGGATGACACAATTTTATGGCATCTCTGACTCAATAGACATAAGTTTGAGTAGGTTCAGGGAGATGGTGAAGGACAGTGAAGCCTGGCATGCTGCAGTCTATGGGATTGCAAAGAGTCAGACATGACAGAGTGACTGAATCACAAATGTGATGATTTAATGTGAAATGATTACTATAATAAGGTAAATTAATGCATTCTTCATCTCACATAATTGCTTGTTTTGCCCCTATTTATCCCTCTCTCCTTTTTCTGCTTGATTTACTGAACTACTGCTTAATCAGTACTTGACTCAACTCGGAGTTCCTACCTGGAAGTCTTCCTTCTCTCTCTCCCAGTAACTATGACATATCCCTCTAATTGCAGCTCTATCACTCTCTGTGGGTTAGGCTGTTTCTTTTTGAATTACTATTACCATTTTACTGAAACATAGTCTCAGGTGTGGAGTTGCTGAATCATACAGTTCTTTTCATACTGTCCCTGGGGTTCTCAAGGCAAGAATACTGAAGTGGTTTGCCATTTCCTTCTCCAGAGGACAACATTCTGTCAGACCTCTCCACCTTGACCCGTCGGTCTTGGGTGGCCCCACACTGTATGGCTTAGTTTCACTGAGTTAGATTAGGCTGTGGTCCATGCGATCAGATTGGCTAGTTGAATGTGACTGTGGTTTCAGTCTGTCTGGCCTCTGATGCCCTCTCTCAGTGCCTGCACTCTTACTTGGGTTTCTCTTACCTTGGACATGGGGAATCTCTTCACGGCTGCCCCAGCAAAGCACAGCCACTGCTCCTTACCTTGCACGTAATGTATGTTCTCACAGCCGCCCCTCCTGACCTTGGACATGGGGTAGGGAAGGATAATCACAATGGTGTGATCACTCATCTAGAGCCAGACATCCTGGAATGTGAAGTCAAGTGGGCCTTAGGAAGCATCACTACAAACAAAGCTAGTGGAGGTGATGGAATTTCAGTTGAGCTATTTCAAATCCTAAAAGATGATGCTGTAAAAGTGCTGCACTCAATATGCCAGCAAATTTGGAAAACTCAGCAGTGGCCACAGGACTGGAAAAGGTCAGTTTTCATTTCAATCCCAAAGAAAGGCAAAGCCAAAGAATGCTTAAACTACCACACAATTGCACTCATCTCACATGCTACTAAAGTAATCCTCAAAATTCTCCAAGTCAGACTTCATCAATACGTGAACCGTAAACTTCAAGATGTTCAAACTGGTTTTAGAAAAGGCAGAGGAACCAGAGATCAAATTGCTAACATTCTCTGGACCTCAAAAAAGCAAGCAAGTTCTAGAAAAACATCTATTTCTCCTTTATTGACTATGCCAAAGCCTTTGACTGTGTAGATCAAATAAACTGTGGAAAATTCTGAAAGAGATGGGAATACCAGACCACCTGACCTGCCTCTTGAGAAACCTGTATCAGGTCAGGAAGCAACAGTTAGAACTGGCCATGGAACAACAGACTGGTTCTAAATAGGAGAAAAGGAGTATGTCAAGGCTGTATATTGTCACCCTGCTTATTTAACTCATATGCAGAGTACATCATGAGAAATGCTGGGCTGGGTGAAGCACAAGCTGGAATCAAGATTGCCAGGAGAAATATCAATAACCTCAGATATGCAGATGACACCAGCCTTATGGCAGAAAGTGAAGAGGAACTAGAGAGCCTCTTGATGAAAGTGAAAGAGGAGAGTGTAAAAGTTGGCTTTAAGCTCAACATTCAGGAAACTAAGATCATGACATCCAGTCCCATAACCTCATGGGAAATACATGGGGAATGAGTGGAGACAGTTACTGACTTTATTATTTTGGGGGGCTCCAAAATCACTGAAGATGATGATTTGAACCATGAAATTAAATGACACTTACTCCTTGGAAGGAAAGTTATGACCAACCTAGACAGCATATTAAAAAGCAGATACATTACTTTGTCAACAAAGGTCCATCTAGTCAAGGCTATGGTTGTTCCAGTAGTCATGCATGGATGTGAGAGTTGGACTATAAAGAAGGCTGAGCACCAAAGAATTGATGCTTTTGAACTATGGTGTTGGAGAAGACTCTTGAGAGTCCCTTGGACTACAAGGAGATCCAACCGGTCCATCCTAAAGATTAGTCCTTTGGAAGAACTGATGCTGAAGCTGAAACTCCAATAGTTTGGCCACCTGATGCGAAGAGCTGACTCATTTGAAAAAACCCTGATGCTGGGAAAGACTGAGGACAGGAGGAGAAAGGAAAGACAGCGGATGAGATAGTTGGATGGCATCACTGACTCAATGGACATGAGTTTGGGTAAATTCCGGGAGTTGATGATGGACAGAGAAGTCTGGCATACTACGGTTCATGGGGTCACAAAGAGTTAGACACAACTGAGCGACTGAACTGACTGACTGAACTGACTGAGAGTAATTCTATTTTTTAATTTTTGAGGAAATTCTGTACTGTTTTCCACAGTGGCTACACCAAATTACATTACCACAAACAGTGTACAAGTGTTCCCCCCCCCCACATCCTTGCCAACATTATTTCCTGTGCTCTTTTATACATAGACATTCTGAAAATTCTAAGGTGATATCTCATTGATTCTTTGATCTTCATTTCTCTAATAATTAGCAGCATTGTGTCTCTTTTCATATATATGTTAACCATTTGTATTTCTTCTTTGAAAAAATGTCTAATGAGTTTTTCTACCCATATATTGTTTGAGTTGTTTGATATCAGAATGCATTATACAAGATAAGCTGCCCATATATATCTATATCTATATCTATCTATATATATACACATATATATACACTAAATAATACACTTTGTTGGTCATATAATTTGCAAATATTTTCTCCCACATTGTAGGTTTTATTTTCATTTGATAATGGTTTTCTTTGCTTTGCAGAGTTTTTAAGTGTAATAGGTTTTTAAGTTTAATAGGTTTTATTTATTTTTATTTTTTAAATCTTTTATCTTAAGGGACAGATCCAAAGAGATATTGCTATAATTTTTGTCAAAGAGTGTTCTGCCTATGTTCTCTTCTGGGAGTTTTATAGTTTCCATACCTACATTTAAATCTTTAACCCATTTTTATATATTTACTTTTGTTTAACTAACAAAGCACATAGCCAGCCTTTGTATCCATATCTGCATCTGCATATTCAACAGGTCATGGATCACAGTATTTGGGGAAAAAATTCCAAAAAGTTCCAAAGTGCAAAACTAGAAGTTTTTACTTTTGGGTGGCTATTTACATAGTTTTTACATTGTATTATGTATTGTAAGTAATCTAGAAATGATTTAAAGTATATGGGAAGATGTGTGTAAGTTATATGCAAGCACTATTTCATTTTATATAAAGGAATTGAGTAGCATGGATTTTTACATCTGTGGGGGGTCTTGGATCCAATCTCCCAAGGATACTGAAGGACAACTGTATATCATATCATTTTATGTGGATTCTTTCCTTACTAGACTGTAATCTGACTGAAAAAAATCCCATTTTTTCCTCATCTTGCTCTCAGTATTTCCTATATTCATGCCCATAGATTGAAGTAAGTAATAATACAGGATTATGATGAATAAATAAATGAGTCAATTGTGGGTTAGAAAGAAGAGATTTTATGCAGTTATGTGAATATTTCATTCATTCTGTTTTTTTTTTTTTTTCTGGTTTAAAGTCTCATAAGGATAACTATTTGTTGGGAAATATGAAATTAAGTAGAGTATAATTGCTTCCTCATTCTGCCAGGTTCTTTTTAGGATCTTAAAACACATCTATAATACTAACCTGAGGGGAGAAAGGAAACAATTACTATGATAGTCTAGACTAAGAAACTGTAGCAGAAAAAAAGTCAGCTATGCATTTTGAATTAACTCAAAGTCCACTGAAGAACTCATAATAAGCAATCAGAGGGCATGATTTTACAAATGAATTTTTGTAGCTTCTATTTATTCAAATTAAGGAAACCTAGTTCTTTGAAGACCTGTAAGATTGGATCAAGTTGGGAAGCCAAAAAAGCTTCTCTTTCTCTTTCATAAGGCATTTCTTTTTTTATACTTTTTTTTTAATTTGAAGGATAAATGCTTTACAGAATTGTGTTGGTTTCTGCCAAACATCAACATGAATGAGCCGTAGGTATACATATGTCCCCTCCCTCTTGGACCTCCCTCCCACCTCTCTCCCCATTCCACTTCCCTCCACCTCCCGCCTGCCTCCCCCTCCCACCTCCTTCCCCCTCCCACCCTCTAGGCTGATACAGAGCCCCTGGTTTGAGTTCCTTGAGCCAGACAGCAAGTTTCCATTGGCCATCTATTTTACATATGGTAATGTAAGTTTCCATGTTACTCTTTCCATAAATCCCATTCTCTCTTTAATGAATAAACTTCCCAGATGGCTAGGAATCTACGTGTAATGCAAGAGATATGGATTTGATCTCTGGGTTGGGAAGATCCCCTGGAGAAGGAAATGGCAACCTACTTCAGAATTCTTACCTGGGAAATCCCATGAACAGAGGTTACAAGACAGGTTACAATACATAGGGTCACAAAAGAATCAGATGTGACTTAGTGACTAACCATATTCTCCTCCTTACCTTCCTTTTCTTCTTGCCCTTTCTCCTTGTCCTTTAAATAATAAACCTCAAGAAAACTCCCAAGGAAAGCTCATTCAGTTAATAAAATGTGAATACAAAATGTTAGAAGTTATTTTCCATGATTGACTCATCTACCTCATGCAAAGATTCCTGCTGGCATCAATCACATAGTGAAACCTTTGTGATATTTGAGCAATTATGAATTCGACGGTCTCTACTGGGAGAAAAAAAAAAATTGTTAAAGTTTAAAAAAAAAATGATGGAAATAATATTCCAGGGCATGAAGAACTTTTTGTGGTAACTGTCTTTTGGGTCTTAAGGGTTGTTAAAGAAACACAGGGAAAGAAAATGAAAATGAATCTCCAGGGATGAAGGAATAAAGTGTTTCTTACAACTTGGGATAGATGACATTTTAGCACATGTCACTCTGAGAGTGTCTTTGTTGAAGAATGAGCTCATCCTTTATTGATGGTGAACTTTAAGGCACTTCTTATGGCTGAAGAACTTCTCTCCAGTCTTCTTACTTGTCCTAGATTCTCACTGCTATATTATTCTCACCAGGGAAACATTTGTCTTGAACTAATGAAAGTCAACAGTTGTAGTTAAGAGTGCCATTTAAGATTTATGTCAATAATCATTTGAATATTATTGGGTAGAATGTAATATTGCCCAGAAAATTTTCATTTTACTTTGTGAATTCTCTTGAATCCCATTGTTGATTTTCCAGGCAAGAATACTGGAGTGGGTTGCCATTTCCTTCTCCAGGAGATCTTCCTAACCCAGGGATTGAACCTGGGTCTCCCACATTGTAGGCAGACCCTTTACTGTCTGAGCCAGCAGGGAAGTCGTATTGTTGATGAATATGTGTTCATATGTTCGTTTCTTGATAAGATGGCGGGTAGATTTTACTTTTAAATATAGTAATTAATCTATACAATCATTTTTGTATGTATGATGGCAAACATGGAAGAAAATTTAATGTGTAATATATCATTATTCTACTCTTTAAAAATATCTAAACTAATTTTAATAAATGCATTAGTCAAATATTTTACTGCATTGTTTTAATTTAAAAAACAAAAACACTAATATAATTATTTTAAAATAAGTAGTGTGTATTAGAAATAACATAAGCTTGAGTGCAGACACCAGGGTGTTAATCCGATTCTGCCATGTGACCAGTAACAACTGATTTTTCTTTTGGAGCCTCATTTTTTTATAAGGTAAAATGTAAACAATACTTACTATGCGTCAGGCTGTTACACAGGGCTGTGGTATAGACCAAATGCAACTGTGTGTAGCAAATATGAATTTACATTGAGTTGTTATTATTATCCTCTCAAATAATAAAGATAAAATACCTGGAGATGTGTTTGTTTGAAAAATTGAAGTTGTATTTTCAGGGAAGAAAATTAAGCAGTGTCTGCAACCAGATTAGCTCCTAAAACATGCCCTGGGAGGACACTTGACATCCTAGAATTGTGAATCAATGGCTGATTCAATTTATTATAATGTAGTTTAGAGAAAAGTATTTTTTCCTTATTTTTATACCAGACTCTGTGGCGATTACAATCCCTGTTTCGCAAAGATTTTATGACAAAAGCTGTTGCTAGATAATAATTTATTTTCAAAAGATAATAAGAAAATAACACAAGAAGATGCAATAATAATAGCATAGAAACTTGTTTTGAAATCAAACATCTTCATGTTTAGTCACTGTTTTAAGGGAGTACAATAAATATTAGTCTGGCAAATAACAGTAACTGTGAAATACCTCTAAACTTTATTTAAAATGTCTGTTGTAAAATGTCAGAGGTGATACCATTAACAGTCCTTACTGAAAGTTCTAATTATCTATTCCTTTTTCAGTTTCCCACAAAACCTGCTAGTTCATTTCTTCTGATCTTCCTCCTTCACTCACAAATATGCAAAACTCTGATTTTCTTTTTGTTTCCTTCTCTGACATTTTTATTGTATCTATTTGTCAACTGTGATTTCCTTAGTTTATTTTCTCCTTCTCCATCATCTTCATTTCTTTCTCTTTTCTTTTTCTTCTCTCTCTCTCTCTCACCCCTGCAACTTTTCTGGGCTGGCTGAATCAAATTGATACTGAACACACAGATATTCTCAATACCTCTGAAGCTTTATAATTTGAAGAAGGAATTAACTCACATAATATATCCAAACCAAAGTAGTTGTATGATATCCACCTCACTCCATTGTGATTAACCTCTTGTCTGATAAATTTGGAATTGCCTTGAAACAAATATAAACATAGATGAGGATACGATCAAACTTAATCATGTTACAGGGTCGTCTTAAGTGATTTTTTTATGTGACTGATAAATTATTCTGAAAAGTGAGGATGATACACACTCTTTGGAGTCATGTTTACCACCTAAGTGAGGAATCCTTGTCTGGTTCAGAGCAGAAACCTTTAAGAAAAACCATAGAGTATTTCGCGTGCCATGGTATTTGTTTTCAATTTTGCTTCATAAAAACATAAATATGATGTTTGCAATAAAAAGTATGTTATATTTGCAAAATAAAACAATTTTGTTTAATTATATACAAATGTAATAAGTCAGTAAAAAGCATTTCTTTGTCTTTTACTTACCCACATGGGCCAGGCTAAAATTATTTTAATATATGTAATATTATTCAGCATTCTCAATGATTTATAATTTTCCCCTATAAAAATAACTTTTCACTTTTAAAGACATGAAAAGAAAACTCATAAATCATATACCTACATACATATTTGATAAAAATATATTTGTCGAGATATTTCTCAAACACACACCCATATGTGTATCAGTGTGTATGTAAATGTATATGTATGTGTGTGTGTGTGTGTGTGTGTGTGTGTATGCACACATATGAGATAATCTTTTAAAAAGTGGCACAGGCCAATTTGATGTCTGTTTGCAATATCTGAACTTTATCCAATATTTTATGTGTTATGTAGATATAAACTTGTAATGGATCATAGACCAAAATGTTAAAGATACATTATAAAACTTACAGAAGAAAAGAGCAGAAATGCATGAATGCTCCTGAGTTAGAGAAAAACTGGTTACCACTCTTCATAATATATCTAGAATAATAAACAGATGTTATAAAGGCTTGGGAGATTCCATATAAGGGGTGTCATATGATATTTTTTCTCTGTCTGATTTACTTCACTCAGTATGACAATCTCTAGGTCCATCCACATAGTTTCAAATGGCATTATTTCATTTTTTAATGGCTGAGTAATATTCCATTATATATATGTGTGTGTGTGTGTGTGTATAATCATGATGGTGTGATCACTTACCTAGAGCCAGACATCCTGGAATGTGAAGTCAGGTGGACCTTAGAAAGCATCACTATAAACAAAGCTAGTGGAGGTGATGGAATTCCAGGTGAGCTATTTCAAATCCTAAAAGATGATGCTGCACTTTTAAGTGCTGCACTCAATATGCCAGCCAATATGGAAAACTCAGCAGTGGCCACGGGACTGGAAAAGGTCAGTTTTTATTCCAATCCCAAAGAAAGGCAATGCCAAAGAATGCTCAAACTACCACACAATTGCACTCATCTCACATGCTAGTAATGTGATGCTCAAAATTCTCCAAGCCAGGCTTCAGCAATTCGTGAACCGTGAACTTCCAGATATTCAAGCTGATTTTAGAAAAGACAGAGGAACCAAAGATCAAATTGCCAACATCCACTGGATCATCAAAAAAGCAAGAGAGTTCCAGAAAAACATCTATTTCTGCTTGATTAACTATGCCAGTGCCTTTGACTGTGTGGATTACAATAAACTGTGAAAAACTCTGAAAGACATGGGAATACCACACCACCTGACATGCCTCTTGAGAAACCTGTATGCAGTCAGGAAGCAACAGTTAGATCTGGACATGGAAAAATGGACTGGTTCCAAATAGGAAAAGGAGTACATCAAGGCTGTACGTCAAGGCTGTCACCCTGCTTATTTAACTTACATGCAGACTACATCATGAAAAACGCTGGGCTGGGTGAAGCACAAGCTGGAATCAAGATTGCTGGGAGAAATATCAATAACCTCAGATATGCAGATGACACCACCCTTATGGCAGAAAGTGAAGAGGAACTAAAAAGCCTCTTGATGAAAGTGAAAGAGGAGAGTGAAAAAGTTGACTTAAATCTCAGCATTCAGAAAACGAAGATCATGGCATCCGGTCCCATCACTTCATGGCAAATAGATGGGGAAACAGTGGAAACAGTGTCAGACTTTATTTTCTTGGGCTCCAAAGCCACTGCAGATGGTGACTGCGGCCATGAAATTAAGACGCTTACTCCTTGGAAGGAAAGTTATGACCAACCTAGACAGCATATTAAAAAGCAGAGACGTTACTTTGCCAACAAAAGCCCGTCTAGTGAAGGCTATGGTTTTTTCCAGTAGTCATGTATGGATGTGAGAGTTGGACTGTGAAGAAAGCTGAGCACCAAAGAATTGATGCTTTTGAACTGTGGTGTTGGAGAAGACTCTGGAGAGCTCCTTGGACTGCAAGGGGATCCAACCAGTCCATCCTAAAGGAGATCAGTCCTTTGTGTTCATTGGAAGGACTGATGCTGTAGCTGAAACTCCAATACTTTGGCCACCTCATGTGAAGAGTTGACTGATTGGAAAAGAGGCCGATGCTGGGAGGGATTGGGGGCAGGAGGAGAAGGGGATGACAGAGGATGCGATGGCTGGATGGCGTCTTTGACTCAATGAACATGAGTTTGGGTAAACTCCAGGAGTTGGTGATGGACAGGCAGGCTTGGCGTGCTACGATTCATGGGGTCACAAAGAGTCAGACATGACTGAGCGACTGAACTGAAATGATATATATTTATCTCATTTTCTTTATATATTTCTCCATCATTGGACGTTTGGGTTCCTTCCATGTCCTGGCTATTGTAAACAGTGCTGCAATGAACACTGGGTTGAAATTATCCTTTCAAATGATGTTTTTCTTCAGATACATGCCTGTGAGTGGGATTGCAGGGTCATATGCTACCTCTAGTTTTAGTGTTTTTAAGGAACCTCCATAGTGTTCTCCATAGTTGCTGTCAGTCAGTCAGATCAGTCTCTCAGTCATGTCCAACTCTTGGCAACCCCATGGACTGCAGCATGCTTGGCTTATCTGTCCATCACCAACTCACGGAGCTCACCCAGACTCATACCCAATGAGTCGGTGATGCCATCCAACCATGTCATCCTCTGTTGTCCCCTTCTCCTCCTGCCTTCAATCTTTTCCAGCATCAGGGTCTTTTCCAATTAGTCAGTCTTCACATCAGGTGGCCAAAGTATTGGAGTTTCAGCTTCAGCACCAGTTCTTCGAATGAATAGTCAGAACTGGCTTCCTTTAGGATGGACTGGTTTTATCTCCTTGCAGTCAAGGGACTCTTAAAGAGTCTTTTACAATACCACATTTCAAAAGCATCAATTATTTGGTGCTCAGCTTTCTGTGTGGTTCAACTCTCACATCCATACATGACTACTGAAAAAATCATAGCTTTGACTATATGGACCTTTGTTGGCAGAATAATGTCTCTGCTTTTTAATATGCTGTCTAGGTTTATCATAGCTTTTCTTCCAAGGAGCAAGTGTCTTTTAATTTCATGGCTGCAGTCACCATCTGCAATGATTTTGGAGTTCCAAAACATAAAGTCTCTCCCTGTTTCCAGTGTTTCCCACATTATTTGCCATGAAGTGATGGGACTGAATGCCATGATCTTCGATTTTTGAATGTTTGTTTTAAGCCAACTTTTTCACTCTCCTCTTTTACCTTCATCAAGATTCTTTAGTTCCTCTTCACTTTCTGCCATAAGGGTGGTATCATCTGCATGTCTGAGGTTATTGATATTTCTCCCGGCAATCTTGATTCCAGCTTGTGCTTCACCCAGCCCAGCGTTTCTCATGATGTACACTACATATAAGTTAAATAAGCAGGGTGACAATACACAGCCTTGATGACTTCCTTTCCCTGTTTGGAACCAGTCTGTTGTTCCATGTCTGGTTCTAACTGTTGCTTCTTGACCTGAATAAAGCTTTCTCAGGAAGACAGGTAAGGTGGTCTGGTATGCCCATCTCCTTAAGGATTTTCCACAGTTTGTTGTGATCCACAAAGTCAAAGGCTTTGGTGTACCCATTTACATTCCCAAAAGAAATGTTACAAATGAATTTACTTGCAAAACAGAAAGAAACTTATAGACTTAGAGAATGAGCTTATAATTGCCAGTGGGAAGTATAGGGGAAAGGGATATTGGATGGTTATTTACACATTGCTATGTTCAAAATGGATAACAAACAGAGAACTACTGTATAGTACATGAAACTCAGCTCAGTGTTATGTGGAAACCTGGATGAGAAGGGAGTTTGGGGGAGAATGGATGCATGCATATATATGGCTGAGTCCCTTTTCTATTCGTCTGAATTTATCACAACATTGTTGATTGTCTATACCCCAATCAAAAAGAAAAATTAAAGGAAAAAATACTACATAAAATTAAGGCCTTCAGCACATCTCAACTTGTAATTACATGTAAAAAAGGAAAAAAAGCAAAAGAGTCTCAGTGTGCATTTTCTCATTTTCCAGATCTAAGCTTTATTGAACAACAAGAGCCATTTAGGAAAAACAAAACAAAACAAAACAAAACAAAACAAAAAACTGAATATAAGATAAAAAGCTGGTTTTAATATATGAAAATATCTGTCAAACAGTAAAGTTAACGGGACATTTTATAATTTGTACACAATAATTTCTGAAGTGCTTTAGAATGTTGTCAAGGGATATTGGAAAAAATGTTAAGAATTGATGTGATTGATCATGGATGAATATTTTTGTGCTTACCATTGTTTTTATAAATTGTTTTTAAAAATACTTTAATAAGCTGCTGAATTACTATGAGAAAATAAAGGATTGGGTTAAAAAAGATGGCTAAAGATAAGCAATGTGTCTTTTTGTAGTAGATAGAATCTGCAAGATTTATTCTTATTAGAAGATCTGATTAGAGCAAGTATCATCAATTATAGAATATTTCTCTAGGTAAGAAACTGAACTTACTTTAGAAATGAATGCAGCAGATGATAAAATCCAACATGTCTGACTGAAGCAAGGATGAAACTAAGGTTATTCTACTCAATAATAAATTGATGGTGTTTTACTGATTCCATGGGTGTGGAGGGGAAGCAACTGCCTTGCTAACAGAGAACTGTGGCAAAATAATATATATATTATAATGGCATATGTATATAATATGTATATATATAATATTTTATGTGTGTATATATGTTTATATATTTATACATATATATTTTCCTGGTATACAATTCCTGAAAACATTGGAATCTCCTGAGTAACAGGAGAGCATTTTGTGTAGTTAGATTACTGATGGGGACTTTTGATAGCTGCTCAATGCGTCTGGTGGCCATAAAGACAAAGTCATGATTAAAGAGATGGAAATTTCAGGTCTTTACTCTACACTTCTTGACTGTGGAGAAGGTAGAAGGGCTAGAGACTGAGTTCAGTCACAGTAGTCAACAATTTAATCAATCATGCTTTCATAATGAAACCTCTGTGAAAACCTATAAATAGTAGAGTTTGAGAAGAATCCTAGTTGTTGAAGACATCAATGTGCTGGGAGGCCGGCACATCCTGTGCGAGAATGGAGACTAAGCATTGCCTGCCCCCCCTCCCCTGAATCAACACCTTGCTCTTTCTCTTCCATTGCATTGTTTCTAATTTGTACCCTTAATAATAAACTGGTAAACTGACTTTGCTGAATTCTGTAAGTAATTGTGTCAAATTAATGAATCTTACAAAGGGGTTATAAGAACCCCAGTTCATAGCTAGTTAACTAGAAGTACAGTGGCCTTCGCTTTCAGGAATTGTGACTGGTGCCTGAGTGGCAGCAGAAATGTGAACCAAATCCTTAACCTGTGGGGTCTGCACTAACTCCAGAAATTGATGTCACAATTTAATTGAATTTTTGGACACCCAGTGGTGTAAAAGAATGTGAGTAAAAACATATCACTTTTAAAATTTGTCTACCTGTATTTTAGTCTGTTCTGTTAGTGGTAGAAGGGGCAGAGATGTATACTATTTAAGGAAGTGGTAAGTTTCCCTTTCATATTTGTGAGACTATCAGAGAGACCTGGATTGGGACATCCACTTCCACCATTACCAGAGAACCAGAGCTTATTATGTTCCACCTCATTCTTTCTTTTCCCTCTTGTTTCAGGCCTTGAGGGGAGGGGGGCCAAGAGACCAGTGTGTACCTTGCTGAAGCCTTGGAGTGCCACTCAGATTTACAAGACAAGAACTTCAGTAACCCGTGAAAGGAAAAGGGGAAAAAAATCTAAGGGAATGGGGTTTTACTCTGAAAGAAGTGACATTTTTCTGATAGATGGAGGTAAAATTCAGAATAAAGGTGAAAAGAGGGAATGTCAAAGAGAAGCTAGATTAGGAATCAAGTAAGCATCCTCAGAGGAACTCCCTGTAAGAGGGTCCAATGTTGTCAAGTGTATTCTTTTTGATAGTCAAGAAAACTTCACATTGGAGCCTTATTATTATTTTTTTTCTCATTGAAAATCTCCTTAATCCTCTAGAAATTAAATTTTACACATACCTGCATGCTCTTGGGGAGACAGGGAATCAATTTTTCATTTCCTCTTGAGCTCTCTGTGAAGAGAGATTCTGAGCAATTAACATGGATTACAAATGGGAAATCCAGGTCAGATAAACACCCCATGATGTATCCAGGAGGGGATAACCAAGTCTATGATCATCAAGAAAGGGAAAGTGTAAGAAATTCAAAAAGAGAAATTCTGTTGGCTCAGTAAAACTATTAGATGCCATCCTCTCTAAGGAGAAGAGAGAGGACTTAGTGAATACTTATGTTATACTTGTTCTTTATGTTCTACTTGAGAGAGTCAATTTCTAGGCAGGTTGATAAGAAGTCTGGGGTCTCCAAGAAGGAGAGAGGTGTCTGGAATTTTCAAGAAGAAGGAGGAAAGAACAAATGTCTCTCTCTCTTTTTTTTTTCCCTCTACATTCCTTAGTTTTAGTAGCATTTTTTTTCCCCCTTTAAACCAGAACCGATGATTACTCAACAAAACAACTCAGTTTGAG
Organism: Odocoileus virginianus; assembly: GCF_023699985.2. Taxonomy (NCBI): domain Eukaryota; kingdom Metazoa; phylum Chordata; class Mammalia; order Artiodactyla; family Cervidae; genus Odocoileus; species Odocoileus virginianus. The sequence goes on from NC_069683.1 coordinate 70,367,543, forward strand.
CTCTGTACTAAGGATTGTATAACAACAACATATCCTGCTTGAGAACAGTTTCTCCTTCCTGAAAACCTTCTAACTAATCCTGTTATTTTAAAATGCATATTATGGGAGTGGGTCTGGTAAGATCTTTCTATTGTTAGATTCTAATCCTGTTATCTTGAAGTGCAAATTGTGGGAATGGGTCTGGTATAATCTTTACAACTTTCAGACATTGTTTTGCTTTATTGTAATAACTAATTAAAAAGATATATAGCTCCCTTGCTAAGACTAGGAGGGGGTCACTTCTGATGTCTATGTCAGAATCTTTCTCTGTCCCTTCCAATGTAATAAAACTTCTGTCACACAAGAGCTCTGAGTGGTCAAACTTGGTCTCTAGTCCTAAAGCTAAATCTTCTTTGGAGATCACAAATCCGACTTTGTTTATCATAAGCTATCATCTTGGCGGCTTCTCCAGGATGTTCAGGACAAGGTAAGAACACTCAGAGCTCTAGCCTGTCTGCTTTTTCAGTATACACATTTTCTGTCTTACTAACTGTATGGTGTGCCTCTGTGTGGATGTAGAATGAAGGAGACACACCAAAATGAGTAAGAAATGAGCATTGAGCCCTGTTCTGCAGTTTTGCAGTGCCTCATAATGACTGAAGGCAGCCCCAAAAAGAAGAGCCTTGTTGGGGGTTTAAACCGACCTGCCAGTGACAGGAGACACCCAAGGTCCCTGCGAGAGGAGCAACCAGAAACGGGCAAAGCATGTAGGCTAAATTTTCCTTTTTCATTCAGCTTTTCCTGTTTTCTTTTACCATTTCATAATTGCGTGGGAAATTAGAACTACTAAGCTAATCTGTCGGATCATAGACTTCCAATGGACTTGTGATTCATGCTGTTACTTTGTACTTTTACTTAGATCCCCACGCTTGGTAGTCATGGGAACCGAGACTTGCTAGAAGAACATTTAGGAGCTAAGTGGAACTAGTGAGTCCTTGTTGTAGCTGTGTTTCCTAACTGTGTATATGGAAGCGCTGCTCGCAAGCATGAGGTTTCTAAGAGCATAGGTCAGGAATCCCAGTTTGGGAGTACAGTGGGATTCTTCTTTCGGTAATACTAGCTCTTAGCAGACTAGAAAAAGCTCTCCAGTAGCTTACTTATGTGGCTATGGCTCATCGCTTCTACTGCAATCAGGACTGTACTCAGGAATGTGAATAGACACATGGAAGATGCACGCTTCCTTTATCAGTCCTAGTTTGGGAAACATTCCAAGAAACTACTCTGTTACACCCTAGGTGTCATCAGAGGAAAAGGGCAAACCAAACAAAGATCGCGGTGGTATGGAGCTAGAAATCAATTTGGGATGCCATCAGGTATACCCATGGTCTGTCTCCACCCAGCGTCGGTGGTAGAAATGGAAGGGATGAGTAAGGCACCAGCGTCAGTTAGGGACAAACTGAGTCTGGCCAGGGAAGGAAAACTTTGGTGGAAAGTCTGTCTCCACTACTATCTACAACAGGGAGGGACACCTCCAATGGAAAGAAGCAGAGGCTCTGATCGCCGCTTCTTTCTCTCTTATAGACGGGAGCTACTCATAGCTCCAGACTCACACCCTTGGATTGTGTCCAGAAAAACGGATAAATTTGACCCCTGGAGTTTAAAGAAGACACATCCGGCTTTCTTTTGCAAATATGCATGGCCACAATATCCGTTGGAGGGCGGCAGACAATGGCAGGTAAAAGGGTCTCTTAATTAAGATAGTGTTTGACAACTAACCCAGTTCTGTAGAAAACAAGGGAAATGGGTAGAAATGCCATAAGTGTTACTCTTTTTCGCTCTGTGAGACATGTCAGGCTTATGTCCTAAGGGTACAGATTTGGGTGTAATCATCTCCCTCCTATCCTCTTATCCTGCCTCTGCCTCTGTATCCAGGGCTCACAACTGAGCAAGTTGAGGGTCATGGGAACCCTCCAGGGAGGGTTGTCTCAGTCTTGATAGAAGTTCAAACAACCCTAGTTCCAACACAGCCTCAGACTACTCATGTTTCGATAGGAAATCAGGCAGTCAAAGTAAAGAAGGTGCAGACAACCAAAACTAAGGGTAAAATACAACATAGAGAAGAGGATGAGACAGAGGATGAGAAAGAGGATGAATATGAGAAAAAGCAGGTTTCTCTAATCTATCCCTGGGAACATATGTGAAGGGTAGCTAGAAAGGAACAGCTACACAACTTACTGCCTCTTCAGGAGGCAACCACTGGAAAAAATAAAAAATCGATAAAAATCCACAAGCTCTTTTCTTACCCAGAGGTACAACAGATAAAGAGAGATCTGGGAGACTATCTAGAGTATCCAGAAAAATACATAGAAGCTTTTACAGGACTAACTTTATGAGCTTACTTGATGACATGTAATGTATGTCTTTGGACGACGCTGACTCCTGACTCTAGAGCTCGAATTTTGGGGGAAGCTACTGCTTTTGGAGATGAATGGCTTGAGTGTGAGGCAAGGGGAAAGTGGGAACATGAAATACCTCTCCTCCCTATGGATAGCCAAGCAGTTCCTATAGCAGAGCCAGACTGGGATTATCACAAAGACAAAGGGATATGGGAGTAGACCCACTTTGTCAATTGCATTATTGAAGGGCTTAAAAGAGCTCAAACCAAGCCTCTAAATTATGCTAAGTTGACTGACAAAGTACAAGGAGAGAAGGAAACTACTGGCGGATTCCCAGAGAGACTTTGGGAAGGTCTTTGAAAGTTCACCAATATTTCTTCTGAGAGTGCAGAGGGAGAGACAATATTAAAAGATACATTTCTCACTCAGTCAGCTCCAGATATCCACCATAAGTTACAAAAACAGGCGTTCAGACCGAATCAGTCTTTAGAGAAACTTTTTCAGCTGACTCAGACAGTATATTACAGTAGAGAATATGAGGAGGAGAAACGACAACAGAAAAGAATCAAAGAAAAGGCCCATGCTCTAGAGATGGCTGGGAAAGCTGCTATGAGTCAGCCTGAAGAGGAAAATGCCCAGAGGAGCCCAGGTGAAAAGGGACAGACTTGCTGTTGCTGAGGAAAAGAGGAACATCTCAAGCGAAGTTGCTTTCAGGAGTCTAAGCACCCCCTTCTCCCGGCTCTCTGTTCAGTCTGTAAAGGACCATGATGGAGAAAGGAATGCCCCCAGAGGTGTGGGTTCCAGGGGTTGGACTCTCAGGACAGTCAGGATTGAAGGTGCCCAGGGGTCCCTACACAAGCTCCCATCTTAATAACACCTGAGGAAGCCTGGGTGTTAATAACTGTGGGGGCCAAGGAGTCGATTTTCTTTTGGACACTGAGCCATCTTTCTCTGTGTTCACTGAAGCCCCTGGCCCACTTTCCTCCCAATCCACTAATGTAATGGGACTGTTAGGACGAGACAAATGCTATTATTTCAGTCATCCTTTAAGTTGCATCTGAAACTCTGTGTTATTTTCTCACAGTTTCTGAGTTTGTGATCGTGCTGGGATCTCCTTCACAACTTCTGGGGAGGGATATACTAAACAAGGTCCAGGCCTCTGTATTCATGAATATGGAGCCAACTCTCTCTCTCATTAATTGAACAAAATGTAAATCTTAAAGTTTGGGCTGATGGTAAAACTGTGGTTTGAACACAAAATGATGTTCCTGTTATTATTAAGTTCAGAAATGCTCACCTATTTCCACAACAAAAGTAATAAATGATGCACTAGATGAGATGGATTTCATTGATATCTTCAGGACATTCCATCCAAATGCAGAAGAATGTGCCTTCTTCTCAAGTGCACGTGGAACATTCTTCAGGAGAGACCACATCCTGGGTGACAAATCAAGCTTCAATAACTTTAAGAAAATTAAAATTGTATCAAACATCTTCTCCAACTACAACTCTATGAGACTAGATATCAATTATAAGAAAAACAAAAACAAAAACTGTAAGAAACAAAAACACATGGACGTTAATCAATAAACTTCTAAATAACCAACAGGTTGCTGAAGAAATAAAAAAGGAATTCAAAAAATTTCTAGAAACAAATGACAATGAAATCACTACAATTCAAAACCTATGGAATTCAACAAAAGCAGTTCTAAGAGGAAAATTTATAGCAATACAATCCTACCTCAAGAAACAAGAAAAATATCAAATAGACAACCTAACTTTGCACCTAAAGCAACTGGAAAAAGATGAACAAAACCCCCACAATTAGTAGAAGGAAAGAAATCATGAAGATCTGGGCAGAAATAAATGAAAAAGAAATGAAAGAAACCAATAGTAAAGATCAATAAAACTAAAACTTGTTCTTTGAGAAGATAAACAAAATTGACAAACCTTTAGCCAGACTCATTAAGGAAAAAAGAGAGAAGAATCAAGTCAACAAAATTAGAAATGAAAAAATAGAGATTACAACAGACAGTGCAGAAATACAAAGCATTAAAAGAGACTATTAGGGACAACTATATGGCAATAAAATGGATAACCTGGAAGAAATGAACAGATTCAATCTCTCAAGACTGAAGTAGGAAGAAATAGAAATGATGAACAAGACAATTACAAGCACTGAAATTGAAGCTGTGATTAAAAAATCTCCCAAAAAACAAAAGCCCAGGACCAGATGGCTTTATAGGAGAATTCTATCAAACATTCAGCGAATAGTTAATGCCTATCCTAAAACTCTTTCAAAAAATTGCAGAGGAACAAACATTTCCAAACTCATTCTATGAGGCCACCACCACCCTGATACCAAAACCAGACAAAGACAACACACAAAAAAGAAAATTACTGGCCAATATCATTGAGGAACACAGGTGCAAAAACCCACAACAAAATTTTAGCCTAGAGAATTCAGCAAAATATCAAAAGCTCATATGCCATGATCAACTTGGGTTTATTCGAGGGATGCAGGGATTCTTCAGTATATGCAAATCAATTGATGTGATACACCATTCTAACAAACTGAAAGACAAAAACCATATGATAATCTCAATATATGCAGAAAAAGCCTTTGACAAACTTTATCACCAAATTATGATTAAAACTCTTCAAAAAATTGGCATTGAAGGAACCTACCTCATCATAATAAAGACCATACATGTTAAGCCTAAAGCAAACATTATTCTCAGTGGTGAAAAACTGAAAGCATTCCGCCTAAGATCAGAAACAAAACAAAGGTGTCCACTTTCACCATTGTTATTCAATATAGTTCTCGAAGTTCTAGCTATAGCAATCATAAAAGAAAAAATAAATAAAAGGAATCTGATCAGAAAAGAAGTAAAGCATTCACTGTTTGCAGATGACATGACACTGTACATAGAAAACCCTAAAGATAGTACCAGAAAATCACTAGAGCTAATCAGTGAATTTAGCAAAGTTGAAGGATACATCCACTGGGTCATCGAGAAAGCAAGAGAGTTCCAGAAAAAAATCTATTTCTGCTTTATTGACTAGGCCAGAGCCTTTGACTGTGTGGATCATAATAAACTGGAAAATTCTGAAAGAGATGGGAATACCAGACCACCTGACTTGCCTCTTGAGAAATCTGTATACAGGTCAAGAAGCAACTGTTAGAACTGGGCATGGAAAAACAGACTGGTTCCAAGTAGGAAAAGGAGTACGTCAAGGCTGTATATTGTCATCCTGCTTATTACATCATGATAAGCACTGGGCTGGGTGAAGCACAAGCTGGACTCAAGATTGCTGGGAGAAATATCAATAACCTCAAATATGCAGATGACACTACCCTTATGGCAGAAAGTGAAGAACTAAAAAGCCTCTTGATGAAATTGAAAGAGGGGAGTGAAAAAGTTGGCTTAAAGCTCAACATTCAGAAAACTAAGATCATGGCATCCAGTCCCATCACTTCATGTCAAATAGATGGGGAAACAGTGGAAACAGTGGCTGACTTTATTTTGGGGGAGCTCCAAAATCACTGCAGATGATGACTTGAACCATGAAATTAAAAGACACCTGCTCCTTGGAAGGAAAGGTATGACCAACCTAGACAGCATACTAAAAAGCAGAGACATTATTTTGCCAACAAAGTCTGTCTAGTCAAGGCTATGGTTTTTCCAGTGGTCATGTATGGATGTGAAAGTTGGACTGTGAAGAAAGCTGAGCACCAAAGAATTGATGCTTTTGAACTGTGGTGTTGGAGAAGACTCTTGAGAGTCCCTTGGACTGCAAGGAGATCCAAGCAGTCCATCCTAAAGGAGATCAGTCCTCGGTGTTCATTGGAAGAACTGATGTTGAAGCTGAAACTCCAATACTTTGGCCACCTGATGCGGCAAACTGCCTCATTTGAAAAGACCCTGATGCTGGGAAAGATTGGAGGCAGGAGGAGAAGGGGATGACAGAGGATGAGATGGTTGAAAGGCATCACCAACTCAATGGACATGGGTTTGGGTGGACTCCAGGAGTTGGTGATGGACAGGGAGAACTGGTGTTCTGTGTTTCATGGGATTGCAAAGAGTTGGACACAACTGAGCGACTGAACTGAACTGAACTAAACTGAAGGATACAAAATCAATACACAGAAATTACTTGCATTTCTATATACTAGCAATGAGAAATCAGAAAGAGAAAATAAGGAACAATCCCATTCACCATTGCAACAAAAAGAATAAAATGTCTGTGAATAAACTTATCTAAGGAGACAAAGAACTGTACACAGAAAATTATGACACTAATGAAAAAAATCAAAGATGACATAAACAGATGGAAAGATATTCCATGATTCTTGGTAGGAATAATCACTATTGTGAAAATGACTATATAACCAAACACAAACTACAGACCCAATATGTTCCCTATCAAGTTACCAATGACATTTTTCACAGAACTAGAACAAAATTTTCATAATTCATTTGGAAATACAAAAGATCCTGAAAAGCCAAAGCAGTTGAGAAAGAAGAATGGAGCTGGAGGAATCAAACTTCCTGACTTCAGACTATACTACAAAGCCACAGTCATCAAGACAGTATGGTACTGTAACAAAAACAGAAATATAGGCCAATGGAACACGTTAGAAAGCCTTGAAATAAACCCATGCACCTAGGGGCACCTTATTTTTGACAAAGGAGGCAGGAATATACAACGGGGCAAAAACAGCCTCATCAATAAGTAGTGCTGGGAAACCTGGACAGCTACATATAAAAGGATAAATTAGAAAACTGCCTAACACCATAAACAAAAGTAAAATCAAAATGGATTAAAGACCTAAATGTAAGACCAGAGACTATAAAACTCTTAGAGGAATACATAGGCAGAACTCTCCATCACAAAAATCGAAGCAAAATCCTCTATGGCCCACCTCCTAGAGTAATGGAAAAAAAAAAAAAGTAAATAAGTGGGGCCTGTTTAAACTTAAAGCTTTTGCACAGAACAGGAAACTATAAGCAAGGTGAAAAGACAACCCTCAGAATGGCAGAAAATAATAGCAAATGAAACAACTGACAAAGGATTAATTTCCAAAATATACAAGCAGCTCATACAGCTCAATACCAGAAAAACAAACAACCCAATTAAAAAGTGAAGAAAAGACCTAAACAGACATTTCCCCTAAGAAGACTTACAGATGGCTAACAAACACATGAAAAGATGCTCAACATCGCTCATTATTAGAGAAATGCAAATCAAAACTACAATAAGATATCACCCCACACAGGTCAGAATGGCTATCATCAAAAATTCTGCAAACAATAAATGCTGGAGAGGGTGTGGAGAAAAGGGAATGCTCTTGCACTGTTGGTGGGAATGCAAGTTGATACAGCCACTATGGAAGACAGTATGGAGATTCCTTTAAAAATCTAGGAATAAACCTGCCATGTGACCCAGCAATCCCACTCCTAGGCATTCACCCTGAGGAAACTGAGCCTGAGAAAGACACATGTACCCCACCATTCAGTGCAGCACCATTTGCAGTAGTTAGGACATAGAAGCAGCCCAGATGGACGTTGAGAGATGAATGGATGAAGAAGCTGTGGTACATGTACACAATGGAATATTACTCAGCCATAAAAGGAATGCATTTGAATCAGTTCTAGTGTGGTGGAAGAACCTAGAACCTAGAGTGAAATGAGTCAGAAAGAGAAAGATAGATATCGTATTCTAATGCGTATATGTGGAATCTAGAAAAACAGTGCTGAAGAATTTATTTACAGGGAAATGGAGATGCAGACATTACAAATAGACTTATGGACATGGGGAGAGGGGAGGAGAGGGTGAAATGTATGGAAAGAGTAACATGGAAACTTACAATACCATATGTAAAATAGATAACCTATGGGAATTTTCTGTATGGCTCTGGAAACTCAAACAGGGACTCTGTATCTACCTAGAGGGGTGGAATGGGGAGGGAAATGGGAGGGATGTTCAAAAGGGAGGGGACTTGTGTGTGTATATATATATATATATATACACACATACACACACACACACACACACACACACACATATATATAAATACTTGTGGATGACTCATGTTCAGATTTGACAGAAAACAACAAAATTCTGTAAAGCAATTATCTTTCAATTAAAAAAATAAATAAAATAAGAAAATTCAAAGGAACAAGAGCTATTAATTCTCTGTTAGAGTCCATGCAACACTCCTATTTTGGTTGTAAAAAGTCAAATGATAAATGGAGACTAGTTCAAGATTTATGGATAGTAAATGAGGCAGTGGTTCCTTTACACCCCATGGGGCCTAATCTTTATACTTTATTGTTGAAAAACCCCCCATGGGTTAAATATTTCTCACTAATTGATTTAAAAGATGCCTTCTATTCTGTACCATTGGCAGAGGAAAGTCAATTTCTATTTGCCTTTGAAGACCCTACACAGCCAACTTCTCAGTTAAGCTGGACAGGTTTGCTCCAGGGATTTTGTGACAGCCCCCAACTATTTGGGTAAAGTTTGTCACCAGATCAACAAAATTTTAATAGCCCTGAGGCAGTAGTGTTATAATATGTACATGATATCCTGCTCTGCTGTGCTGAGACAGAGGAAGCTTGCTCACAAACCTCAGAAAACTTCCTAAACTTTTTGGCTGGCTGAGGTTATAAGGCATCAAGGGAAAAGACTCAGGTTTGTCAACAATCTGCTAAATATCTGTGCCTAATCATAGCAGAAGTTACTAGGGCCATGGGCCCCAAAAGAATTAAACCTATATTAAATCATCCTCTACTTATGAGTTTAAGACAATTGAGAAGATTTTTTGGAATCACAGGCTTCTGCCTCATTTCGATTCCAGATTATGGGAAACTTGCCTGGCCTTTATATAAACTTATAACCGAAACTCAGCAGGTCCAAACCAACAAGCTGGTTTGGTTCCCGAAACTCAAAAACCTTTTAAGACTCTTCAAACTGCTCTCCTGCAGGCTCCTGCTTTAAGCCTGACCACAGGATCAGAGTTCAATTTGCTTCTCACTGAAAGAAAAGGCATGGCCTTGGGAGTTATGACAACCCGAGGGCCTCACCAGCAGCCTATAGGATACCTGAGCAAAGAACTGGACATTGCGGCACATGGGTGGCAATACTGTCTCAGAGTAATTGCTGAAATTGCCTTAGTAGCGCCCAAAGCTCTCAAGACTATTAACGGGTGAGACCTTACCGTACTGAGTTCTCATGATGTGAGTGGAATCTTAAACTCTAAAGTTAATATTTGGATGACAGACAGTCAGCTTCTTAAATACCAGTCATTGTTGTTTGAAGGACCAATAATTAAGCTTACAGTTGTGGAAACAAATCCTGCCACTTTCCTTTCTGAAAAGGAAGATGAAACACACTATCACGATTGTCCCCAATTCCTAACTTTAAATTATGCAGCTCAGGAAGCTTTAATGGATACCCCATTAGACAATTCTGACACGAATGTATTTATAGATGGCAGGTTTTTTTTTTTTTTTTTTTGGTTCGGGATGGGAAATGGAAAGCAGGTTACTCTGTGGTTACATCTAAACAGGTTTTAGAGACAAAATATCTTCTCCCCAGTACAAGCGCCCAATTGGCCGAGTTTGTTGCTTTGACCTGAGCCTTAGAATTAAGTAAAGGGCAGCAAGTAAATATCTACACTGATTCTAAGTATTCTTATTTGACTTTACATGCTCATGCTGCAATATAGAAAGAGGGACAATTTAAAACAGAAACAGGAGGACCTATTAAACATTTCAAAGAGGCTGAGAGACTTAACTGCTGTTTACTGTCCTAAAGAACTAACTGGCACACACTGGAAACAGTAAGGCAGGGACGCGAGTAAAGCAGCCAGTGGAAGTCAGTTGGTCAGTTCCCAAGCCAGAAACGTGGTGCTTTACGAACTCCCTCGCCTACAAACGCCCCTAGTCTGGACAGCTCCTGCCAAACAGGAAAAACCAAAATACACTGAAGAAGAACTAGAAAGATATGAGAAAAGAGGAGCAAAAATTGCTGATAAAGGATGGTTACAGTCTGAAGACAGACGACGAATAATTCCTGAAAATGCTCAATGGAAAATTCATAAGGGTTTACACCAGAGTTTTCATTTAGGTGTTGAGAGCATTTACCAGATGGCTTCTAGACTATTGGAGGGTAAAAATGTAATGAAAACTTTAAGGAATATTGTCAAGGGATGTTAAATTTGTCAGAAAAATAACCCAAAGACTGAAAAGTTAGCAAAAACTGGGTTACAATGAAATGAAAAGTATCCTGGAGAGGATTGGGAAACTGATTTTACTCCAATGCCAAAACCAGATTTTCCTGCTTACAGGTCTGGGCAGACACTTTTACTGAACGGATTGACGCCTTTCCTTGCTGTAGTGAGCAGGCTAAGGAAGTTATAAAATTTTTAATCCATGAAATTATTCCCAGGTTTGTGGTGCTGCGGGGTCTCCAGAGTGACAATGGCTCTGCTTTTAAAGCTGCTGTAACTCAAGGGGTATCAGAAGCTCTAGGAATAAAATAGGACTTACACCGCTCCTGGAGACCCCGATCTTCAGGAAAGGTAGAAAAGGCTAATGGCATTATTAAGAGACATCTGTGTAAATTAACTCAAGAGACTCAGGACAATTGGCTTAAAGTTCTACCCATAGCTTTAATGAGGGCTTGGACTGCCCCTAGAAAGGGTGGACTGTCCCTCTTTGAATGTATCTGTGGAAGACCCTTCTTAAGCACAGACATTGTTATAGACCCTGAAGCCTTAGAATTAGCTACGTGACTCAGCTTTCAGCCTTTCAACATACATTATGGAAACTCCAGAAGGTAACTCCTGATCCAGGCTCTGAGTCCAACAAGCTGCTCTTTGAGCCATGCACTGAGGTCCTGATATATACATTGGGATCTGGAGGGTAATCTCTCTTGGCCCTCTAGGAAGGCCCTTACCAGGTGATTCTTTTTCTCTCACAGCTGTCAAGGTGCCAGGAATTGATTCCTGGGTGCACACACACGAGTTAAAAAGCGGCACCCTAACCAAAACTAAACAATGTCATTTTATGTTTTTATCCTCTTATACTTTCACTTTTTACTTTTCAGATGGGCCTGATAATCTGTGTGGGCCTGCTTCTGCTGACTCCAAAAGTCCCAATTCTGCCATTTGACCCTTAAGACAACACTTTCCTGTCCTGGGCTCATTCTTACACTGCATTCCACAATTGGTTTAATTGCTGGGTCTGCAGAGCACTTCTCTCTTCATCAGTTGAAAATTTCCCATGGTAGGTTTCTCCATTTCAAAGAAAATACTTTCTTCAACTCTGCGAATACCTTCACCAACAGCTATCACAGGTGATGCCTATCTTTAATCTGATGACATCTATCAATTAACTAACTATGTGACTGGTGTAACACTTTGTACATTAACTATGGACATAATGTGACTTTCAACTTTGATTATACATTATCTTGGTTTAATAACTAGTTTGCTGCACATAAGAAGGTAAATGGGTCTTGATCTGGTGGTTTCCTACCTGATGTTTATCAAGGGATGAGGACATATGACTCACTCCTGAAAAGGGACGTCTACTACATAATGGTCCCATATGCTGGGAACAAATAGAGCCATCCCCAGAAGTTAGCCAACAACTTAATTATAATTATTGGAAACAATTGGGATTTTTGCCTCAAGAAATATGCAACACGATCATCCCTGTGTTTTCCAATCCCAGGTCAGTCCCTCCTTTCGCCTGGCCAGGAACTCTTGGGACTGGATCCCTCAGTCACACAGGTTTGCTCCAATTGAGACCTACTGGATATGTAGTTCTTACCCATGGGCATGGCTTCCCACTGACTGGATAGGGAGATGCACCTTAGGTTTAACTTTTCCTCATGGCTTCATATTTTCAGAGCTTCCAGAGAAGCCTGCTAATCTGTCACACCTTAAAACTCGCTGGGCAAAGTCTGTATTTCACTGGTATGGCTATCTGGCTGCAATATTCATTCCTTTCTGGGAACTACAGATGTTGTGTTATGAATTGATGCTCTGACTAACTTTACTCAACAGACTTTACAAGATTCTAAAAAAGCTATTTCAGCCCTTAGTGCTGAACAAATACAAATTAGAAAGGTGGTTTTACAAAACAGATTGGCCTTAGATATTCTAACAGCCACACAAGGAGGAACTTGTTCTATTATCAATATCCAATGTTGTACGTATATGCCAGATATGAGTACTGATGTTACTCACTTTACTAAACACATGAACAAAATGAATCAGGCTATTGATTCTCCTGAAGCCACCATCACCTCACTTTGGGAAATGTTAACTAGCTCCCTATGGTGGAAAACCATCTTAATTGTAATCCTCCTAATTTTTCCGTTTTTACTGTTTGTTCCCTGCATCTGTAACTGTGTAACTGGATTTGTTTCTAATCGTCTGAAAGCTTTTAAGTTACAAATGGTTGTTCAGTCTCCTACACCTCCTCCAACTATTACTTGGGATCCCTGGATCAGAAACACTCCATATGAGGGTTAGGAGAATATGTTGCCTCAACAGTTTAGGGATGATGCCCCTCAACAGCAGGAAGTAGTTATAGAAAGAAAATGATGTCCCTCCCTGGGCAACATAATTCTCCTAAAAGAAAAGGGAGAGGAGATGAGAGAGTCAATTTTAGATAGGTTGATAAGAAGTTTGGGGTCCCCAGATTGTAGAGAGGGGTCTGGGGCTCCCGAAGAGGAGATAGGGGTCTGGAATTCTCAAGGAGGAGGAAAGGACAAAGGTCTTTTCCCCCCTACATTCCTTAGTCTTAGTCACATCCCCCCCCCCCCTTTAAATTTGCTGGTTGCACAACAAAACAAGTCAGTTTAAACTCTGTCCTAAGGATTATATAATGACATTTTATCCTGCTTGAGGACAGTTTCTCCTTCCTGAAAACCTTCCGACTAATCCTGTTATCTTAAAATGTATATTATGGGAGAGGGTCTGGTAAGGTCTTTTTATTGTTAAGTTCTAATCCTGTTATCTTAAAATGTAAATTGTGGGGGTAGGTCTTGTAAAGTCTTTACAACCTTAAGACATACTTTTGACATTTTGTAATAACTAATTTAAAAAGTATATAGCTCCCTTGCTAAGACTAGTGAGGGGGGCACTCTCCACCCCCTTCTGATGTCTATGTCAGAAGCTTTCTCTTTCCCTTTCACTGTAATAAAACTTCTGCCACACAAGAGCTCTGCGTGGTCAAGCCTGGTCTCTGGTCCCAAAGCTAAATCTTCTTCGGAGATCACGAATCCGACATCATTCACTGTAAGCTATCATGCTGAAACATTTTGCAATGTTTATTGCAAATTATTTAGAGATTGTTGCAAGGTTGTTTCCATGGTTACAAAAGGCCAGTCTTAAAAGGGAATTTGGGACTTGACGTCCTAAATATTTGGAGGGATTCATGCTTTGAATGTGTGTGTGTGTGTGTGTGTGTGTGTGTGTGTGTGTGTGTGTTAAAGGCATGAATCTAGTTTTCTAGCTTATATTTGAGGGCCACTGAAGATGTTGTTGCTACTGCTAAGTCACTTCAGTCGTGTCTGACTCTTAGCGACCTCATGGACTGCAGCCTACCAGGCTCCTCTGTCCATGGGATTTTCCAGGCAAGAGTACTGGACTGTGGTGCCATTGCCTTCTCCAACTGAAGATGTTTGGAGGGCCTAAATATGTGAACTGAGATTGGAGGGGAATTTATATTTTTGTATTTGGATTGTGTGTGTTTCCAACCATGTAAATCCTTCAGTTCCTGATGATATAGATTTTACTTTAAAAGTTAAGAGAAAGATGTAGGGCAGACTGTAGTAAATGGATTGACTTCTAGTTAATTCACTTATATACTATGGAATATTCAAATGATCTTGTTCCTGGTGGGAATTGGGGGGATTACTGTAAGCCGAGGATTGCATAAAATTGACTCTGATGTAAATGTCTTATCTTCTTAAACTTACAGATTGTGAGGGCCAAAGCTATGACTTACATACTTTTTAATATTTATGTTACTTGTGCACCATACTGGCACAGGATAGGCCTATGACTAGTTAGTTGGCTGCCTGAGTCAATAGCAGAAAGTATTATGTAAAGAGAAGACTAAAACATTCAATATATTTCAAGTGATGGATAAGGCTTTTAAAAGGATGCAGACAGTATTTCTTAGAATATCTAGGTTTTTAAGACAAATTGAATGCATAAATTTGTCTGTGTATAAAAATGAAATTATGTTAATAAGATTAGTACAATTCATGTTCATCTTTTTCCTGAAATTTGCATCATCTGAAAAGAAATAGAAAATCTGGAGTCTAAATAAAATATTATGACAAATTAGAAGGATACAATTGAACTTTAATGGAAGAGTCAGTAATGTTTTGTGAACCTAGACTACTGAACGAAGTGAAATGAAAGTTGCTCAGTTGTGTCTGACTCTTTGCGACCTCATGGACTATACAGTCCATGGAATTCTCCAGACCAGAATACTGGAGTGGGTAGCCTTTCCCTTCTCCAGGGGATCATCCCAACTCAGGGATCGAACCTAAGTCACCTCCATTGCAGGAAGATTTTTTTTTTTTTTTTTACCAGCTGAGCAATAAGGGAAGACCAAGAATACTGTAGTGGGTAGCCTATCCTTTCTGTAGCAGATCTTCCAGACCCAGGAATTGAACCAGGGTCTCCTGCATTTCAGATGAATTCTTTATGAACTGAGCTTTCAGGGAAGCCCCACCTACTTGTATCCTAACTCACTGAACTAATGCCCTTTGTGAATCAGACCCTAGAATCCAGAGATTGCTTGCATTTGATTTCAATCTCTGACACTCACTAGCTATGTGACCCTGGGCAAGATTCGTCATTTCTCTATGCCTCAGTTTCCACTCTATAATTTGTGTTGATAATAGCCCCTACCCTTAAGAGTAATTGTAAGAATTAATGGCTTAATTAATGAATTAATACATTCATGGGCGGGCTTCCTTTTGGCTCAGCTGGTAAAGAATCTGCCTGCAAATGTGGGAGATCTGGGTTCGATCCCTGAGTTGGGAAGATCCGCTGGAGAAGGGAAAGGCTACCCACTCCAATATTCTAGCCTGGAAAAATTCCATGCACTGTATAGTCCATGGGGTCGCAAAGAGTCAGACACAAGTGAAACTTTCACTTTCACATGAGTGTGCAGATAAGCCTGATATGTATTAAGTGATCAAAAGTGTTATTTGTGAAGATAATGATTGTACTCATTCATAGTTGATCTTGTAACAAATTATCAAAACTTTGATACTGAAACAGATAATTATGTTATCTTACTATCTTACCTTCATATCTTACAATATTACCTTTTGTTAACTGTAGGTTAGAAGTTTGGTACAAATCTCTGTATTCTTGTTTAAGTGTAAGCAAAGGTTCATTTCCAACTTCTAAAAACTGCTGTACTCTTGGATCATGGTCCCCTTCCTCTGTCTTCAAGGTCAACAAAGATAGGTGAAGTGTCATCTTTCTGTCCTTCTTTCCTGGTTGGAAATCCTAGTCAGGAATTATTTTTCACACTTAACAATTCATGTGATTACTTTGAACCTACCTAGGTACTCCAGGATACTCTCCCCATCTCAAAGTCTTTGCCTTAGTCATATGTGCAAAGTACTTTTTGACATAAAAGATAACATATTCACAAGTTCTGAGGACTGTTGCATATAGATCTTTCCTAGGGGTGGTGGGGATGAGTGTATACTATAATGGTGATAGCCTTGCAGTTGAGAGCAAGATTTGAGTCAGAAATCATTGCACTTTTTAAGATGATCTTTGGGGGGATTTTTCAGTTTCTGTAATATTTCAGAGTAGAAAAGAAGTAGTAACCAACTGCCCTAGAATCTATGTCTAATAAAGTGCTTATAAGCTGTGTCCTCTAGAGCATTATTTTTGTGAAAGAATGGACATGAAATGAAAAACAAATTAAGTATGTGTAAGAGGGCTCACATCTGTTTTCAGATAAGATGGATAATAAAAGCAAATTCAATCTAAATTTTTAATGACAAATTATTTACTATGTCAATATAGTAATATGCATGTGACTTCTCAGAAGGATTGTATAGCTTTTCCTGGACTTATTTGGCTATGAAGCTTTTACTTTTACTTACTTCCTTAAGGCTTCTGAATTAACCTCATAAAGTGATGGTCCATGCATTTGGCATTCTAATAATTTACTTGGCCAAAGTCTTTCATTGCTTAGAAGGCAGATTTTCAAGGAGACTACCCTCTGACCACATTTAAATGTTGTCTTATCTATAACATCCTCTTTAGAACATATTTTGTTTTCAAAATTTAGGAAGGGGTTTATACTACTCAGTGTATTGGGAAGCATTGTCCTACTGAAAGTAACCAATGCTTTTTATTATTGGTAAAATAATAACTGCTGTAATTAATATTTATATTTTATATGTTTAATATTGCAAGGCACTGACTAAGGATTTTGTAAGTATCATTTCCCTAATTCCTCATGACAAAACTTATGAAGTAGGTACAATAATTATGAAGAAACTGGGACTGAGTAAACACTGGGTTTGGAAATAAAACCTAAGCTTTTTTTCTTCACAGTGTGTCCTTTTATTTACTGTGTTGTATTGCCATTGCTATTGTTTCTGTTCAGTTGTTAAATTGTGTCCAGCTCTTTGCAATTCTATGGACTGCATCATGCCAGGCTTCTCTGTCCTTCACTATTGCACTGTTTGCTCAAACTCATGTCCATTGAGTTTGTGATGTCATCCAACCGTCTTATCCCTGCCACCCCCTTCTCCTCTTGCCCTCAATTTCCCCTGAATCAGGGTCTTTTGCAGTGAGTCAGCTTTTCGCAGCAGATGGCCAAAGTATTGGAGCTTCAGCTTCAGCATTAGCCCTTTCAGTGAATATTCGGGGTTGACTTTCTTTAGGATTCACTGGTTTAATCTTCTTGCTGTCCAAGGGACTCTCAAGAATTTCCTCTAACACCACAGTTGAAAGCATTAATTCTTCAGTTCTCAGCCTTCTTTATGGTCCAACTCTCACATCCATACATGACTACTGGAAAAACCATGGCTTTGACTATATGGACCTTTGTAGGCAAAGTGATGTTTCTGCTTAATACACTGTCTATGTTTGTCATAGCTATTCTTCCAAAAAGCAAGTGTCTTTTAATTATGTGGCTGCAGTTAACACCTGCATCGATTTTGGAGTCAAAACCACGAAATCTGACAGTATCCTTCTATTTGTATGAAGTGATAGGACTGGATGGCATGATGTTAGTTTCTTGAATACTGAGTTTAAAGCCAGCTTTTTCACTTTCCTCTTTCACCTTCACCAAAAGGCTCTTTAGTTCATCTTCACTTTCTGTGATTAAAGTGGTATCATTTGCATGACTGACGTTGTCAATATTTCTTATGGAAATCTTGATATCATGGCAAGCTTGTGATTCATCCAGCCCAGCATTTCTCTTAATATAATCTGCATATACATTAAATAAGCAGAGTGATTATATACAGCCTTAATGTTTTACTTTCCCAATTTGGAACCAGTCCTTTGTTCCATGTCCAGTTCTAACTGTTTCTCATTATCCTGCTTACAGGTTTCTCAGGAGGCAGGTAATATGGTTTGGTACTCCCACATCATTAAGAAATTTCCAGCTTATTGTGATCCACACAGTCAAAGGCTTTAGTGCTGTCAATGAATCAGAGGTAGATTTTTTTTTTTTAATTCCCTTGCTTTTTCTATAATTGAATAGATGTTAGCAATTTGATCTCTGGTTCCTCTGCCTTTTCTAAAACCATCTTGAACATCTAGAAATTCTTGGTTCAAGTACTGTTGAAACTTAGCTTGGGGAACTTGGAGCATTATTTGCTAGCATGTGAAATGAGTGCTGTTGTGCAGTAGTTTAAACATTCTTTGCTATTGCCTTTCTTTGGGATTGGAATGAAAACTGAACTTTTCCATTTCTGTGGCCATGGCTGAGTCTTCCAAATTTGCTGGTGTATTGAGTGCAGCACTTTCACAGCATCATCTTTTAGGATCTGAAATAGCTCAGCTGGAATTCCATCATCTCCATTAGCTTTGTTTGTAATAATACTTCCTAAGGCCCACTTGAGTTCACATCCCAGGATGTCTGGCTCTAGGTGAGTGACCACACCACCGTGGTTATATAGGTCATTAAGAGCTTTTTTGCACACTTCTTTTGTGTATCCCTGTCTCCTCTTTTTAATTTTTTCTACTTAGGCTCTTGCTGTTTTTGTCTTTTTTTGGCCTATCTTTGTATGAAATATTCTTTTGGTATGTCCAATTTACTTAAAAATTTCTCTTGTCTTTCCCATTCTCTCATTTTTGTCTATTTATTTGCACTGATTACTTAGGAATGCTTTCTTTTCTCTCTTTGCTGTCTTCTGGAACTCTGCATTCAGTTGAGTATATCTTTCTCTTTATCCTCTACCTTTTGCTTATCTTCTTTTCTCAACTATTTGTAAGTCCCCAGACAATCACTTTGCCTTCTTGCGCTTCTTTTTCTTGGAGATGGTTTTGATTATTAGCTCCTGTACAATGTTGTGAACCTCCATCCATCAATTTTCAGGCACTCTGTCTACCAGATCTATTCCCTTGAATGTATTCATTTCTTTCATTGTATAATCATAAGAGATTTGATTTTGGTCATACCTGAATGGCCTACTGGTTTTCCATGCTTTTTTTTTTTTTTTTTTTTGAGCCTGAATTTTGTAATAAGGACCTGATGATCTGAGCCACAGTCAGCTCCTGGTCTTATTTTTGCTGACTCTACAGGGCTTTTCCACATTCAGATGCAAAGAATATAATCAATTTGATTTCAGTACTGACAATCTGGTGAGGTCCATCTCGTGAGACATCTCTACAATGTCTCTTGTGCTGTTTGAAGATAGGGTTTGCTATGACAAACACTCAAATAAATGGGGCATAACCTTGGATTACTGTGATATTGAATGGTTCACCTTGGAAATGAACCAAGATCATTCTGTCATTTTTGAGATTGCAACGAAGAATTGCATTTAAGACTGTTTTGTTGACTATGAGGGCTATATCATTCCTTCTAAGGGATTCTTGCCAATAGTAATAGATATAATGGTCATCTAAATTAAATTCTCCCATTCTTATCCATTTTAGTTCACTGATTCCTAAAATTTTGATGTTGACTCTTGCCTTCCCCTGTTTGACCACTTTCAATTTAACTTGATTCATGGACCTAAGATTCCAGATTTCTATGCAGTATTGTTATTTACAGCATTGGATTTTACTTTCACCACCATATACGGTCAAAAATGAGGGTCATTTCTGCTTTGGCTCAGTCTCTTCATTCTTTCTGGAGCTATTTCCTTGCCCTACCCCAGCAGTATATTGGACACCTACCTTCTTCGTGGGTTCATTTTGAACATTAAATCTTTTTGGCTTTTCATGCTGTTCGTGGGGTTCTTGAGGCAAGAATACTGAAGTGGTTTGCCATTCCCTTCTACAGTGGATCACGTTTTGCTGGTCCCCAACTAACTGGGGCATGCCCTTCAACCACTCAGTGAAGCTGGATGACATGCCTGGTGCCCTGGCTGTCCCATAGCTGGTCTGTGTTTAGTGTTTAAATCTTCACTGGCCATCGGGTGTCAGCCAACACAAGGCCAAGGGTAGAGACAAAGGCCCTGCTGGAGTGGTTGGTAAGGCGGCAGGAGCTGGGAACCCCCAGGAGGGCACACTGGCCACCCTGCAGCTGACCCGCTTCCCGGGAGTCTCTGTGCACCGTGGAGCTGGTCCACCACCCAGGAGGGGACAGCGCCCTGGTGCTCCACTGCCCCTGATCGCCATGGGGCTGATCTGCTGCCACCGCAGGTCCTGCAATGGGAACTGGGTGCACCGGTCATTACCCTGCTTCCTCCTCCATCTCCAGGGTGATCTTCACAAAGCTGATTCCCAGGCCACCAATGCCTCTTCAGACAGTTGCAGGCATGTTATCCTGCGGCCACCTTAGAAAACGATGCCCACTATAAATACGGTTATAAATATAGCATAAACAGTAAATATAAGGGCATTTTTAAATTTGAAAGTGGACAATGGAGACTAAGTAGACAATCTTGGGGTAAGGTAGGTATATCCAGATGCACCTAGACAGGGTAGATACACACATATCTGTTCCTTTTCCTAAACATAAGCTGACTTTTTATATAATACCTTATTTCTTTCCACAATATGACTGCCACATAAATATTTAACCCAATATAGAACCCTGACTCTCAACTAATCAGTCTGTTAACTGCTTTGTGCAAATTAGGTTATATCACGAGCTTCTGAGTTGATTTATTTGGGAACTAAGTTACATTAAGGAGTCCTCAGAAAAGACCCCAGTGAGAAGACCCATAGAGAGTTAAGGTGGGTGCCTTCTGGATATGGCATTTGAAGTAGGTTTCTTCTCCAAGTCTAAAAGCACTGAAAAGACAAAAACAAAAGAGTTTTGAGGTAGCTGGAGAATAAAGATTCCTAGAGTTGGACAATAAGATTGTACAACCCTCCTAAAAGGACACAGAGTCCCTGTTGACTAGAAAGTCTGGCCGATCGGTGACAATTACCTGGTAGTTGGGAAAGGTGATTCACTGAGCTGACATTGCTTGATTAAAATATCTTGAAAGTATTCAAATCCTCTTTGCTTTGATTTTACATTTGCCGAACGACCTTCTGATCTTAATTTGCTTTCCCACAGAGGTTTCTTTAACAGGTGATGAATGTGCTTTTAGGGGGACAGGGCCATTCCTCATGGTAAATTAAAAATTTATCATCTGATTTATCAATTAATCTCTCCTCAACTTGGTCAGGGTGAATCATTAGCGTTGATCACTTCTAGGTAAAGTAATGGTTAAGGACTCAGAATTCCCTGAGATGAATGGCCAGATCCAATTCACCATCTTGGAGGCCTGCACTGGCAACCAGATAGTAACACATCTGTTAGGCTGCTAATTAATTCTTCAGTGTGTGTTTGGTGGGTGCTTCCTACATGTCAAGAACTACTCTCAATGCCAGATACCCTGCTATAAACAAAGTAGAAGTGCACCTTGGCCTCAGAAAACTTATTATATTTTAGATAAAAGAGACAGATGACAATTTGTAAAAGTAGTGAAAGTTTAATCACTCAGTCATATCTGACTTTTTGCAATCCCATTGACTGTAGCCCACTAGACTCCTCTGTCCCTATAATTCTCCAGATGAGAATACTGGAGTTGGTAGCCATTCCGTTTTCCAGGGGATATTCCAGGCCCAGGGATAGAACCCAATCTCCTTCATTGCAGGCAGATTCTTTACCATCTGAGCCATGTATATACAAATGAATACATATGAAAAGTATCACATAGAGATAGATGTTCTAAAAAAAGTTAAAATAGAGTAATATGATAGAGAGTAACTGGGTAGCAATTTTCTGAAATGCAGAATAATAAAGCTGTCAAAATAATGAACTTCAGATATGGAGTCAAATTTATTTTCATTATTAACTAATGTCTGACCTTAGGCAGTTTTCATAGACTGATGTATCTTCAACTGAAAATGAAGTTGATAACTATAGGATCCACTTTCAGTTCTTAAGTATTATTAAATGAGCTAGGGATTAAAAATAGAATTGCTATATGATCCAACAATTCCACTTTTGGGTCTTTATCCAAAGAAAATGAAAATACTAACTTGATAAGCGTCTTCATCTGCATGTTGCAACCTTATTCACAATAAGCAAGATATGGAAGCAATCTAAATGCTCATTGAGAGATGGATGGATAAAAAAGATGCTATATGTATATATACATTGCATATATATGTAAAGTATACCTATCTATAAATATATATGCATACATAGAGACATATAGATACGTAAATGTGAGATAGCATGTATATAATATTCCACTTTATATATGTTCTGTTCCATATATAATACATTATTCAGCCACAAAAATTGAAATCTTGCCATTTGTGACAACATGAACAGACCTCAAGGTCATTATGCTGAGTGAAATAAATCAGAAAATAAATACCATATAATCTCTCTTATTTGTGGGGGAAAAGCCTCATAGATACAGTGAAAAGATTGGTGGTTGCCAAAGACAGAGGTTGTGAAGATGGAGGAAATGGTTGAAGTTATAAATTTCTGTTAAAAAATGTATGTAAAGCACTTTGATGTTAGACACATGTAAGTACTGTAAGAGTGTGGACTGCTATTGCCCATATTTTTATTTAAAGAAATTTGAGATTTGAATGAGCAGAAATGTCAGCCACATGAATCAACTGTGACATTGTAGAGGAGAAAGCTGGTACAAAGGCCCAAAGACAAGAATGCACTTGACCCAGTTAAGAATTGGATTAAAGACTGGTGGGACTGGAGGGTAGTAGAGGCTGGAGCACTGGTCAGAGGGGAAGTCTCTTGATAAACAGAGTTAGCAAGAAGGACTCCAAGGCAGAGGAAGGGATTTGTAAAAACAAACAAACAAACAAAAAACTTACACTTCTGTTGTTATGTTCACTTCAGAATCAACCTGTGTAGGGAAATTTACCATGAAGCACCTCTGCATATATGCTATTTAGCAGTGAAAAGGGAAGGCAGAAACAGACAAAATATCTGCCCTCATGGAGCAATGATCATATTATTAATCTTAATTTCAGACAATAAAACTTTCCCTTGGATATCTCACACACTTTCCTGAGGCCCATCCAAAAATAAACAAGTGATATTTTGGGTTAATCCAGGTTTGTAATTTATATTTCTCTCAAAGATGCTTATAGCATGTTGAAGTCATTCTTCCCATTTGAAAGAAACTTTCATCATCTTTTCAATCTGTAGAATGATTACATTGGGACCCACATCAATCACTCTGGTGATGTATCAAAATGTGTGCCTTTATATCTGGATCAAGAATTCACTGCATGTATACAATATATATTATAAATGTGGAAAAAACAAGATAATTCCAGAAAAAAACATCTACTGCTGCTGCATTGGGTATGCTAAAGCCTTTGACTGTGTGGATCACAATAACTGTGGAAAATTCTTAAAGAGATGGGAATATCAGACAACCTTACCTGCCTCCTGAGAAATCGGTATGCAGTCAAGAAACCACAGTTATAATTGGAC
The DNA here is from genome assembly GCF_023699985.2 of Odocoileus virginianus. NCBI lineage: Eukaryota > Metazoa > Chordata > Mammalia > Artiodactyla > Cervidae > Odocoileus > Odocoileus virginianus. Next base: position 70,391,088 of record NC_069683.1, read on the forward strand.
ATGGAACAATGGGCTTTTTCCAAATTGGGAAAGGAGTATGTCAAGGCTGTATACTGTCACCCTGCTTATTTAACTTATATGCTGAGTACTTCATGCAAAATGCCAGGCTGTATGTAGCACAAGCTGGAATCAAGATGGACAGGAGAAATATCAATAACCTTGGATGTGCAAATGACACCACCCTTATGGCAGAAAGTGAAGAAGAACTAAAGAGCCTATTGATGAAAGAGGAGAGTGAAAAAGCTGGCTTAAAACTCAACCTTCAAAACAACGAAGATCATGGCATCTGGTCCCATCACTTCATGGCAAATGGATGGGGGAACAATGGAAACAGTGACAGATTTTTTATTTTCTTGGGCTCAGAAGTCACTGAAGAAGTGACTGCAGCCATGAAATTAAAAGACACTTGCTCCTTGGAAAAAATGCTATGACATACCTAACAGCATATTAAAGAGCAGAAACATCACTTTGCCAACAATGGTCTGTATAGTTAAAGCTATGGTTTTTCCAGTAGTCATGTGCAGATATGAGAGTTGGACCATAAAAAGGCTGGGCACCAAAGAATTGAAATTTTGAACTGTGTTGTTGGATAAGACTCTTTGAGAGACCCTAGACTGCAAGGAGATCAGACCAGTCAATCCTAAAGGAAATCAGTCCTGAATATTCATCGGAAAGACTGATGCTGAAAATGAAGTCCAATACTTATTGACTCATTGGAAAAGACCCTGATGCTGGGAAAAATTGAAGGCAGGAAGAGAAGAGGACGACAGAGGATGAGATGGTTGGATGGCATCACCGACTCAATGGACATGAGTTTGAGCAAGCTCCTGGAGTAAGTGATGGACAGGGAAGCCTGGCTTGCTGCAGTCCATGGGGTCGCAAAGAGTCGGACATGCCTGAGTGACTGAACTGACATACAATATGTCATTAATAGTATAAGACAGGAATTGATAGGCTCTCTACTCCATTGTCCAGTCTTGCTACAATTTGCAATCTCAGTTGAGTTGGAAAGACCTCTAGCTAAATAAAATCAAGTTGGCATAGGTTTCTTTAGGCATGTTTATTAAGGATTAAAGGTGATCTTGCTTTTTCCCTTTTTTAATGATTATACCTGGGATGTAGACTCGCTCTACTATGTGTAATATTGTTCTGACATCTCAAACCAGAATTTTCAAACTCTTGGCCTGTCTACCTTATAATATCCATCCCACTAGACTATGTATTCAACTGTGGTGATTTTCTTTCTACTCACACCAAAATAAAAAATTATATATAGTTATATATAGATATATTTCTGATATTTTTCCTGTTAGAAATAACTTTTCAAGATTATGAACATTTAAATATTTTAAAAATGCATTTTAATATATAAGTAGAGAATGTCATAAGCACTTTAGTTTCCTCTCTAGGGAGAGGTGATATAAGCTGGAAAATCCTGAGATTGCCTTGTCTCCTTTAATTTTCTTCTTCACACAGATCTTTACAGATCTTAGAGGTTCTACATCTTCTAAATTTAAAAATATACATCATATGGCAGCACATTTATGGAATCTTAAAAAAATGATACAAATGAATGTATTTACAAAGCAGAAATAGACTCACAGTCATAGAAGGAAGACTTGTGGCTACCAAGGGGGAAAAAGAGGGGATAAATTGGGATTTAGGAATTGACATACAGACACTGCTATGTACAGAGTATATGGGCAGCAGGTGAAATCAATTTATATCTATCTATCTATATATATATATATATGCATATAGAAATGTAGTACAGCTGAACTAACAACATTTTAAATTAACCATATGTCAATAAAAATAAATTAAAATAAAAAATACAAATAGAGATTAATTTATTTGGTTGCCTTTCTTTTGAGGTTTTGTTTAAAAATTAATCAGTACCAGAATAGCTAATTCTTACTAGCCTAATATATGACCTTGTTTTGAAAAGTAGAGACAAGCATTTTTAAGAAGACCTGATTGGAGCATGGACCTGAGTAAGTAGCATTCAAGGAAAAATAAAATGGCAAAAGAAAGCAAAGACAAGAGAAACACTCATCCACCTTTATCATGAAAAATATTTTCATTTCCCCAAATCACGGCCATCCTGTACCCACCCAACCTATGCAGTCTGCAGATGGAGATGAGCAATGTAAATTGATTTCTGTATTATTGAACAGGATTCCACAATAGACAGACAAAGTTTGGATTATTATCTTATTATCTGCCATGACCACTGCACTCACTAAGATGTAATTGACTCTCTAGATAAATCAAAACCAAAACCAAAACCATTTTGTGTATTTTCACTATTCTGGGTGGCTGAAAAAAACAAATAAACAGAAAAGTATATAGCATATGAACATAAAGTCCATTTGATTCTTTTTTTTTTTTTTTTTTTACTTTAAAACATTGTATTGGTTTTGCCATACATTGACTTGACTTGAATCTGCCATGGGTGTACATGTGTTCCCCATCCTGAACCCCTCTCCCAACTCCTTCCCCATCCCTCTGGGTCATCCCAGTGCACCAACCCTGAGCATCCTGTATTGTGCATCAAACCTGGACTGGCAATTCATTTCACACATGATAATTTACAAGTTTCAAAGACATTCTCCCATATTATCCCACCCTCGTCCTCTCCCGCAGAGTCCAAAAGACTGTTCAATACATCTTTGTCTCTCTTGCTGTCTCGCATACAGGGTTATCGTTACCATCTTTCTAAATTCCATATATATGTGTTAGTATACTGTATTGGTGCTTTTCTTTCTGGCTTTCTTCATTCTGTATAATAGGCTCCAGTTTCATCATCCACCTCATCAGAACTGATTCAAATGTATTATTTTTAATGGCTGAGCTAATATCCCATTGTGTATATGTACCACAGCTTTCTTATCCATTTGTCTGCTGATAGGCATCTAGGTTGCTTCCATGTCCTGGCTATTATAAACAGTGCTGCAATGAACATTGGGGTACACGTGTATCTTTTAATTCTGGTTTCCTCAGTGTGTATGCCCAGCAGTGGGATTGCAGTTCTATTTCCAGTTTTTTAAGGAATTTCCACACTGTCCTTAATAGTGGCTGTACTAGTTTGCATTCCCACCAACAGTGCAAGAGGGTTGCCTTTTCTCCACACCCTTTCCAGCATTTATTGCTTGTAGACTTTTGGATAGCAGCCATTCTGACTGATGTGTAATGGTACCTCATTGTGGTTTTGATGTACATTTCTCTGATAATGAGTGATGTTGAGCATCTTTTCATGTGTTTGTTAGCCTTCTTTGGAGAAATGTCTGTTTAATTCTTTAGCCCACTTTCCGGTTGGGTCTTTTATTTTTCTGGAATTGAGCTGCAGGAGTTGCTTGTGCATTTTCGAGATTAATCCTTTGTCCATTGCTTCATTTACTATTATTTTCTCCCATTCTGAAGGTTGTCTTTTCACTTTGCTTATAGTTTCCTTCGTTGTGCCAAAGCTTTTTAATTTTAATTAGGTCCCATTTGTTTATTTTTGCTTTTATTTCCAATATTCTGGGAAGTGGGTCATAGAGGATCCTGCTGTGGTTTATGTCGGAGAGTGTTTTGCCTATGTTTTTCTCTAGTTTTTTAGTTTCTGGTCTTACATTTAGATCTTTAATCCATTTTGAGTTTATTTTTGTCAATGGTGTTAGAAAGTGTTCAAAAGGCCTATATACAGAAAACTAGAAAACACTGAGGAAAGAAATCAAAGAGGACACAAATAGATGGAGAAATATACCGTGCTCATGGATCAAAATAATCAATATAGTGAAAATGAGTATACCACCCAGAGCAATCTATAGATTCAATGCAATCCCTATCAAGCTACCAATGGTACTTTTCAGAGAACTAGAACAAATAATTTTACAATTTGTATGGAAATACGAAAAATCTCGAATAACCAAAGCAATCTTGAGAAAGAAGAATGGAACTGGAGGAATCAACCTGCCCGACTTCAGTCTCTACTACAAAGCCACAGTCATCAAGACAGTGTGGTACTGGCACAAAGACAGAAATATAGATCAATGGAACAAAATAGAAAGCTCAGAGATAAATCCACACACCTGTGGACATCTTATCTTCGACAAAGGAGTCAAGAATATACAATGGAGAAAAGACAATCTCTTTAATAAGTGGTGCTGGGAAAACTGGTCAACCATTTGTAGAAGAATGAAACTAGAACACTTTCTAACACCATACACAAAAATAAACTCAAAATGATTCTACACATATACACATAAGAATTGCCCTTTGTGATTTGCCAGCAATTGCAGTAAACGCTGTTCAGTACAATGAGGGAAGCTCTGAAACATCTTAGCAAAGCCTTCAAAACTCTGGACAAATGCTTTAGCCTTAAGTCAAAATAACCCTGCAGTCCATATTGCTTTAAGCTTCTGTAAACTAGTTACTGCTGTTAGAGCAGATGGATCAGAGGAGACAAATACAGTCTGCTGTTTTAAGGCATGCTGGCCTGTGTGCCTATGTGCACACACATGCACACACACACACACATATACACAGACACACCACGCACAATATGGCACTGCCTATTGACCTTTGAAACATCAAGCAACTAAAATGTTACATGCTTTTTTAGATATAAAACTTTTTTGCTTGACTTCTAATGAAAAGTATTATCATACTCAAGAATGTGTTTTAACTTTTGGTTTGATTCTGAGCCCAATCTTACATATTTAGTACAACCTGAATGCCCTAAAATAGCCAGAAAACTTTATCCCTATAAGGTATTCTACTTACATCCAAAGAGGCAGTAAAATATGTCTTCAAATCTGTTCTTGCTTCTATCCTTCTGGAGAACATACACTAAGCTAGCTGGATTGTAACTTCGGATTTGTATCAAATGTTAAGATGAACACTGTTCGGGTATCATGTGTTGACTCTTTAAGACTCAGGCAAAGGAGATTTATTGAACTCTAGAGGTGTTAGATAGCAGCTTTATTGGAATATCATAGTTGGGCCAATGGAATATGATATTTTGATAATTAGTTCAACATGGCAAATATGGCAGTTATGACATGTCTTCATAAAATCCTTGGCTTGACTTTATACAAATTCTTCCCATGTCATCAAAGAGCATCTGCTTATTACCATACTCTTTTAATGAATCTTGTGAAATTAAGAAAATGATCCCTGTTATTCTGCCTTACATGAATAGTCTTTAATTATTTGTTCTGAAGGGTGTCCTTTTGGATAACAAATCCCTATATCTGGGAGGACTCCAGAGCTTGAATTACTCTCTCTACATAAGCCAATATTGGGTGGAAACAGGGGTAGTGAGCAATTAGTCTCTGTGAATGATGTAGTTAATGAGCAACTGGATTAATTTGGCTTGAGCCTTCCTTGCTGTTGTGCTTAAGAATTTGTGGGTGAAAATAAAATGTGGTTTCAGGCAATTTCAGCTGTTTTGAAGACACTTCCAAAGAGCCTATCTATGAAGACAGGGATTTAGAACATAAAGGAAATTACTCTAGTTCTTCTTTCTTCTATACAACTGCTGCCTGCTTTGTCATTTTCACTGTTGGGAAAGCAAAGGTCCAAGAATCTTTGCTGTCTAATCCATTTTATTTCTAGTCTGCCTCTATTTTTCTTCCTATTCTACCTGCTTTCTGTCTGACCATTCTTCCACTTCACAGGAGATACACAGAGTGGCAGAAAACTCCATTTTAGAACTAAAATTAAAGTCATGGCATTTAACCAATATAAATGTCAGAGTCAAAAGAGGCTCAAAATGTAAGTGATTCATAAATGATTCAAGAACTTGAATTCAGCTATTTTGCAAATATATATGAACGTTTATTTGGGACTGGAAATAACAAATAATGAAACCAATAGGTTATTTGCCACTAATATATGTTGAGTGCTTGCATCATTCAAGGTCTCTGCCAGGTGTGTATGACAGCTATATAGACAGATACTGCACCAAACTTGGCTGAGTTTAGATTGGGTGAATACAAAGCATTTGTTATCATGAAGCTCACAGTCTAAATGAATAAGACATATATAAGTAACCATGCAGCTAAGTAGTACAGGCACCACATGGACTCACAGAAGATAAAGGGAGTCATAGGGATTGGGGAGGGGGGCAGGAGGCAGATTGGGTAGCAGTTCACCATCTGGCCTGAGATCTGAAGTGCTGGGTAGAGCTATAGCATGCTAGGGTTGGAAGGAGAAAACTCAGTGGGGATGTGTGCATGCTAAGTCGGTCAGTTAAGTCTGACTCTTTGTGACACTATGGACTGTAACCTGCCAGTCTTCTCTGTCCATGAGATTCTCCAGGCAAGAGTATTTGAGTGGGTTGCCATGCCCTCCTCCAGGGGACCTTCTGGACCCAGGGACTGAACAGTGTCTCTTATATCTCCTGCATAGGCAGCTGGATTCTTTGCCACTAGCACCACCTAGAAAGCCCATCAGTGGGTGTGTATCATCAGGTATCTATAAAATTATAAATCTAAGACATCACAGCAAATATTTTCACATTTTAGTGGGAATAGAAGGCCTAGGCAAGAAAGCAGTGGGAGAGTAATAAGTTAGTTCATATAATTAACAGATGACTACTCTGTAGCCAAATATTGTTCTATGCTGATATATGGAAGAAAAAATAATACGAACCTTGTATTCTAGTAGAGGATGTGGTGTGTGGGTGTTAAGTCCCTTAGGTTGTGTCTGACTCTTTGTGACTCCAGGGACTGAAGCCCACCAGTCTTCTCTGTCCATAGGATTCTCCAGACAAGAATACTGGAGTGGGTTGACATGCCCTCTGCCAGGGGATCTACCAGACCTAGGGATTGAATATGCATCTCCTGTAACTCCTGCACTGCAGGTGGATTCTCTACTGCTGAGCCATTATGGAAGCCCAGAAGATATGGTGATCAGCCTGCAAGTGTCAATCACTCAGTTATTTCTGACTCTTTGTGACCCCATGGACTGTAGCCTGCCAGGCTTCTCTGTACATGAGATTCTCGAGGCAAGACCGCTGGAGTGGGTTGCCATACTCTTCTCTAGGGCATCTTCCCAACATAGAATTTGAACCTGGGTCTCCCGCATTGCAGGCAGATTCTTTACCATTTGAGCCACAGGAGCAGTCTGCAAAGTGGCAGTCTGCAATGAGCTCTACCTCCTGGAAATTATCTGCTTATGTAATTCTTTCAGCCTGAAGTGTGGACTGGATTTAGTGATTTGCTTCTAATGATAGAACACATCAAAATGTTGGGGTGTCTTCAGAGATTAGGTTTCCAAAATACTGTGATTTCTATCTTTCTCCTTTTCTTTCATTCTCTTCTTTGCTCAATGTCAGGGAAGCTAGCTACTGTGTGGTGAGTTATGCTCTAGAGAGTCCTATGTGGCAAGGAGCTGGCCAATGAGGACCTGAGATTAGACAGCAGTGACTGAGTTTAGAAGTGGCCTCTCCTCCAGTTAAGCCTTGAAATTATTATTGTCCTTGCCAAAAAAATTGATTGTAGCCTCTAAAAGATCCCTGAGCCAGAGACTCCAAAACAATGCTTGGATTCCTACTTCATAGAATTTATGAGATAATAAAATGTTTGTTATTTCATGCTGCTAATTTTTGGTGTATTTAGTTATTCCAGCATGTATAAATATAGGAGAGATAAATAATTCATTCTATCTAGTCCTATACATGCAACAACTTTGAAGAAAAATTATTCAGGATAATGGGGGCCATTTGAGAACTGGGAGCTCCAGGGAGCAGGGTGGATGACATGTGTTACAATTTTGTATAGAGTGATCAGAGAAGACCACAGGACAATGTGATGTTTGAACCAAATTCTGAAAGGATGAGGGAGATTGGACTGTGTGGATTGCTGGGGAGGACATACTATGTAAAGAAGATCTCAGATAGGAATACCCTTGGACAGGAGTTTATGGAGTTTTTTTGAGGACGAACAAGAAAGCCAGTGTGGCTATAGGGAAAAAATGGATGAGGAAGGAGGTGGTTTTACATGAAGTCAGAGAAGTAGTAGGTGTAAAGAATACACATGGTTCTGAAGGATTTGGTAAGGGTGTTGGATTTAATACTGAGTAAACTGGGTAGATTTTGAAAGGTTTTAGCAAAGGAGTGATATCTATTCACACACACACACACACACACACATGCTTTATAAAATGTACTATAGGAAGGCAAGAGAGGAAGGAGGTCATTATTAGTTTAGGAGGTCATTATAATTATCTTGGTGATGGGTGTTTCAGACCATGGTGGTAGCATGTAGTAGGGTGAGAAGTAAATATATGTAGAATGTAAAGAAGGCACGTCTATGGATGGATTAGATTAGATGTATAGTGGAAAGACTCTGGAGAGGTGTCAAGAATGACACCAATACTCTTGCCTGAACATCTATAAATGAAATTTCCATTTACTCTGATGAAGAAGGCTCTTTACATTAGAGTAGGAATTGGGGATGAGAAGAGGCATAAGGTGGGGTGATGTGCCATCAGAATTTTGGTATTTTTACTTACAGAATTTGAGTTACTTCTTAGATATCTAAGTGAAGATGGCAAATAAGTTTGGGGCAAAAAAATGAATTTAGAGGTCAGGGAAGCCAGGCTTAAGTTATACATTTGGGGACTGTCAAGGTACAAGTGGCATTATGAGACCAGTTCCTCCACACAGTATACTTATAAGAAGCACCACTTTTTTGGTTCCTCAGAATATTATTCACATGAAATATCATAATGACTAAGACCACTGGAATTGTAGACAACAACCCTGTAAGAGTCTGATGATGTAGGTAGGGCATAGATGGTAATAAAGAAGGAAAGAGATATACAGGCTGAATCTTGGAAAGTCTAACATTTGGATGTTGTGAAGTTTATGGAGGACTACTCAGGGAAGCTTAAAAGAGGAAGCCAGCAATGTAGGCAGAAAGTACTAAGAGAGCCAAATATAGAAGTTATATCAAGAAGCATAGAGTAATCCACTGTGTCAAATGCTGATGCAAGATTTGTTGCTGTTCAATCAGTAAGTCATGTCTGACTCTGTGACACCATGGACTGCAGCAGAGCAGGCTTGCCTGTCCTTCACTCTCTCCTGGAGTTTGCTCAAAAATTCATGTCCATTGTGTTGGTGAGTCCATCTAACCATCTCATCCTCTGCCACTCCCTTCCTCTTTTGGCCTTAAAACTTTCCCAGCATTAGGATCTTTTCCAGTAAGTTGGTTTTTTGCATCAGGTGGCCAAAGTATTGGAGCTTTAGCTTCATCTTTCTAGGCAATGTGGAGAGCCTTGATGACTTGGTAAAAGCTGGTTTGTAGAGTGGTATGTGTGAGTGTATGCTCAGTCATTCAGTTGTGTCTGACTCTTTGCAACCTTGTGGACTGTAGCCCACCAGTCTTCTCTGTCCATGAGATTCTCCAGGCAAGAATACTGGAGTGGGTTGCCATGCTCTCCTCCAGGGGATCTTCTGGATCCAGGGATTGAACCCATGTGTCTTACAGCTCCTGCATTGGCAGGCAGATTCTTTATCACTGAGCCACTTGGGAAGCCCTTTAGAGAGATATAGTGATAGACTTATTGGAGTAGATTAACAAAGAATGAGATAAGAAGTGGAGAATTCAGTACAGACTACTCTTTCAAGGTGTTTTCTGTGAAGTGGAATAAAGAAGTCGAGTGACAGTTGCAAGGAAAATAAGGTCAAAAGTTTGAGGATGTGCTTAATTTTAATTTTTAAGATAGTTGAACTAACACTATGATTGTATACTGATATGAATAATCCAATAGAAAAAGGAAGAAATTGAATATGCAGAGAAAATGACAGCAAATTGTTGACATGATACCCTTGATTGTGTAAAAAGTGATGTTTTAAATCCATTGCACAGATATGGTGGTCAGCACTGGATTAGAAAATGAAGTGCTTTTCTACAGAAAAAGGAGTGACTGCACAATAGGTGTAAATCTTTGTGGGTGGATATGTGGTTGTGGGGATCTTGTGGAATTTCTCTTTTGATTGCAACTATTTTCTCAGTGAAAGCAAAAATATGATTATTATTTGAGAGTGAGGACAGGGGAGGAGACATATGAAGTATTTGGAGACATAAGAAGATATTTAATTGTCATTATGGGGAGTGGAAACCTGACTGAATTACTAGCATGATTACTAAATAGCACTAAGGACCCACTTGGTGTTCATCTAGTCCCATGCTGGGTTCCTATTTGCAGTGAGACCAATGAGCATGATTATGTTTGTCTGAAATATTTCTGCTGCCCTGGAGCAACAAAGATTAAATGGAAAGTTGGATTTAGCCAGGAGATGGGTTTTTGACAAGTTAATGTGACAGCATAGAGATAAACTAGAGACAGAATGCAAGCTGTATTAGGAGAGAAAAAAAGGACAGGGAAAGAATGAAGGATAGTAAAAGAATAGCATTAATAGCATCAATCACATCAATGGGTTTTAGATCCTTGTTAAGAAGAGGGGGCACACAAACTTGTTGGTGTACAAACTAGCAGGAGCAAGCAGGAGAGATGGAAGCGAGTATTTCTGGGTGGGATGTGTGAAGCTGAGAGAATGAGACAGCATTACAGAATTATAGCAGGGCCTAGGCTACAGGGGCTGGAAGCTCAGCCTCCATGAAGTCCTCTTCTCTGAGGAAGATGTGTCTAAACTAGTGGTTTTGTAGGCCCAATCTTATAGCAAAATACATGACAGGAAGCAAAGAAACGTGTAAAGGCCATTAAAATAGCAAAGGTAATTTTTTTGACAAAATGTAATTTCCATTGTTCTATATGTGTTTCATCATCTGGGAAGGCCTCTGCCTTAATAGTTAGTTTCTAGAAAAGACAAAGATATATTTTCTTCTGTAGAGAATCTGTAGCTGGTTTCTCTTGTCTGTTGTTCAAACATCATTTCCCAGCTGGTGATGAGACAAAGAAAACAGCACTTCCTGCATGTGCAATGACATCTTTTAACTGTGGGCTATAGAGTCAACTGAGTCAGTAGACTCACAGGCACTTGAGCTTGTGCAATTTTTTATGAGATCTGACAGCAGACAGGTTGACCCTAATGAAGGCTGTTGGAAAGCTATGTAAATCAAGTCATATATTTAATGTCCACTGAAAAATTATTAAAATAAAACTTGAAAAATTACTTTTTTATTAAGATAAATATGTATGTGTGTGTGTATACACACATATATGTGTGTGTATATATATATACACATATGTGTGTGTATACACATATATATGTGTGTGTGTATATATATATATATATATACACATATATATGTGTGTGTGTGTATATATATATATATGTATATATATATATATATCACAGATAGCTTTGCTATGGTTTAGTTTATAACTTTAATCTCAATTTTAGCATTTGAGCATGTTAGAAAATCATAGTGTCAGAAAAAGATAACATCACTCCTGACTTTTCACCAAATAGAGATAAAGGCGTTCTTTGTTATCTGGTCTCAAGGGCCTAGTAGTTTTAGCTACTGTTTCTGAGATAAGATTCTGTGGAGGAAAAGGACTCACCGAAGTTTTGTTTCTGGCTCTCTAAAACAGGAAGAAATCCAAGGGGACATATAGTTTTCCCCATAGTCCAAACTTTTTCTATCCAAATTCAGAACCATGTGCATTTAAATGGTAAGAGATGTTCATACTTTCTCTAAAGTAATCTAGGAGATCATTTTTTAGTCTCTGAGTACTAATCAAATCACATCATCAAAGTTCCATAAGCAGTAATGTAACTTTCCATGTGACCTTGGAAAATACTTTCCATGCATTTTCTTTTAGATACATTGTATTTTTGCTTCTGTATGAAACAGTGGACATAAAAAATAACTTTACTAGATGTGAGTAGTTCTCTAAGATAACACAATATTTGGCCAATCTCAGTGTGAAAGTCCTAAAGGACTGGAATAAACTAAATTTGTGTTGTCTGCTCCTCAGAATACTTGTGAAAAATTGTAAATAAAAACCTCGTCAAGAAAGTGTTATAGTTGCTAAAACCCTTAATCCCACAAGAATTAAAAGATGTGTTAGAAAAAGGAGACATAACTGGAAGAAGGGAAAGAAAACTAGAAGATCAAGAACATTCATGAGCTCATTATAAAAAAAGAGTTAGTGCCCTGATTTTCAGTGTCTTGAATAAGAGACAGTAAAAGAGAGAGCTGCCAATACTACAGTACCCTTGAGCTGATTCAATCAATTGGAGTATGTTGGGTTATATTTCATTTACCATTTTTCCATCCTGGAGAAGGAAATGGCAATCCACTCCAGTATTCTTGCCTGGAGAATCCCATGGACAGAGAATTCCGGCAGGCTACTGTCCAGGGGATGGCTAGAGTTGGACACGACTTAGCAACTAAACCACCACCACTACCCCCATTTTTTCCCTAAGGATAGATATTCAGGAATTTATTTCATTTCAGATCAAGTCCAGGATGTAATTCTTTCTACCAAAAGGAACAGGGCATAATTGCCCATCTCTGAATATGAATGTGAGGAAAAATTGTTAGAATGAAATTGCATAAATAATTGATATTTGAATATGTAAAAGTAAACAAAAAGAAAATCCCAGTGCTGTCAACTTGGTTAAAAGCAATACAGGAGAAGAGAAAATCAACAGAAGTTGAGAGTATACTACAACTACTAATATTGCTTGTCATGCTGCCATTGCTATTGCCTACAGATACTTAGCACTTATTAATCAAGCACTGTCATAATATTTATATGTATTAATTATTTAAATGAAGAGAGATGATAAGCTTCATGAGGAGAGAGACTAAACATTATTGTTTGTAATCAAAGACATTAAGTACAGTACTTGACATATAGTAAGCTCTCAGTAGAAGCTCTTAAATCAAACTGAAAAATAACCCAGGGTAGATCAAGGCTTGATTTATCTTGTCCAAGGGGCTTTTGCCAGTACTTTAGTAAGGAGAGACAAGATTGTGTTATTAGAATAATTAAAAAGCATGCCAAGTGTGTTTCATAGTTTATCTCCCGAACTGTGGCAATTCAAATTCATTTATGTTAGTTCTCAAATATCTCCTCAGTTACCTCTCCAAATTTCTTTTTTCCCAAGAGAGCTATATTATCCATGACTCTGTTATCTGTTCTCTAAGATGTCCTTGGGGAAAGGGAGCTTTGAAATGCACAAGATGTCAGTTAGAGTACTCAAAAGATATTGTCTAAATTGTGTAGCAAAATTAGCCCTGAAATAGAGGTTGTGGTGGTTGAATATAATGACTTAAAAGAAAGGCTTGATAAAACAAGATTTCCACCTGACCTCATTTCATTACAAAGCTGAAGAATATTTAAAAGAATGCAAAAAACATCTGGTGTAACAAAGCAAAATTCATAAAAGCTAGCATCCAATGAAAAATTAAGTGGCATGCAAGGAAATAAAAGTAATTAATAATGAGAAAATCAAGAAATGATTCAAATCTACCTCACATTTTTCATAATTATAAAAAAAAGTGATGCCAAATGCTGGAAAGGATGTGGAGAAAGGGAACTGTTATGTATAGTTGGTAGGATGGCAAATTGGTACAATCAATATGGAAAACAGTATGGAAATTTCTCTGCTTTTCATTTAAAATTTTTAATTTAAAAAATTAAAATATGATCTGACAATTCCACTTCTGTGTATATAACTGGAGGAAAAACTATGTTAAAAAGATATCTGTACCCCATGTTCATAGCACCATTATTTATGATAGCCAAGACATGGAAGCAACCTAAATATACACTGACACAGAAATAGATATAAAAATTGTGATGTAATAGCGATATTATTCAGCCATAAAAAAGAGGGAAATCCTGTCATTTTTGACAGTCTGATGGAACTTGAGGACATTATGCTAAGTGACATAAATGAAACAAAAAACAATAAATTATCTCACTTAAATGTGGAAATAGAAAAAAAAAGATACTTATAGAAAAAGAGATCAGATTTGTGGTTACCAAAGGTGGGGGTGTTGTGGGAAGAAGTATTAAATAAAAGCAATCAAAAGATAAAAAATTCCAGCTTGTTATTATAGAATAATTAAGTACTACAGATATAATGTAAAACATGGTGACTATAGTTAATACTGCCATATTGTATGTTTGAAAGCTGTTAAGAGAATAGATCCTGAGTTCTCATGACAAGGAAAAGAATTTTTTTTTTATTTTTAATATCTATATGAGATTATGGATGTGAATTAAACGTAATGTGATAATTAATATAAGCAATTCTTAATAATTAATAATATAAGCAATAATTAATATAAGCAATGCAAACAATTCAAGTAAGTTTACTGTATATCTTAAAATTATACAATGACATATGACAAATACATCTTAATAAAACTGAAAAATTAAATCATATTAAAAATGACACAGATAATAAAATTAGGTGACAAAGCTACTCAAACAACTATAAATATATTTCAGGAATGCAAGAAGATAAAAATGATGAGTTAAGGAAAATTATGTAAAGAAGAACTAAGATGAAAGTGAAAGAGGTGAGTGAAAAAGTTGGCTTAAAACTCAACATTAAGAAAACTAACATTGTGGCATCTGGTCCCATCACTTTATGGCAAATAGATGGGGAAACAGAGGAAACAGTGAAAACAGTGAGAGACTTTATTTTTGGGGGGCTCCAAAAGCACTGCAGATGGTGACTGCAGCCATGAAATTAAAATATGCTTGCTCCTTGGAAAAAAAGTTATGACCAACCTAGACAGCATATTAAAAAGCAGAGACATTATTTTACTGACAAAGGTCCATCTAGTCAAAGCTATGGTTTTTCCAGTAGTCATTTGTGGATGTGAGAGTTGGACTATAAAGAAAGCTTAGCGCTAAAGAATTGATGCTTTTGAACTGTGGTGTTGGAGAAGACGCTCAGGTGTCTCTTAGACAGCCAGTCCATCCTAAAAGAAATCATTCCTGAATATTCATTGGAAGGACTGATACTGAAGTTGAAACACCAATACTTTGGCCAGCTGATGTGAAGAGCTGACTCATTTGAAAAGACCCTGATGCTGGGAAAGATTGAAGGTGAGAAGAGAACAGGAAGACAGAGGATGAGATGGTTGGATGACATCATCGACTCAGTGGACATGGGTTTGAGTAAACTCCTGGAGTTGGTGATGGACAGGGAGGCCTGGCTTGCTGCAGTCCATGGGGTCGTGAAGAGTCTGACACAGCTGAGCAACGGAACTGAAGGATAGGTATAGAAGATTTTAAAGGATCAAAAAATTATAAGTTAGAAGATATAGTAATAGGTATGATTCAGAATGAAACACAGAAACATAAGTACTCAAAAAAGGAGAAAGCTCACTGAGCTACCAAGAAACCTCAAGCAGTCTTACGTATGTGACTGAAGTCCCAGAAGTGGAAGACCAGAAAAAATATTTGAAGAAAGAGTATCTGAAAATTTGATTCACTGCACACTCTCATTGATTCAGGTGCAAAGAAACTGAAACACAAGAAAAATGAACACATTACTTAACTTACTCTAAACTATTCATAAAGTGAAAATCTTAAAGTCAGCCACAAGAAGAAAGACACATTGCACAATGTACAGAGGAATAAAGATAAAAATAACAGAAGATACTCGGGACAAAAAGTTTCTATATGATGGAAAAGAAACAAATGGCTTGAAATCCATATCCCAGAAGCTGGCTTATGGAAAATTCTTTCAGTCATATGATGAGTAAAATATTAGCTGAGGACAACCAAAGGAAACCAGAAGCCAGGGTAACAATATGACGAAACAGAAAAAAATAAACACAAAATCTTGCAGACTAGAATTCTTTTTTTTTTTTTTTTTAGACTAGAATTCTTTACCCAGTGAAATACAGATTTTAAAAAGACTGGGAAAAAAAAAAAGGTGAAAGAATTTGTCCCTAGCAGATTTGCCCTATGAGAAATGTTAAGGGAGCTCCTTCCAGTGGAAGAAAAATGATATCAGATAAAAAGCAGGATCTACACAAAAGAAATGAGCACCAGAATGGCAACTCTGTGAGAAACTTATAGTTAGTTTTTCATTGTAGGAATAGTTTCATTCTGATATCATGCTGGATTTGTGATAATAAATCATAGAGTCAGATGCTGTATCTTGACATGAATATGCCTTATGACACTTAATACCAAAAGTTTATTGGCAGTGGGAGAGAAATAGGATTTAAAAATGTTTGTGCCAGGAGCTGGTCCACAGAAAATTTTCCCAGTCTTCAAATGTGTAAAATATATGTGGATGGTTTAGTTCTCACTGTTAACTACTCAAATGGAAATTTCCTACCTGCAGTCATGTACTTGATACAGTAGTGTTTATAAATATAACAGGGAGACTGGCCAAGAGGAAAGAATAAAAAGACACTGAGCTCAACTCTAATGGGCACACCAAGACTATTTTATAGAAAAATCATTGAAGAAGAAATTGGAACCTCCAAGAAAATATCTTCTATAACTAAAGATATGAAGACTACAATGAGGAGAGCAGGAGGGGCAGAGTTACTGTACAGTCAAGCCCTGTACTTCCAGGTGGGTGACCCACAAATGAGAGAATAATTACAATTGCAGAAGTTCCCCCAACACAGTGAGGGAGCTAAGCTCCACATTGGGTTGCCAAGTCTGAGGTCTCACATCAAGAAGATAAACCTCTAAATCATGTGACTTTGAAGCCCACCAGGCTCCTCTGTCCATGGACTTCTCCAGGCAAGAATACTAAAGTGAGTTGCCATTGCCTCTTCCAGCATATTTTCCCAGCCCAGAGGTTGAACCCAGGCTTCCTGCATCTCCTGCATAGGCAGGTGTATTATTTTACCCCTTAGCCACCTGGGAAACTGAAAGTTTGGTAGCAGCCAATTTGCTGAGCTTGTTGCAGCATTTAGACACTGGTTGCTGGAATCCTCCCTCGAGCTTATTAGCCTTAGGGTACACTGCGACCCTAATTCCCAATAGCCTGTAGGTACCAGACAGGGACACCTCAGGCCAAGCAGCTAACTGGACAGGGACAGAGTCCCTCCCACCAGCAGGCAAGCTTCTAGAAGGCCCCAAAGACTGGACAAGAAGAAGATAACATCTGCCCCATGGAAATTTCTAGGCAACGGTACTGGAGTGGGTTGCCATTTCCTTCTCCAGGGGATCTTCCTGACCCAGGGATCAAACCCAGGTCTCCCACATTGCAGGCAGATGCTTTATCATCTGAGCCACCAGGGAGGCCCAGAAAGATCAAAAGTTTTATTGAAACAATTTTTTTTTAAAAGATAAAGAACAACCAAGCAAAGATGAAGAATACAATAACTGCAATGAAAAAGTACACTAAAAGTTGATTCAAGGCCACCAAATCAGCTTTACAAGAAGTATTAAAAGTAATGAAAAAGAAAAGGCCATACTAGAAACAGTAAATTTATGAAAGTAAAAAATACATGGGTCAAAATAAATATATAATAAAGATAAAAATCAACCACATGCAAAGTGAGTAAGAATATTAAAAGACGTATAAAATCATTGATATCCACAATAAGCAGTTATGAGATAATAGATGTAAAATGCAATGTCAAAAACAGAAATCATGAGAGGAGGAGAGTATAAATAAAGGGTTCTTGAAATGAATTTGAAATTAAGAGACCAATAATTTAAAACTATCAGAAACCTCATGGTGACCAAAATAAGAAAGTCGATAATACATATGCAAACAAGAAAGGAATACAAGCATGGCATTTATTTATTTATTTATTTTTCCATTTATTTTTATTAGTTGGAGGCTAATTACTTTACAATATTGTAGTGGTTTTTGCCATACATTGACATGAATCAACCATGGATTTACATGTATTCCCCAATCCCGATCCCCCCTCCCACCTCCCTCTCCACCCGATCCCTCTGGAAGATAATCATCAGGTCACAAAGGAAGAGGATGAAAGAAGCAGAGCAAAAAAGAAAAAAAAAAAAAAAAACAAAACTACAAATCCCAAAACATTTAGCAAAATGGCAATAAGTATATACATATTACTTAAAATATAAATTCCAATCAAAAGACATAAAATGGCTGAATGAATAAAAAAAAAAAGAGATCTGTATAGACAGTACTTATAAGAGACTGACTTGAGACCCAGAAACACATACAGAGAGAAAATGAAGAGATGTAATAAATGTATTCCATACAAATGGAAACAGAAAGAAAGGCAGTGTAGCAATACTTGTATCATAAAAAAAAATCAACTTTAGACTGTTATAAGAGGAAAAATAAGGACATTACATAATGACCAAAGAATCAATATAAAAAAAAAAAACAAAATTGTAAATATACATGCAGCTATCATAGGAACACCTAAATACATTAAGGAAATTTTAACTGACAAAAGCTGAGAAATTGACAGTAAAACAATAACAGTAGGAAACATTAACATGCCCTGTACTTCAAAGGACAGAACATCTAGAAAAATAAAACAAACAAACAAACAAACTAATAAGGCAACAGTGGCTTTAAATGACACATTAGACAAAAATGTATATATATATATATAATATAGTGTATATATATAATGTAAATGAATATATGTGTGTGTATACATACATACATATATATATATATATATATATATATATAAACATTCCATCCAAAGTCAGAAGAATGCACACTTTTTTCTAGTGTACATGGAACATTCTCCAGGGAAAATCACATGCTAGGTCACAAAATAAACCTAGGTAAATTTAAGAAAATTGAAATCACATCAAGTATCTTTTCTGAGTATAACATTACAAGACTAGAAACCAGCTACAAGAAAAACAAGAAAAAAAAGCAAACTAAAACACAAACAACATGGAAGCTAAATAATCTGCTACTAAGCAATCAATGGGTTTCTGAAGAAGTCAAAAGAGAAATCTAAAAGTACCTGGAAAGAAATGAAAATGAAAACACAAAACCCCAAATCTAGGACACAGAAGAAGTAGTTCTCAAAGGGAAGTTTATAGCAATACAAACCTACTTTAACAAACATGAAAAATCTCAAATAAACCACTTAACTTTACACATAGATAAAAATAACAAAGCAAAACCTAAAGTTAGTAGATGACAAGCAATCATAAACATCAGAGCAGAAGTAACTGAGACTAAAAAAAAAAAAAAATGATAGAAAATGTCAATAAAATTAAGATCTGGTTCTCTTAAAAGACAAAAAAGTTGACAAATCTTTAGCTAGACTCATCAAGGCAAAAAAAAGTGGGCCCAAATAAATATGATTATAAATGAAAAAGGAGAAATAACAACTGACATTACTGAAATATATATGATTATAAGAGATTGCTATAAATGACTATATTGCAATAAAATGGACAGCATATAAGAAATGCATAAGTTTCTAAAATGCACAAACTTCCAAGAAGAAAATAGAAAATATAAACGGATCAACTACTGGTAATGAAATTGAATCAGTATTAAAGGAACTCCAAACAAACAAAAGTTCAAGATCAGAGAGTGTCACATATGAATTCTACCAAATGTTTAGGGAAGAGTTATTGCTTATGCTCAAACTGTTCCAAAAAACATTTTTCAGAGGAAAGCAAGTTTTCAAACTCAATCTAAGAGGCCAGCATCACCTTGATATCAAACTGTGATATCACACACACAAAAGGAAATTACAGGCCAGTATCACTGGTAAAACAGTCACAGAAATCCTGGAAAAAAAAAACAACAACTAGCAAATCAAATACAATACATTAAAAGGGTCATACATCATGATCAAATGGAATTTACCTCAGGAATACAAGTATATCTCAGTATCCACAAGTTATTCGATGTGACCCACTGTATTAAGAAGTTGAAAAATAAAAAAGTATGATCATCTCAATAGAAGAGTGAAAACTTTTGCAAAAATTCAACATCCATTCATGATAAAAATTCTCCAGAAAGTGGGTATAGAGGGAACATACCTCAACATAACAAACGCCATATGTTATGTTATAACCCATAGCTAACATCACACTCGAGGGTGAAAAGCCAAAAGTGCCTTCTCTAAGATCAGGAAGAAGATAAGGACACCCACTGTCACCAGTTTAATTCAACATAATATTGGAAATCCTAACCACAGCAATGAGGCAAGAGAAAGAATAACAGGGAGTGGAATTGGAAAGTAAAATGTAAAACTGTTATGGTCTGGACATGACATGATAAAATATATAGAAAATTCTAAAGGTGCCACCAAAAAAACTTACAATTCATTGATGGATTCAGTGAAATTCAGGATATGAAATCAATACACATAAATTTGTTGCATTTCTATACACTAACAGTGAACTGTCAGAGAGAGAAATAAAGGAAACAGTGCCCTTTACAATCAAATCAAAAGAAAGAAATACTTACAATACTCACAAATATAGAGAACAAACTAGAAGTTATCAGTGAGGCTGGGAAGGATAGCGGAGCAAGATAGAATTAGGGGATTAAGAGGAACCAATTACTATGTACAAAATAAATAAGCTACAAGAATATATTGTACAGCACAGGAAACATAGTAAATATTTTATAATATTATAAATAAAGCACAATCTTTAAAAATTTTTAATCACTATGTTGTATACCTGAATCTTATATAGTATCATAAATCAACTGTAACTCAATTAAATGCATAAAACATGCTAAAATATAAATATCATAGTTTTTACAAGGGTGTTATTGAAAGAGTATAATTTTGTTTCTAGAGTACAAACCTCTTTCACTGCTATAAATATCCAATATACATTTGTGTGAAGTGGCAAATTCTATATGGAAATTATACCTTTGTATATACAAGTGTTTATCTTTGTGTGAAGCTGCTAATTCTATATGCAAACCTACAGAATTTCCTCTTAGTATATTTGGCACAGTTTTGGTGTGTGTGTGTGTGTGTGTGTGACTAAGTCTAGTACTTCCAGAGAAAACAGACAAAATCATCATGCAATTAAATTATTTCAGGAAGCAAGGGGTCTGGTAACAAAACTCCCAAACATAATCATGAATAAACCATTGTGTATAACATAAGAGTAATTTCATTCCATATTGTATAGTTCAGTACATAACAATTTGAAATGTTTCTGAATTACTCTCACACGTCCTAATTTAAGGTTAAGTTTCCAAATTATCAATGAGTGAAAACAAATGAAAATTAGTCACACTGAAAAATAACTGAATCAACTTTTTTCTCTATAGAAAATTACATTATGATATCATCATTATTTGAAGAGAAGATCAAGAGTGTTCAGCCAGAAAACTGTAGGAAAAAGACTAGTATTCTAGGGTATTAGACAAGTGATAAAATACTATTTCCTAGAATTTTTTATGTTATACTTGTCAGCTTTTAAAATAGGTTATTTGTCACCTTTTTGAATAAATATATATATAATTTATGTATATAATGCATATATTTAATTTATATATAAAATATATAATTTTGTTTTTGTGATTTTGTTTTTTTGTTTATATTTTTTAGAACTTCACCCTAATTTTTTATCTCAACAAAACCTATACCTCTGGACAGTAGCACAGTCCTGGTAGACATTAAATTTTGGTTTAGCAGCTCTTATTTTAGACACACTTGGTAGAGGTTTTATTTTTTCTTCTCAAGGTAGTTAATTGTTGTGTAAGTTAGTTAAGGTTGTGTAAAGTAATCTATCAAGGAGGAAGATATGAAAAGAATTATCTGTTAGAGAAAGAAAGTTGAGTTAACAAGAGATCCTGGTTCTTGTTAAAGTGAGTGGATGAAAAAGTTGGCTTAAAGCTCAACATTCAGAAAACTAAGATCATGGCATCTGGTCCCATCACTTCATGAAAATAGATGGGGAAAAAGTGGCAGACTTCATTTGGGGGGCTCTAAAATCACTGCAGATGGTGACTGCAGCCATGAAATTAAAAGACGCTTACTCCTTAGAAGGAAAGTTATGACCAACTTAGACAGCATATTAAAAAGGAGAGACATTACTTTGCCAACATAGGTCTGCCTAGTCAACGCTATGGTTTTTCCAGTACTCATGTATGGAGTGAGAGTTGGACTATAAAGAAAGCTGAGCACTGAGGAATTTATGCTTTTGAACTGTGGGGTTGGAAAAGACTCTTGAGAGTTCCTTGGACTGCAAAGCGATCCAACCAGCCCATCCTAAAGGACATTGGTTCTGAGTGTTCATTGGAAGGACTGATGTTGAAGCTGAAACTCCAATAATTTGGCCACCTGATGTGAAGAGCTGACTCATTTGAAAATACCTTGATGCTGGGAAAGATTGAAGGCGGTAGAAGATGAGATGGTTGGATGGCATCACCGACCCAATGGACATGAATTCAGGTAAACTCTGGGAGTTGGTAATGGACAGAGAGGCCTAGTGTGCTGCAGTCCATGGGATAGCAAAGTATCGGACACGACCGAGCTACTGAACTGATTTATTGGATGAACTAATCATATGTGATGTAATTTAACAATTACCTACTCAGGAGTCAAAGCAGAACTCTGTGACTCAAAATCTATTTTTATTTTCTATCTAGCCATGAATCATGCTCTCCTCAGACAACCCAGGTGTTATCCATAATCTCTGTCTTTTGTCAATGTAAGCTTTCTCCAATCTCCCTTCCTCCCTTACCTATGGTTTCTCTGCCTTGATAGAAGTTCTCCTGCAAGTAATCTCACTTTATCTCATATCACTCAGGTAAAGAATGGCTCCTTTACAAATTTCCACACAATGTCCATTGATCCCATACATTTAAAGAATCACCTTGGAGGGGAAAATGGGACATTCACCCATTGTAATTCTAGTTTGTTCTTTCACTTGAGTGTTTTTTTAAAATGGAAATTCTTTGATGTGTTCTAAGTAGTAACACAGTTCAGTGAAGAATTAATGGAGAATCCTGTTTTAAAGTCATGCTGTGGAAATCTGCTTTTTCCCATTACACCAGACATAGTGGGAGGAAATCTGTGGTTTGGCTCAGGGACGTTGTTTTGGAATTACAGCTTCCAATGTGTACTTCTCTTGAGCTACCAGGAAGGTAACACTAAAGCTCATAAATGATTCTTTTACTTATTCCTTATCTAGAACTAACATTTACTGTGTTGATTTTCTGGTCAACTCAATAATTTGACTCAAATTTCTGATTTATTTTAGATGTATAAAGTCATCCATCACTAGATATGAATGGAAACAGAGCTTACTATATTCATAAACCAGTTAAGGTGAACCAGAAGTAGGGCCTTTTTGAGTGGTCCCAAAGTTTAGCTTTAAATTTTTTTTTTGGATGAATTTTCTTTTGCTGGGAGATGAGATGAAAATAAATTTCTGGATTTATTTAAATCTAATTTCTGGAAAATAAATTTACTGGATGAGAGAAAATAAATTTCCTGCTAAGCTTAGAAGTTCAATCTCCTTTAAAAACTAAAATTTGATGGCAATATTTTCCACAAACACACAATAGATACTGTAAAGTAGCTCCTTTAGTCTAGCTTCTGTGTAGAAATGTTATGTATGGGAATGTTTGTGATTATGATGTGACATAGGACTATGTTACAGTAGAACTTGTCCATGGATTTCCATTCTCTTCACATTTAGAACAGGTCTAGACTCCTTAACTCATGGAATGGATACTATTTCTGAACCAAACTGAAACACCTTCTGATGAGCCAGTTACAGAGGCCTAAAGGAGGCCATGTACCAAGAGTTGAGTTTGCAGAAGCTCCTACACAGGGCATCTTGTGTATGCATTTCTCATGAACACACACCTAGAGAAGTGGGTAGTTATAGCATGACTTTTAAAAACCTAGATATAACAGTTCTGAGGCTAGTGTTCAATACTCTTGAAGTGTGTTGTTTTAAAGTAACAGCTTAGTTTGCTTGGACATACAAATTAAATGGAATATTAAAGAGACCACATTTATATTTCATTTATCTAGAACTAGTGACTTATGTGTGTGGTATACAGCTAAATACATTAGTTTGTTATTTATATAATAGGATCATTTCTGCTGAGATTCATTGTCAATTGAAAGTTATCTGAGGCAACCCTTGGTCAGATGAAAACAGAATGAAAAGAGAAAACAGTTTTCATGTGGTTTATATAGACTTCTAGCTCTTCTCTTAGCAAGTATATTTATTTAGTGTGATTTACAATCAACATTAGATAATGTTTACTGCATACTCTATTCTTCTACTCCTCTTATGGGAACCTACATGGATTAAATAGCTATTGGGAAATTTAACACCCAGAGAGAACTAGTACATTTTTAAGGATGGAAAAAGTATCATTTATCTCAAAATTTCTTTATTATATACTTACATTTTTGCTTGAAATTACTGTAACAAGATTTAGTAAGGGTTCAAACATATACTTATTTCTAAGCAAAATATCCACCATTAACACAACTGTTCGCAGATTAGCCAACAAAAACTAGATTATGTTTTAAGTGTCTTAACTCTGTTTTTTAAGAAGTTGCAACAGATGTTCTACTTTTCAAAGAGGTCATGATTTCATCTGTGGCTATTACCTTATATATACTTGTACTCTTTCTTCTAATTAAATTATTTTTTATCAGTACTGTCTCTCTTTGGCTTTGATTATGTTAATCCATCTGACTTTGGATTCTGCCTTGGCCCAATTTTTTTTTTTTTTTTTTTTGCCAAATAGCTCTCATTTCCTCTGTCTTAAAGGTCAGTTCACCAAGAACATTTTGACTTGTCTTCTGGCCATGAATCTGATGTCTTGGCTCTCTTTTCTATAAGCCCAGGGAGAAAATAGCTGTAGCAAGGACTGTTTCAGTGTCTCACCCCTCCTGGAGTTTCGCAAGGTTGCTGAAGCTACGAGAAGTGGAGAGAGAGATTTTAATTTAGCAAACATCTGGGAAAATACATATCCTTTGTGAACACTTTGATATGAAGATGAAGAAAGAGTATTCAGCCTTGGTTCTGACAAAGTAGGAATCCAGAATACATTTTGTCAATTTGGTTACTGACAGTTAAAGTAGGTATTGACTCTGCATAGTCAGAACTCATCCATGTGTCAAGTTCATAGCTCATGGGAACAATTGCCCAGGCTTACAGGATTTTCACATGGCTAGTTAAATATTTCCAACCAATAGACTAGACCTGCAAGGGGATCCTGCAGCTGTGAATGGGCTACTTAACAAAGGAGTCACTACCGCTCTTTGCCCACCTTATAGTTAGCTAAGAGGGTCTAATCTCCCTAGAGTACTCATCTGTCACTGGAGGTCTATGGACTTTGGGAGCTTCTGGAGGGTTTCACAGTCTTCATAATTTTGAAGCAAGAATGAAATTCTTTTTTTTTTTTTGTTCTTTTCTCCTGTCAGCACAATTATTTACTCTTTCAAAAGGATCTTGACTTTTTAATTTTACTTTTTATTATTTTTAAAATTAACCTATAGTTAATTTACAGTATTATATTAGTTTCAGATGTACAACATAGTGATTCAAAATTTTATAGGTTATACTCAAAATTATTATAAAATATTGGCTGCATATTACACTCTTGTATCTTATTCATTTTATATGTAGTAGTGTGGACTTCTATCTTGTCTATCAACTGATGAATGGATAAAGAAGATGTGGCCTATCAGTATAGAATGGATAATACTTTCCCATAAAAAAGAATGAAGTTTTGCTATTTGCAATAACATAGATGGATCTGGAGGGTATTATGCTAACTGAAATAAGTCAGACAGAGAACCTTGACTTTTTCTAAGGCACAATTAGGGATTATTTTCTTTCTTCTTACATCCCATTGTCCATGTCTGTATGTGTGTCTAGCCTCATTGTACATTTATTCATTGTTTACACATGTGCCCACACTCACCACACCACAGGAAATGAGTGCTATATTCATCTCTATATTCCCAAAGCATTTCTGGCTCAAGGGTCTGGATATTAATAGGTGTTCAACACTATTTGTTGATTAAATTAATTATAACAATGTCCTGAACTTATATGCTTACAAGAGGGAGGGGGCATATGTAAACTGATGGTTGATTCATGTTGATGTATGGTAGAAACCAACACACTATTATAAAGCAATTATCCTTCAATTAAAAATAAATAAATAAGCTTCTAACTTATTTAGTAATACTGCTATTCTGCAAATGTGATACATATTAAAATGCTGACATCACTAAAAATTATTTCAAAAAACATTTCAGTTCCTACTTAATGTTTGGAATTTGCCTTTGTAGTGCTATTTCTTCTGTGATGTTTATTTTTCTTGTAGGAAAAGCTATAAATTGAAAACAAGCTCCTAGAATAACATGTTTATCTTTTGGGATTATTCAATAGAATATTCAAAAAAACCCCAAAAAAACAAAAAGCAATCCTTTATGACTAAAATATACTTTTTAAACTCTAACCATGCTCATTCGGTGCTAGTTATATGAATAAATTATTGGCACAGATAAAAGAACTTCCTATTCAGTTCAACAATTGAATTTCATATTTTATATGACAAAATGTGTTGACTAGGTTTAGAATGAAATGATATACCAGTGCTTAATTTTTCAAGTACATTCATCTTTTGGTTATGTTTCTTTGCTCTGGGCTCCTTCACACTTGAAAATGGAGATTGGTAGTAATGCCTTGAGTATAGTTATACTGCTAGAGATTGAATAAACAAAATGAAGATCTTGAGCAGGTGCCTGAACATGCGCTCCTTCCAAGGGCAAATTCTTCTAAGTTATTCTATTGATTTAATTTGCATTCAAATTGCTAAGAATTTTGGCAGTGTGTTTTCACTTTAATGATTTTCTATCAAGTAGAGAATGAATAGACGACATGTGCAGACTCAAGTGTGGAGCTTAATTGTAAAATATTTACTGACTTTAATAACCATATTAATAACAACATAAAAGAAAAACAATGAGAACAAGTTATGCTTTAGCATTATTTCTTATTTCTTAAATCCAAAATAATTTCTTTGATTGTGAGTTGATGTGAATCTTCATGAATTCAGTTTTATTCAGTATACAAACTCATTTTATGCTTTTGCCAATTTTATCCTGTTGAACTTAAATTCTTAAATTTTAAGCTGTAAAGAAGTTTTAATTTAAATGAGAAGTTGTTATGTTGATTCATATTAATCATATGATTGTTTGTTGCTTAATCTGTGATATATGTTTAATTTGTGATATATTTATTATTCTAACCATCTGACTGCTTAAAATACAAAAGAAAAAAAAAGAAAAACCTTGCATTATGTGTTTTGGCATTCTTGACAATAACCAAATCTACCATGGGTTCTACTGAAAGTTTTAATTGTCAGTAATATTTGTATTCTCATTTGTTATCACATTTTGCCAAATGCTGTACATGGAAACTGTTGCTTACAGCTTTCAGGGGTTAAGAAAATATGAGTGTTCCCTAGAGTACACAAATTTAAGTTACATATATATTCAGTGGATTGCACTCACTCTAAGGTAAACCTTGTCTATGGTAATGTATGTATTTGTAAGTAGAATGGACAATGGATTTTTCTTTTCAGGAACTTACTTCATTGTGCTAGTGTTGAGAAAATATGCTACAGAAAAAATGTCTCTGTTTTATAACATGGAAGATGGGAACAAGCACAGGGCTAACTATTTAACAGGTGCTTAAATATTTTATAAATGAATAAAAGGAGAAAACATGAATAATAAAAATAGCTGAGATACACAGTGGAAATATACTAGCTCCTGACTCTGGTAGAGAGACAGAAATCAACCTCTTCTTTCTTCTCCCTCCTCCAAGAGATTAAGATTAAAGTAAAAGAGGAGAAATAGGAATATTAAATCACTAAACAGTTAAAAGGAATAAATAAAATCACAACAATAAGTATTATTTATTTGGAATCTACAATGTGTGCCTGGAACTACACATTTCATCCTCAAAGACCTCTTTGTGACTGCCTCTAGTATTGTCCATTTTGTCGAATTTTAGAAGGTTGAAGATATTTTTTTGCCTTGGTTAACACTGTACTTTTATTAGGCCTGGAAACACATTGAGGTCTGTCATTCCAGGGCACTCCTATAATATTGCTTCTTTTCCTCATAAACCACCTGAGCCTATATTTATGATTATAACTAAAATACTTCTAAGGGAATACTGCTTTTTCATTTCCTGGTTCTATAATTATTTAGAACTGGAGGTAGATACAACCATTTATCTGCTTTGACACTGCAAATAGAAAATAGACAAAGCAGTTACATGGAGGAATCATTGGACTCAAGTTTCAAGGAAAGGATGGGTTCAAAGAGTCCATGAGAGAAGTATGTGCTCAAGTAGTCATAGAGTTATAAGCATAAAATAACCCAGCAAGGCATTTTGCAGAAGGATAGCTTGAACTCAGTCTTCCTAGTATTAAAGAAAAAAAGCTTAAGAAATATAAAGCTTAATTTTATTTTATTAATCTCAAAATTCTCAGAATCATGAATTATATTTCTTTTATTTTTATTTATTTTATTTTATTTTTATTAGTTGGAGGCTGATTACATTACATCATTACAGTAGTTTTTGTCATACATTGAAATGAATTAGCCATGGATTTACATGTATTCCCCATCCCGGTCCCCCCTCCCACCTCCCTCTCCACCCGATCCCTCTGGATCTTCCCAGTGCACCAGGCCTGAGCACTTGTGTGGAGATTTCTTAAAAAGCTGGAAATAGAACTGCCATATGACCCAGCAATCCCACTTCTGGGCATACACACTGAGGAAACCAGATCTGAAAGAGACACGTGCACCCCAATGTTCATCGCAGCACTGTTTATAATAGCCAGGACATGGAAGCAACCCAGATGCCCATCAGCAGACGAATGGATGAGGAAGCTGTGGTACATATACACCATGGAATATTACTCAGCCATTAAAAAGAATTCATTTGAATCAGTTCTAATGAGATTGATGAAACTGGATCCCATTATACAGAGCGAAGTAAGCCAGAAAGATAAAGACCATTACAGTATACTAACACATATATATGGAATATAGAAAGATGGTAACGATAACCCTATATGCAAAACAGAAAAAGAGACTCAGATGTATAGAACAGACTTGTGGACTCTGGGAGAAGGCAAGGGTGGGATGTTTCAAGAGAATAGCATTGAAACATGTATATTATCTAGGGTGAAACAGAATTATATTTCTTAGTTCTTAATTTATTAAGAAATTTGGTTTAATTGAAGTAAATATCTTCCTTTTCTAATGACTATACACACAATAAGAGGATGATTATATGATTATTGTTATCAATGGATAAAATCCATTGATTGATTATCAATGGAAAAAAAGCCTTGTGAAAAGATAAGAGCTAGTGAAAGAGATTCTAGAAAGGCATTTGTAGTGACAGAAGTATTTTGGAGCCTGTAGTGAAGGGTGAGGTTGTTCATTTCGAGATTGTTTCATTGTGGTGCTGAAAGCAATGGGCACACTGTTTAGGTGTGACTGCAAATAATTGGACCTTGTCTATATGTGGCTAGATTCATCTCAATATATCACAAAGAAGATGGCATTCCAGGTGCAAGAAATAGTCCAGAGATTTTATATGCTCTTTGTTTGCATGCATGAGTAATACACTTCAAGAATAAAGCCACTCAGTTAATTGGAGGTGGAGCTGGTAGGGTAGAAATGGGAACAGATGCCTTGGACTAAATAAGTTGGAAAAATTTCATTAGGGAAAGGAATGTTTTTATTGTCAAGTGTCTCCCACAGTTTCTTGTGATCCACAGAGTCAGGTTTTTTATAATGGTCAATAAAACAGAAATAGATATTCTTCTGAAACTTCCTTCCTTTCTCCATGATCCAATGAATGTTTGCAATTTGATCTCTGGTTCTTCTGCCTTTTCTAAACCCAACTTATACATCTGAAAGTTTTCAGTTCACATACTGCTGAAGCTGAGCTTGAAGGATTTTAAGCATATGCTCAGTCGCTTAGTCATGTTCAACTGTTTGCGACCCCATGGATTGTAGCCTGTCAGGCTCCTCTGTCTATGGGAGTCTTCAGGCAAGAATACTTGATTGTGTCGCTGTTTCCTACTCATGATCTTGCTATTAATAGCATGTGAAGTGAGTGTAATAGTATAGTAGATGGAAGAATCTTTGGCAATGTCCTTCTTTGGAATTATAATGAAAACTGACCTTTTCCAGGCCTGTGGCCACTGCTGAGTTTTCCAAATTTGCTGACATACTGAGTGCAGCATTTTAATAACATGATCTCTCAGGATTTTAAATAGCTCAGCTGAAATTCTATCACCTCCACAAGCTTGTTCACAATAATGCTTCCTAAGGCCCACTTGACTTCACATTCCAGGATGTCTGGCTCTAGATGGATGACCACAGTATCATGGCTATCTGGGTCATTGCAAACTTTCCTGTATAGTTCTTCTGTGTATTCTTGCCACCTCTTCAATTTCTTCTACTTTTGTTAGGTCCTTATCATTTCTGACCTTTATTTTGCCCAGGCTTGTTACCAATGTTCCCTTGGTATCTCCAATTTTCTTGAAGAGATCTCTAGTCTTTCCCATCCCATTGTTTTCCTCTATTTCTTTGCATTGTTCATTTAGGAAAGCCTTCTTATCTTCTCTTGCTATTCTTTGGAACTCTGCATCAAATTAGGTACATTGTTCCTTTTTTTCCATTGCCTTTTGCTTCTCTTCTCTTCTCAGCTATTTGTAAAGCCTTCTTAGACAATCACTTTGTCTTCTTGCATTTCTTTTTTCTTGGGTGATTTTGGCCACTGCCTTCTGTACAATGTGACAAACCTCCATCCATAGATCTTCACTCTGTCTACGAGGTGCAATTCCTTGAATCTATTTGAATTAAATCACCCATTTCTGTCCATTTTAGTTCATTGATTCCTATGATGTCATTGTTCAATATTTTGGCCACCTGGGAAGAGCTGACTCATTGGAAAAGACCCTGATGCTGGGGAAGATTGAGGGTCAGAGAGGAAGGGGGTGACAAATGATGCTTGGTTTAATGGCATCACTGACTCAATGAACATGAATCTGAGCAAACTCCATAAGATAGTGAAGGACAGTGAAGCATGGAATGCTATAGTCCATGTGATTGAAAGAGTGGGTTATGACATATCAACTGAACAACCACCCCTATAATGAAATAACTATAATGAAAAGGAAATTTTTTTAGGTGTTTTAGGTCTTTATAGAAATGGTCAAATTCAGCTTTTTGGCATCAGTAAGTGTGGTATAGACTTAGATTACTGTGATGTGGAATGGTTTTCCTCAGAAATGAAGTGAAGTGAAAGTTAGTTGCAAAGTCCTGTCCAACTCTTTGTGATCCCATGGACTGTAGCCTGTCTGGCTCCTCTGTCCATGGAATTCTTCAGGCAAGAGTACTGGAGTGGGTTGCCATTTTCTTCTCCGGGGAAAGGAATGTAGGTTATTCTGTCTTATTGAGACTGAACCCCAGTATTGCAGTTCAGACTCTTTTGTTGACTATGAAGACTACTCACTCCATTTCTTTTAAGGAATTCTTTCCTTCCATAGTAGATATAAAGATCATCTGAATTAAATGTGCCCATTCCTGTCTGTTTTGGTTCCACTGATTCCTGAGATGTAGATGTTCACTCTTGCCATCTCCTGTTGACCACATCCAATTCACCCTGATTTATGGACATGAACGTCCAGATTCTTGTGCAATATTGATTTTTACTGTGTCGCATTTTACTTTTACCCATCACACACATTCACAGCTGAGCATCACTTCCCACTTGGCCCAGCCTCTTCATTCTTATGAAGCTATTAGTAAGTGCTCTTTGCTCCTTCCCAGTAGCATATTGGATACCTTATGACCTGGGTGGGGGGCTCATCTTCTAGGGTCATATCTTTTTGACTTTTCATACTGTCCATGGGTTACTCCAGGCAAGAATACCAGAGTGGGTTGCCATTTCCTTCTCCAGGGGATCTTTCCAACCCAGGGGTCAAACTCTTCTTCTTTTTTTTTTTTTTGTCAGAACTCTTTACTATGGCTCATCCATCTTTGGTGGTCCTGCATGGCATGGCTCATAGCTTCACTGAGTTATGCAAGGTCCTTCACCATGACAGGGCTGTGATCCATGATTACTTAAACTATACAGATGCAATTTGTTTACCAATATTGATCCAAGCCAGAGTTTCAAGTTGTGTTTCCTAGAACATCTGTGACTTCTTTTATTGGTGTATTTACATTAAAGTCTGGACTTAAATGCACATTTGAAATAATTTAGAATCCTTCCAGATAATATATTTTCTCCTGTTCTTTAATTGTTGTTTGTCTAAAAGTAATCCAATGAAAATAATAGTAGCAATTCACAGTTTTTGAATCTTGACAAAGTATTCAGCTTAGTTCATAAAAACACTATCTTTCTCTTTGTTCTCATTTTATCATTTTGCATTACAAGAACAGACACATACATCAATTCGTGTAAGTAGTAGTGCATATGGATGAAGCACAACTGACATTTGGT
The DNA here is from genome assembly GCF_023699985.2 of Odocoileus virginianus. Classification (NCBI taxonomy): domain Eukaryota; kingdom Metazoa; phylum Chordata; class Mammalia; order Artiodactyla; family Cervidae; genus Odocoileus; species Odocoileus virginianus. The sequence goes on from NC_069683.1 coordinate 70,423,518, forward strand.
GAGCATACAACCCAGCTAGAAAGAGCAGATGTAAGTGGGTATGCTAAAGCAGTGCTGCTCAAATTCAGCCTGCTTAGAAGTTGCCTGGGGATATTGTTAAAATGCATATTCTGATTTGGTACATCTAGAGTGGTGGCCTGAGATGCGGCATTTTTAACGTTTTCAGATGTGACTGATGCTATTGGTCCTTGGATTACAGTTTTAATTACAAGATGTCAGTCTACTAACCACAGCCTTTCACAATGTTGTAAACATTAGTAGTGGTTTAGTGCCAAGTCATGTCCAACTCTTGCCACCCCATGGACTGTAACCTCCCAGGCTCCTCTGTCTGTGGGATTTTTCCAGGCAAGAATAGTGGAGTGGATTGCCATTTCCTTCTCAAGGAGATCTTTCCAACTCATGGATCAAACCCCAGTCTCCTTCATTGCAGACAGATAAACATTAGTAGTTGTGTTTAAGGGAATGGAATGTTAGCTTGTCAAGTGTAGGTTTATTTAAGGGAATTTCTCCTGCATAATTATGCTTCCTAACCTGAGAACAGAGATTGACACTCTGTCATCTTTGTTTTTTTAGTGAATACACAACAAAGGCACTACAAAAAGAGTGACAAGTCAATCACATGTAACCATGAACTTCATCAGTGTTATCAGTAAACATATGACCCAGGGACTGAGGTTAGGTATGATTCTATAAAAGTACCTTGGGTTCAGCACTTGGGACACTCTAAAAGGGTGAGGGCTGTTTAAATAAAGAAATTTAAAACTAAAGACAAAGTACAGAAGAAAAAAAAAACATACTGATAACAAAAGGCACAATTGTATAACACATGAATTTTTTGTGTTATGATACCATGCTGCATGTCATGTATACAAAGCTTTCAGAAAAACTATAGGGTTTTCAAATATTAGAATTTCAGACTGTGTTATTTGTAGCATAATTTTATTGTCTGGATTATAGCATTTTCTAGCAATTTTTTTAAACCACTGCAAGCAGTTGGAAAAGCAAATCAATTGTGTTGAAGGGCCTTAAATATATAACTACCAGTTCAAATCAAGAAAAAAATGGATGCCTACCATAATCCAGACCAGAAATGAGAGGGGAGTGAGAAAGTAGTTATATTTATGAGAGGCCTAAAGGAAGAAGGGTTGTCACTAACAGACTGGGTTTAATAAATGCTTCAAGGTGATTGAAATTTTAGAGAGGAGATTGAGAATATAGATATCATGTTGATGACTGATTAAAGAGGACTAAGGAAAAATAATCTGTGTATTGTTAAGTAAAAATTAAGAAATAAGATTAGAAAAAGGGATGTCCAACTCTTTGCAACCCCATAGACTGCAGCAGCCCTAGTTACCCTGTCCATCACCAACTCTCGGGTCTGTTCAAAGTCGGGTCCATTGAGTCGGTAATACCATCCAACCATCTCATCCTCTGTCATCCCCGTTCCTCCTGCCTTCAATCTTTAACACCTTCATGGTCTTTTCCAATGAGTCAGTTCTTTGCATCAGGTGGCCAAAGTGCTGGAGTTTCAGCTTCAACATCAGTCCTTTCAATGAATATTCAAGAATGATTTCTTTAGGATTGACTGGTTTGATCTCCTTGCAGTCCAAGGGATTCTCAAGAGTCTTCTACGACAACACAGTTCAAAAGCATCAATTCTTCAGTGCTCATCTTTCTTTATAGTCCAACTCTCACATTCATACATGACTTTGACTCCACAAAACCATAACTTTGACTAGACAGACCTTTGTTGGCAAAGTAATGTCTATACTTTTCAATACGCTATCTAGGTTGGTAATAGCTTTTCTTCCAAGGAGCAAGTGTCTTTTAATTTCATGCTGCAATCAACATCAGCAGTGATTTTAGAGTCCCCAAAATAAAGTCTGTCACTGTTTCCATTGTTTCCCCATCTGTTTACCATGAAGTGATGGGACCAGATGCCATGGTTTTAGTTTTTTGAAAGTTGAGTTTTAAGCCTGCTTTTTCACTCTACTCTTTCACTTTCATCAAGAGGTTTTTCAGTTCTTCTTTGCTTTCTGTCATAAGGGTGGTATCATCTGAGTATCTGAGGTAATTGACATTTCTCCCTGTAGTCTTTATTCTAGCTCATGCTTCATCCAGCCCTGAATTTCACATGATATACTCTGCATATAAGTTAAATAAGCAGAGTGACATTATACAGCCTTAACAAACTCCTTTCCCAATTTGGAACCAGTCTGTTGTACCATGTCTGGTTCTAACTGTTGCTTCTTGACCTGCATACAGATTTCTTAGGAGGCAGGTAAGGTAGTCTGGTATCCCCATCTCTTAAAAAGTTTCCACAGTTGGTTGTGGTCCACACAGTCAAAGGCTTTGGCTTAGTTAATAAAGCAGAAGTAGATGTTTTTCTGGAACTCTCTTGCTTTTTTATGATCCAACAGATATTGGTAATTTGGTCTGGTTCCTCAGGCTTTTCAAAATCTAGCTTGAACATCTGGAATTCACCATAATATTGAAGTCTGCCTTGGATAATTTTGACCATTACTTTACTAACGTGTGGTAGTATGAACATTCTTTTGCTTTGCTTTTCTTTGGGATTGGAATGAAAACTGACCTTTTCCAGTCCTGTGGCCACTGCTGAGTTTTCCAAATTTGTTTGCACATTGAGTGCAGCACTTTAACAGCATCATCTTTTAGGATTTAAAATAGTTCAACTGGAATTCCATCACCTCCACTAGCTTTGTTTGTAGTGATATTTCCTAAGGCCAACTTGACTATGCATTCCAGGATGTCTGGCTCTAGGTGAGTGATCACACCATCATGATTATCTGGGTCATGTAGATCTTTTTTGCATAGTTATTCTGTGTCTTCTTGCCACCTCTTCTTAATATCTTCTGCTTCTGTTAGGTCCATACCATTTCTGTTCTTTATTGAGCCTATCTTTGCATGAAATGTTCCCTTGGTAGCTCTAATTTTCTTGAAGAGATCTCTAGTCTTCCCTATTGTATTGGTTTCCTCTATTTATTTGCAGTGGTCACTGAGGAAGGCTTTCTTATCTCTCCTTGCTATTCTTTGGAACTCTGGATTCAAATGGGTATATCTTTCCTTTTCTCCTTTGCTTTTCACTTCTCTTCTTTTCATAACTATTTGTAAGGCCTCCTCAAACAGCCATTTTGCTTTTTTGCATTTCTTTTTCTTGGGGATGGTCTTGATCCCTGTCTCCTGTACAATGTCACGATCCTGTCCATAGTTCTTCAGGCTCTCTGTCTATCAGATCTAGTTCTTTCACTCTATTTCTCACTTCCACTGTATAATCATAAGGGATTTGATTTAGGTCATACCTGAATGGTCTAGTGGTTTTCCCTACTTTCTTCAATTTAATTGTGATTGAATAAGGCATGCTCTATTCAAATATTTTATATAACTTTTATTTTAATCCAAAAAATTTCGAAGGTATGATTGTGATCATTTTTGAATGAGAAAGCTGAGTCACGAGAGGATTGAGAAAAAGGTGCTCAGTGTCACACTGTAGTAAATGAGACAGTGAGCATTCAAATCTCGGTCAGTTTGATTGAGGTTATGACCCTGTAATATGGCAACTATCATTTAATCAAAGTGCACAGAAGAATTCTGATAAAACTCAAAGTTATGTTGACTCTTTTGTAAATTACTATAATAAAAAATATTAAGCATTACTTTTATAAAAGTCCTTTTGCCTCTAATCTGTTCAGTTCTTATTCAGTACGTTGTCATATTGGTAGAACAAGTAATCAAATTATAAGTAAACTCATCCTGAGAGAATATGGCATTCTCTGAAACTGCCGTTTGCATATAAAATCACTCTAATTTATTCTGTAGAGGGAAAGTTGAGCTTAGAGAAAATAAAATTCCTAAACTGGTTAGAGACCGTGGAATAGATGCCTCAAGAATATAAGAACCTTGTTCTCCTGGCAAGAGTATAGGGTACAAATAGTGAGAATGCTATTTTCAACCAATTCTAACTTAAATATGCTTAACTTTGCTATTCTGTTTCTAAAAATATTTTCGAATTTCTACTGTTTATTACTTACTTATAATGTCAAATTTATCTCCAAGGGTTAAATTTGAGACCACAGGAGATTTAAAAGAACATAAAATAGATTCCAATAATTTTCAGAAGGATAGGGGCAAGTGACTTTTAGCTTTCTCTTTGGACTAAATGCATGTTACATAGAGGCCAACACCACTTCTATACTTTGATGTATTTGTTAAAACCTCAATCATGTTGTCACATGTCCATATCTCAGAAAGTCCTCCAAAATTCAACTTAGTAGAATGTGCTAACCTTAAGATTTTGGAGTCTTGAGGTTATGTCTATCTCTAATATAGTTTTATTATTAGCACCTAGTATATTGCTTAAGGCTCAGTGGTAAAGAAACCACCTGCCAATGCAGGAGATGCAAGTTTGATCTCTGGGTTGGGAAGATCCTCTGGAGAAGGAAATGGCAACCCATTCCAATATTCTTACCTGGGAAATCCCATGGACAGAGGAGCCTGGCGGCTATAGCCAATGGGGTCCCGAAAGAGTTTAACATGACGTAGTGAATAAACAACAAGTAAAGCAATATACTTCTTGTTGTTTTTTGTTTATATATGTGTGTGTGTGTGTGTGTGTGTGTGTACATGCTTATATATATATATGTTTACATGTTTATTATACATATATTGATATATATTTAAATATATTATATGTATTTTATACATGTTTACATGTTATATATAGATGTTTATATATATATATATATAGAATTAGAGGAAAATACTCTCATTAACAAGAAAAAGCTGTAGTTTTGCAATAGCTTTATCTTTAGGGTGATTTCTGGGAATTATCTATCATCTCATTTTACTCCAAGGAATCATATTTATCTACTAACTGAATAAAATCCATTTGAGAGTAATAAAACATGAGAGCAATATTGTGTTTAATTCAGATATTTAAAAAATTTGTATCAATATAATTTTCATAGGGCAGTGATTCTTTCATTTCAAAAACAAAATTCACGATTAAAGTCCTGTGAATTTTGTGTGTATCAAAAATATTTCTCTCCTTCATATGCTCAGTTACTGCTTAGATGTTAATAACACAAGTGGATACCACAATCCACGTTCTTGTTTATTTATTTATTCACATAAAGATGCAACCGAGGAAGACAATGAATTGATTTTGATATAATCAAAAAAAAAATTTTTATGACTAAATTCAAACTACATAAGGAAATGGAGAATTATTCTTCTTTCTATATAATTACTTCTGATCATAGGGCATAAAATAATAATAAAATTGAAATAAAAATTGATTTAAAGTCGTATCAGAATAAGATATTCATAATTTATTAGTGGTTTAGTCACTAAGTTGTGTCTGATTCTTTGTGAGCCCATGGACTGTAGCCTGCCAGGCTCCTCTGCCCATGTGATTCTCCAGGCAAGAATACTGGAGTGGGTAGCCTTTCCATTCTCTGGGGATCTTCCCAACCCAAGGATTGAAGCCAGGTCTCCTGAGTTGCAGACAGATTCTTTACCAGCTGTGCCACAGTGAAGCCCTTTTTAAGTTATAAAAAATCTCAAATCCTTCATATAATGCTAAAATGTTTATTTTACTTAAGAAAACACAGACATTATAAGAAACAATCTTATGCAATAGAACATTCAAATTAATGATGCATCCTGAATTTACACAAAAACAAAATAATATGAAAATCCAAAGGTAAGGAAAAAAATTCAACATTAGCCTCCTTTTGGAAATAAATTTGATTTATTAATTTTGCTTCATGTTTCTAATTATGTAAAAGTTAGTAGATGATATTCAAGGAATTTTTTTTTCCAGCTAGTTAACTATTTGGCATACAAATGAAAAATATTTACTGGGCTTTGAAACAAAAAGTCTATGAATGAAATACAAAATCAGATGAATCAATTAAACCAAATGTCCAAACATATTTTACAACATTCAGTCCAAAATTATTCAATTTTATGTACTCAGTAGAATAGTGTTTTGTTGGTAATATTAGTCATATCTTAAGATATTCCAAAAAGAGTTCTCTCACAATAGTTTTATCATGTTAGTTAGACACAAAATTTTCTACCCTTTGTACGTTAGAATGTAAATTCAATATATCTTGGCTGCCAGAATTCCAAGTAAAAAGAATACTGCTCTAAAGTAATTATTTTATTCATCTTAGAGGGTAACTCAGTTTTTTGTTGTTGTTGCTGTTTAATCGCACACTCATTTCCAACTTTTGCGACCCCACATCCTTTGTTCATGGGTTTCCCCAGGCAAGAGTACTGGAGTGTGTTGGCCATTTTGCTCACCAAGGGATCCTCCCGACCCAGGGATCCAACCCACGGCAGGAGACGGCTCCTGCCACGTCTGCTTCATCGCAGGTGGATCCGTGATCATTGAGCCACTGGACAAGCACAGTTTAGGTTTGGAAACTTTATTACACCTCTGGATTAGTTTTTAGTGATTTATTTAGGTCTAACAATAAACATCTGAACCGCTGGAATTGGCTTCAAACTTATATTCTCTTAGTTCTAGTTAAATATATAAATTGTAGTTCTGAACTGTTTCACTCCTGCAAATCTCTTTATATTACTACTGTTAATATGAAAAATAATCAAATAATCACAATGATTAAGACTTTAAATAATAAAATATCAGCAAAAATAAATATTAAGAATAATATTAATATTGCACCTATATATGGTAAACACTGAAATTTCTTTTTATAATTATTATTTTACAAAATTTTATATCTGTTAAAGCAGTTTAGAGAGAAAACAAAGCATGTGCATATTTATTAACTTAATGTCTTATATACCATTTCTAGTCCTCTTGTTTGATTTCCTCCTGTGGATTCTACTTGCCACCTTGTATCATTTCCTTACTCAGAAGCTCACTCTCTCCTCCCCACTTTGTGTTGTTACTGTCAAATATATCACTTCTGTGGTGGGCCTCATCATACAATTATATACATATTGCTTTAAATTAATTTTTAATTAGTTAAGAAGAGAACAAATATGAAATTATACTATATTTTGTAATTACCTACCTACTTATTTTTACTTGTTTATTTTAATATGGATTTAAGTTACTGCTTAGGTCACTTGCTGCCTGAAGAACTTTCTTTAGCGGTGTAGGGAGAAAGCAAATTAGCCAAGATGGCGTATTCAGGCTCTCGCGCCCTTGTTTTGTAAACAGTGAGTCTGTAACAGCTGCGGAGAAGGCAATGGCACCCCACTCCAGTCCTCTTGCCTGGAAAACCCCATGGACGGAGGAGCCTGTTAGGCTGCTGTTCATGGGGTCTCGAAGAGTAGGACACGACTGAGCGAGTTCACTGTCACTTTTCACTTTCATGCAATGGAGAAGGAAATGGCAGCCCACTCCAGTGTTCTTGCCTGGAGGATCCCAGGGACGGGGGAGCCTGGTGGGCTGCCTTCTATGGGGTCGCACAGAGTCGGACACGACTGAAGTGACTTAGCAGCAGCAGCCGCTGATCATTTATAGCACTGAGCACAAGCACTCGCTTGCTCACAGTCTGCTTTGTGCATACACGGTCTCCACCTAAAGAGCGGCAGCGTTGCTGCCTGTCACGGCTATGTCTATGGGTCACCCACGAGAGGACGGAATACAGCGTGTGTGCTGCTCTGGGTGCTGTGTCAACCGGTGTTATGGCTTCTGTGTCAGTCAGGAGAGAGGTTGCATTTTGTCAGGTTATGCTGTGGCTACTGCATCAGCCATGAGAGAATAAACTTGTCTGTCGTTCTGATGGCTCCTCAAGTCTTCTGCCAACCTCTTAGCTTGCACTCTGTCTACCATGGATTCAGCAAACAGTGCGCACAGTGAGATACAGCTGGACAGCTGGTGATGCGGAGAAGTAGAAGAGCAATACAGCTGGCATAGTCGGCAGGATACCCAGCAGGTCTGGGAGCCTGAGGCGCCACTGGATAGAGGAAGCCAGTGGCCATCATATAGCATGTACTACCAGGTGGCTGCAATCTTCTTGGTGTGGGCTTCAGTGGAAGACTGGGAAGCACTGGACCGTTCACCAGATAGCACCGAAAAGATGTTACAGGCTGTGCGTTCTCACTTGCTGAGCAAGGTGGCAGGGACTGCCGCTGGCACTGTGGGGCAGATTTTCCTGACTCCCTTGAAGGCAAATATGGCTAATGCCATTTGCGATGCTGCATTGGTACACAGTGTGCAGAGATGCTAGGAGGAACTAAAGCAACGCATATTGGCCTTAGAACTAAAGAAAAGAAAAGGTCAATAAAATTCAGATTTGGTTCTTTGAAAAGACAAAGTTGATAAATCTTTAGCTAGATTCGGCAAGGCAAAAAAGAAACACCCAAATAAATATGAACCCTGTGGTCCTGAATAACACAGCATCTCTGACAGAGAGGCAGTAAGCGATGATGATGACGCACATTGTGAGATCTCAGGTCCCCGCTTGGCAGAGAGGCATGTTGTACAGCAGAAAGTGAAACATGAACAGCCTATGGTCCATAGAGGGCATCCTCAAGGGGCCCCCAATATGACTGAGTTCATGACATATCAACCATATATTCCAGTGGAGTTGGTCGACTTGTGTAACCAATTTCGGCAAAGCAAGGGGAACCCTTGGCAGCATGACTCTTGTGAATTTGGGACACGGGGGTGGACAGTATCCTGTTTTCTGGGGACAAAGAACTATTGGCATGTATAACCCACTCACTCCTCGTTGGGGCAAAGGTCACAGAAAACTTGGCAACCCATGCAGTGTGACCCATGCAGTGTGTGCCTAACCAATCACACACCTTCATGGACTGGATTAATGCTGTCATCCTGTCCATGTGGTCCAATGCCAGAAAGCTCCCAGATACTGTGAGGAAGTGACATACTTATGGCAAGTTGACCCAAGTAGTGAGAGAACTAGGCATGAAACAAACAATATTTAACCCAAATACCTGAGGCCCAAGTGATGAGTGTTTTACTGGCAACATTCGAGATGCCATTTTGAACAATGCCCCGTCTACTGCTTTTGGATCTCTGATTGCTATGTTTGCACCCTATGTGGGGTGTCCCATCTATGATGTGACCTTGATGGTGGCTAGCTTGGGAGAAATAGAGAGAGGGTGGCAGGCAAAGGGGATTAAAAGTGTGAAAACCCTTGTGGAGTGGCCCGAGCTGGTGAAGACTCCGTCTGGGTGATGAGAATGCAAATGTGGGCTGGTTTGCTGGCAGCAGGAGTAGGCAGAAATAAAATTGATAGACAGCCCAAATGCTCTGCTCCTTGAGCTATAGAGGCAACTGAGACCAGAGCAGCGATTTACCAAGCTTGGGAAGCACCCACAGCAAAAGGTACAGGTGATTCAGTGAGAAGATTACATGGTGCCCAAGGATGTTCCTTTTGATGATGCCTTTTTCCAATTTGAATAGGGCTCAGACCAAGGTGTCCTCCTCAAGAGCCCAAGCAGGGACCGGAGGCCTCATGTAGAACAGTGTGCTGTAAGGCTGTGTCCTTCCTTGAAGATTTAGAACAGTGTACTGTAAAGGCTACAGCCTGTGATGTAGATTAATACAACAGAGTATAAAGGCCATGTCCCATGATGTGTTACTAAGTTCTGATTCTCTTGCAGATTTAGAGCAAGTGAAAGCATTTGCAATCTTGTGGGTGGGCTGTGAATGCCATAAAATCCACTCTTTGGAGGGGTGGGGTGTGGGGCCCACACCTGTGGGGGGTTTTGTGCGTCCTTAGTGAGAAATCCCACAGGAGTGACTTTACCCCTGTGGGAGCTTTCCTGCAACTTCACAAGGACAGGTGGTGGACTGGACTTGGCCATGGAAGATAAAGGCAATCCATATGCAGTGGATGACTCTTCAAGCCCCATGAGGGCAAGAACTGCAACATGAGTTCCTGGTGATAGTTAACTGGGTTTTGCTATGTGTTGGGGATGTAACTGTGTTGTAGATACTGCTGTGGCAAGAGGTAAATCCAAGGGTCAGTGTTACTCATGAAGGGAATATCGCAGATGATGGACTATGCATAGAATGTGAGGTGAGAGACCCTGAAGGCCTGGAGTGTGGGGAGATAGTAAATTAGCCAAGATGGCGTGCAGGCTCTCTCGCCCCACACTGTGTAAATAATAACTTGTAACAGCTGAGGTCACTTACAGCACTGAGCACGCACATCATGAGGTATTTTTTGGTCTCAGGTTGCTCTGTGTGGGACACCTGTATGGGCTCCACCTAAAAAAGCGGCAGCATTACTACTTGTCATAGCCAAGTCCATCGGGTCACCCACAAGAGGGGAGAATATAGCGTGGCTGCTACTATGGCTGCTAGGTCAGCCAGGAGAGAATACCTATTACGGCCGATGTGTCAGCCAGGAGAGAGGTTGTGTTGTGTTAGATTAGGCTGTGGCTGCTGCTTTGGCTGCTGCATCGGCCAGGAGAGAATCAACCCGTCTGTAGTTCCTACTTCCTATGCTCCTTGTCTTCTTCCAGACTCTTAGCTCAAGCCTTGTCTACCAGGGTTTCAAGAACACTGTGTGCAGTGAGATACAGCAAGACAATTGGTGACATAGGCAGGATGAAGAGCAATGTAAGAATTTTTGGAATCATGCCTACTAACAATAAACTCTCTTGTTCATCTGTAAATGTCTTTATTTAGCCTGTTTATTCTTTATTTTTTAAAAGTTAGTTTTGCCGGATATAAGATTTTTTATTAGAAGTTTTTTACTTTCAACATTTTGAATATGTTCTCCTCCTCCCTTCTGGCCTCTACATCTTATACATAATGAGTCACTTTTCTCATATTTCAAGATTTTTCTCTTCATCTCCGGCTCTCATTTTCGCTATAAAGTGTCTATTTGTGAACCCCTTTGTGTCTATCTTATTTGGAATTCATTGAGCACCTTGGGTGTGTAGTTCAGGGTTTTTCATCAAACTGGGGATGTTTTCAGTCATTATTCCTCTGATATATTTTTAGTATTTCTTCCCCTTTTTTCCCCCTGAGATACCCCCATTACACATCTATTAGTGACCTTAATAGTGTCCCACACTTCTCTAAGGCTCTATTAATATATTTTAACCTTTTTTCTTCTTTCTGTTTTTCTTATTTTATCAGTTCAGTTCAGTCACTCAGTCATGTCCAACTCTTTGTGACCCCATGGAATGCAGCACACCAGGCTTCCCTGTCCATCACTAACACCAGCAAGCTTGCTCAAACTCATGTTCATCAAGTCAGTGATGCCATCCAGCCATCTCATCCTCTGTCATCCCCTTCCCTGCCCACCCTCAATCTTTCCCATCATCAGGGTCTTTTCAAATGAGTCAGTTCTTCGCATTCAGTTCAGTTCAGTTCAGTGGCTCAGTCATGTCCGACTCTTTGCGACCTCATGAATCCCAGCACACCAGGCCTCCCTGTCCATCACCAACTCCCAGAGTTTACTCAAACTCATGTCCATCAAGTCAGTGATGCCATCCAGCCATCTTATTCTCTGTCGTCCCCTTCTCCTCCTGCCCCCAATCCCTCCTAGCATGAGGGTCTTTTCCAATGAGTCAGCTCTTCTCATGAGGTGGCCAAAGTACTGGAGTTTCAGCTTCAGCATCAGTCCTTCCAATGGACACCCAGGACTGATCTCCTTTAAGATGGACTGGTTGGATCTCCTTGCAGTCCAAGGGACTCTCAAGAGTCTTCTCCAACACCACAGTTCAAAAGCATCAATTCTTTGGTGCTCAGCCTTCTTCATAGTCCAACTCTCACATCCATACATGACCACTGGAAAAACCACAGCTTTGACTAGATGGACCTTCGTTGGCAAAGTAATATCTCTGCTTTTTAATATGCTATCTAGGTTGGTCATAACTTTCTTCCAAGGAGTAATTGTCTTTTAATTTCATGGCTGCAATCATCATGTGCAGTTATTTTGGAGCCCAAAAAAATAAAGTCTGACACTGTTTCCACTGTTTCCCCATTTATTTCCCATGAAGTGATGACTAGTTGCCATGATCTTAGTTTTCTGAATTTAAGCTTTAAGCCAACTTTGTCACTCTCCTTTTTCACTTTCATAGGGAAAACCACTAGACCATTCAGGTATGACCTAAATCAAATCCCTTATGACTATACAGTGGAAGTGAGAAATAGATTTAGGGGACTAGATCTGATAGACAGACTGCCTGATGACCTATGGATGGAGTTCGTGACATTGTACAGGAGACAGGGATCAAGATCATACCCATGGAAAAGAAATGCAAAAAAGCAAAATGGCTGTCTGAGGAAGCCTTAAAAATATCCAGGAAAAGAAAAGTGAAAAGCAAAGGAGAAAAGGAAAGATATTCCCATTTGAATGAAGAGTTCCAAAGAAAAGCAATGAGAGATAAGAAAGCCTTCCTCAGTGATCAATGCAAAGAAACAGAGGGAAACAACAGAATGGGAAAGACTAGCGATCTCTTCAAGAAAATTAGAGATACCAAGGGAACATTTCATGCAAAGATGGGCCCGATAAAGGACAGAATTGATATGGACCTAACAGAAGCAGAAGATATTAAGAAGAGATGGCAAGAATATACAGAACTGTACAAAAAAGATCTTCATGACCCAGATAATCATGATGGTGTGATCACTCACCTAGAGCCAGACATCCTGGAATGTGAAGTCAAGTGGGCCTTAGAAAGCATCACTATGAACAAAGCTAGTGGAGGTGATGGAATTCCAGTTGAGCTATTTCAAATTCATATTGATGCTGCACTCAATATGCCAGCAAATTTGGAAAACTCAGTAGTGGCCACAGGACTGGAAAAAGTCAGTTTTCTTTGCATTAGGTCACCAAAATATTGGAGCATCAATACTTCAGCATCAATCCTTCCAATGAATATTTAGAATTGATTTCCTTTAGGATTGACTGGTTTGATCTCCTTGCAGTTCAAGGGACTCTCAAGCATCTTCTCCAACACCACAGTCCCAAAGCATAAATTTTTTAGTGTTCAGATTTCTTTAGGTCCGATTCTCACATCCATACCTAACTACTGGAAAATCCATAGCTTTGACTATACAGACCTTTGTTGGCAAAGACTTTGTCTTATTGTATAATCTCTACTGATTTATTTTTGTTCATTTTTTTGCCAGCACATATCTGCTGTAAAAACCCTTCTAGTGATTTTTTCCTTCCAATTGTTGCACTTCTAAATCCAGAATTTTCAGTTGACTCTTTTCTAATGTCTATTTGTTGAGGCATCATCTTTATACCTTCCTTTAATTCTTTAAATATGGCTTCCTTTTTTCCTTGGGCATGTTTATTATCACTGTTTTGAAGTCTTGTTTGATAGGTCCACCTTGTAGACCCTTTCAACTGCCATGTGGGTAGTCACTATTATCGGCTTATTTTCAGTTTATGGGTCATATGTTCTTCTTGTTCCTTTGTATGCTTCATACATTTTTGTTGAAAACCAGATAGTGTATTATAAAAATAAAATAAAATAAAATGCTGGATGCTGACCTCCATCCTCAGAGTTGTTTTGGTTACTGCTTGCACAGACATTTGTTTATTTAGTGACTCAGCTTAACTATTTCCATAGCAGTGTGTGCTTTCTGATATTGCTGCTCATATTCGCTTTTCCTTGTTTTTGGGTTTTGATCTGGCCATCTAGGTATGCCAATTCTTGCTACGTGGGTATGCTAGTTATTGGTTCAGTGTTAGGTTTTTTCCCTTGATCTTTACAAGTATAAATGTTGTTTGAAGCCTGACTAGGGAGTGTATATATATATATATATATATATATTTTTTTTTGCCTCACATTCAGCCAGTGATGGCTAATTTGGACACTCCTACTCTGTTTTCTTTTCTTTATTTTTTTTCATGAGAGGATGCTTCTTTGGGCAAGCAAATAATCTTCAAAATTGTCAGGGATGACTGGTGATTAATCAGAAGTTTTGTTAAAATGTTTATGCCAGTGAGGGTTCATTCTAAGTTGATGGGTCTGTGTTCAGTTTATGGAATGCTTTCAAGTCTGTTCCACATATTGCTGTGATTGCTTCTGAGTGGGTGCATTCTAGTGCCTATTTACAGATTTCCTGATCCCCGGGGTAACTGATTATAGGAGTGCTCTTCTTGGTTGTTTCTTGTCTTGGTGCTATTAAACTTCTAACTGCTCTGCTATTTTTCTTGTACCCCAGGACTGTCAGCCTCCTTTTAATTGCTTTTCAATGAGATCTTCAATGTTTTGTTTTGTTTTTTGACAAGCCCCTTAAGCATGGAGTACTCACAGTTACTCCCAGATAGAGTCAGTCCCCTCAGGTAGAACTGTGGAATTCTTTGTCCCTATAACCTATGCTTCCACCTGGGTAGAAGCCCTATACTTTGCACTGAAGCTGAAGATTGGGAACAGCTTTTCCTGGAATGATAGTCCTACTCTACGATTGTGTACTTGAATGGGTAGTTGGCACCTTATGATCTTATTTTTGCATTTCCTAGTCTGTTAAGTGATTTGGAGGTGGTGATAATTAGAGCCCCAAAGTTTTGGGTCTGCTACACTTAGTATAGACCTTTCTGATAAATCTTTCTCTTTGGGGGCAAAATCATAGTCCCAGACTGACAGCTGGTATGAGAAGGAACTTCAGTGCCCTTGGTCCGGCCTCCCTGGTGTACAGTGGCTATGACTGAGCTTTCATAATACAGAAGTTCTGTCGGTAAGGGAGCTGGTTGTTGCTCTAATACCCTGCTGCTGCTGCTGCTAAGTCGCTTCAGTCGTGTCCGACTCTGTGCGACCCCAAAGACGGCAGCCCACCAGGCTCCCCCGTCCCTGGGATTCTCCAGGCAAGAACCCCGGAGTGGGTTGCCATTTCCTTCTCCAGTGCCTGAAAGTGAAAGTGAAAGTGAAGTCTCTCAGTCCTGTCCAACTCTTCGCGACCCCATGAACTGCAGCCCACCAGGCTCCTCTGTCCATGGGATTTTCCAGGCAAGAGTACTGGAGTGGGGTGCCGTTGCCTTCTCTGTCTAATACCCTAGACTCTCATTATTAACTGAGACTTAGTAGGTTTTAGTGAATGAAGTTTCTCCACTGACTATATGCCCTGAGGACAATTCCCAAAGATTTTAATAATTGTTATGATGTTGTTTAGTAGGTATATGATTATCCTTCTAACAACTGATCCTAGAGAAACTGAATATTTATATAAAAAAATTATTCTCAACCTTTGTTTCACATCATTACTAATATAAACTTGAGATGGATCAAAGCTCTAAACTTAAAATCTAAAATTATAAATTTTCTAGAAAAACACTTAGAAGAAGATCATTTTGACTTTGTATTAGAGAACAATTTCCCGTATAACTCTCCAAATCATGAAGCATAAGAGAAAAAATGTTAAGCTTTTCTTCATCAAAATTAAAAATTCCTCCTGTTTGAAACTTACTGTTAGGAAAATGGAAGGAAAAGCTGCAGGGTAGGATCTTTATAAAGCATGGTCAGAATTATAACAAATACATGCAATTTAATGAGAAAAATGCAGGAACTCAATTAAAAATGGACAAAAATGAACAGAAACTTCACAAAGTAAGATATATACATAGACAGGAAGCCAAATGTAAGTTGTTCAATTTCATTAGTTGTCAGAGATTTGCAAATTAAAATTACAATGAGATATCACTGTATACATATAAGAATTGCTCAGTTGCTCTCATGTCTGATTCTTTTCCAACCCAGTGGAATGTAACCCACCAGACTCCTTTGTCCATGGGATTTCCTAGGCAAAAGACTAGAATATGTTGCCATTTCCTTCTCCAGGATATCTTCTCAATCCAGGGATCAAACCCATGTCACCTATATTGGTAGAAAGATTTTTTTTACCACTGGGCCACCAGGGAAGCCCCAACATTAGAATGAATTGTATCAATGGAAAAAGATAGAGAGCCCAGAAATAAACCCACCCACTTATGATCAATTAATCTACATCAAAGGAGGCAGGAATATACAATGGAAAAAAGACAGTCTCTTCAATAAGTGACCCTGGGAAAACTGGACAGCTACATGTAAAAAATGAAATTAGAGCATTTCTCACCTTACATGCAAATCTAAATTTCCAAAGGATTAAAGACCTAAGTTAAAACCAAATACCATAAAAAAAAACTCCTGGAGAAAACATTGGGAGACTCTCCTTGCAATTAAGTCACAGAAATATTTTTTTTGGCTTTGTTTCCTAAAGTAAAGGAAATAAAAGCAAAAATAAACAAATAGGACCTAATTAAATTTAAGCACTTTAACATAAGAAAGGAAACCATCAACAAAACAAAAAGGCAACCTACCAAGAGGGAAAAATATTTGCCAATGATATTATCATAAAGGATTAATATATATAATATGTGTAATATATATAAATATATATATGCATATTATATATAACATTATACCATATATAGACTAATATTATAATTTATATTATATTATATATACAATATAATATATTTACTGTGTATAATAATAAATATATTATTATAATACATAAAATTATAATTATATAAACCATAATATTATATGTAATATTATATGATACATAATAATACTATATTCCATAAAATTATATGTAACATTATATGATATATAATTTCATATTATATAATATTACATTTAAAACATTATATTCTATTATTATATATAAATATATATAATTATGTATTAAATATATAATTCTAAATATAATGTATAGTATATGATAATAAAATTATAATATAATACATCATAAAATATACACTTATATATTATAAAATATATTATCATATATATAATATATTCTATATATAACACATATATAGTCTATATAATATATAATATTATATATAATATATTATTATATATAATAAAATGCAATATATTATATATACTAAAAATATTACATATAATAATATATAAAAGGTAATATATAATATATGATAATATATAATATTATATGAGAAATATATTATATAAATAAATATAATATATATATATGCAATGGAGTAATTATATATATAATGAAAATATATCTAATTCAGTAATAAATAGGTGCATTTAAGTCACAGAAAGATTTTTTTTGGCTTTTTGTACTAAAGTAAAGAAAATAAAAGCAAAAATAAATAAATGGGACTTAATTAAATTTAAGCACTTTAGCATAAGAAAGTAAACCATCAGCAAAACAAATAGACAACCTACAAAGAGTGAAAAATATTTGCCAATGATATGACCATAAGGGATAAACATATATATATATATATATGCTTATAATATGTGTTTTATACATATATATGTATGCATATATGCATATAATACATATTATATTCTATAATATATGTTAATATGTAATATGTATTATAATATAATAAAATATAATATATAGTTGTAATATATAATTTATTTAATATATAATTATCATATATTATAAGAATGATTATAAGATTATTAGTATATAAATTATAATGTGATATATAATAATATATAATATGACATATAATAAATATGTTATATTATTATACATATATGAATACATTTCCTACTCCACCCTAGTGGCAGATGGAAAAGAAGGATTTATTTTGTCAAAAAAGGTGATAAACTCTTTATCCCTGTACTAAGGTGACCTTCAGCATGAGAGATTAGATAAATACAGGAGTCTGCAGAAATGCCAAATGATTTTTGTACAAAATGATGTTTTTAACACCGATGAAGCAAGTATGGCAGCTTCATATGACTCTCAGATACATATATGATTCAAAACAGAAGTTACCCTGCAAAACAGATTCTTTTGACCTACTTTTTAGATTTGCATAATTTCAACAGATATAGTCTCATTAAACTAAAAATATAACTATTACATCTGTTTTCTTTTACTTTCTCCTTCTCTTTCATATTGAAGACAACCAGCTTTAATTAAAAAACAAAAACAAAAACCAGCTAAAATACCATGCCAACCATCAGTGTCTATCTCATCTTTGTAAAATCACTTAGTATCCCTAAAGCCCACTTTCTTCATCCCTCAAATGAGATGATTTACCTACTCTAACAGTCTGATAGAGAGCTTGCAAAGAAAAATATTAATTCCCAGGTGGTGCTAGTTGTAAAGAACTCACCTTCCAATGCAAGAGACATAAGAGATGTGGGTTTGACCCCTGGGTCTGGAAGATACCTTAGAGATGGGCATGGCAACCCACTCCAGTATTCTTGCCTGGAGAATCCCATGGACAGAGGAGCCCAGAGGACTACAGTCCATAGGGTTGCAGAGAGTTAGACATGACTGAAGTGACTTCTCATTCACATGCCAGTGTATTGAACAATAAATATGAGGGTTATTACCTATTTGCATTTTCTCCTTAATAAAGATATATCTGATTTTCATATATGCTGTTCCAATAGAGTTGATTTGGGAGGTTTGACTGATGAATTACTGTTACCTTTTTCCATTTATGATTCTTTAAGGATTCCCACTACTGCTTTGCATTTATTCAAATAGCTATTGACTGTTGTAATTAATGGTGTACCTCACATGTATTGCCGTTTGAGAATGTCTGAACAGTTCTTTTGTTGTTGCTGTTCAGTCACTAAATCATGCCTGATTCTTTGTGATCCCATAGACTCTAGCATGTCAGGCTTCTCTGGCCACCACGATCTCCTAGAGCTTGCTCAAATTCATGTCCACTGAGTTGGTAATGCTATCTAAACATTTCATCCTCTTCAGTCCCCTTCTCCTTTGGCCTTCAATCTTTCCCAGCACCAGTGATTAAGCACATGAATCTTGACTCCAGCTTGTGATTCATCCAATGCAGCATTTCACATGTTATTCTCTTCATATAAGTTAAACAATCAGGGTGACAGTATGAAGCCTTGTTGCACTCCTTTCTCAGTTTTCAACCAGTCATTTGTGCCATGTCCATTTGTAACAAATTATGTTTATATTTAATTTAGAATTTAAGTTTCTCTCATTGCCTAATCCAATGGAGATTTAGAAATAAAAAGACACTAATAAGAATTTTATTAATAGGATTGCCTTAATATCCCTTTGTAGCTATCAAACATTAGCTGACTGTATTAAGACTTATTTGTATGTGTGTGTGTGTGTGTGTGTGTGTGTGTGTGTGTGTGCATTAGTCACTCCAACTTGTTAGTCGTGTCCAACTCTTCGCAACCCCATGGACCGTAGCCCACCAAACTCCTTTGGCAATGGAATTCTCCAGGCAGGAATACTGGAGTGGCTTGCTATTTCCTTCTCCAGTGAATCTTAGTTCTCTGCAGTCATTGCACATGACATTAAGAGACAATAGAGTCAAATTCTTCATTGTACATTTCTTGAAACTTCAAATTATGCACTTACAGTTGAGGTTGAATGTGTATGATAGCTATCTATCTCTATACAATCACTGTGCTTTTTAAAATAAGTATCCTGCTTGTTCTTTTGTGTTTTTTGTGGTATAATTGTTATCTTGTCTTCACTGTCCAATTCCATCTAGGACTAATAATATGCTTCTTTTCATTCATTCTGCCTGCATTCATGCTAAGTTATTTCAGTCATGTCCGACTCTTTGTGATGCTATGGACTCTAGCCCGCTAGGCTCCACTATCCATGGGAATTTCCAGGCAAGAATACAGGAGTGGGTTGTCATGCCCTCTTCCAGGGGATCTTCCCAACCCAGGGATTGAACCTGTGTTTCTTATGTCTCCAACATTGGCAGGCAGGTTCTTTACCATCTGAGCCACCAGGGAAGCATTTCACATGTGGCTAATTTAGGACACAGTAAAACAGAGGAAGGGTCCACAGGCTTTGGAGTGTTATTTTTATTAATCCACTCACCTATTACTAGTTATGGAACTTGGGCAGGTTATTATCTTTAAGCTTCAGGTTCTCCAACATTAAAATGGAGACAATAGTAACATTTTAGATTGTGATGATTGGGAGAGAGAATGCCTGTAAAGTACTTGGCATATTATTTTCATGCTCAGTTGCTTAGTCAAATTTGACTGTTCATGATCCCTTGGATTGCAGCCCATCAGGCTCCTCTGTCCATGGAATTTTCCAGGCAAGAATACTGGAGTAGTTTGTCATTTCCTCCTCCAAGCAATCTTCCAGGCCCAGGGATTGAACCCATGTTTCCTGCGTCTCTTGCATTGCAGGCAGATTCTTTTACCACTGAGCCACCAAAGGAGCTCCTGACATATTATCAATAACTAGTAGCTCAAGAAATGGCACCAATAATGATAGAGGTTATTGTTTCTAATATTGCTATTATTATATTTCTTAGAATCTAAGTTTCTGGAAGGCAGGAACAAATTTTATTTAGGCATAGAATGTTTAAACTGCTTATAGCTTAATGCCACTCAATCAATACTTTGTTTTTGATGAATTCCTTTTCCCAGATAAGTACAGTCAGTCCTAACTTGTAAACTCAAGTGGTGGAGCCACATTTATATATCTTGCCCAATAAATACACATCACTTTTTCAAATATTTCTTGATTATGCTGCTGATTCAACTGTCCTGTTTCCCCTAATCTAGTTGAGTATATTTTGGCCTTCCCTCACTTTTTGAATATGCTTTGATTCAAAATGAAAGGAAAACCATTGTTGGCTCAATTAAGTTGGACTAACACACCCCTGAGATTAATTTCTGGATTAACACTTGCACTTTTGCTGTTTCATTTTTTTTTCTTTGGCTCCTTCTGTTACATATACTTTCAAGGTGACAGTTCCCTTTGGATTTTTGGCTGAAGGCACTTGTCACTTCCGATTAATTATTTTCTTGATATTTTCTCAGTGCAGAGCATCTGTCTCCATGCAAACCATTTTGGTAGAGGATGCACAACTCTGTAATAGTAAGACAAATATGATGCCTTGATTATAAGCTTAGGAAACTAAAAATACAGGAGAATTGTTTTAAGGTTTTTTAAAACTTTCCATGGATATATCTTATTTATGCTGCTATTTGAGTTTCCAGCAGTTATATTGCTTATGACATATCTCTGTGGAACAACATCAGTCATGGAAAGCAAGTCTGCTCTGCAGATGTTTTATCTAACATTGCCTGCCTGCATTATGTGGTCTGACTAAAAAGGACATTAATAAATGGTGGGTGCATATCTTTAAATAAACAAAGTCTGACATTTCTTATAGGGAAAAATAAATGAACCAAAATAGTTGTGGAAATATTTTACTAATGTTTTTGACTCATGGCCCTTCTTGCAAAATCTTGTTTGCACTTTTTATTAAAAAGTGTTCAGAATTCCAGTGACTCTCTCCTCCAGCAGGTCACAATACAGAAGCTAGTTTTCATATCAACTAATTTTTCAAAAGACAAAATACTGAATAACTGGACAAATTATTACTGTGATGTCTGTGAAACCCAAAATAATTCAGAGTGTAGCATTTTATAGTAGGTATGGCAATAAACTCAGAGTCAGGAGTCTGAACACTTCTGTTTACTGAATATGTAACCTTAGATAAGTCAATAAATTCATTTGGCCAATGAAGTACCTGCTTTCCCTGGATGAGAGGGATATTGGAAAGTCTATAAGAAACAGTAGACATGCAAGTGTTTAATGCATGCAGCAAATTAGTTCTCTTGTTACCCATTGCATGAAATATTCCAGTCTTTTTTTTTTTTTGATGTTATAGTTTCTATCTTGTTTTAAGCATTCCTCTTTCTTTACTTTTTAAGACGATAGCACTCAATTATTCATTCAACAAATAGCTCTGAGTGCCTTCTGTTCTAGCACTGTGGATACAACAAATCAGAATAAAAAGGACAAAACTAAACACAGAAAGGACCATTTAGCAAGAGGTAGTATGCGGGTGTTGTCGACTTTCAGTGCGTTATAGTTTCAATATTAATTCATTACTTTTAGTAAGGCTGAAATAGAGAAAGCCACGAACAAAATAGTAGTACAACAAAAACATAGTTAACTTAAAGAAGCTATTAATTTGAAACAGAAGTAGGAACATAATATTTATGTTGAGAGAAATGGACACATCCTACATTATGAAAAAAATGTGGTTATATATTGAGAAATTCAGTTCATCAGCCTGATACTCGTAGTGGAAATATCAAGAAATCTGGGAACTACAGACTTTGTCAAGTTCAGCTAGAGTTTTGAAAAGCTTGATATCTGGAGGGATATGGAACAATTAGCAGATGATTGAAGGGCATTTTCCAATTTGCATTGATACATTTAAATGTTCTTGAGAAAGCATATAAATAAAGGTTTACAATGAATGACTCCCCTCCAAATTCTGTCCTGATGACTTTCATGCTGTCATTTCATCACTTAACATACATGAGTTTAGCGGAAGTATTTTTTTCTCTTTTCCTTGTAAGAAATAATGATAGTGAAGCTTGAATCCTCAGTTTTATTAGTCTCAGCCTCTTTGTACTGTAGATCATGTGGAAAATTAACTCAGAGTTACATCTCATTTGAAGAGGATCCCTTCCACTTGAACAAGAGCTTCCAAAGAGATGTGACTTTTCCTGCCTATATATTGTCTTCAACAGAAACTTTAAAACCATCTGGTGGATTCAGGGTGGGTGAACTTAAACATGACTTCTGCCATCTGGAACTTCTGTTGTGGAGTTAAGAGGTAGTGGTGAGTGTGTGCAGTCCACTACCAGTGACATCTTGTTCAAATATCTTGGTCTCTCTGACCTTCAGTTTCATTTTTTGTGAATGAATGAGAAGGACTAATGTATCTCTTAGCTCATTTAACTCAATGGGGATTTGCTAAGCAGCCGGGTGCCAGGGGATACAAAGATGCCTGGAATTCTCTAAGTCGTCAGCCTGCTTTCAAGGGCATTAATAATTCTCCATTATTCTATTGAATATAACCTCAACTGGGTAGAGCATGTCACTATTTCTCACATACAACAACTTATTTACCTTTCTTGTGATTATTATTATTATTTTCCTGTAGAATTTTCCTTTTCTGGCATGCCTACTTCATCCTTCCTAATTATCTAAATCCCATCCTACATCAGGACACAGCTCACATCTTTCCCACTTTGGACTATTCCACTTCACAAAACCAGATTGGATTTGTCACCTTACTCTTTAGCTTCTCTTTAATTGTTTCAGTTATATGGTTTCCTAATTAGATTGTAAATATCTGTAGGCCATAAATTATATCCTATATCTCTTGCAGATTCATAGAACTTACACAAGTTACATGATAGATACCTAGTAAATGACAATCCTAATTACCTAGTTAATATCTTAGCTTTCAGCACACCAAAATTATACAAGTGAATCAGATATTTTACCCATAATTATATAATTTGTGAACTGCATCTATTTTACTTTTTCAGAGATCAAGTATAATTTACATAATATCCAAATTTAAAAAGTGATATTTATAGTATTCTTTTGCCTGCTACATAATTAGATGAAATAATTAACCAGACATTTTCCTTTAGCTGTTTCAATCAAGTAAAATTTTAAGTGTTATACTTCAAAGGATGATGGCATCATATTTTTGTCCAGTGAGAAATTGCTTGAAACTTGAGCCTCAATGAGAAATTTTCCCTTTCAGTAATTTTTATTTTTAAATAAATGTCTGCCTGCTAGGAAAACATCACAGAAAATTGCATGAAGAAGTAAAGAGAATTTCTCACAAAGTTAACAAGCAAAGCGGGTAGCAAGAACTTTTGAATAACATATTGAAGACGTCAAAAAACTCATTTACAATCTAAGATTTGGAAACTTGAGGAAACCCAGACTAGCCAAGTACTAAGATCTCTTCAGTAGAAAGGCGACCATGAAGAGGTGACACAGGACAGAGTGTGCGGGACCACAGAAGGAGCTTTGTCTTGCTATCCTTAAAGTGAGCAACTCTCCACGCTGCCCCGTCCCATCCTGAGACTTGCTATAGGTATGAATCTGTATCTGGGTGGACTCATCTATCAAGCCTACCAACAAATTTTAGGTAACAACCGACCTCAGAGGATGTGTTTTAATAAGTCTTATTCAGCAAGCAGCACCTACAATTTTACAGCTTTTACTCTTGATTATGAGTCATATTTTAAAAAAATTTATTTACTAATACATTTGTATTTTGCATTTTTTCAAAATTAATTTGTGCTGGCCAAGTCAAGAAAATTGTTGCTTAATTTTGGCTCTACTACAGACAAGAGCCTTTGGGCAATTCAGTCAAACTTTGTTGGACTCTGTTTCCACATCTGAAAATTAAGCAAGATGATGCATGAAATCTCCTCTTGCATTTCTTTATGCAATTTTTTTTAAGTTTACCAAGAATGACCAGAAAAAATGCTTGTTGTGATTAAAGTTTCAGATGAATAAAGAGCCTATATAAGTGAAAAATAATAATAATATAAATGCCAAACAATAATTATCCCTGAGATCCAGTACTTTACTACCAGTGGTGACATTGGTAGGATAATGACTCACAGAAGCACAACTGCCATGATTAAAGCAATGACGAGAGTGACTTAAAAGAAGCAGAACTCAGTAATCACAACATGAATAAGCAATAACTAAGTGGTACCAAGCTACTTAAAAGTCAAAGCTATAAGGCAAGAATGAATTTATGATATCCAAGAATAGGAAGCATAGTAGGGCTAATGAATAGAAATTTAGAAAAAAATGTAGACTAAATAAGATAAAATTTCCATAATAAAATAAAGTCTTAGATTGTGGAGAGCTCAGAATTGTGCAAATTGCTTCATACTGTTTTGCAGGCTGAGACCACTGGAGAAACTTGCAAGATTCCACAAGTTAATTTGTCCTCAAGTAGGACCATCCTTGCTAATATGCTTCCTTATCTCCATCAGAGATTCAGTAGATCCCTAATAAGGGACCATAGCTGTTAACCTGGGATTGCAGTTAGGCTCTTCCTGAGGCTAGCAATCTCAGTACTTTCACAGTGACCCGGCTGTTCTGATTATTTTACTTGATTGCACCCCTGCCCTTCCCCAGTCCTACAAAACACAACTTTAGGCTTCCATTTGAGTGACTGCGTTCCACTAGGACTCCTGCAGGTGGGAATGAAGATGGTGAGGAGTGGAGGAATGAAAAGGAAGCAAATACATTAATTCTTCTTAATATAATTAATAAATTTTTCCTTAATACATCATGAGAAACACTGGGCTAGATGAAGCACAAGCTGACATCAAGATTGCTGGGAGAAATATCAATAACCTCAGATACGGAGATGACACCACCCTTATGGCAAAAAGTGAAAAATAACTAAAGTGCCTCTTGATGAAAGTGAAAGAGGAGAGTGAAAAAAGTTGGCTTAAAGCTCAACATTCAGAAAACTAAGATCATGGCATCTGATCCCATCACTTCATGGCAAATATATGGATAACAGTGGAAATAGTGGCTGACTTAATTTTTTTGGTCTCCAAAATCACTGCAGATGGTGACTGTTGCCATGAAATAAAAGGGCATTTACTCCTAGGAAGAAAAGTTATGACCAATCTAGACAGGACATTAAAAAGCAAAGATATTATTTTGCCAGAAAAAGTCCATCTAGTCAAGGCTATGGTTTTTCCAGTAGTCATGTATGGATGTGAGAGTTGGACTATAAAGAAAGCTGAGCACTGAAGAACTGATGCATTTGAACTGTGGTGTTGGACAAGACTCTTGAGAGTCCCTTGGACTGCAAGGAGATCCAACCAGTCCATCCTAAAGGAGAGCAGTCCTGGGTGTTCATTGGAAGGACTGATGCTGAAGCTGAAACTCCAATATTTTGGCCACCTGATGTGAAGAGCTGCCTTATTTGAAAAGACCCTGATGCTAGGAAAGATTGAAGGCAGGAGAAGAAGGGGATGACACAGGATGAGATGGTTGGATGGCATCACCAACTTGATGGACATGAGTTTGTGTCGACTCTGGGACACGTGGACAGGGAGGCCTGGCGTGCTGCAGTTCATGGGGTCGCAAAGAGTTGGATGTTCTGAGTGACTTAACTGAACTGAACTCTTAATATAATTAATTCCTCAAAATATAATCCCTTATAATAAATCACCATGAAGATGGAATTATTCTCTGCAGACTTTGAGAATGACAACTATATCAGCCTGATCCACATTAGATAAGCAGAGTTGAAGAAGTGTAGATTAAGAAGACATTTATTGGATGATCTTTGTAAGAATTCTCATAATAGGCTCTTTTTGCATGTTATCAAGTTTTATATGTACTGTGATGTTAATTCCTGATGTTAATTGTGTTTCTCACTTCAAAAAACAGAGTTAGACAATGTTATTAAAGGCAGTTTAATCAAGGTCTTGAATCTTTGTCTTAAATATGTCATGCAAATGTGTGTGTGCTCATTCATGTCCAACTCTTTGCAATGCTATGAATAGTAGTAACCTGCCAAGCTCCTCTGTTCATGAGATTCTCCAAGCAAAATGCTGGGGTGGTTACCATTTCCTCCTCTAGGGAATCTTCCCAACCCAGGGATCAAACCAGTGTCTCCAAAGCCTCCTGCATTGGCAGCAGATTCTTAACTTCTGAGTCACCTGGGAAGCCCAAATAATAATTAATTCATTCAATTCAGCAAAATATAATTAATTTAATGAGATTTGGTTAGATCACTATTTGGCAAGATTGGATAAAATGCCATCTTTGGTGGAAGTTTTTATAATTCAGTTAATTGTTTTGGCATCTTGTAAAGCTAAATGGTTTAAATCAATGACTGCATTCTGTATTAAAAGTATATGATTGCAACAGATATTAGGTCTATATTCATATTTCTTCATGTTCTTTTCCAGATCTTTTGGGGAATTAGTCATATGGTTTGAAGAAATGGGCTTCTCTGGTATCTCAGTTGGTAAAGAATCTGCCTGCAATGCAGGAGACCCCGGTTCAATTCCTGGGTCAAAAAGGTCCCCTGGAGAAGGAATAAGATACCCATTCCAGGATTCTTGGGCTTCCTTGGTGGCTCAGATTGTAAAGAATCCACCTGCAATTCGGAAGACCTGGGTTTGATCTCTGGGTTGGGAGTATCTCCTGGAGGAGGGCATGGCAACACACTCTAATATTCCTGCCTGGAGAGCCTCCATGGACAGAGGAACCTGGAGGGCTACAATCCATGAGGTCACAAAGAGTCAGGTAAGACTGTGTGGATAAGCACAGCAAAGCACTGGAAGAATTAACCCCCTTTTAAAGCCATTTATTGCAAGATAAAACAAAAACACAAAACCACATGGATTGAATGCATGGTGAAATGAATTAGTCAAGAAATAAAACTTTGTCAGTCACTCTAGAAGCTCCCTTCCTGTGATCCATCCTAGATTTTACCTTTTTTCATCCTCATACATAAACAGTATCCTGGCTTTTATAATAATAGCTTTCATGTGTGTGTGCATATGTGTGTGTGTGTGTGTGTCTGTGTATACGAAATCCAGGCATACACTCATAGACACCATACTTTAACTTTTCCATTTTAAAGTTTCAATCTAATATATCCTTAAGTCTCCATCTGGTTCTTTATCTACAGGGTGCTATATCAGTACAGTTTTCCACAACCTTTGTAGTTTGCTGTTTAGTATTATAATTGTTTAGGCACTAAGTCGTGTTCGACTCTTTTGTGACCCCATGAACTGTGCCATTCAGGTTTCTGTGTCCACAGGATTTCCCATGCAAGAATACTGGAGTGGGTTGCCATTTCCTTCTCCAGGGGGCCTTTCTGATGCAGGGATTGAAACTTTGTCTTCTGCTTTGGAGGTGGCTTCTTTACCACTGAGCCAGGTGGGAAGCCCCCACATATCAGGCTACTACAGTATATACCAGAACACACACACTCTCTCTCCTCCCTTGTTCAGAATATGACTACTTTGTGAAAGTCTGAGCCCTGTTTCACTTCTGTTTTCCTCCTTTTATGTGGACATTCTCTTTCTTCTATCTCCATGACCCTTAACTTGCTCAATTTTGAATCCACTCTCAGTAGGTTTTCCTCAGTGTTAAGTCCTATCCTGGAAAAGAGGTGACAAAGTCAGTTTTTAAGTTTCATAAAAGCTAGCAGGCCTCTTTTCATCATATGACCTTATTTTGGGTTCCCTGCACTCATCTGCTGTTGGAGTGGGGGAAGTTCCTCCCTTTTCAGTTGTCTTTCTCAAATTGACCAGGGATGCTTTCCAGTCAATACATGTTGCTATTTTTGGTTTCTTCCATTTCAGGTCCATCAAGCTGCTTGTTTGATTTCCTGTTTTTACCCATACAGATGTTAATAACTTTCAGGTCTTATAGCTGAGAATCTGCTTGAATTTTGATACTCTTTCTCCTAGTTTTGCTGTTTATGCTCTCCATGGAATTTTGGTTCCCTTTTCTATTTTTGGAGAAATTTACAATTTGTGCTGCCACCACTGATACCTTCCACAATCCATCGATACTAGTTCTTTAAGCTTGTGTACTCTTTCAATTCTTCCAGTGCTTACTGTTTCAGTACTGTATCACATACAGACCTTTGGTTGTGTGAATTGCATCAGGTAATTATTTTTCTTCCCATAGTTACTGAATATATTGTCCACTTAGTTATGAAGTCTTAGCATCAAAATAAACAGGGAAGCTGACACTGTTGCACAAAGGACAATAGATAGAATCTGGCTTAAAATTGGGAAATAATTTCTTGAATCCAATATAGTAGGCATGTAAGTATAATTTGCGCTTTGTGGTATTTTTTGCAAAAATGAACATATAGAGATAGATGAGAGCTTTCAGCAGTGTTCATAATAGATATTTAGAATAGTCTATATGTTCATCACTAGGAGACTAAATGATGATAGATAGCTATACTCAATACATAAGGGAAACAGCTCTACAATTATTGTTTTTCCAGAATTCTTAAACCAGAATGATGTTTTTGAAAGCCTTCAGTTCAGTAACTTAGTGTTTAGACTCTTTGCGACCACATGGACTCCAGCACGTCAGGCTTCCCTGTCCATCACCAAACTTGAAGCTTGCTCAAACTCATATCCATAGAGTTGGTGATGTCATCCAACCATCTAAACTTGTGTCTTCCCCTTCTCCTCCTGTCTTCAATCTTTCCTACCATCAGGGGCTTTTCCAATGAGTCAGTTCTTTGCATCAGGTGGCCAAAGTATTAGTGTTTCAGTTTCAGCATCAGTCCTTCCAATGAACATTCAGAAATCATTTCCTTTAGGATTGACTGGTTTGATCTCCTTGCCATCCAAGAGACTCTCAAGAGTCTTCTCCAACACTATAGTTCAAAATCATCAATTCTTTGGCGCTCAGTTTCTTTATAGTCCAACTCTCACATCCATACATGACTACTGGAAAAACCATAGCCTTGAATAGATGGATCTTTGTTGGCATAGTAATATCTCTGCTTTTTAATATGCTGTCTAGGTTGGTCACAGCTTCTCTTCCAGGAGCAAGTGTCTTCTAATTTCAAGACTGCAGTCACCTACTGCAGTGATTTTGGAGACCAAAGAAATAAAATTAGCCACTGTTTCCATTGTTTATCCACCAATTTGTCTTGAAGTGATGGGACCGAATACCATGATGTTAATTTTCTGAATGTTGAGTTTTAAGCCTGCTTTTTCACTCTACCCTTTCACTTTCATCAAGAGGCTCTTTAGTTCTTCTTTGTTTTCTTACACATAATGGTGTCATCTGAGCATCTGGGGTTATTGATATTTCTCCTGGAAATCTTGATTCGTTCTTGTGCTTCATCCAGCCTGGCATTTCACATGATATACTCTGCATATAAGTTAAATAAGCGGGCTGGCAATATACAGCCTTGATGTACTCCTTTCCCTATTTGGAACCAGTCTGTTGTTCCATGTCCAGTTCTAATTTTTGCTTCTTGACCTGCATATAGATTTCTCAGGAGGCAAATAAGGTGGTCTGGTAGTCCCATCTCTTGAAGAATTTTCCAGTTTGTTGTGGTTCACACAGTCAAAGGCTTTGGCATAGTCAATAAAGCAGAAGTAGATTCCTTTCTGTAATTCTCTTGCTTTTTTGATGATCCAACAGATGCTGGCAATTTGAACTCTGGCTTCTCTGCCCTTTCTAAATCCAATTTGAACATCTGTAAGTTCACAGTTTACATACTGTTGAAGCTTGGTTTGGAGAATTGTGACAATTATTTTGCTAGTGTGTGAGATGAATGCAATTGTGTGGTAGTTTGAACATTCTTTGGCATTGACTTTCTTTGGGATTGGAATGAAAATTGACCTTTTCCAGTCCTGTGCCCACTGCTGAGTTTTCCAAATTTGTTGGCATATTGAGTGCATCACATTCACAGCATCATCTTCTAGGATTTGAAATAGTTCAATTGGGAAATCCATCACCTCCACTAGTTTTGTTGGTAGAGATGCTTCCTAAGGCCTGTTTGACTTTGCATTCCAGTCTGTCTGACTCTAGAAGAGTGATCAATCACACCATCGTGGTTATCTGTGTCATGAAGATCTTCTTTGTATAGTACTTCTGTGTATGCTTGCCACCTCTTCTTAATATCTTCTGCTTCTGTTAGGCCCATACTGTTTCTGTTTTTTATTGTGCCCATCTTTGCATGATATATTTCCTTAGTATCTCTAATTTTCTTGAAGAGATTGCTAGTCTTTCCCATTCTATTGTTTTCCTCTATTATTTGCATTGATCACTGAGGAATGCTTTCTTATGTCTCTGCTATTCTTTGAAACTCAGCATTCAAATGGGTATATCTTTTGTTTTTTCCTTTGCCTTTAGCTTCTCTTCTTTTCTCAGCTCCTTGTAAGGCCTCCTCAGACAAACATTTTGCCTTTTGCATTTCTTTTTCATGGGTATGGTCTTGATCTTCACCTGCTATACAATGTCACGAACCTCCATCCATAGTCCTTCAGGCACTCTGTCTATCAGACCTAATCCCTGAATCTATTTGTCACTTCCACCGTATAATTGTAAGAGATTTGATTTAGGTCATACCTGAATAGTCTAGTGGCTTTCCCTACTTTCTTTAAGTCTGAATTTGGCAATAAGGTGTTCATGATCTGAGCCACAGTTAGCTCTTGGTCTTGTTTTTGCTGACTGTATAGAGCTTCTCCATCTTCGGCTGCAAAGAATATAATCAGTCCGATTTCAGTGTTGACCATCTGGCAATGTCCATGTGTAGAGTCTTCTCTTGTGTTATTTTAAGATGGTGTTTGCTATGACTTGTGCGTTGTCTTGGCAAAACTCTATTAGCCTTTGCCCTGCTTCATTCTGTACTCCAAGGCCAATAAATTTGACTGTTACTCCAGGTGTTTCTTGACTACCTACTTTTGCATTCCAGTACCCTATAATGAAAAGGACAACTTTTTGGGGTGTTAGTTCTAGAAGGACTTGTAGGTCTTCATAGAATCATTCCGCTTCAGCTTCTTTGGCATTTTTGGTTGCAGCATAGACTTGGATTACTGTGATACTGAATGGTTTGCCTTGAAAATGAACAGAGATCATTCTGTTTTTGAGATTGTACCCAGGGACTGCATTTCAGACTCTTTCGTTGACTCTAATGGCTACTCCACTTCTCCTAAGGGATTCTTGCTCACAGTAGTAGATGTACTGGTCACCTGGTTCCAAATAAGAAAAGGAGTACGTCAAGGCTGTATATTGTCACCCCGCTTATTTAACTTATATTCAGAGTACATCATGAGAAACGCTGGGCTGGAAGACGCACAGCTGGAATCAAGATTGCTGGGAGAAATATCCATAACCTCAGATATGCAGATGACATCACCCTTATGGCAGAGAGTGAAGAGGAACTAAAAAAGCCTCTTGATGAAAGTGAAAGAGGAGAGTGAAAAAGTTGGCTTAAAGCTCAATATTCAGAAAACTAAGATCATGGCATCTGGTCCCATCACCTCATGGGAAATAGATGGGGAGACAGTGGAAACAGCCTTAGACTTCATTTTTTTTGGGATCCAAACTCACTGTGGATGGTGACTGCAGCCATGAAATTAAAAGACGCTTACTCTTTGGAAGGAAAGTTATGACCAACCTAGATAGCATATTAAAAAGCAGAGACATTACTTTGCCAACAAAGGTCCATCTGGTCAAGGCTATAGCTTTTCCAGTGGTCATGTATGGATGTGAGAGTTGGACTGTGAAGAAAGCTGAGCACCAAAAAATTGATGCTTTTGAATTGCTGTGTTGGAGAAGACTCTTGAGAGTCCCTTGAACTTCAAGGAGATCCACGAGTCCATCCTAAAGGAGATCAGTCCTGGGTGTTCATTGGAAGGGCTGATGCTGAAGCTGAAACTCCAGTACTTTGGCCACCTCATATGAAGAGTTGACTCATTGGAAAAGACCCTGATGCTGGGAGGGATTGGGGGCAGGAGGAGAAGGGGGCGACAGAGGATGAGATGGCTGGATGGCATCACCGACTCGATGGGCATGAGTTTGAGTAAACTCTGGGAGTTGGTGATGGACAGGGAGGCCTGGCAAGCTGCAATTCATGGGGTCACGACGAGTTGGACATGACTGAGCTACTGAACTGAACTGAAGTTAAATTTGCCCATTCTAACATATTTTAGTTCAGTGATTCCTAAAACATCGATGTTCACTCTTGCCATGTCTTGTTTGACCACTTCCAATTTACCTTGATTCATGGACCTAACATTCCAGGTTCCTATGCAATATTGTTTTTTACAGCATCAGACTTTCCTTCCATCACCAGTCACATCCAAAACTGGGCATTGTTTTCACTTTGGCTCCATCCGTTCATTCTTTCTTGTGTTATTTCTCCACTCTCCTCCAGTAGCATATTGGGCACCTACCGACCTGGGCAATTCATCCAGCATCATATCTTTTTGCCTTATCACAATGTTCATGGGTTTCTTAAGGCAGAAATACTGAAGTGGTTTGCCATTGCCTTCTCCAGTGGACCACATTTTGTCAGAAATCACCATGGCTCGTCCATCTTAGGTGGCCCTACATGGTGTAGCTCATAGTTTAATTGAGTTAGAAAAGGCTGTGGTCCATGTGATCAGTTTGATTAGTTTTCCATGCTTGTGGTTTTCAATCTGTCTGCCTTCTATCTGATAAGGATAAAAGGCATATGGAAGCTTCCTGATGGGAAGAACTGCCTGAGGGGGAAACTGTATCTTGTTCTGATTGGCGGGGGGCCATGCTCAATAAAACTTGAATCTGATTTTCTGTTAATGGGAGTGGCTGTGCCTCATTCCTGTTGTTTTACCTGAGGCCAAACTGTGGTGGAAGTAATGAAGATAGTGTCAGTTCAGTTCAGTTGCTCAGTCATGTCCGACTCTTTGTGACCCCATGAATCGCAATACACCAGGCCTCCCTGGCCATCACTGACTCCTGAAGTTTACTCAAACTCATGTCCATTGAGTCGGTGATGCCATCCAGCCATCTCATCCTCTGTCATCCCCTTCTCCTCTTGCCCCCAATCCCTCCCAGCATCAGGGTCTTTTCCAATGAGTCAACTCTTCATATGAGGTGGCCAGAGTACTGGAGTTTCAGCTTTAGCATCAGTCCTTCCAATGAACACCCAGGACTGATCTCCTTTAGGATGGACTGGCTAGATCTCCTTGCAATCCAAGGGGGTCAGCCTCCTTCAAAAGTTGCCTTGCATGCACTGCCTCACTCAGTGTCCCCGACCCTGTAGCAGGCCACCACTGACCTATGGCTCCGCCACAGACTCCTGAACACTCACATATAAATCTGGGTCAATCTCTTGTGCGATCACTGCTCTTTTCTCTTGGGTCCTGGTGAGTACAAGGTTTTGTTTGAGCCCTCCAATCATCTCTGGCCAGTATGGGGTTTGGTTCTAAACGTGATTTTGCCCTTCATACCATCTTGCTGGGGCTTCTCCTTTCCCCTTGGATGTGGGGTATCTTTTTTTGGTGGGATCCAACATTCTCCTGTCAATGGTTTTTCAGCAATGAGTTGTAATTTTAGAATTTTCACAGGAGAACATGCATTCATGCCCTTCTACTCTGCCATTTAAGGGTACATTTAAAAGCATTATGTATATATAAACATGGGTTTCCTGGATGGTGCTAGTGTTAAAGAACCCACGTGCCAGTGCAGGAGATGTTAGAGACACAGGTTTGATCCCTGAGTCAGGAAGATACTGTAGAGGAGAATATGGCAACCCACTTCAGTCTTTTTGCCTGAAGAATTCCCATGGACAGAGGATCCTGGTAGGCTACAGTCCATAGGGTCACAAAGAGATGGACATGGCTGAGGCAACTTAGTACACAAGCACACACACATATGTATATACCAGAGAAGACTGAGGCGGGAGGAGAAGGGGGTGACAGAGGATGAGATGGCTGGATAGCATCACTAACTCAATGGACATGAGTTTGAGCAAGAGTCGGGAAATAAAGATGGACAGGGAAGCCTGGCACGCTGCAGTCCAAGGGGTCACAGAGTTGGATACGACTTAGTGACTGAACAACAACAACTTATGTATATGTTGGGGTTAATGGCGACCTCCATTATATATATAATGGCATCATTGCTTTCTGGTGATGGAATTTTATTGATTAAAAAGTCTCTTAACAATACTTTCTGTATGGCTTAGTTTTTCTGCATGAGAGAGCATTATTTTTAAAGTAAAGGGAAAAATAAGCTGAAGAACAGAAAAAGTGAATATGCATTGAAGTTCAACATACAAATATATTAAATATAGCCGACTTCAGTATTTGTGAACATGTCTACTTGATAAAATGTATTTGCAATCTTAAAATTAATATTCACCACACTTTTAGGTCTTTTGTAGACATGTACAGGGTGGTGAAAAATTGAGTTTTCTGAAAAGCATGATCCCAGCTGAGGTGGAACAAGGTGACACTCTGCTTTCTTGTTTCATCTCACACTATAATCAAATGTCCATTTTCTGGTCTATTTCATCTGGTCTATTTTTCTCATCTTAAGCTTTTTATTGAGCACTTTGTTTTTTAGGCCATAGGGTAGTTCTCTAGGCTGTGCTGTATCTTACACAGAAAACAAATACGCTAGTTAAGGTATAGTTCTTGTACTATTGGCCATGAATTCAAAGGTAATGAGCCAATAATGTCTTAAGATGTTTTTAAATAAAGTTCACATAAAACCATGTTATATATAGATCAGTTGACAAAAATGTTGTGACTTGAGGCTTGTAGGAATAAAACTATATTTCCCCTAGTAGCAAGGGTTCAATATTTGTTAATTCAGTGGTCACAGTAACTTTATAGAATATAACTCTTAATACTGTGAATTATGGAGATCAACTATACTGATTTAGAAATTGCTATTTAGCTTGTCCAGAACTGTTTTCACAACTCCAAACTGGCTACAGTGGTACTTATCTCTTGCAATTGTTCTGAGTATTAAATATTATAAAAATGGAAGGCTCATGTTGTAGAGCTGACACTAGTCCCGTCTAAGACTTGACTTACCCTCTTCTTGAGCTTCTTAACACTGTCATCATATTGAGGTATTTTTTTAATGTTACATATTCACACTCGAAATAATAGCTACCAATAACATATGTCTTTGTTAGGACCTCTGAAGCCTCACACACAGAACTTACCAGTCTGTATGTCAGATACTTTGAAAGTTATAGGACTTATGTATTTTGGATAAAGGTGATATAAAATACATTCTGGATTTAGGAAATCACTCCTGAGAGCTGTCTCTTAATGAGAACATGGCCAGTAACTTTTTTTTTTTTTTTCTGGTTAAAATTCTGCCATATTTTAAGTATTTGCATTTGCTGAGGATAACCTATTTCTTCTTTGTGGGCAGTTCTGAACCCTCAGTTTCAATGGAAGCAAGTCTAGGTGATGAGAAACATATGTGTCTCTGAGCACAGATAAGGGAATATAATGACTCAACTCCTAATAATCCCTAAAGATGAGATTAGAACTAAAGCTAAAATAAAGTGCAATTTCTTCCTTACAATTCCTTCATGGAGAATGAAATGGCAATCCACCCCAGTATTCTTGCTGGGAGAACTCCATAGACAGAATAGTCTGGCGGGCTACCACCAATGGGGTCACAAATAGTCAGATACAACTTAGTGACTCAACAGCGTTCCTTTGAGAACCTTTGTTAGAGACTAGCATCTGGTTGGACTCTTGGTAGCAACTGATTTCAGGAATTCAAAAGCTGATGTGATTTGAGATTAAAGGTTCTGGGGATAGTTTAGTAAGCGGCATAAAAGAAATATGATCAGAATTCCATCCCACTTAAGAATTTTTAATGCCTTAAAAATTATCTATTAAATTTTCTTCTTTCACAAAGTGTCCTCAGCCAGGATCAGTTGGACACACATATATAACACTCTTTTCTTTTGGATCTAGGAATTTTCCTGAATTATTGCATGTTAAGTTATATTTTCCTTAGATGAAAGCAGGGGATTAGAAAGTTTAACCATAGCCTAAGGCACAGCATATACACAGTGAGTTTGAACTCAGTACCAGCACACAGTGTTACAGATTATTAAGACTCGTATAGCTTTATAACTTGCCAAGTTTTAAATAGATCAAATGCTTAAGAAAAGTCCTTTTTTTTTCTACTTATTTTCAAATATAATCATTTTAGTAGCATATTCTAAAGGACTTTTATTGTTGTAAATTCTGAAAGTTCTATTTTTGATCAGTCAAGGTCTTAACCTCTGTTGAGACAGCTAATTGAGATTCTTCAGATGAAGAAAGTAGGAATTTAGAATTGAATATAAGGAAAGAGAATTACTTGGTACATGTAAAATGATGGACTTATCCATGGGAAACAAATGGTCTTAATATGAGATATATGTGTGTATATGTACAGAGCAAGGGGCTTCCATGATGACTCAGACAGTAAAGAATCTGCCTGCAATTCAGGAGACCCTGAATTTGAATCCCTGGGTGGGGAAGATCCTCTGGAGAAGGGAATGACTACTCACTCCAGTATTCTTGTCTGAAGAATTCCATGGACCAAGGAGCCTGGTGGGCTACAGTCCATGGGGTTGCAAAGAGTCAAATGTGACTGAGCAGCTAACACACACACACAGAACAAAGGAGAGAACTAACTTTTAGAGTAAGGGGACAGGTGAGACAGGAAACTGGCAGGAATCAAAGGGTGTGGCACAGCCAAATTCATCATGAAACTGTGAAATTGAATCTGGAACAGATGAATGCAATAATAAAAAAAGTTAAATTTAGAATGCACCTTTAAGAAGCTTTGTTATAGTGAAGTAGTACCACTGTTTTACTATTTGAAGTTCTGGCCAGGGTCAAGCTAGAATGTCGGGATTTGTTTTCAGATGGAAGCTATTTGAAACTGCTATTGAATTGCAGCACTACTGGCTATTTTAGGCTTATCTAACAAGTCACTCAAAGCACATTATTTAGCACTGCTTTTGCAGAAATAATTTTTAATTAGATTTTAGTAAGAATATCAGCTTTTGTCACTAAAGAAATTGTTTCAGAAGTAATTGGTGAATCTGTCCTTTTATTGGACCGAGGTGCACCTAGCAAGAACTGTGAAGCCAGGATGTTTAACTAAGTTCTAGAGCAGAAGAACTGAGCTTCTCTGCTAGCTCAGCTGGTAAAGAATCTCCCTGCAATGCAGGAGACACCGGTTCAATTCCTGAGTTGGGAATATCCCTGGCAGAAGGGATAGGCTACCCACTCCAGTATTCTTTGGTTTCTTTGGTGGCCCAGACAGTGAAAAATCCACTTACCATGTGAGAGCCCTGGGTTTGATCCCTGGGTTGGGAAGATCCCCTGGAGAAGGGAATAGGGAATGGCTACCCACTCCAGTATTCTGGCCCAGAGAATTCTATGCACAAAAGATAGTATTCTGACAGGCTATACAGTCCCTGGGGTCTCAAAGAGTCAGACATGACTGAGTGACTTTCAGTGCACTTCAGGGTAGAACAAATACAAAGTACATTCTTAATTCTAGGAGCAGTTGTCATTTATTATTAAATCAGAAGGATTTTTAATATATCAATTTTACTGCCAACTCAGTATCAAGAAATTATGAAGTAGAAGACAAAGTTGTGACTGCAAGAAAGTTTACTATCATAGCTATTCTAAGACTTAAGGATGACGGACTTCAGCACACTCAAGTAAGCAAGGTCACTCTGACCCTGAATCCTATTGAAACTATATTAAATGCCTGTCCACGATTTACTATCATTCTCCAAGATCCTTTCTCTCTCTCTTTTCAAAAAATGTCTGTGTATTTCTGTTTCACGTAGTAACTTCTGGTTAGCTTTCCAGTTTTCAGATTTCTCATTACTTAATTTACAACATACTACTCTAGTTTTACCATGCCCTGTGTGTGAACTATCCATGGACTATGACTCTTTTCATTATGCTGATTCACTCCCTCTCTCCATTTTCATTCATGGAAGGATGTTGTGCTTGTATTTAAGGATATCTAGTGATAGTCGTGGGGTTATCATAGATCCATAGAACAGAAATTAAAATTGATTTTTAGATGTTTCTACATAAGAACAGTAATGACAGTAATGTAAAACTTTTTGTTATAGAAAATCACAAGAAAGAACAAAGAAGAATGATACTTAAATTTTAAAATACACTTTTTTAGAATAGTTTTAGATTTACCAAAAACTTACAAAGACTGTGCATAGACTGACATATGCCCCATACCTAGCTTCCCCTATCATTAACATCTTACATTAGTATGGCACATTATTACAAGTAATATTAACTCATTGCCATTAATTGAAGCCCATGCTTAATTTGGATATCATTAATTTTTGCTTAATGTCTCTTTTCTAGTCCTTCTAGGATAATACTACATTTAGTAATCATGTCTCCTCAAGCTGCTCTTGACTGGAACAGTTTTTCAAGCTGTCCTTGTTTTTATTGATCTTGACAATTGTGAACAACACTGGTGAAAGCAACTGGTATTTGTCTAGTGTTGCTTTCTGACAAGACTGGGGTTTGGGTTTTGAAGAAGAATATAAGAGGAGTCAAGTGTCCTTTTCATCATATTATATAAGCATGTACATTGTCAATACGACTAAAACTAATGGACTGGTTCCGAACTGAGAAAGGACTACGCCAAGGCTGTATATTGTCACCCTGCTTATTTAACTTATATACAGAGTACATCATGTGAGATGCTGAGCTGAATAAAGTACAAGCAGGAATCAAGATATCAATTGATTGAGAAATTAATATCAATAACCTCAATAATCAATATCAATAATGACACCACTCTTATGGAAGAAAACAAAGAGGAACTGAAAAGTCTCTTGATGAAAGTGAAAGAGGAGAGTGAAAAAGCAGGTTTAAAACTCAACATTCATAAAACTAAAATCATGGCATCTGGTCCCATCACTTCATGGCAAATAGATGGGGAAACAATGGAAACAGTGACAGACTTTATTTTCTTGGTCTCCAAAATCACTGCAGTTGGTGACTGTAGCCATGAAATTAAAAGACACTTCCTCCTTGGAAGAAAAGCTATGACAAACCTAGACAGCATATTAAAAAGCAGAGGCATTACATTGCCAACAAGGGTCTGTCTAGTCAAAGCTTTGGTTTTTCCAGTATCATATATGGGTGTGAGAGTTCGATTATGAAGAAAGCTGAGCGCTGAAGAATTGACGCTTTTGAACTGTGGTGTTGGAGAAGACTCTTGAGAGTCCCTTGGACTGCAAAGTAATCCAACTAGTCCATCCTGAGGGAAATCAGTCCTGAATAGTCATTGGAAGGACTGATGCTAAAGCTGAAACTCCAATACTTTGGCCATCTGATGCGAAGAGCTGACGCATTGCAAAAGACCCTGATGCTGGGAAAGATTGAAGGCAGGAGGAGAAGGGGGTGACCGAAGAGCAGATGATTGTATGGCATCACCGACCAGATGGACATGAGTTTGAGCAGGCTAAATGAGTTGGTGATGGCAGGGAAGCCTGGCGTAATGCAGTCCAAAGAGGTCTGGTGTCACAAAGAGTCGGACATGACTGAGCAACTGAACTGAACTGAAATGATTGATGTCAACTTTGATCACTTGGCTAATCATTATTTTTTAGGTTTTTGCATTATAAAGGTATTCTGTACTCCAAATTCATGCTATACTCTTTAAAAGAAAAACAGCAGCATTTTGTATCTAGAAAGCTAAAAAATGAATGGTCAGTAGTATAGCAAATCAGAGGAAGTTTAATCCAAGTGAAGAAATAGAGATATATCCTAACTTGCATTGCAGAAATTTACAAAGGATTATAAATTGGTGGAAACCAGATAACTCTGGAAACAAGATTA
Organism: Odocoileus virginianus; assembly: GCF_023699985.2. Lineage (NCBI taxonomy): Eukaryota > Metazoa > Chordata > Mammalia > Artiodactyla > Cervidae > Odocoileus > Odocoileus virginianus. Next base: position 70,463,691 of record NC_069683.1, read on the forward strand.
TCATGTTGCTGTTTGTTCCCAAATAATTGATAGAACACTACTAACTTTCACTACAGCCCATTATTCAAAAGCCCTACACTTGTAAAAACGGTTAAATTACCTAAATTAGAATATATAGCAAGAAAGAAGAAATGCTTTGATATGAAAAACAGAGCAACCATCATTTATTCAGAGAAATAAGAAAGGGTATTTTGACTCTAAAATAAGAACAGTAAGCTGCTAAAAGCAATAAGTAGAACGATCAGAAACCAAAAGTATACTTAAAAAAAAAAAAAAAGTACAATATGTGCAGAAGAGAGACAAAGAACTCAGGTAAAAAGTTTTTGAGGGAGACTGAGAGATTTTTCCGGAGGCCGCTAATATATACTATATATACATTCTTTTTCATTTATTGTTGTTTAGTCACTGAGTCCTAACTCTGCGACTCAACACTGACTCCAACACTCTAGCCCTCTAGGATCCTTCGTCCTCCAGTATCTCCCAGAGTTTGCTCAAATTCATGTCTATTGAGTTGATGAAGTTATCCAACCAACTCATCCTCTGCCACCCCCTTTTCCTTTTGTCTTCAGCCTTTCCCGGCACTAGGGTCTTTTCCATTGAGTTGGCTCTCTGCATCAGGTGGCCAAAGTATTGGAATATTTCCGTTATGGTATATCACAGGCTATTGCATATAGTTCCCTGTGAAAACTATGAATTAAATGTGAGTGAAGACAAACTAATGGGATTTTTTTATGGAAAAAAAACTTCCAAACATTTAGCCTCCATACATGGTTTCTCAGAAAGTCATTGAAAAATGTATTTAGTCAACCTTTTTTTTTTTTTTTAATTTATTCACATGAAGGCAAAAATACAACCAAGAGACACCCCCAAGTACTCATGAACATCCTCCAGAGCAGCTGCAGGGCCTAAACTTCACTCCAGAGACTGTCTCTGCTTGTTCTTGGAACATTTGCCATGAAAAGCAGCCTCAGAACACTCCTCTACTTCTGACAGAGCCCATCTATTAGCATCCTGTGTAGGAGCAAATCACCCTTTTAGCCAACCCTCCTCTATTCTAAGTTGTGGAGACCATGGGAGTTGTCCCAGCAGAGGACGTCTGGCTTGGTTGGGGTGAATGGAGATGAAGTTTCCTAGGAAGGCAAACAAGGTGCAGTTTCAACTGACAGGGTGTGCTATGTGATTTCCAGTGTTTGGGGGAGTAAGGGCCGTCCTGGTGGAGGGCAGCGAGAGGACGGCTGGGCTGCTCTGAGTCAGGAGGGCCCAGAGAACGGCAGGACAAGGCTGCGGGCCTGCAGCCGCAATCCCCTTCCAGAGAGAGCCTGAAATTGCAGGGTGTCTGGAGCTCTGTGGGTGGCAGGGGTGTCCCGGGAGCCCCTATGCCAAGGCCCTTCCTTCCTTATGTGTCCTTGGGGAGTTTGCCTCACATCCCTGAGCTCACAGTCCCCACTGCCCGTGGACTGTTCATTCTCCCCTCCCAAAGTTAGAGTCACTGGTGCCCGAGGCCTAGCCCGGTGTGGAAGAAGCTCTGGCACAAATGCTGCTCATGGTGTCACCTTCAAGGGGCCAGAACTGTGAAGTGAATGATGCAAGTGCAGACCCCAAACCCTAGCCTTTTAGGAGCCTGGAAGTCCTGGTACCAGGACAGAGGCTTCTGGCCCAGAATCCTGGGGCCTCAATACAGTGTCTGCCACAGTCTTAGGTCTGAGCAATGCACTCACACTGAACCACATATTTATGCAAAACTCTGCATTATATAGTAAAAAAAGAAAAAAAAATTACTCCACTTTATTATTTCTATCTCTACTATTAAAATACAGAATCATTTATCAATCAAGATATGTAAAAGAGATTGGTTCAGGCTATTGATGATGAACAAACTTTCCCTTTTATTTAATTTTCAATAGAGATTTCAACCAGAGATTTTACTAAATTTACTAATCATTATTCTCTCACATATTGAATGACTCTTATGTGCCAACTAATGTCTCAGGCACCTGGAATGTGGAGGTAAATAATGTAGATACATAATATTTAAGACTTTGGAGCATGATAGGGGAGGCAAGATATTGATAATTCTAAACATGACCTAGCAGTTATAGTAAAAAGGTATATGCTAGTTACAGTGGGTGCATAAAGAAGGAAAGGAGCCTCTCAAACTCAGGAGTATGGAGTTTTCAGAGAGTTTACAAAGCAGCACTTACATAGTTTAAAAATGACCAGCAATTTTCCAGATAGATAAGGTAGAGAATTTTAACTGAAAAGATAGAACAGGCACAAAGGGATGAAACAACTTGGTTCTTTAGTCAAATGCAAGTAATTTCATATAGGGCTTGCATACAAGTTGTACATTTGTGTGATTTGAGAGGCTCCAGAACAAAGAAGCATGGAAGGAAGGTTTAGACCTGTCTATCAACCCTACATCTGTGAAATCATGCATTCTATAATGAATAAACCTAAAACCAAGCCTTGGATAACTAATGCCTCAATGTAACTATGTAATGTATCTAGACCTCTCTTGATCAATCCTATCCTGTATATGTTTCACTCTTTTCCTGGTTCAGTGTTCTAGATTCTTGCTTACTCTCTCACTTATAGTTTTCATAACAATTGTTCCCATTTTAACTCTTTGATGCTTAAAAAAATGTTCATTTTGGATATATTTCACTAGATCTTCTGGATTCAGTGTATCTTGGGGCTTCTTTGAACATCAAGTGTTTAAGTTTGGTAACATCACTATTAAGCTACTTTTTTGCTTATATTTTGATTATTTTTAGAATTAAATGTGGCAAAGACAACTGCCACTGATAAAAACAGGAGCCATTCATAAATGTTTAAAATTGATACTGTGTTTTCATCTCATGGATATCAATAACAAACCTGGTCATTGCGTTTCTGATTTACATACAAGATAGAAAGAAAATGCTGATTTAGACAAGGGTCTTGTTTTTCTATTCACTGCTATTTTCAAATTCTAAAGTATATTTTGATTAACTTATGAGCTTTCTAAATGAAAACAAAGCTCAAAAGCTCTCAAATATTATTAGACATAGTTCCAGTGTCAAAGTTGACATGTAATGAACTTCATTTTGTTCTTTGTAGCATTTTTAATACTTCACAGAATAAGGTATACATTATTGCTAACTGAAAGCTAATAGATATAACTAATTAATTAAGAAAATCACTAGCTAATTCAGAAGTAAAACAGTCAGGAAATATCAGTTTTTACAATATATTTTCAATCAGCACAAAAACATAAAGAAATCTTTTAAAAATATTTCAAAAGATAAAGATTTTGTACTATTTGTATAATAATTCTCAATATTGTTAGTATCTTCATCATTATTTTGAGGAGCATATTTCTGTTTTAGGATCTGAAATCATTGGTGAAATTAGTGCAGTGTAGTACTCTGCATTTAGTGAAAATTCAATAAACAGTAACTGATTTATGATGTGTCAAAGCAGCTTTCTTCCCTCCTGTATGAGGTTGTATCTACATGAAAACAACTAATGGAAAAAATGCAACTATTCAATCATTATGCTACACCCATGCAAAAAATTAAATTCAAACAAGTTTAAAAACCAATTATTTTATCAGAATTGAGTCGTCAATTTGTATATGTAGATATCTCCAGAATATAGGACTTCTTGTCTTTAATCAGGATGCATCTGCTTATTTAGGTTGCTTTATTACTTCCCAAACTGCATATCAACTTTTTATCAAGGAATTACCACTAGCCAATTGGGGTTAAACTTGGCAGTTTTTTAGAATTTATAGTAACTGTTATTCACAAAGGCTATGTCAAGGGAAATAAAAATTGTCACAAGGCATTGGAGATGACTGATTAATACTATAATTCTTTTCATCAGAATTTTAAAATGCTGACTTTTCCAATTATAGCCTTTTTCAATCACTTTTTAAAACTAAAGACTTTATTGAAATAATTTATTGAAGTCAGTTTTATATAACAAGTAGAAGTATAGTCTTTGGAGCCAGATGCCTGGGTTTAAATCCTGATTCTGCCACTTTCTACATGTGTGACCTTGAGCAAGATACTTAGCCTCTCTGTCCCTCATTTGTATATCATATATCATTTCTAAGAAATGTATATAATAATAATATTTATATTATAGATATAAATATAGAGTTAATGTTTGTAAGTCACTTAGAATGATGCTTGGAATATAGTAAGCACTATATAATTTTTCCTTAAAATGAAATAAATCAATTAATACATTCTCAGCTAAACATGCTTATGATACTGAACACTGGGAACAGAGAACCAGTGAATACACACAGGCCAAAAAATAATAGTAATAAAGAAATCTCATCACCAAGAAATAACCTGTTAGCATTTTGTGAATATTATTTCAAAATTCACTCTTTAAAGATGTATAAAAAGAATAATCTTCCTTATGGACCACAGACTTGTCATGGTGAAGGGCTTACAAAATTTAAAGAAGCTATGACTCATACCATGGAAGGTCATCCAAGATGGACAGATCAGAGCGAAGAGTTCTGACAAAATGTGGTCCACTGGAGGAGGGAATGGCAAACTCTAGTATTCTTTGCAAGAATTCCATGAATAGTATGAAAATGTGAAAGATATGATACTGGAAGATGAGACCCCCTGGTAGGAAGGTGTCCAGTATGCTGCTGGGGAAGAGTGTAGGGAAATAACTAATAGCTCCAAAAACAAAGAAGCAGCTGGGCCAAAGCAGAAATGATGCTTGGTTACGGATGTGTCTGGTGGTGAAAGTAAAGTCTGGTGCTGTAAAGAGCAATGTTGCACAGGAATGTGGAATGCTAGGTACATGAATCAAGGTAAATTAGATGCTGTCAAGGAGGGGAGGGCAAGAGTGAACACAGACATCTTAGTAATCAATCAGTACACTAAACGGACAGGAATGTGTGAATTTAATTCAGATAATATCTACTACTGTAGGCAAGAATCCCTTAGAAGAAAAGGAGTAGCCCTCATAGTCAACAAAAGTCAGAAATGCAGTACTTAAATGCAATCTTAAAAGTGACGGAATGATCTCAATTTGTTTTCAAGGCAAACTATTCAACATCACAGTAATCCAAGTCTATGCCCCTACCATTAATGCCAAAGAAGCTGAAGTTGACCAGTTCTATAAAGACCTACAAAATATTCCAGAATGAACTCCAAAAAAAGGTGTCCTTTTCATCCTAAGGGACTGGGATGCAAAAGTAGGAATTCAAGAGCTACCTGGAATAACAGGCAAGTTTGACCTTTGAGTATAAATTGAAGCATGACAAAGGCTAACAGAGTTTTGTCAAGAGAACACACTGGTTATAAAAATACCATTTTTCAACAACCCAAGAGCCCACTCTACACATGAACATCATCAGATGGTCAATACTGAAATAAGATTGACTATATTTTTTTGCAGCCAAAGATGGAGAAGTTCTATACAGTCAGTAAAATCAAGACCTAGAGCTGACTGTGGCTCAGATCATGAGCTCCTTATTCCTCAATTCAGGCTTAAGCTGAAGAAAGTAGGGAAAACCACTATGCTGATCAGGTATGACCTAAGTCAAATCCTTTATGATTATGTAGTGGAAGTGACAAGTGGATTCAATGGGTTAGATCTGAAAGACAGAGTGCCTGAAGAATTATGGATGGAGATTTGTAACATCACACAGAAGACAGTGATCAAAACTATCCCAAAGAAAAAGAAATTCAAGAAGGCAAAGTAAAGCAAAGAGTCAGTGATGCTGTCTAACCATTTCATCTTCTGCCACCTCATTCTCCTTTTGCCTGCAGTCCTTCCCAGCATCAGGGTCTTTTCCAGTGAGTCAGCTCTTAGTGTCAGGTAGCCAAAGTATCGGAACATTCACATCCAATTAACATTAAGGGTTGATTTACTTTAGGATTAACTGGGTTCAGGTTTTATCTCCTTGCAGTCCAAGGGATTCTCAAGAGTCTTCTCCAGCACCACAGTTTCAAAGCATCAATTCTTGTGTTCAGCCTTCTTTATGGTCCAATGCTCACATTCATACAAGACTACTGGAAGAACCATAACTTTGACTATATGGAACTTTGTTGGAAAAGTGATGTCTCTGCTTTTTAATACGTGTCTAGTTTGGTCATGGTTTTTCTTCCAAGTAGCAATCATCTTTAAATTTAATGATTGTAGTCACCAACCACAGTGATTTTGGAGCCCAAGAAAATAAAATCTGTCACTACTTCCACTTTTTCGCCTTCTGTTTGTCATGGAGTGATGGGGCCAGATGCCAAGATCTTATTATTATTTGTTTTTAATGCCAAGTTTTAAGCTAGCTTTTTATGCTCCTCTTAACTAGAGGCACCTTAGTTTCTCTTCATTTTCTTCCATTAAAGTGGTATTATCTGCATTTCTAATGTTGTTGATATTTCTCCTGGCAAACTTGATTCCAGCTTGCGATTCATCCAACCTGGCATTTCACATGATGTACTCAGTATATAACTTAAATAAGCAAGGTGGCAAAAGGTCCCAATTTTGAACCAGTCAATTTTGTTCCATATCTGGGTTTGTTGCTTCTTGACCCTTACACAAGTTTCTCAAGTGATAGATAAGGTGGTCTGGTACTCATATTTCTTTAAGAATTTTTCACAGTTTTTATGGTCCACCCAGTCAAAGGCTTTATAGTCAATGAAGCAGCATTAGATGTTTCTTTAGAATTCCTTTGCTTTCTCCATGATTCAATGAATGTTGTCAATTTGATCTCTGGTTCCTCTGCTCCTTGAAATTCAGCTTGTACATCTGGAAGTGTTTGGTTCATGTTCAAGGCTAGCTTGGAAAATTTTAAGCATAAACTTATTAGTATATAAAATAAGCACATTTTTTACAGTAGTTGCAGAATTCTTTGTAATTGCCTTTCTTTGGGATTGAAATGAAAACTGACCTTTTCCAAACTGACCTTTTCCAGCTCTGTGGCTATTGCTGAGTTTTCCAAATTTACCAATATAATGAGTGCAGCACTTTAACAGCATCATCTTTTAGGATTTTAAATCGCTCAGCTGGAATGATGTCATGTCCACTAGCTTTATTCGTATTAATGCTTTATAAGATCTACTTGACTTCACACTCTAGGATGTCTGGCTCTAGGTGAGCAACCACACTATCATGGTTATCTGCATCATTTAGACCATACAGTTTTGTGTATTCTTGCCACCTCTTCTTAATCTCTTCACCTCTGTTAGGTCCTTACACTTTCTGTCCTTTATAGTACCTATCCCTGCATGAAATATTCCCTTGATAGCTCCAATTTTCTTGAAGAGAAATCTAGTTCTTCCCAGTCTATTTTTCACTCTATGTTCTTTTACATTGATGATTTAAAAAGGCATTCGTTTCTGCCTTGCTGTTATCTAGAACTCAGCTTTCAATTGGATATATATTTCTCTTTCTCACTTCTCTTCCTTCCTTAACTATTTGTAAAGCCTCCTCAGACAACCATTTTGCCTTCTTACATTTCTTTTTTCTTTGGGATGGTTTTGGTCATTGCCTCTTGTACAGTGTTATGAACCTCTGTCCATAGTTCTTCAGGCACTCTGTCCATCATTTCTAATCCCTTGAATCTGTTTGTTACCATCATTTGATAATTGAAAGGGATTTTAGTTAGGTTATACTGAATGACCTACTGACTTTCCCTATGTTCTTCAATTTAAGCCTGGATTTTTCAATAAGGAGCTCATGACCTGAGCCACTGTCAGCTGTAGGTGTAGTTTTACTGACTGTGTAATGCTCCTCCATCAAAGCCTCATGATGATTATTTACTATCCATTAAGTGGAAGTGAATCATCATAAATATTTTCTCCTTGATTTCACTGAGGAGGAGAAGCAGAGAGAAAGGGTGGTCTTGCTGTTTCAGGGCAGTAGAAGGGGCGAGGTGGAGGGGAGATAGGAGACACAGGCACATTTGGTGTAAATTTATGAGAAATACATTGTCATTTCTATCTGCCATTTTTGCTTTTTCATTTTTCTAGAAATATTTCCATACAATACCAATCTTTCTTTCACCACTTTCTGAAGTTTGTGTGCTCATGTCATAGCAGGGTCCATGTTGTAAAAGACCTCAAATACAGTTTTGAATTATCAGAACCCTTCTGTCAAACTGGCTAATGTCAATTTGTTTTCTGGAAGTGCTTCTGCTGGGTCTCTTCCTCTTCATCTGGTTTGAAAACACTCATCTCCATCCTGTTGTCTTCTGTCAATCCCTCTAGTGTGGTATTTTGTGCTCCTCATGTGTCTCAATGGTAGAGAAACTGCCTGCTAATGCAGGAGACATGGGAGGTGTAGGATCAATCCCTGAGTCAGGAAGATCCCATAGATGAGGAAATAGCAACCTGCTCCAGTATTCTTGCCTGAAAAATCCCATGGACAGATGAGCCTGGCAGGCAACAGTCCATGGGTTCACAAACAGATGGACACAATTAAATGATGCAACTAAACATGGTGTTCATTATCTCTTGAATTTCTCTAAGATCCATATCTTGAAATCCTTCATTTCCTACTTTTTTTTTTTAACCATATCCACAATGCCTTGCAAGATTTCTGTAATTAGCTCTGTAGTAAATCATATGAAGTCTTGGACAACATCTGGACCCAGGTTTCTCCAACAGAAATATGCTATCTTGAACCTGTTGGCTTTAATGTTTTTTTCTATAATAACAATGGCCTGTTCAATGGTGTAATCATTCCAAACTTTCACAATTTTCTATAGGTTTCTTTTCTATTGTGTTGATAGTCCTTTCCATAGAGTACTGTGTATAATGAGCCTTAAAAGTCCTTACGGCCCCCTGATCTAGAGGCTGAATTAGAGACATTGTGTTGGGGGGCAAGTAGACCACTTAAATGCCTTTGGTATTGAATCCATGAGTTTCTGGGTGATGAGGGGTATTGTCCAATGTTAAAAGAACTTTAAAAGGCAATGCTTTACTAGGCAAATACTTCCTAACTTCAGGTACAAAGAATCAATGGAAGCAATACAGAAAAAGGGTTCTAGTTGTCCAGATCTTCTTATTGTGCAACCAGAAGACAGGCAGCTTGTGCATATAATTTCCCTTCAATGCTCAAGTGTTAGCAGCTTTATGGATAAGGACAGTTCTGATTAGAACCCAATACATTTTCAGAAAACAATAGAGTTAGCCTTTACCTCCTTGCCTTAAATCCTAGTGCTCACTCCTCTTTCTTACTAATAAGTGTCCTCTGTGGCATTTTTTTTTTTCCAAATGGGAACCTTATCTTTATTAAAACTTGTTTAGCTTTTGTAAATAGTGCTGCAATGAACAATGGGATAGGGATACATGTGTCTCATTAAATTTTGGTTTTCTCAGGGTGTATGCCTAGGGTGGGATTGCTGGGTCATATTTTACAATAGCTAGATCATGGAAGCAACCTAGATGTCCATCAACAGATGAATGGATAAAGAAATTTTGGTATACATACACAATGGAATATCACTTGGCCATAAAAAGTAGCACATCTGAGTCAGTTCTGCTGAGGTGGATGAACCTAGAACCTATTATACAGAGGGAAGTGAGCCAGAAAGAGAAAGATAAACACCATATTCTAACAAATATATATGGAATCTAGAAAAATGGTACTGAAGGATTTATTCACAGGACAACAGTGGAGAAACAGACATAGAGAGTAGACTTATGGACATGGGGAGAGGGGAGTAGAGGGTGAGTTGTATGGAGAGAGTAACATGGAAACTTACATTACCATATGTAAAACAGATAGCCAATGGGAGTTTGCTGTCTGGCTCAGGAAACTCAAACAGGGGCTCTGTATCAACCTAGAGGGATGGGAGGGGGAGGGAGATGGGAGGGAGGTTCAAAAGGGAGGGGGTATATGTATACCTATGGCTGATTCATGTTGAGGGTTGACAGAAAATAACAAAATTCTGTAAAGCAATTACCCTTCAACAATAAATAAATAAATAAATAAATAAATAAATAAATAAAAGCCTATTCAAGAAAATATCCATTCTCCTTGATGATTTGTTTAATGGCATCTGGGTACTTGTCTGTTGACTCTTGGTCAGTGGAAGCTGCTTTTCCTATTTTTACATTTTAAAAAACAAATGTCTTTCTAAATTATCAAACCATCCTTTTCTGGCATTTAGTTCTCCAGCTTTAGATTCTTCTCCTTCCTTTTGCTCTAAGTTTTCATGTAACAGGTTTTTTTTTTTTTTTCTTAAATCATGTAACTCTATAGGTATGTCTCTCTTATGTCAATTCTGCCAAAAGCCACATTTTTAATATGAGATAAAAGTTATTTTACAAAAAATGCAAGATTTTCATACCAGATTGTGTAACTGCATCAACTGTTTTTCTTTTATTTATTTCTTCCTCTTTTATTTAAACAATGAATTTACCTCAATGTAGTGGGCCACTGCAGCTGCATATGTCAATCTATAGTACGTTTCAAGCAATTCAACATTTTCTTGTCATGCCATGCCTTTTCTCTGCTTTTTGGGAAGCCTTCCAACATCACTAGTGGCACTTGCTATGGGTCCCATATTATTGGTCACCATTATTGGTGAATTGAACTAAATACATGAAAAATATGTAAGAATCACAAGAGATCACTTTTTACTGTGATATGCAATTTACCAGAGAGATGAACTATTCATGGCATCAGTTGGCATTTTAAGCAGATATAACACTTGAGCTAACCACAAAAGCAATAAGAGGATATTATGAAATTATTTCTGTAGAATCATATGTACTAGAGTGATTTTATGCAGAAGTTGTGATTTAATAGTGCATCTTTACATTTGTTTATGTTTCTCTTGACTGGGAATGGTGATGCTTATGGTCTGTAAGAGTTTATGTGCATAAGTATGTATAAATTTTAACTTAATAACAGATATGTATATATTTTATGCTAGTGCATGATAAAATAGATTAGAATCTACACATATTTTATGCTACATATTGTCATCCACCTTATTTAATTTATATGCAGAGTACATCATGAGAAATGCCAGGCTAGAGGAAGCACAAGGTGGAATCAAGATTTCTGGGAGATTTATCAAGAACTTCAGATATGCAGATGACACCACCCTTATGACAGAAAGTGAAGAGTAATTAAAGAGCCACTTGATAAAGGTGAAAGAGGGGAGTGAAAAGCTGGCTTAAAACTCAACTATCATAAAATGAATATCATGGCATCTAGTCCCATAACTTCATGGCAAATAGATGGGAAAACAATAGAAACAGTGACAGACTTTATTTTCTTGGGTTCCTAAATCTCTGCAAATGATGACTGCAGTCATATTAAAAGAAACTTGCTCCTTGGAAGAAAAGTTATGACAAACCTAGATAGCATATTAAAAAGCAGAGACAATACTTTGCAAACAAAGGTCCATCTAGTCAAAGCTATGGTTTTTCCAGTAGTCATGTATGGATGTGAGATTTGGACCATAAAGAAGACTGAGCATTGAAGAATTGATGCTTTTGAACTGTGGTGTTGGAGAAGACTCTTGAGAGTCCCTTGGACTGAAGGAGATCAAATCAGTCATTCCTAAAGGAAATAAACTCTGAATATTCACTGGAAGGACTAATGCTGAAGCTGAAGCTCCAATATCTGGCCACCTGCCATGAAGAGCCAACTCATTAGAAAAGATCTTGATGCTGGCAAAGATGAAGGCTGTAGCAGAAGGGGATGACAGAAGCTGAGATGGCTGGATGGTATTACCAACTCAATGGACATAAGTTTGAGCAAACTCCAGGAGATCAGATGGACAGGGAAGCCTGGCGTGCTGCAGTCCATGGGGTTGCAAAGAGTTGGACATGACTGAGAGACTGAACAACCCATTCCTGCATTTCAGGAAGTTTTTTTTTTTTTTTAATTTATTTTTTGAGAGCCCCTTGGACTGCAAGGAGTTCCAAACAGTCCATCCTAAAGGAAACCAGTCCTGATCAAGCAAATTTTTAAAATTTATTTATTTAATTATAGGATAATTATTTTATAATATTGTAATGAGTTTTGTCATACATTAATCAGCCAGAGGAATGCATGATTTCCCACTCTGAACCCTCCTGCCCTCGTATCCTTCCCTGCCCAATCTCTCTGTGTTTTCCTTAAGCACCAGTTTTGGGTGCCTTGCTTCATGCATAGAATTTGCACTGGCATCTATTTTAAACATGTAAATATTCATTGCTATTCTCTCAAATCATCCCACTCTCAGATGGATTCTTTATCACTGAACTACACTGAAGTTTGATTGCCATGGTATAAACAGTGGTTTGATCATATACTAGATATGTGACTGTAGACTGCTTATTTCATCCTTTTATACCTACTGTCCACTTTGATAAAATAAGGATAATGGAATGCCTATTTTATAGTGTTCTTGTAGAAATTGAATGAATATGTGTACATAAAGTGATTAGAACTGGGCCTAAGATGAGAGCTCAGTGAATATTAATAGTTTATAAAACAATTCTCTATTATTGTAAAATTGAATTTATAAATAAAAAGAAAATGGTAAATTGTATCATGATCTTATAGACAAATACCAAACGTTTAAAGTCTTAACTGCCATGCTATTAGAGAGAAGAGATTTCTTTAAGACAAGAGCAAACAGAAATTTCATGTAAAAGGCTTTTTTATTTTTTTATTTTTTTCTAGAAAGAGGTCATTTTTATTATTTAGAAATTATATAAACAAAGGCAGGTAAACTTTCTTTTTTTTTTTTTTTCCCATCTGCCCTCGAGTACCCTACTCAAACTCTCAAAGCTTTACTCTGATTACCCTTGATTGGCTCTCCCTATCATTAGGCTCTTCTGATATCAAAACTTAAACATTTTCCTAGAGAATTATTTTCTCCCATTGCATTTTTTATTGACTTCACAGATTGGCCCTTAGCAAACAAAGAGACCCACTGCTTGTTTCAGTTTGCTGAGCTTTAATTTCATGCTCCACTAGGAAGAAGATTCCTTGATGTTATTCCTGGTAGCCATTTGGAATAGGGTGAAGTGGAGAGAACAGGGCAATAGAGGAGATTTATGTTGACTTGCAATGTCTAATAGTTGATAGCTTGTGGCAAACAATAATAGACAGTTCCTTAGTGACACAATTTTAATCAAAAGCAAGTTGTATTACCCTCTGATTTTTTCCCTCCTTGAATATTCAATTTATATTCATTATAGGCATCTATGAATCAGAACTTAAAATACTGCAATTAAAAAAAACTCATTCATATTACAAATCTTTCTTTTATCCATATATATTTATAAATATACATACTTTTTTTTAACTGAGTGAGCCAAAATAAATGAATAATTTTGAAGGCAGAAATCATACCCTAGAGTCTAGCACAATACCTGGCATAGAACAGGAACCCTCAGTACATGCTTATTAAATGAATAAATACCATTTTTTTAGTCAGATAGTTCTTATTTATTCTTATGAATAATTCTTATTCATCTAACATTTATTCTATATTTTCCAGGTTGCAATCCCAGTGGAAAGCAGTTTCTCAGTCATTCGCCAACTCAGTGTTTAACATAATCTTCCTATGAATCAATACTGTTAGCCTTCTTTTATAGAAAGGGAAAAATAGATCATATAGTTTAAAATAACATTTCCAGAACATTAAATAGGGCAAATTCATAGATGAAAATGATGGAACTGAAGATTTCTTATATTCTATAACATGAAAAAATTTCAAGTGCTCACAGAAAAGGAAGTCTCAATTAGAGCTTTCATATTTGCACCATTTGGTTAAACAAATGAATACAAGAAAATTATGAAACATGAAATATATCAAAGTGAGAGGAATTAGTATTGTTGTGTATGTATGTGTGTGTGTATGTTTATGTGTGTGCACATGTGTATAGATGTACACTTGTATGTATATTTTAGATGAATGTGCTTAGGTAAGTAAAAAACTGGGTGGACCAGAGGGAGGTTCTAGTTGGCATGTAATAAATGATGATGAATATACAGAAAGAACGTAAATATAGATCTTAAGTTCTTTGTTGAAGATTTAATATTTTATGAGAAAGAGTAAATCCAAGATTGATTCTTCAGCTGTATTAACATAATAAATAATGCATCAGAGTAATGTTCTGATCCTTATGCACATGAAATGTCATGAGGGGAAACTTTTTCATTCTGCTACTACTTGAACTGTGTTTGTTTTTGGCCCAATATAGTTCATAACACAATGCTAATTTAGCATGGAGGTGTTTCTCCTCTTGCATATCATTATTTCAAGTATTTGGTAAGCTTTTACATGCTTATGTTTGGCCCAATATCTGCTGGAGCCTGTATTTCCAGAACACAGTCATAAGCAATCTGCAATTTCTAAATGTGTGTCTAAGGAATTTACAAGTATGCTCATAGCCCAAAGAGCTGGAAGAATTTCCTGAAGAACTAGAAGCATATTGTAAGACCAGCTTTCAGGACTCTTGTGGTTTGTTATGTATTTCTGAGAAAAATGTTCCCTTACTACAACCTTGCTTTAAGCATTTAGGGAGGTTATAACCCACTGTAATTACTCTTAGCAGATCAATTATCATACCACAAGTTTGATAACTAGAAAAGCAATTATAGAAATAATAGATTTAAAATCATAGCTTAAGTTTTGTCTCACCAAGATGTACAGCTATCAGCAGACAGTTATGAGACCACAGATTACCTGCTAACCCATGGAACTCTACCAAGCAAGATTTCTATCCTTTCTTTGGCTCTTGAAGTTGTTATAGAAGTTTATACCCTAGCATAGTATTGTTGTTCTTTCTGATTTAGTCTTGTCCTATGACTTACTACACTCCCTCACACTTTGGGTCCGAGTAATATCATATAGAGATTTCCACAGCTTCCCTCCTGTTCCTTGCTTTAGCATTGATAATCATGCTGTCTTTTCTGCTGACAATGTTTTTTCTTCTACTCATTATTTCAGATTCAACTCATTGTGTAATTTTCTCCAAGAGACTTCCATGAACACAGAGATTGGGTATCTACTCTCCAAACCCAATAATTAGTTCTCACTGATATATTTGTAACTCTGTATACTGCTGTCCTGGGTGTTCATTGGAAGGGCTGATGCTGAAGCTGAAACTCCAAAACTTTGGTCACCTGATGTGAAGAGTTGACTCATTGGAAAAGACCCTGATGCTGGAAGGGATTGGGGGCAGGAGGAGAAGGGGACGACAGAGGATGAGATGGTTGGATGGCATCACCGACTTGATGGACATGGATTTGAGTAAACCCCGGGAGTTGGTGATGGACAGGGACTCCTGGCGTGCTGTGATTCATGGGATTGCAAAGATCGGACATGGCTGAGCGACTGAACTAAACTGAACTGACTGATACTGCTTTCCATGTGTTTTTACCCTTTCAGGTCAGAGTCTGTATCTTATTCACATTTCTAGCTCTCAACACCTCAAATAATCCAAGACACAGTATTGGCACTCAAAAAAAATTTTTTTTTTGAATTATTAGCTTTAGGTAGTCCACAGAGAAGGTAGAAGTCCAATTTGAGTATTCACAGGAACATTTCTAGTAGACTTAAAAGGTAAAGGGAGGTTTTCATTTCATCTTAACCAATCAGAGCCCAAAGATCCATTAGAGACAGGGGGTTATGACATTTGCACAGAAGAATAAAGTTGTTGTAATTTACTAGCTTTTAGAGGGGAATTATAAAGACAAATTAGCATATGTGAGGGTCATATACTAAGGAAGTCGGTCACAGTATCAGTATTTAGTCTGGAAAATAAAATCTGAGCCTTAGGGATTCTGGGGCCTCATTTGTGCCTGATAACTGTAAAATCAGATCTTTTTAAAAAATTGAAGAAAAATATGGCAGAATTTAATTGGGAGATAAACAAGGTGAACTCAATACATTTTTGTGGAGAGATCTTTTTGAGCATTTCTTTTTTTGTTTTAAAAATTAGCTTCTTGATTCTGAAGGGCTGAAAATTGCGGTGATCCAGGCGCCTCAGTCTGACAGGATTATGGCAGTCTGGAATTTGACAGGGCACTCTCCTTCAGACTAAAGTACATTTAGGGTTCGATGGCCAGGGCTCCAAGGCAGTAGGAGTGTTGGCCTCTGAATGCTGACTTGAATGATTAATGTGGTAATCTGTGCTAGTGTGGGTCAAAGAGAGAAACTGATATTCCAGATTATCCAGTGGTCATTTACCTGGGTCCTATACAATATCATTGTTGGAGATGTGACCACACAATAATACAAGCAATATGAGAGCAGGAGAAACAGAACTTGAGAGGTTCATTCAGCATGTGTTAGGGACTGTGTTAACTAATGGGACCTTCTTCATTGCTGAGATTTACAGTTATAGATAAATTGTCTTTGCTCTTCCTTTCTTTTCTGAAAGTAATAACAAAAAATTCCAACCAGATTCAGAGCCAGGTTATGAAGGAAAGTCTCTAGCAAAACAATTTTACAATGTCACATGCAGATTATTTGAAAAGGTACTGTGGTATATATTTTATAATAAATGGTGAAACAGAAAATTATTTTGAGCTTGAGGCTAACTAATTATTGCTTTACCAAGTGTGCTGAAAAGAGGGAGCTCCTCAGCCATGTGATCCTCTTCTCTTACCGTTCTAGCTTTGGTGACATCCTCACTTGCAGAGACTGTGGTGGTGGTTTAGTCACTAAGCTGTGTCAGACTCTTGCAACCCCGTGGATGGTAGTCCACCAGGCTCCTCTGTCCATGGGATTTCCCAGGCAAGGATACTAGAGTGGGTTGCCATTTCCTTTTTCAGGGGATCTTCTCAAGTCAGGGATCAAACCCAGGTCTCCTGCATTGCAGGCTGATTCATTACAGACTGAGCCACTTGTCTAGATTATTCAGTGACATTATTTCTTCAGTCTATCTCTCTATTTTAATTCATGCTCCAAATACTCTTCACAACTTTTGTAAACTTAATCTTATTCTGTTAAGCAGTAGAAAAATTTTGATGAATACAGGCTGGATTTTTATTCACTTAATAAATCTCATTAAATATTGCTGCTTGATCACTTTCTACCACTCTCCTTCATCCTAGGACTACTTCTTTTTGTAAGCTATCCTCCTTAGACAGGATAAAAAAGTCAAACTAAAGAGAGTCTTGGCATGTTACTGATTTGTTGAAATCTAGATTTATTCTGATAATTAATATTTTGATAAGTTCTGAGAAATTGTCTAAAATTATCCAAAGTACACTTAAAAATTAATGTAAATAAGGAAGTGCAAAAAAGACTTTTGTGTAAGTTTTTAAAGCCTTTGTAAAAGTGCTTTCTTCTCCATGGGAAACACTGAGACCCAGATTTGTTAACTGAGTTCTCCTGCACTGAGCAGTTCATCAGAATTAAAGGCAAACTGAGACAGGAGGTTCCTGTTTCCAAGTTCAGTAACCAAAGAGGTAGCCGAGATCCCTTGGTATGTGTATTGTGTGTTTGAACTGATAGTGTGAAAGAAATTTAATTCTTCTAAATGAAAGAGCTTGTTTCCTTTGTGTAACGTTACAATTTCTTTGTGGCTCTAAGAATCAGTTGTAGAAACTATATTATTCCTGGCAGCAGAAGTATAAAAGATAAAATATATTTCACTGCAATGAGAAACTACACATTTTCTAGGTTTCCTGAACAGTTGGTGAGCACAATCGGAGTGGACTTGCTCTTTGGGTTTAAAACCTTGTTTTTATAATATTCCTAGATTTTATGTGGCTCTTTCAGCTTTGAAGTACATAGGGCATACGTTGCTGCTGTTCAGTCACCCAGTCACGTGTGACACCTTGCTGCCTCATGGACGGCAGCATGCTGGGCCTCCTTGTCCATCACCATCTCTTGGAGTTTGCCCACATTCACGTTCATTGCATCAGTGATGTCATCCAGCCATCTCATCCTCTGACTCCCTCTTCTCCTTCTGCCCTGAATCTTTACCAGCATCAGAGGCTTTTCCAGTGAGTCATCTGTTCACATCAGATGAACAGAATACTGGAGCTTCAGCTTTAGCATCAGTCCGTCCAGTGATTATTCAGGGTTAATCTCCCTTAAGACTGACTAGCTTGATCTTGCTGTCAAAGTGACTTTTTAGGAGTTTTCCCCAGCGCCACAGTTTGAAACCATCAATTCTTTAGCATTCTGACTTTTTTACAGTCCAGCTCTCACAACCATACTTGACCACTGGGAAGACCATACTCTTGAATTATGTGGACATTTGTTGGCAGAGTAATATCTCTGCTTTTCAACATACTTTCTAAGTTTGTCATCGCTTTCCTGCCAGGAAACAATCGTCTTGATTTCATAGCTGCAAGCACCATCTACAGTGATTTTGGAGCCCAAGAAGAGGAAATCTGTCACTAGTTTCATGTTTTCCCTTCTATTTTCTATGCAAAAAAGGGGCCAGAGGCCATGATATTAGCTTTTTTTTTTTTAAGGGTAGCCTTAACCCATCTCTTTCACTCTACTCCTTCACCCTCATAAAGAGACTCTAGTTCCTCATTGCTTTCTGCCGTTAGAGTGGAATCATCTGCATATATGAGATTGTTGTTGCATATATTAAGATGCATTTCTGTTCTTCTTGTGACATGTTTCTCAAAATGTAAGACATTTTGAACATGTTCATTCAGTAATTTAGGAAACACGTAGTACTTTAGAAGATAGATTTGAAGATCACTAGAAATTTGATTCATCATCAATTCACATACATGAAAAAAGTCTGTGAAAAAAAATGCCAAGTAATCACACATCATACTATAATAAGGAAAAATACTAGTTGTCAATTAGTTTGAATTTTCATTTTATATTGCTCTTAGTTCAAAAACTGTGTATTTTATGATTCAACCTATTTCTCTTCCTAAATGCCTTTTATAATTTGTCTTCCTGTTTTCAAATGTTGGGCAAAAGAAACACCAAGTAGGCAGAAACACTGTCTTATTTGTTAAGCTTTATTAAGCCATAAAGCTTAATTGAACTCAATATATCTTACTTCATGCCTTAGCCTGAGGCAAACATGGTAATGTGGGACTTCGCTCTTTTACTGATAATATACAATTGCTATATTTACAGATTCCGCATACAATCATATATAATGTTACATTACACACAAACAAGTAAAAACCTAAATTTTACATGTCTGCTGCTGTAGGGCACAAAATAATCATTTATATTGCATCCATAGCTGCACCTTTGATTATAAAACAATGTTATTGAAATTGAAAAATTAATTTTTATGGTCTGTTGAGTTGTTGAACAGGACTATGTTTTGTTTAACAAAAAACTCCCAGGATATAAGTGCAGAACTTGTCTTCTTTCTACAACCATCTTTGTGACTCTCCAAAAACTTACAATCCTGCCTTCCTAACACCACAAACCACTCTTCACTCTTGAGAATGAACTAAGGTGGCTATATTACTTCAAATATGGGTTATTGGGGAAGTATTTTAAAAATATATATATTTTCTGTATAACTTATTTAAGTAAAATGCTACTTTCCCATTGTATAGATAGATTGTGTTAATTTTTATACATTAAAGCAACAATACAATAAAGCGTTAGGAACATGACCTTATGTTATTAAGTATTTTAATATTGTAATAACATGGAAATAATTTTATCATATTCTATTAAAGTTCATTTAAAAAATTAAGCTTGACCTATTCAGATATGACGATTTCAGTTGTCTCTTCATTATTTCCTAGTTTAGCTGTCTGTTTTAACTTCTGAAATAACTTCTTATTGTTTCTATTAATGATTTTACAATGAAGCCCTAAGATGAAAACAATAATGGAGATTTCTATTGAATGGGAAAGAATGCTAATTTTCAAAGAAATGAGAAAAGAAGTCTATTATATTCATCCTAAAGCCAATTATAAAATAAAACAACAAATTTTAAAGCACATTTTGTCAGATTATTTTGAAGGCTTTAGCAGTTTAAATATAATTAGGTATTTCCCTGTGTCTATATGCATGTCCATGGTTCATAGATTTTACACATCTACTCCTGCTGTTTCTGGAAATAACTGTTTACTTCAAAATTCATTCTAATCCCCTATCAAAATGCTTTAATTTAAGGAAATTCATGAAAGTAATAAAAAACAGAAGCTGCATTATGAAACCAATTTTCCTTCTTGAAGAGAAGCAGACACGTGAGTAGGAAGTTATACCAGTCATAATGCGGTTTTTAAAATTACGGGCTATAGACAAAGTTGACTTGATGTAACTTCTTAACCTAAATTGATGATCCTGTTACTTTGTCTCAAATGCCCCTTCTTCATGCCAGACTACTCCACCAGCCCAAGCGAGGAAGAGACTCCAAACACTCTATATCTAGCTTGCCTCTTCACACTAACCAAAGATATTTTTAATATTTTATTGTCAGATGTTATAATAGTTAATTCTATGCAAGTATAGCAAAAATAATTTAGTAAGCAATCATAATGTGTGGTCATTGTGTCAATCACTATGTTTTGTTTTAATTAGCCATCACAAAAATTCTGTGAGATTCTCAAATTCTGCATTACTCTCATTTCTCAATGGAGAATCTTAGGAAAGGTAAAACAACTAAGATCATAAGAAAGTGAACTCAAGAGCTGAGGTTTGAGTTTAGAATTGTGTAATCCAAAATCCATTTTCTCTGGATTTCTGATCAGTGAAACAGAAGGCTAATTAAATCATCTAAAAGCTATGAATTGTTTTATGATATAAAAGAAAAATGAGAGTTTTGGTCTGGTCTCTTAGATGGTGATTTGTAGACATGTGGATGGCTTTTTGCTTGTGACAATGATTATAAGGGACTAATCTGATATTATTGCTACTGGTATAAGGGAGTATTTTGCAAGGGTTCTAGAATTCCTGCAATTGTTGAGACAATTTCATCCAAGAAAAACTTCCATGTGACCTACTGAATATCAAAAATCAAATGTATGTAGCATGAGGTGAAACTTATTTTCTCTATTAACTGAGTCAAAACCTAATTCTACTTCATATATAAGCCTGATTTTTTTTTTCTCCCATGAGTTTGATATACACTAAAATTTCAAGGATGCAATGACAATGCCAACTGAAGGGATAGCATGCTGTTTTTGAGAGCTTGGGGTATTGCCAAGGATTGTTCATGGATAGGAAGCCACTTGTGGCATTTAAGTCTTCAATGAGGCTCATTTATTTAATTTTGTGTTTGGAGCTGTCACATCTCTCTGACTCTACATGTAGGGGCAAGAATCTCACTGTTCCATCAGTTCGTCTAGGAGAATCATGCCTGATAATTTACACAATGTAAAGCATATTATTTTTCCTAACCTTTTTTTTTGTTAATTTCTCCTCTAATTTGCAATTGTTGTTCAGGCACTACGTCATGCCCAACTCTTTGTGACCCCAAGTACTGTAGCACGCCAGGCTCTTCTCTCCTCCACCACCTCCCAGAGTTTGCTCAGAGTCATGTCCATTGAGTCAGTGATGCTAACTAATCATCTCATTATCTGCCACCCTTTCTCCTTTTGCCTTCAACTTTTCCCAATATCAGGGTCTTTTCCAATGAGTTGGCTATTCCCATCAGGTGGCCAAAGTATTGGAGATTCAGTTTCAGCAACAGTCTTTCCGGTGAGGTTGCAGTAAGAACATGTTTATTTTCTTTGAAATAATGAAGTGGGTAGTTAGAATATGCTATCTAGTAATTTTATTTTGGCACAGGAAAAGAAAGATGTTATCAGAAATATCTGATGTGGTACAGAGTGCTGGATCTCATTAGGCTATTGTTCAGTCGCCAAGTCATATCCAACTGTTCGCAACCACATGGACTACAGCATACCAGGCTTCCCTGTCTCTTACCATCTCTCAGAATATCCCCAAATTCATGTTCATTGAATTGGTGATGCCATCCAACCGTCTCATCTTCTGCCATCCTCTTCTTCTCTGCCTTCAATTTTTTCCCAGCATCAGTGTCTTTTCCACTGAGTCCACTGTTCACATCAGGTGGCCAAAGTATTGGAGCTTTGCCTCAGAACCACTCGTATCCTGATCAACTTTTCTGCAGGAGGACCTGGAGTCAGATAGTACTGGCCTATGATTATAAGTGCAGTCTCTATTTTGTCTTAAGCTTACTAGAGTCTACATTGTTGTTTTGATCTCCTTCTCTCTTAGGAATGTTTCAGGGTCCTCCAGTACCCCAGCTGCTTGCTCATTGTTCATCTGTTTTCCAGAGATGGTGATGGTCTGAAGCCTGAGAAATAAGTTTAAATCCTGGTTCTCACACTTCACTTGGGAGGCTGCACAATACCAGCTGTTCTTATAAAGCTTGTGTTTTCCATTTCAAAGCTGTTAGTCAACACATATATGACAAGATTGTGGTGAACAATTGAGGAGCTCTCTCTTTCCCCATATATATGTATATAGTGTGACACATGTATGTTTGTATATAGAAAGACAGCTACACACACACACACACACTTTTACTCTGAAAGCTCTAGTTGGTCATTGTTAAGTTAATTACATTACATAATCTCTCCTGAATTCAAGGAATGGTTCTGTGTTTTCCTTAGTTCTAATTCATGCATGGATTTTTTCCTTTAGTACTAATTTCAACCTGCAGGCTGTGATTTTCTCTTGGCTCTCATGAATTTGCATATCATTATTACATTAGTGTAACCAGCCCGTGCATTTGACTGTCCCTTTTGCAGATGCTCAGGCATTTGCTAATGTTTAGGCTACTGGCCCAACACTTTTCCCTAAAACTCTGACATTTGAAAAACAGGAGGGTTTTTGTTCTCCTGACAAAGGAGAGGAATACTGTCTTCCTTGCTCTGCATTCCCAGGCAGGAAGGCCATTTTCTCAGGGTTTAAAGTAAACTAATTGTGTCGAATGCTATTGACTCTCTCAGTCCAGGAAAGTGGCCGTACTTTGAAGTCATTCATTGCATGTGAAAGGAAGATATACAAGTGGGGGCAGTGGACAGCAATTTTAGTTTTAAGCCTCTATTTAATGCCATGTCATGTGAGGAGAAAATATATAAAATATCAGTCAACAATAAAAATAATGACAGTAACAATAATGATAAAAGTGTGATCCTTGATTGAGCCTAGGTGTCAGGAGTTTGCTAAT
Organism: Odocoileus virginianus; assembly: GCF_023699985.2. Classification (NCBI taxonomy): domain Eukaryota; kingdom Metazoa; phylum Chordata; class Mammalia; order Artiodactyla; family Cervidae; genus Odocoileus; species Odocoileus virginianus. Next base: position 70,486,760 of record NC_069683.1, read on the forward strand.
CACTGTCAATATATTAGCTCAATTAATGTTCAGTTAATATAAGAGGCAATTCCATTGCCTTAGTCTACTGCCTAAAGCCACTTGGTTTGTAAACTATAAAACTGAAATTTGAACACAAGTCTGTCTCATTCATTTTGAAGCCCATGGTCTTCACAATTATAGTGAAAATACAGATATTATTTCCTTTATAGTATAAAAAATTCAAATGTATAACTTTGATCACACTACTTACAAATAAATAAATTCTTCCAGTTACTGGGTTTGGGAAATAAATTGTTAATTGACCTTTCATTGATATCTCCCAGTGACATTACAGACATTTTTCAAAGAGTGGTTTTAAGTGAACAAAATTTCAAATGTCTCAGGAAAATATAGTGATAAAGCAGCACTTCAAAAACTCAATGCATAGACAGAATATTAAAAAAATAATATATAAAAACAGAATATCAATTTTTATTGTTAAAGCATAAAGAAATGGAATTCGGCTTCAAAAGGATGCTCAAAGGACTTTAAGAGTACAACCAAGATTTTATTAGACCACAGTGATCTGCTTTAGAAGTCTTTGAAGTTAAATACCCCTAAAAACCTTAAAAGCAATGCAACTTAGAACCCAGAATGAAACTGCTTAAGGCCTTTAATCATCGATTTATATGAGTTTTTGAATCACAAAGGAAAATCATATGAGGACCTTGGTGTGTGCATTGTTTAGAGCAAACCACAGAGAACTGAGAAGCTGTTGAAACTGAAACCGATCTTTCCATAAACAAACTAGTCTTGATTAGATAAAAAATTATTATCTCCTTAAAAATGGAGACCTCAGCCTGAAAAGCATAGGCTTAAACCTTGTCTCTACAGCTTATTGGCTGCATGGCTTGGGCAAACTGAACTCTTAGAATCTATAAATTCACATCTGTAAACCATGGTACTTAACTCGATCTTCCAGTATGGATAGAGAGTAAGTGATATTAATAAGCCAAGTGCTTGGGATCATTAGAGCACACAGTATGTCTTCAATAAAATGCAATATATGCTTTTGTTCTTAGAATTCTCTCTTACTTAAAAATTGTTTCTACTCTAACATAGTGCATCATAGAATAGCTTTTATTTGTTTGGTTCTAGCATTCTCTCCTTTATTTGGGAAATGAGCTCATATATATTTTGAGATACAATGTATATTTTTGTAGAAAAAATTCTTTCAATGGAAACATTGAAAATGGGTAATACAGGAAAAAAGGCAGAAAAAATTCTATCCCTATTACTTCAAAATAAAACCTTTACAATACTTTTCTGAACTTTTCTTTTTCTGTATACATTTTTACACAATTAATTCAATAAATATGTGATTAGTCATTTAATAGGCACTAACCATTAACCTAGGAGTGAACATTCATTGTGTTATTTTCACTTCCCACTTTCACATTGTAAGTCAAGCCTGACCTTTTAATTGGTATAGTTGCTGATGATGTAGGAACATAGATTTGGCACATTCCTTACAAGTTGTTCATACAGCTGCTTTGGTTTCCTTGCTTCTTTCATCCAAATGGGATTAATTTTCTTTGACTCTCTTTGGAAATTTCACATAAACTGTCTTTGAGCTGTGATTCTGTGCTGCTCTCAGATTAATGTTGACCTGGGGACTCCTGAATGTGAGTCTTGATTTGGCCAGCCCACGTCCTTCTGTTGAACAGCTCAGGTACTAGCAAAAAATGTAATTTACTTAGTGAAGGCCTGATTCAACTTCCTGAACACTACTGTGGACACAACTGAGCACACACACACATTCATTAATTCAGTCTCAATGATTAGTCACAACTAGTAACTCACTGTATCTCTCAAATTGAAAACTACAGTTTAACATGAAAAGATGCTCAACATCACTCATTATCAGAGAAATGCAAATCAAAACCACAATGAGGTACCATTACACGCCAGTCAGGATGGCTGCTATCCAAAAGTCTACAAGCAATAAATGCTGGAGAGGGTGTGGAGAAAAGGGAACCCTCTTACACTGTTGGTGGGAATGCAAACTAGTACAGCCGCTATGGAAAACAGTGTGGAGATTTCTTAAAAAACTGGAAATAGAACTGCCATATGACCCAGCAATACCACTTCTAGGCATATACACCAAGGAAACCAGATCTGAAAGAGACACGTGCACCCCAATGTTCATCGCAGCACTGTTTATAATTGCCAGGACATGGAAGCAACCTAGATGCCCATCAGCAGATGAATGGATGAGGAAGCTGTGGTACATATACACCATGGAATATTACTCAGCCGTTAAAAAGAATTCATTTGAATCAGTTCTAATGAGATGGGTGAAACTGGAGCCCATTATACAGAGCGAAGTAAGCCAGAAAGATAAAGACCATTACAGTATACTAACACATATATATGGAATTTAGAAAGATGGTAACGATAACCCTATATGCAAAAAAAGAAAAAGAGACTCAGATGTATAGAACAGACTTGTGGACTCTGGGAGAACCCGGGGGTGGGATGTTTCAAGAGAACAGCATCGAAACATGTATATCTAGGGTGAAACAGATCACCAGCCCAGGTTGGATGCATGAGACAAGTGCTCAGGCCTGGTGCACTGGGAGGACCCAGAGGGATGGGGTGGAGAGGGAGGTGGGAGGGGGGACCGGGATGGGGAATACATGTAAATCCATGGCTAATTCAATGTATGACAAAAACCACTGCAATGCTGTAAAGTAATTAGCCTCCAACTAATAAAAATAAATGGGAAAGAAAAAAAAAAAAAAAAAAAAAGAAAACTACAGTTTAAAAGCTTTGGAAGTGTATCAGTCAGTTGTGTCTGACTCTTCGCAACCCCATGGACAGTAGCCCACCAGGCTCCTCTGTCCATGACACTCTCTAGGTAAGAATACTGGAGTGGGTTGCCAGTTCCTTCCTCAGGGGATCTTCCTGATCCAGGTAGCAAACCTGGGTCTTCTGCACTGCAAGCATCTTTACCATCTGAGGCATAAGAGAAGCCCAAAAGCTTTGAAAGTTTTCCAAAAATAGGTAAAAAAGATAAATCTTAAATTTTAATTTTAAGAGGAACAAAAGATTAGTATGTAATTTTGTTTTTTGCAAAATGTACTTTTATTGCTTATGATATCAACACAGTCATGGAGTTATGCAGATATACTTTACAATGTGTAGTTTATTTGAACATACAAATTAAATTCAGCAAACTCAAGATTTGGTTATATATCATATGTTATATCGTAAGGGTTACCAGGAGGGAAACCTCTGGATTTGTTAAATGCTCAAACATTTATTGAGTAACAAGTGTGTAAGAGGCACTGTTAAAGGCCTGAATCCAAAAGTATATAAGCAATTTACCTTCCAAAGAGAACAACACGTATTATGTTCCCAGAGAGCTTTGTACAGGCTTATTTTAGAGCACTTAGTGTGTGATATTGTCAGGAACTGCGTATGTGTCTGTTGCAGACAATGAACTCCATGTTTCTTAAGGCAAGGTGTTGTGTTGTTCTCATTGTAATTTCCCAGAATCTGTCACAAAAGAGCTTTTTAGAAAAATTTTCAGTATTGAGCTGTTCACTTGTAAGAATAAGAAGAGTTAAAAAGTCTGAATGACTTCTACCTCAAATGAAGTATCAGGGATCAGATTTACCCTTCCGTGAGAAACAACTAAAAAAAAAAAATGCAAAATATATGAAGCCATAGTTTTCTAAACATTGGACGTTAGACAATGAAGGATAGCAATCCATGAGAAACAAGAAACCAATGACACATGCTCTAGGATTGTCCCAGGTCTCTGCCAGAAAGTCCCCAGGCTGCAGAATCAGGAGACAGAAACTTGGACTCTGGTGGTCTCCTGAGTTGAGGAGAGGAAGCAGTGAGGATGGAGAGACTGAATCACCTCCTTTCTGCTGTGGGATTGTAGAGTACAGTGCACAGTGGAGAGCGGGGAGCTGGTCAGGGAGAGGACTTCAGCAGTCTGCAGAACATCCCCCAAGTCTTCTGCAGATTCTGACTAGCGCTCTGTATAAGGAAATGACCTGGGACCAGTGCAACAAGCACCCAAAAGGATTAAAAGAAACAATCCCTACTTCCACACAGGTTCTGTAAAAATACCTATTCCCACCACTTACGAGTGGAACCTCATATTCATGGGGCATCAAGTAGGAAGCTCAAAAGGGTCTTGCCTCAGTAAGAAGGCAAATTAATTCTAGATTAAAGAACACTCTGCTTCCTACTTACAAGGCTTAAAAACCAGAACCAGAAGACCTAAACTGTTTCCAAGAAACTTTTAACTTTATCTCAGTTAAAGCTATCTATCTATATATCAGCCATCTATCATTTATATGCTGTTTATATTTATGTATATATGTGCATGCATATATAATTCTATGATGTGGTAACAAAATTATATTTAGCTATTGTGCTTTTCTTTCTAGTCAGGCTCCACATTTAAATGTTGGTGATTATCATGGGGAAATACTTCCTCAGTGTAAACCAGGACATTCGAAGAAAGAGAAGAAAACTTCTGATGCCACAGGATGAGTATTGCATAAGATTTTATAAACTTTGTCTATACCAAAACATGATATATGTGAGTCGAGTTTCCTTATCTGTAAACTGAAAGAAGCATTTGGTGTGATCATCCTTTCTAAGGTATTTTTTAAAACTTAAAGTTGATAGCATTTTCGTGTTTTTTTTCATTTGGGGCTAATTCTTAGACATAGTTATTCCAGAAAGTTGCTTCTGTAAGTGCATGGCTATGAGATTAAATTCAACAGTATACATGTTATCTTTTGGTAGTGTTGCAGATGTTTTCAAAAACCAGAAAAAGCAAATGAATTACGAGCAAGCAATAACAAAAAATGGTTCTACATTATGTGATTTCAAACAAACAAGTTTAGAAAACCTGAGGCCCTGTAAAATGTAGACTGTATTGAAAAAAAATTATTTCCAGGTAAGGAAATTTTTTGTTTCTTTCTGTAAATGAATATAAGGATTGAGCAATGCAGTGTTTAGCACAGTGACTTGAATATAGTAACTGTGTTTCTTACTGATTTATGCTAGAAACATAATTAACAAATTATTAGTCATTACTTAACATTATTTTACAGACTAGCAAACTTTAATTATAGATTATCAATTAAAATTGATTTCTCAAGTAAATTTTCACAATAGTTTTTATTTTCCATTAGAGAAGTATACTTATCACTGAATAAGCAAATATGTGTATATAAATAAGTAAATGAAATTATATACCTGGTTATTAATGATACTTAGCCAAATTTTTCCATAATGTTTAAAAAGATATTTTTTTCTGAATAGATATAATCTAATTTACCTATAGTGCTTTGAATTTACCTATTTAGTAAGTCAACTTTGTGATTCTCTTCTTTGTGTAATCTGAGTTGACTTAATATAGAATTTATACATTTTTCATTCAAAGAACAATTCAATATCAATATTAGCTTTGAGGAGAAATGAGTCATAATCACATCTAGAGCTAACACCAATACTTTTAGAAACTTCTTATGGAGAAAAAAATTCAATTATTCAATTACTTACCCTATTTCTGCTCTAAATGCTTGCACTGCTTACACTGAGATTAATGATCTGGTAAAGAAAATTTACGCTTAAGGAACCAACAGTCAGAAAGAGTAAATGTAAAGGCAAATTTTATATCAAACTATCTTTAGTCATAGTCAAGTGCAACATTGGTAGCAAAGGATCTTTTGGTGAGAATCAAAGACTAATAAATTATTTTCAGTATCATCATGAGGAATCCTAAAATCCATGGTCCTTCCTATCAAGAAAACAAAATAAAATTTGTCTTTCAAAATATAAATACGGGAGAAAGAAAGAAATTAAGGTGTTTTTAAGTTTTGCTTTTACATTTGTTGTTAAAGGTCTTGTGTTTTAGTGGTTAAGCCTGAACAATCAATGTTTAGTTTTCAGAGTAAGAAATTATTTCTGTTGGTCTTCATCACCAAATGCATTCAATGCATATTTATTAAACACCTACACTATATTTGGTACATTTTAATCTTGTTTAGATTAAAGGTGAATTCAGTAACTCTAAGAAGATAGTTGAGAAATATTTTCTAGATATCTTTGAGAGCACTTACTTTTATATTAAGGTAGTGGACTTCAGTTTTATGTCAGGAAAATGTAAATTCCCTCAAAACAGGACTTTAGTTGCAAAATAATGTCCCTTTTCATTTAAGTATTTCAATAATTTCTGTATGTATGTAAAATTGAACTTTGGGATTTCATGGGGTAAAATTTCTGGTTTTAAACAATTATAAATGGGAAGTTTTTTGTATGTAGGCCTCTCTATAAGGAAAATAATACTTATCTTGTAGTATTTTTTCAGAAAATAAAAATCTAGTGTTTTCAAATGACAGAGTATTTTAATAGTGGATGTTCCAGTGGTTAAATACATTTATCAAATAATAACTCATAATAGAAGTTTTGAAAATACTTAGAACTTTATTATACCAAAAATAATACATTGAAAAGTGAGATGATACAACAAAAGCAGAATACAGATATGTCTCTAATGACTATGTTAGAAAACATAAAGATTAGAAATTAATAGACTAATAGTCAAAGTTGAGTTTTTTTAGATGAAATCCAGAAAACAAAAATTGATCATTTAAAAGTTAGCAGCCAAATACCATTCAGTGTATTCAGCATGTTGTGTAACCACTCCTCCTCTGTTCCAGATCATCTTCACTGCCCTTAACAAGCCCTGTTCCCACCGAGAACTTCCCTGGCACTGCTCAGTTGCTAGGTCGTGTCCAACTCTTTGGGACACCATGGACTGGAGCCTGCAAGGCTCCTATGTCCATAAGATTTTCCTCACAAGAATTTTGGAGTGGGTTGCCACTTCCTTGTCCAGGGGATCTTCCTGACCCAGGGATTGAATGTTCATCTCCTGCATTGGCAGGTGGATTTTTTTTTTTACCACTGAGCCACTTAGGAAGACCAATATAGAATCATAAAACCAAAGAAATTAGAAGAAAATAATACAACTAAAGATTGAAACAGATGAAACTGAAATGCATGGCAAAATGAATTGAGAGAGGGAAAGAGAAACAATATTAGCAATAATTTGATGCAATAGAAATTTAAAAGTTAATAAGACTCTGTGAAAAATGTTATGGTAAACAAATGAGACATACATGAAGGATACTAAACTAAACTTTGTTAGTCCTGAAAGAAATCTGAAATTAGCACCATTGTGAGAACCACTCAATAAGGAAATATAAAAGCCCCTGACTTTGTTAGTTTGTAAATCAGTCTAACCAACTCTGAAGTAACTTGGTATTATGTTGTAAATTTGAACATGCATATTTCTTATTCTCTGGCCACTCCTTTACCAGAAGTGGGACATAAATTTGCTGCCATATTTACATACCGAAAAAATGTTCATATCAGCACTGAATGTTATTGAAAAAAGGAAGCAGAAAAAAATGGGAAGAAATCCCTGTTGGTAGATACAATCACAGTATTATATAGCACTAAATAAATGAGTTATATATTGATGAAATGATTGTGGGAACATAATCTTAAATGAAAGCAAGTTACCGAGGGCTACATATAGCATGCTTAGCATACAAAATTAAACACAGTAATTAAAAATAAACATATATGTGTTTTAAAGGTGGCACAGGACTTATCAACACTAAATTTCATGATGGTGATCATCTCTGGGATCTGAGGGTAAGGGAGGAACATAATGGTGACTTAAAGGTTATGTGTAATATTTTTCTTAGGTATTGCATTAATGAATATTAGTTTCATCATTAAAATGCATAACTTATCTAATTGATATAAGTGTGATTATGGTGCATCACATTTTACATATTTTAAAAGTAAAATTATAATGTTTATAGAAATCCTTAAGGATTCTGAACATAGAGGAATTATTGTAAAGCTTCATATAGTACGAGCCCAGTAAATATTAACTATTATCATGAATTTTTGCTCAGAGATCTGAAAGATTTTAACTCTATCAATAAAAACAACTTTTACACACTATCTGTTGGCCCTTTAATGGACCAGAACCTGGTGGTCCGGAGTTGATGATGAGAAAGTGAAAGAAGGAAAGAGGCTAATATTCCCTGGGTTACACAGCCAGCTTTTGCGCTCCAGGGAATCTGCCAGAAATAGAGAGAGAGAGAAAGAAAGAAAGACCCAGGGACCACAGCTCTGATGGAGCAAAACTGTTTTAATCAACATGGGGTGGGCATATATACTGTCTTACAAGGTAGCTATTCTCAGCAAAGATAAAGATTAAAATTCCAGACTTACAAAACACAAGGTGATCCCTATTAAAGAGAGAAGAGGGTGCTTATCACCATAATGAGAAACTAACAAAGGAAAAGTCTGGATTCCTCAGCCCAGGCATGCCTCTCCTCTTAATTCCTTAATATTCAAGAATTAATAACCGCCAAAGGTTTCCTGACAGATCCAAAACAGCACACAGGAAGCCTCCTGTTAAATGCTTCCAGACAACTATCCTAACGTGTATATCTCTCAGCCATCTTAGTACCACTAATGTAAAAATTACACTATGCTAACATATATTATAAATATTAAAAAATATAAAATCTATAAAATAAATGAACAATATTTTAAATGAATAAACTTTATAAATTAATGGAACATAATCAATGATAGTGAGTAAAAATTTATATTTCCAATGGCTCCCTAGATGTTTTAGAATATTTTTGCTCAACTTTATAGAGTTTTTAGATAGTTATTGTTTTCAAATCATAATTTGACAGAAGTTTAATTTTAGGACAAATTAAATTTAGGACAAAAAAAGCATCAGTTCTTCCTCTTGTTTATTTTCATTTGCATTGCTAGAAATTGTTTTTAACATGTAGCTTATCATAAAATTATCTTATAGCTAATCATTATTTTTTGAATGGGTAACTAATCATGCATTTTTGGATGATTAATTTTACTAAACCTGATAAAAAGATGTGTAAGTCTGTTTAATGATTTGCAATATGTGACAATATGCAGAAAATATGTGACAGTATGAGGACACCCACAAGTTCAGGAATGACCATTTTTCCTGAAACTAGTGGGATGTGTCTTTATTTGAAACTACAAGAGGAATCAACTTTAAATCAGATTATTAAATGTCATCAAAATTTCTTTTTAGAAGTCGAGATAAAAAAATAGAGTTTTAATATTTCCTATTTCACTTTGTGTTCACAAATTTCATAAATGAGAAGGCCTGACAAACCCTTCCAGCATCCAAGCTTCAGTAATGCTAGCATGAGAGCTTATATTTTGGAAAACAATTTGGTGTTCTTATACCATTTCGATAGTCTGCTCTGTAATACTCATCTAACTAAAGGTTTTTTGTTTGTTTGTTTGTTTTTTGTATTCAATAGCTATTTATCAAACCTACTGTGTTTCATTCAACTTCAGCTTCTTCAGAATCAGTGGTTGGAGCATATACTAGGATTATTGTCATGTGGAATGGATTGCTTGGAAATGAACTGAAATCATTCTGTCATTTTTGAGATTACACCCAAATACTGCATTTTGGACTCTTGTTGGCTATGAGGGCTACTCCATTTCTTCTAAGGGGTTCTTGCTCACAGTAGTAGATACAATAGTCATCTGAATTAAATTTGCCCATTCCTAAGATGTCGATGCTCACTCTTGCCATCACCTGCTTGACCACTTCCAATTTACTTCTATTCATAGACTTAACATTCCAGGTTATTATGCAATACTGTTCCTTGCAGAATCAGACTTTATATTCACCACTAGAAGAATCCACAACTGAGTCTCATTTCTGATTTGGTTCAGGCTCTTCATTCTTTCTGTAGCTATTAGTAATTGTGCTCCACTCTTCCCTCACAGCATATTGGTCTCCTTCCAAATGAGGGGGTTCATTTTCCAGTGTCATATATTTGTGCCTTTTCATACTGTCCATGGAGTTCTTTAGACAAGAATACTGGAGTGGGTTACCATTTCCTCCTCCAGTGGACCATGTTTCATCAGAACCCTTCACTATGATTATCCACCTTGGGTGGCCTTGCATGGCAAGGCTCATATCTCCATTAAGTTATGCAAGCCCCTTCTCCATGATGAGCCTATGATCCATGAAGGAGCCAGAGATGCAGAAGCTCTATACAGTAGTAAAACAGGACTTAAGAATTAACTGTGGCTCAAAGCATGAGCTCCTTATTTCAAATTTCAAGATTAAATTGAAGAAAGAAGGGAAATTACTAGGCCATTCATGTATGATCGACATCAAATTCTTTATTATCATACAGTGGAGGTGATGAATAGATTCAAGGGATTAGATGTGGTAGACAAGAGTGCCTGAAGAACAATGGACAGAGGTTCATGACATTGTGCAGTAAGCATTGACCAAAATTGTCCCAAAGAAAAAGAAATGGAAGAAGGCAAAAAATTGCTGAAGAGGCTTTACAAAAAGCCTAAGAAAGAAGAGAAGTGAAAAGCAAGAGAGAAAGGGAAATATATACCTAACTGATTACAGATTTCCATAGAATAGCAAGTACAGATAAGAAAGCCTTTTGAAATGAGCAATGCAAAAAATAGAGCGAAATGATAGTATGGTTAAGACTAGAGATTTCTTCAAGAAAATTGGAGATATCAAGTGATCATTTCATGCAAGGATGGGTGCAATAAAGGACAGAAACAGTAAGGGCCTAACAGAAGAAGAAACTAAGAAGAGGTGGCAAGAATACACAGAAGAAATATATATAAGATGTTTTAATGACTTGGATAACCATGATGGTGTGGTCACCCATCTAGAGCCAGACATCCTGGAATGTGAGTCAAGTGGGCCTTAGGAAGCATCACTATGAACAAAGCTAGTGGAGGTGATGGAATTCCAGTTGAGCTATTTCAAATCCTAAAAGATGATGTGAAAGTGCTGCACTCAATATGCCAGCAAATTTGGAAAACTCATCAGTGGCCACAGGACTGGAAAATGTCAGTTTTCATTCCAATCCCAAAAAAAGGCAATGCCAAAGAATGATCAATCTACTGCACAATTGCACTCATCTCACACACTAGAAAAGTAACGCTTAAAATTCTCAAGCCAGACTTCACCAATACATGAACCGTGAACTTCCAGATGATCAAGCTAGTTTCAGAAAAGGCAGAGGAACCAGAGATCAAATTGCCAACATCTGCTGGATCATGGAAAAAGCAAAAGAGTTCCAGAAAAGCATCTATTTATGCGTTATTGACTATGCCAAAGCCTTTGACTGTGTGGATCACAATAAACTGTGGAAAATTCTTCAAGAGATGGGCATACCAGATCACCTGACCTGCCTCTTGAGAAGCCTGTATGCAGGTCAGGAAGCAACAGTTAGAATTGGACATGTAACAGCAGACTGGTTCCAAATAGGAAAAGGAGTATCTCAATGCTGTATATTGTCACCCTGTTATTTAACTTATATGCAGTGTACATCATGAGAAATGCTGGCCTGGAGGAAGCACAAGCTGGAGTCAAGATTTCTGGGAGAAATATCAATAACCTCAAATATGCAGATGACACCATTCTTATGGCAGAAAGTGAGGAAGAACTAAAGAGCCTCTTGATAAAAGTGAAAGAGGAGAGTGAAAAAGTTGGCTTAAAATTCAACATTCAGAAAACTAATATCATGGCATCTGGCCCCATCACTTCATGGCCAATAAATGGGGAAACAGTGGACACAGTGGCTGACTTGGTTTTTCTGGGCTCCAAAATCACTGCAGATGGAGATTGCAGCCATGAAACTAAAAGACGCTTACTCCTTGGAAGGAAAGTTATGACCAACCTAGACAGCATCTTGAAAAGCAGAGACATTACTTTGTCAGCAAATGTCTGTCTAGTCAAGGCTATGGTTTTTCCAGTAGTCATGTATGGATGTGAAAGTTGGACTATAAAGAAAGCTGAGCACAAAAGAATCGATGCTTTTGAACTGTGGTGCTGAAGAAGACTTTTGAAAGTCCCTTGGACTGCAAGGAGATCCAATCAGTCCATCCTAAAGGAGATCAGTCCTGGGTGTTCATTGGAGGGACTGATGTTTGAAGCTGAAACTCCAATACTCTGGCCACCTAATGAGAAAAACTGACTCATTAGAAAAGACCCTGATGCTGGGAAAGATTGAGGGCAGGAGAAGTGGATGACAGAGGATGAAATGGTTGGATGGCATCACCGACTCAATGGACATGGGTTTGGGAGGACTCCGGGAGTAGGTGATGGACAGCAAGGCCTGGCGTGCTGCAGTCATGGGGTTGTAAAGAGTTGGACATGACTGAGTAACTGAACTGGACTGAACTTAGCCTTAGGAAGCATTGCTACAAACAAAGCTAGTGGGAATGATGTGATTCTAGATGAACTATGTAAAATATTAAATGTTGTTGCTATTAAAGTGCTGCAATCAATATGTCAGCAAATTTGGAAAACTCAGCAGTAGTCAGAACTGGAAAAGGTCAATTTTCATTTCAATACTAAAGAAAGCCAATGCCAAAGAAGGTTGAAACTAAAGAAGGCTGAGCACTGAAGAAATGATGCTTTCTAATTGTGGTGCTGTAGAAGACTCCTGAGAATCCCTTGGACTGCAAGGATATCAAACCTGTCATTCCTAAAATAAATCAACCCTGAATATTCATTGGAAGGACTGATGCTGAACCTCCAATGCTTTAGCCACCTCATGCTAAGAGCAAACTCACTGGAAAATACCCTAATGCTGGGAAAGATTGAAGAAAAAAGGAGAAGAGGGTGGCAGGGGATGAGATGATTATATAGCACCACTGACTCAATGGTCATAAATTGGAACAGATGCTGGGAACTAGTAAGGGACAGGAAAGCCTGGCATGTTGCAGTCCATGAGGTTGCAAAGAGTCGGACACAACTTGGCAACTGAGAAACACAGCAACAAATCCTGCACAAGTGTGTTCATTTCACATACTAGGAATATTATGCTCAAAATCCTTCCAGCTAGTCTTTAGCATATGTGAATCAAGAATTTCCAGAGGTATAAACTGGCTTTCAAAGTGGCAAATATCAAATTGCCAGCATTCATTGGATCATGAAGAAAGCAGGGGATTTCCTGGAAAAACATCTACATTTGCTTCATTGATTCCACTAAAGTCTTTGACTGTGGAAAACACTTAAAGAGAAAAGAATACTATACATACTAGACCACCTTACCTGTCTCCAGAGAAACACATACACAGGTCAAGAAGTAGCAGTTTGAACCCGACATGAAACAATAGAGTGATTGAAAATTGAGACTGGAGTACAGGGTTGCATATTGTCACCCTGATTGTTTAACTTATATGCAGAGTGCATCATGAGAAATGCTGGGCTGGATGAGTCACAAGCTGGAATCAAGATTGCCAGGAGAAATATCAATAACCTCAGATATGCAGATAATACCACTCTAATGGCAGAAAGTGGAGAGGAACTAAAGGGTCTCTTGATGAAGGTGAAAGAGCAGAGTGAAAAAGCTGGCTTAAAACTCAACATTCAAAAAATGAAGACCACAACATCTGGTCCCATCACTTCATGGTAAACAGATGGGGAAAAAATGGAAACAGTAACAGACTTTATTTTCATTGGTTCCAAAATCACTGAAGATGGTGACTGCAGCTGTGAAATTATAAGACGCATGCTCCTTGGAAGAAAAACTATGACAAACCTAGACAGTGTATTAAAAAAGAGAGACATCACTTTGCTGAGAAAGGCCCACATATTCAAAGCTATGGCTTTTCCAGGTGTCATGTACTGGATGTGAGAGTTGGACCATAAAGCAGGCTGAGTGACAAAGAGTTAATATTTTTGAACCATGGTGATGGAGCAAACTCTTGAGAGTCCCTTGAATAGCAAAGAGATCAAATCAGTAAATTCTAAAGGAAATCAATCCTGAATATTCATTGAAAGGACCAATGCTGAAGCTGAACTTCCTATACTTTGACCACCTGATGTGAATAGCTGATTAACTGGAAAAGACCCTAATGCTGGAAAGGTTGAGGGCAAAAGGAGAAAGTGATGGCAGAGGATGATTAGATAGCATCACTTACTCAATGGACATGAATTTGGGCATACTTTGAGAGGTGGTGGAAGACAGAGGAGCCTAACACGCTACAGTCTATGAGGTCACAAAGATTTATACACGGCTTAGCGAGTGAAAAATAACTTTGTATTTCTGGCAACGTGTTGGGATAGAAAGAAGCATTGGATATAACCCTGAAATCAAGAAATGTTCTGCTTTTTGAGGAAGTCAGGTAAGAATTGAATGGAATGCAGTTTGCTAAGCACTGGTTTGGATACACTCCTATAATGCTATGAAGTTCAGTTTTTTTGCAACAGTATGATGTCAATAGGATGCTAATATTGCCTTCATTATACAGATATTAACACTGAGAGGTTACAGGAATCTCATAAGTCCATAGTACTGTAAAATGACTCCCAACCCCAGAACCCCAGTCTCATGGTTTCTGGTCTAGTGTTCCTTCCACTGCATGGTGCTTGCTATATTAATTTCCTAAATCCGAGTACATCTGATAGAAATGTTCTGTCTTTCAAAATCCTCTTTACCCTTTTTTTCATCATGATCTAAATGTGAGGTTTCACAAAATTTGCAGTGAATACATTAGGACTCATTATAAAGTTGCTACTTAGTATGTGTAAGACATTTTTAAAGCAAAAGTTTTCAAATGATCATTTTAAGCTACTATTCATTATCTGTTTTCAAATTGTAGCCAGGTCATCATAAAGACCTAAGTTCGGATGTTAAAGCATCACTAGAAATCCCTTTTACACTAGCAAGGGGGGAGGGAAGACTTATTAGGCCATTTTAAATATTAACTTTTATGTTATTACAGTGAGCATTGTCAGTATTTTCCACTATTATATTGCACACTAGTTATGATAATATAACCACGTTTTCAGAAATATTCAATCTAGCAGGAATTTTTAAAAAGAATTGTTAATCACCCAAAGGAAATTGTATTCATTAATTAGCAAAGAAAGATTATAGCAATGAAATTATCATAAAATTTAAAGAACTGGAAAAGCATTTTAACAACATATTTTATAAATTAATCTGAAGTGTAGTGATTTTCTATTAAAATCTGAAGCTTCAATTTGAGTATAATTCCTTCTCATGAGCTACTGTTGTTTAGTCATTATAAGAGAGATTTTTAGGAGATAATATTTCATTGGGAGTTGTTTACAATTGAAGTTTCCAAACCATCAATCTCTTCTTCATTTTCTCACATCATGTGGTGACATTTGTAAATCATCCAAAATGCTAAGCTTGAGTTATTATGATGTATATGAAATAAATCACTGCTTATTTTTTCCCCAAAGATTTCATGAGTTTTTGCTGAAAGAAAGGATATGGGATGATCTGAATACCATCTTGCATTAGGTTGATTAGGATTTAATACACTATTAAGCCTCTCATTTCTTCCCCTACACTGAGTAGAAAGGAAGTTAAGAACAAAACCAAAAAGTCGTTGAGGTCAATTGAAGTGAATGTACAATGGTGACTGTCTCTGAGTTCTTCACTAGTTAGCCTGTTGAGCTAAAATTTTCCTATTTGATTGTTACTTATCCTTTCTTGGCCTGATTATAAAATATTTGTGTTTCACCATATTCTCTGTTTACAAACTCTTATCCTTCAGAAGTATAGTAATGTCAGAATTGTGTTCCTTAGAAATTTTCTCTGATCTGCTTTAATTTCAGATTAGGGAAATTGATCCCAAAAAGCAACTTGTTGCAAAATCCCATTGATATTTGCGGGAAGACTGGGGTTAGAACCCAAGACACTCATAGGTCAGGAAATTTTCTGACCTAATATTTTTCCATTTTAGCAATATTTCTTCCACTGGTCTTCCTCTTATTCACCATTGAACAAATGTTCTTTAAGAACTTATTAAAATACAATCTGCAAATATTCAATTTTTGTTCTCTTTCACATCTTACACATATTTTTTTTTTCCTTGTCATAAATAGATGATCCTTTACACATTGCTCTTGATAAGCACAAGGGGGAATATATGTTGATCCAGACTGACCATCACCTACTAGTAGGAAACTAACATGGGTTAACACACTACACAGTAACCTCTTTCTTTTTCTTCTACCTGCCCTACTTCCTCCAACCTCACTCTGTCTCCTGATACACACACGGATTCACCATAACCAAAACCCTATGTCTCTACAAAAACTCTGTCAAAACAAGCAGAATCCTCTAAAAGAAGGTAAATATCCAAATTTTAAGTTCCTTTAGGTAATGAGATATATGAAGCAGAGCTAGACAGATGCAAAACAGGACCAAGATCAAATTACAAAATTATGAACAGATATGTTTATGTTAGATGATTAAAGATCCAGTGTGTGAAAAAACATTCCTGCAAAAGTAGCAGAAACAGAGATGTCTTCTGCTAGGCCACAAATTTATCTCATACATCTTTAAACCCTTTCAGAAGGTCCAAAACTTCATAGCAACTTTGTGTTCTTTTTAAGTCTAATCACTGATTTTCAACAAAATCTCATTAATCATCTATTGACTAGTTACTATCACTTATAAGTCTCATGCTGCCATTGAGAGGTATGTAAGGACTTGTCTGTGCTCACGTGGGAGAGGCAAAACTGTAGATAATTATGCTCAAAGCTCATCTCAGAGGAGATGACTTAGCTGTCATGGCATAGTTAATGTCATTAAAAAACATTAGAAATATAATTTTCATGAGACATTTTGTTTTTTATTTAGATCTAGTCATCTCTAGACATTATATTCCAAAATAAATTTGCTTTTCAAGTAGCTAGATAGCACTCTGGTCCACCTGTAATTTTTAAAGATAATGTAATTCTTATTCTTTTCATTACAAAGCTAATAAAACAAATCTCATGATGCGGTATTTCTAAAATATCAGCAAGCAAAAATGTTGTTTACCAGCTTAATTAATGTGCCTGTCATATTCTGGAATGGTTTTAAGGAGTGTGAAATATTAGTAACATCAGTTCAGTTCAGATCAATAGTTCAGTCGTGTACTACTATTTCTGACCCCATGGACTGCAGCACGCCAGGCCTACCTGTCCATCACCACCTCCCAGAGTTTACTCAAACTCATATCCATTGAGTAGGTGATGCAATCCAACCATCTCATCCTCTGTCGTCTCCTTCTCCTCCTCCTCCATTGGGTCTTTTTCCAATGAGTCAGCTCTTCACATCAGGTGGCCAAAGTATTGTTTTCAGCTTCAACATCAGTCCTCCCAATGAATATTCAGGACTGATTTACTTTAGGATGAACTGGTTGGATCTCCTTGCAGTCCAAGGGACTCTCAAGAGTCTCCTCCAAAACCATAAATCAAAAGCATCAATTCTTCGGTGCCCAGTTTTCTTTATAGTCCAACTCTAACATCCATACACGACTACTGGAAAAGCCATAGCCTTGACTAAACTGATCTTTGTTGACAAAATAATGTCTCTGCTTTTTAATATGCTGTCTAGGTTGGTAATAGCTTTTTTTCCAAGGAGCAAGCGTCTTTTAATTTCATGACTGCGGTCACATGCGTGCAGTGATTTTGAGGCTCAAGAAAATAAAGTCAGCCACTGTTTCCACTGTTTCCCCATCTATTTGCCATGAAGTGATAGGACCAGATGCCATTATCTTAGTTTTCTGAATGTTGAGCTTTAAGCCAACTTTTTCACTCTCCTCTTTCAGTTTCATCAAAATGATCTTTAGTTCTTCCTCACTTTCTGCCATAAGAGTGGTGTCATCTGCATATCTGAGGTTATTGATATTTTTCCTGGCAATCTTGATTCCAGCTTGTGCTTCATCCAGCCCAGCATTTTTCATGATGTACTCTGCATATAAGTTAAATAAGCAGGGCGACAATATACAGCCTTGACGAACTCCTTTTCCTATTTGGAACCAGTTTGTTGTTCCATGTCCAGTTTTAACTGTTGCTTCCTGACCTGCATACAGATTTCTCAAGAGGCAGGTCAGGTGGTCTGGTATTCCCATCTCTTTAAGAATTTTCCAGTTTGTTGTGTTCCACAGAGTCAAAGGCTTTGGCATAGTCAGTAAAGGAGAAGTAGATGTTTTTCTGGAACTCTCTTGCTTTTTCAGTGATCCAGTGGATGTTGGCAATTTGACCTCTGGTTACTCTGCCTTTTCTAAAACCAGCTTGAATATCTGGAAGTTCATGGTTCATGTACTGTTGAAGCCTGGCTTGGGAACTTTTGAGCATTACTTTACTAGCGTGTGAGATGCGTACAATTGTGTAGTAGTTTGAGCATTCTTTGACATCACCTTTCTTTGGGATTGGAATAAAAACTGACCTTTTCCAATCGTGTGGCCACTGCTGAGTTTTCCAAATTTGCTGGCATATTGAATGACTAGTTCTATGACCATTGAAGGTTCCCTGCAGAACAGCTGCTTCTACTTAGAGCTGGGAAAATGGAAAGATGTTCAAGACTGGAGTCCTACTCAAATTCTCTGCTGCTGTAGAGATGTAGGAAGCATATTCCCTTCCTTCTTTATACTCCTTTCCAAATTTTTTGCCAGTTCCTCATGTTAGCAGAAATGAAGGGGCAACAGAGCCTGGAATTACAACCACAAAACTATAAGACAGAGTGTAAAAGGGCTGTGTCATTTCTTTGAAAGATTAGGGGTGTGAAATTGTCCCATTTACAAAAGGAGATGTATGTGGGCATTTATCTTGCCATCATACAATTATCAAACATTGAAATTAACTTAAAAGTCCAACAAGATAATAAATACAGAAAAAAAGTAGAATACAACTTCAAGTATTAAATGCATAATCATAACAATATAAAGTTGAAAAAATGGAAAATGCTAAAGAATGTGGAAAGCATAGTTCAGTTATATAGTGTCACAAAGCTCAAATGGCACTATAGAATTTCATGGAACAAGCAAATAACAAACACTGGTGGTTACTTTTAGGGAATGTGGTAGTGAATATAATCTAGGAAACATTCAAAGGCTTTTCACCTGTGTCTCTGTTTGTTTTCTAATAAAAAATATGACTGTGGCAGATGGCAAATATTATGATTATAGATAAATATTATGATTTACTATGAATATGTTCATACTTACTGAATTATTCTTTATTATTTTTGAATATTTGAATTATCCTATAGTTTTTAAAAAAGCATACAAGAAAATCAAGCATAGTTTAGTCTCACAACTTTTTATCAGTTATAGCTTAGGCAGTCACCTGTTATCACTGAATCTCAGTTCTCTTACTCTAAATCTCTTACAGTGTCCTTGTGAGAATTAGAGATAATGAATGTAAAGTGCCTACCAAATAAAGGTCCTAAATAAAGATGACACTTGGTTGTTACTGCTATTAATAATGTACTTGCCTAAATACAGTACACATTTGTTACATAAATGAAAGTGAGTTGTATATGGGACTCTTTTGTATATAATACCGAACCTCTCATGAACCAAGAAGGCTAATGAAAGATGCAAAAATGCAGAATGCCAATTAATAGATGAGGAGACTTCATTTATTATTTGTGAAAGACAGACCTATTTTATTTTTATTATTCCAGCATAGTCATTAATGACATCCCCTTTCACTCTTAAGAGCGTAACTGTATGAATGATAAATTATATATTTATTGTGAGATTCAGTAGTGGAATAGGTTATGTCTTAATTCATGCTAAGAAAAATAGTTGATAAATGCTGTTCTAGTCTGGTAACCATCTAAGAACTATTTGAAAGATTCAAGCACCCTCTTGGAAAAGTTTAGACTTTGGTGAATGGTGAAGAATTTTTTTTTTTTTTCCTGTCAAATTCATAAGGAAGTGTTTTCTGTTGTCGTTCAGTTGCTAAGTCATGTCTGATTCTTTGCACCCCATGGAATTCAGCATGCCATATCGTTCACTATCTCTTGGAGTTTGCTCAAACTCAGGTCTATTGAATCAGTGATGCCTACAGCTATCTCATCCTTTGCCACTCCCTTCTCCTCCTGACCTCAATCTTTCCCAGCATTAAGGTCTTTACCAATGAGTCAGCTCTTTGCATCAGATGGCCATATTACTGGAGCTTTAGCTTAAGCATCAGTCCTTACAATGAATATTCAGAGTTTAGTTCTTTTAGGATTCACTGGTTCAATTTCTTATTGTCCAAGGGGACTCTCAACAGTCTTCTCCAGCACCATAATTTAAAAGCATCAGTTCATCAGTGCTCATTCTTCTTTATGGACCAACACTTGCATTCATATATGACCACTTGAAAAGCCATAGTTTTGACTATATGGACCTTTGTCAGCAACGTGATGTCTCTGCTATTTAACATGCTATCTAGGTTTGATGACTCAAGATTGCTGGGAGAAATATCAATAACGTCAGACATGCAGATGACATCACCCTAATGGTAGAAAATGAAAAGGAACTAAAAAGACTCCTGATGAAGGTGAAACAGGAGAGTGAAAAAGCTGACTTAAAACTCAACATTCAGAAAACGAAGATAATGGCGTCCAGTCCCAGCACTAGCTGGGGAAACAAGGGAAACAGTGACAGACTTTATTTTCTTGGCCTCCAAAATCACTGCATATGGTGACTACAGCCATAAAAGTAAAAGATACTTGCTCCTTGGAAAAAAGCTATGACCCATCTAGACAGCATATTAAAAAGCAGAGACATTGCTTCGCTGACAAAGCTCTGTTTAGTCAAAGCTATGTTTTTTTCCAGTAGTCATGTATGGATGTGAGAGTTTGACCACAAAGAAGATTGAGGGATAAAGAATTCATGCTTCCAAACTGTGGTGCTTGAGAAGATGTTTAAGAGTCCCTTGGATAGCAGGGAGATCAAACCAGTCAATCCTAAAGTAAATTAACCCTGAATATTCATTGGAAGGTCTGATGCTGAATTTGAAGCTGCAGTACTTTGACCACCTGATGAGATGAGCTGAATCACTGGAAAAGACCCTGATGATGGGAAAGACAGGGCAAAACGAGAAGGAGGTTACAGAGCATGAGATAGTTGGATGGCAACAGCAACTCAATAGACGTAAGTTTGAGCAAGCTTCGGGAGATAAAGGACAGGGAAGCTGGCATCCTGAAGTCCATGGAGTCACAAAGAACTGAACACAATTGAGGGACTGAATGACAACAACTAGGCTTGCTGTAGCTTTAATATCATGACTGCAGTCACCATCCACAGTGATTTTGAGGCCCAAGAAAATAAAATCTGTCTTAAGACAAAAAACAATAAAAAAAGAAAGTATAATGTTAGAGAATATTAAGTCTTCACAGAGCAAAATGTAGACTATTGCAAACTGGTAAGAAGACAATTTTTTCTCAATTTAAAGAAGTTACTAGTAATTATAATGAACATTGATTCCTTCTGTTTGTTAGGTCTCTCAGAGTTTTCCAGATATAGGATCATAGTGTATAAGTCATGGACTGCAGCCTGACAGGTTACTCTGTCCTTGGGATTTCCTAAGCAAAAATATTGGAGTGGATTGCCATTTCCTCTTCCAGAGGATCTTCCCAAGCTAGAATTTTTGAATATCATTGAATATGGTAATTATTATTTATAATGCTATAAGTATATTAATAATGGGTTTATTAATATTGACTGAAATTTGTACTCCTAGAATAAACCCTATATGATAAAGGTCTATTATTTCTATTAGTTTTAATGTGGATATTATACACTAATGGGTTCTGTTTATGTACAATTTATTTAGTATTTTCCATATTTTAAATGTAAATTGCATAGACATTTAAGATTTAGATTGACTTCTTATTTTTAAATTATATTTAGCAATATTTGTCAGTATTGAATATTGGTTTTACAGTTAGTGACCAACAAAAAACATTTGCAAAATTTCTTTTCCTTTGAGAAGAATTATTTAAAGAGCACTGTGCTTATCTGATAGTTAAAGATTTCATAGAATTCCACAGTGAAATTCCCTAGGCAAGGTGCTGCAGCAATTTTTTAAAAAGATTCCCAATTTTTTCTTTAGAAATTAATCTCTTTATATTTTCCTTCTACACTTGGGTCAATTCTGGTAAATAATAAATTTCTATAATATTACCTATTTCATCTAGATTTTCAAGTATAGTTGAATTGATGTTTCAATGGCATTTTCCTTCTCATTTTCTTTTTTTTTTCTCTTAAAGTTGAATCTTTTCCATTTAATTGTAATTGTTAGCTACCTATCTGTTCAATTCAATGAATTTTTCAGGAAAGTTTTGCTGTTTAATTATTTTACTAGATTTTTTTTTCTAATTCAACATTAGATATATAGAAATTTATATTAGAGATATAGAATATTCCTCTCATTCCTCCCAAATTTCCTGTTCCCTTGGTATTGATCCCAGCCCCAGGCAACCACCAGTCTACCTCTGGTCACTATAGATCAGTTTTTGCCAGTTTTAGAATTTCATATAAATATAATAATATGCTATGTAGCCTATTGAGTCTGCTTGTTTTCCCACTGAATATATTATTTTTGAGATTTATTAATATTTTGCATATGTAAGTAGGTTCCTCCCTCCCCTGTTTGCTAAATAGTATTTAATTTTTTGGAAATATTCTGATTTGTTTGTCTATTTACCTGTTGACAGATATTTGGGTTATTTCTAGGTTTTAAATAGTGTGAATAAAAGTGTTCTGCACATCACTGTGCATATCTTTATGTGCCTTTTCATATCACTTGGATAAAAATGAAGATTGAAATTTCTGTGTTATACAGTAAGTGCATACTTAACTTTATAAGAAACTGTAAAACTTTTTATCAAAGTGGTTGGAAATTTTAAATTTCTCCCAATGTAAGAAAATTATCGTGACTTCATGGCTGGATTAACACTTATAATTATCAAGTCTTTAAATTAAAGCTATTCTAAGAGGTGTGCAATAGTATCATGTTGTATTGTTAATTTTCACTTTCCCAATGACAAATGATGTTATGTGGCTTTCTATGTGTTTATTGACCATATATCTTCTCTAATGAAATATTTTTGAAATCTTTTCTCATGTGGGATTGGATTATATGTTTTCTTATCTCTTTATTCAGATTCTGAATTTAATAAGCATACCATAGACATGTGTTATATATATATAATTTTGCTTCCCTATTAGCTCAGTTGGTAAAGAATCTGCCTACAATTCAGGAGACCTGGATTTGATCTCTAAGTTGGAAAGATACCCTGGAAGAGGGCATGGCAACCTACTCCAGTATTCTTGCCTGGAGATTCCCCGTGGACAGAGAAACTTGGTGGGCTAGAGACCATGGGGTTGCACAGAGTAGGACACGATTAAGTGACTAATCACAGCATGTATATGTGTATGTATATGTATACATATATGTATACATATACATATATGAATATGAATATGAACATGAATATGAATATGTATGTATGTAGTGTTTCCCAAGTGACTCAGTGGTAAAGAATCTGCTTGCAATACAGGAGATTCAGGTTCAGTCTCTGAGTCAGGAAGATCCCCTAGAGAAGGAAATGACAACTCATTCCAGTGTTGACTGGAAAATCCAATGGACAGAGGAGTCTGGCGGGCTACAGGATATAGGGTTGTAAAGAGTCAGACAAGACTGAAACGACTGAGTGCAGAACTACATATATATATGTATGTGTGTATATATGTATATACACATACATATTATTTATTTATATTTATATATACAGCTGCAGTTGTTTCTGTTAAGTCACTTCAGTCGTGTCCGACTCTGTGTGACCCCATAGACGACAGTCCACCAGGCTCTTCTGTCCCTGGGATTCTCCATGCAAGAATACTGGAGTGGGTTACCATTTCATTCAGCACAGTACACATATTTTTTCTAACCATCTCTGCCTTACTTTTTCAGTTTTATCACACAATATTATGAAGAGCAGATGTTTCAGATTTTAGCCACTTAGTATAGCAACATTTGCTTCTGGGTGTACGCTCTACTTAGTGTTTCTTATAAAATTATAAGCTTGCCACCTTTTCCCTTATTACAAGCAATGCCTACCTGACTTTGTTCTACTGTAATCTCTTGAGTTCGCTCTGTTTCGGGTAGGGGTGGGGGGTTATGTCCAGAGTTAACATGTAAATTTAATGTAAACCTCCAACTGCACTTAAGATATGAACTATGGGTGATTTAAAAAAATTGAATTGCTCTATTGTTCCCACATATACACACATAATCAAGAAGTAATGAAATCAGAACTTAGGCTACCTCTAATATTAATCAGAATTTGAATTACAACTAAAAATTCACCAGCACATTGCTATTCACAACAAAACTATATCATTTGCTCCTACCACAATTTCTATCAGATAAGCAGTAAATATTTAATTTTAGTTTCAATTAAGAGATGAAAAAATAGAGATACATTGATTTTACTTGACTTCCCTATGGTCATAAAGGGAAGCTAAAATGCTTGGAAACAGTTATATACTCTCCCCATCTACTGTTTTGATTCTTGATAACTATTTTTCCTTTAGATAATTCTAAGCTATGTTAATTGAAGTAAAATAAGTAAAAAATATTGTAAAAAGAGGGGAGATGTTTTTTATACTGGAACCTGTCATAGAAATACCAAGTAGAAAGATGGAGTCAAATAAATAAAATCAAATATGTGTGTGTGTGTGTAATGTGTGTGAGAGACAGGAATAGACAGGGCTGGGGGAAGGGAGCCATTGCATGGTGACTGAAGGGTTTTTCCGGTGAAACAGGTCTCAAAACCTCAGCAATGCTTTTACTTCATATAATTTGTGCTTACTTTTAGTTATAAGCCAGAAAGCACAATAGCTTTAGCAACACTGGTATAGAGTACTAATACTCAAATTCTATGAAGGCTTATTGTTTATTATATTAAGGAGCCATTGACCCAAGGTAGACTTTTCTAGGGCTTATACGACTTCTATTTTTCTGTAAGTCATCAAAGAAAAAGAGAAATATCTATAATGTCATAATATATTTATTCCTTCAGATATATTCATGTTTGTGTGCATATATATATATTATAATGATAATTAATTAAAGGAAATAAAGGCAAGAATCATTAAAAAAATCCCTTCTCTATGATTTCACATATTTATTGGTGTATAGTAGCCCAACACATAAGAATGTTTAAATTAATGGGCACTTAAATTGTGATGCTGATTTGTCATTACAAATCCTAACAAATTGGATTTTATCTCGCTTAACTGTGATTTAGAGACAAACATAGAAGTGACAAGCAGATCAATGGCTTCACTTATAATCATCTTGATGTTTCTAGGTCAGTTGTTGTCAAACCTGTCTGCACTTATTATTCCCTGGGTGAGGGGGAAGGCAAATTGAAAGTAGTAGAGTTTGTGTGGGATGAGAATATGTCATTTAAATACACTCCATGGGTGTACATAATATACAAATAGATTTGAGACCACAGCTCTTTTTAATAAGAGATTATATTACAGAGAAGAACAGCAGCATAAAAATGCATGAGTGCACACACACAAAAATCCTGTCCAACAATCTTTACCCAAAATTTAATGTTTATTTTTTTGTTTATTTTTATTTATTTTTTATTTTTTTCCTTTTATTTTTATTAGTTGGAGGCTAATTACCTTACAATGTTGTAGTGGTTTTTGCCATACACTGACATAAATCAGCTATGGATTCACACGTGCTCCCCATCCCGAACCCTCCTCCCACCTCCCTCCCCATTCCCTGTGTGTGTTCATTGTGATTTACTCTTTGTGACCTCACTGACTATAGCCTGCCAGGCTCCTCTGTCCATGGGATTTTTCAGGCAGGAATACTGGAGTAGGTTGCCATTTCCTCCTGCAAGGGATCTTCCCAAGCCAGAGATCAAACTCGGTTCTCCTGCATTTCCTTCATTGACAGGCGGATTCCTCTACCACTGTGTCACCTGAGAAGCCCATGCATTGCTTCTCAATTCAAAAAGCAGTTCTCTTAGAAAAATAAGAAGTTTTAAATAAGATATTTTGTAATAGAATAAAATAGATTTATTTCTGCCCAATTCAAAAATGGGAGGGAGAGAAGCTCTGCACATTTGTAGAGAATTAGTGTAGAAAAAAGGAAGGTACATTTGGAAAAGAGAAACATCTATTTTCAGGATGTAAGGTGATACTAAAAACAGTAAAAAGATAACAAACACCGACTTCTTCATATATTAGTCTTAGGTTATTTAAACTCCTTTATTAAGGAAAAGAAAGAAAGAAAGTGAAGTCGCTCAGTTGTGTCCAACTCTTTGCAACCCTATGGACTGTAGCCTACCAGGATTCTCTATCCATCTGATTCTCCAGGCAAGAAAACTGGAGTGGGTAGCCATTTCCTTCTCCGGGGGATCTTCCCAACCCAGGGATTGAACCCAGGTCTCCCACATTGCAGGCAGATGCTTTACCATCTGAGCCATCAGGAAAGTGAAACTTCATAAGGAAGGTTGTCTTATAAATTAAATATGTATATCTATTTAAGGGCTACTTCATAAAGATTTCTTTCTACCACCAAACTGTGGAATCAAACTTTGCCTCCACATGATTAGACTTTTAAGATATAATGATTTCACACATTTTTAAAAATTTATTTTAATTGGAGGTTAATTACTTTATAACATTGTAATGCTTTTTGCCATACATTGACATGAATCAGCCATGGGTGTACATGTGTCCCCTATCCTGAACCCCTCTCCCACCTCCCTTCCCACTAAATCCCTCAGGGTTGTCTGAGTGCACTGGCTTTGAGTTTCATGCATCAAACTGGTGAACTATTTCACATATGGTAATATACAGGCTTCAATGCTATTCTCTCAAATCATCCCACCCTCACCTTCTCCCACAGAGTCCAAAAGTCTGTTCCTTACATCTGTGTCCCTCTTGCTGCCTCACATATATGATCATTGTTACCATCCTTCCAAATTCCACATATATGCATTAATATACTGTACTGCTGTTTTTCTTTTTGACTTACTTCACTCTGTATAATAGACTCCATTTTCATCCACCTCATTAGAACTTATTCAAATGTGTCCTTTTTATTAGTGAGCAATATTACATTGTGTATGTGTACCACAGATTTCTTATCCATTTGTCTGCCGATGGACATCTAGGTTGCTTTCATGTCCTAGCTATTATAAACAGTGCTGTGATGAACGCTGGGGTACACGTGTCTCTTTCAATTCTGGTTTCCTCGGTGTGTATACCCAGCAGTGGAATTGCTGGGTGATATGGCAGTTCTATTTCCAGTTTTTTAAAGGAATATCCCCACTCTTCTCTATAGTGGCTGGACTAGTTTGCATTCCCACCAATAGTGTAGGAGGGTTCCCTTTTCTCCACACCCTTTCCAGCATTTATTGTTTATAGAATTTTTGATGGCAGCCATTCTGACTGGCGTGAGATGGTACCTCATTGTGGTTTTGATTTGCATCTCTCTGATAATGAGTGATGTTGAACATCTTTTCATGTATTTGTTGGCCATCTGTATGTCTTCTTTGGAGAAATGTCTGTTTAGTTCTTTGGCCCATTTTTTTGATTGAGCCATTTATTTTTCTGGTATTGAGCTGCATGAGCTGCTTGTATATTTTTGAGATTAATTCTTTGTCAGTTGCTTCATTTCCTATTATTTTCTCCCATTTTGAAGGCTGTCTTTTCACCTTGCTTATAGTTTCCTTCATTGTACAAAAGCTTTTAAGTTTAATTAGGTCCTATCCTATTTGCTTATATTTGCTTTTATTTCCATTATTCTGGGAGGTGGGTCATAGAGAATCCTGCTGTGATTTATGTCACAGAGTGTTTTGCCAATGTTTTCCTCTAGGAGTTTCATAGTTTCTGGTCTTACATTTAGATCTTTAATCCATTTTGAGTTTATTTGTGTATATGGTGTTAGAAAGTGTTCTAGTTTTATTCTTTCACTGGTGCTTGGCCAGTTTTCCTAGCACTACCTGTTAAAGGGATTGTCTTTGCTCTATTGTATATTCTTGCTTCCTTTGTCAAAGATAAGGTATCCATAGGTTTATGCATTATTTTTATAGAATAATTAAAAATCTACATTTATTCCTAGAGATTAGGCAAATAATACATGAGCATTTAATCCAGACTTGACAATGTGGGTTTGAAAAAAACACAATTCAAAAGAAACAATAACTTTTTGGAAATTAGCAAACCTAGCATCAAGAAATATTTTTCTTTTTGTTTCATTTTTTTCTTCTTGAAGTACTCAAGGGTATTGAATTTAACATGCTACATCTAAGCTATCTTTATAGAATAGTATCATTGCTATAAATTATCTTTGTTTTTTAATATTACTATTAAAATGTTGAGTTTTTCTTCACAATGGTACATTTAAAAAATGTCTCTATTTCTGTGTTTGAACCTCTTGAAAGAAAAAACAAAGCGTGGTATTTAATGAATTATCTGAAGCCTTCACTTAGGTCATAGCTAATGTATTA
The DNA here is from genome assembly GCF_023699985.2 of Odocoileus virginianus. Lineage (NCBI taxonomy): Eukaryota > Metazoa > Chordata > Mammalia > Artiodactyla > Cervidae > Odocoileus > Odocoileus virginianus. Next base: position 70,515,199 of record NC_069683.1, read on the forward strand.
AAATGCTCCTACCTATCCATGACAAGATGCCCAGATCAATGTTATTCAAGGAGTGTGTTGTCAAAATGATTCATTCTACACAGCAACTGGTTCTGTATTCATGTGCATAGTTCATTTCTTAGGTTAGCTTAAAGAGAAAGAACAAGTTAGACATTTTGTTTTGATTGCTTGCTATCATTCAGCAAGCCAATTTAGAGAATAAAGGAAAAATATAAACACATAACACTCATTTTTAGGTCCTTTAAGAATATTTATCTAAATATGATCATATGAAGCAGCTGATTCTTTTTATATTTTGTGCTTAACAGATGTAGCTTTAGAAAAAAGTATAAACCATTTTTATCTTTCCAATTTTTATAGTCAAAACAAGATTACATAATGAGAATAGCTAAAATCAGGTACCGCTTGGCAGAATCAAATGTAGGTTAAAAATATAGAAACCATTTTGCTGATAAAGGTTTCAGTAAAGGTGTCAAAAATCAAATTTAACTTAGTCTGAAACAGAATAGATCAAAGGATCAGAGACCGTAGCACTTTTTTCCCCACCTGGTTTCCTATGGATTTTCTTTGTCATGAAAAAAGGTGGGTAGGAAGGAGGTACACAGAACTAGAATGAGTCTTGGCAACCCTGTCAGACTGTGTTTTACAGCTTCCTTTCTGGTCTGCCATTTGTGTTGGCCTGGCCAAATATAGTTTTCTTAGGCTTTATCTTCAGAGAATTAAAGAAAGATGACCTCGTTTTGAGAAAAATACTGGCTAGAAAGTAAATTTTCCTTCCATATCAGCCTATTTGCAAACTACATAAACCCTATACAGAAAGAACTTTGTAAGAGCAATTAAGTCTGAACATAGCCTTTGAACACTTGAAATTTTTTTGACAACAGAAGATTGGAAAAAAATTAATACATATTTATAAATGGCTCAGAGAAAGGCTATAATGGCTATTTCTCTAAAAATTGTCATAATAGAAATTTTATTTTTAACTCTTTTTAAAATCCTCTTCATGTGTTTAGCAAAAAGAGATGAGACAGAAACACTCATGTGTTATCCTTATTTATTCACATCACTATTTATTCATACTATTATTTAAATTCATAAATAGTATTAATATTTGAAATACTATACTTTGAAATCATCATAATACTTTTTTTTTTTTTCTTTTTGGTGCATTCATTATTGTAAATCAGAACACATGGTCATCATGGGTAAACTAGGAATAATAGTACCTAACTCACAGGGTGTTTTTTTAACTCTAAACAAGTTGATTCATGTAAAACACTAAGGGTAGTATCAGACATAAGATAAAGGACTCAGACAATGTTGGCAATTATTACTCCCTTAATGAGTCACTTGAAATTATAACCTTATGGGTGAGAATGGGATAGAGAAAGATATATCTTAATTTGGGAATATGAGATAATGCACTGAGAGGGTCAAGCTTCAGTTTAGTATAATAATAGTTCCCAAACCACCAACAATGGAAGAGTCACAGATAGAGTATTGATCTCAAATTCCAGTCAAATTACATTTCACTTTATGATTTTGCCTGGGCTCATTTTTCTATTTTTCTATGACGATCTTGCTTAGAAAAAATGAAAGGAAGTTATTATTAGTAAAGTCAAATTAATGTTCTACTGATTTCACTTCAAGTGAAAATGTCTTTCCTGTCAAAATAAGCATTTTTTAAAATTAGATAGCAAAAGTAAATAAAAACATTGGAAGGTGAGTGAAAAAAGAAAAATGATGGGATGAAAAAGGCTGTTATCTTCCTCTTGGAAAAGACTGACAGAAGATATTCACTCAAGAATAATTTGAGAGACCATGATTGAAAACCAAATGAATTTTACTAAAGGCAGCTGATAACAGTATCCTTACTGAATACTAAAGTGGAGTGTGTGCTTATGTAATTTTAAATAAAATATATCTTTATGGAAAAATCACATATTTTCAAACTCTTAAATTGGATGAAAAAATGTAATAAAGAATTTTGTGTTTTTCTAGTTTCCAGAGTCTGTCTGGGGATGCAGTTTGACATTAGTGGTATAGAAATTTTTAGACCCTTTAAATTCTTCACATGTAAGAGGAAATATAAGGAACTGTGGTAAAACTTAAAGAATCTTAACTGTCCTGAACAATAAAGGACATGTGATCCATGAGCCAGTGACAGATAATCTATATAGGGAACAGTTTTGTGGGTTAACTAAAGGTCAATCTAGTCTTCAGAAAATGTTATTATTCCTGGATATGTTACAGTTGTAGGCTTGAATCATATTTACCTTCCTCAGTTTTTTCAGTTTTAAACTACTTTGATTCAGCTTTGAAAAGTTCCCTTCTGGAGTGTTTAACTTTTGCATTAATAGCTAATACTTCTACCACCCGTGTACCCTTTGGGAGTGGTTTGCATGATACAGCTCATTAGAGGAAAATATGTTTCTACCTTGACATAGTTACAAAATACTCTTGGTGAATTTGATTAAAATGTCATTTCATACCTGACAATGATGGTTAAATTCCTAAATATATCACCCTATGTCCTTGTTATATCATAACTTTAGAGACCATTGTAAACAGACTGTGATAAGGAATTATCCAGCTGAAAAAGATGTCCTGTTAATTGGATTAAGTAAACTTTGTAAACAATAATTATAGTTTATTAATGTATGATAGAATTTCTTCTGGGGCCCTAGGTATTTGCCACAATTCTTGTGTAGCTCCAACTAATATTCTCTTTGGGAATTACCTTTGTCTCACTCTCTACATACATAGTATTTCCACAGTTTTCTCCATTCCTTCCTTCAAGGTTTTACGTCAATGCCATCCTATTAGATGAGCTCCCTTGATGAAACTTTCCAAAATTGAACATGACCGTGACTTGACTCTGACACTCTGTCCTCCTACCCTGCTCTGTTCATATGAGAGACCACTCCCTGACATACAGAAAGAAACTCCAGGAGAGCAGGAGTTTTGTGCTTCTTTTTTCCCCTTGCTGCTGCAATTATTCATCAGGCAGCACCTAGAACAGTGGATAAATAACTGTTTATTAAGTGAATGATGCTGGTGGCAGTCAAATTAACACATCAGCTATATCCAGTATATTATTAAAAATTACTTATGAATTGTTTTCAACTAAAAAAACTGCATTAAAAACCTGGAAATTCAGAACTACACTCATGGAATCAAGGAGGTAGACACTTATTTGAAAGCCAAAGTGGAACTATGGAATGTTTTTTAAACTTCAGACTTTCAGGAATAGATTCTTTTCATATCACATGAAATGCCTAGTTATCTGCTTTAATCTTATTCTGTGAGCATATATTGAACCAAGGATGCAGTTGTATTCATGCCACGGAAACAAATACTTCATCATAGTGTGATATGTTTCAATGATTAACCCCCAAAATAAAATGCACTTTTCAGGCTTTTCTTTTATTTTGTTTTCAGGAAATCTGAATCAACTTTTTAAATTAAAATTATAGTATCTAAAAAATAAAAATAAAATAATAGTGTCTAAAATGAGACAACTTGAACTTAAAGCATTTTGAAAGAAATCCTTAGTAGCATTATTAACCATACACACTGAAACCAAGCAATGTAGATGGCCTGTATTATGGAGTTTAGCTAACTCCTTGAGAAACAATTAATTAAATAAACATTTTTACACACATAATAGTTTAGTTTGCTAAATACTGAAAGGAATTTTAAATTAATATCAAAATTAAATAAGCATTTTTGGAACATTTGCATGGATCTGGACACGTACTAAATGCTTAGGTGATTCAAAGTTGATCAGAAAACAAAATAAAACAAACACAGCATTGTGAATCAACTGTATTTTAATAAAACAAAGCAAAACAATAAATCATTTTTTGATCTTATAAAACTTATACAAAAAAAAGTCAATTTTTGCTCTTAAATGACTTTACATATTAGTGAGAGACATATGCATATGCACCTATTTGTTATAGATGTGATAATAGCGATACTAACTAAAAGACTGAGGAATTCAAAGGAGAGTGAGATCAATTCTAACCACATGAAAGGAAAAAGCTTCATGAAAGAAGTATTATTTTTATATCTATTTTTGAAAATAAAAAGTCAGAATTTGCTAACTTGAGATAGAGAAGGCGGGGATTCATTTAGAAAAAAAGGAAAGGGAAATTTCTGAGTATATTTTTTAGGAGCATTTAAGATGAAAGAAATTAGGGCAAAGACTGTACTATAATGCAGGAAGCCTTCATCAGTAACATCCAGTTTACTCAATTTTTATTAAACACATGCATCCATATATTTATTTGTAATGTGTTGCCCATATGCACATAATTATATACTGTTCTGAGTTAGTTTTTCAAGAAATAAAAAGAGATTTGTATTAATTTTGGATTAGCATTGAACTGTTGCATCCTCAGTTGCTCATTCTTGTCTCTGCGACCTCTTGGACTGCAGGCTGCCAGACTCCTCTGTCCGTGGGATTATCCCCACAAGAATACTGGAGTGGGGCACCATTGTTTTCTCCAGGAGACGTTCCTGACCCAGGGATCAAATCCATGTCTCTAGCTGCTCCTGAATTGGCAGGCAAATTCTTTACCACTGAGCTACCTGGGTAGACCATTGAATGAGTACCAGCTATTAAACAATTAATAATTAATTAGCTACTGAAAAAGTATCAGTAGTCAGTCAAACATAATGTAATGCACCTGGAGATTTATTGGAATTGCTATTAAAAAAGGAACCATAGTTAGTTTTAATTTTATTACTGGGTGCTAAAGATTTTTCAGTCAGTTCAGATCAGTCACTCAGTATTGTTCAACTCTTTGAAAAACCATGGACTGCAGCACACCAGGCTTCCCTGTCCATCACCAACTCCCAGAGCTTGCTCAAACTCATGTCCATCGAGTCGGTAACGCCATGCAACCATCTCATCCTGTGTCGTTTCCTTCTCTTCCCACTTTCAATCTTTCCCAGCATCAGGGTCTTTTCCAGTGAATCACTTCTGCACGTCAGGTGGGCAAAGTATTGGAGCCTCAGGTTCAGCATCAGTCTTTCCAATGAACACTCAGCAGTGATTTCCTTTCAGTTCAGTTCAGTTCAGTCGCTCAGTCGTGTCTGACTCTTTGCAACCCCATGAATCGCAGCACACCAGGCCTCCCTGTTCATCACCAACTCCCGGAGTTTACTCAAACTCATGCCCATCGAGTCGGTGATGCCATCCAGCCATCTCATCCTCTGTCATCCTCTTCTCCTCCTGCCCCGAGTCCCTTGCAGCATCAGGATCTTTTCCAATGAGTCAACTCTTTGCATGAGGTGGCCAAGGTACTGGAGTTTCAGCTACAGCATCAACCCTTCCAATGAACACAAAGGACTGATCTCCTTTAGGATGGACTGATTGGATCTCCTTGCAGTCCAAGGGACTCTCGAGTCTTCTCCAGCACCACAGTTCAGAAACATCAATTCTTCAGTGCTCAGCTTTCTTTATAGTCCAACTCTCACATCCATACATGACTACTGCAAAGTCCATAACCCATCCCTCTGGGTCATCCCAGTGCACCAGCCCCGAGCACTTGTCTCATGCATCCAACCTGAACTGGTGATCTGTTTCACACTTGATAATATACATATTTCGATGCTGTTCTCTCAGATCATCCCACCCTCACCTTCTCCCATAGAGCCCAAAAGTCTGTTCAATATGTCTGTGTCTCTTTTTCTGTCTTGCATGTAGAGTTATCATTGCCATCTTTCTAAATTCCATATATACATGTTAGTATACTGTATTGGTATTTATCTTTCTGGCTTACTTCACTCTGTATAATGGGCTCCAGTTTCATCCATCTCATTAGAACTGATTCAAATGTATTCTTTTTAATGACTGAGTAATATTCCATTGTGTATATGTTACACAGCTTTCTTATCCATAGATGCTGATGGGCATCTAGGTTGCTGCCATGTCCTGGCTATTGTAAACAGTGCTGCAATGAATATTGGGGTACACGTGTCTCTTTCAGTTCTGATTTCCTCAGTCTGTATGCCCAGGAGTGGGATTGCTTTGACAAAATTCAGCATACATTTATGATAAAAATTCTCCAGAAAGTAGGAATAGAAGGAACATACCTCAACATAATAAAAGCTATATATGACAAACCCACAGCAAGCATCACCCTCAATGGTGAAAAATTGAAAGTGTTTCCCCTAAAATCAGGAGCAAGAAAAGGGTGCCCACTCTCACCACTACTATTCAACATAGTTTTGGAAGTGTTGACCACAGCATTCAGAGCAGATAAAGAAATAAAAGGAATCCAGATAGGAAAAGAAGAAGCAAAACTCTCACTGTTTGCAGATGACATGATACTCTACATAGAACACCCTAAAGAATCTACCAGAAAATTACTAGAGATAATCAATGAATATAGTAAAGTTGCAGGGTATAAAATTAACACACAGAAATCCCTTGCATTCCTATACACTAACAATGAGAAAACAGAAAGAGAAATTAAGGAAACAATACCATTCACCATTGCAACAAAAAGAATAAAATACTTAGGAATATATCTACCTAAAGAAACGAAAGGCCTATACATAGAAAACTATAAAACACTGATGAAAGAAATCAAAGAGGACACAAATAGATGGAGAAATATACCGTGTTCATGGATTGGAAGAATCAATACTGTCAGAATGGCTATATTACCCAAAGTAATCTATAGATTCAATGCAATCCCTATCAAGCTACCAACGGTATTCTTCACGGAACTAGAACAAATAACTTCACAATTTGTATGGAAATACAAAAACCTGAAATAGCCAAAGCAATCTTGAGAAAGAAGAATGGAACTGGAGGAATCAACCTGCCTGACTTCAGACTATACTACAAAGCCACAGTCATCAAGACAGTATGGTACTGGCACAAAGACAGAATATAAATCAATGGAACAAGATAGAAAGCCCAGAGGTAAATCCATGTACCTATGGACACCTTATCTTCAACAAAGGAGGCAAGAATATGCAATGGAAAAAAGACAACCTCTTTAACAAGTGGTGCTGGGAAAACTGGTCAACCACTCATAAAAGAATGAAACTAGGACACTTTCTAACACCATACACAAAAATAAACTCAAATTGGATTAAAGATCTAAATGTAAGACCAGAAACTATGAAACTATCTGTTTATATGTTTATTCAATAATAATTCATTGAGTACTTATTAATGTAGGATACTATAACTCTTAAAATATATTATGCTGAAAAATTGAGTCTTCAAAATGCTTCTTGAAATAGAATAAGAAATTAATTATCATGAGCATATATTTCATATTCATACATGGTAATGAAGTGAAAGAGAAATAACCTTTAGAATATGTTCTTGGTTTGTTGACAAAAGTAATGTAAAATCTCTACACACACACACACACACACACAAAACTCGACTTTTTTTTAATCGCAACTCATTTCCTGCTGAATCTCTCCCCCTGCCCCCGCCCTCCGCCCATGTCAACTGATTATTGATCCAATGCCACTTCTTTTTGGTGGACTAGTTTTGTTGTTGTTGTTGTTAGGTATATTAGGGAGCCCTCATGGCTCACTCAAGCTTAGTGCTGATAGATGATAGATTTTACCTTAATAAAGCTAAATGATGAGAGTACAAGGTAAACTCTTTGTTAAAACACATGACAAAACTAACAACCATAAAGACAAATATATTAAGATTCAAGAGAGTATAAGATCATGCCATGTGCTGTCATTTACTATCTTGTTACTGTGACTAATATTTATGAATTTTAAAAATTAATTTATTTATATTTATTTGAATGATAATTGCTTTACAGAATTTTGTTGTTTTCTGTCAAACCTCAACATGAATTAGCCATAGGTATACATATATCCCCTCCCTCTTGAACCTCCCTCCCATCTCCCTCCCCATCCCATCCTTCTAGGTTTATACAGAGCCCCTGCTTGAGTTTCCTGAGCCATATAGCAAGTTAACATTGTCTATCTGTTTTACATATGGTAGTGTAAGCTTCCATGTTACTCTTTCCATACATCTCACCCTTTGTTTCCCTCTCTCCATCCATAAGTCTGTTCTGTATATATACTTCTCCATTGCTGCTCTGTAAATAAATTTTTCATTACCATTTTTCTAGATTCCATACATATGTGTAAGAATATGATATCCATCTTTCTCTTTCTGACTTATTTCACTCTATTTAATAGGCTCTAGATTCATCCACCACATTAGAACTCACCCAAATGTGTTCCTTTTTATAGCTGAGTTATATTCCATTGTGTATATGTACCACTACTTCTTTATCCATTCATCTGTCAGTGGACATCTAGGTTTCTTCCAGGTTCTAACTATTGTAAATAGTGCTGCAGTGAACAATGGGATACATGTGTCTATTTCAATTTTGGTTTCCTCAGGGTATATGCTTAGGAGTGGCATTGCTGGGTCATATGGTGATTTTATTCCTAGTTTTATAAGGAGTCTCCATAACATCTTCCAGAGTGGCTGTATCAATTTCCATTCCCACCAACAGTGCAAAACAATTCCCTTTCCTCCACACTTCACAAAAAGAATTTATTTGTAGGCTTTTTGATGATGATCATTTTGACTGGTGTGAGGTGACATCTCATTGTAGTTTTGATTTGCATTCCTCTAAAATGAGTAATGTTGAGCATATTTCCATGTGTTTGTTAACCATCTGTATGTCTTCTTAGGAGAAATGTCTATTTAGGTCTTTTTCCCACGTTTTGATTGGGTTGTTTGTTCTTCTGGTATTGAGTTGTATGAACTGCTTATATATTTTGGGAATTAATCCTTTGTCAGTTGTTTCATTTGCTATTATTTTCTCCCATTCCGAGGGTTGTTCTTTCACCTTAGTTATACTTTCTTTTGCTGTGCAAAATCTTTTATGTTTAATCAGGTCCCACTTGTTTACTTCTGTTTTTATTTCCATTACTCTAGGAGCTGGGTCTTGGAGGATCTTGCTTTGATTTATGTCATCGAGCATTCTGCCTATGTCTTCCTCTAAAAGTTTTATAGTTTCTGGTCTTACATTTAGGTCTTTAATCCCTTTTGAGTTTATCTTTGTGTATAATGTTAGGAAGTGTTCTAATTTCATTCTTTTACATGTAACTGTCCAGTTTTCTCAGCTCCATTTATTGAAGAGGCTGTCTTTGTTCCATTGCATATTCTTGCCTCTTTTGTCAAAAATAAGATACCCATAGGTGCACGGGTTTATTTCTGGGCTTTCTATCTTGTTCCATTGGTCCATAGTATTTATGAGTTTTTGATGATGCCAAGATAATAGAGGGCCAAAGAGAGTGTCAAAATATATCTGTGTCCTCCCATGGAGGTGTGACCACTCTTGCTTAAATATTCTCTAATAAAAATTTGAAACTCTTGCAACTTGCACTTACATTTTTCCATTTCAAATTTATTTTTATTAAAATAATGTTCATACCAATGATGGTAGCATTATTAAATGGTATTTATCTTTTTGTAATACAGTATATTTTAAAATCATATATGTAATATTGAAAATATTTATGATACATGACAAAAGAAGCTTTTCACTATGAATCAAAAAGTGTAACTAATTTGATTCAACACTTCAATGACTTGTCAAAATTGGGAAATAAAAAACCTGGCTTTCAGAAAGTTCTCCAAGGCTATAAAGATTTATTCCTAGTGAAACTATGTTTCAGGACTATTTAAGTTTTTCCTCAGTTTAGCAATATTTATAGTCCTATGTCACTATCACAGTGATGTCCAAGAAGAAGGAACCATGACACAGAAAATAAATTAAAATAGTAATGGGTACTTTATTCACTTGGATGTCTACCACTGATATTAGTTTTGAAAATTAGAACATATAAGATGATTCTGACTTATCTAGCTGATTTTACATCTTTTAAAAGAGTGAAGAAAGCAGTGATAGAATCAGTAAAGGTAATTTAATCAAACTCGTGGGAAAAATCACAATGGAAAAGTAGGAGCAATAGAAAATTTGCAGAAAACAAATACAAATGGAGAGAAAATTTATAGGCAAATCTATTCTTATATTTTTTATATTAAAGGTATATTAATAAACAAAATTAATGATTTTGTGGGAATAAATGAAATAAGCCTACATTTAATACAGAAATGTAGAGTATAGGTGAAAAAGCAAGTTAGGCCTTGGAATACAAAATAAAGCAGGGCAAAGGCTAACAGAGTTTTGTCAAGAGAACACACCATACTGAACACTCTTCCAACAACACAACAGATGACTCTACACGTGGACATCACCAGATGGTCAACATCAACGACAGATTGATTATATTTTTGCAGCCAAAAATGGAGAAACTCTACACAGTCAGCAAAAACAAAACCTGGATCTGACTGTGGCTCAGATCATCAGCCTTTATTGCAAAATTCGGGCTTAAATTGAGAAAGTAGGGAAAATCACTAGGTCATCCAGGTATGGCCTAAATCAAATCCTTTATGATTATACAGTGAAAGTGACAAATAGATGCAAGAGATTAGAACTGATAGAGTGCCTGAAGAACTATGGACAGAAGTTCATAACATTGTACAAGAGGTGGTGAACAAAGCCACCAGCAAGAGAAAGAAATGCAAGAAGGCAAAATGAATTGTCTAAGGAAATGTTACAATTAGCTGAGAAAAGAAGAAAAGTGAAACACAAGGGAGAAAGGGAAAGACACTCCCAACTGAATGTAGAGTTCCAGAGAATAGCAAGGAAGAGATAAGAAAGGCTTCTTAAATGAACAGTGCAAAGAAATAGAGGAAAACAATAGACTGGGGAAGACTAGAGCTTTGTTCAAGAAAATTAGAGATACCAAGCAAAAATTTCATGCAAAGAAGGGCACAATAAAGGACAGAAACAATATGAACCTAACAGAAGCAGAAGAGATTAAGAATAGGTGGCCAAAATACATAGAAGAACAGTACAAAAAAGGTATTAATGACCTGGATAACCACAAAGGTATTGTTACTAACCTAGAGCCAAGCATCATGGAGTATTAAGTCAAGTGGGCCTTAGGAAGCATTACTACAGAAAAAGCTAGGGGAGGTGATGGAATTCCAGCTGAGCTATTTCAAATCCAAAAGATGATGCTGTAAATGTGCTGCACTCAATATGCCAGCCAATATGGAAAACTCAGCAGCGACCACAGGACTGGAAAAGGAAAGTTTTCACTCTAATCCCAAAGAAGGCCAATGTCAAAGAATACTCAAACTACTGTACAATTAAGCTCATTTTACATGCTAACAAAGTAATGCTCAAAATCCTTCAAGCTAGGCTACAGCAGTATGTGGGTCGAGAATGTTAAAGAGAAATGTTGAGAAATGTTAAAGCTGGGTTTAAAGAAGGCAGAGGAAGCAGATATTAAATCACCAACATCTTTGGATAGGAAAAGCAAGGTAATTCCAGAAAAATGTATATTTCTGCTTTTTTTTGACTATGTGAAAGCCTCTATGTGTATCACAGCAAACTGTGGAAAATTCTTAAAAGAGATGGGAATAACAGGACAAATTTTCTGCCTCCTGAGAAATCTGCATGCAGGTCAAGAAGAAACAGAACTGGACATGGAACAACAGACTGGTTCAACATTCAGGAAGGAGTGCATCAAGGTTGTAGATTGTCACCCTACTTATTTAACTTATATGCAGAGTACATCATTTGAAATCCTGGACTGGATGAATCACAAGCTAGAATCAAGATTTCTGGGAGAAATATCAACAACCTCATATATGCAGATTGTACCACCCTAATGGAAGAAAGTGTAGAGAAACTTGATGAAGAAAATGTAGAGCCTCTTGATGGAGGTGAAAGAGAGAGTGAAAAAGCTTACTTAAAATTCAACATTCAAAAAACTAAGATCATGACATCTGGTCCTATTACTTCATGGCAAATCGATGGGGAAACAATGGAAACAGTGACAGACTTTATTTTCTTGGGCTTAAAAATCACTGTGGATGGTGACGGCAGCCATGAAATTAAAACATGCCTGCTACTTGGAAGAAAAGCTATGACAAGTCTTAACAGTATATAAAAAAGCAGAGACATCACTTTGGCAAAAAATGTCCATATAGTCAAAACTATGGGTTTTCCAATAGTCATGTATGGATGTGAGGGTTGGATCATAAAGATGACTGAACACAGAAGAACTGATGCCTTAAAACTGTGGTTCTGGAGAAGACTCTTGAGAGTACCTTGAACAGTAAGGAGATCAAGCCAGTCAATCCTAAAGGAAATCAACCCTGAATATTCCTTGGAAGGACTGATGCTGATGCTAAAGCTCCAATGCTTTAGCCACCTGTTGGGAAAAGAGTTGATTCATTGGAAAAGACCTGATGCTGGGAAAGATTGAAGGCAGGAAAAGAAGGGGACAAGACAGAATGAGATAATTTGATGACATCACTGAGTCAGTGGATGATCACTTTAAGCAAACTCTGGGAGAGAGTGAAGGACAGGGAGGCCTGACGAGCTGCAGTCCATGTAGTCACAGAGTTGAACATGACTTATCAACTGTACAATTCAACAATAATATAGATTCAAAAATCACAATACTTCATTTAATAGTTCCTGGAGAAGGCAATGGTAACCCACTTCGGTACTCTTGACTGGAGAATCCCATGGGCAGAGGAGCCTGGTGGGCTGCAGTCCATGGGGTCGGGAAGAGTCAGGCAGGGCTGAGCGACTTCACTTTCAATTTTCACTTTCATGCATTGGAGAAGGAAATGGCAACCCACTCCAGTGTTCTTGCCTGGAGAATCCCAGGGACGGGGGAGCCTGGTGGGCTGCTGTCTATGGGGTCGCACAGAGTTGGACACAACTGAAGTTACTTAGCAGCAGCAGCAGCATTTAATAGTACTTTATTTTTTAATCTTAATTTGATGTTTCTTTTGCACTGATAGAGGAACATGGCGGTTAAAAAGTCTACTGTAATCTAACGCTGGAATAATGTGTTGAGAAGAATTCAATGTTTCCAGCACAAGATATCTCTGCTGCAAGATCCTGTGGAAAGGATCTTGGAGGCAAGTGGAGGTGAGGTGAATAACATTTATTTAGTGGAAGCTGTTTTCCATTGTATCAATAAATTATCATAGTGGTGTATGACAGAGGATGATATCACAATCTCTGTTCCATAAATGGAGAATCTAAGGCCCAGAGAAGCTCAGTGCATGTTCAGGTTCTCTCTAGAAGAATGCTTTCAGTGCCCACCTTTCACAGTAGGGCCTGCCAGTGTGATCTCATACATCCAACTGCAAGTATCTACATCTATGCTTTATATAATCTTTAACCAAGATGCTAGCCCCAAGTACTGGGAAATTAACATCCCTAAAGATGATCTTTGACCAGTGGCCCTCACTAAACACTCCAGCCTCTTTCTTTCTGGTTAGGAGAATCTTAGGTACATGTTTTGTACCAGTACCCAGAACTATCCCTAGAGGTTAATCTCCAGTCACCATCTATAACTGCTGGTTTAATAATTAAACCTCTTAGTGTCCCCTATTCCTCCTCTAATACTTTCTCACATCATTGCAAGGTATTTAACTAACAATACTTTGTGAGATGATTCTAAAACAAAGAGATTTTTTGAAAGCTTGACAGAGCTATTTGCTCTTGTATTCCAATCTACTATATTTAATATTCAGAGGAAAGTGTTTACTCATAAAATATGTGTTATTATCCATCATTGCTGTGATATTATCTAGATATTAACATTTGCACAATTATTTCAATTTTTTTCATCTCAAAGTCACTTATGATTTCATGTGCTTGAAAACCCAGAAATTTTCTTTCCTTTTTATCTGTATGTTTATTTAAGGTGACGAAGCTTTCTAAACTAGATTTAAATGGGATCTTTTAAACTCTTTTTTTTTTAAACCACAATAAAATTTGTCTTGGTTGATGGGGGAGGATAACTAGATATAAAGTCATAATTTATTTTATTCTAGTGTATGTCAAGGGAAGCACACAACCTGAAATAAAAGGTATCTGTCACTGTTATATATAACAGGACATTTTTTCTACTGGAAAATTCTGAAACAGTAGAAAAATTAGAGTGGATTCCACTTCAGCAATATTCTATAGAGTTGGGAAAAGATGATACCACCCATTTTCATTATAATTTGTCTTATGATCTGATTTGCTCAAATTTTATAGACCTCTGAGGGAAAATTCACGATATTATAAAACCAACTTATATTTTTCCAGGGGAATAGGCCAGAATGACCATTTGGAGATTTTTTCTCAGAATAACACAAATCAGAGTAGCTTTATAAACCTTTATTTTGGTAGACATCATAAATCAATTATAGTATGATGGCTATATACAAACTATATGTTATATAAAACATAAAACTATATATGTGTGAAATGTGTAATGTTTACATCAAATGATATGATGTTTATTTGCATACATAGTTTTAGATCCTTATATAGAAAAGTAAATCATTGTTGCTCATTAATTTAAACTTTACTTTAAAATTCAATTGGTTTTGCTTCCTCTCACTTCTGAATTTTATATGAAGTCAAGCCTTTTCACAGTTAACACCTTCAAGGACTTAAAAGAGAAATGAGAAAGGGGTGTGGCAGAGTCAGTGTTCACTGATTTGCGATTGAACTTTTCTTCTCAGCACCTCCTGGCTTAAAAAGGGAAGTTGCTTCCACTTATGGAAAAGTTTTCAATTCCCTCTTCACGTTTTCTCAACTGAGTGAGTGGTAGAATGAGGGTGCTATTTCCATATTGACAATAAAATTCTCATTAGAATGATCTATACTCACTCTTTCCTCTTCATTATCTATTCTTTCCTTAACTCACAATAATCAGGGTTTTGTCCTCACAATTACACTCACATTTCTTTTTTGAATGCTCCCAATTACTTCCAAATTGATAATTGATCTATTGGTTGAATTTGGATCCCTTCCTGCCTATTTTACTGGGTCCTTCTCTCTTATAGTCTATGCTCATATCCTTCTGTAAAATAGTCAATGCTCAGGTCCTTTTCTATAATAGTCCATGCTCACATAGTGAAAAGCTTCATTCTTTTACAATGTACCATAAATATTTTCAGAGATGACTTCTATTAAAAGAGGTCCTACTCCCTTTACTCTACCTTATTATATAACATTTCTATATTTGAGATTATGTTATTTCTCCTTCTCTGTCCCTGTCCTTCCTCCCTTTCATTGCTTGTTTGTTTATATATGAATGTATGCAGGTATGTATGTATGTATTTATGAATATTTTATGCTCTCTCTTATTAGTAAGCAGGTTTTAGAGAGGAGGCAGGACTTATTTGTTTTATTCATGACTGTATATTCATTAGCTATACTATGATGTGAATATATTAGGTACTTAGTAAATATGTTTTGAATCAATAAGCATGGATATGAAAATAAATAGTCATATGAAATTTTATGACAAATAATACTTTTCTGATTCATTTTATGTAAAATGCAACTTTAATAGAATATTTCTTAACTGACATAATTAGAAATTCATATTAAATAAGGAATTATAATGTTTATATATACATAATATTTTGTAGTTTTATATGTAACCATTCAGTTAGAAGGTTTTGTTGGAAGTTCAGTAGACTTTCTTTGAATGTTGTCTTATGACTGAATTTTAATGTCATCTTTCTGGCATAAATCATACCTTGACGATATCATCAGTGATCTTTAACCTAAATCTATTTAAAGTGTAGCAAACACTAAAAATATTGAAAAGCAATACTTACATGGAGATGTCTGGGTTTTCATTACTTTTCTACACCCAAACCAATACCATTTTTTGTGACTCAGTTTCATTATCTTTTCCCAGCATACAACTTAATTTTCATAAAAAACCTCCTCTTTTGTATTACATATCACCTGTTTATGTATATTTTGATTAAATAATATATTGACAAGTACAACAAGATTTGCAAGCAAGTAGCAGGCTCTTGGTGAATTCAGATTCCACTAGGGAAGCAGGAGTGGTACTATCCATTGGCCATTCATGTTGCATGTGTCATAAGCAACAGAGAATGTGTTTCTAGGTACAAGTGAGAACTTTATGAGAACTGAACTTTTCAATTAATTAGAGATCTATTAAGAAAGCACCTAATGTAGTACTTTCAAAAGCATTTTTTTTTTTTATTAATTTGTGTTTACATAGATACAAAGAATTTATTGGACTGGACATTTTCATATCAATGCTTTAACAAATCAAGTAATTATATGGAGGGTAAATGGAAAATATTTGCAAGTAAGAGTGCTTTTTAACATTTTAGTTTTATTCTAACGTCCACTGAATATTTCTTATAATTTAATTGTTCATATATTTATTCCGAAAATACTTATAGCAGTAATGTAAGCAGTAGGGATACAGCAAAAAACAGCACAGGAAGTGCCTGACCCCTTGGAAAGATGTGCAGAATATCTTCCTTTGCCTGTTTGTAAATGTGCTTCATCCCCATTTCTGCTCTGCTATCTCAGGAAGCTGACCCTATAGAATACACCAACAGCTCCTATGCTCTCCTGCCTCTAGCTGCCTTCCTTGAGGAATCACTTCAAGTTGACTGAGTCTGTTAACACACAGCCTTCCCTATGTGGCCTCTTCTACAGGACTTTCTCTCTCCTGGCCCTTCCCCTCCCTCATCCTTTTGATTCCTAAAGGCAGGAAATAGTCCTCTGCTGCTGGCCCTGGGGATCTTTATTCCATGTGGTTCCTCAATACCACATTCTTGGCTTTTTATAAGCCATTTACAAAGAAAATTCTGATAAATTATAATAACTTAAGTACGCCATCTGTTTTCTATTGGGATCCTTTCAATGAAAGAGTTTCGGGAAATATTGAAGTGTTGTTTTCTTTTTTTGAGTCATTAAGAAAGGTTGAAACACTTTGGTAAATTTTAGTAGTAACTTGATTTCTAGATAGTTTTTATTGTGCTTTGAAAACTTGGTGACCTAATGAATTATTAACTTGGCTAATGTACAATTAACAAGAGTATTTGCTGATAATTTTTAGAGTTAAAATTAAACTGGCAAAACTAGTTTTACTGGAGCATTTTTAGAGCACATAGAAAAATAATGTTTAACTATTTAGTCAGGGACAAAGAAGTGCAAACCAGAGCCACTCATGAGTATAGAATGAAAGTATTAAGTAAAATATTAACAAAATGTATTTACTTCCTCTTGCTAATTATTGATAAATATGACTAATTATGCATTTTCAGGGTAGGTGAAGATGGCTAAACATTAAGAAACTTATTACTATGATTTATTATCTTAAGTTAAAAATAGGAGTTTGTGACCAAAACCATCCTCAAGAAAGGAAAAAAAAAAAAAAATCAACAAGGCAAAATGGTTGTCCAGGGGAGCCTTAAAGATAGCTGAGAAGAGAAGCAAAGGAGAAAGAGAAAGAAACACTCAACTTAATGCAGCATTCCAGAGAATAGCAAGGAGAGATGCGAAAGCCTTAAATGAATAATGCGAAGAAATAGAGGAAAACAATAGAATGGGAACAATTAAAGATCTCTTCAAGAAAATTGGATATACCAAGAGAACATTTCATGCAAAAATAGGCACAACAAAGGACAGAAATGGCAAGGAACTAACAGAAGCAGAAGAGATCGAGAATAGGTGGCAAAAATACACAAAACTATACAAAAAAAAAGTTCTTAATGACCTGGTTAACCACAACAGCATGGTCATTCATCTAGCCAGACATTCTGGAATATGAAGTCAAGTGGATCCTAGGAACCATTACTACCAACAAAGCTAGTGGGGGAGATGGAATTCCAACTGAGCTATTTCATTTCTAAAAGATGATGTTGTTAAAATGGCTGCACACAATATGCCAGCAAATTTAGAAATCTCAGCAGGGGCCACAGGACCGGAATGGGTCAGGTTTCATTTCAATCTCAAAGAAAGGCAATTCCAAAGAATATTTGACTACCTTACAACTGTGCTCATTTCACACACTAGCAAGGTAATGCTCAAAATCCTTCAAGCTAGGCTTCAGTAGTACATGAACCGAGATATTTCAAATGTACAAGTTGGATTTAGAAAATGAAGAGGAACCAGATCTCAAATTGCCAACACTTGTTAGGTCATAGAAAAAGCAAGGGAATTAAATATATATATTGACTATGCAAAAGTCGTTGACTCTATGGAACACAACAAACTGTGGAAAATTCTTAAAGGGATGGGAATACTAGAGCACCTTACCTGTCTTCTAAGAAAAATGCATGCAGGTGAATAAACAACAGATAGAACCAACCAGACATGGAAAAAGTGGACTGGTTCAAAATTGGTGAAGGAGTATATCAAGGCTATATATTGTCATCCTGCTTATTTAAGTTCTGTACAAAGTTGTTCAGTTGCTCAGTCGTGTCCAGCTCTTTGCCACCCCATGGATTGCAGCAGGCCAGACTTCCCTGTCCATCCCCAACTCCCGGAGTTTCCTCAAATTCATGTCCATCGAGTCGGTAAGGCCATCCAAACATCTCATCCCCTGTCATCCTTTTCTCCTCCTGCCTTCAATTTTTCCCAGTATCAGAGTCTTTTCTAATGAGGTGGCTCTCAAGAGTCTTCAACACCACATTTTGAAAGCATCATTATTTTTTTAATCAATAAAGAAACTAAACTCATAAAGTGAAGTAGTAATTTTTGAGGATTATCTGTAGCAGAATTGAAATCTTATCTAATCTGTTAAGAAGTTAACCTTAAAAAGAATATATTTCAGAGAAACTTAAAAAACTTTTTCAAACAAAATGCTTCCCTGGTGGCTCAGAAGGTAAGGTGTCTGCCTGAAATGCAGGAGACCTGGGTTTGATCCCTGGGTGGGGAAGATCACCTGGACAAGGAAATTGCAACCCACTCCAGTATTCTTGCCTGGAGAATCCCATGGATGGAGGAGCCTAGTAGACTACAGTCCACAGGGTCGCAAAGTCGGACACAACTGAGTGTCTTCACTTTCTTTCTTTCAAACAAAATACATTAGTTGAAAAAAAAGAAAAAAGAAAGAAAAATTCTTCCCTAACTCTAAAATCTATGTTGTTAATTATTAAGCTGTAGCAGGGAGGCTGTATATATATATGTGTGTGTGTGTGTGTGTGTGTGTGTGTGTATGAAACATATATTTATATATGCAGATTCACTCTTTTAAACCACAGAGCCTTCACCCATCAGTCTAAAACCAAAATTATAGAAGCTACTTGGTAATTTCCTGGGATTTTCTCACATTTTTCCCATGCTGCATTTCTTCTGTCTAGTGTTTGTTTGACTATGTACCTTGATTTACTACTGAGAACTGCTATACTGGAAGTAAAAGACAAAAAATTTTTTTTAAATTATTTTATTTCTAATTGAAGGGTAATTGCTTTACAATATTGTACTTTTTTTTTTTTTTTTTTTTTTGCCATACATCAACATGAATCAGCCACAGGCATACAAACGTCCTCTGTCTCTTGAACCTCCTTCCCAACTTCCACCCCATCCCACCCCGTTTAGGCAGTCACAGAGCAATGGGTTTAAGCTTCCTGCATCACAGAGAAAATTTCCAGTGGCTATCCATCTTACACACAGTAATATATATGTTTCAATGCTACTTTCTCCATTCATCCCACTCTATCCTTCCCTCATTGATATATCTGTGGGACTCATCTCCTCTCACAGATACAGCAAAAATAAGTCAACACGTGGAACGACTCTCATAGAGTATCTATTGAATGCTGGCAGAAAACCTTAGTCTTTAGAAAAAGCAAGAAAATCTCCACATAACAGGGTAGGACAAAAGAAAAAAGAAAGAGAGAAAGGAATCAGGATGGGACTTGCACACCTGGAAGGGACTTGTGAAAGAGGAAATGTTCCTGTGCCCTGAGAAGCCCTCACACTGGCGAGAGATCAGCCAAGACAGAGGGGAACCTTTGATTTCTCAGAGGAGAGCGCAACAACTTGTTTGCAGCAGCCAGAAAGGAAAGAAGTCTGCACAGATAGCCATTGCCAGCGCCCAGTGCTACCCAGCCTGATGTGCGTTCCCTGCTATGGGTGGGGGCTACGTGCTCAAGCTCAACCTTCAGAGATCAGACATGAAGAGAAGATCAGGGCTGTCTGTGCAGGAATAGCCTTAAGCGGCTGGAGTCTGGTATGACCGCGACTGAGGGTATCCACAGAGGAAGCCTGAGCCCACCTAAGAGGCCAGACACCACTGTTTGTGAGATGTGTGAGTGGAGGGGAAGGAACCACCATCGTAGCCTTTTTTCTTGCATGGACTCCCAGGTGACAGGACACTGCCTACTTGAGCTCTAGGAGCAGAGACCAGGTGCTACCTCCATCGCAATTTCCAGAAAAACTCTCAGGCCACCTCTGCTCCACTGTGGGCCCTAGGGGTTCACAAAAGCCACCGTCACTGCCTGGAGCCCTGGGAGCGGGCACTGCCGCTGCATCTCCACACTCCCTATCAAGGGTGTAATGTCCAGCACACTCTTCGGGAAGAGGCAGCAGACATCCATACTAACACAGCCTTTGCACAAAATATATTAAACCTGCACAATCCACACAGGGATGCTCCCACATATAAATAGCCCTCCAAGACCACAGTAGATTATTTTTTCTCTTAAACACAAAATAAGAGAAATATAACAAAGAAGTGAAGGAATCACTCCCAATTAAAAGATCAAGAAAATCCCCCCAAAAGAACAATGAAAAAGACCTCTTCAGTCTAATAGACAGCGATGTCAAAACAGAGATAATGAAAATACTGAAGGAATTAAGAAAGGCTATCAACAGAAATGCAGAGTACTGTAAAAAACAAGCTAGGAACTATCAAGAGGAGCCAAGGAAAAGTAGAAAGCTCATTTACTGAGAGGAAAGATGAACTAAAGACAACGAATTATGGAATGAATAATGCAGGAAAATGAATAAGTGATCTGGATGATAGAATAATGGAAATCACCCAATCAGAACAACAGACAGAAAACCAAATGAACCAAATAAAAATGAGAAGTAATATGACACCTATGGGATAATATAAACATGCCAATCTACACATAATAGGGACAATCTACACAGAAGGGGAAGATAGAGAAAAGGGGATCAAAAATATATTTGAAGAAATTATGGCTGAAAACTCCCCAAACTTAAAGAGGAAACAGAAAAAAATAGGTGCAGTAATCACAAAGGGTCCCAAACAAGATGAACCTAAGCTGACCTCACCAAAACGTAATTAAAAGGCAAAAAATTAAACAGAGGGTCCTAAAGGCAGCAGGACAAAAAAAAAAAAAAGAGTTAATTACAAGAGAACCCCCTTATCAAGTTTTTATGATATATTTTCTCTGCAATAATGCATGTGTTAAGAGTCATAAACATAAATAAAATATTAATTTTGGAAAGAATCACTTAAACTTAAGAAATCAATAACTAGCAATAAAAAGTTAAATAAGTCTGACATTTGTTAGATCCCCATCAGTTGATTTCACAATGTCAATCCACTGACTGACACTGTGTTTTCTCCACTTTGATTATCTGAAAGTGTTTGTTATTACAAGTTAATCATTTTAAGAAGCTTTCCTTCCCCTTTAATCTTTTTGTTTTAGTTGTGACTTTTATAGATTTATTTTCCTCTTGGATATTATATCCTGATTTCTCTTTTTTTTCCTTCTTTGTAAACAATAAGACTATTTTATCTTTTCTAACTCACAGAGTTAATGCCAAATTATTTGTTCATGAAGGAATATTCTTAAACACTGAAGTATTATATCTATGTTATTATTACCCTTTTCATTATTATTATTATTTGTTGTTGTTGTTTTTCCATTTATTTTTATTAGTTGGAGGCAAATTACTTTACAATATTGTAGTGGTTATTTGCCATACATTGACATGAATCAGCCATGGATTTACATGTGTTTCCCATCCTGAATCCCCCTGGCCACCTCCTTCCCCATCCCATCCCTCTGGGTCATCCCAGTGCACCAGCCCCAAACACTTCTCTCATGCATCCAACCTGGAGTGATGATCTGTTTCACACTTGATAATATACATGCTTCAATGCTGTTCTCTCAGATCATCCCACCCTCGCCTTCTCCCATAGAGTCCAAAAGCCTGTTCAATACATCTGTGTCTCTTTTTCTGTCTTGCATATAGGGTTATCATTACCATCTTTCTAAATTCCATATATATGCGTTAGTATGCTGTAATATTCTTTATCTTTCTGGCTTACTTCACTCTGTATAATGGGCTCCAGTTTTATCCATCTCATTAGAACTGGTTAAAAAAATACGGAATGCTTCACTAATATGCGTGTCATCCTTGCACAGGGGCCATGCTAATCTTCTCTGTATTGTTCCAGTTTTAGTATATGTGCTGCCGAAGCGAACACAAAAGAACCCCCTTATTAAGGTTGTCAGCTTATTTCTTTCCAGAGACATTGTAGGTCAGAAGGGAGTGACAAGATATATTCAAATTCCTAAAAAGAAAATTATGCAACTGACAATATTCTAAGCAGCAAGATTATTATTTAGAATAGAAGGAGAGATAAAGAATTTCTCAGACAAGCTAAAACCAAAAGAACAAAGCAATGCTAAATCTATCCTAAAGAAGATATTGAAAAATCTTCTCTAAACAGGAAAGAAGAAAAAAACTGAAGGCAAGAGGAAATCACAATTGTAATTAAGCCAACAGACAGATTTTAAAACATCAAAACATTTTTGTGAAAATGATAATATCCATGATGAACAGCAAAAGTATAAACATGAAGATTTTAAAAAGGAAATCAAAATTATAAAATGTAGGGGAGAAAATAAGAAAATGTAAATTTCCCCCTCCCCTTTATTAAGAATATGCTTGAGCCTCAGTGACTATCAGACTAAAGCAAGTATATATAGGAAGAGGTTAGGATACTAAAAAAAAAAAAAAAAAAAACAAAAAAACAAAAAACAAAAAAACCCAGAGTAACAACAAATTTAAAAAATGCAATAGATTCATAAGAACCAAAAGTAAGAGAGAATAGAAGCATATAATGGAAGAAAACAAGTCACAACAAGAAAAAGGAAAATGAAGGAACAAAGAAGAAATGCAGTATCCAATGGAAAACAAGGTTTAAAATGGTAATAAATGTTATTTGTTAATAATTACCTTAAATGTCAATGGACTAAATACCACAATCAAAACACATACGGTGTTAGATTGAATGAAAAAAAAAAAAAAAGAGCCTACAAAATGTCGCCTACAAAAGGCCCACTTTAGGGCAAAGTGCACACATAAATTGAAAAGGAGGGAATGGAAGAAGATACACCATATGAATGGAAATGGCAAGAAAGTGGTGATTGCAACCCTCTTATCAGACAAAATAGACTTTAAAACAAAGGTGATAAAGAAAGATAAAGAAGGACACAACCTAATGATAAAGGATCAATACAAGAAAAGGCTTCTACACTCATCAGTATCAGTTCAGTTCAGTAGCCCAGTCCTGTCCTATTTATGATACCATGGACTGCAGTATGCCAGAATGCCTGTCCATTGCCAACACCCAGAGCTTGCTCACTCATTACCATCGAGTGAGTCAGTTCTTCGTATCAGGTAACCAAAACTTCAGCTTCAGCATCAGTACTTTCAATGACCAGTCAGGGTTAATTTCCTTTAGAATTGACTTGTTTGATCTTCTTGCAGTCCAAGGGACTCTCAAGAGAATTTTCCAACACCAGAGTTCAAAAACGTCGGTTCTTTGGTGCTCAGCTTTCTTTATGCTCCAACTCTCACACCCATACACATCCATACATGACTCCTGGAAAGTTGGCTTAAAACTCAACACTGAGAAAAAGAAGATCATGGCTCTTCCGTCCGTGGGATTTTCCAGGCAAGACTACTGGAGTGGGTTGCCATTTCCTTCTCCAGGGGATCTTCCTAACCCAGGGATCGAACCCAGGTCTCCCGTATTGTAGGCAGACACTTTTACCGTCTGAGCCACCAAGGAAGTCCTTGGTCCCATCACTTCATGGTAAATAGATGGGAAAACAATGGAAACAGTGAGAGATTTTACTTTGGGGGCTCCAAAATCACTGAAGATGGTGACTGCAGTCATGAAATTAAAAGGCGCTTGCTCCTTGGAAGAAAAGCTATGACTAACCTAGACAGCGTAAAAAGCAGAGACATTGCTTTGCCAACAAAGGTCTGTCTAGTCAAAGCTATGGTTTCTCCAATAGTATGGATGTGAGAATTGAACTATAAAGAAAGTCGAGCACTGAAGAATTTATGCTCTTGAACTGTGGTGTTGGAGAAGACTCTTGAGCTTCCCTTGGACAGCACGGAGATCAACCCAGTCCATCCTAAAGGAGATTAGTCCTGAATATTCACTGGAAGGACTGATGCTGAACCTGAAACTCCAATACTTTGGCCACCTGATGTGAAGAACTGACTCAGTAGAAAAGATGCGAAAGGTGGGAGGAAAAAAGGATGACAAAGAATGAGACGGTTGGATGGCATCACTGACTCAATGGACATGAATTTGAGAAAGCTCCGGGAGTTGGTGATGGACAGGGAAGCCTGGCATGCTGCAGTCCATGGGGTCGCAAAGTGTTGGACATGACTGAACGAATGAACTAAGATGAACTGAACTGGAAAAACCATAGCTTTGACTAGCTGGACCTTTGTTGGAAAATAAATATCTCTGCTTTTTAAAATGCTGTCTAGTTTGGTCATAGCTTTTCTTCCAAAGAGCAAGGGTCTTTTAATTTCATGACTGCAGTCACCATCTGCAGTGATTGCGGTTCTCAAGGAGATAACTTCTGTCACTGTTTCCATCATTTCCCCTTTAATTGCCAGGAAGTAATGAGACTGGATGCAATGATCTTAGTTTTTTGAATGTTGAGTTTTAAGCCAGTTTTTTCTCTCTCCTTTTTCACTTCATTAAGAGGCTCTTTAGTTCCTCTTCACTTTCTGCCATGAGGGTGGTACCCTTTGCATATTTGATGTTATTGATATTTCTCTTGGCAATCTTGATTCCAGCTGTGTTTTATCCAGCTTGACATTTCATATGATATGCTCTCCATATAAGTTAAATAAACAGGGTGAAAATATACAGCTTTGATGTATTCCTTTCCCAATTTGGAAACAGTTCATTGTTCCATGTCTGGTTCTAGCTGTTCCTTCTTGACCCACACACAGATTTCTCAGAAGGTAGATAAGGTTGTCTGGTATTCCCACCTCTTGAAGAATTTTCCACAGTTTGTTGTTATCTGCACAGTCAAAGCCTCTGGCATATTCAATAAAGCAGCAGTAGATATTTTTCTGGAACTCTCTTGTTTTTCTATGATCCAACAGATATTGGTGATTTGATCTGTGGTTCTTCTGCTTTTTCTACATCCAATTTGAACACATTGAAGTTCTTGTTTCACAAACTGTTGAAGCCTGGCTTGGAGAGTTTTGAGTGCTACTTTGCTAGTTTGTGAAATGAGTGCAATTGTGTGGCAATTTGAACATTCTTTGGCATTGCCCTTCTCTGGAATTGAAATGAAAACTGACATTTTCCAGTCCTGTGGCCGTGGCTGAGTTTTCCAAATTTGCTGGCATATTGAGTGCAGCACTTTAATAGCATCATCTTTTAGGATTTGAGATAGTTCTGCTAAAATCTGTCACCTCCTGATATAGTAGTGGAACACAATAAACACACACACACACAAAGATGGGAATTGACAAGAATATGATAATAATAGGTTTTAACACCTCATTCATGTCGATTTTCTAAACAAAATTCCATGAGACAATAGAGATCTTAAGTGGTAAAATAGAACTGTTATGCTTAATTGCAATTTTCAGGATATTGCATTAAAAAAAAAAAAGAAGAAGAAGAAGAAGAAGAATGTCCATTCTTTTCAAGTACATTTGAGACATTCTGTAGGATTGACAAAATACTAGGGTACAAAACCCAAACAAACCTCAGCAAAGTTAAGAGTATAGAAATTATTTCAGCATCTTTTGTGACCACAGTAGCATGAAAGCACTAATAAAAATCAATCACAGGAAAAAAATTAAGAAAAAGATTTCTAAAAAAAAAATGGATTAATGATGGAATCAAATAGATTTAAAAGTACCTTGAAAGAAATGACACTGAAAATACAATTATACAAAATCTATGTGATGCAAGCAAAAGCAGTTCTTAAGAAGGAATTTCATAATGATCCAGATATTTCTGATAAAACAAGAAAAACCTCAAATAAATAACATAAACTAGCAGTTAAAAGTTTGGAAAAGAATAAAAACCAAACCTAAAGTAAGCACAAGAAGGGGATAATAGAGATCAGAGAGGAAATAATTAAAATAAAGATTAAGAGCAATTTAAAATCCATAAAGCTTTAAAAAGTGTGCACAAAATTAACAAACATCTTGCCATGCCCACCAAGTAGAAGAGAGAGCCTCAAATAAGCACAGTAAGAAGTGAAAAATGAGATATGACACTCAATATGCAGAAATAGAAAAAAAATATAGGGGGATATTATGCAAAATTACATGACAACAAATTTGACAATCTGGAAGGAATGGACAAGTTTCTAGAAATATAGAGCCCATCAAAATTGACTCAAGAAGAAATAATTTTAATAGATAGACAACTAGAAGTGAAAAGGCATCTATAATAAAATAACCCATTACAAACAAAAGTCCAGGACCAGATGGTTTCACAGACAAATTCTAACAAACATAAGAAAGGGCTTATTCCAACCCTTCTCAAATTCTTGCAAAAGATTGAAGATGAAGAAATATTCCCAAAGACATTCTACAAAACCACTATCATCATGATACCAAAATCAGAAAAAGACAACTTAAAAAAAAAAAAAAAAAACTACAGGCCTATATCTTTGATGAATATAGATGCAAAAAATTTCTCAAGAAAAACATTAGCAAATTCAATCCAATAATGCATATGAAAGATCATATACCATGCCCAAGTGGGATTCATCCAAAATTCACATGGATGGTTCAACTTATACAACATAGACTAAAGAAAAGGCAAAAAATGTGTGATCATCTCAATAGATGTAGAACAAGCATCTGATAATATTTAACCAACAATAATGAAAACCCTTATGAAAATGGGTATGGAGGAAACATATTTCACCACGAAATCTATTTATGACCATCAGCTAATAAACTATTCAATGGTTAAAAGATGAAAGTCCTCCTGCTAAAATCTGGAACTCTCATCTCTTCTATTGAACATAGTTTTGGAAGTCTTAACTGCAGCAATCAGACAAGAAAAAAGAAATAAAAGGTAACCAAACTGGAAGGGAAGAGGAAATGTTGTAATTATATGCAGATGATAAGAAAACTGTATATAGAAAACCCTAAAGATTCCACACAAAAACAACTAGAACTAATAAACAAATACAGCAAAGTAGCAAAATACAAGATTCACATCTAGAAATTGGTTATATTTCTTTACAATAACAATAAAATATCAAAAGTAAATATAAAAAAAATACACTTTAAAATTGCATCCAAACTAATAAATACTTAGGAATAAACTTGACCAAGAAAATGAAAGATTTATACACTGAGAACTAGAAAACAATAAGTGAATTGAAGATGACTCAAAGAAATGGAAAGATGTCCCATGCTCCTGGAATGAAGAATTAGCATTGCTAAAATGGCCATACTAGCCAAATCAAAGATCCAGAATTGCGAAAGCAATCCTGAAGAAAAAGAACAAAGCAGGAGGCACAGCATTCCCTAACTTCAGACAGTATTAAAAAGTTATAGTGATCAAAACACAGATGGAAAAAATCAGACACATGGATCAATAGAAAAAGACAGAATACAGAAATAAACCCACACACCTATGGTCAATTAATCTTTGATGAAGGATATACAATGAGAAAACACAATCTCTTCAGCAAGTAGTGTTGGGAATGTTGGATATGTAAATCGATGAATTTAGAACACATCTTCACAACATGAACAAAAATAAACTCAAAATAGCTTAAAGACTTAAACATAAGACATAGCAGCATAAAATTCCTAGAAGAGATCATAGGCAAAACATTCTCTGACATTAATTGTTAACAATATTTTCTTAGGTCAGTCTTCCAAGGCAGTAGAAATAAAAACAAAAATAAACAAATGGGACCTAATCAACAAACTATGGGCTTCCATCATAGCTCAATCAATAAAGAATGTGCCTGCGATTCAGGAGACCCGGTTTTGATTCCTGGGTCAGGAAGATCCCTTGGAGAAGGAAATGGCAACCCACTCCTGTATTCTTGCCTGGAAAATCTCATGGACAGAGGAGCCTGGCAGGCTACAGTGTATGGGGTCCCAAGAGTCAGACACGACTTAGTGACTAAACCACCATTACCAATCAACAAACAATATTTTTCACAGCAAAGAAAATCATAAAGAAAATGAAAAGACAGCCTACAGAATGGAAGAAAATATTTGCAAATGATGCAAAAGACAGGACTTAACTTCCAAAATATGCAAAAAGCTCATGCAACTGAAAACAATAACAACAAAAACTCAATTGAAAAATGGGAAGAAGACCTAAATAGATATTTCTCCAAAGAAGAAATACATGTTGACAATAGGCACAAAGATGCTCAACACTGCTGATTACTACAGAGATGCAAATCAAAACTACAATGATGTATCACATTACCCAGAGTAAAATGACCATTATTAAAAAGTCTACCAATAACAAGTCCTGTAGAGAGTATGTTAGAAATGTAAGGTAGTGCAGCTGCTGTGGAAAACAGTGTGAAGATTCCACAGAAAACTAAAAATAGAATTATAATATGATCCAACAATCTAACTCCTGGACATATATTGAGAAAAAACTATAATTCAAAAAGATACAAGCACACCTATGTTCACAACAACACTATTCACAATAGCCGTGATGTGGAAATAATCTAAATGTCATTCAAAAGATGAATGGATAAAGAAAAGTAATATATACACACAATGGAATACCACTTAGCCATAAAAAAGAACAAAATGATGACATTTGCAGCAACATGGATTCAACTAGAGAGTATCATATTAAGTGAAGTAAATATGAAATAGAAAGACAAATATCAAATGACATCAGTTATTTGTTGAATTTCAAATATGACACAAATGAGCCCATCTCAAAAACAGACTTAGGGACATGGAGAACATACTGTGGTTGCCAAAGGGAGGTGATTAGGGGAGGGATGAAGTGGGAGTTTGGGTTTAGAAGAAATAAGTTATTGTATATGTAATAGATAAACAACTAGTTCTTATAGCCCAGAAAACTATATTCTTTATCTTTTGATAAGCCAAAATGTAAAAGAACATATAAAAATCTCTCTATATATAATATATTAATGCAGCATTTAATAACAACTGTACATCAATACAAATTTTAAAATGAAGGAAAAACACCAAAAAGAAAGAAAGAAAGAAAGAAAATTGAGACTTAGACTGTTAAATAAGATGTTCGAGTTTATAGCATGACTAGAGGGTTTCTGATTCTAAAGCTTAAGTTCTTAACAACTATAATGTTTATATGTGTGAGCAGATATGAAGGATGCTGGGGCAGATGAGGGGAATTACTTAATTCTTTTTATCTAGCTAAAGAAAACAGAATGGTTCCAAATAGGGAAAAGAGTATGTCAAGGCTGTATATTGACACCCTGCTTATTTAACTTATATTCAGAGTACATCATGTGAAATACCAAGCTGGATGAAGCACAAGCTGGAATCAAGATTGCCAGGAGAAATATCAGTAATCTCAGATATGCAGATGACTCCACCCTTATGGCAGAAAGTGAAGAGAAACTAAAGAGCCTCTTGATGAAAGTGAAAGAGGAAAGTGAAAAAGATGGCTCAACATTCGGAAAACTAAGATCATGGCATCTAGTCCCATCACTTCATGGCAAATAGATGGGGGAACAATGGAAACATTGAGAGACTTTATTTTGGGGGACTCCAAAATCACTGCAGATGGTAACTGCAGCCATTAAATCAAAAGACGCTTGTTCCTTGGAAGAAAAGCTATGACCAACTTCAGCATATTAAAAGAAGGGAGAAACATTACTTTGCCAACAAATTTCTAGTCAAAGTTATGGTTTTTCCAGTAGTCATGTATGGATGTGAGAGTTGGACTATAAAGAAAGCTGAGCACCAAAGAATTGATGCTTTTGAACCATGACATTGGAGAAGACTCTTGAAAGTCCCTTGGACGGCAAGGAAATCCAACCAGTCCATTCTAAAGGAAATCTGTCCTGAATATTCATTGGAAGGACTGATGCTGAAGCTGAAACTCCAAAACTTTGGCCACTTGATGGGAAGAAATGACTCATTGGAAAAGATCCTGATGGTGGGGAAGATTGAAGGCGGGAGGAGAAGGGGGTCAACAGAAGATGAAATGATTGGATGGCATCACCGACCTGATGGACATGAGTTTGAATAAGCTCTAAGAGTTGCTGGTGGACAGGGAAGTTTGGTGTGCTCCATTCCATGGGGTTCCAAAGAGTAGGACATGACTGAACAACTGAACTGAAAGATAATTTTTAGTGTTTGGAGTTGGAACCTAGGTTCAAGTCTTC
This sequence comes from Odocoileus virginianus, assembly GCF_023699985.2. Classification (NCBI taxonomy): domain Eukaryota; kingdom Metazoa; phylum Chordata; class Mammalia; order Artiodactyla; family Cervidae; genus Odocoileus; species Odocoileus virginianus. The sequence continues at coordinate 70,545,749 of NC_069683.1, forward strand.
AGAATTTATAATGCTGCTTTATCATTTACAAAGACCATTCACTTTCTCTCCTGTGAGTATGAACCTTCTGTCTCTAAGTGACTGAGAAATAGGAGACAGAATGGGCATAGAATGTTTGGAGAACCGAGTGGAATGGTTGAACTAAGAGGGCAAACACAAGGTCTTCTGGTTCTCTGCTAAGTCACAAGCAAATGGCATATAGTAGACACTTGGTGGAAGTTAATGGAATAAAATGGGGCAAGTTATAGGAAATGGCATTGGAAAAAAAGGCTAGTGCATAAGTGTTCAGAAATAGGGAATTCAGACTGCAAAATATCCAGACCTACCATGACTTATGGGTGCATTGCTAAATTCTAAATATTACAAAAGCTCTGAATATTTCTGAGCTCTACATTGATTATGAATTTTTAAAGAAATATATCTTAAGTATTATGATTCATTACTGCTAATGACTTCTACACCTATCTTATTATAAAATTAATGGCTTATTTAGGTATAATTGATGTATAAAAACTGTGCATACATAATATATATAATTTGATGAGTTTGAACATATACATATATCTATATTGGAAAGCACTAATCAAAGTAATAAATATATCATCACTTCAAAAAAATAAACAACAAAAACAAAAAACAAACAAACTTACGGAACGTAATCATTTACATACACTATTAATTATTTGAGTAGCTGTTGAAAGAGTCAGAATAATAAAGGAATGGTCATGTGGGCAGTGATAAACTGCTGGGTGACTAAGTATACCCTAAAGCAAGAAGAATATAGTTGAAGTTTCTGGTGTGTTTATTAAAACTTATTAAGAAGGCTCATCAATATTCAGGTTTTACCAAATATTAAAGTACTCTCAGAAAATATTAAAGATTAAACTGAAAGTCACTGACTCATGTCTGACTCTTTGCAAGCCCATGTATTATACAACCCATGGAATTCTCTAGGCCATAATGCTGGAGTGGGTTGCTGCTCCCTTCTCCAGGGGGTCTTCCAAGCCCAGGGATTGAACCCAGGTCTTCCACATTGCAGGCGGATTCTTTACCAGCTGAGCCACCAGGAAAGCCCCTGAATACCGGAGTGGGTAGCCTTACCCTTCTCCAGCAGATCTTCCTGACTCAGGGATGGAACTAGGGTCCCCTGCATTGCAGCCAGATTCTTTACCAGCTGAGCTTCCAGGAAGTCCATTAAAGATTATTTTAAATATATTTTCTTTCCCATCGGCTGGCTCCCCACCACCTCTGTTATACACTAATACTTGGTCATTTTGCTCTTCTGAAACCTGGGATAGCATTCTTCCTTCACCATAACTTTTTTAAAGCAATTAGCAATTTGAGAATGTTAGTTGAGAAGTCAGTGTTTCCTGATTTCATGAGTATAGAGTCCTCAATATTTCTTTAGTCATAAGGCTACTGGTGAGTTCAAACTGTTTTTGACCAATGACTAGAAAAGAATGAATTTTCTAAATTACTTAAATTCTAATTCTGGAGGGAAGACAATAACAAACATAAGCAAAAGCTTTACTCTCTTTTCTAAAGACTTGATTTTTTTTAAAAGTTACAAAGAAAATTGAGAGGAAACAGAGGTTTGCTATTCAAGCTGGTTTTAGAAAAGGCAGAGGAACCAGAGATCAAATTGCCAACATCCGCTGGATCATCAAAAAAGCAAGAGAGTTCCAGAAAAACATCTATTTCTGCTTGATTGACTATGCCAAAGCCTTCGACTGTGTGGATCACAATAAACTGTGAAAATTCTTCAAGAGATGGGCATACCAGACCACCTGACCTGCCTCTTGAGAAACCTGTATGCATGTCAGGAAGCAACAGTTAGAACCAGACATGAAACAACAGACTGGTTCCAAATAGAAAAAGGAGTACGTCAATGCTGTATATTGTCACCCTGCTTATTTAACTTACATGCAGAGTACATAATGAGAAATGCTGGGCTGAAAAAAGCACAAGCTGGAATCAAGATTTCCAGAAGAAATATCAATAACCTCAGATATGCAGATGACACCACCCTTATGGCAGAAAGTGAAGAGGAACTAAAAAGCCTTTTGATGAAAGTGAAAGAGGAGAGTGAAAACATTGGCTTATAGCTCAGCATTCAGAAAACTAAGATCATGGCATCTTGTCCCATCACTTCATGGCAAATAGATGGGAAACAGTGGAAACAGTGTCAGATTTTATATTCTGGGGCTCCAAAATCACTGCAGATGGTGATTGCTGCCATGAAACTAAAAGACACCTACTCCTTGGCCGGGAAGTTATGACCAACCTAGATAGCATATTAAAAAGCAGAGACATTACTTTGCCAACAAAGGTTCATCTAGTCAAGCCTATGGTTTTTCCAGTGGTCATGTATGGATGTGAGAGTTGGACTGTGAAGAAAGCTGAGCGCCAAACAATTGATGCTTTTGAACTGTGGTGATGGAGGAGACTCTTGAGAGTCCCTTGGACTGCAAGGAGATCCAACCAGTCCATGCTAAAGGAGATCAGTCCTAGGTGTTCATTAGAAGGACTAATGTTGAAGTCGAAACTCCAATACTTTGGCCACCTCATGCAAAGAGTTGACTCATTGGAGAAGACCCTGATGCTGGGAGGGATTGGGGGCAGGAGGAGAAGGGGACGACAGAGGATGAGATGGTTGGATGGCATCACTGACTCGATGGACATGAGTTTGGGTTGACTCCGGGAATTGGTGATGGACAGGGAGGCCTAGCATGCTACAATTCATGGGGTCACAAACAGTCAGACACGACTGAGTGACTGAACTGAACCACACCTACACATCCAGACATCCTGGAGTGTGAAGTCAAGTGGGGCTTAGAAAGCTTCACTGCAAGTGAAGCTAGCGGAGATGATAGAATTTCAGCTGGAATCAATCTTGAATATTCATTGGAAGGACACATGCTGAAACTGAAGGTGGTCAATACTTTAGGCACCTGATGGGAAGAACTGAATTATAAGAGAAGACCCTGATGCTGAGAAAGATTTAAGGCGGGAGGAAAAGGGGGTGACAGAGGATGAGATTGTTGGATGGAATCACCGATTCTATGAACATGAATTTGAGCAAGCTTCAGGATTTGGTGTATGACAGGACTCCTGGCATTCTGCAGTCCATAGGGTCCAAAGAGTTGGACACAACTGAAGGACTGAACTGAACTGAGGATGAAGATAAGGATATAATTAGCATAAGGATAAAGAGGGAAGGTTACAGAGAAGAAGCACAAATTTTAGTAGCCTTTTTATTTATTTATTTATTTTTTTTGGTGAAATTTGAAGCACTTTATATCCTTTTGAACAAAAGGTAACTTGATCTTACAGAGCATCTACTGCCAGGCAGGACTGTTCTAGAAACTGGCTCTCATCATAATTTACCCCTACTAGGAAATGCCATGGAGTGAGATTCCTTGGGGTTCTACCTCAGAACACGTGCACTGATGTTCCCTAGTAGAATGGATTCAGATCAGATCTAAATTTCCATGCTCTATGACCTCAATTCAACCAAAAAAAGCTTTTCATAGCTGGTAGGCAAAAATGACTCTAACGTATTTTCTTTATTTTCTAAGTGATAAGTTTTTTCGTGTGCTCATTTGTTTTTATTATTCTCTCTATCCAGATGTCTCATTTTCTGCTGTGACTTCTTCCAACTGTATCCCTCTGCAAGTACAAACAGAATTCCAGCAATGAAAGTGAAAGTGAAGTTGCTCAGTCATGTCCAACTCTTTGCGACCCCGTGGACTGTAGCCCACCAGGCTCCTCCGTCCATGGGATTCTCCAGGCAAGAATACTGGAGTGGGTTGCTGTTTCCTTCTCCAGGGGATCTTCCTGACCCAGGGATCGAACCCAGGTCTTCCGCATTGCAGGCAGACGCTTTAACCTCTGAGCCACGGGGGAAGCCCATAACTGCTATCAAATATATACATGCCTCTTTGGTGTCCAGAGTCCTAGAGTATTCCAGAAGTAGTTTTGGAAGACAATCCCCTTGAGTAATAAAAAATGGTAATATCTAAACATTTGTTTGTGACAGACAGAGTTATGAATGCTTTGTGCGTAATAGTATATTGTTTAATCTTTATCACACCATCTTGATGAAAGTATTATTATTATCTTTATTTCAGAGATGGGGACGCTAAGGCACAGATATTTCAGGTGAACTGTGTAATACAAGAAAGAGTTAAGGATTCACAGCTAGACAAATATTGTACCAGAAGCTGACCTGCTGCGTTATGCTATGCTGCTTCCTATTAGGAAAGGCCGGAACTTTCAAATAATTCCTTCTATCTCCTTTCCCCTCTCCCTCCCTTCTTTCCAGTCTTCTTTACTTCTTCCCCTCCTTCCATCCCCCTCTTTACCTCCATCTCTCCCTTCTGTCTTCCTTTTACTTATTATCTATTCCTTTTAAAGTATATCTCATACATTTCTATTTTAGATAAAGGGATACATTTAGAACATGTAAAACATCTGAAAAGAAAGTAACATTTTTCACTGTGCCAGACATCACATGAAAAACTTCAAATATCTTGTGCATACTTACTCACATTTTCAGTAACTATTGTTGAGTCTAGGCCATAGGCAATGACCGGAGGTGCAAAAGGATTGCCTATCTGCCTGCTCTATGTTGGGTAATGGATACTCTTTGTTATTGTATCATATTCTGTTTAGGCAAGGGAGTTCCATCAAGGATATGTACATTGCAAAAATATTGCTTTGGATTTTATTGTTAACAGCTGAGGCTGTAACTGAGCTGAGCATTGGAGACAGATCAGGAGGAGAACAATTACATGAAGAGAGGTATGAAAGAGAAGACAGAAATGACACAAAGTTTCACCAACTTAAACTGTGTTATAGACATGATTTTCAACCTTTATCTTGTAGTTCCTAGAAGTCCTTAGGCACAAACAATACACATTTCTTGATTCATTAAAGTAGCTTTGTGGTTAGTTCATTATATACTGGGTAGAACCACATTAAGTAGATCCATCTCTGTAATTTAGTTGATGCAAATTATGGGCCTTATTCCACTGTCTTCTTATGAGAAAATAAATTCTAGTCTATCATGGAAGGACGAGTGATTATCAGTGGGATATTTGTCCTTTATCTACAAAAGATACAGTAGTATATGATGTAACAAAATTAAGAAGCAAGAAGGGATCTCTAATAGTGAAAAGTTTTTATTACATGAATACATTGTGAATCCATTTGCAAGCTGCCAACAGATCAATAAAGCCCTGTTGAGTCCACTCTTATGATATGTAGTCAAGTTTATTTGATTGTTAGAGCTGTATATGTTAAAATTAAACCACATATCATTCTGATATCAATTCCTTTTCTGTATGGTTATCATTTCTCTGTTGTGTCATTGTAAAGCTATACTATATGGGTTAGCCACATGTTGCTATTGAGCACGTGATAGGTAGTTTTCTTAACTGACATGTTCTTTAAATGTAAAATGTACACTGGATATTGGATACATGAGAAGTAGAAATGTAACATTTCTCATTAGTAATTTTTATATTGATTATATGTAGAAAATATAATATTTTGGATATTTTCAGTTAAATAAAATATATTATCAGAATTACTCTTATCTGTTTCTTTTTTCCTCCAAACTTTAAACTTTTTATTTTGTTTTGGGGCATTGCCAATTACCCCACTGAATGAAGTAAACTGAACTGAACTGAAGCAAGTTCAATTCATTGAACTGAGTGACTGAATTGAGCTGAACTGATACAATTAACAATGTTGTAGTAGTTTCAGGTGGACACCAAAGAGACCCAGACATACATCTATATGCACATATCCATTCTTCCCCAAACTCTCCTCCCATCCAGGCTGGCACGTAACACTGAGCAAAGTTTCATGTGCTATACAATAGGTTATTGTTAGTTGGTTTGTGGTTTAGTCGCTAAGTAGTGTCTGACTCTTGCAGCCCTGTGGACTGTAGCCTGCCAGGCTCCTCTGTCCATGGGATTTTCCAGGCAAGGATACTGGAGTGGATTGCCATTTCCTTCTCTAGGGAATCTTCCCGACCTAGGAATTGAACCCAGGTCTCCTGCATTGCAGGCAGATTCTTTACTGACTGAGCTACGAGGGAAGCCCTATTGTTTGTCATCCACTTTAAATAATATAGCAATGTGTACATGACATTTGGTTGCTGGGGCAGGGAGAGTAGTGAGGGATAGTTAAGGATTTTGGGAAGTTTTTTTTTTTTTTTTTTTTTTACTTTTTGGATATGGCTGGTAGATAATTTTAAATTACATACATGATGCACATGGATCATATTATATTTCTATTGAATTTGTTGTTTAGTCACTCAGTTGTGTCTGACTCTTTGCAACCCCATGGACTGCAGCTCTCCAGCCTTCCTAATCCTTCACCATCTCCCAGGGTTTGCTCAAATTTACGTCCTTTGAGTCAGTGACACCATCCTACAATCACATGCTCTGTTGTCCCCTTCTCCTCTTGCCCTCAATCTTTCCCAGCATCAGGGTCTTTCCCATGGAGTTGCTCTTCGCATCAGGTGGCCAAAGTACTGGAGCTTCAACTTCACCATTGGTCCTTCCAGTGAATATTCAGGGTTGATTTCCTTTAGGATTGACTGGTTTTATCTACTTGCTGTCCAAGTGACTCTCAAGAGTCTTCTCCAATACCACAGTTCAAAAGCATAAATTTCTCAGCTCTCAGCCTTCTGTATGGTCCAAAGCTCACATCCATACATGACTACTGGAAAAACCACAGCTTAGACTAGATGGACCTTTGTCAGCAAAGAAATGTCTCTGGGTTTTAATATGCTGTCTAGGTTTTTCAAAGCTTTTCTTCCAAGGAGCAAGCATCTTTAATTTCATGGCTGCCGTCACCATCTGCAGTGAGTTTGGAGCCCAATAAATCAGTGTTTCCATTGTTTCCCCAACTATTCCCCATGAAGTGATGGGACCAGATGCCATGATCTTCGTTTTTTGAATGTTGAGTGTTAAGTCATCTTTCCCACTCCCTTATTTCACCTTAATCAAGAGATTCTTTAGTTCCTCTTTGCTTTTTGCCATAAGGGTGGTGTCACCTGCCTGTCTGAGGTTATTGATATTTCTCCCCACAATCTTGATTCCAGCTTGGGCTTCATCCAGCCCAGCATTTCACATGATGTATTCTGTATATAAGTTAAATAAGTAGGGTGACAATATACAACCTTAACATTCTTTTCCCAATTTTGGACCAGTTCATTGTTCCATGTCCAGTTTTAACTATTACTTCTTAACTTGCATACAGATTTCTTAGGAGGCAGGTAAGGTAATCTGGTATTTCTGTCTCTTTAATAATTTTTCACAGTTTGTCATTATCCACACAAAGAATTTAGCCTAGTCAATGAAGTAGAAATAACATGTTTGCCTGGAATTCCCTTGCTTTTTCTATGATCCAGCAGGTGTTGGCTATTTATTATATTTATCCTTCCTCTGCCATTTTTACACTCAGCTTGTACATATGAAAGTTCTCAATTTACATACTGTTGAAGCCTAGCTTGAAAGATTTTGAGCTTTATCTTGCTAGCATGAAATGAATGTAACTGGCACCATTCTAAATTTCTGCCTTCTCCCTGTCCAGCTACCTATAAGTAATAAGTAGAAAAGAATGAGGTGGTGTGTATCAGTGGCTCAGTATAACTTTATTTGTCTCATGGAAAGAAATAACTCAAAAAATACTCCCATTAATGTATGAGGTAGTTTCCCTTTGTAGAAAACAAAACAAAACATTTCAAAAAGGGTCTTAAATTGCACCTCTAATATATCAGAAGAGGCCGAGAGGAGCTACTCCACATCCAATGTCAGGGGCGGTAGCCGAGAGAAGTTACCCCATGTCCGGAGCAGCCTTGAAGAGATAGCCCACATCCGAGCTAAGAGAAACCCAAGTAAGAGGTAGGCACTGACAGAGGACATCAGAGTGTAGACAGACTTAAACCACAATCACAGACAACTAGCCAATCTGATCACATGGACCACAGCTTGTCTAACTCAGTGAAACTAAACCATGCCCTGTGGGGCCACCAGAGATGAATGGGTCATGGTGGAGAGATCTGACAGAATGCAGTCCACTGGAGAAGGGAATGGCAAACCACTTCAGGATTCTTGCCTTGAGAACCCCATGAACAGTATGAAAAGGCAAAAAGATAGGACACTGAAAGATGAACTCCCCAGGTCGGTAGGTGCCCAATATGCTACTGGAGATCAGTGGAGAAATAACTCCAGAAAGAATGAAGGGATGGAGCCAAAGTAAAAACAACACCCAGTTGGGGATGAACTGGTGATAGAAGCAAGTTCCGATGCTGTAAAGAGCAATATTGCATAGGAACCTGGAATGTTAGGTCCATGAATCAAGGCAAATTGGAAGTGATCAAACAGGAGATGTCAAGAGTGAACATCAACATTCTAGGAATCAGCAAACTAAGATGGACTCTAATGGGTGAATTTAACTCAGATGACCATTATATCTACTACTGTGGGCAGGAATCCCTTAGGAGAAATGGAGTAGCCATCATAGTCAACAAAAGAGTCCAAAATGCAGTACTTGGATGCAATCTCAAAAATGACAGAATAATCTCTGTTCATTTCCAAGGCAAACCATTCAACATCACGGTAATCCAAGTCCATGCCCTGACCAGTAACACTGAATAAGCTGAAGTTGAATGGTTCTATGAAGACCTACAAGACCTTTAAGAACTAATACCCCCAAAACATGTCCTTCTCATTATAAGCGACTGGAATGCAAAAGTAGGAAGTCAAGAAACATCTGAAGTAACAGGCAAACTTGGCCTTGGAGTACAGAATGAAGCAAGGCAAAGGCTAATAACAGTTTTGCCAAGAGAACGCAGGGATCATAGCAAACACCCTCTCTCAACAACACAAGAAAAGGCTCTATACATGGACATCACCAGATGGTCAACACCGAAATCAGATTGGTTATATTCTTTGCAGCCAAAGATGGAGAAGCTCTAAACAGTCAGCAAAACAAGACTGGGAGCTGACTGTGGCTCAGATAATCAAATCCTTATTGCCAAATTCAGACTTAAATTGAGCAAGTGGGGAAAACCACTTGATCATTCATGTATGACCTAAATCAAATCCCTTATGAGTATATAGGAGAAATGAGAAATAGATTTAAGGAACTAGATCTGATAGACAGAGTACCTGATGAATTATGGACAGAGGTTCATGACACTGTAGAGGAGACAGGGGTCAAGACCATCCTTGAGCAAAAGAAATGGAAAAAAGGCAAAAAGCTTGTCTGAGGAGGCCTTACAAATAGCTGTGAAAAGAAGAGAAGCAAAAAGCAAAGGAGAAAAGGAAAGATATACCCATTTCAATTCAGAGTTTCAAAGAATAGCAAGGAGAGATAAGAAAGCCTTCCTCAGTGATCAATGCAAAGAAAAAGAGGAAAACAACAGAATGGGAAAGACTAGAAATCTCTTCAAGAAAATTATAGATATCAAGGGAACTTTTCATGCAAAGATGGGCTCAATAAAGGACAGAAATTGTATGCACCTAACAGAAGCAGAAGGCATTAAGAGGTGGCACACAGAAAAGCCATACAAAAAAGATCTTCATGATGGAGATAATCATGATGGTGTGATCACTCACACTCAGCTAGAGCCAGACATCCTGGAATGTGAAGTCAAGTGGGCCTTAGGAACATCACCATGAACAAAGCTAGTGGAGGTGATGGGATTCCAGTTGAGCTATTTCAAATCCTGAAAGGTGATGCTGTGAAAGTGCTGCACTCAATATGCCAGCAAATTTGGAAAACTCAGCAGTGGCCACAGGACTGGAAAAGGTCAGTTTTCATTTCAATCCCAAAGAAAGACAATGCTAAAGAATGCCCAAACTACCACACAATTGCACCCATCTCACACGCTAGTAAAGGAATGTTCATAATTCTCCAAGCCAGGCTTCAGCAATACATGAACCATGAACTTACAGATGTTCAAGCTGGCATTAGAAAAGTCAGAAGAACCAGAGATCAAATTGCCAACATCTGCTGGATCATCGTAAAAGCAAGAGAGTTCCAGAAAAACATCTATTTCTGCTTGATTGACTATGCCAATGCCTTTGACTGTGTGGATCACAATAAACTGTAGAAAATTCTGAAAGAGATGGGAATACCAGACCACCTGACCTGCCTCTTGAGAAACCTGTATGCAGGTCAGGAAGCAACAGTTAAAACTGAACATCGAACAACAGACTTTTTCCAAATCGGGAAAAAAGTGTGTCAAGGCTGTATTTGTCACCCTCCTTATTTGGCTTATATTCAGAGTACATCATGAGAAATGCTGGGCTGGATGAAGCACAAGCCAGAATCAAGATTGCCGGGAGAAATATCGATAACCTCAGATATGCAGATGACACCACCCTTATGGCAGAAAGGGAAGAAGAACTAAAGAGCCTCTTGATGAAAGTGAAAGAGGAGAGTGAAAAACCTGGCTTAAAGTTCAACATTCAGAAAACTAAGATCATGGCATCCAGTCCCATCACTTCATGCAAATAGATGGGGAAACAGTGGAAACAGTGACTGACTTTATTTTTCTGGGCTCCAAAATCACTGCATATAGTGACTGCAGCCAGGAAATTGCAAGATGCTTATTCCTTGGAAGGAAAGTTATGACCAACATAGACAGCATCTTGAAAAGCAGAGACATTACTTTGTCAGCAAATGTCCATCTAGTCAAGGCTATGATTTTTCCAGTGGTCATGTATGGACGTGAAAGTTGGACTATAAAGAAAGCTGAGCATGAAAGTGTTGATGCTTTTGAACTGTGGTGTTGAAGACTCTTGAGAGTCCCTTGGACTGCAAGGAGATGCAACCAGTCCATCCTAACTGAAATCAGTCCTGGCTGGTCACTGGAAGTACTGATGTTGAAACTGAAACTCCAATATTTTCACCACCTTATGTGAAGAGCTGACTCATTTGAAAAGACCCTGATGTTGGGAAAAATTGAAGGCAGGAGGAGAAGGGGACAACAGAGGATGAGATGGTTAGATGGCATCACCAACTCAATGGACATGAGTTTTGGTAAACACTGGGATTTGGTGATAAATAGGGAGGCCTGGCATTATGCATTTCATAGTGTTGCAAAGAGTTGGACACGACTGAGCGACTGAACTGACTGACTGAATGTATCTGAATCTGTATTTAAGCAGAAGTTTCAATCCATATATATATATATATATATATATATTTTTTTTTTTTTGCAGTGGTTTTTGTCATACATTGAAATGAATTAGCCATGGATTTACATGTATTCCCCATCCCACCTCCCACCTACCTCTCAACCCAATCCCTCTGGGTCTTCCCAGTGCACCAGGCCCGAGCACTTGTCTCATGCTTCCAACCTGGGCTGGTGAGCTGTTTCACCCTTGATAATATACATGTTTCGATGCTGTTCTCTTGAAACATCCCACCCTCGCCTTCTCCCACAGAGTCCACAAGTCTGTTCTATACATCTGAGTCTCTTTTTCTGTTTTGCATATAGGGTTATCGTTACCATCTTTCTAAAGTCCATATATATGTGTTAGTATACTGTAATGGTCTTTATCTTTCTGGCTTACTTTGCTCTGTCAATCCTCATATAAAAATTGACCTGGTGCACTGGGAAGACCCAGAGGGATCAGGTGGAGAGGAAGGTGGGAGGGGGGACCGGGATGGGGAATACATGTAAATCCATGGCTAATTCATTTCAATGTATGACGAAAACCACTGAAAAAAAAAAAAAAATATATATATATAATACCATATTTAAATGTGATTTGCTGAAATGATTATAATTATAGAATATCATTTCAGATGAAAAATGAACTTTGAAATTGCAAGCAAGATATTTATTGTACTGTATTATCAAGTCACATGCTTTAGGAGTCAGGCTCTTTGCATGTTTTGTTACGCATCCCCAGAGCTTCAACCTTATCCTTAGACTAGTTTCCCATTTATCATAAGGTGGCTGCAATGTTCCAGGAGACAGCTATAACCAGGAAGGAAATAAGCCACTGAAAGAAAGGGAATCATGTTTTTGGGAAGCTTCCTTTTAAGAGTAATTAAACATTTACCAGAAGCATGTGATGGACTTTCCCATTTCATTAGTTGGAATTGTGTCAAATGCTTATAACTAAACCAGTCACTGCCAAGGTAGGTGGGATAATTACAGATAGCTTGGAAATGCCAGGATCCATTAATTGTCAAAGGACACAGTCCACCTACTCAAAAGCACATAGCCTTGTGAAGAATAGAAGATAACTTAAGAAAAAAATCAGTTTGTAATTAAGCAAGAGGGAGGAAGAGTTTGGTGGAAACGGATGTAAGGTAGATAACCATGAGTAACTGCTAAGTTGCATATGAAACTTATGATAAACAAATATCTTGGGCTTTAATTTATGAATACCATCCTTCACTGCAAACAAATTTCAGATATACAGTACCAAAGATAGGACATTCCTGTTTGTTTCTTTCTTTCTTTCTTCTTCTTTTTTTTTTTTAATGAAGTATAATTTTTCAGGGACCATAAATTTCTTGGCTTTTAACAAAATTAACATTTTCTACTGATATGTTTTAGTAGCTTTAAAATTAAACATTAAATGTTATACACAAAAATTTACAGTTATATCTAAACAATACAATCAAACTGATGCAAATCAAACAAAAAATTCTGGATGCCTTGATTCCTAGCTGTTCTTTCCTCTTGTTTGCAAGGCATTCATGTGCACCATCTAATCAATTTTAACTCTGGTTTCTTAAAGACTTTGACTTTGCTTTGCAGCACTAACCAGTTTGCTCAGGGTTTTGCACACTATATCATACAAATGTGCATTTGATCAACAAGTAATATGATTAGAAATTTAAATAACTTGTGAGCTAGAAAGTAATCCATAAATGATCAAGTCCAGATTATTTCATTTTACAGATGATAAAACAGGTACAAGACCACACATTTGCTTATTAATATCCATTCATATTCTTAGTCAACAAATATTCAGTGAGTGCCTTCAAGGTATGCACTGGAGGGTCACTATGAAGAAGGTAACAATGCTATCATAATGTTTACAAGTGCCTGGTGAGGAAAGACAGAAAACAAGCAGGGAGTAATATTTAGATAATTACTAAGAAAACAAAGAAAACAGAAACAATGTGTATAAGGTGTTAGATGATTTCTTAGACCTCAAGGAGGGCAAATGCCAGATTATGTGAATGGAATGAAAGAGAAGATACTTGGCAGAGGGAACAAGAATGTAAAATACTCAGAGCCCAGAAAATGAAAAAATAAAACAAATAAACACAAAAAACAAACAAACAAGAAAAACAACTTGGTCTGCTCAAAGAAATCACAAAATTGCAGTATAACTGAAGGGACTAGTGTGTTCAAGTGGAGAATCACCTAAACTACTGTCTTGAATGGAGGCAAAGAGCAGACCATTAAAGTCTTTTTTTTTTTTAAGTTTATTTCCAGAGTATTCTTTTCTCCAGGTGATCTTCCTGACGCAGGGATCAAACCCTGGTCTCCTGCATTAAGGACAGATTCTTCACTGTCTGATGCACCAGAGAAACCCCAGAGATGTTAGGCGGAAAGGAATAATCTGATTTACATTTTTAAAAGATTACTCTAGCTTAGCTGTGATGTTGAAGAGAATTAAAGAGTGGCATCAATGGAAATGAAAATCAGTTATGAGGCTACTTCAGCAAACAGGTACAATATCATGATGACTTGGACCAGATTGGTAGCTGTACAATTAGTAAAAAAAATTGGTGCATTCACGATATTTTTAAAAGACAGAGTCTACAGGACTTATTGATGGATGAAAAGGTATGAAAAAAGTGAAGAGGTAAACAACAGATTCTAGTTTTCTGAAATTATGGAGATGGATAAGATGGTGTAGGAATCAAGTACATGGAAAAATTCCTAATATGTAGAAGCCCATGATAGAGGCAAACATAGATGGCAATTGGCAACTGACCATATGAATCTCTGTACAAATAGAGGGAAAAGGCTGAGATCAAGACCCTCAGATATATCACTTTCAGTATAGTTTGGGCAAAGAGCAGGTCAATTCAGGAGGCTAAGAAAGAAAAGCCAATGACGTAGAAGATAAGAAAGTGTGATACCTGTAGCCAAGAGAAGAGGATTGATTTAAACAGGAGAGAATATAGAACTAATAACATCAAGATTCATTCTGACTTAAAAAAAAAAAAAGAGGATAATTGCTTTAGAGTATTGTGCTGGTGTCTATGAAACATCAACATGAATCAGCCACAAGTGTACTTATGGTCCCTCCCTCTAGAACCTCCCCCCATGTCCTACCAGATCCCATCCCTCTAGGTTGTCACAAGGCACTAGGTTGAGCTACCCTGTGTCATGCAGAAGATTCCCACAGGCTATCTATTTTACATAAGGTAACATAGAGAGTCCCATACAGGATAAAACCATAGAGAAAACCATCAAGACACAATATCAATCAAACTAACAAAAGTTAAGCACAGAGAAAAATTATTAAAAATTGCAAGGGAAAAGCAAAAAAAAAAAAAATAAAAAAATAAAAAAATAACATACAAAGGAATTCCCATAAGGCTAACAGCTGAGTTTTGAGCAGAAACTCTGCAGGCCAGAAAGGAGTGGCAGGATATATTTAAAGTGATGAGAGAGAAAAATGTACAAACAAGATTTCCTTACCCAGCAAGGATTTGATGGTGAAATCAAAAGCTTTATAGATAAAAGCTAAAAATTCAACACCACCAAACTAGCCTTACAACAAACGATAGAGGAATTTCTCTAGCAGGAAACACAAGAGAAGAAAAAGACCTACAAAACAAATCCTAAATGATTAAGAAAATGGCAGTAGGAACATACATATCATTCTGACATTTCATAAGTTATAAATTCAGTAGATTGAAAAGACAGAAGCAAATAATGGTGGACTGAAAAATATATTAGTGATGAGGATGTAGAGACAACATGTGATGGCACACTTTTTCAAGATGTGTAATTTTGAAAAAGAGTAGAGAATTATGACCACACTTAGAGAAAAAAATCTGAATGAAAAAGAATGAGAGAGATGTACTTTACCTGCAATTCAGTCTTGATTCTATTATAGCACAAGATTTCAGGAATAATATTTTTATTGTTGTTCTTGGATAACCAAATATCTTATTCTCAGCTTCTCAGTATGTAATGCAGAAATCATTTATTTCTCAAGCCAGTATTTGATAAAATATTACATTCTGGACAATGGATTAGTATAAGTGTACAACAATGAAGACATAATCCCCATTCTCAAAAAGCTAAACAGTAGTGAGAGAAATAAACAAGTAAGCAGACATGAATAATGTGTATACATCCTTAAATCCAGAATGGTACTGTAATCTATGCAATATGCTCACTAGACTTTGCAAGTTAGGGCAACTTTCTAATCCTTACATATATGAGCAAACTGAAGCCAGAGAATTTGGAGATATTAACCAGGAAAAGGATGTATGTGAAAGAGGATATTTGAAGGGGAAGGTATATATTCAGAGACAGGGAGATTCAGTCTTTTCTAGTAACATGACCTGGAGGGAGCAGTGGAAGTGGATGGATTCCCAGCCTATTATTAATAGTGTGGCTTGCGCACAATCTAAGGGGTGAGGGACGGTGACAAATGAGATTGCAAAAGGCAACTTGCTTGTGTGAATATATATTGCTGTGTTGGGGCTCTGAGATAGCTGTAATTGGGGACTGGTCTGGTATGGCGGAGAAAAGAGGGAAGGCATAGGATCAGCTTGGAGCAAGGCAGATGCAGCATCATTATTAAAGATTTTTGATTTTACACCAAAGACTTCAGACTTTGCACAGTCAGCAAAAACAAGACTGGGAGCTGACTGTGGCTCAGATCATGAACTCCTTATTGCCAAATTCAGACTTAAATTGAAGACAGTAGGGAAAACCACTGGACCATCAGGTATGACCTAAATCAAATCCCTTATGACTATACAGTGGAAGTTAGAAATAGATTTAAGTAACTAGACAGAGTGCTCGATAGCACTTTGATAGACAGAGCGCTGATGAACTATGGACGGAGGTTCGTGACATTGTACAGGAGACAGGGATCAAGACCATCCCCATGGAAAAGAAGTGCAAAAAGGCAAAATGGTTGTCTGAGGAGGCCTTACAAATATCTGTGAAAGGAAGGGAAGTGAAAAGCAAAGAAGAAAAGGGAAGATATTCCCATTTGAATGCAGAATTCCAAAGAATAGCAAGGAAATATAAGAAAGCCTTCCTCAGCAATGAATGCAAAGAAATAGAGGAAAACAACAGAATGGGAAGGATTAGAGATCTCTTCAAGAAAATTACAGACACCAAGGGAACATTTCATGCAAAGATGGGTTTGATCAAGGACAGAAATAGTATGGACTTAACAGAAGCAGAAGTTATTAAGAAGCGGTGGCAAGAATACACAGAAGAACTGTACAAAAAAAGATCTTCATGACCCAGATAATCACGATGGTATGATCACTCACCTAGAGCCAGACATCCTGGAATGTGAAGTCAAGTGGGCCTTAGGAAGCATCACCATGAACAAAGCTAGTGGAGGTGATGGAATTCCAGTTGAGCTATTTCAAATCCTGAAAGGTGATGCTGTGAAAGTGCTGCACTCAATATGCCAGAAAATTTGGAAAACACAGCAGCAGCCACAGGACTGGAAAAGGTTAGTTTTCATTCCAATCCCAAAGAATGGCAATGCCAAAGAATGCTCAAACTACCACACAATGCACTCATCTCACACTCTAGTAAAGGAATGCTCATAATTCTCCAAGCCAAGCTTCATCAATACATGAACTGTGAACTTTCAGATGTTCTAGCTGGTTTTAGAAAAGGCAGGGGAACCAGAGATAAAATTGCCAACATCTGCTGGATCATTGAGAAAGCAAGAGAGTTCCAGAAAAACATCTATTTCTGCTTTATTGACTATGCCAATGCCTTTGACCGTGTGGATCACAATATACTGGACAATTCTGAAAGAGATGGCAATACCAGATCACCTAACCTGCCTCTTGAGAAACCTGTATGCAGGTCAGGAAGCAACAGTTAGAACTGGACATGGAACAAAAGACTAGTTCCAAATAGGAAAAGGAGTACATCCAGGCTGTATATTGTCACCCTACTTATTTAGCTTATATGCAGAGTACATCATGAGAAATGCTGGGCTGAATAAAAGAGCAAGCTGGAATCAAGATGGATGGGATAAATATCAATAATCTCAGATATGCAGATGACACCACCCTTATGGCAGAAAGTGAAGAAGAACTAAAGAGCCTCTTGATGAAAGTGAAAGAGGAGAGTGAAAAAGTTGGCTTAAAGCTCAACATTCAGAAAACTAAGATTATGGCATCCAGTCCCATCACTTCACGACAAATAGATGGGGAAACAGTGGAAACAGTGGCTGACTTTATTTTTCTGGGCTCCAAAATCACTGTAGATGGAGATCACAGCCATTAAATTAAAAGACACTTATTCCCTGGAAGGAAATTTATGACCAACCTTTTAGATAGCATATTAAAAAGCAGAAACATTACTTTGTCCACAATGGTCCATCTAGTCAAGACTATGGTTTCTTCAGTGATCATGTATGGATATGAGAGTTGGACTATAAAGAAAGCTGAGCAGGAAAGAATTGATGCTTTTGAACTGTGGTGTTGGAGAAGACTCTTGAGAGTCCCTTGTACAGCAAGGAGATCCAACCAGTCCATCCTAAAGGAGATCAGTCCTGGGTGTTCATTGGAAAGACTCGTGTTGATGCTGAAACTCCAATACTTTGGCCTCCTGATGTGAAGAGCTGACTGCTTTGAAAAGACCCTGATATTGGGAAAGATTGAGGGCAGGAGGAGAAGTAGATGACAGAGCATGAGATGGTTGGATGGCAGCACCGACTCAATGCACAATGGTTTGTGTTGACTCTGGGAGTTGGCGATGGACAGGGAGGCCTGGCATGCTGTTTCACACAAAGATTCAGACACGACTGAGCAACTGAACTGAACTGAACTGATCCAGTCACAACGTCGCTTTTTCTATTATCTCTGCAAATGTAAATGGAATCAAGTTTAGAAAATACAAGTTGCAAGAAGATAAACAGTATCTCTGAGAAGACGAAAGAGAGAAGCATGGCGAACATCTGAGAAACTTTGTGTAACCTGTGTTGTTGTTCAGTAGTTAACTTGCGTCTGACTTTTTGTGACCCCATGCACTGTAGCCCGCAAGCTTCTTTGTCTGTGTGACGGTTTGAGGATGTCACAGTGGGACTCACGCTTTGTGAGAATAAGCACACACCCAGTTTATGGACCAGAGAGATCTAATTCAAGAACTAAAAATAAATTAGTTTATACTAAATTTATATGTTATAAATATAAGCTGGTTACTCTTCTAGAAAATAATGTTGAAGGACTTAAGCACTATTTTTTTCTTTAATTTGACATTTTTGGAGAAATGTTTTCCTCTTCAACATGAAATAAAATGTCTACAAAACCCATCAGGTAATAATAACTGTTGATAGTATTAGAATAACCTTATCCTCAGGCAATTTGGAGTTGTGTAAAAAGAAGATTAAAAATATATCACAAGCTTTGACCCAGTAATTCCCATTTTAGGAAATTGATATATGAAAATAATTACATTTTGGCAGATTTATAAAGATATTGATCATAGAATTGCTTCTCATTTGGGCAATTGGGAACAAGTTTGATGCAACTCTTTACAAAGCCCCCTCCTCTAATAATCCTCCATGTGCCCCACTTGCCAGAGCTGTTGGGCTTCTCACTTCTCTAAAAGGGCCAATCTCCTCTTCACCCCAGAGCCCCACAGACTGGCCCCATCACATTTCTCACATGTTCCATTAAACAAGACTGCTCTATGTTTTTTCTATTTCATATACATTTTAAATTAGTTGTATGTGCATGTTGTTGATTTACGTAACCTCGTTTATCACCAGTTTGTACTCTCCATGAGGTAGTGGTCAAGTTTGCGTGCTCAACAGGTCTCAAACAGCGCCAGCAATTAGTAAGAAGTGTTTACTAGTAGCTCAGTCGGTAAAGAATCTGCCTGCAGTGCAGGAGACCTGGGTTCGATCCCTGGGTCGAGAAGATACCCTGGAGGAGGAAATGGCAACCCATTCCAGTATTCTCACCTGGAGAATCCCATAGACAGAGCAGCCTAGTGGACTGCAGCCCATGGGGTCACAAGAGTTGGACATGACTTAGCGACTAAACCACCATCACCACCAAATGTTTACTAAATGAACTAGTGGATAAAATCCTTTCTAGATTCCATCTCATAAAATTTATTTTTTTGAATTCTATAAAATTTGCAGAATATTTGCTACAAAAAAAAAATGCCACATATTGTCTGATGTCTGCTGACGCTGTGCAATTGTTATTTTCTAAGCATCATATCATTAAATTATGATTTTTTTAAAATGATTTGATTACTTCTCTGCATTATAAAAGAAAGTACTGCTTAATTAGCAGATAGGTTAAACTGAAATCTCTGTTTGCCTGTTAAGTTGTCATTAAATTCACTAATCAAAGAGAATGCAAAAGTTATCTTCCAGGCATAAAACTTTTGAAAATTCAAATGAAAAAAGGAGACATGCCTTTAATTATATGCATTTTTGGGTCAGTGCCTTAGGCATATGATTACTTGCTTGGACTATATTTTATTTCACATATACTTGAATCTGTTATTAACTGAGAATTTTTAAATTAGCTCCATAATTAAGGCTGTATATCACCTAAACATACAAAAATACAGTGTTCATGAGAAAGTGCTAGAAAATACAGAAACAGTCAAATATCCACAAATAAGCCTGATTTATTCTGGGTTATTCAGTGACTCTCCATGTTTTGACAGTTGTTCTACACTCAAGAAGGAATTGGCAACCCGTTGCAGTACTTTTGCCTGGAGAATTCCATAGACATAGGAGCCTGGCAGGCTACAACTCATGGTATTGCAAGAAGCTAAACATGACTAAGTGGTCTTTTACTTTTCTACACTAATATAGTCTTATGTTCTTTTCTATGACATTCAACTCTTTGTTGAAACTGTTGCACTTATAAGACCTTAATGCTTATGCATCCAATATACTCTTTAAGGTCTTGATCATGGTAAATCATTTGAAATATATTTAAGACAGGCCTTAAAAATGGAAGAAAGACTTTATGGGTGTTGAGATTTATTTTTGTATTTGCTGTTGTTGTTGTTCAGTCACTAAGTTGTGTCCAACTCTTTGCAACCCCGTGGACTGCAGCACACCAGGTTTTCCTGTTTCTCACTATCTCCCAGAGTTTGCCCAAGTTCATATCAATTGAGTCAGTGATTCTATTCAACCATCTCATTCTTTGCCACACTCTTCTCCTTTGGTCTTCAATCTTTCCTAACATTAGGGTCTTTTCCAATGAGTTGGCTCTTCACATCAGGTGACCAAAGTATTGAAGCTTCAATTTCAGCATCAGTCTTATAAATTAACATTCAAAGCTGATTTCCTTTAGGATTGACTGGTTTGATCTCCTTGCTGTCCAAGGGGCTCTTGGGAGTCTTCTCCATCATCACAGTTCCAAAGCAGCAATTCTTTAGTACTCAGACTTCTTCATGGTCCAAATCTCTGATCCATATATGTTTACTGGAAAGACCATAGCTTTGACTGTATGGAACTTCGTCAGCAAAGTGATGTGTTTGCTTTTAAATACACTGTCTATGTTTGTCATAGCTTTCCTGCCAAGAAGGAAGCATCTTCTAATTTCATGGCTACAGTTGAAAGGCTGTTGCTGAGCTGTGAAAGATGCTGGTATTCTTGACCTCTAGGGGAGAAGAATTCAATCTGGGGCCAGTGATGAGGCTTGATCACTCACAGATGTTGTGTAATATAGATTTACTAAAGTATAAAAGAGATAGAGAAGGCTTTGGACATAGACATCAGAAGGGGACAGAAAGAGTGCCCCCTAATCTTTAGCAGGAAGTTACATACCTACTAGCAGGATGCTAATTAGAGAAAGGAAATTTCTCAAAACTCAGAGAGTAGCACCAGGCCCCTCACATACAACATGCATTTTGAGATAATATTGGCAAAAGGTCACCCCAGGATAGAAAATAACTGACATGAAACTTGAAGAAAGGCAGGTCTCCAAGCAAACACATAATCTCATCAACATAGATTAGGTGAACATTTGTATGGGCAAAACATACTGGATTGTTGAGCCATTTTCAGTTCTGAGTATTCAGTTCAGTTTGATTCAGATCAGTAGCTCAGTGCCAATGCTTTGCAACCCCATGGACTTCAGCATGCTAGGTTTCCCTGTCCATCACCAACTCCCAGAGCTTGCTAAAACTCATGTCCATCAAGTCAGTGAGGTCATCCAACCATTTCATATTCTGTTGTCGCCTTCTCCTCCCACCTACAATCTTTCCCAGGATTAGGGACCTTTCCAGGAGTCAGTTCTTCATATCAGTTGGCCAAAGTATTGAAGTTTCAGCTTCAGCATCAGTCTTTCCAATTCAGGACTGATTTCCTTTAGGATGGACTGGTTGGATCTCCTTGTAGTCCAAGGCACTCTCAAGAGTCTTCTCCAACACCACATTTCAAAAGCATTAATTCTTCGGTGCTCAGATTTCTTTATTGTCCAACTCTCACATCCATACATGACTACTGGATAAACCATATTTTTTACTAGATGGCCTTGTTGGCAAAGTAATGTTTCTGGTTTTTAATATGCTGTCTAGATTGGTCATAACTTTTCTTTCAAGCAGCAAGTGTCTTTTAATATCACAACTGTAGTCACCATCTTCAGTGATTTTGGAACCCCCAAAAATAAAGTCTGTCACTGTTTCCATTGTTTCCCATCTACTTGCCATGAAGTGATGGGGCCAAATGCCATGATCTTAGTTTTCTGAATGTTGAGTTTTAATCCAGCTTTTTCATTCTCCTCTTTCACTTTCATCAAGAGTCTCCTTAGTTCTTCTTCACATTCAGCCATAAGTGTGGTGTCATCTGCATTTCTGCTGCTGCTACTGCTAAGTCGCATCAGCTGTGTCTAACTCTGTGCAACCCCATAGATGGCAGCCCACCAGGCTCCCCTGTCCCTGGGATTCTCCAGGCAAGAACACTGGAGTAGGTTGTCATTTCCTTCTCCAATGCATGAAAGTAAAAAGTAAAAATGAAGTCGCTCAGTCGTGTCCAACTAAGCGCGACCCCAGGAACTGTAGCCTACCAGTCGCCTCTTTCCATGGGATTTTCTAGGCAAGAGTACTGGAGTGGGTTGCCATAGCCTTCTCTGCCGCATATCTGAGATTATTGATATTTCTCCTGATAATCTTGATTCCAGCTTGTGCATCATCCAGCTCAGCATTTCTCATGATGTACTCTGTCTATAGAGTCAGACATCTTGGAATGTGAGGTCAAGTAGGCCTTAGGAAGCACCACTATGAACAAAGCTAGAGGAGGTGATGCAATTCCAGTTGAGCTATATCAAATTCTAAAAGATGATTCCGTGAAAGTGCTGCACTCAATATGCCAGCAAATTTGGAAAACTCAACAGTGGCCACAGGACTGAAAAAGGTCAGGTTTCATGACAATTCCAAAGAAAGGCAAGCCAAAGAATGCTCAAACTACCGCACAATTTCGCCCATCTCACACATTATTAAAGGAATGCTCATAATTCTCCAAGCCAGGCTTCAGCAATACGTGAACCATGAACTTCCAGATGTTTAAGCTGGTTTTAGAAAAGGTAGAGGAACCAGAGATCAAATTGCCAACATTTGCTGCATCATCGAAAAAGCAAGAGAGTTCCAGAAAAACAAACAAACAAACAAACAAAAAAACATATATTTCTGCTTTATTGACTATGCCAAAGCCTTTGACTGTGTAGATCAAAATAAACTGTGGAAAATTCTTCAAGAGATGGGAATACCAGACCACCTGACCTGCCTCTTGAGAATCTGTATGCAGGTCAGGAAGCAACAGTTAGAACTGGACATGGAACAACAGACTGGTTCCAAATAGGAAAAGGAGAACATCAAGGCTGTACATTGTCACCCTGCTTATTTAACTTATGTGCAGAGTAAATCATGAGAAACTCTGGGCTGGAGGAAGCACAAGATGGAATCAAGATTGCCAGGAGAAATGTCAATAACTTTAGATATGCAGATGACACCACCCTTATGGCAGAAAGTGAAGAAGAACTAAAAAGTCTCTTGATGAAAGTGAAAGAAGAGAGTGAAAAAATTGGCTTAAAGCTCAACATTCAGAAAACTAAGATCATGGCATCTGGTCCCATCACTTCATGGGAAATAGATGGGGAAACAGTGGAAACAGTGGCAGACTTTATTGTGGGGGGGGGGTCTCCAAAATCACTGGAGATGGTCACTGCAGCCATGAAATTAAAAGGTACTTACTCCTTGGCAGGAAAGTTATGACCAACCTAGAGAGCATATTAAAAAGCAGAGAGGTTACTTTGCCAACAAAGGTCCATCCAGTCAAGACTATGGTTTTTCCAGTTGTCATGTATGGATGTGAAAGTTGGACTATAAAGAAAGCTGAGCACAGAAGAATTGATGCTTTTGAACTGTGGTGTTGGAGAAGACTCATGAGAGTCCCTCGGACTGCAAGGAGATCCAACCAGTCCATCCTAAAGGAGATCTGTCTTGGGTGTTCATTGGAAGGACTGATGTTGAAGCCAAAACTCCAATATTTTGGCCACCTGATGTGAAGAGGTGACTCATTTAAAAAGACCCTGGTACTTGGAAAGATTGGGGGCAGGAGGAGAAGTGGATGAAAGAGGGTGAGATGGTTGGATGGAATCACCGACTCAATGGACATGAGTTTGGGTTGACTCCGGGAGTTGGTGATGGACAGGGAGGCCTGGTGTGCTGTGGTTCATGGGGTTGCAAAGAATTGGACATGACTGAGCAACTGAACTGAACTGAACTGACTCTGCATATAAGTTAAATAAGCAGGGTGACAATACACAGCTTTGACATTCTCCTTTCCCAATTTGGAATCAGTCTGTTCTTCCAGTCCAGTTCTGACTGTTTCTTCTTGACCCGTATACAGATTTCTCAGGAGGCAGGTCAGGTGGTCTGGTATTCCCATCTCTTGAAGAATTTTCCACAGCTTGTTGTGATCCACACAGTCAAAGGCTTTGGCATAGTCAATAAAGCAGAAGTTGATATTTTTCTGGAACTTTCTTGCTTTTTCAATGATCCAGCGAATGTTGGCAATTTGATGTCTGTTTCCTCTTCATTTTCTAAATACAGCTGGAACATATTACAGCTTGAACATATTGTAGTAGAGAAGATAAAATTAAAGGAAAAAATTCAACAATTAATTAAATAATTAATTCACTGCAGTTTGTTAAGTCCTATAAAATTTCAAGGTATTTTGAAATATTATAAAAGGGGAGACTGTTGTAAGCTGAGGTAAAGTTAAAAAAAACAACAACAAACAAACTCTGAAAGGAAATGCATTTTGAGTTGAGCTCAGAAAGATGAGTAAAAATTAATTAGGTGATCGGAAGGGGTTGGCACACAACCAGGACTCTCCAGGCAGACTAATAGTATGTGCAAAACCCTGGATAGATAAACAGAGATACGGGGCTTGAGATAAGCCTGATGGAAAACTGTGCACCAGATCCTGTGATGCCTTAAAGGCCATACTTATGATTTTGTTAGCAATAGAGCTCTTTGTCTACAAATAAAGGAAATACTAGGAGAGTTTTAAATAAAGACCAAGCATGAACAAGTTCATGATTTTTAAAGAGCATTATGTTCTCAGTGTAGGGAATAAACTGAAGGAGAGTAAAAATAAGTTCAAGAATATCTATCAGGATTCTGGTTAGAGTAGGCAGTAACAATGAGATGTCAAGATGGAAATATATTTTTATTTTATTAGTGATGGTCTGGATATAGAGGACATTTCCTATCATAATCATGCTTACTGATATGCTTATATTGTTTCATAATTTGAAAAGAAAGCAACCCTTTCTGCTGCAGTACTGCAGTGTTTTCAGATTTTGTAAACTCTTAATATAACATTAAAACAAAGACAAAAACAACCACTCATTACTTAAAGACTGTAATATCAGTTGAAGTGCAAATCTTGTGATTTCTGGAAGGTCAAAGATCCTGAGAAGTGTATTGCCATATGTATTAGTTTCTGGTTGTTCCTGTAACAAATAACCACAAACTAAGTGGCTTAAAACAACATATATTTATTATCTTATGTCTCTGGAAGTCTGAAGTCTAAAATGAGATGACACAGCTGTGTTCTACTGACTCTCTAGGAGTAGAATGCATTTCTTTGCCTTTTCTAGTTTTTTTAGAGGCCACCTGTATTAACTGGGCCTTGAGCCCCTTTCCTATATCACTCTGACCTTTGTTTCTATTGTTAAATCCTCTTTGACTGTGACTCTCCTGCCTCACTCCTGTAAGTTCAGTTCAGTCGCTCAGTCGTGTCTGACTCGTTGCGACCCCATGAATCGCAGCACACCAGGCCTCCCTGTCCATCACCAAATTCTGGAGTTTATCCAATCTCTTGTCCATTGAGTCGGTGATGCTATCCAGCCATCTCATCCTCTGAGGTCCCCTTCTCCTCCTGCCCCTAATTCCTCCCAGCATCAGGGTCTTTTCCAATGAGTCAACTCTTCGCATGAGGTGGCCAAAGGATTGGAACTTCAGCTTCAGCATCATTTATAAAGTAATGCTCACTCCTGTAAGTCTGATTATAATTATCAGTCTATGATTTTATTTGGCCCACCCAAATAATCCATATTCATCTCCCATCTCAGAATCCTAAATGCAATCACATTTTCAGAGTACCTTTTATGATGTAAGCTTACATATTCCTGGGTTTTAGGGTTTAGGATATGGACATCTTTGACTTGAGGTGGGGAATGCGGCATCATTCAACTACAGGATATGGTGAATTTTCTTGTCGTTTATAAGTTTCATTATAACTGTCATTACACAAAATTCAGTTTCTAGTAAGCTCAAAATATAAATAATTAATTTCAAACCTATATTTTATCTTGATTGCATTAACAGATGGCAAACAGTTGTAATAATGAAGTAGAAAAGTCCCTAAATATTGTATGAGATGAAAATGAATAAAAATGCCATATGGCCTAAAAATCATAATGATATTCATTAAATGATTCAATGAAATGAAGATGTTCAGTTGAAGATTTTAGCCTTATTGTGCTGTTACTTGGATTGTGTATCATACTAGGCACTAGGTGATGAACAGGGAAGCCTGGCATGCTGCAGTCCATGGGGTCACAAAGTCAGACATGACTGAGTGTATGAACTGAACTGAACTGTAATATCAGCTCTATGAGTTCAGGCTCTTTTTCCTGTGTACTGCTCTTCTCATACGTGATATCATGCACATGTAAATATTCTATTCATATCTGTTTAATGAATAAATGAAGGAAAAGCTTTTGAGCCATGAAATTCTAAGTTCAGAGCCCAGTCCTACCCATTTATAATTTTTGCTTTATTCATGTTGTATAACTTTGTGAATCAAATTCTTTATTAGCTGTGAAAGGGGCAATGGTACCTTCTTAAGCACAATGATACCTTCTTAAGCAGGCTTTGTAAATGTTGAACATAATAAAAGTAAAGTTCTCAGCACACAGTAGGTACTTGGCAAGCACTAGTGTCTACTAAAACAAATTTTCATTATTGGTTGTCTTAGCTCGCAGCTACCTTAAGCCCTGCTATTCAGTGTTGCTATTCAGTTCTTTATAAGCATGTTAGAAATGTAGAATATACAGGTTCACCCCAGACCCACTAAATCAGATTCTATTTTATCTATTTTATTCTTAGGAGGCTCAGTGGTAAAGAATCTGCCTGGCAAGCAGAAGACGTGGGTTCAGTACTTGAGTCAGGAAGATCCCCTGGAGAGGGAAATGGCTCCCCACTCCAGTGTCCTTGCCTTGGAAATCCCATGGAGAGGGAAGCCTTACGGGCTACAGTCCACTGGGGTTGCAGAGAGTCAGCCGTGATTTAACAGCTAAACAGCAACAGCAGTTCCCCCAATTCTCCCTTTAAAATTTGAAAACCTCTGTGTTTGCATTTTACTGATTTCAATTGCTTTGCACCATTTTGGGAGATACATAACAATGCTTTATTTGTCATCTGATCTAGTTTGATTAAATATTTATAAAGGAAGCTGAGGATCTTTTAGTGAGGGTCAGAGGAGCCTGGGACACTGCAGTCCATGGTGTTTCAGGGAGCCGGACAGGACTTAGCAACTGGACAACAGCAATAGCAAGCTTTGTCTTTGATCTGTCACTCTTTATTAAAAAGTGCTTATGCTTGAAGTTGATCTGTTGGGCAATGGCTATGTAACTTGCAGGCCAATAGCTAGCATCCTGATTGAGGAACATTAACTTTCTAAGAAATATTTGTACATGTTTTTACTGCAGTGTATGGTAAGAGTAGTCAGACAATGCAGCTAAAGCAAACTTCATCACTTGCCAAGCTCTGTGTGGAATAAGTGCCCAAATCAATTGCGTAGGTAACACAATTGCTGCCTAACAAATGGTATCCAAGTTTCCTGAGAGGAAATAACCCAAATTTCATTGTTGTGATTGAAATGACATTGTGAAATAATGAAACTCAAGTGTCTGGATTAAGAGACATGGTCAGAGAAACTTAGTAGTGTGTAGGAATGGGGTTCATTTTTCTTATTATTCAACCAAGTATCATATAGTAATTTGTTTCCAGTTTTCATCTGAAAAGCACTGGCCTGCATTATGTCTAGTTTAGCATCCCCACAGAGCTGAGCCAAGAACTAAAGCCCCTTTGATGCTAATAGAAGCTTGTGCTTGGATTAGCCCTACAGAATCTGTGCAGTACATCATTATTGGTGTTTGGGTAACCACAAGGGGAAATAACTTACACAGAAGGATGGCTTTTATAGCAGTCAGGATATTTGCAATTTTAAGTGTCCTTTAGTTTTTGTTTTTTTGTTTTTTTCTCTTTAGGAGACATTTACTTCGTACTAGCAGGGGCTTCCCAGGTGGCTCAGTGGTAAAGAATCCACCTGCCAATGCAAGAAACTCAGGAGATCTGGTTTTGATCCCTGGGTTGGGAAAATCCCCTGGAGTAGGAAATGGCAACCTATTCCAGTATTCTTGCCCCCAAATTTCCATGGGCAGAGAGACTTGAGGGCTACAGTCCATGGGGTCACAATGAGAGGGACATGATTGAGCATGCACACAGTACCAGCAACATATTCTTAGAACACCAATGCCTACCTTAACTGAAATTGCATTGGGCAAGTAGGAGACTTGCTGCTGCTGCTGCTAAGTCGCTTCAGTCACGGCTGACTCTGTGTGACCCCATAGACGGCAGCCCACCAGGCTCCACCGTTCCTGGGATTCTCCAGGCAAGAATACTGGAGTGGGTTGTCATTTCCTTCTCCAATGCATGCATGCATGCTAAGGTGCTTCAGTCATGTCTGACTCTGTGCAACCCCATGAACAGCAGCCAGTCCAATTCTACTGCTTTCTAGCAGTGTATCCTGGTGGAAACCACCTTACCTCTCTGGGCTTTAAGACAATTGGATTAGATAACCTCTACCCACTCCAGTATCCTTGCCTGGAGAATTCCATGGCCAGAGCAGACTGGCAGGCCACAGTCCATGGGGTTGCAAAGAGTTGGACATGACTGGGCAACTAACACTTTCACTTTCAAAGTCTTTTCCAGAGAAAATTTCTATGATTAAATATTTTATTAAAAAGGAAACTTTTGATAATGGAAAAAAAAAGTATCAAGAAAATTTTCTTCCTAAAGTCCAAAGATGGAATTGAGGAAATCCATGGAGTATTTGCAGTTATGGTAGAATTTTTTTTTTTTTTTTTTGCTTATAGGCATTCATGGAGAGAGTCTATGAATTTCATCAAATTCTTTAATAGATCAGTGACCCCAAATTACAAAAAGAATATGACAGGAGCACAAATTAAGAGTTAAGATTGCTTATTTGAAAAGATACATTTTTTTCATCTCTTAAATTTTTAACAATGCTTAACTTATGGTAACATCACAAATATACATGTTACCTACATATATACACAAACACACATGCTGCACATACACTTATACAAACACACACATGTATCTGGGGTAATTTATCCTGTGCTTGGCTAATCCTGTGACTTTTTTATTATTCAAACAAATTATAAGTCAATCCAAAAAGTGTAAAAAATGCCACCTCAGAGACAACTCAGCAGTCATGGAAAACTAGATAAACATTTTTAAGAAAATCAGCTTCTGCATGGGAAACATATGTAAATTTTAAAGGATAGTACTGCTTTTCTGGAAAAGAATTATTTTAAAGGTACAATTTTATGTAACTGAAGGATTTTGACAACTGCTTTGGATTTATTTATTTCATACTCTTCCAAAATTGAGTTCTATCAAATGTCACACATACCTGTGAAGAAAATGAGATTTACTATAGCAAAGACTTTTGTATTTACCCTATCATTTGAGAGAGAATATCTGACTGAAAACATGCCTATGCAAATTAATTTGCTTTACATGTGTTTTCCAAGATACTATTATCTGAGACTGAGATCAGATTCATTTCTATGCATAATTTTGGGCCACATAATTATTTTGAAAAGGTTTGGTACATTTCAAATACAATTTTTGCAAAGTGACATTGGCATTGTGTGTAGAAATTTTATCTTTCTAGGCTTGTTTTAATTCATATTTTACTTGGGTGATTAAGTAGAAAGACTTTGTGCTTTCAAAGAGCATTGTCTTGTGGCTTTATTTTGCAAACTACGTCTTTAAATCAAGACACAACAGATGGAACCTTCATTGCTTAAACAAGCATCTACACTTTAGGCCAAAAACTCAGAATTAAAGTTTTGACAAAGAACTTAGGAATCTTTCAGAAAATCTTGATTTTTATTCTTAGCCACAATGTATTCACATTCACAGATTTTTTCTTTCTACAATAAAATGAAGCAGTAGTTTCCTAATATCTGCATCCTACCTATCTTTACTTCCCTCTAATGTAAAAGCAAGCCATTATGTCTCTTCAGCTTCAAATGATTATTCAACCTATCAGCTATGTTACAGATTTTAACAGATGCTAGTGACAAAATTTTTGTTCCAGTTTCCCAACCAGTTTTACTATAATACATGAAAGATAGGCTTTGAATTCCCAGAAAGCCGGGAACATGACCATTCTCACTGGGAGAAACAAGACTGGTGAGGGGTGGGTTCTCCAGAGCCAAGAACCACAGATACAGGAACCACCTACTCTGTTACAAGGACGCTTTTCATTTTTCAGATATGAGTGTAAATAAGCCCACACAGTCTCCAAGGGACAGAAATATAACCCTGTCATTATCTACTAACACACAGTGAAGTAAAGTGTATCCCACCCTTTTAATCAGTATTCCAGCTGAATGAGCTTCAAAGCCGACTCATTTCTTTGGGGACAAAGAAAACAATTGGAATCTTTTCTTAGCTGATTCAGTCTAGAATTTAGACTTTGCCGATAATTTTTCTTTGGCTGATAATGAAAATGCTGGCATATTTCCCAGCCTGAATAGTTATCTATAAATAAATAAAGTCCCCCACTAGTTTGGTCAGAAAGAACATAATACTAGTGCCTGCAGCAAAAAGTTGAAATGCCTACGGGGAGAGATGTATGCTGCTGTAAGAAATGAAGCTGTTAGAGGTACAATGTGCAACTTTGACTTAGTAACAGGTCCAATTTAAAGCACATACATTAGAATTTATGTGAGAAGTAGGTAAAAAGTATGTCTCCATCCTCTTTCATGGACATCCTTTCTTCTAGATATTCACTTACTTAATTAGCTATTTGTTTAATGATTTTGTTACCTATTTGATCAACTGATGAATTATAATACATTTAATAAGAATTAATGAGGAATAGAAGAAGATTACAAAGGTCCTATAATTGTTGAGCTATAGTTTCCAGTTTTGTGGTTTGTTTCTTGGGAAAGGGGTGCAGGCAGAGGTGAAGTGGAAATGGGCGCCAGACAAGTAAGAAGAGTAAAACATCACACATGCTGTAGGAACTCCCTTGGGCTACCGCTCTGTTTTGTAACTGTGTCCTGCCTTCTTTACTTTACTGAATTTTACTCAACCTTCAGATCTCAGGATAAATGTCACTTTTTTTGAAAAGCTTTTGCTCACATTGGATAGTCCTGTGATAAAATCAACATGGCCTGCATTTTTCCTTCATCACAGTAATCCATTATTCATGTGCTTTATTGCCTTTAGATTAAAAGTCCCATAAGGGTGTGAACCTGGCCTTGTTGTTGTTGTTGTCATTGTTCCCCATCAGATTTGAATGCCTCATACTATTTATAATGACAATACTAAAAAGCTACCATTTCACAAACTTCTGCTGGGCACCTTTATATTCAAACTCACTCATTAAGCCCTAAACATCGTTGAGGCAAGTATAATATTTTCCATTTTACAGATGGAGAAATTGAGGGAAAGAGAACTTAAACTTCTATAAGTGTTCATAATTGCTAAGAGGCTAAGCCTGGATGTAAAGCTAAGCATTCCAGCTTCAGAGTTTGTGCTCTTAACCATTTTGTTATACCACTCTAACAGTAACTCTTTATTGAAGAAATTAATGAACAAATGAATGAAGTAGCCTGCCCCACATCAGAGGAACTGACTCACACTTTAATGATCATGAATGAACTTTTAAAGAGTAAGAGATGAAATGAGACCAGAAGGCATGAGTAGAAGTTAAATTGAGCCCAAGGGATAAGGGATGTTGGGCAGGGTGGGTGGAGGACAGGATGGAGGTGGGGAAGATCAGCTCTGAGTTTGAAGTAACAGTGTGGTATTCCAGAAACTGACCATTAACAAGTAGTATGTTCCTTTTGAGCTTAAGATACAACTCTAGGATGCAACTATAAACTTGGGATTGAAGTAGCAACTGCAGTCATGGGAGCCCAAGCTGAAAGCAGAGACAGATTAGACCAGATGGCCCAGGTCAGTGTCTCACAGTCTCGGTGCATCTGTAGTAAAATGTCAGTATGTAAAATACACCACAGCTCTGACATTAGGCTGTATGAAACAGCTTTGAAAATCTCGGGCACGTGGAACATATTCACTGATGGTTAGTTTTGTTCCTTTAATTCTATATATTTAATATAATTCTTTAAAAAGTGATCTCAGAAGTGAATAGTACCATTTAAGAGGGCATTTTAAAGTCTAGCTATAAATAAAAGGTTAACTGTGTCTAACCAACAGTTTAATGCATCTATTGCATTTTTAACCATTTTTATTTCTAAAATTCTACTTGTTTATTTTTCAAACTTACTCTTATTTCATTATTTTTCTTAATTTTTTTGTTTTCCTTTTATCATTATAAACGCATTTGTTGTTGACTACGTATCAAACAGTGAATGCTAACTCTCAGTGATAGGAGTTGGGAAGGAAAAGACATGATTCTGTTTCCTAATTTAATGCAAATTTCTATTCAAACCAAAAAAGTAGGAAACTATTTTAATATAAAAAGGTATTATCATATTTCCTTAGACTTGATTTTTTTTTTTTTTTTTGCTTATTTGTTTTGTTTTGTTTTCAAGCCTAAAATATATGTGTTTTCCTGATTTGGCAATGATAAAGGTATCAAAAGCCACATATTGTAAGATTAAAGAGCAAAAGTAGCTACAGTAACAGAAAGGAAAAAATCTTGATTTAGAGATAATGGATGGACTCTAGAAGAGGTTTTTCTTAGATAAAGAAAATAAAGAAAAATATTTTTATCTTTCTTTAGGATAAAAATATCTTCAAATCAGCTATTTATTAAATGTGGGGCTTAAAATGAACTACAGATAATTATAAGGATACAATGATCCAAAATCCAGGGCCAAGGTATTTAACATAACCTATACTCTTATAAGAATTTAATGAACTCCTTGACCAGAACAGTATATTACATTCCCTCTCCACAGGCTTTGAAGGGTAAAAGACAGCACAGTTAACTCTGTTAAATATTCTGCATGCACACACACACACACACCTAACCACTGTTTCCTAATTCATTCTAAAGATTTGCTTTATGCTAACTCAAACCCAAGAATTATACCAGTAGTGAAAATGAAATTATTACAGATACTATAATTTTAATTCATATGCTTCTGGTTCAGTGGAAATTTTCATCATCCTAAAATGCCCGACTATAATGGGAAATGACTGCATAATTTTTCCTTAAAATCTCTTCTCAGTTCATTGGACACATATAGCTTCATCTTTCTATGCTCATTTTGGAGTACTTCTGAAAAAGTCACACAGAAATTCATACTGAGTTGGAAAATGTCAATATACATTTAATTTTATGCTTGACAATTGATAGACAGATTCCTTCATTTGATTTCTTCATTTTATTTCTTTACAGTGGAGGCTTTTGCTCAGATTAATATGCAGACCTCCATTAAACAGACCAGCCCTTTGAGACTTTGTGATAAAGGTGCATTTGGGTTCTAAATTCTCTGTTCCCTTTGAGTCATCAGATGATTTCCTGTCTTGTCTTCTTTACAAACCATCACAGCACTCTTCTGGCATGGCTTAGGAGACATGTTTCAAAATGATGTTGAATTGGGTCCGTTACCACTCCCCCCAATTTCCCTTTTTCTACTAATTGTTAATTTTTTTTTTAAAGTTTTGGGCATTTTGGGTTTTCTTTTTTTCCTCAAAAAGGGCCTTTTAAAAACCAGTTTTAACCAAAAAGGGGCAAAATAAATTAAAGTTTCCTAGTATAAAATACAATTTTTAAAGGGCTTAAGAAATTAAAAGAAAAAAGCGTTTAAATTGGGGTTTTAAAACAAAAACACTGCGTTAGGGATAAATTTTTTAAAGTGTTAGATTTTCCCCGCAAAAAATACCAAAAAATTATTTTAGCGGGGGTGAAGAAGGAATTAAAGGAAAGTTTAAAGAGTTTTGGGGGAATTTTAAGTTTTTTTAAATAAAAAAGCCGGCCAAATTTTGAAAGTGAGGGAAAAAAAAAGAAATTGAAGTGCTTAGTTTCCAACAAGGGGGTACAATTGAAATTTTAATTTTAATTTGTCTGGGAGTGACAGGCCTGGTTTTTACCGAAAGGGAAAGGGAGTTTTTGGGGGAAAAGGGGGTTGGGTTTTTTGAAAAATAAAGATTAAAAAAATTTTTTTTTTTTTCCCCCAAGAATTGGGGATTGAAGGGGAAGAAAAAAGGAAAAATTGAGCTTTTTTTGTTTTTTATGGTTTACCCCCTTTAAACCCCCCTTTTTTACAATTTTGGAAAACATTTAACCTTATTCCCCTTTTGGGGGAAAATTCCCCCCATTTTAGGGATTTTTTTTTTTTTTCGGGAAAAAAAAGATTGCCCAGGGGGAAATTTTTTTAAAAAAGACTAAAACCCTTGGAAAAAAGGGTTTTTGGGGGAAAAAGAATTAAAATTTTTAAAATTCTTTTTTAAACCGGTTAAAGGTAAAAAAACTTTTTTTTTTTTTTTCCCCACAAAAATTTTTTTTTTTTTTAAGGGGGAAAAAAAATGGTTTTGTATAACTTGTAATTTGGTTTAAGTACCCCTCCGGTCCCCCCCCCACCCCCCCTTCCCCCCTTTTGGGTTTGGCAACCAATTTCCTGATCCCCCCATTTTTTTTAAAGTAATTTTTTCATGCTTTCTAGCCCCCAAAATTTAAGAGTCCAAAATTTTTAAAAATTTTGAGTTCTTTTTTCGATAAGGGTTTTTTTCCCCTTTTTTAAAATTAAAGAACGTAAGGAGGTTTTCCCTCTGAAAGGGGAGAAATCTCATTAGAACTTTCAAAAAAAGGGGAAATTTTAATTTAAATTTTAAATTCCTTATTTTTCCAAATCTTTGTTCCTGGGGTTTTAAAAATTTTATGAAAGGGGGTTTTTTTTTTCTTTTTATTTATCCGAAACCAAAATTTTTATTTTTTTTTTTTTTTTTTTTTTTTTTTTATTATTTGGAGGCTAATTACTTTACACATTCATTGTTTTTTGATACATTAATGATTCCCCGGGATTTACATGTATTCCCCACCCGCCCCCCCTCCACCCCCTCTCCCCCATCCCTCTGGTTCTTCCCAGGCACCGGGCCCGACATTGTCTCATGTCCCCAACCTGTTTTTACGTTTCCCCTAAAATTTACATGTTTCAATGCTGTTTCCCCTAAAACATCCCACCCTCCCCTTCTCCCAAGTCCACAAGTCTGTTCCATACATTTTGGTCTCTTTTTTTTTTTTGCATATAGGGTTATTTCCATCTTTCTAAAATCCTATAATGTGTTAGTAAATTGTAAGGGTCTTTATCTTTCTGGCTTACTTCCTCGAAATAAGGGGCTCCTTTCATCCCTCTCTTTAAAAACTGATTAAAATGAATTCTTTTTAATGGCTAAAATATTCCATGGTGTATATGTACCACAGTCCTCACCATTCGTCTCTGAGGGCATCTGGTTCTTCCATTCCGGGGCTTTTAAAAAACAGTGCTGCATGAACTTTGGGGGTCCTTCTCTTTCGATCTTTCCTGGGGTATCCCCAAAAAGGGGGGATTGCTGGGTCTATGCGTTCTATTTCCATTTTTTAAAAAATCCCCACACTTTTTTCCCCCATAGTGGCTGTACTAATTTGCTTCCCACCAACATGTAAGAGGGTTCCTTTTCTCCACACCCCCTCCGTTTATTGCGTAGCCCTTTTGGATACAGCCATCCGACTGGTGTAATGGTACCATTGGGGGTTTTTGTTTGCATTTCTTTTAAAATGATGAGTTGACCTTTTCATTTTTTTTTGCCACCCGATGTTTCCCCTTGGAGAAATTCGTTAGTTTTTTGGCCCATTTTTTATTGGTCATTTTTTTTCTGGATTGAGTGGGGGGAGTTCTTGTAATTTTTGAGATTAACCCTTTTGTCTGTTGCTTCATTTGCATTTTTTTCCCAATCTGGGGGTTTCTTTTCACCTTTGCTTATAGTTTCCTTTGTTGTGCAAAAGCTTTTAAGTTTTATTAGGTCCCTTTTGTTTTTTTTGCTTTTTTTCAAAAATCGGGATTGGGTCATGGGGTCCTGCTGGATTTTTATTTTCGGGAGAGGTTTTCCCTATGTTCCCTCTAGGGTTTTATATTTCTGGTTTTTACATTTAGATTTTTAAACCCTTTTGATTTTTTTTTGTGTATGGGTTTAAAGTTTCTATTTTCTTCTTTTACAGGGGTTTGACCATTTTCCCACAATTGTTAAAGAGTTGTTTTTTTTTCCATTTTTAATCCTTCCCCCTTTGTCGAAAAAGGTACCAAGGTTCTGGTTTTATCTCGGGGTTTTCTATTCTTTTTCCATTGATCTAATTTCTGTTTTTTTCCTACCATACTGTCTTGATGACGGGCTTGTATTAAAGTCTGAAGTCAGGCGGGTTTATTCCTCCGTTCCATTTTCTTTCTAAAGGTTTACTTTGCTGTTCGGGTTTTTTTGTTTTCCATACAAATTTGAAATTATTTGTTTAGTTCTGGAAAAATACCCTTGGGTAGTGTAGGGATTGCATTGAATCTTAGATTGCTTTGGGTGATGGCCATTTTGACAATATTGTTTTCCCAATCCATAACAGGGGTATATTTTCCCCATCGTTTGTGCCCTTTGTTTTTCACCGTTTTTATGTTTTCTATGTTAGGTCTTTTGTTTTTTTGGGTAGATATACCTCCAAGTATTTATTCTTTTTGTTGCAATGGTGAATGGTATGTTTCCCTTTAATTTCTCTTTCTTTTCTCATTTTTTGTGTATAGGTTTCCAGAGATTTCTGTGTTTTTAATTTTATATCCTGCACTTTACTGTATTCTTGATTTGCTCTATTTAAATTTTTTGGTAAGTCTTTGGGGTTTTCTTGAAGATCATGTCATCTGCAAACAGGAGAGTTTCACTTTTCTTTTCCTTTGGTTTCCCTTTTACTTTTTTTTCTGCCCTTTTTCTGGGGCCAACACTTAAAAAAAATTTTTTAATGTAGTGGTGAGAGGGGCACCCTTGTCTTGCCCTGATTTAGGGAAATGTTTCATTTTTTTCACCATTGGGGGGTATGCTTGCTGGGGTTTTCTATATGCTTTTATTATTTTAGGTATTTTCCTTCTATTCCCTTTTTGGAGATTTTAATCAAAATGGATGTTAATTTTGTAAAAAGGTTTTTCTGCATCTATGAAAAAACTTTGGGTTTTTTATCTTTCAATTTGTTAATGGGGTGTATTACATTGATTGATTTGGGATTTTAAAAGAATCCTTGCATTCCTGGTAAACCACGGTCAGGTGTAGATTTTTTAATATGTTGTTGGTTCTGTTTGCTAAATTTTTTGTTAATTTTGGCACTTGTATCATGATATTGGCCTGTAGTTCTTTTTTTTGGTTCATTTTTGTCTTTTTTGGAATTGGGGTGATGGTGGCCTCATAGAAGGTTTGGGAAAGTTTATTTCTTCTGCATTTTCTGGAAATTTGAGTAAAATTTTACTCTTCCCAAAATTTTTTGGGAAAAAATTTTCAGCGGGAAAACCATCGGGCCCGGGGGCTTTTGTTTTGGGGAAAAGATTTCTGATTACAGTTTCGATTCCTTGTTGGATGGTTTGTTAAGATTTCTTTTTCCCTCCTTTCATTTTTGGAAATTACCTTTCCAAGAATTTGGGTCCATTTTTTCCCCAAGTTTCCTTTTTATTGCAAAAGGGCGCTGGAGTAGCTCTTATACTTTGTTTTAGGTTGTCGTTTATCTCTCCATTTTGTTTCTAATTTTTTAATTTTTCTTCCCCTTTTTTTCTTAATGAGTCTTGCTAATGGTTTTTTTCAATTTTTTTTTTTTTTTCAAAAACCAGCTTTTAGCTTTGTTGATTTTTGCTATGGCTCTTTTTTTCCCTTTTTCATTTTTTTCTCCCAATTTTTTAAAATTTCTTTCTTCTACTAAACCCTGGGGGTTCTTCTTTTTCTTCTCATTCTTTAGGGGGGGGAGTTATTATTTTTTTTACTTTTTTCTTGTTTTTGAGGAGGGCCTGTAATGCTATGAATCTTCCCCTTTCCTGTTTCACAGTGTCCCATAGGTTTTGGGTTGTTGTGTTTTCATTTTCATTCATTTCTATGCATATTTTGATTTCTTTTTTGATTTCTTCTATGATTTGTTGGTTATTCAGAAGCGTGTTGTTTAGCCTCCATATGTTTGAATTTTTAATAATTTTTTTCCTGTAATTGAGATCTAATCTTACTGCACTGTGGTCAGAAAAGATGACTGGAATGATTTCAATCTTTTTGAATTTACCAAGACTAGATTAATGGCCCAGGATGTGATCTATTCTGGAGAAGGTTCCGTGTGCACTTGAGAAAAAGGTGAAGTTGATTGTTTTGGGGTGAAACGTCCTATAGATGTCAATTA
Organism: Odocoileus virginianus; assembly: GCF_023699985.2. Classification (NCBI taxonomy): domain Eukaryota; kingdom Metazoa; phylum Chordata; class Mammalia; order Artiodactyla; family Cervidae; genus Odocoileus; species Odocoileus virginianus. The sequence goes on from NC_069683.1 coordinate 70,584,199, forward strand.
GGTCTAGCTGGTCATTGTGTCCGTTAAAGTTTGTGTTTCCTTGTTCATTTTCTGTTTAGTTGATCTATCCATAGTTGTGAGAGGGGTATTAAAGTCTCCTACTATTATTGTGTTACTATTAATTTTCCTCTTTCATACTCGTTAGCGTTTGCCTTACATATTGCGGTGCTCCTATGTTGGGTGCATATATATTTATAATTGTTATATCTTCTTCTTGGATTGATCCTTTGATCATTATGTAGTGTCCATCTTTGTCTCTTTTCACAGCCTTTATTTGAAAGTCTATTTTATCTGATATGAGTATTGTGACTCCTGCTTTCTTTTGGTCTCCGTTTGCGTGGAATATTTTTTTCCAGCCCTTCACTTTTAGTCTGTATGTGTCCCTTGCTTTGAGGTGGGTCTCTTGTAGACAGCATATATAGGGGTCTTGCTTTTGTATCCATTCAGCCAGCCTTTGTCTTTTGGTTGGGGCATTCAACCCATTTACATTTAAGGTAATTATTGATAGGTATAGTCCCGTTGCCATTTATTTTGTTGTTTGGGGTTCACGTTTATACCACCTTTCTGCGTTTCCTGTCTAGAGAAGATCCTTTAGTATTTGTTGAAGAGCTGGTTTGGTGGTGCTGAATTCTCTCAGCTTTTGCTTGTCTGTAAAGCTTTTGAGTTCTCCTTCATATCTGAATGAGATCCTTGCTGGGTAGAGTAATCTAGGTTGTAGGTTATTCTCTTTCATTACTTTAAGTATGTCCTGCCATTCCCTTCTGGCCTGAAGGGTTTCTATTGATAGATCAGCTGTTATCCTTATGGGAATCCCTTTGTTTGTTATTTGTTGTTTCTCCCTTGCTGCTTTTAATATTTGTTCTTTGTGTTTGATCTTTGTTAATTTGATTAATATGTGTCTTGGGGTGTTTTGCCTTGGGTTTATCCTGTTTGGGACTCTCTGGGTTTCTTGGACTTGGTTGGCTATTTCCTTCCCCATTTTAGGGAAGTTTTCAGCTATTATCTCCTCGAGTAATTTCTCATGGCCTTTCTTTTTGTCTTCTTCTTCTGGGACTCCTATGATTCGAATGTTGGGGCATTTCACATTGTCCCAGAGGTCCCTGAGGTTGTCCTCATTTCTTTTGATTCTTTTTTCTTTTTTCCTCTCAGCTTCATTTATTTCCACCGTTTTATCTTCTAACTCACTTATCCTATCTTCTGTCTCTGTTATTCTACTCATGGTTCCCTACAGAGTGTTTTTGATCTCATTTATTTCATTATTAATTTTTAATTGACTTTTTTTTATTTCTTCTAGGTCCTTGTTAAACCTTTCTTGCATCTTCTCAATCTTTGTCTCCAGGCTATTTATTTGCAACTCCATTTTGTTTTCAAGATTTTGGATCATTTTTATTATCATTATTCTAAATTCTTTTTCAGGTACATTCCCTATTTCCTCCTCTTTTGTTTGACTTGGTGGGCTTTTTTCATGTTCCTTTACCTGTTGGGTATTTCTCTGCCTTTTCATCTTGTTTAGATTGCTGTGTCTGGAGTGGGCTTTCTATATTCTTGTGGTCTGTGGTTCCTTTTTATTGTGGAGGTTTCACCCAGTGGGTGGGGTTGGACGATTGGTTTGTCAAGGTTTCTTGGTTAGGGAAGCTTGTGTCAGCGTTCTGGTGAGTGGAATTGGATTTCTTCTCTCTGGAGTGCAGTGGAGTGTCCAGTAATGAGTTTTGCGATGGGTCTTTGTGTTAGGTGTGACTTTGGACAGCCTGTATGTTGACACTCAGGTCTATGTTCCTGCGTTGCTAAAGAATTTGCGTGGTATGTCTTGTACTAGAGCTTATTGGCTCTTGGGTGGTGGTTGGTTTTAGTGTAGGTATGGAGGCTTTTGGATGTTCTCTTATTCCTTAATGTTCCGTGTAGTCAGGAGTTTTCTGGTTTTCTCAGGTTTTGGGCTTAAGTCTCCTGCCTCTGGATTTCAGTTTTATTCTTCCAATAGTCTCAAGGCTTCTCCAACTATACAGCACTGATAATAAAACTTCTAGGTTAATGGTGAAAAGATTCTCCACTGTGAGAGACAACCAGAGAGATTCACAGAGTTACATGAAGAATAGGAGAGGGAGGAAGGAGATAGAGGTGAGCAGGAGGAGAAAAAGGGGACTCAAGAGGAGAGAGACAGATCTACACAGTTATCTGTTCCCAAAGTGTTCTCTGTAGCCCAGACACCCACAAAGATTCACAGAATTGGATTGGGAAGAGAAGGGGAAAGGAGGAAATAGAGGTGTTCTGAGGTAGGAAACAGAGAGTCAAAAGTGGGAGAGTAATCACCACACTCCTGTATAGAAATGGGAACTGAATATTGGATTCTTAAATGTCCAAAATTTATATCACATACTGAAAAACAAAGATTAAAAATCTAGTGTAGAGGTTAGACTCTTTGAAATACAATATTTAAAAACAAATACAAAAACACACAAAAAATTAGAAATGTATATGAAGTTTGGTTTAAAAATAGGGTTTCTCTCTCTCTCTCTCTTTTTTTTTTTTTTTTTTTGGCAAGGTTATAGTGAAATGAAAATGAAAATTAAGGAATAATAGAAGAGTATTAGAGGACTTTAAAAGGAAATAGAAGAGAAAAACAAGAAAAAGAAAAAAAAAATTATTTTTCCTAATTAAAAAAATCGTAAAAATATATGAAAATGAAAGTTGAGGAGTAACGGGGGAGTAATAGGGAATTTTAAAAGAAAACAAAAGAGAAAAAAAAAAAGGAAAGAAAAAAAAAATTTTTTTTTCTAATTAAAAAAATCGTATAAATATATGAAAATGAAAGTTGAGGAGTAATGGGGGAGTAATAGGGAATTTTAGAAGAAAATAAAAGAGAAAAAATAAAAAATAAAAGAAAGGGAAAGAAAAAAAAATTTTTTTTAATTTTATAAATTAAAAAAAAAAAATACATATATATCTAGGAATTCCTCTGGAGTTGTTGCGGTTAGTGTAGGTTTAGTTCAATTTCAGATAGCTCCTCTTTCCAGCCTACATTTCTAGATATCTATAGGCCCCTTCCGGTGTAGTCGGTGTTACCTTCAGGGATTTTAATCTGTTGCACCGGTCCTTTCTGAAGCGGTTCCCTTTTGTTTATTTTGGCTTCTCTTCGGTGTCTAATTTCCGCCCTGACACAGGCGGGCGGAGGTGATCTCTTATTTAGGTTCGCTAGTTCAGTTTAGCCCTGCTACGGGGAGGGCGGGGCGCTGCAGACAGATACCGCTCCGTGTGGATAGTACTCACCGGCCACACTGGGTTTGCCCCGCTCACGGGTGTCAGTGCTTTCCCCGTCTACACTGCTCAGGCTCCCGGCTGCTCTATATGGAGCGGGCCCGGCGTTGAGTGCGGTTCCAATTTTCTGGTACTCCACAAAAGCGCAGATTCGGTTGCGCCTGCGTTTTGTGCCTTTCCTGGCCTGAGCGGCCCAGGCAGCCAGAGGCTTGGGCGCCCTCTCTCCCGGTACGGCGTGCTTTTCCCCTCCGCGACCCAGTCGGGTCTCAGGAAGTCTTTAGATAGGAACCGGGGGCCTGTTTGCAGTGTGGGAGGGGGTGGCTTCCCAGGGGTGAGTTTGCCCTTTTCCCCTTCCCCCTGCCTCCTACCTCCAGCGGGGACGGGCCGGCTCTTTTCTGGACTTTCTCAGTCCCTTTGTTTTGCGAACCGCAGGCAGTGTGTTCCGGCCGGTTAATTTTGTCCCATCGTTTAAAAAAAGCTCCCTCCGATTGCTCTCAGGGTCTTCATGCCGGTCCTTACCCTAAGCAATGCCGCCCCCGCTTGTTGCTGGCGGGTACGGGCGTCTGGGGTACTTTTCTGCTGGGAGTTGCTTTTAGGCACGTAATCTGTGGGCCTTATTTAATTTTTCCTCCCAGTTAGATTGCCGAAAACTTCCCCCAGTCCCGCCAGTGCGAGGGTTTCCTGGTGATTGGAAACTTCCTCCTTTAAGACTCCCTTCCCGGGACGGGTCACCGTCCGTAGCTCTTTTGTCTCCCTTTTTATCTTTTGTATTTTGTCCTACCTCCGTTTGAAGACAATGGGCTGCTTTTCTGGGCGCCTGATGTCCTCTGCTAGCGATCAGAAGTTGTTTTGTGAAATTTGCTCAGCGTTCAAATGTTCTTTCGATGAATTTGTAGGGGAGAAAGTGGTCTCCCCGTCCTATTCCTCCACCATCTTGGCTCCTCCCTACAAATGAGAAAGTTTTAAATGCATCACCCATGGCTTTCTTGGTGATAATAAAAAACATAATAATTTGCCCTGAAAATGTTCCAAGTTTATCCTTTCTTATTATCATTAGCGCCTCAATTTCAGTAGATACCTTTTTTTTCCCCCACAGAGAAAATCAAGAAGTATCTGAATTCTGCATGCACTTTCACCACTTTCATGCATTATATTATACAATATCACTGCATTTTATTGATTCTCTTCACCCTTAATTCTGTGACAATGGTATTCATCTCTCTTCTCATATAAATCCAATCTCTTTATTGACCTTGCTCCTTCTTTCCATCTCCTGTGAGACATCTTGCTCCATCAATTTCTCCTACTCTTGCATCTTTAATTTCTTTATTTTATCTTTCTGTTCTCATATGTTTGCTTACCTCTCTGCAAACATGTTTTTGCTTCCCTGGTGGCTCAAGTGATAAAAAGTTTGCCTGCGATGTGGGTAACCTGGATTTGATCCCTGGGTTCAGAGATCCTCTGGGAAAGGGCACAGCTACCCGCTCCAGTGTTCTGGCCTAGAGAAGTCCATGGACTGTATAGTCCATGGGGTCACAAAGAGTGACTTTCACTACAAACATTTTAACTAAAACCATTATTTTTTATTAACAATCTTTGTAATTCTATATTATTTTCATTTTTTTGAACTCAAATATCGCTTCCCTGGTGGCTCAGAGGTTAAAGCATCCACTACAATGTGGGAGACCTGGGTTTGATCCCTGGGTCAGGAAGATCCCTTGGAGAAGGAAATGGCAACCCACTCCAGTATTTTTGCCTAGAGAATCCCATGGATGGAGGAGCCTGGTAGGCTACAGTCCATGCGGTCACAAAGAGTCAGACACGACTGAGAGACTTCACTTTCACTTTCAATTTTCATCTTGATCATAACTCTAAGCAGCACTTTCTCAATCATTCAATTCAAATGCTGTCATTGAAATTTCCTTCCTGATCTCTCTTTATAATTTGACAGTCTTGGTCCTGTTTGTCTTATTGAAACTCTTCCATTCTTTGAAGTCTATGTTCTTCTACACATTACTTTGCTTTAGTTCCTTTTCAAATAATTTAAGATTTCAACTTAAGCATTATGTATTTTTTTTTCTTTACTCTTTTAGTACTTTTCTTTTTTTATTCTAATCTCACTGATTTGTATGGCTGTATTATTTAGGCTGAAACTCCAATACTTTGGCCACCTCATGCGAAGAGTTGACTCATTGGAAAAGACCCTGATGCTGGGAGGGATTGGGGGCAGGAGGAGAAGGGACAACAGAGGATGAGATGGCTGGATGGCATCACCGACTTGATGGACATGGGTTTGAGTAAACTCCGGGAGTTGGTGATGGACAGGGAGGCCTGGTGTGCTGCGATTCATGGGGTCGCAAAGAGCTGGACACGACTGAGCAACTGAACTGAGCCGAACTGAAGTATTATTTTCATTTCAAATGACTCTCAAATGTAAAATTTCTATTGGTTATCTCTACTTGTATGTCATTCAGGTATCTCAGACTTATTTGCATAAATACCAATATCATCTTAATTTTATTTTGCTCACTCAAATCCTGACTGAGCTTTCTTTCTGCCTTCTGCTTTTATACAGATGTTGCCATTACTCTCCAAATAACTTGGATTTAAAATTTGGAGGCAACTTTAGGCCCTCTCAGGACTTCAACACCTGTTTCTATATGTCTCCAGTACCTTCAAATCTTACCTTGGTAGCATCCTTCATGTATTTTCTCTCCTTTAAACATCATGGCCACCACTCTATTTCATACTCTAGTTGAGAAACTTGTGGCTTGCACAATTTTGAGTGTGTCATTCACAAAGAATATGTTATGAATAATATTCCCTGGTGTTTTGTACTACAAAATCTGCAGAAATATGCACAACTTTCCTGTAAATCCTAACTACCTAAACCATTGATGTAGACTCATAGCCAGTCTTCTAACTTGTAGTTTTCTACTGGATTAAACCACACTGCAAATGATCTTCCCTAAAGTTTAGTTCAGTCATACAATTATCGTACTTGAAATTCCTAAATGATTTTTTTTTTTTTTTACATCTTACTGAACAGAGCATCGACTCTAGTGTTGTAATAAAATTCTTTGTCAAAATTCCCCCAATAAATATTCAAGACACAAAAATGTGTCTTGTGATTTCTTAAAACTATTTTTTTTTTAAATTTTGCCAAGAATTGCTTAAAATATGTTTTCTATTTAAGACACAAGCTGAAACTAATTTAATCACAGGACTATCTCAGGTGTCAAAAGAAATGTAAAAACAAACAAGCAAGCAAACAAACAAAACACAGCACAAAACAGAAACAATAGTTCAAATGGTATAGAATCTGGCTGCAATGCTGGAGACCTGTGTTCATTCTGTGGGTCAGGAAGATCCCCTGGAGAAGGGCATGGCAAACTTTTCCAGTATTCTTGCTTGGAAAATTCCATGGACAGAGGAGGCTGGTGGACACAGCCCATGGTGTTGGAAAGATCGGACACAACTGAGCGACTAACACACAGACACACATAAAATTTGGGAACTAGTTCAGCTCTTCAGGTTCATTGCCAGCAATTTTTTTATGCGTTTCTAGTTAAAAACTATTTATGTTAAAAAAAATTCATGATTCTTGTAAAAGACGGTAAGGAAGTTTTTATTCAGGGGAATGACTACAGTGGGGTTTTGCAGTAAGGGAGAGAGATCAGGCTCAACTCCAAATATAAGGGCAAACAAAAAAAGAAAACTACAGGCCAATAACACTGATGAACATAGATGCAAAAATCTTTAATAAAATTCTAGCAAACAGAATCCAACAACATATTTTAAAAAATCATACACCATGACCAAGTGGGATTTATCCCAGGAATGCAAGGATTCTTTAATATCTGCAAATCAATCAATGTAATATACCACATTAACAAATTGAAAGATAAAAACCATATGATTATCTCAGTAGATGCAGAGAAAGCCTTTAACAAAACTCAACACTCATTTATGATTAAAACTCTCCAGAAAGCAGGAATAGAAGGTACATACCTCAACATAATAAAAGCTATATATGACAAACCCACAGCAAGCATCATCGTCAATGGTGAAAAAGTGAAAGCATTTCCCCTAAAATCAGAAAGAAGACAAGGATGACCACTCTCACCACTGCTATTCAACATAGTTTTGGATGTTTTGGCCACAGCAATCAGAGCAGAAAAAGAAGTAAAAGGAATCCAGATAGGAAAAGAAGAAGTGAAACTCTTGCTGTTTGCAGACGACATGATCCTCTACATAGAAAACCCTAAAGAATCTACCAGAAAATTACTAGAGCTAATCAGTGAATATAGTAAAATTGCAGGATATAAAATTAACACACAGAAATCCCTTGCATTCCTATACACTAACAATGAGAAAACAGAAAGAGAAATTAAGGAAACGATACCATTCACCATTGCAACAAAAAGAATAAAATACTTAGGAGTATATCTACCTAAAGAAATAAAAGACCTATACATAGAAAACTATAAAACACTGATGAAAATCAAAGAGGACACAAACAGATGGAGAAACATACCGTGTTCATGGATTGGAAGAATCAATATTGTCAATGGCTATACTACCCAAAGCAATCTATAGATTCAATGCAATCCCTATTAAGTTACCAACGGTATTTTTCACAGAACTAGAACAAATAATTTCAAGATTTGTATGGAAATGCCAAAAGCCTTGAATAGCCAAAGTAATCTTGAAAAAGAAGAATGGAACTGGAGGAATCAACCTGCCTGACTTCAGACTATACTACAAAACCACAGTCATCAAGACAGTATGGTACTGGCACAAAGACAGAAATATAGATCAATGGAACAGAATAGAAAGCTCAGAGATAAATCCACAAACCTATGGACACCTTATTTTCGACAAAGGAGGCAAGGATATACAATGGAAAAAAGACAACCTCTTTAACAAGTGGTGCTGGGAAAACTGGTCAACCACCTGTAAAAGAATGAAACTAGAACACTTTCTAACACCATACACAAAAATAAACTCAAAATGGATTAAAGATCTAAATGTAAGAACAGAAACTATAAAACTCCTAGAGGAGAACATAGGCAAAACACTCTCCGACATGAGTCACAGCAGGATCCTCTATGACCCACATCCCAGAATATTGGAAATAAAAGCAAAAATAAACAAATTGGATCTAATGAAACTTAAAAGCTTTTGCACAACAAAGGAAACTATAAGCAAGGTGAAAAGACAGCCCTCAGATTGGGAGAAAATAATAGCAAATGAAGCAACAGACAAAGGATTAATCTCAAAAATATACAGGCAACTCCTGCAGCTCAATTCCAGAAAAATAAATGGCTCAATCAAAAGATGGGCCAAAGAACTAAACAGACATTTCTCCAAGGAAGACACACAGATGGCTAACAAACACAAAAGATGCTCAACATCACCCGTTATCAGAGAAGTGCAAATCAAAACCACAATGAGGTACCATTACACGCCAGTCAGGATGGCTGCTATCCAAAAGTCTACAAGCAATAAATGCTGGAGAGGGTATGGAGAAAAGGGAACCCTTTTACACTGTTGGTGGGAATGCAAACTAGTACAGCCACTATGAAGAACAGTGTGGAGATTTCTTAAAAACCTGGAAATAGAACTGCCATATGACCTGCAATCCCACTTCTGGGCATACACACTGAGGAAACCAGACCTGAAAGAGACACGTGCACCCCAATGTTCATCACAGCACTATTTATAATAGCCAGGACATGGAAGCAACCTAGATGTCCATCAGCAGACGAATGGATAAGGAAGCTGTGGTACATATACGCCATGGAATATTACTCAGCCATTAAAAAGAATTCCTTTGAATCAGTTCTAATGAGATGGGTGAAACTGGAGCCCATTATACAGAGCAAAGTAAGCCAGAAAGATAAAGAACATTACAGCATACTAACACATATATATGGAATTTAGAAAGATGGTAATGATAACCCTATATGCAAAACAGAAAAAGAGACACAGATGTATAGAACAGACTTTTGGACTCTGTGGGAGAAGGCGAGGGTTGGATGTTTTGAGAAAACAGCATCAAAACATGTACATAATCTAGGGTGAAACAGATCACCAGCCCAGGCTGGATGCATGAGACAAGTGCTCTGGGCTGGTGCGCTGGGAAGACCCATAGGAATCGGATGGAGAGGGAGGTGGGAAGGGGGATGGAGATGGGGAATACATGTAACTCCATGGCTGATTCATGTCAATGTATGACAAAACCCACTACAATATTGTAAAGTAATTAGCCTCCAACTAATAAAAATAAATGAAAAAAAAAATATAAGGGCAAGTGAAGATTTGTAGCCAAGGCATAGAGTGGAAGTCAGTGGATAGATATTATTAGAAGGGACATCATGACTAAGGGAATTCTTGACCAATTCAACAAAATTCTTTCTGAAGGCAGGCCAGGGTGATAACATTTTCAGGGAAGTAGACGAGGAATTTAATTAGATATCAAGGTTGGATAATTTTTGCTAGAGAGATCCTGCAGTATTATTAAAACTGGACTAAACTGTCCAGGACAGAGCCGAAGTTTGGGTCTTTGAAGGTTTAGAGAAGGTTGACTATGGTTGTGTTGAGAGTCTTTGTTACTCTCTAAAAGTTAAACTTGACTTGGTTATCAGCAAATCCCAGTATCAGTCCATCTCTATTAAAAAATACTACAGTCTGAGAAGAAAGAATCTGATTGGTCTAGTTCAACTCAGTATCCATCTCAGATAGGTCAGCAGGGCAAAATACCCAAATTCAAAGACGAGTACCCCATGTGCACTGGAGCAATAGGGGAAATAAAGGTTTTGTTAATGCTAATTCCCCATGGAATATCTCCCCCATGTGGTGATGGCTGTTACAATCCCTCAGTATTTTAGGGTAACTTGGCAGTCATTTCCTTCATTGAAACTTTTATTGATCCTCTTAAGAGATTGTGACCCTCTTTCCTCTAAGACTGAAATATAAACGTATTTTGACATACATTATATTTACTTATTTTTTGTTAATTTATTTATTTTTTATTGAAGGATATTGCTTTACAGAATTTCTTTGTTTTCTGTCAAACCTCAACATGAATCAGCCATAAGTATGCATATATTCCCTCCATTTGAACCTCCCTCCCATATCCCTCTCAACCCCAACCCCCTAGGTTGATACAGGGCCTCTGATTGAGTCTCCTGAGACACACAGAAAATTCCCATTGGCTATCTATTTTATCTATATGGCAATGGAAATTTCCATGTTACTCTTTCCTTACATCTCGCCCTCTCCTCACCTCTCCCCATGTCCATAAGTCTATTCTCTATGTCTAATTCTCCATTGCTGCCCTGTAAATTCTTCAGAACCATTTTTCTAGATTCCATATATATGTATTAGAATACAATATTTATCTTTCGATTTCTGACTCACTTCACTCTGTTGAATAGATTCTAGGTTCATTCACTTCATCAGAACTTACTCAAATGTGTTCCCTTTTATGGCTGTGTAATATTCCATTGTGCATGTATACCACTACTTCTTTATGCATTCACCTGTCGATAGGCATCTAGGTTGCTTCTACTGTTCTCCAGTATTCTTGCCTGGAGAACCCCCCTGACAGAGAAGCCTGGCAGGCCACAGTCTACAGGACAGTAAAGAGTCGGACATGGCCAAAGTGACATAGATGCATATAGATGTGCACATAGATGCATAGGTGCAAGACTTTTTTCGCCTGTGGCAGCTTTGCCCCAGTGAGAGTTCAGCGTGAAGGTACTGCTTAGCTGGTGGGGGCACTGGTGGTGCCAAGTGTGCAGGGACACGGACTACCTCCACTCCAGGAGTTATGGCCCTATCAGAGTCTTTTTTTTAGTCTCTTGTAGCTGGCAATCAGAAGGCCTCTTTGGCCCATCTGTCTCCATAGCTCCCCCAGTTCAGGCACTTAGAAGGCTTCCTTGCCTGGTATCCTTCTCTGTTGATTGGTGTAACAGGCACTTAAAGGAGCATCCTGGGTGGGGTCCTACTGTGTGGTTCAGGGCATCAGGCATTTGATGGGCCAGCCTCTCTATTGTTCAGCTGCTGATGCTGGTATGGGGGAGAGAGAGACTATGGTGATGGCTCCAACCCTTACCCATGGACTCAGCAGTATCACCTTGCTTCCATGGCTTCCTGGCTTTCCTCCAAGCATTTCCCACCACAATCTCCTCCCTCACATCCCCTGGATCCATCTATCCAGTCAAGAGCAGCCTTTGCCCTGGGATTGGTCCACAATTCCTTAATTCCAGCTCCCAGCCACAGTGCCGTCTAGGGTACCTACAGCTGCAGCAAGGACTATCTGATTCTCATTCCATTTAGGCTGCCACAGATCAGGTTTCTCACTCTCAGCCTTAAATGTTTCTCCTCTAACCTATACAATTGCCCCAATGTCAGGATTGGACCCCTGCTTCAGTTCCCCCACCTGCTGAGGGTATGTCCAGTCCTACTAACACTCCTGTTTTCCCCCCAAATTCCTTCATCCTACTAAGTTTTGTGTGGTTCTATATATTCTTTTCTGCTGGTCAGGTACTCCTGCCCACTCTCAGCTGGTGTTCTGCATGCATGAATCTACTTACTTTTTATACGTTGTATTTGTATCAACAGTGCACAACCTCAATAGCTCAGTAGCTTTTACAGAGAGCATTCCACTGCCTTACTTGTCTTTGTCTATCCCTTTCACATGGCAGGGGCAATGATATTTGCCTCACAGTTAGTTCCCAGTAAGTGACTGCTAGAGTGAAATGAATTGAAATTATTTTATCTTGAGTTATTTCACCATGAGTCACTTAAAATTACAGAAGAAAAAATTCACCCTGGTCTTTAAGATCATTCTCTCCTACTCAATACAACTGTTCTTCCTCCTTATCCTGACAGCCTCCTACTCTGAGCACCTCTTATAAATTATTTGATGGTGAATTAGAAGATAATCTAGAGATCAAAAAAAAGAAAGAAAGAAAAAAAAAAGCTCCATCAGCATCCTTTAACATATCAGACTGGATTTTCTCTTTAAGTCTATCCCCAACATTTTCAATCCAGTGTAATTCTAAGATTGGACTCTTTAGATTATTGATATCTACTGTCTGATGTATAACATTTTGAGTTAAAACCAACTATATAATTATACTATATACTTATTCAAGAAAATGATTTGTATTTTTATGGGTGGGACTAATTACTTTTAGAATCCCAAGGTGCAATATTTCTGCCTGTTTTGTTGTTGTTGTTTATTTAATTTGCAAGTTTACATGCTTGACTAATGCTGTTCATATTTTGATGAGATTTAAATTAATTATACCTGTGCTGTGCTTTGCTTAGTTGCTCAGTCATGTCTGATTCTTTGTGACACTATGAAATACAGGCTGTCAAGCTCCTCTGGCCATGGGAAGTCTCCAGGCAAGAATACTGGAATGGGTTGTCGTGCCTTTCTCCAGAATTAAACCTGGTAAAGTCTTATTATGAAATACCCAGTTGCCTGGTTCTCTGAAATAGTTTCCACTAAGTTTCTCAGTCCAGATTAGGTGACAAGAAAAGAAAAAAGAGAAAGAAATAAAAATTAAACCTGAGTAAGACTAAATAACAAATTTGGTGTAGTGACACTTTAAAATTCGCCACAGAGTTGTCCAGGTGTAGTTAATAAAATGTATTATTGATATTGAATGAGATGATTGGATGGCATCACTGACCCAATGGGCATGAGTTTGAGTAAGATCTGAGAATTGGTGATGGACAGGAAGCCTGGTGTACTGCAGTCCATGCGGTTGCAAAGAGTTGGGCATGACTGAGTGATTAAACTGACTGATATTAGACTGTATGCTAATGTAAAAAGAAGTATTTAATGTTGGCTATTATGAACCATGATTTTTCTATGATTGCTGCTATGTATCAGTATTTAGGTAATGTCAAGTGGCACAAGAAAATCTGAGTATAAAATAGTCTAGTAGGCAGTTCACTCTCTATGTATAGTGAATTTATTCATTAAGTGTTTTGACATTAAATGATGCCATTTGTAAAGCTTCTGGAAACTTGAAGTTACTATGGAAACATATGATGGGGGAGACCTCAAGGGAGAACCCTCATAAATACAAGCTGTAAGATTTTCTTCTTTATCTCTCTTTTGTTTTATTCATCTTCTTAGATTTAAATCTGTCATTAATGTTCTGAAAATAAAATTTCCAAAGTGCTTTGCAGGGCTTATCTTTCTATCGCTACCCCAGCAATTTAAAATTGAGTAAACACCATCAGGCTCCATTCACTCATGCAAGGATTCATGATTCTAATTGCTGTTCTCTAAGTATTATATATTGTTTGCACAAAATAGCATTGCTTTGCCTTCAGATAATCAGTTCAATGACAGCTGCAATGAATCTTCCTCCTACTATTGAGTGTCAGGTGCATTTCACAGCTTCATTGTCTCCCTTTTGTGAAAACTAATTATCTGAGTCTTCTGAGCTTAATGTTTATGCTGAAGCATCTATATTCTGTAATACTGTAATTCAGGAAGGCACCTGGATTTCTTCTGATAAGGTTGTACCCCTGATTTCCTCTTGTATTATCACCTTTTCCCGTCCAATATCACAATCAAAGGAAGCAGGCTACTACCCATGTGCATTTTAAAGAAATACTAGTGAAGTGACAGATGAACTCCCCAAATGTAGTGGGTTAGCAAAATAGGCGTTTATTTCTCACCCTTATAAAAGCCAATATAGGAGATGTAAGAGACTCGGAAGCTCTCCTCCATGCAATTACGCAGAAATCCAAGCTCTTTCAGTCTTGCAATTATGTCATTAGAAAAAGAAAAGTGGCCATATTGTCTGGCATGTGGGATCTTAGTTCCCTGACCAGAGATCAAGCTCACACCCCTTGCAGTAGAAGCACAGAACCATTGAACTACCAAGGAAGTCCCTCCATCAACTTTAGCATGTGACTTCCAAGATTGCTGCGGTTTTCTTCATCTCAGTCATCCAAAAGGGAAAGAGCATAAAGACATACACTTGAAAGGCTTTTGTAGGCCAGAACAATAAAGGATACACACCAATTCTGCTTGCAATTCATTGATTAAAATTTAGTCACATGACTGCTTTTAAGAGAGGGTACTAATCTAGCTATATGTTTCAAGAGAAGAGGAAACAGTTTTGATGAACAGCTAGCCAGGCTCTACTAAGTGAAAGTTTCTTTAATGTGTTTATTTTTAATTGAAATATAGCTGATATACAATGGGTTAACTTCAGGTATAGTACATAATGATTTAACATCTTCATGCATCATGTAATCATCACCATGATAGGTCTAGTAATCATTTCTACATATATTATTACAATATTGTTACCATATCCATTATGAGGTATTATCAATACTGATTTGCTACATAATTGGTGGTTTCTTCCTCTTAAATCCCTTCAATAATCTTACCCATCCCCTGCCATCCTCCCTTTTGGAAACCAACCATTTATTCTCTGTGTGAATCTGTTTTTATTTTGTTTTAGATCTGTTGTTGTTGTTGTTGCTATTGAGATTCCTCCTATAAGTAATATCATATAGTGTTTGTCTTTCTCTGACATATTTCACTTAGTGTACTAGCCTCTAGACCCATACATATTATTGAGAATGGCAATATTTATTTAATGGCTGAGTAATAGTCCAGTGTGTGTGTGTGTGTGTGTGTGTGTGTGTGTGTATACCACATCTTTTTTGTCTACTTATTTATTGATGACCACTTAGGTAGCCTCTACATCTTGGCTAATGATGCAGTGAAACTTGATGTGCATATGTCTTTTCAAATTATTGTTTTCACTCACTTTGGGTAAACAATCAATTCTAAAACTGCTGGATTATATTTTCAGCTTTTAAAGAACCTATGTATGGTTTTCCTGTAGTGGCTTTACCAATTTAGAATCCCACCAATAGTGCAGGAGTGTTTTGTTTTTTTTCCCACATTCTCCCCAACATCTGTCATTTGCTATATTTTTTTTATAATAGCCATTCTGTCACATGTCAGGTGGTATCTTATTGTGGTTTTGATTTGTATTCCCCAATAATTAGTGATACTGACCATTTTTTAATGTCTCTGTTGGCCATTTGTGTGCCTTTGGAAAGATGTCTGTTTAGGATCTCTCCTCTTGTTTTAATCAGGTTGTTTGTTCCTTTGATGTTAAGTGGTAGGACTTCTCATATAATTGGAGATGAATTCCCTTTTGGGTATATCATTTGCAAATATCTTATCCCATATAGCACCTTCCTTTTAAATTTGTTGAAATTTTCCTTCACTCTGCAAAAATTTCTTAGTTTCATGTAGTCTTATTTACTTTTTCTTGCTGGAGAAGACATGAAAATATTGTTAAGATCTATGTTTAGCATGTGCTGCCTATATTTTCTTTCTTCCTTTTTTTTAAAGGAGTTTAATGGTTTCAGCTCTTACATTTAAGCTTTAAATCTATTTTGAGTCTATTTTTGAACACAAGATATGAAAGTAGTCCAGACTATTCTTTTGTATGTAACGGTTCAATTTCCCCAATAATATTTTCCTCATTTTATGCTCTTGTCTCATTTTTCATTCATTAATTGACATTATTTAGGTACTTTATTTTCTGAATTCTCTGTTCTGCACCATTGACCTATGTGTCTTTATTTGTGTTATGCGACACTGTTTTGATGACTGTAGTTTTATACTACTGTTTGAAATAGAAAAAAAAGCATGATACTCCTGATTCTGTTCTTCATACTCAAGATGGTTTTGGCTATTCAGAGTCTTTTAGTTTGACACAAGTTTTGGAAGTATTTGTTCTAGTTCTGTAAAAACTTCCATTGGTATTTTGATAGGATTGCATTGACTCTGTTGATTGCCTTAGATAGTATGGTCTTTTAAACAATACTGATTTTTCCATATGGTGTATCTTTCCACCCATTTGTGCTGTCTTCAAATTCTTTAATCAGCATATTATAGTTTTTGAAGTACAGGTCTTTTGTCTCCATTAGTAGATTTATTCCTAGATATTTTATTATATTTGATGTGATGGAAAACAGGATTATTTTCCAAATTTCTCTTCCTGACATTTTAGTCTTGGTGTATATTAATTTTATGTATTGCAAATTTACCATATTTGTTGATGAGTATTAGTTTCCTGGTGGTATTTTGAGGATTTTTTATGTGTAGTAGCAGGACATCTGCAAGCAGTGACAATTTTACTTCTTTCTTCCAATCGGCATTTTTTTTTTTCTTTTCCTTTTATGATTGTTCTGGCTAGAACTTCCAAAATTATGTTGAATAAAAGATGTGAAAATAGGCATCCTTGTCTTTTCCTTGATCGTAAAAGAAATGTTTTCAGATTTTCATCATTGAGTATGATGTTACTTGTGGTTTTATAATATATGGCCTGGTTAAAGAGAGAAGTTTATCAAGATCTATAAAATAAGACTCCTTGCTTGAGTCTTGATAGATATTTATAAATATTTTGCATCCTCTCTGTGAGAGCTGTATTTCTCGAGGGACTATTTTTGTGACTTGATGCACATGAGTTTAAGCACACTCCATCAGATAATAAAGGACACATCTCCCGTGTGTAGTACACATACAGCATGCTGTAGTTCATAGGACTGAAAAATGTCTGACATGACTTATCTACTGGACAACTGAGTGGCACAAATGGTAAAGAATCTGCCTGCCAATACTGGAGATGCAAGAGATGCAGGTTTGATTCCTGGGTTGGGAAGATCCCCTGGAGAAGGAAATGGCAATGTATTCTGGTATTCCTGCCTGGAAAATTCCATGGACAGAGGAACTTGACAGGCTATATAGTCCATGCAGTTGCAAAAAGTCAGACACAGCCCAGCATTCACACACACACACATACACACACACACACACACACATATAGCTTTTATATTAGTATAAATAAGGTTAATCAAAGTCCAATGGACTTTAAGAATCTATACTTAATAATATTATAGGTGTTATTTATTCTGAGAATAGATCAACATGGGTGTCAACCCCAATAGTGGCTATATTTTCTGCCACTTAAACCAGTTTTGACATATTGAGCACTTATACAGTTCTGGAAGCTGAAAGTCTAAGATCAGGTAGAGACTGTTTTGCTAGAGTCTCAGGGCTGTGAACTGGTGAGCTCCCTGTGTCCTCATACAGCTGCCCACACTCTCTATGTTGTCTGTGCTTTTCTCTCTCTTTTTATAAGGATACTAGTCAGGGTGGCCTCGTTTTACAGACCTTTGTTAAGGCCCTATTCTCCAAATACTGTCACATTCCAATGTACTAGGGTTTAGAACTTTATCATATAAATTATCAGGACAAAAATTCAGTCTATAACATAAGGCAATATATATCTTTGGAATCAAAATAAACTATTGAATATATTAAATAGATGCATTCTATGAAATGATGAAAGTAGAATTTGTTTGATTGAATCACAACTCTGACATTCAGATGCTCAACAGAAGTGAGAGCCCTTCAACCTCTCTCCTCTAATGGGTGTAAGAGACATGAAACACTTGCATGGTAAAAATGTGGATAACACATTGTTTAAAGAAGAGAAAGTTTAATAAATCTGAAGTGAAGAAATGTACCTCAACTGAGGAGTTAAAGATAAAATGCAAATAAATGAGAAAAGGAAAGGATATTTCAGGATAGTGAAATGATCTAACCATGATATACATACGACTAAAGTATATGATGTGCTGAAGATACAGTGAATAAATCAGTCTGACTAGATTAGAAGGTCACTGAAGGTTTGCTTCAGAGCAAAAGTGTATTAAGAACATTACATTGGCAATAGAGTGTCAAGTAGATTGCAAAGGACAGACCAGAGGCCAATTAGAATGTTAACGAAATAAGTCAGACAAAATGACATTGAACTCGGATGGCAGTGCTGCAACTTAGAGAATCATAAAGATGCAAAAATTATCATGAAGGAAGTTGTGTTCTAGTTTCAAAATAATCTAAGTTGATTGTCTCAAAATAATCTAAGTTGACTAGTACAGAGGTAAAACACTTGGAGAATTTTGAAATAAAGCTTCTATTTTGGAAGAGGGGAGGTTGAATTAAGCTTCAAATAAATAAAATGGTCACAGGTTACCTAGGTAGAAATATCCAGTATGCAGTTAGAAAATGGAAATGAAACATAGCAAAAAATGTACAATGAAGCTATACATGTAAAAGTGAACTAGTCCCTCTTTTAAAGGTTGAGTGGTAAGAGGTTACAGAAGTGGTGGATATTGAGGGCATGAGATGTTAAATTTGGTAACTTAGAAGTATCATGACATAAATAAATAATGAAGCCCTGAATGTAATCCTACTGAAACAGGCATGGCTGATTCATGTCAATGATGGCAAAAACCCCTACAATATTTTAAAGTAAATAGCCTCCAACTAAAATAAATAAATTAATTTACAAAGAAAAGACATATGATTGGTCAGTGGGATGAAGAAAATCAATGATCATAAAAGATCATTGACTTAAATATTGAAATGATCAAGAAAATGGTTGAAAGTAAGGATTAGAGTTAAATTCTAAATTCTGTTTAGGAAATGCAAGTGGGTCCTTATAACAAGTGAAACAATAGCAGCAATGTTTAGAAAAGGAAACTCTAATTAATATAGATGATGCAGAGGATGAGATGGTTAGATGGCATCAGTGACTCGATGGACATGTGTTTGAGCAAGCTCTGGGAGCTGGTGATGGACAGGGAAGTCTGATGTGCTGCAGTCCATGAGGTTGCAAAGAGACTGAGCAACTGAACTGAACTGAATTAATATAGAATTCTATTGATGAGATACAAGTGTATCACAATTAAATGGCCATTTTAACTCTGCATTTCCACATAGCTCTAACAGTAGTGATACTAGTGAGATTGTGATAACATGTCTATATTTTTAAATATTAATTATAAGAGTACATGTGTTTTGTCTATCTAGATTGTAATCCTTTGAGGAAACATCTCATTACATTTTCCTTTTTGTGATAATAATTCTAAATATGAGGTTAAAATTTAAATACTTGAAAACTATAAGTAAACCAATAATTAGTTTAACCTGATGTGCATGTATAAATACATGCATACACATAAACCTTTATATACACAGGTGAACAAGTCTATCTAGATCAATAAAATTTAAATCTAGGAGGCAGCAAAGAGGTTAGTACCTTCCTTATTTTGAATATGTTTAAACAAACTCATTTACTGTTGCTGTTTAGTGGCTAAGTCATGTCCAACTTTTTTGCAATCCTTTAGACTATAGAATGCCAGGCTCCACTCTCATGGGATTCCCCAGGCAAGAATACTGGAGTGGGTTGCCATTCTCATCTCTGGGGAATCTTCTTGACCCAGGAATTGAACCCATATCTCTCGCTTGGCAAGAAAGCCCACAACAAACTCACAGACAAAGCAAAAGTTAAAGTCAAAGTCGCTCAGTTGTGTCCAACGTTTTGGGACCCCAAGGATGCAATTCTTGGAATCCACGGAATTACCCAGGCCAGAATACTGGAGTGTGTAGTCTTTACTATCCAGGGGATCTTCCCAACCCAGGGATCAAACCCAGGTCTCTTGCACTGCAAGCAGATTATTTACCTGTTGAGTCACAAAAGAAGTCGAAGAATACTGGAGTGGGTAGCCTATCCCTTCTTCAGCGGATTTTCCCATGCCAGGAATCAAACCAGGGTCTCCTACATTGCAGGCAGATTCTTTACCAACTGAGCTTTCAGGGAAGCCCATAAGTTAAATATATAGTATTCAGAAAATTAAAATGGAGGTAGTCTTTTTCAGGCTTCAGAATCAAGAGAGCAGGCCTCTGACCTTCTAGTCTGCCTAGAAACTGCTTCGATTCCATGACTACCTGCAAGCACAGCAAGTCAGGTGGCACTTTAGATAAGAAAGTGATGGGTCTTGGGATTCTTGAGCTCCTGGAGGCCTGGCCAACCCCCTAGTGCCTAAGAAGTCCTTATAACTAGAAGGTGAAACCAACAGCATTGAAAAAGTTAAAGTAAAATCAGACTTGTGTTTTTGCATGCAAACTGATGATGATATCAGTTTTCAGCCTGGAATTCTAAGCCAAAATTGCAATTTGAAGGCTTGCTTGTGGGGTAGACTCACCACCCAGGACCCTTTCCCGATTAAAACTTAAGATTGCTGCTATGTGGGACTTCCCAGCACTGTTCAAATCTAGATGTAGGTATCGGCTCAATTTGGTGATGTATACACTGTTATTTTCTCTCTGTTGTTTCTTTCTTTCTTTTTTATCCCTAATGATTGTGTATTAAAATTAAGTTAAATAATCCTCTATTAAAAACTGAAATTGTTATTAGTATGCAATGAATGTTTTCTTTTGTGAACAAATCCTTTGGGCCTAAAAAGAAAGTAAAACTTTCAGCAGAACAACACCTTATATTTAAATGTGCTGTGTGCTAAGTCACTTCAGTCGTGTCCAACCCTTTGAGACCCTATGGACTGCAGCTCTCCAGGCTTCTATATCCATGGGATTCTCCAGGCAAGAATACTAGACTGAGTTGCCATTTCCTTCTCCAGGGGATCTTCTCATCCCAGAGATTGAACCCTCATCTCTTAAGTCTACCTGCATTGACAGGTGGGTTCTTTATCTCTACTGCTGCTGCTAAGTCACTTCAGTCGTGTCCGACTCTGTGCGACCCCATCCCTGGGGTTCTCCAGGCAAGAACACTGGAGAGGGTTGCCATTTCCTTCTCCAATGCATAAAAGTGAAAAGTGAAAGTGAAGTCGCTCAGTCATGTCTGACTCTTCGCGACCCCATGGACTGCAGCCTACCAGGCTCCTCCGTCCATGGGATTTTTCCAGGTGAGAGTACTGGAGTGGGGTGCCATTGCCTTCATCTTTACCTCTAGCACCAACAAATAAAGTAACTATAACAGTGCATGGCAAAAAAGAAGGGCTCAACGAATTTTGACTAGAGCTAGTATTTTAACTACCATCACATTCACTTTCCCTCATACACAAAGATGTGTGGGGAAACATGTGTGAGGAAATCCTTTAACTACCAAATACCCATACAAATATTTCTATAAAATTGTATATTTCCAATAGTATTTTTGACCAGTAATAAGAAATTGAAATAGATTCAAATCTTGTGTGCTTTATTTAACACACAAAATAGTTATGATAGCATGTTCTCAATGCAAACTCATGCACAAAAGCAATGCCTTTCCTAATATACTACAGTATGTAGATACCCAAATGTAGTTCTCAGGAAAGGGAAGGTTTATGAGAAGTTTGCAAGCACCTAAAATATTCTTTTCAATATGTAAGTTCAGTTCATTTGCTTAGTCATGTCCGACCCTTTGTGACCCCATGGACTTCAGCACGCCAGGTCTCCCTGGCCATTATCAACTCCCAGAGTTTACCCAAACTCATGTCCATTGAGTCAGTGATGCCATCCTGCCATCTCATCCTCTGTCGTCCCCTTCTCCTCCTGCCTTCAATCTTTCCCAGCATCAGGGTCTTTTCCACTAAGTCAGCTCTTCACATCAGATGGCCAAAGGATTGGAGCTTCAGCTTCAACATCAGTCCTTCCAATGAACACCCAGGACTGATCTCCTTTAGGATGGACTGATTGGATCTCCTTGAGGTCCAAGGGACAATCAAGAGTCTTCTCCAACACCACAGTTCAAAAGCATCAATTCTTCCATGCTCAGCTTTCTTTATAGTCCAACTCTCACATCCATACATGATAACTGGAAAACCATAGCCTTGACTAGATGGACCTTTGTTGGCAAAGTAATGTCTCTGCTTTTTAATATACTATCTAGGTTGGCCATAACTTTCCTTCCAAGGAGTAAGTATCTTTTAATTTCATGGCTGCAATCACCATCTGCAGTGATTTTGGAGCCCAAAAAAATAAAGTCTGACACTATCTCCACTGTCTCCCCATCTATTCCCCATGAAGTGATGGGACGAGATGGTATGATCTTAGTTTTCTGAATGCTGAGCTTTACACCAACTTTTTCACTCTCCCCTTCACTTTCATCAAGAGGCTTTTTAGTTCCTCTTCACTTTCTGCCATAAGGGTGGTGTCATCTGCATATCTGAGGTTATTGGTATTTCTCCTGGCAATCTTGATTCCAGCTTGTGCTTCTTCCAGCCAAGCATTTCTCATGATGTACTCTGCATATAAGTTAAATAAGCAGGGTGACAACATACATCCTTGATGTACTCCTTTTCCTATTTGGAACCAATCTGTTGTTCCATGTCCAGTTATAACTGTTGCTTCCTGACCTGCATACAGGTTTCTCAAGAGACAGGTCAGATGGTCTGGTGTTCCCATCTTTTAGAGTTTTCCACAGTTTATTTTGATCCACACAGTCAAAGACTTTGGCATAGTCAATAAAGCAGAAATAGATGTTTTTCTGGAACTCTCTTGCTTTTTCAATGAATCAGCAGATGTTGACAATTCTCATTCCTCTGTATTTTCTAAAACCAAATTGAACATCTGGGAGTTCACGGCTCACGTATTGTTGAAGTCTGGCTTGGAGAATGTTGAGCAGTACTTTACTAGCATGTGAGATGAGTGCAATTGTGCAGTAGTTCGAGCATTCTTTAGCATTGCCTTTCTTTGGGTTTGGAATGAACACTGACCTTTTCCAGTCCTGTGGCCACTGCTGAGTTTTCCAACTTTGCTGGCATATCGAGTGCCACACTTTCACAACATCATCTTTTAGGATTTGAAATAGCTCAACTGGAAATCCATCACTTCTACTAGCTTTGTTCACAGTGATGCTTTTTAAGGCTCACTTGACTTCACATTCCAGGATGTCTGGCTCTAGGTGAGTGATCACACCATCATGATTATCTGGGTCATGAAGATCTTTTTTGTACAGTTCTTCTGTGTATTCTTGCCACCTCTTCTTAATATCTTCTGCTTCTATTAATTCCATACCATTTCTGTCCTTTATCGAACCCATCTTCACATGAAATGTTCCCTTGGCATTTCTAATTTTCTTGAAGAGATCTCTAGTCTTTCCCATTCTGTTGTTTTCCTCTATTTCTTTGCATTGATCACTGAGGAAGACTTTTTTTTTTTTTTTTAAATCTCTCCTTGTTATTCTTTGGAACTCTGCATTCAGATGAGGATATCTTTCCTTTTCTCCTTTGCTTTTTGTTTCTCTTCTTTTCACAGCTATTTGTAATGACTCCTCAGACAACCATTTTGCTTTTTTGCATTTCTTTCCCATGGGGATGGCCTTAATCCCTGTCTCCTGTAGAATGTAATGAACCTCTGTCCATAGTTCATCATGCACTCTGTCTATCAAATCTAGTCCCTTAAATCTATTTCTCACTTCCACTGTGTAATCATAAGGGATTTGATTCAGGTCATACCTGAATGGTCTATTGGTTTTCCCTACTTTCTTCACTTTAAGTCTGAATTTGGCAATAAGGAGTTCATGATCTGAGCCACAGTCAGCTCCCAGTTCCCTATAATGAAAAAGACATCTTTTTTGGGTGTTAGTTCTCAAAGGTCTTGTAGGTCTTCAAAGAACCATTCAACTTCAGCTTCTTCACTGTTACTGGTTGGGGCATAGGCTTGGATTACTGTGATATTGAATGGTTTGCCTTGGAAACGAACAGAGATCATTCTGTCGTTTTTGAGATTGCATCCAAGTACTGCATTTCAGACTCTTTTCTTGACCATGATGGCTACTCCATTTCTTCTACGGAATTCCTGCCCACAGTAGTAGATATAATGGTCATCTGAGTTAAACTCACCCATTCCAGTCCATCTTAGTTCACTGATTCCTAGAATGTTGACGTTCACTCTCGCCATCTCCTGTTTGACCACTTCCAATTTGCCTTGATATCAAGGAAGCCTTGCACAGGCTTGTGCAACTTCAGCTGTTACATCATTTGACTTTCTTGTTTAATAAATTATAGAATTAAATTGGACATAAAGGAGATGCTTCCCTGGTGGCTCATTGGTAACGAATCCACCTGCCAGTGCAGAAGATTCATGTTTGATCCCCGGTTGGGAAGCCCCTGTAGAAGAAAATGGCAACCCCCTCCAGTATTCCTGCTTGGGAAATCTCATGGACAGAGGAGCTTGGTGATCTACAGTCCATGGGGTCTCGAAGTAGTCAGACACAACTTAGCGACTAAACAATAAAGAAAAAAAGGACACATATAATTTCTTGGTAGCATCTTGATACACATAATGAAAGCCTACTTCAAACTTTCACATGGAGGTGAAACAGATGCAATCCGACTCCTACAGGTAACACACACCGGCTGAACCCTTCACCCAAGTGAATAAAGTCTGCATTACTGATCATTAGAATGTAATTTCCTTGGATCACAGGGAAATGCATGTGTGTGTGTGTGTGTGTGTGTGTGTACATGCATACAGATATCACTGTATTCTTGCACTTGTGCTTCCTTTTATGCAGATCTGTCTAGAAGGAAAAGCATAGAAACAAACAAACAAAATTTTTAAACTTTAGCTACTGTGTACTCCAGGGTAGGGAGTAAATACAGGCAATTTCTAAAATTTCCCTAACATGATACCCACACTCACATATTTATGAAGCTTATTCCTTAAACTGATTTAATAATAGCTGATTTTCAGTATTAAGACAAGATCAACAGTAAAGATGTTTCAGACAGAACCATAAAGCTGACACTGACATGAAAGTCTTTAAGAATATCCCACTTTTCACTTTCATAGGTTTTCAAAAAGTATTTCCAAAGTACAATGTCTTGTGGCCTTCATAAAGTCTCTGTGAAATGTCAGTATAACCAATTGCACAAGATAACTGATACTAAGAAAGGTCATACACAGCTTTCAGGTGGCAAATGCAAGTCAAGATGTCAGCATCCACCAGAACATAATAGCTTCTTATCATGTGTCTCCTCTGGATGGGATGTGAGCAGAGGAAGTATGACTGAAAAAGTAAAGTTAGTTGTTGAATGCTATAATGGCATAGCATGAAGCTAGGGAGGAAAATGAATTGTATAGGAATCACTGGAAGAATGTAAATCATTAATAGTTAAAAGAACTGAAGATCTGAATTTATTTGAACAGGAACATCACAGTAACACTAAATGTATTGATAAGTCTATATAAGTGAAGAAATATCAATTATTTCAATGACCTTCACCTCTGAGACTATTATTTAGTTATTTACATTTATTTAGTAGATTGAACTTATGAGGAATTCCTCAGGTCACATCCACTCAACCAAATTGGTTTTTTAACATTGATTTGGTATGATTGCCTTATGAAAGATATCCAAATCGAAAACATTTTCAGAGGCAAATGGATATTTTTGTAAGTGAATCAGCTAGTGCTAAATTTATTTGCTTTGGATCTGAATCTAAGAACCCTTAAATGTTTGTAAACATGGCTCTAAAGAGTAGTTGGGAGTAGGACATCGACTTGTGGATACTGGTATTAACAGGCAAAATTCTTATACTATTCTTTGCTATTTATATTAAAGAGTTCACATAAAATTTCCATCTTTCAATATCATTTTCCTCTTAAAATGTTTTTGATTTGGTTTCCACTAACAGAAAAAAAAGAAAAAAGAAAACACAGATATTGTATAGATTAATGGAAACAAGGGAAGCATATAACCATATGAACCATTTATACGGTTTTGTTTTTCTGTTTTGTGTCTTAGAACTTGGGAAGGACTTGACAGAAAAAGAAAATTTTGGCTCTCATGCATATCCCTTGGGGAAATAGTTTCAACCTTTACCTCTAGGCCTTGTAGTGTGTTCTGGGAGATAACAGTCTTGCATCCTACATGTAAGCTCCTGAGGTGGTTTCTGAAGAGTAAAACTTCTACCTGGTAGCCAATATAACTAATTACACAGCTTACTTGAGGACATTAGCATCTTGACATTTAAAATGATGGCTTGAAATGTATATTTTGTAGACCACATTCGTCTTTAGGATAAACTGGTGAGGATTTTTTTTAAATCTTCAAAAAAATAATTATCCAATTTTATTTCATTGTGGATGTGACTATTTCCAGCAGTTGCAACAGAAAAAAAATAAAAGTTAAACAAGAATAAGCAGTTGCATTCCTTTATAGTATTTTGGCTAAAAACGCTATGTTCAGTTCATTAAAAATCTTAAATTCTTTCTGTGGTATTTTTTTTAGATCAGAGGAAAAGGATTGCCCTATTTTACAACTAGTAATGTCAAAGTTCAAGTTCAGACAAAATGAAGTTAAGTGATAAATTATCATAAGGACAGGTAGGTAAATTGTATTACTTCAGTTACAACATCAAATCCATGATTAGAACAAAAGTTCTCAATAGGTACAGTATAATTATAAAAATTCATTTGCACTTTTCTATTATATTGGAAAATAATTGTCAGGTCTGCTGTGAACCAGCACAAGGTAAGACTATTGGGAATATATGAAATAATCTGCAGTGCTGAGAGCTATGTAATTCTAACATATAGCAGCTATTATGGTGATTATGTTTCCTAATTAAAATTATTTCATTATTTGGGAAAGAAGCAAATACAGGCAAGAGATTAAATTTTTCTAAATGTATTCAATGCATATTTTGGCAGAAGAGAAAATGAACTCAAGAACCAGTGTTAGGAAGCATTTTTGTTGCTCTTAAAAACTAACAAACAAACAAAAATCCTCTTCCATTTAAATAGAAATAACGACTGTTGAAAGTCTTTGATGAACTCTTTCAATAAATATTCCTTGCTTTTTGCAGATTCAGCTATGAGTGTAAACTATTAGCTTAATAATTATCATTAATTCTGCTTTCACAGAGTATGTCCATATTTCCTGTTGAACTATAGCCACATTGATTTAGATACTAGTCTTCTTCCTGTATTTCTATAAAAATTTCATTTTTCTAACTCTGTTCTAGCCTTTCCTGGAGCTGCTAGATTGATCTTACAAAAATTTTAACATCATCAAAAAAAAAAAAAAAAAAAAAAAAAAAAAAACCACATTTCCCAGTGGTAAAAGTTTAACAACTAAACTACAAGGCAAATTGAAATTGTATCATTTTTATCATAGTATACTCACTATATTTTCATGAAAAATTAGTTGCATAATTTCTTTTTATGGCTACAACTATAAGCTTGTTTAGGAAACTAATTACTTTTAATATAGCTCACTGGTAACTGAGAGGAAAACACTCCTACTGGCAAACAAGTTGCATTAGAAAATTTTCATTATTCCTAACTACCTCAATTCTACTAAGTTTTCCCAGATGGTTAACTGAGCATATGTTGCCACCATCACACTTAATTATTCAATCTACATATAAAAAAAATACTTTCTTAGAGTAACCAGAACATGTTGGATGATTTAAATTTTTTCTAGAAAATTTAGAAATAAAAATGTATAAATTAAACTCATATGGAAATCAGAATATTTATCCAAATTAATCAAAACAGGAGCTTCCCGGGCTCAAAGACTCTTGTTTAAGAATACCTCATCTGACTGTATGGCACAGGGAGCTCAGCACAGTGCTCTGAAATGACCTAGAGGAGCAGGATGTGGGGGAGAGGGAGGGAGGTTTAGGAGAAAGAGGATATTTGTTTTATACAACTGATTCCCTTTGCTGAACAGCAGAGACTAACACAATATTTTAAAGCAATTATACTGCAATATGGAGAAGGCAATGGCACCCCACTCCAGTACTCTTGCCTGGAAAATCCCATGGATGGAGGAGCCTGGTAGGCTGGAGTCCATGGGGTCGCAAAGAGTCGGACACGCCTGAAGCGACTTAGCAGCAGCAGCAGCATACTGCAGTAAGAAAATAATATCTCATCTGCTTTGAATTCTAGATCCAGGTCATCAAATGATACAGGGCAGCTATAGGTTGGCAGCTTTCCTAAGATCAATGAGAGTCTCAACCTCTACACATCCCATTTTTTGGACTTCTTTGCTTATGTGGACCCCTAAATTATCATGAGTTGCTTAGCTTCCCTGCACTTCTCAGTCTACCCAGATGTCAGTTCAGTTCAGTCATGTCTGATTCTTTGCGACCCCATGGACTACAGCACTCCAGGCCTCCCTGTCCATCACCAATTCCCAGAGTCCACCCAAACCCATGTCCATTGAGTTGGTGATACCACCCAACCATCTCTTCCTCTGTCGAACACTTCTCCTCCTGCCTTCAATCTTTCCCAGCATCAGGGTCTTTTCAAATGAGTCAGCTCTTCGCATCAGGTGCCAAAGTATTGGTGTTTCAGTTTCAGCATCAGTCCTTCCAATGAACACCCAAGACTGATCTCCTTTAGGATGAACTGGTTGAATCTTCTTGCAGTCCAAGGGACTCTCAAGAGTCTTCTCCAACACCACAGCTCAAAATCATCAATTCTTCGGTTCTCAGCTTTCCTCATAGTCCAACTCTCACATCCATCCATACATGACTACTAGAAAAACCATAGCCTTTGCTACATGGATGTAGGGTCTCCTAAAAAAAATGACATATCTTTAATAATATCTAGAATAATTTATATAATCTTTTTTCATATATCAGTTTGTCTCACTTTATACCCTTTACTCGTCTTTCAGGCCTTATGTCTCATCCTCTAATAACTCTTCAGAGAATCACAGGTTGGATAGAGTCACACACTGCAACATATCAAGTGATCCCACACATCATTATTCCCAAGTCTACATTAGAAGCCTTTGCTTGTTGCTATATTAACATAACACAGAAAAGTGTCTCCTCTGATAGCACAGTGCTCATTCTCACTTTAGGAATTCAATAAGCAGTTGTCATGATAAAAATACATTATATGAGGTGGTTGGGAAAAACACCAAAAATAAAAAAGAAATGCTCTTGAATGAAAAAATAAAAAAAAAGAAAATTTCAAGTTTAATACCAATGTGTTGTGAAATTATTGGGTCCACCTAGATAATTGAACATGATCCCCTATATAAGATCATCTGATTAGCAACCTTAAATTTCCTTTGTCAAGATTTATAACATATTCACAAGTATTGGGAATGAAGATATGAACATCTTTGAGGGACAACTGTTCCCACCACAATAACTACTGAAGAAGTAAGAAAATGTTTTCTGAATTAATTTGTCAAAAATTACCACTCAAGTTCTATGCCATTCTTTTTTCCAAAATTTTAATCACCACCAGATTAATTAAAACAAATTTTATTTATTTACCACTACCAAAGCCTGGAAAACATCAGGTTTCATTTCAATCCCAAAGAAGGGCAATGCCAAAGAATGTCAAACTACCCCACATTTGAGCTCATTTCACATGCTAGCAAGGTAATGCTCAAAACCCTTCAAGCTAGGCTCCAACAGTACGTGAACTGAAACCTTCCAGATGTACAACCTGGATTTAGAAAAGGCAGAGGAACCAGAGGTCAAATTGTCAGCACCCATTGGATCATATAAAAATGCAAGAGAATCCCAGGGGAAAAAAATTACTTCTGCTTCATTGACTTCGCTAAAACCTTTGACTATATGCATCAAAACAAACTGTGGAAAATTCTTAAAGAGATGGGAACACCAGACCACCTTGCCTGTCTCCTGAGAATCTGTAGGCAGGTCAAGAAGCATCAGTTAGAACCAAACATGGAAAAATGGTCTGGTTTAAGATTGGGAAAGGAGTACATTAAGGTTGTATACTATCACCCTGCTTATTTTATTTATATGCAGAGTACATCATATGAAACACCAGGCTGGATGAATCAGAAGCTGGAATCAAGATTGCTGGGAGAAATAGAAATAACCTTAGATATGCCCTTAGCAGAAAGCAAAGAGGAACTAAAGAGCCTCTTGATGAAAGTGAAAGAGGAGAGTAAAAAAGCTGGCTTAAAACTCAATACTCAAAAAACTAAGATCATGGCATTTAATCCCACCACTCCATGGCAAATAGATGGGGAAACAATGGAAACAGTGACAAACTTTACTTTCTTGGGATACAAAATCACTGAAGATGGTGATCTCAGCCATGAAATTAAAAGATGCTTGCTCCTTGGAAGAAAAGCCATGGCAAGCCTAGACAGCATGTCAAAAACCAAAGACATTACTTTGCTGACAAAGTTTTGTATAGTCAAAAGTATGGTTTTTCCAGTAGTTATGTATGGATGTGAGAACTGGACCATAAAGAAGGCTGAGCACTGAATAAATGATGCTTTTGAACTGTGGTGTGGGAGAAGACTCTTGAGAGTCCCTTGGACTTCAAGAAAATCAAATCAGTCAGCCCTAAGAGAAGTCAACCCTGAATATTCATTGGAAGGACTGATACTGAAGCTGAAACTCCAATACTTTGGCCACCTGATGCAGAGTGCTGTCTCATTGGAAAAGGCCCTGATGCTGGGAAAGATTGCAGGCAGGAGGTGAAGGGGATGACAGAAGACAAGATGGTTGGATGGCATCACAGACTCAATGGACATGAGTTTGATCAAACTCTGGGAGATGGTGAAGGACAGGGAAGCCTGGCATGCTTCAGTCCATGGGGTCACAAAGAGTCGGACACAACTGAGAGACTGAACAACAACGGCAGCAAACAGCCTAACGTGAATGGATATGCTATTGAATTCTCATTTGTTTTAAATCTTATGCTCATTTATTATTTTATAGTTTGCTTTCAATAATTAATGAAGATGGAGATTGGAAGCAATTAGACATCAGTTGAGCTATACAACACTATCATCTACCAAAAGTTGACAGGTAACCTTCCCCACTTACCTCCTCTGTTTTCTCTCCCCTAACTCTAAGATTAAAATAAATGAATGTTTAATGAAACAGGGATACTGCATTAACTTGCTTTAATTGCATACATTTATGATCTTTGATATTTCAGAAAATAAAAATGTGACTGGCGCAAAAGGAAAGTTGATGGTGTGCTCAATGCTTGCATTGATTTATAGATGGCAATCTTAAGTATAGATAAATATTTCAGATTGAGCATATTCAATTTAATTCAGGCTATCAATTTTTTAAGCAGAATATATAAAAACAAGGGCTTTTTTTAATCTAGAATACCATTAATACTTTGCTGTTTCTTGGAATTATTTTCATTTGTGTCTGAGAAAGTTGAAAGTTATGGTTGTAACTTTGGCAAGAGCTCAGAAGAATCAGTTAACTAAACTTATTTTCTAACAGAATTTAATTTTTATGTTACATAGAAAATAGCAAGATGTAAGCAAGTGAAAACTATCATTATACATATTGTTACTTAACATACATTTCATAAAATCTGATGCTTTCTTTTCTTACTCAGAGTGTACTCTTTGAGAGTATTAGTTTGTTGCTATCCACACTTATATATATATTTTTTCTTTCCTTGTCATGGAATAAAACATTAAGAATACATTAGTAAATGTTGAGGCAAAATTTACTGACACTCTAAAAAATGCAGCTGAAATTCTGGATATTTAGCAACATACATAAATTTGAGACAGCAGCATTCTCAGATTAGTTTGGAAATGACTTTCTTTGCTCATTGCCTTTCATTAACCACCCTATCTCCATAGTTGTGGAATGAATCAAGACATTTTCGCATAGCCTTCTGCACCCTTTTACAGGTCAACCCTTGATTGATCTCCCTTTACCCACTCTTAGATTATCTAACACTCCATTTCCTCCATAAAGCAGGTCCAAAGGTACTGAAAGCTCATCACTGTTAGCTGACTCTCTGGTGTGCCTTCTGGTCACTGTACTCTGATCAGATGAGCTGTTTTTAAATGTCTAATATCAGTTGATTTTTATTTGTGAGTAAACTAACACTAAGGCAGAAAAGGAGATTTGAGAGAAAATAGCAAATATACTATGGTACTCTTTAAGATTACAGATATATGGAAACGGTAGGCAATTCATTATAATTGGGATTAATATAAAATAAATAATGATAATTATTAATCAAATAATATATACCTTGTGAAAAAGCCATAATCCCATTAAGATAGTAGCAAATTTATATACACATAGTTTAAGACAGTTTTAGCTATATATAGATACACACATCACACACACACACACACACGCACACACATATATATAATATTTAGATCTTGTTTTAAACAACATTTTGGAAGAACAAACTATTCTGGCTCTCATTGTTTCCAACAAAAAGGTTTTTTCTGTGGTGAGGGTTCAGTTATCCTAAACATCATGCTTATTCTTAAGCTTGGGTTTGTGCCAGTAGTTCAGCTGGCCTTCTCTCTCCAACAATTGATTTCAGAATTGTGAGAAGAGCATCAGACATCAATAACTTAGGTAAGTATTTCAGGTGATCCAAGCTTGGTGCCCTAGGAATTTTATGAGAATCTACTCAATTTTATTTGGTTCTAGGTATATTAATTAAAGTAACTTTGGATTCAGTTTTATGTTATTTCTGTAGCATTAACATCACAGCTTCTTAATAGCCATTATAATACCACTCCCAAATTTCTGATGGAATTTCAAAAAAAAGTAGAAGGAGGCAGCAGAGGATGAGATGGTTATATAGCATCACTGACTCAATGGATGTAACTTTGAGCAAACTCCAGGAGATAGTGAAGGATAGGGAAGCCTGGAATGTTGTAGTTTATGGGATCACTAAGAGGTGGATAGGACTTAGCGACTGAACAACAACCACAGCAAGTCCCCTTAGACGAACACTACACATAAAACAGGTGAAGATTGAGGGGGCTACTGTCAAAATCCTTAGTCTCCCTGCATTCCTTAAGAAGTAAACACTAGTGAGAGTTCACAACTGTTCTTCCCTCAAAAGAAATGCCAGAGGCTAAGCCAGGAAGCCTTCAATACTGCTGGCCCCAGAATCTTGCCCCATATTAAAGCTTTAATCAAAAGAGGGACATTCAGGTTGTTTCCTGCCATCTGCTTGCCCTAACCAAGTTCTCCTTTTGTATTTAAGTTGGTCATTTTTCAACAGTCTGCAGAAAGGAAACTCCTGGCTCACACATTGTTCAGTTTATCATTCCCCCAGTGAATAAATGCAGATGCTGCAAACCTTTAAATAAATGATTGGTTAATATTTGCAACTTTAATAAAAAAAATGATGGAATATAGAAGTCTCCAGTCTCCCTCTTTCTTGCTGCTGGGCAACTTGGTTAAAACAGATTTTTCGAATCTGTAGAGTCTGTTAAAACTGCTGAAATGAAGTTTCTAATGCTGTAAAATGAATTCTGAGATATTGTGATATGTTTCAGTTTGTGTGGAAGGAGCTGTTAAAACCACTACAATATTGTAAAGTAATTAGCCTCCAACAAATAAAAATAAATGGACAAAAATAATAAATCCTATCTAAACTTTTTTAAAAAAATTTACTCGCTTAAATGTGAGACTCTTTCATTATTGCATTTCTCTACTGCACAATGGTAGAGTTTAGAGGTGATAACAATTGACTTCTTTCTAGATTTATGGTGATTCTATGTGAAGCAAAGAACAGAAAATGCTGACTAAAACCTAGCTGTATGCCTGCGGCCCTTTAGATGCTTTGACTTTTTAATAACCTACACAAATGTGTAGGTTATTAAGGATGTGTAGGTTATTTCAGGCTGAATGAAATCTCATAAACACCATTTTGATAAATAAAAAATGCATTCATTTTTGCATCTCTGAGTAAAGCTTCCCACAGTGATCTATTATAACACTTAAATGTTTAACCTTTTGTAGGACATGAAAGAAAATATTTTGGTTTCAAAATAAGGTGCATTTCTTTTGTGTATGTTGTGGGAGCTGAACAGATTTCTGGATTAATTATTTCCAAGCCATTTGTGAGTTGAGAGTCTCAAATTTCAAAGCAAAGACTTGGAGAATTTAATTGTAACAACTACTTCATGTTATTTTAATCTTTTCACAGGAGAAATATTATGTCAAGAGAATTATTTTCCTATTTATTCAATACTGTGACAGAAGACGTAAACTCACTATAAAGAAGTAGTTGCAATTTCATTTTCTTTCATTGTGATCACCCAAGTTTTTTTTTAATATCAAAATATTATCCTATATAATTAATAACAGTATGACTTGATACAGTGTTCCATTGAGAAAGAAATGTGGTGTTTGGAATATTATTGTTTAATATTCCCTGAATTTAAAAGTATGTTTCTAATCTGGTAAAAAGTCTAATGATTCAGCTTTATTTAGTGGATCTTTCCATTCTAAATGTTGCAAAAACTTTATATGTTTCTTTTTCCAGTTTATAAAAATGGATTTATTTATGTTATCATACATATATACATTTGCAAACTCTAGGTATTACATTTTCATATAAATAAGCTAGTATGATACTTCAGTAGTAGGTGAGGCATTTTCATACTTGTGTGTTAGTAGCTCAGTTGTGTCCATCTCTTGCAACCCAGGCAAGATTACTAGTGTGGGTTGCCAGTTCCTTCTACAGGGGATCTTCCTGACCCACAGATTGAACCCGGGTATCCCGAATTGCAGGTGGATTCTTTACCATCTGAGACACAAGGGAAGTGATAGTTATGTGAATATTAATATAATGATCATACCTCTTCCAAACCTTAATCTAAAGTACTAGAGTTCATGTATTAGTATTGTAATGTATAATGTAGAACACTATTGAATGAGTAAGTAGTCTTCATTCATTATCCTTTTCCTCATAATTGGAATTAATTTTTCTACCCTTATTTAATTTTATATTACCAAGCCTAAAAATCACTTAGCTGTTTTGAGAAGCACACAAAAGACTGAAGAACCTGAAGTTATATGCATGAACTAAGAAGGGAATCATAGTATTTAAAACAAATACTTTAGAAATGTAAGCTTTATGCCTCCTAATGGCCACTGCTTATAGTCTATTGAGTCCCTATTTTACTCTCTACAGTGTTCACCCATAGTCAGTAGTGTTCATCCATATTCCTAGTCTGTATTTTTCTATCTCTTTGATTTAA
Source organism: Odocoileus virginianus (assembly GCF_023699985.2). Taxonomy (NCBI): domain Eukaryota; kingdom Metazoa; phylum Chordata; class Mammalia; order Artiodactyla; family Cervidae; genus Odocoileus; species Odocoileus virginianus. Next base: position 70,619,328 of record NC_069683.1, read on the forward strand.
TTATATACTTATCATCCCATAGTTCTTACCCTGGCATGAAAACTTGATCTTGCTTTCCAATAATGTCTTTTTTAGGTATCTTAACTTTGGTATTGAAAGGTTGTTGCTGAACGATAAGGCTCCGGGATTCTTGGCCTCCGGAGGAAATTAATTCAATCCGGAGCCAGAGACAAGGCTGGACTGCTCAGTGTAATAAAGTTTTATTAAAGTATAAAGGAGATAGAGAAAGCTTCTGACATAGGCATCAGAAGGGGGCAGAAAGAACAACCCCCTCCTAGTCTTTAGCTGTAAGTTATATAGTCACTCACAGTCTGTTAATGAAAAGAAAGGAATGTCTTAAAATTTAGAATGGCACCAGATAATTCATCCCTGGCCATAAAATGATTGACTTGAATCTTGTAGAAGGGCAGATTCCCAACAAATAGTTTCATTTACATAGATTAGGGGAACAATATCTGAGTAAGTAGGTTGGGCCATTTGGTGAAACTTACAGAGTCTGGGGTAAATTAACATAGCTTAAGACAAACATTTCCATAAGAAAAAGAAATGTATTGGTTAACTCAAGGTTTGAGAATAGTTAGCTTCAGGTGAAACAAGGTGTCATGGCAACACAGCATTTTAAGAGAAACCTCCTTTTAAATTTGTATAGAGAAGAAAAAATATATCCCTGGTTTGTTTCCTCCTGCCGCTTAAGAGAGATAAAAATGTCTGGCACTTGCAGCCTATTTCCTCCATTTGGAGACCCCTGGCCTTCCTGCCTGTTACCCTCTCAGTATTATTCATTGTTAACTGATTTCTGATTATATTTAATTAAAAAAAAACTGAAGGTAAAAATTACTGATGATGTTGGTGATAATGATAGAAGAGGGAGTTTATGACCTAGAGGTTATAATGACTTATATTCAATATTTAATTTCTGTAATAAATCTGTGAGGAGGACATTATTAATATTATTTTCCAGAAGAAAAAGAAAGACATTAGATAGATTAAATAAATTGTTCAAAGTTGTATAATTGATAACCATTGAAACTTAGATTTTACCCCCATCTGACTCAAAGTCCTATTTTCTTTTTGGGACTGCAAACTATGGGTTTACAATGCCTGTACTTGCCCAGCTTTAAGACCGAAGGAAAAGCCTGGAGTCATCAACAGAGACGATGGTTTAATGGATGGAGAATCTTACATGTCTGAAGCAAGGTCTGGAGAAACAGCCCTCTGGGTGCAATACATGGCAGCCAGGACATTGCAGCATTCTTTGCTCCCAGGAGGAAGGGGAGAGTGCCAGTTTTAGCAGGAGTTATGTCAGGTTGACTTATCAGCTACCAAGGAAATCAGCAGAGGGGCACCCCTCCCTTGAAGGTGAAAGTTAATCACTCAGTAGTGTCTGACTCTTTGCAATCCCACAGACTGTAGCCTGCCTGGCTCCTCTGTCCCGTGGGATTCTCCAGGCAAGGAGTGGGTTGCCATTTTCTTCTCCATAAGAACAATTTCCAGCTGGATCCTGGAGATCCAGGATGATATAGGATGATCAGTGCTGTGAGTAGGGTATAGGTGAAGCAGAAACTGGTTCAGCAAATGTACAGAAAGCAAGAAAACAGCCATCTTGAGTGGCCTGATCATCCACACCTTCTATGAAATCCTCCTCCCTCAGTATAATTTATTGAGCAACAACTATGTGTCAGGCAGGTATTGTTCAGTCACTAAGTCATGTATGACTCTTTGAGACCCCATGGGCTGCAGCATACCAGGCTTCCCTGTCCTCCATGTGTCTGTAACGTGTTTCATAACTTAAATCTGTATATTAAAAATCTATCAAGGATATACCAGTGGTAAGTGAATCATTATGTTTTATTTTGTCAAACTTCTTATCTGTGATTGAATTTTCCATATATAACATTGCCCACTTGTGACACAGACTCAAAGAGTAGGACTTTTTCAGATATTATGGGATTGACATTCCACTGACATTCAATGCTATCCAACTCTTGACTGCCAAGTTGAGTTACTGAATATTCACTTGCTTATTTATATTTCATTGATGTTGAGATTTTAGGATTAATGCAAGAAATCAATCTCTTCCCCCCTTCCCACTCTGTCTCTCTCTCTGTGTCTCTCTCTTCAAGAGTAAAATGTGAAACCTTCAGTTAAGGTTACAAACAAACACCACTATAACCTTCTATTCAATTTCCTGGAGCCATTCTCCTGTATAAATAAGAGCTCACCTAGTGACCCTCTTATGGGGAAAGGAAAGGAGAGTAACAAGGTGTGTTTATTCCAGGCAGCTAGGCTTAGACCTCTAGCAAACTAACAGATGTCTTTCCCCAGAGAATTTAGCCTAGTAGCCCTGGGAGTCTCTCAGTGCCTAGATTTCACTTTTTTAAATGTGAGAATCAAAAAAGAAGAAGAAGAAAAAAAAGAACACGCTTTGAAAATTGCATGATAGTAAAAAAAACAAAATACTTTAACTGCTATTAAGCTGTTAAATACCTCAACATTTTATAATATTATAGTCATATATGTTTTTTAAAAAAATAGCATATCAAATGTGGAATGTGCTGAACCTTGTATTTAATTTGGAACAAAATTTAGGAAGAGGGACACTAGAAAAACCTGAAATTTTGTATAGAAAGGAGAGGAATGTTTGAGTGAGAAGGTAATATCCTGCATTGCATTTATGTTCAGCAAATTTTTAAAATTTAACTAGTAATACAGTATAATATATAACCAGAGGCAACTTTGATGATGTTACTATACAAAATCAAACTTCTGGGTTTGTGACTTTCTGCATTTTATATTTACAATTTTATTAACACAACTTGGAAAGTAGTTCCCTAGGGGTCAGACATCTCTCAGCACATACCATGACTTGCCCAGATAATTTCTCTTAGAGGTAGTAGATTTCTTTACCTGGAACGTTATGTTAGAAAAAAGAAGTGGAACTGAATACTTCAGTGGGAAATATGAAGAGTGAAAGAGGAAGTTGGTGACTCAGAGAAAATTGTGGCTCTAATAGCTGACATTGTTTTATCCACATTCCCATTCTTCATTGTAATCTAGCTTCTGTTAGAATTGGTATCATAGAAATATCATGGGGACTAAGTAGGGAACTGGCCTAGTGCGCTCTTGCCTACTATGTAGTACCTTAGTGTTACAGTGGAGATTAGGTATGGGTGAGTACCATGTTCTTTAGGTCAGTTCAGGAATCAGTACCAGTTCAGCCACTCAGTCATGTAATGCTCTTTGTGACCCCATGGATGGACTGCTGCACGCCAGGCTTCGCTGTCCATCATCAACTCCAGGAGTTTGCTCAAGCTCACATATATCAGGTTTGTGATACCACCCAACCATTTCATCCTCTGTTGTCCCCTTCTCCTCCTGCCTTCTATTTTTCCAAGCAGCAGGCTCTTTTCCAATGAGTCAGTTCTTCACATCATGTGGCCAAGGTATTGGAGTTTCAGGTTCAGCATCAGTCCTTCCAATGAATATTCAGGAATGATTTCCTTTAGGGCCTAGTTAGATCGCCTTGAAGTTCAAGGGACTCTCAAGCATCTTCTCCAACACAACGGTTCAAAAGCTTCAATACTTCAGTGCTCAGCTTTCTTTACAGTCGAAATCTCACATCCATACATGACCACCAGATAAACAATAGCTTTGACTAGATGGACCTTTGTTGGCAAAGTAATGTCTTTGCTTTTTAATATGCTGTCTAGGTTGATCATAACTTTACTTCCAAGGAGCAAACATCTTTTAATTTCATGGCTGTAGTCACCATATGCAGTGTTTCTGGAGCCTCCCAAAATAAAGTCTGTTCCAGTTTCCATTGTTTCCTCATCTATTTGCAATGAAGTGATGGGACCAAATGCCATGATCTTAGTTTTTTGAATGTAGAGTGTTAAGCCAGCTTTTTTACTCTCTTTTCTTGCTTTCATCAAGAGACTCTTGAGAGCTTCAGCTTCAGCATAAGTCCTTCCAATGAATATTCAGGACTGATTTCCTTTAGGATTTCCTGATCTGATCTCCTTGCTGTTCTAGGTACTCTCAAGAGTCTTCTCCAGCAGCACAGCTCAAAAGCATCAATTCTTTGGTGCTCAGCCTTCTTTATGGTCCAACACTCACATCCATACATGACTACTGGAAAGCCATAGCTTTGACTAGATAGGCATTTCCTGGCAAAGTAATGTCTCTGCATTTTAATATGCTGTTTAGGTTAGTCAAAGATTTTTTTTCCAAGCAACGAATGTCTTTTAATTTCATGGCTGTAGTCACCATCTGCAGGGATTTTGGAGCCCAAGGCAATAAAGTCTGTCAAAGTTCACATTGTTTACCCATCTATTTGCCATGAAGTGATGGGACAGGATGCCATGATCTTAGTTTTTCAATGTTGAGTTTTAAGCCAGTTTTTTCACTCTCATCTTTCACTTTCATCAAAAGGCTCTTTGGTTCCTCTTTGCTTTCTGCCATAAGGGTGGTGTCATCTGCATACTTGATGTTATTGCTATTTCTCCCGACAATCTTGATTCTAGCTTGTTTTTCATCCAGCCTGGCATTTTGCATGATGTACTCTGCATATAAGTTAAATATACATGGTGACAATATACTACTTTGATGTATTCCTTTCCCAATTTGTCAGTCTGTTGTTCCATGTCCTGTTCTGTTACTTCTTGACCTGCATACAGATTGCTCAGGAGACAGGTAAGGTGGTCTGGCATTCCCATCTCTTGAAGAATTTTCTGCAGTTTGTTGTGATCCACACAGTCAAAGTCTTTAGCATAGTCAATGGAGCAGATGTAGATGTTTTTCTGGAATTCTCTTGCTTTTTCTGTGATCCAATGGATATTTGTAATTTGATTTCTGGTTCTTCTGCCTTTTCTAAATCCAGCTTGAATATCTGGAAGTTCTCAATTCCTGTACTATTGAAGAATCACTTGGAGAATTTTGAGCAGTGAAATTGTGCAGTCATTAGAACAATCTTTGGTGTTGCTTTTCTTTGGGATTGGGATGAAACCTGAACTTTTCCAGTCCTGTGACCACAGTTGAGTTTTCCAAATTTGCCAGCATATTGAGTGCAGCAGTTTCACAGCATCATCTTTTAGGACTTGAAATAGTTCAGCTGGAATTCCATCACATCCACTGGCTTTGTTCATAGTGATACTTCCTAAGGCCCACTTGACTTCACATTCCAGGATGTCTGGCTCTAGGTAAGTGATCACACCATCGTGATTATCTGGGTCATGATCTTTTTTGTATAGTTCTTCTGTGTGTTCTTGCCACCTATTCTTCAAATCTTCTGCTTTTGTTAGGCCCTTACTCATTCTGTCTTTTATTGTGCCCATCTTTGCATGAAATATTCCCTTGGTATCTCAAATTTTCTTGAAAGGATTTCTACTCTTTCCCATTCTATTGCTTTCCTGTATTTAATTGCACTGGTTTCTGAAGAAGGCTTTCTTATATCTCCTTGCTATTCTTTGGAACTCTGCATTCAGATGGATATATCTTTCCTTTTTTGCTATTCTCCTTTTTAGTTCAGGGAAGGGTGGCATGAATATAAAGCACACAAACTCAGGGAAACAAAGCAGAAAATAAAACAACTTAAAATTCATAGAAACTGAAAAGGCAGGATACAGAAAGAGGGTCAGGAATCCAGACTTGCACCCAGGGGATGCTGCTGAACAGCTCAGATCACGACAACAAGAGACTGATTTGGAAACCAGATGCTGTAATAACACAATCTTTGCCCGAGTCTGGAAAGTGCTTAATCTGCTTTCTACTTGGAAGGGAACCAAATCTTGAATAGCTCCAGCCTAGAGGGTAGCAACATACCTGCTAAAAGTTGACATAGAGCTGTTATAACATCATGTCCTCTTACACTTAATAAATCCTCTTACCTGCATCCCTCAGAGCTTCAGCTATCACCTGTAGATGAAATTAGAAAGAAGAGGTGAACAAAGAATCTAGTGATGTTCTCCCTTCTTCAACTTTGAATAAAAAGTGGTTTGAAAATTATTTTCCAATGTGCTATTGTGCCGTCTGGTTCAGGCCATTCAACAGTACTGGGACTGAAACTAGATGACAAATGCTCGCCTCTACAAAGGTAAGATACACTGAGCTATGAGAGAATATGAGCCCATCAGAGAGGAAACTGAAAAAGATATCTTCTGCAGGAGTTTAAGGCTATATGTGTAACCCTGATTTTGCATCAGCTTCTCAGTCTCATTTAAACAATGTCAACCTTGCATTTCATGGCTGCAGTCACCATCCGCATGATTTTGGAGCCCAACAAAATAACATCTGGTAGTTTCCATTTTCCGCCATCTATTTGCCATGAAGTGATAGGACCAAATGCATGATTGTGGTTTTTGAATGTTGAGTTTTAAGCCAGCTTTATCACTTTCCTTTTTCACCTTCATCAAAAGTCTCTTTAGTTCCTCTTCACTTTCTGCCATTAGGATTCTCAACTTCTAATATGGAATCACTCTACTCTGGTATTATCATGTATTTATATATATTTCTCCTTTTTAACTATATGTGAAGGACTTGAGAGGATATACCATATCATAACTTTAAATGGTGAACATTGCTTAGCACCATCTGTATAGTACTTTCTCATGGATTATGTAAGAAATGTTGAATTTATTTCATTCCATTATTAAATACAAATGACATATTATTCTATTGAGTTTAATATTTGATCTGTCAACTATACTATGTATAATTTTTTGTTTGTCAAAATTAATAAGACATTCCATTTCATAGTCAATTACTTATACTAATTTTAAATATCCAGAGTACTTACTTCATTACATATATGTGTGTGTGTATATATATATATATATATATATATATAATCTGAAATAGCAATTTGTAATATATACTTCATGATGTGTATATTTTTATTGTGAAATAAAAGTCTTTTACATCTTACAGAAGCAAAAAAAAAAGTATTCCTTCAAACTTTCAAGGTGATCACAAAGAAGAAAAATATGAAAAAAAACAAGTCATAACCAAGGAGGCATGGCAACTAAATGCAATGTGATATTCTGGATATTCTACATTGAATCCCAAAACAGAAAAAGACACTAGGTAAAAATTAAGACAATATGAATAAACCATAGAATTTATCTAGTAATATTGTATAGATATTTGGCTCTTAGTTGTACCAAATATGTTACACTAATTAATATGTTAATAAGAAACCAGGTGTGAGATATATAAGAACTCATTGTAGTATCCTTGCAATTGCTTTTGAAATGTAAAACTGTTATAAAAAATAAATTATATTTGCTATTTTAAATGAAAGTGAAATACATATTTTTCTGACAGATAAATCTAACAGATTTTTCAGCAGGTTTGCATAATGTATATGCAAAAATCCATTATTCAGGCAGAAGACATCGAATATAAGATATTCAGATCTACACAAAGAATTAAGATTTTAAAAGTGATTAAAATGAAGGTAATATAAGACATTTTTCTTCTCATTAATTGCTTGAAATAATAGTTAATTTTTTTAAACTGTAAATAGTACAATAGTAAAATGTTTTTAATGAGTGTAAGTGAAAATGATATGACAACACCATGAAACATTAGGAGACAGAAATTAAAAATGTAAGTTTCCTATATTGTGAATAAGATAGTATAATGTATTTTTAAAGTTAAGCAGTAATACACTAAAGATGCATATTGTAATTTGTAGGGCAATAACCAAAAACTTTAGGCAGTGGTGTAACTAATAATCCTATAACAGAGATGAAATGAAACCATTGAATAAAAATTCACCAATTCAAAACCAGGCAGAAAAAAGTTAACAAGTACACAGAATTCATGGCGTAAGTAGAAAATGACCAGAAAAAACTGATAAATAAATATTCAGTAATGCCAACAAAGTTTAACATGATAATTAAATGGCAATGATTGTAAGATTGGGGATAAATATATAACAGCTTTGCACTGTCTACAAGAACCAATTTTAAATATGTAGATGTACATAAATGAAAATAATCAAAGGGTAGAAAAATCTATTTAAAAAAAAAAGAGAGAGAGAATGTGGAACCAGCTAGAATAATATCACCTGGAACAGATTTAAGAACGATAGACTAACAGAAACTGAATTTAGTCTCTTCCCTGAAACATACACAAAACACAGTATACAAAATAATAATTTCAAGACAGGACATCTGAAACCCCAGGACAGTGATCCATGAGTGGCTCAAAAAAAAAAAAAAAAAAAAAAAAAATGAGGTAAGTCCAGTGATTTCCCATTCCTTGAGAGAGTTTCCAGGTAGACATTAGGGATTAGAATATTCAGAAGTATTTTGTTTCAGTAATGGATCATCCCTAGGTGAAAAAGAGTACCGATGGCAAGATTATCTCATTTACCAATCTTTAGCTAGGTTCCTCTGAGGCCTCTTTTTGACTCAGCACCAACTTTGGCCTCTAAATACTTAAACGAAACACTAACATAGCTACTAATATTCTCAAGGCCTCATCCTTAGGTGACTCTAGCCTCTTTTCAAGTGCCTGCCTAAAAAAACTCATGGTTACGGAAAGAATTTACTATTCCTTCCAACCAAGACCTGCAGAATGTGACCCTGCTTTCCAGTTTTTGTGAGAGAGTGGGAGCCTATGCTCTGTAAGTGTCAGTTAGCAAACACAGATGAGTTTCACATGGACTGTCGCTTCCTTCCAATTTCTTGTAATTTTTAACTTCCCTGACTCTATTGAGGCCCCTCTCACCCCACCACCATCTCTGCCCCCATTCTGTTTTTGAAGTGCTCAGTCAGCTTTAAACAAATCAAAGCTGAGTTCAGTTCACACTGCACTCCATTCTCTATTGTAATAGTGTATTACTGATTAAAATCTGTCCTTATCACTTTAGCTACTGCTGGCAGTGGTATCTTTGACTCTGGTCCAGCCAGACACTGAACAAAGACCTGAAAAAAGTAAAGAGTAGAGCATGTCGATATCTTGGGGAAGGCGTTCCAGGCAGAATGGGGAGAGCTAATACACGGGGTATATCTGGTGGGAGTGAGCCTGGAGTGAAGTTGGAGAATACTGAAACTAAGGAAGAGTGGAAGAAGTTGAGATCACTGCATGGGCCTTAGTTTAACTGACCAAACTCTGGAGTCACTTGAGGTTTGGAAGTGGAGCAGTAGCAGCATCTGACTAATTTTAGAAGAATAACTGACTCTTTTTGGGCTCCAAAATCATTGCGGATGGTGATTGCAGCCATGAAATTAAAAGACGCTTACTACTTGGAAGGAAAGTTATGACCAACCTAGACAGCATATTAAAAAGCAGAGACATTACTTTGTCAACAAAGGTCCGTCTAGTCAAGGTTATGGGTTTTCCAGTGGTCGTGTATGGATATGAGAGTTGGACTATAAAGAAAGCAGAGCACAGAAGAATTGATGCTTTTGAACTGTGGTGCTGGAGAAGACTCTTAAGAGTGCCTTGGACTGCAAGGAGATCCAACCAGTCCATCCTAAAGGAGATCAGTCCTGGGTGTTCATTGGAAGGACTGATGTTGAAGCTGAAACTCCAATACTTTGGCCACCTGATGAGAAAAACTGACTCATTTGAAAAGACCCTGATACTGAGAAAGATTGAGGGCAGGAAGAGAAGGGGATGACAGAGAATGAGGTGGTTAGATGGCATCACCAACTCAGCGGACGTGGGTTTGGGTGAACTCCGGGAGCTGGTGATGGACAGGGAGGCCTGGTGTGCTGCGCTTCATGGAATTGCAGAGAGTTGGACATGATTGAGCAACTGAACTGAACTGAACTCAACTGACTTGAAAGCAGAACATAATAGAGGATGAAGAAGAAAATGGAGTGAAACAAATTACAAAAATCCTGAAGAAAGATGGTTCTGTTTTGTATCAGATATGTAGAAATACAGGAGATAAGAAAAGGTCAGGTTTTGTATTTTTTTTTAAAGTAGATGTAGTTATTATATTGATTAGATATGTCATTTTAGAGAAATCTTAGTGTCAGTGATGCTTCCAAGGAATTTATCTGACAAAATAGAGGAACCAAATTGTCCTTTACAGACAAGGAAGACAACTAGAAGCTTTATTTGAGGGAAAGGTAAAAGAAAACAGCAAAAGCTTAATATGAAATGGTAAGTTTGAGACTTCTGCTAGACAGAAAAGTGGAGATGTTAAATACATAGTTGATATATATATTTGGACTTCAAGAATAGAAATATGAATCTGAAAATTATCATATATATATAGGTATGGGTGCTCACTCACTCAGTCATATCTGACTCTTTGCAACCCTATGAACTGTAGCATGCCAGAGTCCTCAATCCATTGAATTCTCCAGGCAAGAATGGATCTTCCTTACCTAGGGATCAAATTCATGTATTCTGCTTTGCAGTCACTTTCCCACCACTGAGACACCCTTGGAAGACCATATGTATGTATATGGAGTAAATAAAATAACCAAGGGGTGAATATATAGACAGAAACAAACAAACAAAATTTGAGAATGAAGACACCTGCATCATCTTAAAAGTTAGTCATCAGAGAGATGAGGATGCCTCAGCTAGACAATTATAAAAAATTCAGGAAAATATAAAGACTTAGAATCTAAGTGAACTGAAGGAAGAATTTTAAAGAGGATAATATAAACTCTACCATATGCTGATGATAGATCAAGAAAGATGAGGCTTGACAATTCAACAGTGTATTTAGTAAGGTGAAGGCCATTGTTAATATAATAATATATTGTTGGTATAGACAAGAGCATTTTTGGTGGAGTGGTAGGATGGAGAACCTGATATAAGAGGGGTTATAAAAAGTTGGGAGAAGAGAAGGTGTGTGATACATATAACTGATTGTTTTCATCTATAAAAGAAGAAGTAAAACACTTAGATCATAAATGATCAATTCACTATAGTGATTATAAAATTTTAAATTCAAATAAAATATATTTTACACATTATGAGCTTATCAAGTTCATAGATTGCTGACATGTTTCTATACCCAAATGCACTGTATATTTAAAGGATGATCACCTGGAATTTGATATTGATAAATAACATTTAAACATATGAGGCATAAGATAAATATGTAATTGTGGGGACAGGTACAGCTAACACTTTTAAAAATAAATGGAAAATATTGACCCACACATGTAGAGAATGAGTGCATTAATTAAATTAAATGTGCATTAATTTTTTTTAACACCATCCTTGTAGAGAAGGGGGACAAACTACTTCTGTTCACAAACATAATATGAACTGGATAGGATTAAAGTATTTAGTGAGATGATTAAACATACTTCACTGGCATATTTAATTTGAGCCACATTTGCTGTCTAATATAGTCATATTTTAAACTAAAGAAATGTTGGTTTTTAGTCAAAATTATGCTAGAAATACAATTATGAAGTTGACAAGTTGTGTTCTTATTGTGTAAATTATGGTTCATAGTCAAAATTAGCTGCCTTAGGCACTTTCTAGTTATTAATAATCAAAGCTTAATTGGGAGCAGTTTTAAAATGTCTTTGACATTAACTCCAAATTCCTTGGCATTAATTCTCATGTTTTTCAAATTAACGACTTATTTAAGTTTTAGAAACTTATTGAGCATATTTGAATCTTATTTGCATGGGTAGAAAAGCAGGGTGTTCTTGACTCTTTGATAAGCTACTAACACTGATAAGTAAGAAAAAGTAGATATTAAACAGAAAATTAAATTCCTGTTTTCTTAGGAAGAACAATGCATGGTATTCAAACTAAAGCACTTGATTTGGAGAATGGTATTTAATTATTTAATATTGACTGTTAGTTTTAAATTCAGCTAAAATTTAAATCCTTTAGAGAATATGAATATCAAATACTATGAATCTAAGTAATAAAGTTTTGCTTGTGTATTTATATTCATTAGTGTCTGAGAAAGTGAAATCCTTTTTTGTCAAAGAGGAATGTTTACCAACCTTTATAATATTGTTGAAAAATTAACTGACAGAGGACTTTTGTTTTAACCTCTTTCTTGAATCCGTTTCCTTATCTTTAGAGAATATATTTGCCCAAATTAGTCATAATGTGTTAGAAATCATGTATTTTGTTTGGCAAACACAACAGCTCACACCGTTTGTACTCTTGAAAAATCAATATTCTCAAGGAATACTTTTGTTCTTCCACTGAGAAGTGGTATGTATATACAATGGAATATTGTGTGTGTGTGTGTGTGTGTGTGTTCTTAGTCTCTCAGTTATGTCCAACTCTTTGTGACTCCATGGACAGTAGCCCAACAGGGTCCTTCATCCAGGGAATTTCTCAGGCAAGAGTACTGGAGTAGTTGCCATTTCCTTCTCCAGGGGATCTTCCAAACTAGGGGACTGAACCCGTGTCTCCTGCATTTGGCAGGCAGATTCCTTACCACTGAGGAAGCCCCTCTAGCAGGGTTAATTGCATGTAAACCCACCACCATTACAATAGAACATTGCTCAGGCATAAATGGAGAAAGAAATGGCAACCCACTCCAGTACTCTTGCCTGGGAAGCCCCATGGACAGAGGAGCATGGTAGGCTACAGTCCATGGGGTTGCAAAGAGTTGGACACAACTGAGCGACTTTACTCACTCACTCAGCCATAAAAAGGAATGAAATTAAGTAATTCTCAGAGATGTGGATGGACTTAGAAACTGTCATCAGAATGAGGTAAGACAAAAACAGTAAAGCAAGTATTGTATATTAACACATATGCAAGAAATCTAGAAAAAAAAATGGTAAAGATGATCTTATTTGCAAAGCAGAAATAGAGACACAGACATAGAGAACAAATGTATGGATACCAAGGGGGAAGAGGGGTAGGGTATGTATAAGATACATAACAAATGAGAGCATACTATGTAGCACAGGGAACTAAGTGCTCTCTGGTGCCCTAAATGTGAAGGAAATCTAAAGAGAGCAATTAATCATTCCCCAAAGTCCACCTCCAGTATTGTCTGTTGTTGTTGTTCAGTCACTCAGTCATGTCTGACTTTTTGTGACTCCATGGACTACAGCATGCCAGGCTTCCCTGTCCTTCACCATCTTACAGAGTTTGCTCAAACTCAAGTCCATTGAGTCTATGATGCCCTCCAACCAGCTCATTCTCTGTTGCCCCCTTCTTCTTCTGTCCTCAATTGTTTCCAGGATCAGCATCTTTTCCAGTGAATCAGCTCTTCACATCAGGTAGCGGAAGTGTTAGAGCTACAGCTTCAGCATAAGTACTTCCAATGAGTATTCAGGGTTGATTCATTTAGGGTTGACTGGTTTCATCTCTTTGGAATCCAAGGGACTCTCAAGAGCCTTCTTCAGTACCACAGTTCAAAAGCATCAATTCTTTGGTGCTCAGCCTTCTTTATGGTTCAACTCTCACATCCATACATAACTTGTGGAAAAATCATAGCTTTGACTATGTGGACATTCATCGGCAAAGTGATATATCTGCTTTTTAATACACTGCCTAGGTTTTTCATAGCTGTTCCGCCCCCCCACCCCCAAGGAGCAAGCATCATGGTTGCAGTCACCATCCTCAGTGATTTTGGAGCCCAAGAAAATAAAGTCTGTGACTGTTTCTATTGCTTCCTGATATATTTGTCATGAAGCAATGGAACCAAATGCCATGATCTTAGTTTTCTGAATGCTGAACTTTAAGCCAACTTTTCCCAACTCTCCTCTTTCACTTTCATCAAGAGGCTCTTTAGTTCCTCTTTGCTTTCTGCCATGAGAATAGTGTTACTTGCATATATGAGGTTGTTGATATTTCTCCTGGCAATCTTGATTCCAGCTTGTGCTTCATCCAGCCCAGCGTTTCTCATTATGTACTCTGCATATAAGTTAAATAAGCAGGGTAACAATATACAGCCTTGGCATGCTCCTTTCCCAATTTTGAATCAGCCTGTTGTTCCATGTAGAGCTTCCTTTATCCAGGTGTCCCTAGCACTCTTTGTTGTTGCTGTTCAGTTAAGTCATGAATGACTATGTGACTCCATGGACTGTAGCTTCTCAGACTCTACTGTCCATGGGATTTTTCCAGGCAAGAATACTGGAGTAGGTTGCCACTTCCTTCTCCAGGGTTCTAGTACTCTATTTGTAGCCATAACACAGCACAGGGCAAATCTTACTCATCTACCCATGTCCAGTCCTTCTGCACAGTGAAGTGGGTGCTCAATTAATACTGAATGCAAAATGCTCTAACTATTAAAGTGACTTTTATTTTTACTCCTGCATTCTCAGTTTGTGGTGTTGTCCTGCATTTAATAGGTGCTAAAGTGAACTTTATTTATTAAGTGGATAAACTGATTAAAATTTTTAAAATGGCTATAATGCACAAAGCAAAATTGTCACCACCAATTTAAACCCATGTTTGCTGTATTCCAAAGATTTTATGAATTACCTTACATAATCTCTCACATTTGTCCTATCTCTGGTTCATTAACTCTCATCCTTTTCCCTTTTCCTTTAAGTACACTTACCTGAATTTTTTTTCTAGTACTATAGAGTCAACATGTGCAAAATAAAGTTTCCATCATATATTAATTTACTTTTCTTTTAAAGGGATTTCAGTTCCCTTGATTATCAATGATTCCATGAGTTATCAGTGAGTTCTTTAGCTTAGTCCTTTTCCTTACCTCAACACTTCCTCTTTTTAACCAAGTCTGATAATGGTATTCACATAGTCTCACTTCTGATTTTTCCCATTATTCCTCAAAATAAATGGTTAAGTCCTTATAATTTTTATTTTGGACTTCTGTGTTAGTTTTCTGTCTAGTTAAGTTTTCCTAAACTACTACGTGAATATTTTACCTGGTATCTCTATTTTCAATTCCTCCCCATCCACTCTCTATTCAATCTGTTTTGTTATTTTTGAATCTAACATATTCCTTCTAAATCTTCAATCATTTTTCTGTTTATAAATCAGTGGTATGCAATTTATCACTAAACAGAAGTTCAACTCCTTAGGGCATGCAAAATTATCAATATCTACATTCAACCTATTTTCAGTATTTTTCTTCACCTTATTTATATTGCAATTATGTTCTAGGCAAACTAAACAGAAGCCCTATTCTCAAAGATTTTTTTTGATTTTGCAAATATTTGCTTTATTCATAATGTTCCTAAAATAACACTTTTCATATTTTCTGTCCTACTTTTCCACTAAGTTAAAGTCACTCAGTTGTGTCTGACTCTTTGTGAACCCATGGACTACAAAGTCCATGGAATTCTCTAGTCCAGAATACTGGAGTGGGTAGCCTTTCCCTTCTCCAGGGGATCTTCCCAACCAAGGGATAGAAACAAGGTCTCCTGCATTGCAGGCAGATTCTTTACCAGCTGAGCCAGAGGGAAGTCCAAGAATATTGAAGTGGGTAATCTATCTTTTCTTCAGCTGATTTTCCCAACCCAGGAATCCAACCAGGATCTCCTGCATTGCAGGTGGATTCTTTAGCAACTGAGCTATCAGGGAAACTCCAATCAACTAAGATTCATCTCAGATACTATTCCCTATGAGCATGCCAAAGGAGGAACTCAGTTACAGGGTTCCCTGTTAATCATACCCATAATTTTCTAGCCTACTATTATCAGTGGTTTATGTGAACCCTCAGTATTGTTTTATTCAGTTATTTATTCTTTTAGCTCCTCTCCCTATCACCATTTCTATGAATTCTTTCAAGAGAAACCATACATGGTGTTTAAAATGTATCCAACATTTGTGTGTTCTGCTCAAATCATCATTATATAAATGCTATTTTGCTATGGAGTGCATTGTGTCTTTTCTTGTTTCATTCAGTATTATGGTATATAGAGATCTATCTACATTTCAGTGTTTACAATCTAGTCTCTTCTAACTGCTGCATCATATTCCACCAACTCACTGTATATATTACAGCTCAAGTAATTTTTAAAAATACAAGTCTGATTATGCCATTCTGTTGCTTCTTGACCTGTATACAGATCTCTCAGAAGGCAGGTCAGGTGGTCTGTTACTCACATTTCTTTAAGGATTTTTCAGTTTGTTGTGACCCACACAGTCAGAGACTTTGGCATAGACAATAAAGCAGAAGTAGATATTTTTCTGTAACTCTCTTGCTTTTTTGATGATCCAAGAGATGTTGGCAATTTTATCTCTGGTTCCTCTGCCTTTTGTATTTTTTAAATTAATTAATTTATTTTAATTGGAGGCTAATTACTTTACAATATTGTAGTGGTTTTCGCCATACATTGACGTGAATCAGCCATGGGTGCACTCTGCCTTTTCTTTTCTTTTTTTTTTAAATTTATTTTTATTAGTCGGAGGCTAATTATTTTACAATATTGTAGTGGTTTTTGTCATACATTGACATGAATCAGCCATGGATTTACATGTGTTCCCCATCCCGATCCCCCCTCCCATCTCCCTTTTCTAAATCCAGCTTGAACATCTGGAAGTTCGTGGTTCACATACTGCTGAAGCCTGGCTTGGAGAATTTTAAGTATTACTTTACTAGCATGTGAGATGAGTGAAATTGTGTGGTAGTTTGAGCATTCTTTGGGATTGGCAAATATGTTTACTTCTTGGGAAAAAAAAGTTATGACCAACCTCGACTGAATATTTAAAAGCAGAGACATTACTTTGCCAACAAATTTCTGTCTAGTCAAAGCTATGGTTTTTTCAGTAGTCATGTATGGATGTGAGAGTTGGGCTATAAAGAAAGCTGAGCACCAGATAATTGGTGCTTTTGAACTGTGGTGTTGGAGAAGACTTTTGAGAGTTCCTTGGACTGCAAGGAGATTCAACCAGTCCATCCTAAACAAAATCAGTCCTGAATATTCATTGGAAGGACTGATGTTGAAGCTGAAACTACAGGGGAGCCTGGCATGCTGCATTCCATGGGGTCACTAAAAGTAAGACACAACTGAGAAACTGAGCTGAACTGTTTTAACTTGTTGATTTCTTAATTATGAATGCATTTTAATAATCCCATTTTTTTCTCTCTGTTCTATTTTTTATTATTTTTACATGATATTTGTGTATTTTTCATCTATTTGTTTATTTTATCCATTCACTGCCAGTTCTGGATATAGATGATTTTACTAGCTTTTGTTTCAACCTTCCTGCTAGCTTTGTACATGGTTGATTTACTAGCTTTACTATATATTAGCCTTTACTAATGAGTTTTTTGTTTCATAGTTTTCATGTTTCTAGTTGCAGCCTCTTATATCTTGCTTAAATAAGTAAGTCCCTTTAGCATTTTTTGTAAAGTTGATTTGATGGTTTTGATCTCTTTTAGCTTTCAGTTTTCTGTAAATCTTTTGATCTCTCCATCTTCTCTGAATGAGAGGCTTGCCACACCAATGCTGTTGGATATACGCTTTTCCCTTCCATCATTCTAAATATAGAATGCCACTCCCTTCTGGCCGGAAAAGCTTCTCCTGAAAAGTTAGTTGATAGCCTTATTAGAGTTCTCTTTTATGTGACTTACTGCTTTAAAAGTGCTACCTCTTCTATTCTCTCTCTTTAATTTTGGCCATTTTATTTACAATATGTTGTATGTAGTCATCTTTTGGTTGATTTCCTAGACTTGGATGCTTGTTTCCTTTCCCAGATTAAGGACGTTTTCAGCTCTTATATCTTCAGATATGTTCTCTGCCCCTTCCTTCCCATTCTGGGACCCCTATGATACTTGATGTTGTTTCAGAGGGCTCTTAATCTCTTCTCATTTCTTTTCCTTCTTTTCTGTTCAGCTACAGTGATTTTCCACTCCTCTGTCTTTCAGCTCACTCATCAGTTTCTTGGTATCATTTACTATTTTTTTGATTCTGTTTAGTGGATTTTTCATTGTAGCAGTGTATTCTTCATCTCTGGTTATTCTTTGTAGTTTCTCATCCTTGTTAAAAACCTTTACTTCTTCCTTGTTCATCCATTCTTCTGCCTGCTTCTTTTGCCATTTTAAGAATCATTACCTTGAACTCTTTCTTGGGTAGGTTGCTTATCTCCAGTTTATTTAGTTTTTTGGGAGTTTTACTATGTCTTTTCAATTGGAATGTGTTCCTTTGTTCTCCCATTTTGCCTAAATTCCAATTTTTTTTATTTATGTGTATCTCATAGACTGGTTACATTTGCTGATCTGGAGAAGTGGCCTCCTGTAGGAGATGTCCTATATGTCTCAGTTGCACACTCTGCTTGGGTCACCAGAGTTATATGCTCTAGGTATGCCTCCTATGTGGGCTGCATGGTCCTTCTGTTGTGGGAGTTTGAAGGTCTACTGTGGATGGTCTGCTAGACATGCCTGGCCCCTAGTCCAACTTGCCTGCCCAGCCCTGCCTTGTGTGGATGCTGCCCGCCACTGGTTGGTAGGACCAGTTCATCATATGACTGGCTATGGAACTCTGGGAGGTCCTGACCATAGATAGGGCTGGCTAATTGGTGGGTGGGGTCAAGGTCCAAGAAGTTGGGTCCCAGGGCTGGGACTAGCCTGTGAGTAACAAGTTGAGTCCTGTCACAACAGATTGAAGGACTACAGTTGTCTTGGGGCTAGTGGCTGTTCACCAGTGGGTGAGGCTTTTCCCAAGCCTAAAGCAGACTTTGGTGGGTGTGGCTGCAGACCAGGGCACTCTGGGGCTGGCACCTGCCCACTGGTAAATACAGCTGGGTCCCAAGGTGTCTACTTGCAAGACCCTGGTGTCCCAGGTCTCGTGCCTGTGCCTTCATGTGTGGGGTCAGCTCCTGGGTCCTCTAACAAGTATAATTGTGTCCAGGGGTACCTGTGGACTCAGGAGGCAGCCTATCTGCTGATTGACTGAGCTGTATCCCTGCTCAGTTAGTTGCTTGCCCTGAGGCTGCCCAGCACTGGTGTTTACAAGCTGGTGGGCAGGTTCCAGGTGGGGCCCTGAGGCTCATAAGCTAGATGGAGGATTCCAAAATGATGCTTTTAAGCACTAATGACCACATGGTAGAATGAGCTATCCAAAACAGCTGCTATCTTCCATTTATATACCAGTGCTGTCTTTTATGACCTACACTCAGAAGTCAAACTCCTTCATTCTTGCCACACTCTGTACTTTAGAGAAGTCAAACAAAGTTTTTTGATATTAGTGTATGGTATATTTATATATCTATTCCTGGTCCAATGCCTTGCACACAGTAGGTACTCAATAAATTCTGCAGGAAGACAGGAAGACATAGAAATATATAAAAAAATGGAAGAGTTGATTCTATGACTTTATATATTTTAATGTATTTTCAAGTTTTTATTTTGTACTGGGGTATAGCTGATTAACAGTGTTGTGATAGCTTCAAGCGAACAGCAAAGGGACTCAGCCATATATATACATGTACCCATTCTCCCTCCAACCCCTCTCCTATCCAGGCTGCCACATAACTTTAAACAGAGTTTCATGTGCTGTACAGTAGGTCCTTGTTGGTTATCTCTTTTATTTTTTTTTTATTATTTTTTAAGGGCAAATCATTCATTTATTGTTTAAAGATCGCAAGACAACATCTGAATTTCTGTAGCACAATTTAAATGTTTTACTTCTTTGATAAAGCAGAGTATAATAGAAAGAAACAATTAGTTTCCAGTAATATCTATATCTCTATTCAGAAATAAGTCCTCCACAGACATGTTACCTGGAAACAAAAGCCTGTTACAATAAGCAAAGTTTCAACCAGAGCGGCTACTTTTCGTGCCACGAAAAGGTTCATCCCCATAGGAGGAATGATGTGCTATGTAAAATGGCTGTAAGGTCATAGCCTTGAGGGCACTGGAAGTATATTATCCTATTCCACATTAAGTAGTTTGGTGAATTTCAAACATTGATTTATCTGCAACCAAGCTGGCAACCTTTAATTGGTATCTTAATTAGATAAAAAATAAATTAAGAAACCCTTAAACTGATGTTCCTTGATTTACATTGTTAAAAGGTACACAAGTTCATTAACATGTAATTCTGGTTAGAATTACACTTGAGACTCTGCTCAGATTTTGGTTAATAGTATAAATCTTTCAGAAATTCAAGTTCTTATTAATCAATAATTTGTCAGCTAGGATACATTCAGGCATCAGCTGCAACTACAAAATAGGTGCACTGCCTCAGCACTTTGGAAAGACATTATAATCTAGAACACTACTAGCAGACAAAATATTACCTGTTACTGGATAGCATATGTGCAGTACAGCAAGACAAAAACATATTCATATGTTGGCTTATTTAAGCCTCAAGCTCTCGATCCTTTGTTGAAATTCAGTAATTTTATTCCTATGGTTTTTTAATACCAAAAAATTCAAGCTCCAGGAGGGCTAAAGTCTAATTTGTACTTCAAACCAAGTAGCAGTGCAGTTTGCTACTACTGAGGCTGAGTCCGAAAAGACTTCAGGATCAAGTCCAGAAGACAGTTATTATACATGATACCCTAGAAGGTCTGAAAAATAATTACTCATATACATTATCTGGTCCTTTAGAGCTTTTTTCCTATAACATGTTTTTTGATGAAAGTTATTTAATGTATCAGAGATAACTGACTTACTGATCAAATATTTGAATACTTACCTGGGATTTCATTTCTGCTGAAAGAAATAGGAAGAACAGGACTCACTTTAAAAAAACAAACTTCAGAAATGAAGGTAAAAATATTATCACACATTATCACTTTTGGAAGCAGCATAGAGGGACAGTCAAAGGTAAAACACTGGTGAAATAGGTCAATACTCTAGGCCAAAAAAACCTATATTATTATCATCAATGACAGTACCACAACTGTGCCCTTCATAATTAATAATCACTCCTAAGAATTTTCATTTGGCACCAGATGATATGTTTAAGAGAAACACTCTGGGAGGTTCTGAACCAGACTTGGTTTTGTTAGCCAAGTTACAGGAGAAATTTTAAAGTGGGGGGAGGGGAAGAAGGAAATAGGAAACAGATCAGGAAAAATATTAAGTCATCATCATAATCGTCATCGTCATCATCTAAACCAACAAAGCACTGATAGCTCCAGACATTATGTCAGACACTAAAATGACTGATATAGGCTCAAGTGGTTTATAAAACCTATAAAAAGACTACACCAGCAAAGTTCCCATTAATCCGTAGAGTTCAGAAACTAAAACAAGGAAAATTTTAGCTTAAAACCTTATCTCAAGAGAATATACACTTCACATGAATAAAAATACCTGAAACCAAACATTTTTAAAACCTCCAATACCCAAAATATAAAGAAAAAAATTAATTCAGAAGACTCATCAATCCATGGAATCACAAAACGGCTGGACAATCTCTCTCTCCCCTCCAGACTATCCATCCCATGGAAGACCAAGGGAGATCAGACCTTCCAGATCTATGCACCACCTGGTTGCTGCAAAATCCTATGGAGACTCCTTGTAGAATAGCAGTTTTCCATCTCCAGTGTCTCTCCCTATCATGCAGGAAGCAAGTCTGGCTGTGCTATTGTATTATCATTATTTGTCACCCATCTGCCACATGATACCATACAGATAAGTAAAAAGTACATATTTAGTTCCCTTTCACCAGAAGGTTGAGGCTCAGGTATGGGGTAATTCTCCTGTGTACATGGTGTCTTTATTTAGGCAGACTCAGTGACTTCAACAGGCTTAATCATGTGATCAGGTTTGTTGCCAGCTGCATAATGCTCCCACATCTGTAGATACAGCTTCTCTAGTTCCATTGTGTATTGTTTGGTGTTGAACAGAGGGCCAGATATTCTCTGCTTCCAGACTTTGCCACGAATTTTCTTCAGGTATTCTAGATCAGTCCCCAGCTTCACAGCTATGTCTTCATATTCTTGTCTATTTTTAGCAATAAGCTCAAGACAACCTAAACAAGTGAGCTGGGAAGCCGCAACTCGAGAAGCAAGAGTCTCTCCTGGCATAGTCACCATGGGTGTCCCTGCCCAGAGAACATCCATCCCTGTGGTGTGCCCATTACAAAGGGGAGTGTCTAGACAGACATCAGCCAGTTGGCCTCTCCGGACATGTTCCTCTTCGGAGCAACAGGTGAAAAAATGATACGATTCTGAGGAAGTCCCATATTCTGTGCATATTGTTGAATATTAGGTTCTCCTACTGCTGGAAAACGTAACAGCCACAGTACACTATTGGGAACACGCTTCAGAATATTTGCCCACATCTGCAAAGTGGAAGGGTCAATTTTATACAACTGATTAAAGTTACAGTACACAATTGCATCTTCTGGTAACCCATACTGAGAACGTGTCATAACAATAATGGTACGAGGAACTTCTTCTCCAGTGGCAGCCTTATTGTTGATCTGGGTAGTCGCCAGTCCATTGCTAATACTGAATCCATTAATTGTTATCTGAATTTGTCCTCTGTTAATCATTTCAATAACTGCTTCTGCAATAGTATTCATAGGAATGACAGGCATATTAAGAGCTGTATTACTGCTGTCCGCATTGTCTCCTCCATCAGGACATTTCATCTTGACAATTTTCACATCTGGTAGACTATCAAGAAATGCTTTGAGGTCGATGCCATTCAGCACAATCCGATTGTCATAAATGTGCCCATTGGACTTAAAATCGATAACTGCTTTTTTCTTCAGGTGAGGGAACATATTAGCATGATCACCAATAAAAAAAGTATGAGGCATATAAGCCAGCTTCTCAGAATATTGCTCAGCAACTTCAGCAGGTGAAGTTTCCTGATCAGTGATGATATAATCCATGAAAAGTGCGCCACTAGTCCCAGGATACCCCAGCCACATTGCCTGAATAGGAGCTGGCCTGAGAGCAAAGAGTTTATTTCGAGCACCCTTGGTATAACCATTCATATTTACAAGGATGTGTATACCATCTTGATGGATGCGATCAGCTGCTTTTCCATTGCATGGAATCTGAGAAAGATCAATGAAATGATTGGCTTCTGCCATCACCTTCACTCGGAAGTTTGTGCCATCATCTGGGCTCAAGGCATAACAGAATACCTCAAATTTATCAGGATTGTGCATGCCTGGAATAGACTGCATAAGATGAGAAGTAGGATGATTCCCAAAGTCAGAACTCACGTATCCTACACGCAGTCGACCATCACTGAGCTTCAAGTCTTTTGGATGCTCATATGGTGGTTTATGAAGGACATTAATCTTATCCAAGCAGAGGTTCCCATGCCTCTCAGCAATAGCTTTCCTGAAGCCATGAGAAAGAGGATATAGCATACTATGCTGAGGGTGCACAGAAGGCAACCTATTCTTCTCTAACTGGTCAGCCACAATGCTAACCAACTTCTTCATTCGCTCATCATAGTCTGTCCAGTCACAGACAATCTGCAGGCAATGAGCCAAATTACAGTAAGCATCAGGAAAATCAGGTTTAAGCTTCAGAGCAGTGCGATAAGAAGCAATTGCTTCTGGAATATTCCCTGAATCCTTGTGAATGGAAGCCAGATTACTGTGGGCATCTGCAAATGCAGGGTTAATCTGAATGGCATGAGTATAACACTGCAAGGCTCCCTGAACATCTTGCATCTCCTTTAGAGTGTTTCCCATATTAGAGTAAGCATCAGCAAAGGTAGGACTGATTCAAATTGACTCCTTATAATGCATCAGAGCTTCCTGCAGTTTTCCCTGCTGCTGTAATACACTTGCTAAATTTGAATGGGCAGCAGCAAACTCTGGGAAGACTTCTAATGCTTTACGATACAAGCCAACTGCCTCTTCAATGTTTCCCTGTTCCCGTTTGATATTGGCTAGGTTGTTCAGAGAGTCTGCATGGGTGGGACACAGTCGGAGAGCTGTATTATAACAATCTTCTGCTTCAGCAACACTGCCCTTCTCTTTGAGAGCATTGGCTAAGTTGCAGTAAGCATCAGGGAAATGCGGCTGCAGTTCAATAGCTCGCCTGTAGGTGTCTATTGCTAGATCTATCAGGCCTTGCTCATAGTATACACAAGCCAGGTTGCCGTGTACCACCGCATGATTTGGACTCAAGCTTAGAGCACGAAAGTAAGCTGCCACAGCTCTGTCAAAAATCCGTGCCTCTTTCAAGACATTTCCTAAATTGATATAAGCATCCATAAAATTGGGGTCAAGGGTGACAGCCTTTTCAAAGTGATGAATTGCAAGCCAAATCTCCCCTTGTGCATTAAAAACACAGCCAAGATTACTCCAAGCTACAGCAACGTTCGGTTGCGTCTCAATTGCTTTCAAATAACATGCCTTGGCTTCTTCCAAGCGACCCAGGGCTTTGAGCAGGTTCCCCAGGTCACTGCGAACACAGTACAAATCAGGATTGTACTGAAGAGCAGAGACGTAAGCTTGTGCTGCCCCTTCCATGTCGCCTGCTGCTACCAAAGCAGCTGCCAGGTTAATATAACCATCGATGAAATCTGGTTTGAGACGCAATGCATGCCGGTAATGCTCAATTGCTTCCTGCAACTGCCCTCTTTCCTTGTACACATTCCCCAAATTTGAACAGGCTTCTGCCAGAAGGGGGTTCTGTTTAATTGCCAGAGTACTAAAGTGGGCAGATCTGTCCAGCCTTCGACACTGGAAGTGTATAGATGAAAGTAATAAAAGCACACCAGTATTGTCTGGCTCTTGTCTCCAGAGCTGCATGCAGTGTCTCTCAGCTGCCTCAAAATCTCCTGCCTGATATTCGCGATGTGCCAACTCAGCTAGCCCTTGGAAGGAAAGCATACGTGTCGTTGGTTCTGTGCGGTCGGCCATGTTGCCCACGGAAGACGCCATCTGGAGCTTCTAGAGCGAGTGTGAGAAGGTGGTAATTGAGTCCTGCAGCCGCCACTACTGGCAAGAATGTTTCTAGAGGTGGTAGCACAGGTGCAGCAGCCGTACCTGTGCTTTGGCAGGCCTAAGCAGCAGCAACAGTTACAGCTTCGAACCCTAGAACTCTGGTTGGCCATCTACCTCTCACGATCTTGGAATCGGTTATCTGTTTTAAATATTGCAGTGTGTACATGTCAATCTCAGACTCCCTAACTATTCATTCCCCCAAGAAGCCATAAGTTCATTTTTAAACCTGTGAATCTCTTTCTGTTTTGTAAGTTCAATTCTATCTTTTTTTTCTTTTTTTTTTTTTTTTTTAGATTCTACATATAAGGGATGTCATATGATATTTTTCCTTCTCTGTCTGGCTTATTTCAATGTTTATCTCTAGGTCCATTCATGTTGTTGCAAATGGCATTAGTCCTTTCTTTTTAATGACTGAATAGTACCCCACTGTATTTATGTAACACATTTTCTTTATCCGTTCCTCTATCAGTGGGCACTTAGGTTGCCTCTATGTATATGACTTTATATTTAAAACAAAGAGCTACTATTATGCTAAAGCTGCAAATCTTAGAATTTAGTGATTAAAAAGTAGTTGTCATTGCTATTTTCTTTTATTTATCAGTAGATGCTACATTTTCTTTAAGTTTTTACTAGATTGTAACCACTTTCTTTACTGTCATAAAGGTGAGAGCTACATTTAGAAGGCATCACTAAGAGATTCAGACTCAGAAAATGCCTGTTAAAATGTGTAGGAAGTTAAGTTTCAAACCAAGACTGAATAGAGAAAATCAATTTATAAATATTCAATTTGTGCTCATTTTAATAAAAGAAAAAGACTAATACACTCTCTGCTCAAAAGAAGACAGATGGATTCAAGTTTCTAAGGATATTTCCTTTACTTTAGGAGAAGAATACTAAACTGTCATTTTCACCAACTTGGATTTCTGCCTGGGCAGGTTTTATAAATGGGCCTGTCAGAATGCTGAAACTGGGTGCTGTTGCTATGCTATTTCATGAATCTAATTATCTTGAATTCTTGAAGTATCAGCCATGCAAATAAAAGTTCTTAAAGAAGATCCCAAATAACATCGTTTCTTGTTTAGTTTTAGCAGTATCAGTTACATTGCCATGTCTTCCACAAGTGGAGTATTGAAAACCAGGAATGATATTTTTCTCTGTTATCCTCAAAAAGTTAAGTTACTTGGAAAGTCATTCTACCTTAACTTTTGGTTGTGAAAAAAGTCAAATAAATAACCTAACTCTACAGGTTTACCTCAATACAGGTTAATTGGTAAGTAAACACAAAGTATAGCCCCTATTGTTTGTTACTGAGAGTGTTGGGTTAGAGTGTCTTGTCCCACTATCCTATCTCAGCATCTGATGGTCTGCTCTTTTGGCTCAGACTATTATGTTTATAAGATTCTCTCACTTGCAAAGGTCTATCCAATTCTCAGAGTTTATTCATTCATTAATTATTTCACAGTCACACCATGACTGTGGTATAGCTACAGAAGGTATTAATGCTCAATAATAAGAAAGGAAACTGAAACTAAGATTAAATTGTTTGTCCAAGTACTCAGAGCACTCACTCAGAATTTCTGACTGGAGTATTTCAAGAGTATTACAAAATGATAATAATTATTTACTATAATTGTTTGGGGCTATTATGAGTTAATTTTCATTATCTAAATTTTTCCCTATAATTCTTCATTGGACAGCAAGTTGCTTGTCTTGTTTCAGAAGCTCCCATTCCACCAGCAGCTGACTTCATCCAAAAAAATTTATTTCTGTCTGGTGCAATCATAACTTCTCAGGGCTCTTAGAAGTTCTCATTGTTGAATTCTAAAGCTCTTTTCTGTTTACATGTTGGTTTTGAGAAAAATGAAAAAGTCAAGTCTTAGGTAAGACAAGAATGAAATTAAGGAAGCAAAGAGTATACTGGGTCTTTGACTCTGACCTTAGGAGCATTTCAAAAAAGAGTCCTGTAATAAAGTTGCAGCTATGGATATGAATGAGGCCTTAAAAACTGAGACAGAAAGGACTAAAACAATAGAGAAAAGGACTAAAGTCAGGGAGATAAAGACATGTCAGGCAGTTTGCATTAGTTTAACATCTTCGTGTGTGTGTGCTCAGTCATGTCCAACTCTTTGAGACCCCATGGATTATAGCCCACCAGGCTCCTCTGTCCATGGAATTTTCCAGGAAAGAATACTAGAGCAGGTTGCCATTTCCTACAACAGGGGATCTTCCCAACCCGGGGGTCAAACCTGTGACTGTTTTGCCTCCTGCATTAGCATGAAGATTCTTTATCACTGAGCCACCTCTACTTTAGCAAAACCCTAGTCACATGTGAAAATACTCCAGTACCGCAGTTTAAGATAAAGCAAGAAATTCATTAGATCATGTGACATAATGGAAGAACAGAGTGTAATGAAGAAAGGAAGTTTACCCATATTTCTAACTTCTGTGATTGCATAAATGATGATATGATTCACAATGTATGGATAACACGAAAAACAGCTTTGGCAGCAACTTTTAAAATAAATGTATTATTATAAGATCTGTCCAGTTTTCCTCTTTGGGTTTTTGGCAGTGACTATAAGCTTTGTTATCCTAAAGAAAGAATGGGTATCACTCTCATTTCCTTATTCTGATGGAAGTGAGCTTGTTCAGCAGATTATGTTTAGTCAAATAGTAGGTAAAGATCTTTTATAAGTGTCTCTGATCAGAGTCAACAAAGAGTATGCTTTGAAAAATGGCCTTTACTCTCCTCACACACTGAACCTCAAATCCATATCTTCCATTGGGCCTTCATGCATAGAGGTGTTAGTTCTTCAGATAGTAAACTTTGCCCCTTTTTATCTATTTGCATGTATATGAATAGGTGTGTACACATTGTAAATAACTGCACACTATTTCTCAAATCAGCTGCAAATATTAGAGAAGGAATAGCTATGGTAAAAAGGCACAAGTGTCTTCAGGATCTCAATAAAGAGCTTACGGGCTGCCCATTATCACAAATTTGAGATTCTGAAATGGTCTTATATGCAATTAGTATTTTTCTATGTGGACTTTTTCTCAGAAATTTCTCCTGGCTGTAATATAATCTTAAACACTCATTCAGGATCAGCAGATATACGATGGCATTGCCCTGACTTTTTAAAACATTTCTAATTCTTAATTGGATCTCACTGCCTTGGGCTATGAAATGCATTTTTCTGTGTTTACATCCATAAATAATAAAAAGAATGCTAGCACATTTATCGTAATCATTTTAGAAAGTTATCCAATGTGATCTTTTAACACTCCACATCATTAAGTAGTCCCAGTTCTTTTTATCAGGAGGATAGGTATTTCTAAATCTCTCTCTCTCTCTCTCTCTCTCTCTCTCTCTTTTAGAGCAATACTTGGGAAACTTTGACCAGTAGACTGGTTGCCAATTTTTTGTTGTCTTAATAACACTTTATTTGAAAACAGTCATTTCTGTTTGTTTATGTAAGTCTATGTTTGGTCTTGTACTACACTGGCAGAACTGAATAGTTGTGACAGAGACAAATTAGGCTGCAAAGATTAAATTATTTACTCTATACACTCTATAGAAAAGGTGTGGTGACCTCTGTAGTGAACTATGATTTCTATCATTCTACTTTTAATTTAGCAGATACATTTTATTTATTTTTATGTCAATTTTTAATTGAAGTAGAGTAATTTACAATATCATGATGGTTTCAAGTGTACAGCACCACATCTCAGTTTTATATGTACACACTCCCCCCACACACATATACATAATATATGTAAGTATGTATTTTATATATATATATATATACACATATATATATATATTCTTTTGGGGACTCTTTTCCCATAGATTTTATAAAATATAGTGTATAGTTCACTAGTATAGTGTAGTAGCTTCTTGATGGTTATCTATTTTATATATAGTAGTGTGTATATGTCAATCTCTGAAATATGATTTCTTGATAATGGGAGATTCTGACTACAAAAAACAGTCTCATTAAAAACATGTAAGAATGAAATGATGAAATAATGTTTTAAAAAATCTTCTGCATTTTCTTTGCTGGCTTCTTTCTTCATATATATTTTTCTATTATGTATACAACTTTGGTTGAATTTGCTGCATTTTCTCCACTAATGGTGGTTTAAGTCAACTAGCATGACTAGTGCACATGTGTTTTAGAGGTTGATTTCTTGAGCAAGGTTGAAAAGGATAGATCAAAATTATTTTTGTTACCTGTTTTGCTCTTCTATCTACATTAGAGAAATATTTTGCTTTCAAATGATTTTTTGAGATGTTCTAACAAAATTCAAACATCTATGTTCAAGAAAGAGCTCTTTATTATTATTCTCTGTGCTTGTAATCACTACTGGTTTCCAGGGAAACAGAGACGTCACAATTGTTACGCTAACAAGCTGAATCTTCACCATTTTTCTGTGTTTGTCTATATGTGATTTATAAGATTTGTGAACTGAAAATATATTTGGTAATATGACTATAAATTTTCTCATATGATTATTACCAACATGTAATTATGTTTCTCCCTTAGGCAAAATTAAGTCTCTTTCTGAAGGAAATAAAAATTAAAAGAGAAATGTTAATAATAAATCTTACTCTGTAGGGTTTCAGAATGGATTAAGAGTGTTCTTCATAAAGTCCTTCGCACAGAGCTTGATATTTTAACAGGTGTTCAATAAACGTTATACCTGTTAACAGTAGTAATAACATTTCTTTGTAAGTCTTTCTTGTATCCATGACAACTTAGGCTACTATAACAAAATACCATAAACTGGGTGACTTATTAACAAAACAAATGATTTCTCACATTTCTGGAGTTTGGAGATTGTTTATCATGGTGCAGGATCATTGAGTTCTAGTTTGGATCTTCTTCCAAGTTGCAGATGCTGACTTCTTAGTGTATCAAAATATGGCAGAAAGAGAGTGAGCTTGGTCTCTGATCTCTTACAAGGGAACTAGTTTCATTTGTAAGGCCTCTTCTCTCAAAGGCCCTACCTCCACAACTTTAGATGGGGGGGGGGTGGCTGTTAACATTTCAACATATGAATTTTGACCGGACAAAAGCATTCAAATCATAACACTTAGCCTATGCTCAGGAAAAAAAGAAAAAGTGTTCAAAAAGACTCCAGAGCAACCCCTATATAGACACAGTGATCTAATATGAGGTCAATTATTGTATAGGCTACCAGGTATGATTATGTCAGGTCAGTTTATTTCTCTTCGTTGGTTCTTTTCTCGTTGCAACAAAAATTCAGAGTGATGGACCAAAACGCATAGAACAACAGACCAGTTATAACTCAGTTCAACTCAAGCAGACAGATCTCTTATTAGACACTTCCAAAGGAGTCCTCCTTATCCTTCCTATCAATCATGCTTGGCTTCAACCTTTTAGACTTCTGGTCTCCTCCTTTTAGTTCTTCCCAGTGCAAAGTAGAGCTTGTACCCACCACCAGTAATGAAAGGGAATGAAAATGGGCATACACTCAAGGCCAAGTGACAATTTCAAGTTGCATAATTTCAAGTTGTACAACAGCAGACCGTGTTCTTTGTATCT
The DNA here is from genome assembly GCF_023699985.2 of Odocoileus virginianus. Taxonomy (NCBI): domain Eukaryota; kingdom Metazoa; phylum Chordata; class Mammalia; order Artiodactyla; family Cervidae; genus Odocoileus; species Odocoileus virginianus. The sequence continues at coordinate 70,649,656 of NC_069683.1, forward strand.
TCCCATATGTCTTCCCATGGTTCAGTCTGTTATAATTAGATGTAGAATACTCATGAGCCCTTGACTGGCTTAAGGTTACTTGGAGAGGCCCCTGTGGTTATTTTGTATCCACTGTGTGCCTAAGGCACATGTGCAGGGGGTGAAAAGTCTCTGTGGTTATTTTGAAGCATATCTCTGAACTCTCCTGGGTGTGTCTGCTATGGAGTTTAGAGATCAGTATGCATCCCTTTCAGCCAGGCTCCCCTGCTAACTTCCTACCTAACAACTGGATAAATAAAAGGTTGACAGACACCATGAGACCTGCCATAAAGAAGAAGTATAAGACAGAGCTAGTGTGATAAGAAAAGAAGACAGCCTCACAGTGTTTTAATGCACACTTTTAATCAGATGAACTCTCTTCATTAAGAAAGAATATTTTAATGAGTAAATTCATTACTTAGAAGAGGTTTTCAAAATGCTTTACTTAAGTATAAATTGATTACTTATATCTTTACAACATGAAATTAAAGCATTTTATTTTATTGGGGACATTATTTTAATAATAAACATATAAGTAAGCTATTTTATATTTCAGAGTATTTCTATTTAATTGATGTTTCTAAGTCATCAACAGTGATCAAATAATCTAAACATGCACACCTTCTAAAATTGGACAATCACATATAATATTTTTTTTAAAGGCTAAAAAACTATGGCTCTAGTTTTACCCACCTTAGACGAAAGGAAATATTTCCCTTTGAGATTTGGACATAGAGTCATCCACTATATAAAAGTAATAGTAACTGAACAAATTTCACAGTGATAATTGTTTTTATTCCTTTAGCTTGGTAAACTAATGGGAAAATTTACTAACTGGTCATCTTTATCATTTAGATCATGGCTTCAGAATAGTGGATCTGATGGCACCTTAGCATAGTAATGTTAAAAAACAGATTTCCATATTACCACATTTCAACAAAAACACACAGTGTACCACAGCTTGAGGACCGTAGCAAAATCCGTGTGGTTCCTTCTGTACCCCATCAGTCACAAGCAGTCTTTCTTCTCCTTTTCTAAACTAGCTTTAAAAGGTTTCTTCTTCTTCTTCTTCTTCAAGCCATAGGTATTCAGGCTTTCTTTTGTGACTCATTCTTTTTTTTTTTTTTTTTGTTCTTTAATTGCAATAAAAATATTTTTTTATTAATACTTCAATTACCATTGTTCTTCTCACTGTAGTTAACCCATAGATAACAATACTTTTAGAAAAATATCAGTAGGATTTTTTTTTTTTTTCAGATTTGATCATAGTCCCTGTTTGTGACCATGACTTCATTAGCAAAGTAGCTAGGAGAATGCAAATTAGCTAAACTTACCTTTAAGATTAGAAAACATGGTCAAGTTAGCTACACAATGAATATCTGTGAGTGATCCTTTGGGACACTTAATAAGTTAAGAATTTAGTTGAGTTGAGTTTTGATGTTTTAAGTAAGCTGTAGTGATTTCCTTTTGAGGAAGAAAAAATGTGAAACAAAATGCAAACTGAGTGAAATAGGTAGAATGTGAAGGTGAATTTCTTCTTTTACAGAGAAATTACCTGCGTTCATCTGGGAAATTTATGAGCACGTTTATGAGTGCGTGCGTGCACGTTCAGTTGCGTCTGACTCTGCAACTCCATGGACAACAGTCCGCCAGATTCTGTAGTCCATGAACTCTTCCAGGCAAAAATACTGAGGTGGGTTGCCACTTCCTATACCAGGGGATCTTCCTGACCCAAGGATCCAAGCTGCATTTCCTGCACCTCCTACATTGGCAGGCAGGTTTTTTAGCACTGCACCACTTGGGAAGCCCTTACAATTGCCTTACAATGCTGTGTTAGTTTCTGCCATGCATCAAGGTGAATCTGCTGTATGTGCACATATATCCCCTCCCTCTTGGACCTCGCACCCTATAATATTTTAACTTTTAAACTGTGCTGTCATAAACTTATATTCATTTGAAAATCCAGCCTTCCCAGGTGGCTCAGCAGTAAAGAATCAGCCTGTCAATGCAGGACCTGAAAGAAATGCAAGTTCAACCCCTGGGTCAGAAAGAGTCACTGGAGAAGGAAATGGCAACTAACTCTAGTATTCTTGCCAGGATACCATGGGATTGTGAAGATTCAGACATGGCTGAGCACACTAGTATTGCTGTATTAGAATATCACACATAACTAATCCAATCTACTTTATAAACAAGACACAACATGTAACTACCAAACTATAGAGAAACATGTCTATAAAGGTCAAGAATGCATATTTATTTCTGATGTCATGTTAGCTGAAAGTAATTTGAGTCTTTAAAATCATGAGTCAGTTACTATCTGATATATATAAAGTTGAAAGTTGTACCTAATTACTTATGGAGACTATATTCTAATCATGAACTTTCTGATTGTCAAGCTATGTCTATTCACCAGGAACCTAGAAATGTCAGGCCTTATCATGTATAGAGCTCTTTTAATAAGTCATGATGATGCACATAAACTTAATATTTTCCCTCCATATTGACATAGGTACAGACTAATGGGATCTATAAATAGGATTTGCTGAATCCTATTCTGAGATTCAAACAATCCATTCTGTAAATTCAAAAAGTTGGGAAAGATAAAATATTAAAGATGAAATTAGTCAGTAGAGTTGCTCAGTAGTGTCTGAGGTTTTGCAAACCATGGACTGCAGCACACCAGGTTTCCCTATCTGTCATCAACTCCCAGAGCCTACTCAAGCTCATGTCCATCGAGTCAGGGATGCCATCCAACCATCTCATCCTCTGTTGTCCCCTTCTCCTCCTGCCTTCAATCTTTCCCAGCATCAGGGTCTTTTCCAATGAGTCAGTTCTTCACATCAGGTGGCCAAAGTATTGTAGTTTCAGCATCAGTCCTTCCAATGAATATTCAGGACTGGTTTCCTTTAGGATGGACTGGTTGGATCTCCTTGCAGTCCAAGGGACTCTCAGGAGTCTTCTCGAACACCACAGCTCAAAAGCATTGATTCTTCGGTGCTCAGCTTTCTTTATAGTCCAACTCTTATTCATACATGACTACTGGAAAAACCATAGTGTTGACTAGACAGACCTTTGTTGGCAAAACAATATCTCTGCTTTTTAATATGCTGTCTAGGTTGGTCATAACTTTTCTTCCAAGGAGCAAGTGTCTTCTAATTTCATGGCTGCAGTCACCATCTGCAGTGATTTTGGAGACCAAGAAAATAAAGTCTGTCACTGTTTCCATTGTTTCTCATCTATTTGCCATTAAGTGATAGGACCAGATGCCATGATCTTAGTTTTCTGAATGTTGAGTTTTTAAGCCAACTTTTTCACTCTCCTCTTTCACTTTCATCAAGAAGTGCTTTAGTTCCTCTTTGCTTTCTGCCATAAGGCTGATGTCATCTGCATAACTGAGGTTATTGATGTTTCTCCCGGCAATCTTGATTCCAGCTCATGCTTCATCCAGTCCAGCGTTTCTCATGGTGTACTCTGTGTATAAGTTAAATAAGCAGGGTGACAATATGCAGCCTTGATGTACTCCTTTCCCGATTTGGAACCAGTCTGTTGTTCTATGTCCAGTTCTAACTCTTGCTTCTTGACCTGCATACAGATTTCTCAGAAGGCAGGTCAGGTGGTCTGGTATTCCCATCTCTGATTTAGTTAAATTTTAGCTAAATTAATATATTTACTTATGCCATATATCACAAATGCTCACACATATTTTATTACTTTGTGTGTCTAACCTAGTCCAATAAAGAATCAGTTTTTATCTTCATTTTATAGTTAAGAGCACTAAGGACAAAAGAATGAAGCTACACATGATGGATTTTTACACGGATACTCAGCTGGGAAAAAACTAGTTCTATAACCTCTGACTCCAAGTTGTGCAACCTTTCCAATACACCACAACAACTTACTATCAGTTGTTGTTCTCTTAATTAATATTTGTTGAGCCAAACTTTTATTTTTTAGACCCATGATGTAATCCATTGTCATTTTTATTATATTAACACTATGCCATCAGGCAATATGGATTTAAGTTTGATAGTGAATGATCAAAAATTCTATATATTTGGAGTTGGTTAAGTGCAAGATAGAAACATTTGCAAGTAAAGAATCCAACTCATTCCTATATCAGAGAATTAAATTCCTGTGACCTGAGCCTGAATGAATGGCAAAGAGACACTTTAGTATTTCTTACAGCCTTTCTCTGGGTTAGTGTCTTATGTGTGGGAGCCAATTTCAGCCTTTCTCAGTCATCTTAAGAGGACATATGGTTATATGGAACAATAATACTTTTTAGTTAATTGCATTTTGCAATTTTTAAACAACTTGATCTGATATGAATCTTGTGAAGTTTGTTCAGATTTTATAACTCATTTTGAAGATGAAAAACTAGGATTATAGGAATAGCCCATGTACACAAAGATCCTAAGCAATGGATTTGAGGCTAGAAATCAGTTTTTTTTGACAGTTGGGTCTGTGTTTCTTCTACTGTAGTGCCTCACTCCTGCTCCAACTTTTCTTAGCGCTTCTGAAAAATGGCATTTTGTGATAGAAGAGTGGCAGCAACATAGTTTTAAATTATATTTAAGAGAAGATACATTCTCTGTACAATTTCAGAATGCTCCGCTAGTTATTCACCAGGTATTGTGCAATCACACAGAATTTTTTGCAATAAAATTGAAACTTAATTCCAAGATAATGCACAAAAGACATGCTTTCTAGGAGATTAAAATTCAGAAAAGTCAGAGAACATTTGTACTTCAAGGCACTGGATCCTACCTTGTACCACTACCATGTGAACTTTGAGTTAAATTATTAGACTCTTGGTTAAATCAATGAAGTTGGGTCTCAGCATTGATTTATTCAAATTAACATATTGAAAAGTGTCACTGTCACAGTCATCTCAATTTATGATAAGGAAATAGAACACTTGTCTTGAAATGAAAACATGCAAGCAGGGAAAAAAATGTGAAGTTGGCTATGTCTATAGTCAAAAATGGCTTCCCATGTGGCACTAGTGGTAAATAACTCACTTGTCAATGCAGGAGATGTGAGATGATCTCTAGGTTGGGAAGATCCCCTGGAGAAGGAGATGGAAACCCACTCCAGTATTCTTGTCTGAAGAATCCCATAGACAGAGGAAACTGACAGGCTACAGCCCACAAGGTCACAAAGATTTGGACACGACTGAAATGACAACACAGCAAAATAGTTTATTTTGAGTTTAGTATCAAAAATAGTTTATTATGAGTTAATTGCCTGTATGAATTGGCAGGCCAGAAAGGAAGAAAGATGCATAAGGAAAGAACAGAGTGATAATATGATGAAGAGCTCAATTATGCAATGTACTAATTAGAATAAATAAATATTGTGTTCAAAAAGAAAATGAGATAAATATCACTAAGTTGAATCTGTATATTAAAAGTAGGTTCTTGTTGAATTGCATATTATGTAAATGTCAACTGTATGTTAAATCATAAGCAAAATATTATAATATTTAACACAGGATAGATTACTTGGATGTGTGATAATCTTTAACACTCTAAAAGCTGAATGTATGTGGCACATTGTATCATCAATCACCATATCCTAATCATGAGCAGCATTTGACTTTACCCCACCTTTTAGCTGAAAAATTTCCTTATGTATGGATTTCTTCTGTATTTTTAAACTTAAAATGAGAAAATACTCTATGAAGGTGTATTCAGCATCTACATTTTAAACAAAAATTTATTCTAAAATGAGTAACATACTGCTCAGGAAACCAGTATATTCAGCACTGGGCTCAGTTGTAGGAATTGCAAGTTCCTTTTCGGTAATTTCATATTTTGCATATCAATGTCATCTCACTATCCAATTAGCTGTAGTCACATTCCTTGGCTGAATTTCATGTTCCCACCCCAACTTTGCCCTAATTTATTTTATTGTCTAATTATCCGTTAATTTTTAATTCATCTTATCTGTTTTCTTTTCATAGTGACATTTTCTCTTCCAAGTCTGTATTTATGCTCTCACCATTGCTTAAATATCTTCTTCCCACTCAGGAGCTCTCCATATATATATATATTTATTTTCTTTAAGATCCAGCCGAATTTATCTTCTCCCTTAAAGTAGTTTCTACTTCCAAATAGGCTTGAGGTCACCAATTTAAGCCTAATTATAGACATCTGCAGGAGGTTACAACTAACAAGAGTCTTTTGTGAGCTATTTCTCTTTATTTCTTGTGTCTTACTGTGAAGCAGAATAGGCAATGATTCTAGAACTGGTGACTAAACAGGCAGACATTTTCTTGATAAATGGTCACTTTGTCAGGCTGAAACAGTCAATCTGACAGTGCTTTCTCTATATTCAGTGAGTAAATTTTGAGAACTCAGGTAGCATTGAAGTAAAGATTTAAAGAGGCAGGTTCTATATTTATTGCAGTTAATTACAGAAAGATGCAATCCATTTGTATTAACAAAATGTTTATTGTAGTAATAACATCATCATCAAGTTCTTTCTGTAAAATATTCAGAGTGCTTTTGGTTGTCATGTCAAAGAACTTTGTCAGATTAGAATGTCCCAAAAACTGATGGTCCTGAGAACATAGAGTTCAGTTATCATGAGACATCCACTCTATTATTTTTCTTATTTTGAATTTCAGAGATTGTGAATAAACCTTAAAATGCAAATGCATTAAAACTGCAGGAAAAAATTACATGTGCCCTTGGTTTGGAAATGCTGGAATATATATTCATTTTTCAACAAATGAGTATTTATTAAACAAAAGAAATGGCAACCCACTCCAGTACTCCTGCCTGGAAAATCCCAGGGGCTGAGAAGCCTGGTAAGCTACAGTCCATGGGGTCGCAAAGAGTCGGACATGACTGAGCGACTTCATTTTCCTTTCACTTTCATGAAAACTCAAGAAAGATCCACTTTACCTGGGGAATAGCTATTTAAAATTATATATTTAATTGAGAATAAATAATATATATAACATATATATATATATATATATATATATATATATTCCCACACTGCCTTCATGTACACTGATTTATCTTAGCAATACAAAAATTTCTGAGCTTTGTGCTAGTATCTGTCCATAAAAGTTTACTTTATCTTAAATTTACTGAAAATTGTTTACTTACCAAATAAAAGGGAGTGAAATTTTTTTCTTTTTTTACAACAAGCTTTTAGTGAGCATTCAATTCTGTTTCAGGATTTCTGGCCTCTATGATATAAAGAAAAGTATTATCAGTTGCTGCCCTCAAGAAGCTCATAGTATAGTAGGGTAAAAATAATATCTAAAGTTTAAGTAGTGCCCTTATTGATTGTATATTTTACTTATTTTTTATTAGTGCTACTTTATAGGTGAGAAAACTGAATTTCATAAGTCAAGCTGTTTCCCCAAAATCACACAGTCATGCAGTGGCAAAACCTATCTTTAGATCAAGGCCTTATGCCTCTAAAGAAGAGGCACCCCCTCTTAGGGATTTGACCTTATTTTAATGGGCAGTGAAGTCCCTAAGATTATATATTTTTTTCTTTATTAATGCTTTTAATTTGATCCACTTAGTGTTTCAAAGTTTTTCAGGTGGGGGGAGAAATTGAATCAACATTGTGCCATCCCAAAGACTATAAAAATAGCAAAGAGTTAGAGAAAAGCTCAGAGTCAATTTTGTTGCTGCTGCTGCTGCTAAATCAGTTCAGTCATGTCCAACTCTGTGTGACCCTATAGACAGCAGCCCACCAGGCTCCTCCATCCACAGGATTCTCTAGGCAAGAATACAGGAGTGGGTTACCATTTCCTTCTCCAAGAGTCAATTATAAAAGGAGTCAAATCAGACAGGTAAGCAGCATTCATTATTAACTAATGAGTAATCCTCTGCTCCGTGAAACAGCTGTGGTTGCATGTTTACTAAATTTTCTAGTTGGTACAAAAAGTTTTTGTTTTTATTTTTAATGAGTCTAAATCCACTCAAGTTCTTACAGCCCCAAGGGTGCCACTGGCCTCTCACTGGTAGTGACTGATAGTTCCACTAAAAACAGGAAAAATGCTAGTTTGGGAAACAGGTGACTGATGGAAAGACAAGTAAAACTAACTTGAGGGGAAGTAACGTTTCTCTATGGTACTAGAAAAGGTATGTTAAAAATCAATTTGAGTTAGTTGAGCTAACTAGCCTATTTAGAGAAATAGATCTCAGCTCACTGTAAGAATTTTTTTTTTTTCTAAAAATTGCAATTAATCATGAATAGAATAAGCTGACTTTGAAGCAGCCAAATTCCTATGATTGGATGTTCCAAAAAAGACTACATGAAAATGTTTGGAGAGAGTGTTCCTTGTGTGTGGTAGAGCATTGGAAGTGGCAATCTTGAATTTCCCTTCCACTCTACTTTTTTAGCATTATTCCTAGGTTAGCTCTTTTCTCTTTCCTTTATATTAAAAGACTGGTAATTTAGAAAAAAAAAAAGGGAAAAAAATGAGGAGGAAAACAGATATGAGGTATGAGGAAAAATGGAAAATTAGAAAAATAAATGCTTAAGGGTGCGCCCTGATGGCTCAGGTGGTACAGCATGTACCTGCCATGCAGGAGACCCGGGTTTTATCCTTGGGTTGAGAAGATCCCGAGGAGGGCATGGCAAACCACTCCAGTTTTCTTGCCTGGAGAGTCCCATGAACAGAGGAACCTGGCAGGCTACAGTCCATGGGGTTGCAGAGTTGGGCACGACTGAGTGACTAAGTACAAAACACAGCACCAAGGGTATTGAATCTTAGCAGGAATGGGCCAGTGCGAAATGACTGCTAAATATGTCATATTTTGTGTTTAAGCTACATAGCAACACCCAGTTCAGGCCTCTATGATGTTAGGGTATTAGATGGGTATTTTCAGGGTGCCAGGATAACCACCAACTGTCACATATCTTCTTCACCCATGGACTACACAGAGCACAACAGAGAAGCAACAGTACAGTAAATCTAAATAAGTCTGCAAGCTTCTGCACATAGGCTGTGGCATGTTTCTTGTCTACCTTGTTTTCAATTCCACATACATTTTTTATTTTTTTTCCCCAGGGAAATCCTGCCTTTCTGTTTTGGTATTATTCAAAGGGGAAGACATCTAAGTTACACTCTCTATATATATGATTTGGTCCTTTCAAACCAATTCATATGCAAGACATGGTCTGGTGACCCCTCCCTATGATTCTCCAAATTAAAACTGTTCCTGTTTTTCATACGCCTAAAGAAATTTGCTGATCTCTGTCTATGGTCATCTAATTTTAATAGGGATGCATAATATACTCTCCTAAAACTATCCTCGGGGCAAGAAAGGTGAAGAAATTCTATAATTAAGAAATCTAACACTGAAAAAAAATTATCTTTCTCTTGCAGTAAAGAATAGCATGTTAACCTATAAGTCGGTGACTCTGAGGGAACTGTGAAAGCAATCAATGAATATCTACAGTCTTACTACATTTTCTAGTCACATCAGTTTACTTATCTTTTACTTCAAATTTTTAAAAATAGTGTGCTTAGCATATATAAATGTTTTACATATATAAATGCTATGATATGAGAATGAGCTATAGAGTACATCCTAAAGTTTACACAGGGATATAGTAAGACTCACTTTTATATTATAGACATCATAGGAATTATTCCAGCATGTTATTATATTTCTGTTTTTGACTTTTCCTTTTAAACTTTATTCATTGGCCAAGAATAGCTGAATCTCTCTCCTCAGAGGTCATCAAATATGAAATTGCTCTGGTATGCTGCTGGAACCACAACTTAAATGAAAGCAGATTTAGCATTTCTCATACTATCACTGTATTTTGGTATTTTGATTACAAAACACAAAATTAGCAAATATGTCTAGACAAGTGAGATACTAATTGGAAGCAAACACTATTGCACTTTATATGCTTAAAACTAGACTTGGAAATTTTTATTCTATGAGTGAGTAGCATATGTTAAGGGGATTCTCTTGATTCTGCATATAAGCATATATACTATTTCTCTTTGATTTATTTCACTTAGTATGATAATCTACAGGTCCATCCACGTTTCTGCAAATGGCATTATTTCATTTTTTTAGTGACTGATTAATATTCCACATCTTCTTTTTGCATTCATCTGTTAACAGACATTTAGGTTGCTTCAATGCCCTGGCTAATTTAGACAGTGCTTCAATGAATATTGGGATTCATATATCCTTTTGAGGCATGTTTTTCTCTGAATATGTGCCCAAGAGTGGGATTGCTGCTTCCTATAGTAACTTTATTTTAGTTCTTTAGGGAACTGTTTCTCTCTATAGTTGCTATATCAATTTACTTTCTAACCAAAGTGTAGGTGGGTTCCCTTTTCCACACCCTTTCCAGAATGTATTGTTTACAGACTTCTTGATGATGGACATTCCGACTAATGTGAGTTGATATTTCTTTGTAGTTTTGATTTGCATTTCTCTAAAAATTATCCATGTTAAAGCATCTTCCCATGTGTCTCTTGGCCATCGTATGTCCTCTTTGAAGAAATGTCTAGTTAGGTCTTATGTCAACTTTTTATTGTTATTTTATGTTTTTTTTTTTTTTTTTTTTTTGAGCCACATGTTGTTGTGCAGTCACTCAGTCATGTTTGATTCTTTGTGACCCCATGGACTGCAGCATGTCAGGTTTCCCTGTCCTTCCCCATCTTTCTGAGCATGCTCAAATTCATTTCTATTGATTCAGTGATGCCATCTCATCCTCTATTGTCCCCTTCTCCTCCTGCCTTCATTCTTTCCCAGCATCAGGGTCTCTTCTAAGAGTCAGTTCTTCATATCAAGTTGTCAATGTAATGGAGCTTCAGCTTCAGCATCAGACTTTCCAACGAATGTTCAGGGTTGATTTCCTTTAGGATTGACTGGTTTGATCTCCTTGCTGTCCAAGGAACTCTCAAGAGTCTTTTCCAACATCACAGTTCAAAAGCATCGGTTCTTTGGTGCTCAGCCTTGTTTATGGTCCAACCCTCAAATCTGCGCATGACTACTGCAAAAACCATATCTGTGACTATACAGACCTTTGTTGGCAAGTGAGTTGCTTATAAATTATGGAGACTAGTACCCTGTCAGTCACAACATTTGTGAATATTTTCTCCCTTTATGGGTTGTCTTTCTGTTTTGTTTGTGATTTTCTTTGTTATGCAAAAGTGTCCTAATTTAATTAGGGCCATTTGTTTATTACTGTTTCTATTTCCGTTACTCTAGGAGATGCCTCAATAAAGATCTTGCTGTGATTTATGTCAAAAATTTTCCTGTCTATGCTTTCCTCTAAGAGTTTTATAATGTCTGGTCTTGTATTTAGGTCTTTAATCCACCTTGAGTTTATTTTTGTATATGATGGTATGAAGTGTTCTATTTTCTTTCTCTTTTTTACATATAGTTTTCCCAGCATCACTTATTGAAGACACTTTCTTTACTCCATTGTATTGGCATGCTTCCTTTGTCATAGACTAATTGACCTTAGGAGAATAGGTGTTATTCTGTACTATTCCTGGTTTTGTGCCAACAGCATTATTATTTTGATGACAATAGTTTTGTAGTATATTCTGAAGTCAGGAGACTTGACTCCTCCAGTTCGACCTTTCTTTCTCAAGATTGCTTTGACTATTTGAGGTCTTTTGTGGTGGTGGTTTGGTTGCTAAGTCATGTCTCAAGCATGTGACCCCATGGAATGTATCCTGCAAGGCTCTTCTGTCCATGGGATTTTCCAGGCAAGAATATTGGAGTGGGTTGCCATTTCCTTCTCCAGGAGATCTTTCTGACCGAGGAATTGAACTCAGGTCCCCTGCTGAGATCTTCAGTGTCTCCGTACAAATTGTAAGTTTTTTTTTTTTTTTAATCTAGCTCTATAACAAAAGGTTATTGGTAATTTGATAGAATTACATTGAATTTGTAGATTGCCTTAGGTAGCATAGTCCTTTTAACAATGTTGATTATTCCAACCCAAGAACATGACAGATCTTTCCATCTGTTTGTGTCATCTTTGATTTCTCTCATCAGTGTCTTATTGTTTTCAGAGACAAGTCTTTTGTGTTTTTAGATAGATTTATAGCTAAGCATTTCATTCTTTTTGATGCAAACATATTTATCAGCAGACAGGAAGAAACTCACAGACTTAAATAATAAACTTATGGTTGCCAGGGGGGGAAGTTGTGGGGAAGGGCTAGATTGGCATTTTGGGATTGATGTGTACACATTGATACATTTAAAATAGATAACCAACAAGGACCTACTAAAAAAAAAAGGAACAATATTAATTAATGAATTAAAATAAATAAATAATCAATAAATAAATGAATAATTTAGCTTTATGATAGACCAGAGGTTCTTTCTTTCAAACTATGGCTTTTCTATTTGCAAATATATGATATTTATTAAGTTTCTTAAATGTATTCTGCTTCAAAAAATTGTTATTGTTTTTCAGTTGTGTCCAATTCTTTGTGACCCCATGAACTGCAGCATGTCAGGCTTCCCTGTCCTTATCTATCTCCCAGAGTTTGCTCAAACTCATGTCCATTGAGTTGGTGATGCCATCCAACTGTGTCATCCTCTGTCACTCCCTTCTCCTACTGCCCAGAATGTTTCCTAACATCAGGGTCTTTTCCAATGAGTCAGCTCTTTGCATCAGGTGTTGGAGCTTCAGCTTCAGCATCAGTCCTTCCAATGAATATTCAGGGTTGATTTCTTTATTTTTTAAATTTATTTACTTTTTACAATTTATTTATTTTAGTTGGAGGCTTATTACTTTACAATATTGTAGTGGTATTTGCCACAAATTGACATGAATCAGCCATGGGTTTACATGTGTTCCCCATCCTGAACACCCCTCCCACTTCTCTCTGCATCCCATCCCTCTGGGTCATCCCAGTGCACCAGCCCTGAACACCCTGTCTCATGCATCAAACCCAGACTGGTGATCTGTTTCATGTATGATAATATACATGTTTCAAAGCTATTCTCTCAGATAATCCCACCCTCTCCTTCTCCCACAGAGTCCAAAATACTGTTTCATACATCTGTGTCTCTTTTGTTGTCTTGCATATAGGGTTACCATTACAATCTTTCTAAATTCCATATGTATTTGTTAGTATACTGTATTGGCTTACTTCACTCTGTATAATAGGTTCCAGTTTCATCCACCTCATTAGAACTGATTCAAATGTTTCTTTTTAATGGCTGAATAACATCCCATTGTATATGTACCACAGCTTTTTTATTCATTTGTCTGCTGGTGGACATCTAGGTTGCTTCCATGTCCTGGTTATTACAAACAGTGCTGTGATGAACATTGGGGTACATGTGTCTTTTTCAGATCTGGTTTCCTCAGTGTATATGCCAAGCAGTAGGTTTGCTGGGTCATATGGCAGTTCTATTTCCAGTTTTTAAAGGAATCTCCACACTGTTCTCCATAGTGGCTGTACTAGTTTGCATTCTCACCAACAGTGTAAGAGGGTTTCATTTTCTCTGCACCCTCTCCACATTTATTGTTTGTAGATTTTTGGATAGCAGCCATTCTGACCAGTGAGGGATGGTACCTCAGTGTGGTTTCGATTTGCATTTCTCTGATAATGAGTGATGTTGAGCATCTTGTCATGTGTTTGTTAGCCAATTGTATGTCTTCTTTGGAGGACTGTCTGTTTAGTTCTTTGTCCAATTTTTTGATTGGGTCATTTATTTTTCTGAAATTGAGCTGCAGGAGTTGCTTGTATATTTTTGAGATTAATTCTTTGTCAGTTGCTTTGTTTGCTATTATTTTCTCCCATTCTGAAGGTTGTCTTTTCACTTTGCTTATAGTTTCCTTTGTGGTGCAAAAGCTTTTAAGTTTAATTAGATCCCATTTGTTTATTTTTGCTTTTATTTCCATTACTCTGGGAGGTGGGTCATAGAGGATCCCTCTGTGATTTATGTCGGAGAGGGTTTTACCTATATTTTCCTCTATGAGTTTTGTAGTTTCTGGTCTTACATTTAGATATTTAATAGTTTTGAATTTATTTTTGTGTATGGTGTTAGAAAGTGTTCTAGTTTTATTCTTTTACAAGTGGTTGACCAGTTTTCCCAGAACCACTTGTTAAAGAGGTTGTCTTTTCTCCATTGCATATTCTTGCCTCCTTTGTCAAAGATAAGGTGTCCATTTATCTCTGGACTTTCTATTTTGTTCCATTGATCTGTCTTTGTGCCAATACCATACTGTCTTGATGACTGTAGCATTGTAGTATGGCCTGAAGTCAGGCAGGTTGATTCCTCCTGTTCCATTCTTCTTTCTCCAGATTGCTCTGGCTATTCGAGGTTTTTTGTACTTCCATACAAATTGTGAAAATAATTTTTCTAGTTTTGTGAAAAATACCATTGGTAGCTTGATAGGAATTGTATTGAATCTCTAGATTGCTTTGGGTAGTAAAGTCATTTTCACCCTATTGTTTCTTCTGATCCATGAACATGGTATATTTCTCCATTTATTTGTGTCCTCTTTGATTTCTTTCATCAGTGTTTTATAGTTTTCTGTATATAGGTCTTTTGTTTCTTTAGGTAGATTTATTCCTAAGTATTTTATTCTTTTTTTGCAATGGTGAATAGAATTGTTTCCTTAATTTCTCTTTCTGTTATCTCATTGTTAGTGTATAGGAATGCAAGGGATTTCTGTGTGTTAATTTTATATCCTGTAATTTTACTATATTCATTGATTAGCTCTAGTAGTTTTTTTGGTAGAGTCTTTAGGGTTTTCTATGTAGAAGATCATGTCATCTGCAAACAGTGAGAGTTTTACTTCTTCTTTCCTATCTGAATTCCTTTTATTTCTTTTTCTGCTCTTATTGCTGTGGCCAAAACTTCCAGACCTATGTTTAGTAATAGTGGTGAGAGTGGGCGCCCTTGTCTTGTTCCTGACTTTAGGGGAAATGCTTTCAATTTTTCATCATTGAGGATACGTTTGCTGTGGGTTTGTCATATATAGATTTTATTATGTTGAGGCATGTTCCTTCTATTCCTGCTTTCTGGAAAGTTTTTATCAAAAATGGATGTTGAATTTTGTCAAAGGTTTTTCTTCATCTAATGAGATAATCATATGGTTTTATGTTTCAATTTGTTAATGTGATGTATTACATTGATTGACTTGTGGATATTAAAGAATCCTTGCATCCTTAGGATAAAGCCCACTTGGTCATGATGTATGATCATTTTAATATGTTGTTGGATTCTGCTTGCTAGAATTTTGTTAAGTATTTTTGCACCTATGTTCATCAGTGATATTGGCCTGTAGTTTTCTTTTTTTGTGGCATCTTTGTTTGGTTTTGGTATTAGGGTAATGGTGGCCTCATAGAGTGAGTTTAGAAGTTTACATTCTGCAATTTCCTGAAAGAGTTTGAGTAAGATAAGTGTTAGCTCTTCTCTAAATTTTTGGTAGAATTCAGCTGTGAAGCTGTCTAGTCCTGGGATTTTGTTTGCTGGAAGATTTCTGATTACAGATTTTTTTTTTTTTTTTTTGCTTGTGATGGGTCTGTTAAGATCTTTTATTTCTTTGTTGTTCAGTTTTGGAAAGTTATGCTTTTCTAAGAATGTGTCCATTTCTTCCAAGTTGTCCACCTTATTGGCATATAGTTACTGATAGTAGTCTCTTATTATCCTTTGTATTTCTGTGTTGTCTGCTGTGATTTCTCCATTTTCATTTCTAATTTTGTGGATTTGATTCTTCTCCCTTTGTTTCTTGATGAGTCTGGCTAATGATTTGTCAATTTTATTTATCTTCTCAAAGAACCAGCTTTTGGCTTTGTTGATTTTTGCCATTGTCTCTTCTGTTTCTTTTGCATTTATTTCTGCCCTAATTTTTAAGATTTCTTTCCTTCTACTAACCCTGGGGTTCTTCATTTCTTCCTTTTTTAGTTGCTTTAGGTGTAGAGTTAAGTTATTTAGGTGACTTTTTTCTTGTTTCTTGAGGTAAGCTTGTATTGTTATGAAGCTTCCACTTATCACTGCTTTGAGTGTCCCATAGGTTTTGGGTTGTTGTGTTTTCATTTTCATTCATTTCTATGCATATTTTGATTTCTTCTATGATTTGTTGGTTGTTCAGAAGCATGTTGTTTAGCCTCCATATGTTGGAATTTTTAATAGGGTTTTTTTTTTTCCCCTGTAATTGAGATCTAATCTTATTGCATTGTTGTCAGAAAAGATTATTGGAATGACTTCATTTTTTTTTAATTTACCAAGACTAGATTTATAGTCCAAGATGTCATCTATCCTGGAGAAAGTTCCGTGTACACTTGAGAAAAAGGTGAAATTCATTGTTTTGGTGTGAAATGTCCTATAGATATCAATTAGGTCTAGATGGTTCATTGTGCCATTCAAAGATTGTGTTTCCTTGTTAATTTTCTATTTAGTTGATCTATCCATAGGTGTGAATGGGGTATTAAAGTCTCCCACTATTATTGTGTTATTATTCATTTCCCTTTTCATACTTGTTAGCATTTGCCTTACATATTGTGGTGCTCCTATGTTGGGTGCATATATATTTATAATTTTTATATCTTCTCGGATTCATCCTTTGATCACTATGTAGCGTCCTTCTTTGTCTCTTTTCACAGCTTTTATTTTGAAGTCTATTTTATCCTATATGAGTATTGCTACTCCCACTTTTTTTTTTTTTTTTGGTCTGCATATACATGAAATATTTTTTTCCAGCCCTTCACTTTCAGTCTGTATGTGTCCCTTGTTTTGAGGTGGGTGTCTTGTAGGCAGCGTATATAGGGGTCTTGTTTCTGTATCCATTCAGTCTTTGTCTTTTGGTTGGGGCATTCAACCCATTTACATTTAAGGTGATAATTGATAAGTATGATCCCATTGCCATTTACTTTGTTGTTTTGGGTTTGAGTTTATACACCCTTTCTGTGTTTCCTGTCTAGAGAAGATCATTTAGCATTTGTTGGAAAGCTGGTTTGGTGATGCTGAATTCTCTCAGCTTTTTCTTGTCTCGAAAGCTTTTGAATTCTCCTTCATATCTGAATGAGATCCTTCCTGGGTACAGTAATCTGGGTTGTAGGTTTTTCTCTTTTGTCACTTTAAGCATGTCCTGCCATTCACTTCTGGTCTGAAGAGTTCCTATTGAAAGATCAGCTGTTATCCTTATGGGAATCCCCTTGTGTGTTATTTGTTGTTTTTCCCTTGCTGCTTTTAATATTTTCTCTTTGTGTTTGATATTTGTTAATTTGATTAATATGTATCTTGGGGTGCTCTGCCTTGGGTTTATACTGTTTGGGACTCTCTGGGTTTCTTGGACTTCTGTGACTATTTCCTTCCCCATTTTAGGGAAGTTTTCAACTATTATCTCCTCAAGTATTTTCTCATGACCTTTCTTTTTGTCTTCTTCCTCTGAGGCTGCTATTATTCGAATGTTAGGGCATTTAACATTGTCCCAGAGGTCCCTGAGGTTGTCCTCATTTCTTTTAATTCTTTTTATCCTCTCTGCTTCATTTATTTCTACCATTCTATCCTCTGCCTCACTTATCCTATCTTCTATCTTCATTATTCTACTCTTGGTTCACTCCAGAGTGATTTTTATCTTATTTATTGTATTATTCAATATTAATGGACTCTTTTTTATTTCTTCTATGTCCTTGTTAAACCTTTCTTGCATCTTCTCAATCCTTGTCTCCAGGTTATTTATCTGTAATTCCAATTTGCTTTCAATATTTTGAATAATTTTCACTATCATTATTCTGAATCCTTTATCAGGTAGATTTCCTATCTCTTCCTCTTTTGTTGGTTTTGGTGGGCACTTATCCTGTTCCTTACCTGCTGGGTATTTCTCTGCCTTTTCATCTTGTTTATATTGCTGTGTTTGGGGTGGCCTTTTTGTAGTCTGGCAGTTTGTGGTTCCTCTTTATTGTGGAGGTTCCTCACTGTGGGTAGGGTTGGACGGGTGGTTTGTCAAGGTTTCCTGGTTAAGGAAGCTTGCATCGGTGTTCTGGTGGGTGGAGCTAGATTTCTTCTCTCTGGAGTGCAATGAAGTGTCCAGTAGTGAGTTTTGAGATGTCTATCAGTTTGGTGTGACTTTGAGCTGCCTGTATATTGAAGCTCAGGATTATGTTCATGCGTTGCTGGAGAATTTGTGTGGTATGTCTTGCTCTGGAGCTTATTGGCTCTTGGGTGGTGCTTGGTTTCAGTGTAGATATGGAGGCTTTTGGATGACCTCTTATCAATTAATGTTCCCTGGAGTCAGGAGTTCTCTGGTGTTCTCAGGTTTTGGGCTTAAGCCTCCTGCCTCTAGTTTTCAATCTTATTCTTACAGTAGCCTCAAGACTTCTCCATCCACACAGCACTGATAATAAAACTTCTAGGTTAATGGTGAAAAGATTCTCCACAGTGAGGGGCACACAGAGGGGTTCACAGAGTTACATGGAGAAGAGAAGAGGAAGGAGGGAGATAAAGGTGACCAGGAGAAGAAAAGGGGAAGTCAGAAGGAGAGAGGTAGATCTTGGCAGTGCTCTGTTCCCTGAGTGTTCTCCACAGCCTGGAACACCCACAGAGATTCACAGAGTTGGGTAGAGAAGAGAAGGGGGAGGGAGGAGATAGAGGTGACCTAAGGGAAAAAAGGAGAATCAAAAGGGGGAGAGAGTAATTAAGCAAGTAATCACACTCCTAAGTAAAAATGGGTACTGAAGATTTGATTTTTAAATATACAAATTGATAACAAATACTATAAAGCAAAGATTAAAAATCTAGGGGAGAGGTTAGACTCTCAAAATGACAATATTAAAAAAAATTTAAAAATATAAGAAATATATATGAAGTTTGCTTTTAAAATAGGGTCTTTTTTTGCAAAGTAATAGTAGGTTATAAAAATGAAAATTAAAGGACTAATATAGGATGTAAAAAAAGAGAAAAAAATTAAAAATTGTGATAATAGTAAAAATATATCTAAGAATTTCTCTGGAGCTGTTGTGGGCAGTGTGGGGTCAGTTCAGTTTCAGATAGTTCCTTGTTCCAGCTTATACTTCTCAAGATCTATAGGCCCTTCCAGTGTAGTCGGTATTAACTACAGCGATTTTAATCTGTTGCACCTGTCACTTCCAAAGTGGTTCCCTCTCTTTATTTGCCTTCTTCTGTTTGCAGGAGTCTTCAGTGTCTATTTTCCACCCTGACACAAGTGGGCAGAGGTGGTCTCTTGTTTAGGTCACTTGTTCAGTCGTGCTGTTGGGGAGGGAGGAACACTGCAGACAAATATCACTAGTGTGTGTGGGGAGTACTCGCAGTGTCTCGGCCACACTGGGTCTGCCCCTGCTCATGGCGTGTGTGCTTTCCCCATCTACACTGCTCAGGTTTCAGGTTGCGCTGCAGGGAGCAGGCCCTGGGTTGTGTGCACTTCCCAGGTCTAAGCATTTCCTTTAGAAATGACTGGTTTTGGACTTTGTGCTATAAAGGGAATCTCAAGAGTCTACTCCAGCACCACAGTTTGAAAGCATTGATTCTTTAGAACTCAATCTTCTTGATGGTCCAGCATTCACATCCATACATGACTACTGGAAAAACCATAGCTTCAACTATACAGACCTCTGTTGGCAAGGTGATGTCTCTGCTTCTTAATATGCTATCTAGATTTGTCATAGCTTTTCTTCCAAGGAGCAAGCATCTTTTAATTTCATGGCTGCAGTCACCATCTGCAGTGATTTTGGAGCCCAAGAAAGTAAAGTCAGCCAGTTTTCACTATTTCTCCATCTATTTGCCATGAAGTGATGGGACCACATGCCATGATCTTAGTTATTTCAATGCTGAGTTTTAACCCAGGGTTTTCACTCTCCTCTTCCATTTTCATCAAGAGGCTCTTTAGTCCTCTTCACTTTCTGTCATTAGAGTGGTGTCATCTGTATATCTGAGGTTATGGATATTTCTCCCAGTGATCTTGATTCCAGCTTGTGCTTCATGCAGCCTGGCATTTAACATGATGTATTATGCATGTAAGTTAAATAAGCAGGGTGACAGTATGTAGCCATTATGCGCTGTATCCTCAATTCTGAATCAGTTCATTGTTCCATGTCCATTTCTAACTGTTGCTTCTTGACCTGCGTATAAGTTTCTCAGGAGGCAGGTAAGGTGTTCTCTTATTCCCATCTCTATACGAAAACAGTCAATAGTATTTTTGTTTGTTTTGTTTTTAAAAAGAAATCCTGTTGAATAAAGCAAATGTAAAACCTGGAGAGAAAACAGAAACAGCACCAACAGCTAAGCAACTGCTTGTCCTCTTTAGGGAACAACCATTACCACCAAGGTTTCTGAAGGCCAGACCTAAGGGAAAAATACATTACATCAAAGTAAACTCCACATTTGCTTCTATATATCCTGACCATTTATTTTCTGATTCTCAGTGTTAGGGAGGAAAGCTGAAGAGAATGTAGAACAGCTGAGTTATGACAATCTTTCTTTGATGAAAGATACAGAGTCTGGGAAAATCAAGGAAACCACAACTTGAGGGGAAAAAGTCCTCACACAGAGTGCAGAGAATTAAACTTCAAATTATGTATGCAATTTTGCTTGAAGCATTTGCCAAACCTAGAATGCACTGGATTCACATGAAACATTGAGAAATAATACAGAATTCACTCATTTCATAGCACTATGGAAGCATTTTTAAAGGACCATTCCAAAAAAGGACAGATATGGGAAATTGATGGGGAGACAGTGGAAACAGTATCAGACTTTAATTTTTTGGGCTCCAAAATCACTGCAGATGGTAATTGCAGTCATGAAGTTAAAAGAAGCTTACTCCTTGGAAGCAAAGTTATGACCAACCTAAATAGCATATTAAAAAGCAGAGACATTGCTTTGCCAAAAAAATGTCTGTGTGGTCAAGGCTATGGTTTTTCCAGTGGTCATGTATGGATGTGAGAGTTGGACTGTGAAGAAAACTGAACCCTGAAAAATTGATGCTTTTGAACTATGGTGTTGGAGAAGACTCTTGAGAGTCCCTTGGACTGCAAGGAGATCTAACCAGTGCATCCTAAAGGAGATCTGTTCTGGGTGTTCACTGGAAGGACTGATGCTAAAGCTGAAACTCCAATACTTTGGCCACCTCATGTGAAGAGGTGACTCATTGGAAAAGACCCTGATGCTGGGACGGATTTGGGGCAGGAGGAGAGGGGAGGACAGAGGATGAGATGGTTGGATGGCATCACTGGCTCAATGGACATGGGTTTGAGTAAACTCCAGGAGTTGGTGATGGACAGGGAGGCCTGGTGTGCTGCGATTCATGGGGTTGCAAAAAGTCAGATACGGCTGAGTGACTGAACTGAACTGAACAGGGAAACACAACAAATGAGAACTTCAAAGGGTCACGCTTATCAATGAGTTACACTGGGGGGGGGGGGGGGGGAACAAGGACCATGGTTAAAGGCAAAATAGAACTAAAACAGGATTTAAAAAACCTGTAATCTACTCTCCACTATGTGAAGATGATCTGGTCGGTCATACTCTAATGACATGCAAACATCACAGCAAATTTCTGGAGGAAGATAATGTTAACTCTCATTAAAATACTTCTTATCTATGATGTTCAGTTTTAAAAATATATTTGCCGTGGGAGGATATGAAATAAAATAACCAAAAAGAAAAACACAAGGACGAATGTAAGCAATCACAAGAGATTTGGGTTTTGTATTTATAAGACACAAAATTTCAATTTAACTATGACTAATATATTTTAAAAAGAGAGAAGAAAATGCATAATTTAATCAGAGTACTGATATATATATAAAAATTCAGTCTAGAAATAAAATATATAGTAACTAATTAAGAAAAGAATAGTTTCAAAAGAAGTTTATACACCAAAAAGTGAAGAATCAGTGAAATAGAAGGTAGTTCGGAAAGAAATTACCAGGTTGATGCCAAAGTATACAAAAGAAAAACACACAAAAAAATGAAAGCCAAAGATAACAGGGTGAAAAGTCAGAATTTTGTGTAATTTTTCCTTGAATTGCAACAGAGATTTGTAAATAACTTATATTCAAAGGAAGTAAAAGGCAATTATTATTTAAAAGCCTAAAAAAAAAAGTCCCTGTTTAAAATAGCTTTCAAAATAACCCCAAATTAGAATAAATACACAAAAACACACACAGCGTAGACCCATTATTGGTATGGTTAAAAAACTGAAAACTAAGGAAAAATTGAAAAACACTCATAGAAAAATAATATTTTCTTCAAAGGTGAAATAAAACAAACTTCTTATCAGAAACAGTGGAAACTAGAAAACAAGCAATATCTTAAAAAAATATATTGAAAGAAAATACTCTCATTTTATAATTATATTCATGATAAACACTGTCTTCAAAGAATTTTAAGAAAGAATTTATAAATAAACAAAAGTGTGAGATTCATCATGTGGGTGGTCAGACTAAAAGAAAAAAAGTAACTATGAAAATATATTATCAAAGAGGTAAAAATAAAAAAATATTCATTGTTTAAAACAATAATAATGATGTGTTATGGAGTTTCCCTTGTGGCTTCCCTTGTGACTCAGATAGTAAAACATCTGCCTGCAATGCAGGAGACCAGGGTTCATCCCTGGGTTGGGGAGATTCCCTGGAGAAGGGAATGGCAACCCACTCCGACATTGTTGCCTGGAGAATTCCATGGACAGAAGAGCATGGTTGGTTGCAGTCCATGGTTGCAGAGAGTCAGACATGACTGAGCAGCTAACACTTTCACTTTGTTGGATTTAAAATAGACATATAAATCAAATACATGAAATTAGCACAGAAGTCAGTAAATAGAGTTCAAACTGTGAAATCTTTGCATTATCTTGTAGTAGTAAATTCTTTAATCTAAAATAAAGTTTAAGTAGTCAAGAATGGATATAATAATTTTTAGGTCAAGCACTAAAAAATAATTAAAATCTCATAGAAGAAAATAGATTAAAGAATTAACAAATTCTAAGCCAAAAAATTAAAGGTAACAAAGAACACAAGGGGTAAATGGGACATAAATATTACTATGGGTAATCCAATCCCAAAGAAAAGTAATGTCAAAGAATGCTCAACCTACTGCACAACTGCACTCATTTCACATGCTAGTAAGTAATGCTCAAAATTCTCCAAGCCAGGCTTCAGCAATATGTGAACTGTGAACTTACAGATGTTCAAGCTGGTTTTAGAAAAGGCAGAAGAACCAGATATAAAACTGCCAACATCCGTTGGATCATTGAAAAAGCAAGAGAGTTCCAGAGAAACATCTATTTCTGCTTTATTGACTATGCCAAAGCCTTTGACTGTGTGGATCACAATAAACTGTGGAAAATTATGAGACAGTTGGGAATACTAGACCACCTGACCTGCCTCTTAGGAAACCTGTATACAGGTCAGGAAGCAACATTTAGAACTGTACATAGAATAATAGACTGGTTCCAAATAGGAAAAGGAGTAGGTCAAGGCTGTATATTGTCACCCTACTTATTTAACTTACATGCAGAGTACATCATGAGAAACGTTGGGCTGGAGGAAGCACAAGCTGCAGTCAAGATTGCCGGGAGAAATATCAATAACCTCAGATATGCAGATGACACCACCCTTATGGCAGAAAGTGAAGAAGAACTAAAGAGCCTCTTGATGAAAGTGGAAGAGGAGAGTGAAAAAGTTGGCTTAAAGCTTAACATTCAGAAAACTAAGATCATGATATCTGGTCCCATCACTTCATGGCAAATAGATGGGGAAACAGTGGCTGACTTTATTTTTCTGGGCTCCAGAATCACTGCAGATGGTGATTGCAGCCATGAAATTAGAAGATGCTTACTCCTTGGAAGGAAAGTTATGATCGACCTAGAGAACACATTAGAAAGCAGAGACATTACTTTGCCAACAAAGATCCATCTAGTCAAGGCTATGGATTTTCCAGTGGTCATATATGGATGGACTGTAAAGAAAGCTGAGCACCTAAGAATTGATGCTTTTGAACTGTGGTGCTGGAGAAGACTCTTGAGAGTCCCTTGGACTGCAAGGAGATTCAACCAGTCCATCCTAAAGGAGATCAGTCCTGGGTGTTCATTGGAAGGACTGATGTTGAAGCTGAAACTCCAATACTTTGACCACCTGATGTGGAGAGCTGACTCATTGGAAAAGACCCTGTTGCTAGGAAAGATTGAGGGCAGGAGGAGAAGGGGATGACAGAGGATGAAATGGTTGGATGGCATCATCAACTCGGTGGACATGGGTTTGGGTGGATTCCGGGAGTTGGTGATGGACAGGGAGGCCTCGAGTGCTGCAGTTCTTGGGGTTGCAAAGTGTCAGACATGACTGAGCAACTGAACTGAACAGAACTGAATTTAAATTGAGTATTAGAGTTATTATATAACATGCATTTATGTAGAAAATTTCAATTAAAGGCAAATTTTTTGACTTGGAAAAATATATCAACTCTTTTGATATGTTATAGCTAATAAAATTATTAATTTCAGAAATTTGGTGTAGCTATATCATTACCAATATACAACT
Source organism: Odocoileus virginianus (assembly GCF_023699985.2). Lineage (NCBI taxonomy): Eukaryota > Metazoa > Chordata > Mammalia > Artiodactyla > Cervidae > Odocoileus > Odocoileus virginianus. The sequence continues at coordinate 70,674,152 of NC_069683.1, forward strand.
TGAATTTAAGGACAAGGACTATTTAAAAGAGTGATATTTTACCAAAGTAAAATTTTCAATCTACCAGAAAGTTTTAATTCTGAGTTTGTATACTGTTAATAATATAGACTCAAAATACATAGAACTAAATTAATAAAGCTGAAAAAACAATTAGAAATTGTAGAATTATATTTGCATCTATGTAAATATTAGAACAAGAAAACAAATTACCATGTGTTTGAAAGCATAACGACATTCATAAATATTAACATCAACTGAAATATAATGCATCAAAAAATGAAGAATGTTCTTTTAAGTATACATAAAAAAAATTCAAAATAGACTATATCTTGGGTCAGAAAGAAAATCCCAATGTATTTTATAAGGTTGAAACTCTTTAGCTCATTTTCTCTTCCTCCAGTGAAATCATTCATGATGGCAATACAGATCACTTGAAAGGTTCAAATGTTTATAAGGTAAGCAATAAATTTCTAAATAACCTACGAGTCAAGGAAAATTATAAACTTGTTAAAGGTTATAAACTTGTTAAATCTGTACCCAGAGGGAAATCTTTAAGTGTAAAGACTTCTAATAAATAACAAGAAAAAGTTAGTGTTGATGACCTAGTATTCATCGCATGAAGCTAGAAAATAATCGCAAATTTAGTGCAAGTAAATAAATAGAAATGAAGTCAGTGAAACAGACAAAAGGGAAAATTAACAAAGTCAAACATTAAAATTATCAGTGGTGACTTTGTTCTGTAAGCCATGGTTGTCAGCAGGAGAAACTACTGTAAAATGTGGTTTGCTGACAGTAATAAGGGTGATAGGACTCCATCCAGAAGATAGGACATGTGATGGAGTTGATTACTGTATTTAATAGGCTACTACAGTTGTCTTACTACATAGCAACCTAAGGGGGAAGCTAAGGGAGAACCCTGCAAAGGGTCTTAAACACGGCGTCCTTATGATCACAACAAGCAGTCAACAAGCACGGCTCAGTTTGTACGAGCAGAAATCAAAGAAGGGCGACCAGGAGGCTGAGGAAAGTTGTCACAATAAAATGTCATGGTCCCTGGCATAGTCTTCTAATTTGAGCCTGTTTTCATATATAAAATCCATTGACTGAAGAGGAAAGAAGGTCCCTAAGACCTAGTGCTCTGCTACAACACAGAAATATATTCGGCATTTCTCTCAGTCCTTCTCTTGAGAGATCTATAGCAGTTATTCAGGTTAATCAGTAGACTGAGAAAACCATAATATTTGAACATTTCAAGGACTATTGGACACCTATTTGATTTGGAATTTATCCCTGGAATCCTAAAGTATCATCATGGACCCCCCGGTAAAAGTTGGGTCCTCTGAATCTAGGTAATATAGAGCATCTTGCAAAGTTCTAGCTACAGTGTATCTCTTGGGCCTTTGGATTCACCGGTGGTTATTTTTCTATTTCCCACATGTGTAATCAAAACGCTTAACAGTTGGTGTACTTGAACAATGATTCCTTAGCCTTTGGGATAAGAGCTATTACATTGGGGAGGAAGATGAAGTTGTCTCTGAAATGAAATCGATCCTTCAGCCAGGATGGTAAGTAAAAAATATCATACACCAAGGTGATAATGAACTTAAGTCAGTACCTGACTTAAGATAATTTTGTCCTTTTTTGAAAGAAAAGTCTCCTCTTGGATTTATCCCTTGATCATTGTATAGAGGTCTTCCTTCTTTTTTGTAACAGTTTTCATGGTTTCCTACTGAAATTGGTCAAAACTGCATAATCTGACACATCCCAATAGCATGTACTTTTGAGCCCTGTCCAATAGTATCAAGTATATATTACCATGGCACCCTTTCATACTTTTATACACCCATGTTGAAATTCTGCTCTTACTTTTCTGTACTCTCTAGCTATTTTTCCCACACTAAATTACATTCAGAGGTAAAGTGGCTATATCTTAATTATCTTTCTTCCCAATGCATTATCTAGTGACTGATACAGAGGAAAATGTTCAATTTTACATGCACAAATGAATCAATGTTTGCAACAGAACCTAGCCCACATTAGAAACAAGAATCAACAAATGGCAAGTTAAATCTGTTAGTTGAGTGTTGCCAGGAGGAGTTGTTGAGGGAGATATTATGGTCACAGTCACTTTAGGAAGACAGGATTGGCTTGTCGTCTTTTACAGATTCTGTTTTCCTCATTAATTTTGGCCAAGACTAATATTAAAATTTGTTGTTATCCCAGAAGCATAAAGAATGCTAGCAAATGATATCAGACACAATTTTCTTAGAGCAGAAAATACAATAATATTACAGTTGATCATTTGGACGTAGATACAATAAATTTGGCTACCACAGCAATGTTGATTAATAATAAAAAGTCATGTTGAGTTCTGTTTTCTATGCTAATGACAGCTGTCTATAAATTCTTGCCAAACCACTATTCAGAAAACATATTTATAGCCCTAGTCTAATTTCTGGACCTAGAGATTGGAAAATGTACACTTTACCCCGTTGCAATGCAGAGAGTGTATTTGTTTCAGTTTACATATTTATCAACCATTGAAATTTATTCTTAAATTTCTAGAAAATCATATATAAGAATTGAAAGGGTCTTTTAATATTATTCTTATTTAACTCTGCTACTTTAGCATCTAATAAAGTTGGTCTGTATATTAGTTGTGAAGTGAAGTCACTCAGTCGTGTCTGACTCATAGTGACCCCATAGACTGCAGCCTAGCAGTCTCCTCTGTCCATGGGATTTTCCAGGCAAGAGTACTAGAGTGGATTGCCATTTCCTTCTCCAGGATATTGGCTGTATAATAGGCTATGTATTGTATAAAGACTGTGTAATAAGCTGCCTATGGTCTCCATACTTATCTAACTTATATGCAGAGTACATCATGTAAAATGCCAGGGCTGGATAAATCACCAGCTGTAATCAAGATTGATGGGAGAAATATCAACAACCTCAGATATGCATATATTACCACTCAAATGGCCAAAAGTGAAGAGGAACTGAAAACCTTCCTGATGAAGGTGAAAGAGGAGAGTGAAACCGGCTTGAAAATCAACATTATAAACTAAGATCATGACATACAGTCCCATAACTTCATGGCAAATAGAAGGGGCAAATGTGTAAGTAGTGATCGATTTTATTTTCATGGTCTTCAAAATCACTGTGTTTGGTGACTGTAGACATGAAATTCAAAGATGCTTGCACCTTAGAAGGAAATTTATGATAAACCTAGACAACATTAAAAAGCAGAAACATCACTTTCCCAGCTAAAGTCCATATAGTCAAAGCTATGGTTTTTCCAGTAGTTGTGTATGAATAAGAGAATTGGACCATAAAGAAGGCTGAGCACTGAAAGATTGATTGCTTCCTTCGGATTGTGGTGTTGGAGAAGACTCTTGAGGGTTCCTTGGACTGCAGAGAGATTAAGCCAGTCACTCCTAAAGAAATCAACCCTGAATATTCATTGGAAGGACTGATGCTAAAGCTGAAGCTCCAATACTTTGGCTACCTGATGTGAAGAGCTGACTTATTGGGAAAAAAACCTGATGCCAGGAGAGATTGGAGGCCAAAGGAGAAGGTTGTGACAAAGGATGTGATGATTAGATAGCATCATCGATGCGATGGACATGAATTTGAGCAAACTCTGGGAAATAGTGAAGGAAAGAGGAGTTTTATGTGCTATAGTTCCTGAGGTTTCAAACAGCTGGACACAAGTTAGGGACTGAACAACAAGTTTGGTCTAGAGGTATTATAGAACTCTACCCAAAAGCCTATAATCAGGTAGAATTCAGTGCCATCAGACACATTTTATTTTCCACTGATTCTACTCTGGTATTGCCTTATAGGGTCTCCATAGGATCTGATGTAATGAAGATCAGGTATCCACAGTATTATAAAAGTTGGTCATAGTGGTCTGCTCTGGGAGGTAGCCCAGTTCAGATATGATTTTGCTCTTCAACTCAACAAGACTTCATGTAAAGTTGGACATTAAAGTTGGGGATAGATTCCTGTTTAGTTCTGAAACTTTTTTCCTCATGAAAGCAAAAATAAAATGAACTTTTAAAGAAACTTATACATTTGCCATCTGTTAAGATTTCAAGGAAAGGCAACTCATTCTTTCAATATGTTTCTTTGGGTAAATTTTCTACTCTCAACATTCCTCCCAAATTAGTTCTACAACATGTTTTAATCTAAGAAAAGCAAAATAATTTAACTTAAACTTAATAAAAATAATAAAAGTTGTTATAAACTTTTTTCTGGTCAGTATATTTAAAGAGCCACTGATGGTGGTTTACTCGCTAAGTCGTGCCTGACTCATGTGATCCCATGGACTGTAGGCTGCCAAGTTCTTCTGTCCATGGGATTCTAGAGGCAAGAATATTGGAGTGGGTTGCCATTTCCTTCTCCAGGGGATCTTCCTAAAGCAGGAATTGAACCTGGATATCCTGCATTGCAGACAGATTCTTTACCGAGTGAGCTACAAGAGAAACCTAAGGACCATTATACGGTTATAAATATTTGATCTACAAATTAACCTAAAATGATATGTTAATGCTTACTTCTTGGAAGAATGTCAAACCTTGTCCTTAGTCCCTCAGTCATGTCCAACACTTTGCAACCCCATGGACTGTAGCCTGCCAGTCTCCTCTGTTTAGGGGGGTGCTCCAGGCAAGAATACTGGAGTGAGTTGCCATGCCTTCTAGACAGTGTTTTAAAAAGCAGAGATGTCACTTTGCTAACAAAGGCCTGTATTGTCAAAGCTATGTTTTTTTCAGTAGTCATTTATGGATGTGAGAGCTGGGCCATAAAGAAGGCTGAGTGCTGATGAATTGGTGCTTTCAAACTGTGGTGCTGGAGAAAACTCTTGAGAGTCCATTGGACAGTAAGGAGATCAAGCCAGTCAATCCTAAAGGAAATCAATACTGAATATTCTTTGGAAGGACTGATGCTGAAGCTGAAGCTCTGATACTTTCACCGTCTGATGAAAAGAGTTGACTCATTAGAAAATACTCTGATGCTGGGGAAAAATGAGGGCAGGAGGAAAAGAGGCTGAGAGAGGATGAGATGGTTGGATGGCATAAATAACTCAATGGGCATGAGCTTGAGCAAACTCAGGGAAATAGTGATGGATAGAGAAACCTAGCAAGCTGCATTTCAAGGGGTCACAAAGAGTCAGACACAACTTATCAACAGAACAATGATATTTAGTTTGTTTAAATTTAATATAAAGACCAAAAATAAATTTTACTAAAGTGTTTTTTAAGACAAGTATGTTATCGATGACCATACAAACAATTTAACAATATAATTCCAAACTAAACTGAAAAATTCTTTCTATGAGCATTTATTACCTTTAAATATTTCCTGGGCAGTACTTATCTCATGTAGAGATAAAGTAACTATTCTTTCCATGCAGTTGCAAAGGGCAAAATTCCAAGAATGTACTGATTCATGTATAATTAATTAATTTCCTATCTCACACTGTGGTCAGATCAATGTTTTACAATTCTAGATTCACTTCTAGGAAGACTCTAAGATTTAGAGAGCTAGAGACTGCTTTAGAGATTATCTAAATCAATGCTGTCCATTTTGTGTATTTTTCAAGGTTTATTATTTAAAACAAAAATAAAATAAAATCTTGAATGGATTGAGGAATTGCCCAATCTTGACTTCCAAACCTCTTAAGATCTATCTTAAAGTACTTTCCCTAATAATGCATGCAGTGAACTACTGCCTGCGATATTTCATGTGGAAAAAAAGATCTGTATGTCATTTACCTATACTCTCAATATTTCTTGCTCTTTGCCCCTTCCCATCCTAACAGCAGTCAGCAGGTTTACTGAGAGTTTAAGAACACCAAGGGTAACTTGTAACTGAGTACCTTACCAAAATAGCACTGATTAGATTTGATTGGTAATAATGCAAGAGAGAAGACATAGAATTCAAGATCAGTTGAACAGCAGAAAGTGAAGAAGAACTAAAAACCCTCTTGATAAAAGTGAAAGAGGAGAGTGAAAAAGTTGGCTTAAAGCTCAACATTCAGGAAACTAAGATCATGGCATCCGGTCCCATCACTTCATTGCAAATAGATGCGGAAACAGTGGAAACAGTGGCTGACTTTATTTTTCTGGGCTCCAAAATCACTGCAGATGGTGATTGCAGCCATGAAATTAAAAGGTACTTACTTCTTGGCAGGAAAGTTATGACCAACCTAGATAGCATATTAAAAAGCAGAGACATTACTTCTCAAACAAAGGTCCGTCTAATCAAGACTATATTTTTTCCAGTTGTTATGCATGGATGTGAGAGTTGGACTATCAAGAAAGCTGAGAATCAATTAAATAATTGATGCTTTTGAACTGTGGTGTTGGAGAAAACTCTCGAGAATCCCTTGGACTGCAAGGAGATCCAACCAGTCCATCCTAAAGGAGATCAGTCTTGGGTGTTCATTGGAAGGACTGATGTTGAAGCTGAAACTCCATTACTTTGGCCACCTGATCTGAAGAGCTGACTCATTGGAAAAGACCCTGATGCTGGGAAAAATTGAGGGCAGGAGGAGAAGGGGACGACAGAGGATGAGATGGTTGGATGGCATCCAGACTCAATGAACATGAGTTTAGGTAAACTCCAGGAGTTGGTGATGGACAGGGAGTCCTGGCATTCTGTGGTTCATGGGGTCGCAAAGAGTCGGAAAGACTGAGTGATTGAACTGACTGAATTATTAGTGAAACACTGCACCAGCTCTGAAATCTTTCTGTTCAGATTTCTCATACATCTCAAATCATTAAATATCTTTAATGCTTAATCTACTATTTTATTTCATTTCTAAACTTCCAGAAACTTGGTTATTAAGTGTATATTACCCTGTAATGTCCTCAAATACACACAAAATATATGGACAAGAGAGAAGAAATAACTGGGACCATTTTTTGTGCAAATCTTTCAATCCAGGCTAACCAATTTATCTCCTGCTATTCATTGTTTTCCTTTTTTTTTAATATTAAAAGTGTAAAGGAAATAAAATACATAGTTTAGAAAGTATTATTTTGTTGGTTTAGATATATTTACACATACAGGAAATTATCATCACAGTCAAGATAATAAGTATATACATCACCCCCCAAAATTTTCTTTTGTCCTTTATAATCTTTCTTATATATCCCATGATCCACACTCATTTCTGGTAACCACTTACCCACTGTCTATTGCTATGAATTAACTTGCAGCCCTAGAATTTTATATAAATGTGATCATAGAGTATGTATTCATTTTCATTTTCTTAGCACAGTTATTTTGAGATTCATACATGTTGTTTCACATATCATACTTTTTTATTTTTCTATTTATTCTGAACAGCAGTTCATTTTGCTAAAATTTGTTAATTCATTCACATATCTATGAAAATTTGCATTGTTTCCAATGTTTATTATTCTATGTACAAACTCTTCTATGGACATATTCTTTTATTTATCTTATGTAAATACTTATGCTTATATGATCATTCACTCACTCTGTCATGTCTGACTCTTTGTGACCTCATGGACTATAGCCTGTGAGGCTCTTCTGCCCATGGAATTTTCCAAGTAAAAATACTGGGTGGGTTGCCATTTCATACCCCAGCATGGCAGAGGATGAGATGATTAGATAACATCAGTGACTCAATGGACATGAATTTGAGCAAATTTCAAAATATAGTGGAGGACAGAAGAGTCTGAAGTGCTGCCGATCATAGAGTTGCAAAGAGTCAGGCATGACTTAGCAACTTAAAAAACAACAAATACTTATAAGTAAAATGAATGGCTCCATGTCCTTCAAAACACTTGCTTGAATCAGTCATTAAAATTGAAATGTTGTAATTTGTGTGTAGAGATATTTCATTGTAGTTTGCATTTTCCTAATCATTAGTAATTATTTATTAATATTAAAAAATACTTTGGCTGCTGGATTCAAAGAATTGACTCACTGGAAAAGACCCTTATGCTGGGAAAGATTGAAGGCAAAAGGACAAGATGGCAGCAGAAGATGAGATTGTTAGATAACATCACTGATTCAATGGACATGAGTCTGAGCAAATTTCCGGAGACAGTGAAGGACAGGGAAGCCTGGCATGCTGCAGTAGGATCACAGATTAGGACACAACCTAACAACTCAAGACAACAATGATTAATAATTTGAACACCTTTTCCTGCATTTATCTATCACCCATATACTTCTTTCTCCAACAACAGAAATTTATTTCTCATAGTTCTGAAGGCCGGGAAGTCCAAGATCAAGATACTGGCAAAGTAGGTTTCTTTCCGAGTCTTCCTCTCTTATCTTGCATGTAGTTACCATTCCCGAGTGTGCTCACATGAAATCTTCTTTCTGTTTATGGAGAGAGTGAAGGAGGAGAAAGTGAGCTCATGCATACATATTTTCTGAAGTCTGTTAAAAATTTCACCCATGATTTAATGTGATTTTGTTTCTTATTTTGAAAGTTTCTTATATAACATAGACACAAATCCTTTACCAACTTCAGTTCAGTTCAGTCACTCAGTTGTGTCAAATTCTTTGCAACCCCATGAACCACAGCACACAAGGCCTCCTTGTCCATCAACAACTACCCGAGTTCACCCAAACCCGTGTCCATTGAGTCGATGATACCATCCAACCATCTCATCCTCTGTCGTCCCCTTCTCCTCCTGCCCTCAATTTTTCCCAGCATCAGGGTCTTTTCCAATGAGTCAGCTTTCCGCATCAGGTGGTCAAAGTATTGGAGTTTCAGCTTCAACATCAGTCCCTCCAATGAACACCCAGGACTGATCTCCTTTAGGATGGACTGGTTGGATCTCCTTGCAGTCCAAGGGACTCTCAAGAGTCTTCTCCAGCACCACAGTTCAAAAGCATCAATTCTTAGGTGCTCAGCTTTCTATAGTCCAACTCTCACACCCATACATGACTACTGGAAAAACCATAGTGTTGACCAGATGGACCTTTGTTGGCAAAGTAAGGTCTCTGCTTTTTAATATGCTATCTAGGTTGGCCATAACTTTCCTTCCAAGGAGTAGGTGTCTTTTAATTTCCTGGTTGCAATCACCATCTGTAGTGATTTTGGAACCCAGAAAAATAAAGTCAGCCACTGTTTCCACTGTCTCCCCATCTATTTCCCATGAAGTGATGTGACCAGATGCCATGATCTTAGTTTTCTGAATGTTGAGCTTTAAGCCAACTTTTTCACTCTCCTCCTTCACTTTCATCAAGAGGCTCTTTAGTTTTTCTTCACTTTCTGCCATAAGGGTGGTTTCATCTACATATCTGAGGTTATTGATATTTCTCCCAACAGTCTTGACTGCAGCTTGAGCTTCCTCCAGCCCATCATTTTTCATGATGTAGTCTGCATATAACTTAAATAAGCAGGGTGACAATATACAGCCTTGACGTACTCCTTTTCCTATTTGGAACCAGTCTGTTGTTCCATGTCCAGTTCTAATTGTTGCTTCCTGACCTGCATATAGGTTTCTCAAGAGGCAGGTCAGGTGGTCTGATATTCCCATCTGTTTCATAACTTTCCACAGTTTATTGTGATCTACACAGTCAACAGCTTTGGCATAGTCAATAAAGCAGAAATAGATGTTTTTCTGGAACTCTCTTGCTTTTTTGATCATCCATCGGATGTTGGTAATTTAGCAACTTAATTAATTGCAAATTCTTTCCCCTCATTTGTGACTTTCCTTTTCACACCCTTTACAGTGTCTTTTTATCAGAAAATGTAGTTAATTTAGATGACATAGGATTTATCCATTTTTCTTATATATATTTGTGCTATTTTTAAATAAGAAATATTTGCTATCCCAAGACAAAAGAGACAAAGAATATCTCCTATATTCTTCTAGGAACTTTAGTAATTTTAAGTTTACACATAGGCCTGTGATCCATTTTGAATTACTTTTTGTATATGATATTAAGTATGGATTACATTTCATTATTTTTTGTATATACATATCCAATGTCCAAGTTTAATACAAGCCATGATTATTCTTTCCCCACTGAATTTTCTTTGTATTTTTGTTGAAAATAAAATTTGGATTATTTTGTCTGTTCTACTGATCCATTTGTCTATCTTAACACCAATGTTGCACTATCTGGATTATTATAGTTTTCATAATCTGTATTAAAGTCTGGTTGTGTAAGTCATCAAATGACATTATAGTTCAAATTTATTTTAACTTTTCTAGACACTTGAATTTCCATTTTACATTTCTATAGGATAGTCTGCTGACTTTTGACTGAAATTTGATTGACCATGAATCAACTTGTGAAAAAATAATTTCTTAATATAAAATCTTAACCTGTATGCAGGTCAAGAAGCAAAAGTTAGAACCCTGTATGAAACAACTGATTGGTTCAAATCTGAGAAAGGAGTATGACAGGGCTGTCTGCTGTCCCACTGTTTGCTTAACCTATACACTGAGCACATCATGAGACATACCAGATGGATGAGTTACAAGCTGGAATCAAGATAGACAGGAGAAACATCAAGAACTTCAGATATGTGGTTGATACCACTTTAATGGCAGAAACTGAAGGAGAACTAAAGAGCCTCTTGATGACAGTGAAGGAAGAGAGTGACAGAGATAGCTTAAGGCTAAATATTAAAAACAAACAAACAAAGAAAAAACTAAGATCATGGCATCCGGTCCCATTATTTCATGCAAATAGAAGAGGGGAAAGTGGAAGTAGTGACAGATTTCCTCTTCTTGGGCTCTAAAATCACTGCAGATTGTGACCACAGCCATGAAATTAGAAGACAATTGCTTCTCAGTTGGAAAGCTATGACAAACCTAGACAGTGTGTTGAAAAGCACAGACGTTACAGTGCTGACAAAGATTCATATAGTCAAGGCCATGGTCTTCCCAGTGGCTATGCACGGTTGTGAGATTTGGATCATAAAGAAGTCAGAGCACCGAAGAACTGATGGCTTTGAACTATGGTGCTGGAGAAGACATCTGAAAGTCCCTTGCACTGGAGATCAAACCAGTCAATCTTAAGGGATATCAACCCTGAATACTCATTGGAAGGACTGATGCAGAAGCCAAAACCCCAGTATTTTGTTCATCTGATGCAAAGAGCTGACTCATTGGAAAAGTCCCTGATAATGGTGAAGATGGAGGGCAGAAGGAGAAGAAGGAGTCAGAGGATGAGATGGCCTAATAGTATCACTGATGCAAAGGACATGAACTTGAGCAAACTTCAGGAGATGGTGAGGGGCAGGAAGGCCTAGTGTGCTGCAGTTCATGGGGTAGCAAAGAATTGGACGTGACTGGGCAACTGAACAATAATATCTTAATAATATTGAGTCTTCTGATCTTTGAACATGTACTGTATATCCATTTATTTATGTTTTCTTTAATTTCACTCATCAGTGCTCTGTAGTTTTCTGTTTTAAGGTCTTCACATCTTTCAGCATAGTTATTTTATAAATATTTTTATAAGTTATAATCATTTTTTTTAAATGTGGAGTTTGTTGGTAGTATACTAAATATAATATATTTATTCTATGTTCTTTCATCTTGTTAAATACCTGAACTCATTTATTACTTTGAATAGCTTTAAAAAATTTTTGGAGATGTCTTTGATTTTTCTACAAAAGATAATCATGTTGCCTGCAAATATAGACAGTAACTTCTTTCTTTCCATGCTGAATATGTTAATTTATTGTTCTTGGCTTAGTGCATTTGCTAGAACCTCTAGGGTAATGCTGAATAGGCATAATAAACCTTTCCTATTAGGAGAAGAGCAGTGAATCTCATAACAACAAGTGTGTTTCACATGTAGTATTTTTTTTTTTCTTCAGATTTTCTTTTTTAAGTTTTCTTTTTTCCACATATTGAGAGGTTGCTTGTTTGTTTTTTAATCAGAAATGGATGTGGATTTTGTCAAATATTTTGTCTCTATTTTTTTTAATTTAAAGCTTTTCTTTTTTAATTTGTAAACATGATATATTACATTGATGATTTTTCAAATGTTAAATAGCCTTGAATTTCCTAAAATCACTTCTACTTCATAATGAAGCATTGACCTTTTTACATACTGTTGGATTCCATTTATTTAGATTTGGTTATGAACTATCGCTGTCTCCATGGAGGACGGCAGCTCCTGGACGGAGGGTGGTCCCTGGGCAACCGGTGACTCATGGGCAGTGGCTTGTTCCAGAGCAGCCGCTGGCAGCGGTGAGGCCAGGGTGCAGCCCCGCTCCTGGGTGTCATCCAACATCAGCTCCAGCCTTCCCTGGGCACCCTTCCTGGCCACTCCAGCAGGACCTTTGTCTTAACCCCTGGCCGCATGTTGACTGACATCCCACAGCCAGTGAAGGTTTAAATGCTTATAGAAACTTTATTTCCCTGTTACCAGAAAGGTGAATTGGTTCAGAGGTGTACTCACATATTCTATGTTATTTACCCTCTCATTTTTTTCCTACTCTTGTATTTTGATCATCTGCTTAAAGAAAAATTACAACATCATTTCCTTAAATGAAGAGTACAAGAAGAGCTTCAACTGAGATTTAAGGCCTTAGTACAATTAGCATGGCTTGTTTTAAGTACAAAGTTATAGAAACAGCTCTATTTCCAACCTAGGTGACACAGAAGAGACATAGGCCAAGTGTGGCATTCTGGCTGAGCTGAGGCAGCAGCTGAAAGTTCAGATGCAAAGCAGCTTGGTTCCACAGAGTAAACACCAGGGGACAAAGTTCTGCAAAAAAGAAAAAGAAAAATGCAGGTAATATGCAGGATGGATATCTTAACTTTTTTAATAGAGGACAGATCTGCACATATATGTGAGAAGGATAAATCTATCTGAAGTTGAGGAAAGAACCACTTGGAAGAATTAGGGAGAACAATTTTTAGAGTCTATATAAACTTAGGAATATTGCCACTTTACACTCTCCAGAAGAGCCAGTTTATAAAGAGGATACAATAATCATAATTATACTAGAAATGCATATATATGAAGCAAAATAGAATTTCAAAGAGAATACATCTGCAGTTATAATTAGAGAGTTCACTATCTCATTCTCAATAACTGATAAAAGTAATGCTAGTTCTATGCAATATTCCAAAAATTGAAGAGGAGGGAATACCTTTTGATTACTCAATGATGACAGCATTATCCTGACAGCAAAACAAGAAAAATTTTTATGAGGAAAAAAACAAAACAATACTAAGGACCAATATGTCTCATGAGTGTAGATACAATAATTCACTGTTGTTGTTTAGCCACTAAGTCATGTTCGACTCTTTGTGACCCCATGAACTGTAGCATGTCAGGCTTCTCTATCCATTACTAACTCCCTGAGTTTGCTCACTCATGTCCATTAAGTCAGTGATGCCATCCAACAATCTCATCTTCTGCCACTGCCTTCTCTTGCCCTCAATTTTTCCCAGCATCAGGGTCTTTTCCAATGAATTAATTCTTCCCATCATGTGGTGAAAGTGTTGGAACTTCAGCCTCAGCATCAGTCCTTCCAAAGAACATTCAAGACTGATTTCCTTTAGGGTATACTGGTTGGATCTCCTTGCTGTCCAAGGGACTCTCAAGAGTCTTCTCCATCTCCACAGATCAAGAGCATCAATTCTTCAGCTTTCAGCTTTGTCTATGGTTCAACTCTCACATCCATGCATGACTACTGGAAAAACCACAGCTTTGGGCAATGCAGACCTTTGTTGGCAAAGTGAGGTCTTTGCTTTTTAACACATAGAATATGTGAGTACACCTCTGAACCAATTCACCTTTCTGGTAACAGGGAAATAAAGTTTCTATAAGCATTTTCAAAGCATAACTGCTCCTACTATATGCTATATTGTCACCATGTTGTAAAAAGAAGCTAGTATAAATAATCATTTCATGAAACATTGTAATAGGTTTGTGTGTTTTAATAGAAGAAGGCTGAAAATATTTCATTTTTGTTACTTCTTCTCAAAAAGTTTAGTGCTTCAGTTTACTTCAGATAAACCCTCTAAGTATTTAGCTCATTGTCTAAGTTCACAAAGATGTTCAAATTCCTTTGTATTTCCTATTCTTTTCCTCTCTCCTCATCACTTCTTGTCTTCTCGTTTTTCATCTAACCTTTCTCTGAACTCACTCTTATATTTCAACTTCTAACCGGTTTTCAATAAGGACTAAGAATATGAGGCCAGATTTCTGAGCTGAAATTTCCTCTCTGTGAGCTTTTCACTTAAAATTCCACAGTGTTCTAATTGTGAATTAGTAAAACTCCATGTTTTCATTCTCAATATATACCTACTTGTACTCTCTATATCTTTTGTGACTTTTGGCACCCTTGTATCAAAGCAAAAATGTGGAAACAATATCCTTTCTCATCTCTGCCTAATATGACCTCAAATTAAGATATTTGTGTAGAGATTTGGATGGACAAATATAGACACTTTTTCCAAAATGAATACATGATCTTCTTCAGATTGAATTTCAAACTATGAACTTGAAAAGATAAGCTCTGCTTGATTAATTTTAAAGATCAAAATGATGACTTTATGGAAGCAGTTCAATAATTATGAGCACAATCTTTTATATCCTGAAATAATAAAAATAAGTTCTATATTCAAGATTTCTTAAGCATGTTGCCTGTGAACCGCCATCAGAGGAAGAATTTTCTCTTAAGGTCTCAAAACAAGATGTAGACAGGTAACTGGAATGGCATAGATGCCTCTCTGATACTGTGTGAACTGTTCTTATAAATGCTTATTCTGTATTAAGCAATTGTCAATCAGTTTTTCTAAACAAGCAAATACATATCCCTAATACATAAACTCAACTTTATTCTTAAAGGTAATGAACTAAATATAATGATGAGTAGCAACAGTGAGAGATAAACACTATAAGTTTAACTCAGCTATGATAATGAGATGAACACAGAAATTGTGTGTGAAAACAACTTGATTGGAAAGTGTTACTTTTATGGAGAATGCAGGCAGGCTGTGAAGGGTTGATATGGTGAAAAAATATATTGATATCCAAAGCAAATCTTGTGGAAAATATATTTGCAATCCTGTTCACTTATTATTATAACACTTTTAGGACATATTTTCTACAAGCACAGGATTATAGCTGTTTAGCTTAGTTTCTCCCATTCCTTAATTGGCAACATGTAGGCTCACCAGCACATCTTGTAAAACACTGGTAAAGGACAGACAACACAGAATGGTATAGCATTCCTCAAATTGTTTTATGTGAAAAGAAAGGCTGCCTTAGACTAGCTGATTCCTTAGAAGAGTTCATCACAATAAGGGCACGGAGAGGAACAGATAATTTCAAGATATTCCACATATAAAGAACACGGTGCATTGTTGCACTGCTATATAAACTTTAAGAATGCCAGTACACTAATCTTTTGCTAAGGAAAGAAATGCCATAAATTTACTTATCTTTTACACCAGTAGTCCAGTAGACAGTCCATTGGCATCCTGGAGATGACAGTATGAAGGGAAAGCTCTACATTCTTAGGTGGGTCAGTAGATGGCAGTATGTCTGAATTTAGTGTTGTAGCAAGGAAAAGATTTTTCTCATTTTCCTGGAAAATGAGAGTTTTGAAAGCTGTGAGGCAATATGGGACCTCCCACATGAGCCAAGAGACTTGCTCTTTATTTCTGGATCTACTCCTGAATAAATTTATTTGAATAGATGGAGACCAGCCACTTAACTTTTATGTTCCTTGCTTTCCTGAACTTGATATTAGAGAAAATATTCTGTCTCTTCATATCTTCCTCACAAGGATGCTGAGTTTGGTCATATTTAGAATTATTTCTGTCCTTTGAAGAAAAACTATTAATTTGCTATGCTCTTTGTAATGTGGGTGGCAAAACTGATCTGGGTTGTTCATTTGGGACTTGAATCTAATACACACAAAGGCAATTGGCAAGAAGAGCCTTCTGCATTTCACTGCCATAAACACTGATATATTTTGGTTTTGAGTAACAGCATTGGATCTGAGGATACTAACTCCCATTTCTTGGACTTAAAATAACATCTTCAATGCCATGGAACTTGATAATTATGGGATGAAGCCAAAGGCCCCTGGCAACTTCCCAATTTAAATGTCAACTCTTCACTGCAAGTGCAGAATACTTACTATATTCAGTCAGATGCAGTAATTTTTATTTGTGCCTTCTATTGAACATGGGGATTTTTGTTTTGGCATCTTACTCTAAAGTTTGCACCCTGACAAATGTGAAATTAAAATATACATTTGAAATAGCATTGAATTGCTGAATGATGATCCTTTTTCCCACAGAGACCCAGCTGCGCATGGAAGTGCCACTTTCATTTGACCTTAGAATCCTGAACTGAAACATATCTGCAGATCCATGGCACCAAAATGACTTGTGACAGGAACATGCTGGGGTAAAACAAACTGTGGTGTCTGACCTGCCAACCTGGTTCTGGCCCTGTTCACAGACACACTTCTCTGTAGGAGCCATGCTGCTTTGAAGCTGACAAAGTAGATCAAAAACGGATAAGATCACAGATACTATTTCTGGACAGATGGGTATTGATACAGAGAGGTAGAGTGTGTGTAGCATAGACTCCTATCTTATCCAGTCTTCCTGGAAGCAAGAGATTGTATTAAGTGGCATAACCAGAAAACTACTTGCCATAGAAAAAGAAAAATAATAAAACTTAAAAGATGTCACGACTTAAATAGATACCATAACATTCCTAGTTAGCATCCATTTAGAATAATATATAGGCAAATATCTGAAGTAAATTCATGCCATGTAATCAATTGGAAAATCTATGCTAATATCAAAATTCACTGTCAAAAAAATGTTCACAAACTGAGCCTTTTGTAAATTTCCTGTGAAATAAGCATAGATTCAAGACAAATGATTTTTGGTGTATACCATCTTATTTGTAACACATGGGTCTGCAGTTGGATGGTGAATGGCTTTTTTGGTTTGAATGTCAGGAGGTTAAATTTTTAATTTAAATATGCATAAGCATTAAAATATGTTCAAGAGAATGTCACACCAACTTCAACCTCAAAGTACCAATTATGTTGTTTGGGTTCCACATTTGACACTGTTCTGACTAAATTGATATTCTCAGTTCAGAATTTCTAAAAATGCTCAGATCTCAGTTTCATAATAAATTCTATTTAAAGTAGAAACATTAGGAAGAATTGATGTTCATAGTTTCAAGGACATAAAAGTCAAAGCATACTGCTTGCAGTTAATGAACATTTATAAAGATATATAAGCCAGCACATTATCTACTAGCAGTAAGATAAAATAATATACTTGGATGGTATGTAACCATGCAACAGGATGGTTTCAAAAAAGAAATATTTGAGGCTGGAGTTGAATCAGAAGCACTAATTTGTAAATTGGATGAGAATGTATAGCTATTTTTAATTTTTCATTATTAAGTTTCATTTTTCCCTGAAGTCACTTATTGAAAAAAATTAATGATGCAGGAGAAACAAGAGGAATAACTATTTACTAATATTTTATGCATATTTATATAGAGAAAAATCTTCATTGAAGCACAGTCAATATAAATAAAACTTTACTTATCTATCAGGCAATCACCCAAAATTATCTATTATGAATCCCATTAAAAATTAATAGTTAAATGTTACCTGATGCTCATTGATGAGGCTAAAGCACTTTCTGATTCAGAAGAAAATTAAATTAGAAATTAAAGTCACATTTAAATGTTATGCATATTTATAATTTTGAATGTTATTAATTCATACCCAATTTCTGGTAACCTTATGGGTCCTATCATTAGTAAGTTGTAATACTCCTATCTAGATTATTATTTTTTAATATACTTTATTAAAATAATTTTAAACTTTGGTACAATGATATTGAGAAATGGTTGCTCTGACAAGATATGAATTAGGTTAGTAATTTCATATAGGCATGGAATATAAAAATTGACTTCCGCATGCTAACTGTGGCCTGCCCTGGTTGCTCAGTAAAGAATCTGCCTGCAGTGCAGGAGACCCAGGTTTGACACCTGGATTTTGAAGATCCCCTGGAGAAGGAAATGGAAGCCCACTCCAGTATCTGTGCCTGGGAAATCCCATGGACAGAGGCTACATACAATTCATGGGGTTGCAAATTGTTAGACACATCTTTGCAACTAAACAGCAGCAGCAAACTGCACACATCTATACAATAAACCTAAAATTAAAGTTGTAAAAAGTAAGACTCTGAGGAAATGAAAGACCATGGGGAGACCCATGGGAGTGGACACTGGCTTTCCAAACCAAAGGAAAAGGAATAAAATGAAGAGAAAAAAAACAAAGTGGCAGCAGTCATCAGAAAGCTTTACATTTAAATTATCTCTGTTACTTGGATCATCATTCCAGAATTGTCCTGATTTTTTGAAACAGGTGGAAAGTTGATAAAAATAGACTGACTTTCTCAAACTGTAAATGTCTCAAAATTTGGGATGTGATAAGTCGCAGACATAGAAATGAAGAATTGCAACTAGTCTACTAAAAGACACAGCTATTAGTCAGGATCTTTTCTGTTCTAAATGACTGACAACTTAAACTGGATTAATAAGCTTGGTAGACTGTTGGCTAAGGTAAACAAATAGTTCATTGAAAGTGGAAGCTAGAGCTCTAATCATCAGGATTTCTCTTTTACACTATACCCCCTGCTCGCTGGGCTAGCTCAGCTCTCAGGATGGCATAGAATGGATGTAAAATGGCAGCAGCAACAGCATCCCTCACATTCTCCTATGTCCCTTCATGGAGAGAACATTGTTGTCTGGTACTTCTAAAACTTTTTCTGAGGAAAACACTTATGAGATCAGATTAAATGATTGGTCAATGCCTGGAGCAATCCTGCTGGCTAGGAAAATATAATATGCCTATTTAGTAAAGTTTGTATTCATCCATTGATTTGTGAACTCATCCAATAAACAAATCAATATGCCAAAACCCTTCCTTGACATCAGTCACTATGGGCAGTAAAAGTGCATAACCAAAAATGAAAAAGTGGTAGTTTCTCCAAAGCAGATAAAACTTTGTTATTTGAAGAAAGGAAAATAAAGTCTTAGTAGCTAGCAACTGCAGGGGAATTCATAGCTGCTTTCATGATTCAACTCATATATAAACTGGGTAAGTTTCCAGGACATAAAAAGAGAGTGCATTTCAATATTTGCAATAGTGACTCAGGAAAAGAGGCTATGTAAGTGATCATCAATAAGGTGTAGTTTTATAAATCGTAGCCACACCAACGTTTTGGATCTGTTCATTGTCAAGGACTCATTTATACATTTTGCATCATTTATGGTTCATTAAGTCTGTACATAACTGTGAGGCAGTTCTGTTTTTCAGATGTATCCATGTGGATTCACTCATATCTGGGATACTCAAGCTTTAAGAACCAGTGGAAGTGAAAGTGTTAGTCACTCAGTCGTCTTTGACTCTCTGTGACTCCATGGCCTGCCAGCTCCTCTGTCATGAAATTCTCCAGGCAAGAATACTTAATGTTGATAGCCATTCCCTTCTCCAGGGATTCTTCCCAACCCAGGGTCTGAACCTGAGTCTCCTGCATTGCAGGTAGATTCTTTATCACTAGTGCCACCTGGAAATCCTCTTACCAGGCAAGTGCCTTTTTCTGTGCAGAAAGAGCTGAGCCACCTTCACGTCAGTCACAAGTATGCCTTATGCATATATTGGTTTATGTTCAAAGGGTCTGTTATAATTATTTGTTTTGTTTCCTATCTTCACTTAGTTTTGTGCTATTGGGTGACAGGGTTATTGCTTATATTTCCAGGGTATGGCACCACAGGATATTATGCTTAACACATATTTTATCAAAAGTAAAACATAAAATTTAACTTCCTCACTTATTATTTACTCAAAATTTAGCAATTTTATGTATAAAAACCTCTCAAGATATGGAGATTAAAATGTATAATCTCTGGCAATAATAAATAAATTATTCATTTAATCTTGATTATATATCAGTTATATGCTTCACATGTATTACATCATTTAGCCCTTGGTAGATCAAATTTTCTTGGTAGATGTTTCTGTTTCCTTTATGGAGATATGAGTGTGAGGTTCAATAAGTTGCAATAGACTGCAAATTAACAATGGGTGAAAGGAGGATTTAGGTCATACTGGAACTAAGTTAAATGTCAGGCATTGTTTATAGCTCTTAAAATTTTCTTGCTTTGAAATTTTGCAAGAAAGGGGAAAATTCCATAGCAAAAAACAAACAACAACAACAACAGAAAAAGTCTTTCACTCTTATACAAGTCAAAAAAGTGAAAAACTCACAAAAATTAGATATTAATCTAGAAGTTCCATATGCATAAAGGGGTCTTAAAATCTAATATTGAAAGTGTTTGAGCTTGTTTTGTATGGGTGTTTTTTGTGTGATTTTGCCTGTGTGAGCTGTTAACCACTCATGTTCATGTTGATTGTGGTGTTGGTCAGGAGAGCTGGCCTATCACTTCAAGTAGGAAAAAATTAGAGAACAAGCAACAAGGGAAATTGTAAAATGATTTTTCCTTTCGGAGGTATTATTTTTCATAGTGCCCTCTTTGTGTATTTGTGTAAATTAGATATAGATAATTTCAAATATAGAGACACATATGTGTATAATATAGAGTATTTAATGGAAATGAATTTCCTTAACAAGGAAATTGAAAACTGAAGATACTTAATTTCCTTTCTTCCCTCTTAGGATTTATTTCAAGAGTGAGTTTTTGAGACAAAAGCAAAAAGTTTGGGGATTTTTGGAGAGATTACAGTTATATAGTAACTGTAGTCAAAAAGTACTTATCTGAATGGGGTATAAACAGCATTGTGAAGCAATTATAACAATATTTGGTCCTTTAGGAATCCTGGCCATTTCTACAGTATTTCATGTCTTTTTTGGGTTCTCAAAGTGAGCTTGCACTGACTGATCTTTGTGTCTCCTCTAGATTTGCTTTTCAGTGATTTCTTCTCTTCTGGGATAAGTTAACTTAGCTCTCAGTTTAACTTTAGATCTTAAAGTGTCTGATCATATATTAACCCCAGCTCACAACTAACTTTATAAGATCCCATCACTGTAATTGCTTTTTTACCCCTAGGAAAAAATAGTGAAATCACGTAAACTTCTAAGTTATCATGTTTTCCTCTTTACACCCTGACAAATCAGCTTTTTGTTTTTGCTTTTGTGAGTCTAAAAGAGCATAATGAAGTGGAAGACAGCCCAGTCATTAGGAACTTTAAAGCAGGTTGTTCCTAGAATAGATTTGGGGACTTCTTTATCATAGCATTTCTAGTTTGTTTTGACAGGAGAAAAGTAGAGATTAGAGGACAACCAGCAGCCTGGGAGGGCCCCTTGTTGTGACAGTGATTCTACTTGTATGAACCAAGGAGTTTACTGATGTGAGTGGAATGCCTCCAGATATTTTGTCAACAACATTAGGGTAAGCCTACTCCTCAGCTCCTGCTCTTGTGAATTTACTGCTCCTCTGTTGGTATATTATTCCAAGTGTGAAATTCCATAGCATTGGCCAGGCTGAAGTGTACTAGGCAATATTGCAACTGCAAATTAGTGTTGGGGGCCAGGGGCAAGGCAAATGAAAGTGAAGTGATGCTGCTCAGTTGTGTCTGATTCTTTGCGACCCCGTGGACTGTAGCCTACAGGGCTCCTCCGTCCATGTGATTTTTCAGGCAAGAATACTGGAGTGGGTTGCCATTTCCTTCTCCAAGGGACAAGGAAGAAAGACATTAAGCAGAGGAAACAAAGCCTAATTCATGGTTAAAGAGTGACATGGGTTCAACTTCAGGTAATATGAGATGATGTAATCAGAGGGGTTAGCATTAAAGCATCTGCCTGAAATGCAGGAGACACAGGAGATAAGGGTTTGATCTTATCTTGAAGATCTCCTGGAGGAGGAAATAGCAACACACTCTAGTATTTTTGCCTGAAAATCCTGTGTACAGAGGGGAGTGGTGGGGTTACAGTTCAAAGGGAGGCAAAGAGTCAGTCAGGACTGAGCATGCAATCAGAATGGAGACCTTGACCCTTCTTTATTTTCTATACTCTCACTATTTTTTCCAAGTGCTTTCCTCGGCTTAACCACCAATTAGACCATCACATACAAGCCATTGGAGTGAGATCTAGATTCATGCAATGCTGCCAGCTCACTGCCTCACATCTTTTTGTGTGTATATTCTCAGCTATGTCTGACTCTTTGCAACTCCATGGACTGTGGCCGCCAGGCTCCTGAATTCAGGCAATACTAGAGTGGGTTTCCATTTCCTACTCCAGGGGATCTTTCTGACCCAGCGATGGAACCGTCCTCTCTTGTGTCTCCTGCATTGTCAGGCAGATTCTTTACCAACTGCGCTACCTGGGAAGCCCAGGAAGCCAGCACAAGGAGCCAGGCTTGCCCGGCCCGGGTTCAGGTGACCCACAGAGTGAGACACAGGGAGGCGATCCCCCAGCAGGCCCACTGACCCGCCTGGACCACAGGAGGCTTGTTCCAGGCAGGCCCTGACCTGGCGCCTGGGGAGCAGGGCTGGGGACACTGGCCTGTCCCATCATGGCTGGCCAATGTGTTCTTTACTGTTATGGCAATGATATTATGTGACCCTCAAGACTGGCTAAAGGATGAATAAAAGTAAAAAGTGCATCTGCCAGAGAACTGAAAATCGTACATGCTAGAAGTACAAGGCAAGGATCAGATCATGTGGATAAGGAAAGAGCTAACTACAGAGGGAGATACAACATGAGAAAAGAGAGTAAGACTAGTAAACCGATCACTTAAGAATTAGCTTGGGTAAGAGATAGGGGGTAGTGCCTCTCTCTGGAATTACAGAGCAAATGCAGGAAACACCATTATTTTCCAAGGATATGAGACTACAGGTAGGCCTTGAGATAAACAGAATGTCTGACAATATGAAAATTAGGTGGAAATAGGTCATTACAAATATATTATTGCTATAGCCAATTAAAAGTCAAAAAAGAAATATGATTATAATCATATTTGTGTGTTGTATTCCCAGAGAATTGCATCAGGACCATTAGTATAGTGCTTACAACTCCTGTAAGATGTATATCACATACAGTGGGTGCGGGAAAGTCAGAGCCAGAAAGGCTTCTTCTTTTTCACTCTGTGTGTTCAAGACAATGATTGGAGAGGGAACTGCTGCCACAAAATATACTCAGCTTCATCAGATAGTAGACCCTTCCCTGAATGGAGAAAAAGTTTCCAACTAATAGGAAGATATTGCTGAAGCTCAGGTTTGGTATCACCCAATGGGATCTCCTTGGGGAGGCTGCATGCCTACCAGTAGATAAGGACTTTGTGGGAAGCACGTATCACACAAATACTGCATTCTTGACCTGCTTGTATGTCCTAGAACTTCGCTCTGTGATGAGCTAAGGAGGGTCCAACAAATCTTTCACACCTCATCCCCAGGTCCCAGAATAGGAAACAAGTGAGATCAAGATGGGGAGAATAAAGACAGAAGGGATAGAGAATTTATCTCTACATCTGGTGTGGCAGTAAGACACTGTAACAGACAGAATTGGGAATAGCTTTTGTTGAGATTGGTTCAAATAGAGAAAGGAGAATAAATTTCTGGCTCTCAAAGTGAGCTTCCCCATCTACACCGGATGTTTGTGAATATCTCAAAGACATTATTCATTTCCTCTTGGCAGCAGCCTGTGAAAGGAAGAGGGGGAAGTATCCAAAGGCTTTTTTCTATTGCAATCAAAAAAAGTTATTTTCAAAAATTGTAAAGAAGTATGCTTATTAAATATTCCTCATACTTTTTCAGGCACCTACAATTCAAAAGAAATATTGAATTTTTATAGTTCTAGAAGACACATTAAATAAATTTTAAAACCATAAAAGGCTTAATATTGGCAGCTCTAAAACTACCAATTGTTCTAGTGTCATTGAATTAGTTTGCATATTTAAAATATTGTGTTACTGTTATTCATAGAAACCAATATGATACATCTCTTTTCACTATAGATTTGTGGCTCAGCTGTTTTCTGCAGACAATCTCTTTTTGCCAAGGCATCTCTTCAATTGTTTTTTTTTTTTGTTTTTAATTAGCCTTTATAATATTCTCATGCTGTCACTCATCTTACCAAGAACTTTTAATAAAAGATTCTCAGATATGAAAAAAAAAAAAAAAAAACTTCTCTGAGAGACCTTGAAGCAGTCTTTTTCAACCTTGTACTACAATATCTAAAATGGTTCAGAAAAACAAAATAATCAAAATATTGAAGGTCAACAATAATAGTCAAGTGAGTGCCATCTTAAAAAAAAAAATCTACCTAATTTCAGGGCAATACAGTTGGACTGAAACAAAGATTTGGTGGCCCACTCTGCTTTACTCTAAGAAATGCAGCAGCAATCATGTTCTATCTGGAAGATACGACATGACAGTCCATTTCTCTCTGTCTGCCCAGTGATTCAGAGACCCGGAAGGGCATTAGTTTTCTCTTACCTTGTTAGAAACCTGATGAGTGTAGTATTATGATCATTGATATGCAGTTATATGTAGATGGATGCAAAATTTTGCCCTAAGACTTTATTCTTTTCCACTTCTTCCTTCAATCATTGTTATGATTTGCTGCACAGACTGCAACAAAACATGTTGGAAATAAATACTGTGCCCCATTATTACTCACTAGCTTTAAGACCTTGGGCTTCTGTGACTTCATCACTATATCTAAAAATGGGAAAATAAGAGTGATACTACTGATCTATGGAACTGTGGAAAACTAAATGAGTTCACTTTATTATTAAGGCAAATTTTAGCTCAGAGATTTTCTAGCCAGAGAGGGGTTTTTTTTTTTTCCTCTTGTAGTGCTTTGAAGGAAGCTTTTCCTGAGGCCAGCTTAATCATAAAGGACTTCCTTTCACCCAACCTTATTCTGAAGGTCATAGCAATTTAAATAACCCCAATTCTGCTCTCTCAGTGGAGAAGGGGCAAACCAATTTCAAACAGCTATGTCAGGGTTTTATGTAGAAGACATGGTGAGAGAGTTAATATTGGTAAGTCCTGCTATTACAGATAGGACTTGTGAGTCAAAGCAAATCCAAACAAATAGTTAAAGAGATATAACTACTGTTTATGAAGATAGTACTTTAAAGTCTGAATCTGAGCAACTATGGGCAGAGAAACTAAAACTGCTTCATTTTATAGTCATTCCAGTATAGAAGGTCACCAGGTCATAGAGTGGTGTGGGCCACAGGATCTGTGTGAGGTCCAGAATCAGGAAACAACCAGCATAATTACAGCAGGTGGAGCAGGAACAGAATATTTTAGTAAACTGTTAGGAGCTATCAGGTCATTAAGATAACATGTAACCTTTTGAAGAGTATTAAATTTTGTGTGAGCTATAAATGGAGTACCAAATGATTTCCCCCTTCTAAATTATTTATCTTGACTAAAGGTGGACATTCATTTACAAAGTGGAATTGGTTCCCACAAAAATAATCTTACAATTAAATTTAAAGTATGAAAAATCTTTCCTTTATCTGTCTCTCTCACTTACTAGCTCTCTGATGTTATACTTGAAATGATAATTTAACATTTAAAATACTTTGAAGACCATTAGACAGGATAGCTCAGATGGTAAAGAATCTGTCTGTAATGCAGGAGATTCAGGTTCAATCCCTGGGTCAGGAAGATTCCCTGGAGAAGAGAATGGCTACCCACTTCAGTGTTCTTACTTGAAGAATTCCATGGACAGGGAAGCCTGGTGAGCTACAGACCATGTAATCACAAAAAGCTGGACACGGCTAAGTGACTAACACTTTCACTTTCAGATATTCATAAATCTAGTATAATCAATACTTAATTTTATTTTTAAATTTTAAATAGGTGGTCATTAATTAATTAATGATTATCTGTAACCTTTACATGTGTTTCCATCATAGCTCAGTTGGTAAAGAATTTGCCTGCAATGCAAGAGACCCAGGTTTGATTCCAAGGTTGGAAAGGTTATCTGGAGAAGGAAATGTCAGCCCACTCCAGCATTCTTTTTTTTTTTTTTTTCACTCCAGTATTCTTGCCTCAAGAATCCCATGGAGAGAGGAGCCTGGCAGGCTACAGTCCATAGGGTCGCAAGAGTCAGATACGACTTAGCTACTAAAGCACCACAGCCTTTGCATAACTACGTGTCTCCCGCCCACAGCTCTTCTCCTTTTTCAGTTTGAATGACACTGGGATAAGACAAGAATCTCTTCTTGATTCTAAGAATTCTTAGTTTTTCAAAACAACTAGATGCCAAGACTTGGCTTTCTAAGGTCCCCTTTCAAGAAAATGTACTAAGACATTAATGATCTAAAATGGATTAAGTTTCTTCATTTCCCTTGATTCCCATGGTCTTTTGCCACATCTGTTCTTTGGCTCTTTCAACTTAGAATCAAAACTGGACACTGAACCTACTCTAAGAAAAAATAGATAAATATGCTGGTTGGATTCATCCAATAGTTAAACTTCTCAATATAGATAAGTCTTTAAAGTTTCCAGTATTAATTTTATAGGTGACTCTCTCTATTTGTCAATAGTTATTATACTTTCACTTCTTAATTGATGCTAGCTATCTCTATTTTCATAACTTGGCTTTTATTTCCCAAGGAAATAAAATCTCATACATTTATTTCTTCCTTACCTTTCAAAACCTGTATTTTTCTTATCCTTATGTAAATTTATACTGTGTTCTGAGTGGAATTCTCCTGTTTTCTTAAAAATGCTGTTAAGCCCCAGAGTTAAGAATGCTGCTACTTCTTAGTCACTTCAGTCATGTCTGACTCTTTGATACCCTATGGATTGCAGCCTACCAGGCTCCTCTATCCATGGGATTCTCTAGGCAAGAGTACTAGAGTGGGTTGTCATTCCCTCTTCCAAGAGATACTTCTGACCCAGGAATCAAACCTGTGTTTCCTGAATTGGAGGCAAATTATTTACCACTGAACCACCAGGGAAGACCCAAAGTTAAGAATAACAATTCCTTAATATTCCATATTCTAAACTCAAGAGAAATCAACAATTGAACTGATGCTCTTTCATAGGGTTTATTAAAAGGTTACCACAGGAGAAACTATCCCCAAACTATTGCTGCACAAAACCCTGTTAATGAGATTTAAAAATTGAAGAGTCATATGGGTCTTTTCACAGAATGTGGTATTCTTTACCAAGAAGCTTCTTTCTTCACTTTCTTCCCTATACAGAGGAAAAGAGTCTGCTTCCTTCTCCACCAGTAAAGAGAGAAAGGACACAAGGAAAACGCTTGCAAAATGTGGAGTCCTATCCCTTCCCCCCCCAAAAAAAAAGACACCAGCATTTTGCTTCCAGGTATAAAATTCACTGAACCTTTGGACATGTTGATTTTCCCTTTGAATAAGGAGCAAAACCCTAGATTGGAAAGGCATAAAGAAAAGTGTGGAGAACAAGGATATTCCCTCTATATTCTGATTTTCAAGAGATCAAAATATTTATGATAAATTTTCCTTTAGGGCCTGGAGTTAGAAACCATGGAGGAAGATGAAATTTTGGACTTGATAACTACGTGAACTGGGAAAAGCTCAGGAGAAAATAGGAAAGCATTGAACCTTGACAACAGACATATAAGCCAAGGGTAAGGATGTCTTTGTCTCCAAAACTCTTCTTCTCAGCTTAATGACAGAGGTGTAGCTGAGGAAAGAAAGAATGAAGGCAGTTAGAAAAAATTATATCCCACTTCCAATCTGATAGAGATATCAGGGATCTTTTGTTGGATGGTAACTTAAAAAACAGAAACTTTAAAGAAATTAGAGTGATGATATTGAATGATCAGTTATCAAATATTAATAACAAGTTAACTGGAAAGTGATAAATTGAGCTAAAGTTTTTACAAGAACTACCATTTAGCTGGAAGAGTATAATTGAAAGCAGGAACTCAATAAATTTAAACTATCTCATGTTTATCTAAGTTAACATATGTTGAAATTTCTATCTTCTTTAACAGAGGAATAATGTTATCTCTTCTTTGTTTCTGTTGTTGTTGAGTCCCCAAGTCATGTCCAACTATTTGAGATCCCAAGGAACCACACCATGCCAAGCTCCTCTGTCTTTCAGTGTCTTCTGGGGCTTGCTCAGATATATGTCCATTGAAGTGGTGATTCTATCTAACCATCTCATCCTCTGCCACCCCTTCTCCTTTTGCCTTCAATCATTCCCAGCATTAGGGTCTTTTCCAATGAATCTGCTCATTGCATTAAGTGGCCAAAGTATTGGAGATTCAGCTTTAGCATCAGACCTTCCAATAAATATTCAGGATTGATTTATTTTAGAATTGACTGATTTGTTCTCCTTGTAGTCCAAGGGACTCTCAGGAGTCTTTTCCAGTATCACTGTTGGAAAACATCAACACTTCAGTGCTCAACCTTCTTTATGGTCCTAAACTCACATTGGTTCATGACTACTGGAAAAACCACAACTTTGACTATGCAGACATTTGTTGGCAAAGTGAGGTCTCTGCTTTTTAACACCTTGTCTAGTTTTGTCAGAGCTGTCCTTGCAAGGAGCAAGCATCTCTTAATTTCATGGCTGCAGTTACCATCCACAGTGATTTTTGGAGTCCAAGAAAATAAAATTTGCCACTGCTTCCATGTTTTCTTATTCTATTTGTCACAAAGTAATGGCACCAGATGCCATGATCTTAGTTTTTGAATGTTGAGTTTTAAGCCAGCTTTTTCATTCTCCTCTTTCACCCTTATCAAGAAGCTCTATAGTTCCTCTTTACTTTCTGTCATTAGTGTAGTATCATCTGCATATCTGAGATTGT
This sequence comes from Odocoileus virginianus, assembly GCF_023699985.2. Lineage (NCBI taxonomy): Eukaryota > Metazoa > Chordata > Mammalia > Artiodactyla > Cervidae > Odocoileus > Odocoileus virginianus. The sequence continues at coordinate 70,702,963 of NC_069683.1, forward strand.
TAATAATTTCCCCAACAGTCTTGATTCCAGCTTTATATGTCTTCTTTATATTTACGCTAATTTTATCATTTGTAATCTTCATCCAGAGATGTTCTTTCCAGACCTTACATACTTTCTTTCCATAGGTTTCTTGTCATTAGTCAAACATCCTCAGTCTTCCTTCCTAAAATCAATGCAATACAACAGAACACAGAATAACACCAAAACACTAAAAGTACCCCTCAACTCCATCTTCTACTTCTCAGAGAGAAAGAAATTTTTGTCTACACTTCTAAGTTCTTCTGGGTGGTCTAAGAATTAAATTGACAGGACCCAAATTAACAGGAGAAAATGGCTGGAATTTTCACCTTAAATAACATCTTCAGCTAAAGACAAAAGAGGATGGTAGGAGTAGTGGTTTGGGACTTTGAAGCATTGGAAAACCATTCACATGCAGATAGAAGAGCAAGTGATTGGTTAAAAAAAAAAAAATTGTTTTGAGGGCCATGCAAAGACAATGGGCACAGAGTAGATTCTGATCTCTAAGTCCTCTCTCCTCCCCCAACACACATTCCTAGTCAATATCCTTTGCAATTATTTTTGGTGACAGCTCCAATCCTCCAGGGCCAGGTTGCTGTTGTTCAGTTACTAAGTCGTGTCTAGCTCTTTACGACCCCATGGACTGCAGCACACCAGGCTTCTCTGTCCTTCACCATCTCTCGGAATTTGCTTAAACTCATGTCCCTTGAGTCAGTGATGCCATCCAACCAACTCATCTTCTGCCATCTTCTCCTCCTGTCAGGGCCAGGGTCTTTAACTAAATTTTTAGTCATCTAGCAGGGAAGGTCATTGCTACTTTATGAGTCTTTTGGACCTCCATTGTTTTCAGCTTGAAATAATCCACAAATCAAAGAAACATTTTGACAAATTTTGTTCCCTTACACACTCAAACTATTATTATATTCTACAGTGTTCTTGTTAATGATAAACAACAGGCAATGAAAACATCTATTATCAAGATATCTTGACCATATGCTGATAGATTTCATGAGCACATCTTGTTGTGTTATGAAAATCAACTTTAAAGTATGTCTTTATTTTATTTTATTATTTCAAGAGAGTCTGAGTCTAAAAGAATTTTGAATTTGTCTAATATTTCCTAGGTATTCTCATTTATTTCTCTGATACCTGTCACTCCTTTAGGCTCTTATTTTTTAAATATACATCTCCAATCTTTGCATCTATTCCAAATTCCTCAGGTACGTATCTGGTTTTGTATACATCTTATCTACTTGAATCCTGCAGAACAGCTCATGCTGATATGTCCAAAATTGAACTAATTCTCAGAACCTTTAAACCACCTCTTTCTGAGTTCTGTGAATCAGTAAATGACTATAGTATATATTTCTTTTTCTAACTAGTTTATTGGTATTTAATAGATTCTCAATAAATCTTGGTTAAATGAAATCAATAAATTAATGAACACTAATTTAAAAATAAATCATAACTAGCATAAGAAACTTAGGTGTACTATTTAACATTTTTCTTTAAACTATAGCTATTTTAATTTCTTTGAACTAACATTTTACTATATATTTTTAAATATAAAACAAGTAGTCTATAAATCAGTATTTGCATTTTTATTTCTAATAATAGACTTTATGTTTTTCTTTTTAAATCAATGCAAATTATTACTAATTTTCCAATTGCTTGGTATATTTCTTTCTCCTTGCAAGTTTGTGCATTTTATAGGATTTAATTTAAAGCTCTTAAGTGCTCAAGAATTCTCAAGCTTTCCCTTTTTGATCACTGACTTTTAAAATTCACATTTATTTTATTTACAATTTTAATATTAAATTAAATGTCAAAGTTTTACTTTACACTATTTCATGTGGGTTTGTTTTGCCAGTTAAAGAATGTACCTTCCAATCCATTTCTAGAAAGATTGGGCCACTGCAGTCGCTGACCTGAGAGGAGCTGTGCAGTCACACAGCCTGACAGGAGTTCAGGGTAGAGATCAGGAATGAGACACTATGTGCTCTTGGGAAATTGGCAGCCTTCAGATAGTTAAAATATTTTCAGGTGAATTTTTTGTGAACCACAATTCTTACCTCTTCCCATTCTTAGAAAAGCACTGCAACCTTTAGCTAAGATATATGTTCTTCATGATGAGCAGCAACTTTCTACAGAGTTGTGTGCTTAATTACATGTACCCCTTCACCAAATTCCCATATATATTGAATTCTCCCCACCCTTTCAGCTTTCAGAACAGTTTCTCAGAGCTATTTGGTAGGTTATCTATTGGGCTACAGAGTTCAGTAAGACACTGAATAAATTCAACTCACAGCTTTTACATTGTGCATTATTTTAAGTTGACAGTGATAGCTACAATTAATTTGCAACTCTTGGTCATGACAAATATAATTTGCATGTCCCTTAAGACAAATTTGAATACTTAGTATATACTTAAAAAAATTCATGGCCACATTATGCAAATACAATTTATGTTTCCAGAATCACTTAGTGTTGTCCTAACCAAACCTTTTTGAAGGTTGGGAAACTGCCCTTGAAATGTTACCATAGAACAACAAAGCCAAGTGATTTGTTCAAAAACATAACTGTCACAAGATAATGAAAGATGATTTGGGGATTCATCTGACTGATCACTGACTCATTATTTGAACTGAAGAAAGACAGTTCATATTCTTTACTTTGACATTATCTAAGTGCCAGAGAATCAAAATTACATGATATGAGATAGATATACAAAGAATTAATCCAATCTCAGTCTAAAAGTGACTTACTGATAGAGAGATCCTTCATTCAACTGTTCAATTATCTCCTTACTTGGAAACTGAATTTAAATTTTCTCCTGGGGGTAGGGGGCAGGGAGACTGGTTTGATGCTCAGTTTAAAAAAAAAAAAAGGCTTTTGCACATCTAAAATGAGGAAAATTGCATTGCAGAGTGCAGTGATTTACCATGTGTTAAAATTAGTTATCTAAAACATCTGCAGGTCCTGAAAAGGTATATGGAAATGAACTGTTTTCCAAGTTAATACCACAGGAAATGACAGCTAGGCTCTTCTCTTTTTCACATACTTTGAATGATTTATTTCTCTTAGGGTTTGAAAGAATTTGCTATCTAATTGCTTTGAACTCTAGGACATAGAAAATTCAAAGAGAAATTAGGCTTGGGTTCTGATGCTTCACTGCAGAAATAGCTGGCAGTTTCACTTATAAGTGTACAACTTCCATAAGTGGTATTCAGGCAAGTAGGCAGACATTAAATGATCAATGTTTATATCTAGCCCCTTCAGCCTTTCCATTTTTTAACCTGTCCTTGATAATTTCTACAACTTTTATATATTTTCCTTCCCCCTAAAGATTCTTTCTGAACTTTCATGCGCATGAGTCTGTTCACACTAAATGTAAATTCTTGTTTTCCAATAAACCTTTTTTTTAAACTTATTTTTGGAGGGTGGGGTGGGGCTATTTAACTCATGCTTTAGAAGATGCTCCTTATTGAATGTGGTTATATGACCAGTGATAGCTACCTCAGTAAATCATGTAAACAGACTTACATCTCCATTAAATTCTGCCCAAACTGCAGGATAATGGCTGAATAAATTTTGCTGTTTTAAAGCAACAAGTTTTAGAGTATTTTGTTATATGGCAACAATTCATTGGAACTTAGGAAGATTATGTGATGTCACGATATTGGTGTGAGGTAATATCATGTGAAAATATACATGAGAATATTGTGTGTAAAGGGTTGAAAATATATAGTATCAAAGATAATGAAAAAAATATAGTTGTATATCTAAAATTAACTTTAAAGACACTATATGTCAGTAACTTAAATTTTTAAATAATTGTTACTTTTCTGGATTCCTGAAAATGTTGCAATATGGAGAAGAATGAGAATTAAAGCTCCCTTAATGCCAAATACTATAAATGTTAATACAGATGTAAAAGATATGACTTTATTCAAGTGTAACTTTCTGTTATATCTATGATATAATATATATCAATGATCTATAATATATATCTATGATACATAATTATATACATAATATCTATGATAGACAATATATATAGACTCTGATTTTTAAAAGGAAAAATGCTGGTAAAATATCTTTAGGCAGGATGGGATGTTTCGAGAGAATAGCACTGAAACATGTTTATTATCTAGGGTGAAACAGATCACCAGCCCAGGCTGGATGCATGAGACAAGTGCTTGGGCCTGGTGCACTGGGAAGACCCAGAGGAATCGGGTGGAGAGGGAGGTGGGAGGGGGGATCAGGATGGGGGATACATGTAAATCCATAGCTGATTCACGTCAATGTATGACAAAAACCACTACAATATTGTAAAATAATTAGCCTCCAACTAATAAAAATAAATGGAAAAAATATCTTTAGGCAGTGTGTTTATCTACTGACAGTCATTAAGTGTTTTGGAATATACCCTACATATAATACATGAATTATATATTTAGATGGGCAATCACAGAGGGAAGAAGGAAAATCTGGATTTCATCGTCATGTATATATGTGGAAATATATGGAAATGCATCTCTATTTTACTACTGTATTTAACATCACAAAATAGGGAAACTACAGTATCATAACAAACAAAGCAACTTACTGAAAGTGGTGTATTCAATCATATTTCTTGTATTTGATTGAATGTTGACTGGAAAAGTTGAGTTTTCATTCCAATCCTAAATAAACCCTGTCCCAGAACCCAATCCCAGAACCCCGTCCCTGTGGCAGTCCACTGCTGGCCCATACCTCCATGGAAGATGCTCAAACACAGTTCTGTCTCAGTCTTTGTGGGGTCCCTGGGTCCCGGTGTGCACAAGGTTTGTTGGATCTGCAAGAGGATCCAACCAGTCTATCCTAAAGGAAATCAGTCCTATATGTTCATCGGAAGGACTGATGCTGAAGCTGAAACCCCAGTACTTTGGCCACCTGATGAGAAGAACTGACTCATTGGAAAAGACCCTGATGCTGCGGAAGACTGAAGGTGGGAGGAGAAAGGGAAGACAGAGGATGATGAGATGGTTGGATGGCATCACTGACTGTATGGACATGAGTTTGAGCAAGCACCAGGAGTTGGTGATGGACAGGGAAACCTGGTGTGCTGCAGTCCGTCTGGCCACAAAGAGTCAGACATGATTGAGCAACTGAACTGAATAGACCTGACTTTTACAACTACATTTTCTTAATTCTCAAAGTCATCATGGTTGGAAGCACAATATATAAAACACTATATGTATAATGTGAAAAGCTATAACTTCAGTGGTAAAGATGAATGACAGAAAAATATTGAAATTTTAGATTTACTGAACTGAAGAGTTGTTGTTCAGTCACTCAGTCATATCCAAATCTTTGTGACCCCAAGGACTGTAGCACGCCAGGCTTCTCTGTCCTTCACCGTCTCCTGGAGTTTGCTCAAATTCAAGTCCACTGAGTCTGTGATGCCATCCAACTATCTTATTGTCTGTTGTCCTCTTCTCCCTCTGCCTTCAATCTTTCCTCTGTCATCCTCTTCTGCCTTCAATCTTTCCCAGCATCAGGATATTCTCCAATGAGTTGACTCTTCGCCTCAGGTGACCAAAGTATTGGAGCTTCAACACAATTCAATTAAAGGAAGAAAAAAAAGAGAGAGAGAGAGAGAGAGATCGTAACTGAGAAGCTTTACTATAATAACTGATAAAGTAACAAATTATGCATAGGCAGTGACGTTTTTTTGGGCTTTTAGACAGGTCTACACACCTTGATTCAGAAACTTTTGCTGACCTATATGAAATTCTTCCTTTCAATTAATTTTCTGAACTTTTCTTGTCTCCAATATATGACATCACTTTCCTAGTATCAGTTCCCAAACTCTGGCACAGCCCAGATCCCAGGAAGAGGTGGAGGTAAAATAACCGATCAAAGAGCATTGACTCTGGCACTGGGCTCAAGCCCAGGTGATTCAGTTGCTCTGTACCCATCCCCAGGAAAGAAAGTCACTGAGGTCAGAGACAACTGCTCATTTTAGCTAAGGACTCCTGAAACTCTGTGGTTTTAGAGAGGCTGTATAGACTAGGTTGGAGGAGGGCATGGCAACCCACTCCAGTATTCTTGCCTGAAGTATTCCATGTACAAAGGATCCTGGCAGGCTACAGTCTGTGGTGTCACAAAGCATCAGACACAACTGAAGCGACTGAGCATGCACACATGCACAGCCTAGGCAGCGCTTCCCACGTGGCTCAGTGGTAAAGAATTTACCTGCCAATGAAGGAAATGCAGGTTTGATCCCAGGGTCAGGAAGATCCCCTGGAGAAGGAAATGGCAACCCTCTCCAGTATTCTCACCTGGGAAATCCCATGAACTGAGGTAACTGGAAGGATACAGGGTTGCAAAAGATACGGACACAGCTTAGCGATTAAACATCATCAATAGCCTCATCAAAGTGGGTACTGGACAAATTTAATCCCAATATAATCCTCTAATAGTTTTGTCTTTAGCAAGCAATTTCAAGAATATTTATCCCAATGAAAAAATAATATAAAATCTTATATAGCCTCAGAAAATAAATTCTTTATAAATGGTAAATACTGCTAGCTATTTTTCATGATAACTTCTTCTTATGCACAAGTAAATTATCGATAAGTTTAATAAAGTTAATGTCAAGTTGGCTATTACATGATGGATATAATGTGATGGATATAATTTCAATTTAGTGTCCCATATTTTAGTGTAAAATATATCAATTCTGTGGAAAATATATAAGCTTATAAAGAACAATAGTATTTGTGCTACTCAAATTAAAAAAAAAAGATATATGTGGTTCCAAAATAAACAATATAGATACTCGTGGCCCTTGGTAGACAATTCCCAAATATCATTTTCTTCCTTCTTAATGCAAAGGAAGTCTTGTATCTTGCTCATGTGGAACATTATTCTTATGCTTTCCTACTTTTAAAAATGGTACTGAATGCAACTATGAGCCATCTTGTGTAGGGCCACCCAAGACAGATGGGTAATGGTGGAGAATTCTGACAAAATGTGGTCCACAGGAGAAGGGGATGACAAATGATTTAGCATTCTTGCCTTGAGAACCCCATAAACAGTATTAACAGGGGGAAAATATATATATATTTTATGTATTTATATTATATAATATATATATATATATAAAACACAGAAAGATGGACTCCCCAGGTCAGTAGGTGCCCAATATGCTACTAGAGAAGAGTGCAGAAATACTTCCAGAAGGAATGATGCAGCTGAGCCAAAGATGAAACAATGCCCAGTTGTGGATGTGTCTGGTGGTGAAAGAAAAGTCTGATGCTGTAAAGAACAGTATTGCATAGGAACCTGAGATGTTAGGTCCACGAATCAAGGTAAATTGCAAGTGGTGGAACAGGAGATGGCAAAAGTTAACAATGACATTTTAGGAATCAGTGAACTAAAATGGACTGAAACAGGTGAATTTAATTCAGATGACCATTAAATCTACTACTGTGGGCAAGAAATGGTATGGATGTGACAGAAGCAGAGGATATTAAGAAGAGATGGCAAGAATACACAGAAGAACTGTACAAAAAAGATCATCACGACCCATTAATTAAGATGGTGTGATCACTCACCTAGAGCCAGACATCCTGGAATGTGAAGTCAAGTGGGCCTTAGGAAGCATCACTGCAAACAAAGGTAGTGGAGGTGATGGAATTCCAGTTGAGCTATTTCAAATCCCAAAAGATGATGCTGTGAAAGTGCTGCACTCAATATGCCAGCTAACTTGGAAAACTCAGCAGTGACCACAGGACTGGAAAAGGTCAGTTTTCATTCCAACCCCAAAGAAAGGCAATGCCTAAGAATGCTCAAACTCCCACACAATTGCACTCATCTTACAAGCTAGTAAAGTAATGCTCAAAATTCTTCAAGCCAGGCTTCAGCAATACATGAACCACGAACTTCCAGATGTTCAAGTTGCTTTTAGAAAAGGCACAGGAACCAGATATCAAATTTCCAACATCCACTGAATCATGGAAAAAGAAAGAGAGTTCCAGGAAAAACAAACAAACAAACAAACAAAATCAATTTCTGCTTGATTGACTATGCCAAAGCCTTTGACTGTGTGGATCACAATAAACTATGGAAAATTCTGAAAGAGGTGGGAATACCATACTACCTGATCTGCCTCTTGAGAAACCTGTATGCAGGTCAGGAAGCAACAGTTAGAACTGGACATGGAACAACAGACTGGTTCCAAATAGGAAAAGGAGTACATCAAGGCTGTATATTGTCATCCTGCTTATTTAACTGATATGCAGAGTACATCATGAGAAATGCTGGGCTGGAAGAAGCACAAGCTAGAATCAAGATTGCCAGGAGAAATATCAATAACCTCAGATATGCAGATGACACTACCCTTATACCAGAAAATGAAGAAGTGCTGAAGAGCCTTTTGATGAAAGTGAAAGAGGAGAGTAAAAATGTTGGCTTAAAGCTCAACATTCAGAAAACTAAGATCATGGCATCCGGTCCCATCACTTCATGGCAAATAGATGGGGATACAGTGTAAAAAGTGAGAGATTTTATTTTTCTGGGCTTGAAAATCACTGCAGATTGTGATTGTAGCCATGAAATTAACAGAAACTTACTCCGTGAAAGGAAAGTTATGACCAACCTAGACAACATATTAAAAAGCAGAGACATTACTTTTCCAACAAAGGTCCATCTGGTCAAAGCTTTTTTTTTTTTTTTTTTCATTAGTCATGTATGGATGTGAAAGTTGGACTGTGAAGAGAGCTGAGCCCTGAAGAACTGATGCTTTTGAACTGTGGTTTTGGAGAAGACTCTTGAGAGTCCCTTGGACTGCAAGGAGATCCAACCAGTCAGTTCTGAAGGAAATCAGTCCTGAATATTCATTGGAAGGACTGATGCTGAAGCTGAAACTCCAATACTTCGGCCACCTAATGCAAAGAGCTGACTCATTTGAAAAGATCCTGATGCTGGGAAAGATTGAGGGCCCAAAGAGAAGAGGACGACAGAGGATGAGATGGTTAGATGGCATCACTGATTCAATGGACATGAGTTTGAGTAGGCTCTGGGAGTTGGTGTTGGACAAGGAGGCCTGGCCTGCTGCAGCTCATGGGGTTGCAAAGAGTCAGACACGAATGAGGACTGAACTGAACAGAGCTGAACTGTGGGCAAGAATCCTTTGGGAAAAAAGGAGTAGCCATCATAGTGAACAAAAGAGTCTGAAATGCAGAACCTGGATGCAATCTCAAAAATGACAGAATGATCTCTATTCCTTTGCAAGGCAAACCATTAAACATGTCAATAATTGAAGTCTATGCTCCAACCACTGATGCCAAAGAAGCTGAAGCTGATCAGTTCTCTAAGGACCTACAAGACTTCTTAGAACTAATACCAAAAAAAAAAAAAAAAAAAAAGTCATTTCACCATAAAGAACTGGAATGCCAAACTAGGAAGTCAAGTGATAACCTGGAGTAAAAGCAAGTTTGGCCTTGATGTACAAAATGAAGTGGGGGCAAAGGCTAACAGAGCTTTGTCAAGAGAATGCATTGATCGTAGCAAACACCCTCTTCCAGCAACACAAGAGAAGGCTCTACACATGGACATCACCAGATGGTCAATACCAAAGTCAGATTGATTATATTCTTTGTAGCCAAGGATGGAGAAGCTCTATACAGTCAGCAAAAACAAGACCAGGAGCTGACTGTGGCCTAGATCATGAACTCCTTTTTGCAAAATTCAGGATTAAATTGATGAAAGTAGGAAAAACCAATAGGCCATTCAGGTATAAACTCAATAAATCACTTATGAATATAGAGTAGAATTAACAAATAGATTCAAGGGATTAGATTTGATAGAATGCTGAAGAACTATGGACAGAGGTTCATAACATTGTACAGGATTCCCAAGGAAAATAAATCCAAAAAGGCAAAATGGCTGTGTGAGGAGGCCTTACAAATAGCTGAGAAAAGAAAAGAAGCTAAAGGCAAAGGAGAAAAGGAAAGACAGATCCATCTGAATTCAGAATTCCAAAGAATGACAAGGAGAGATAAGAAAGCCTTCCTAAGTGAATAATGCAAAGAAATAGAGGAAAACAATAGAATGGGAAAGACTAGAGATCTCTTCAAGAAAATTAGAGATACCAAGGGAACATTTCATGCAAAGACAGGCACAGTAAAAGACAGAAATGGTATGGACCTAACAGAAGCAGAAGTTGTTAAGAAGAGGTGGCAAGAATACACAGAAGAACTATACCAAAAATATCTTAATGACCCAGACAACCACAATGGTGTGATCATTCACCTAGAGCCAGACATCCTGGTGTGCAAAGTCAAGTGGACCTTAGGAAGCATCACTATGAACAAAGCTAGTGAAGGTGATGGAATTCTGATTGACCTATTTCAAATCCTAAAAGATTATTCTATGAATGTGCTGCATTCATTGTGCCACCAATTTGGAAAACTCAGCAGTGGCCACAGGACTATAAAAGATCAGTTTTCATTCCAATCCCTAAGAAGGGTAATGCCAAAGAATGTTCAAACTACCACACAATTGCACTCATCTCATGCTAGCAAAGTAATGCTCAAAATTCTCCAAGCCAGGCTTCAACAGTATGTGAGCTGATAACTTACAGATGTTCAAGCTGGATTTAGAAAAGGCAGAGGAATCAGAGATCAAATTGTCAAAATCTGTTGGATCATAGAAAAATGAAAAGATTTCCAGAAAAAAACATCTACTTCTGCTTCATTGACTATAATGAAGTGCTTGATATGTGGAATACAGCAAACTGGAAAAGTCTTAAAGACATGGGAATGATAGACCACCTTACCTGCCTCCTGAAAATCTGTGTGCAGGTCTAGAAGCAACAGTTAGAACCACACATGGAACAAAGGACTGGTTCCAAATTGACAAAGGAATACATCAAGGCTGTATGTTGTCACCTTGCTTTTTTAACTTATATGCAGTGTACATCATGCAAAATGCCAGACTGGATGGAGCACAAATGGAAAAACCATAGTTTTGACTATAAAGAACTTGTTGGAAAAGCAATGCCTCTGCTTTTTAGTATGATCTCCAGGTTAGTCTAAACTTTTCTTCAAAAAAAAGCAGAGGCATTGCTTTTCCAACAAGTTCTGTATAGTCAAAACTAGGGTTTTTCCAGTAGTCATGTATGGATGCAAGATTTGAACCATAAAGAAGGCTGAATGCCAAAGTACTGATGGTACTTTGAACTGTGGTGTTGAGGGCTCTTGGGACTCCTTTGGACTTCAAGAAGATCAAACCAGTCAATCCTAAAATAAATCAATCTTGAATATTCATTGGAAAAACTAATGCTGAAGCTGAAGTTCCACTATGTTGACCACCTGATGTGAAGAACTGACTCATTAGAAAAGAATCTGATGCTGAGAAAGATTGAAGGTGGAAGAAGGGGATGACAGAGGATGAGATGGTTGGATGGCATCACTGACTCAATGGACATGAGTTGAGGAATCTCTGGGAGATGGTGATGGACAGGGAAGACTGGAGTGTTCAGTCCATGGGATGGCAAAGAGTCAGAAATGACTGAAAGACTTAACAACAATGCCATTTAAAAATGTATTAGCATAAATAAGCTTTTTAAAATTGCTATTTTTTTTAGATTTATGCCTTTCTCTCTCTCTCTCTCTCTATATATATATATATATAGAGAGAGAGAGAGAGAGAGAAGGAGAGTTTACTTCTTGTATAACTGCTTTAAGTGCTCTATGAATATATCAGGCTTAAAAATCTGTTATCTTACCAAAGAGAAATTATGCAGTTTCAATATTTTGTTTTATGCACATTTATTTGTGCTTTATTATCTTTATATTTAAATTGGAAATATTTAAATTTAATTTGGAAATAATAACATCTCCATCATAGGATTTTTGTGTAAAATAAAACAGTTGTTAAATATAAGAATAATGCTAAAATTTAAAAAAAAAGAATAATGCTAAGTGCAGGATAAATACTATATGTGTCTATTATTATTATACATAATGTTGCAAGGGTCATTTATGAACTCAACTCTTTGATTTCAACTACAAGATATAAGAGTGACATCCAGAAGTGGAAATATATAGTCTTTGGTATATATATATCTTCAACTTGACTATAATTTTTCAATCTACTCTCCAAATAATTATACTATTTTATCTTCTGAGGATTATGTGGATCCTGCAGTCATACTTCCCAGGATTAGTTATATGACCTTGGCAAGATACATCTCTGTGACTCAATTTTCTCACCTGTTAAATGAATATAACAATTATATCTATCTGATTGGGCTGAAATAAAGATTAAATAAGTTATTTGTATAAAGCATTTGAAGCAATGTCTATAACACATTAACTATACAGTATGTGTTAGCAATAAAAACCATTACCAGCAACATAAGAAAGTTTTGATTTCTCTACTAGTAGTTGAAATTGCCAGATTTATTTTGGTGTTTGTTTTCTTTCTTTGTTCCTTATCCAGATCAATGCCTGTAAAATAGTGCTATAGATTAAGCTTACTTTCCTCTGATTAGCAGGCAGGTTAAATTTGTTTTTTAGGGGTAGGGAGGTGCCCAGCGATACCTTCTCTGTTTCCCATCTCACATGCAATAATTTTAATCCTTGAACTGCTCCTGAAGCCAATCTCTGTTCAAACCTCCTGCTTCCAGCAATTCAGAGCCTTCATCCTTATTCTCCTCTCTCCATGCACATAATTATCTTCTTTTTGAATCAGGGTATATTCTTTTAAAGTTTTCTTTTTATGTATCACTTTCATACTTACTTTATTGCTTTGTATTGGAGATAAAAGGCTTACTTTCAGTCATAAACTTACAGATCATCTTAACTAGAAAAAAAAAAGAAAATTCTTCCTGGAAAAATAATATATGTTTACAGTAGGCAACATGGTAATAGGTGGAAAACAAGACTACAATAAGTAGAAGTCATCCATATTTCTACTAGCAGGAAACATTTTTTAAAAGTATTTTATATTTCCATAAAATGAGCTCTAAATAAAATCATGTAGATTTTAATGGTACTATATTATCAATCTTCTGAATTGTGGTAAAAACATATACTGGAGAAAGAAATGGTAACCCACTGGGGCGGGAAATGGCAGCCCACTCCAGTATTCTTACCTGGAGAATTCCATGGACAGAGAAGCCTGGTGGGCTACAATCCATACAGTCACAGAGTCGGACATGACTGAATGACTAACACAAAATCATATTCTCAGAAGAAAGTTCCTCTTATTAAAAATTTTGATTATTTTGTAATATAATATCAAAGTAAATTGAATTAAAAATCATATCTAAGATTGAAAGATAGTTATAAAATCAATGTAAGAAAACAAATGATAATAATTTTAAAAAGCAATATATATATATATAATTAAGTAGAAAATGGAATAAACTTTGCATTAGTATAGTCATGAATTACTTTTCTATACACAATAAAACATATAAACCAGTTGTTAATGTAAACAACAAAAGGTATGGCAAAAACCACTACAATATTATAAAGGAATTAGCCTCCAACAAATAAAAATAAATGGGAAAATAAAAATAATTTTAAAAATTAACCTCAGTCATGTCGGCAAAAAAAAAAAAAAAAAAAAAAAACAAGAAAAGTAGAGTAATTGTACAAAATTTAAAGTGAGCAAAAAGATGTAATGATACTTTGTATTTTGATGCTAATGAAATCTGATTGACATACTGTGCTAGGGAATATGTTACCAAAGTGACCACAAAATGATGTATAAGTGGAATAGATAAAGAGCCTTAAATTTTTTTTTTAGATAATTGCTGAAAACTACTAAAAAAAATTGTTCCCAGATGGCTTAAAAATTGAGCTTATTATAAACTTCAAACAATCAATTATGCCCTATTTGACCCTTTCAGCACTTAATTTTCTTTAAGGAGGAAAATTTCCCAATACCTTGATATTATATAGCATAGCTCTGATACAAAACTACTACAGATATAGTACATAGAATTGGAAATAGATCTCACTGTTAAAGATGCAAAATCTCAAGTAAAATTTTAACAAATCAAATATAATGCATTAGCCATTACCAAGTAGAAAATGGAATAATGCTTAAATATTCAAAAAATCTAATATTTCATGTTAAGTAAAAAGAAAAAAAGACCCTACCATTATCTCAGTAGCTAATACAAATATATTTGATAAATTTTCACATCTTTGAATAGCTTTTTACAAAGTCAAGCAATCTCAAAAAGCTTTTACATGATAAAAATTAATTCTCTCACTCTCCATGCACTTGTATATATGTATGTACATATATTTTTGTTGAAATTAAAATAAAACTATACTATCTCTAGGATTTCCTTACCTCTTGAGTAGAGCTGCAATAAATCTTTAAAATGCTTGGGGGAATATTTGTAATTATGCAATACTATTACATTTCCTAAAAATATGTTCTTTAGAAGGCTAGCTCTACCAGATATTAATAGATATCCATTCTTTGAATAAAATATTCCATGGCCAAGTAAGTTTGAAGTGCAATGTGTTACACAAGTGGACATGTTCTTTTGCTGCAAGGCTATTTGAGAGAGAGATAAATCGTGAATGATTTCTAAACGGTATTTGTCCATCAGCTACCCCCAGCTTATGTGAACACTTTCTTTTTCTACTTCTTTAGTGCACAGTGAGGAAATGTGTAAATGAATATTTATAGCTAAGAGAAATAAGTCCTGACTATTACTATTGATTTTAAAATCCTTTGCCAAAGAAGTTGAATCCTATTGTGTGTAAAGGATGTTACTCCAAAATTGCTCATATTATTTTTTTAAACTGGATATTATAATTGTGCCTGTTTAAAAGTCTTTTGCCTTAAACTATTCCCTTAAATTTCCATTTAAAATGAAATGTGAACAATGTAAGTTTTATGCATGTATAACCTTCCTTCTTTGAATAAATTTTCTTGGACTGTCTTATAAGTTCCAGACACCTTCTAGAAATGGATTATTCAAAGCTGAATAAAGTAGGTTGGTAAAGACTTAATTGCAATCTCTCTACAGCACATAATCCAAGGCAGGAATTGCTTAATTTGTAAGGATGCGTTCCTCTTTTTGAGTGAAATGAAGTGAAGTCACTTAGTCATGTCCAATTCTTTGTGACCCCATGGACTGTAGCCTACTGGGCTCCTCCATCCATGGGATTTTCCAGGCAAGAGTATTGGAGTTGCTTGCCATTTCCTTCTCCAGGGGATCTTCCCAAAGCAGTGGTTGAACCTGGTTCTCCCGCATTGTAGGCAGACGCTTTACCATCTGAGCCACAAGGGGAGCAATATATGCAGCTTCAAAATGTATTGCCTTAATATAAAATTTTATACATTTGTTTTGTAAATTATAAAACTTATCTTTTTGAAAACTTGAAACTTTATGATGTTGGGAACCTTTATGGCATAGGATCCAAAACCTAAAGCATCTTTTTAAGGGTACCAGTACTGTGCAGTCATAATTTCATGCTCAGATTGAGGGCAAAGTTAGATTTTATAGCAGTTCTGAAGTTTGACCCACCATATTGGCCATGCTCACTAAGATTTGTTGAGTCTTAGGGAGAAAAATATTTTACATTGGATAGGAATTTAAAATTTGAAGAGTTCAGATAGAACCTTTTGTAGTTTTCTAACCACCTGCATGGAACATTAGAAGTAACTTACCTTCACCCCTTGGTGAAAAAAAATAGATAACTTTTGTTCTGGTATCTTTCATGCTAAAAACCGGAGGGACAAAGAGTTTACCCTGTAATATAATAATAGATCTCTGCTTGTCACCCATTTAGTCTGGGTTAGTAAGGAAAACTGATAAAGTTTTCCTTTAGGGTTAACAAAGTTATATGAGTTTCACTAATCTTATGCTGAATTACTTTGCCATTACATGTCATGGAATGGAAAAATAAAGTAATTTAAAATTTACATTTTAGCAAAGTGTATGTATATATAAAGTTACTACTTCAACAAACCCATTCATGAATCACCATCTCATAATGGAAAGAGTCTGTGTAGCGCAATGAAGCTATGAACCATGTCATGAAGGGCCACTCAAGACGTATGGGTCATAATAAAGTGTTTTGAAAAAATGTAACGGACTGGAGTAGGAAATGGCAACCCACTCCATTATTCTTGCCTAGAGAATCTCACAAAAACTCTGAAAAGGCATAAAGATGCAACACCAGAAAATGAATCCCCAGGGCAGAAGTTGTCTAATATGCTACTGGGGAAGAGCATAGGTCAAGTACAAATAGTTCCAGAAAGAATGAAGCAGCTGGGTCAAGGCTGAAACAACCCTCAGTTTTGGATATGTCCAGTGGCAAAAGTAAAATCTGATAGTGTAAAGAACAATATTGCATAGAAACCTGCAATGTTAGGTTCAAGAATCAAGGCAAATTGCATGTGGTCAAACAGGAGCTAGCAAGAGTGAACATCAACATCTTCGGAGTCAGTGGACTAAAATGGACTAGAATGGGAGAAATTAATTCAGATGATCATTATATCTACTGCTGTGGGCAAGAATCCCTTAGAAGAAATAGAGTAGCCCTCGTAGTCAATAAAAGAGTCTGAAATCCAGTATCTGAGTGCAGTTTCAAAAACAACAGAATGATCTCAATTCATTTCCAAGCAAACCACTGAAGATCACAGCAATCCAAGTCTGTGCCCCGAACACTGATGCCAGAGAAGCTGAAGCTGAACAGTTCTATGATGACCTATAAGACCTTCTAGAACTATCACAAAAAATATGTCTTTTTTTTATAAAAAAGGGGATTGAAATGCAAAATTAGGAAGTCAAGAGATACTCGAAATAACAGGCAAGTTTGGCCTTGGAGTACAAAATGAAGTAGGGCAAAGGATAACATTTAGAACACACTGGAAATAGCAAACACCCTTTTCTAGCAACACAAGAGACAATTCTAAAAAAGGAAATCACTAGATAGTCAACACTGATCAACATGACTATATATTCTTAGCAGTTAGAGAAGTTCTATACAAGCAACAAAAACAAAACCCAGAGCTGATTGCAACTCAGATCCTTAGCTCCACATCGCAAAATTTAGGCTTAAATTGATGAAACTAGAAAAACCACCAGGCCATTCAGGTATGTTCATTTCATTTCAGCTCAGTCGCTCAGTTGAGTTGGACGCTTTGCAACCCCATGGACTGCAGCACGCCAGGCTTCACTGTCCATCACCATCTCCTGAAGCTCACTCAAACTCACGTCCATTGAGTCAGTGATACCATTCAGCCATCACATCCTCTGTTGTTCC
Source organism: Odocoileus virginianus (assembly GCF_023699985.2). NCBI lineage: Eukaryota > Metazoa > Chordata > Mammalia > Artiodactyla > Cervidae > Odocoileus > Odocoileus virginianus. The sequence continues at coordinate 70,720,278 of NC_069683.1, forward strand.
CTTCTTCTCCCACCTTCAATCTTTCCCAGCATCAGGGTTGTTTCCCATAAGTCAGTTCTTTGAATCAGGTGGTCTGCATACTGGAGCTTCAGCTTCAGCATCAGTCCTTTCCATGAATATTCAGGACTAATTTCCTCTGAGATTGACTGGTTGGATCTCCTTGCAGTCCAAGGGACTCTCAAGAGTCTTCTCCAACACCACAGTTCAAAAGCATCAATTCTTCAGCACTCAGCTTTCTTTATAGTCCAACTCTCACATCCATAGATGGCTACTGGAAAAATCATAACTTCATTACATGGACTTTTGTCAGGAAAGTAATGGCTGCTTTTTAATATGTTGTCTAGGTTCATCATAGCTTTTCTTCCAGGGGGCAAGTGTCTTTTAATTCTGTGGCAGCAGTCACCATCTGTAGTGATTTAGAAGCCCAAGAAAATAAAGTCTGTCACAGTTTCCATTTTTTCCCCATCTATTTGCTATGAAGTGATGGGACCAGATGCCATGATCTTAGTTTTTAGAATGTTGAGTTTTAAGCCAGCTTGTTCACTTTCCTCTTTCACTTTCATCAAGAGGCTCTTTAGTTCTTCTTAGCTTTCTGCCATAAGGGTGGTGTCATCTGCATATCTGAGGTTATTGATATTTCTCCTGGCAATCATGATTCCCACTTGTGCTTCATTCACCCTGTCATTTCACGTGATGCACTCTGCATATAAGTTAAAATAAGCAAGGTGACAATAAACAGCCTTGACATACTCCTTTTCCTATTTGGAACCAGTTTGTTTTTTCATGTCTGGTTCTAAGTGTTGACTCTTGACCTGCAAATAGATTTCTCAGGAGGCAGGTAAGGTGGTATGATATTCCCAACTCTTTAAGAAATTTCTGCAGTTTACTGTGATCCACACAGTCAAAGGCTTTAGCATAGTTAATGAAGCAAACAGTAGATGTCTTTGGAATTTTCTTGCTTTTTCTTTGACCCATTGGATGTTGGAAATTTGATCTCTGGTTCCTCTGCCTTTTCTAAATCCAGCTTGAACATCCGGAAATTCTCATTTCATATACTATTGAAACCTAGCTTAGAGAATTTTGAGTGTTACTTTACTAGTGTGTGAGATGAGTGCAATTACACTGTAGTCTGAATATTCTTTAGCATTACCCTTATTTGGCATTGGAATGAAAACTGATCTCTTTTCCAGTCCTGTGGCCACTGCTGAGTTTTCCACATTTGCTGGCATAATGAGTGCAGCATTTTAACAGCACTATCTTTTAGGATGTGAAATAGTTAAGCTGGAATTCCATAACTCCATTAGCTTTGTTTGTACAATGCTTCCTAAGGCCCATTTGACTTCACATTCCAGGATGTCTGGTTCTAGATGAGTGATTACACCATTCTGTTTATCTGTGTCATTAAGATTTTTTTTTTTTTGGTATAGTTCTTCTTTATATTTGTGATATCTCTTCTAAATATCTTCTGCCTCTGTTAGATCCATACCATTTTGTCCTTTATTGTGCCCATCTTTGCATGAAATATTCCCTTGGTATCTCTAATTTTCTTGAAGGCATTTTTAGTCTTTCCCTTTCTACTGTTTTCCTCTATTTCTTTGCATTTTTCTCTTAGGAAGGCTTTCTTACCTCTCCTTACCGTTCTTTGGAACTCTACATTCAGATGAATATATCTATTTTTCCTTTCTTCCTTTACTTTCAGCTTCTCTTCTTTTCTCAGCTATTCAAAAGGCCTCTGCAGACAAGTACTTTTAACTTTTTTGCAATTTTTTCCCCTTGAGGATGGTTTAGATCACTGCCTCCTGTACGTTAAGAACCTCTGTCCTTAGTTCTACAGGCACTCTATCAGATGTAATCCCTTGAATCTATTTGTCACTTCCCATGTATAATTGTAAGGGATTTGATTTAGGTCATACCTGACTGGTCTAGTGGTTTTCCCTACTTTCTTCAAGTTTGATTTTTGCAACAAGAAGTTCATAATCTGAGCCACATTCTCCTCCCAGCCTTGTATTTCCTGAATGTATAGAGCTTCTTCATTTTCACGTGCAAAGAATATAATCAATCTGATTTTGGTATTGACCACCTGGTGAAGTCCATGTGTAGAGTCTTTTCTTGTGTTGTTGGAAATTGCTACTACCATGTCTTCTCTTGACAAAACTCTGTTAGACTTTGCCCTGCTTAATTTTGTTCTCCAAGGACAAATTTTCCTGTTACTCCAGGGAGCTCTTGATTTCCTACTTTTGCATTCCAGTCCCCTATGAGGAAAGGGACATTGTTTTTGGTGTTAGTTCTAAAGGTCTTGTAGGTCATCATAGAACTGTTCAACTTTTTTGGCATTAGTGGTTGGAGCATAGACTTGGATTACTGTGATAGTGCCTGGCTTGCCTTGGAAATATGCAGAGATCATTCTGTTGTTTTAAAGACTGCACTCAAATACTGGATTTTGGACTCTTTTGTTGACTATGAGGGCTAATTCATTTCTTCTAAGGTATTCATGCCCATAGAAGTAGATATAATGGCCATCTGAATTAAATTTGCTCATTCAGGTCCATTTTAGTTCACTGACTCTTTAAGTGTCAGAGTTTACTCTTGCCATATCCTGTTTCACTACTTTCAATTTACCTTGATTCATGGACCTAACATTCCAGGTTCCCATGCGATATTGTTTTTTACAGCATTGGACTTTACTGCCATCACCAGTCACATCCACAGCTGAGCATTGTTTTCACTTTGGCTCAGCCTCTTTATTCTTTCTGTAGCTACTATTTCTCCACTCTTCTCCACTAGCATATCAGGCACTTAACAACCTGTGAGCTCATCCTTTTGTGTCATATCTTTTTGCCTTTCATACTGTTCATGGCTTTCTCAAGGCAAGAATACTGTGTGGTTTGCCATTCCCTTCTCCAGTGAACCACACCTTGTCAGAACTCTCCACCATAACCCATCTGTCTTGGGTGGCCCTACAAAGCATGACTCATCCTTTCATTGAGTTATACAAGGCTGCGATCCCTGTGGTCAGTTTGCTTAGCTTTCCATAATTGTAGTTTTCATTCTGTCTGCCCTTGTTAGATAAGGACTAGAGACTTGCCTGGGCCTAAATCAAATCCCTTCCAATTATACATGGAGGTGATGAATAGATTCAAGGGGATAGATCTGGCTGACAGAGTGCCTAAAGAACTATGGATGATGGTTCATAACATCGTACAGGATGCAGTGATCAAAACTATCCCAAAGAAAAATACATGGAAGAAGGCAAAGTGGTTTTCTTTCTTTTTTTTTTTAATTTTAATTTTTTAATTTTATTTATTTATTTTTCCATTTATTTTTATTAGTTGGAGGCTAATTACTGTACAATATTGTAATGGTTTTTTCCATACATTGACATGAATCAGCCATGGATTTACATGTGTTCCCCATCCCAATCCCCCCCACCCGCCTCCCTCTCCATCCCATCCCTCTGGGCCTTCCCAGTGCACCAGCCCCGAGCACTTGCCTCATGCATCCAACCTGGGCTTGTGATCTGTTTCACCCTTGATAGTATATTTGTTTCAATGCTGTTCTCTCAGAACATCCCACCCTCGCCTTCTCCCACAGAGTCCAAAAGTCTGTTCTGTATATCTGTGTCTCTTTTTCTGTTTTGCGTACAGGGTTATCATTACCATCTTTTTAAATTCCATATATATGCATTAGTATACTGTATTGGTCCTTATCTGTCTGGCTTACTTCACTCTGTAAGTGACTCCACTCACTCTGTAAGTGGCTCCAGTTTCATCCATCTCATTAGAACTGATTCAAATGAATTCTTTTCAATGGCTGAGTAATATTCCATAGTGTATGTGTACCATAGCTTCCTTATCCATTCCAAAAGTCTACAAGCAATAAATGCTGGAGAGTGTGTGGATAAAAGGGAACCCTCTAACACTGCTGGGAATGCAAACTAGTACAGCCACTATGGAGAACAGTGTGGAGATTCCTTAAAAAAACTGGAAATAGAACTGCCATGTGACCTAGCAATCCCACTCCTGGGCATACACACCGAGGAAACCATATCTGAAAGATACAGATGTATCCCAATGTTCATCACAGCACTGTTTATAACAGCCAGGACATGGAAGCAACCTAGATGCCCATCAAAGTGGTTTTATGAAGAGGCTTTATAACAACTGTGAAAAGAAGAGAAGTGAAAGGCAAGCTGCTGCTGCTGCTAAGTTGCTTCAGTTGTGTTTGACTTTTAGTGACCCCATGGACTGTAGCCTACCAGGCTCCTCCATCCATGGGATTTTCAGGCAAGAGTACTGGAGTGGGATGTCATTGCCTTCTCTGGAAAGGCAAGAGAGAAAGGGAAAGATATATTCAACAGAATTCAGAGTTCCATAGAATAGCAAGGAGAAATATGAAGCCTTTCTAAAATGAAAAATGTAAAGAGATAGAGGAAAGCAATAGAATTGAAATGACTAGAAATCTATCTGTTTCCTGAGAAGCCTGTATGCAAGTCAAGAAGCAACATTTAGAACCAGAAATGCCACAACTGAGTGGGAGAAAATTGGGAAAGGAATACAACCAAGCTGTATATTGTCACCCTGCTTATTTAACTTACAAGCAGAATACATCTTGTGAAATGCTGGGCTGAATGGATCACAAGTTGGAATCAATTTGACTAGAGAAATATCAACAACCTCAGATATGTAAATGATACCACTTTAATGGCAGAAAGTGAAGAGGAACTAAATGAGCCTCTTGATGAAGGTGAAAGAGGAGTGTGAAAAAGCTATTTTGAAACTCAATATTCAAAAAACTAAGATCATGATATCCAGTCCCATCACTTCAAGGCAAATAGAAAGGAAAAAAGTAGAGTAGTGACTCATTTATTTTCTTGGGCTCGCAAATCACTTGCAGGTGATTACTGCAACCATGAAATTGAAAGATACATGCTCCCTCAAAGAAAATCTATGACCAAACTAGAAAGCATATTAAAAGGCACAGACATCACATTGCCAATAAAGGTCCATTTAGTCAAAGCTATGCATTCTGTGGTAGTCATGTACAGATGTGAGAGTTGGACCATAAAGAAGTTTGAGCCCCAAAGAACTGATGCTTTTGAATTGTGGTACTGAAGAATACTCTTGAGAGTTTGTTAGACTGCAAGCAAATCAATCCTGTTCATTCATATATGAAATAAACCCTGAATATTGGAAGGATTGACGTTGAAGCTTTGATATTTTGACCACTCATGCAAAGAGTCAACTCTTGGAGAGGACCCAGATGTTGGGAAATGTTGAAGGCTAAAGGAGAAGATGGTTGGATGCATGGTGCATATGAATTTGAGCAAACTATTGGAGATAGTAAAGGACAGAGGAGCCTGGCTTGCTTCAGTCTATGAAGACAGAAAGAGTTAAACACAGCTTAGTGACAAAACAACAACAACAACTTTAACAAAGCAAAGTTATTTTTGGCTATTTTTTATTTGTGACACATGGGCCTCTAGATATATGGATGTAAGTTTGGGGATTTCTAAACCAGAACCAATTAGTGGGGAAAACCTTTCAGCAATGACCCCCCATTTAGAAATGTACAATATGAAAGGCTGCCAATTTTATACAAAACATAATAAAAATTTATAGAAACAGACATGAATCCTTCCTATTTGTAGGAAAATGCTGATGATATTTCCCTTAACAATTGATCTCCCTGAGTGAAAATAAGCAGTGAATATTCAATTATCCATGGAAATAAGACTGAATTGCAAAGACTTCAAAATGTAGCACATTTTAGCCTGACTCTAATTACTATTACAAAGTCTAAACTATTCATATCCATTTGCAATAATATATTAAAATGTTTCCACTTCTTAAAATGAAGTGGAAGTCTATAATGAAGCTATTATAAATTTTTCTTTACACTTCTCCCAATCCCAGCAGAAAAATAGTTACTAATATTGGCAATTTATTTATTTATTTTTTCTGAGGCAGCAAAACCATGATCTCAAAGAATTCTTATTTTGTGACCATATTTGGTCTTGATGCATATTTAAAGCCAGACAATGCAGGGCTCTTCAATAGTGCTTTCTCTGAAATGTACTTATGATGTTGAAATTTTTTATAAAGTCATTTTCTGACTTGACATTACATATTAAATGCAGAGTTGAACATGGTTGAACAATTTGGTTTCTTGGAAACCCTAAAAATAAATTAGGATTCAGCATCAGCAAGTCAGTTTTAAGTTTTGCTCTCTTGTACTATAATATTAGACCAGGGTGATACAAGTGGATTTCAAGTAAAGCAATATTTTAAAACAACACACAGGACAGGAATCTTAAATAACTAAAATGTTTTTGTTTTAGGCACTAAAATTGCAAACTGAAAATTCTGAAGGAGTATAATTTGAAAGGGGAAAAATTATACCTAGTTCAGTCCCTTGATCGGGAAGACCCCTGAGGGAGAAAATGGTAAGTCACTCCAGTATTCTTGCTGGAATAATCCCATGGGTGAGGAACTTGGTAGGCTACAGTCCATGTGGTCACAGAGAATCTTTCATTACTGAATACACATGCACCCAACTAAACTCGAGATTACTCAAATTTATATGCCATCGAATATAGCAATTTCCTGAAGTTTACTAATACTAGCTAAAAAGCTTATCCATTTTCAGTCCTCCTTCAGAAGATAAAAGAACTACACATTCAGAAAAAATGAAGCAAGTAGTGGACACATCAGGTTTTAAAGATGGAGAGTTAATGTTATACTTATCTACAACAGTTATTTAAGTTTCCTTCTCTTACTATCTCATAAAAAGATCATGGTGATGGTTCTGTTTCTCTGGAAAACCCCGAATAAGTCTTTTAAAGGAAGACATTTTTTAAAAGGGCTTCCCTGATAGCTCAGTTGGAAAAGAATCTGCCTGCAACTCAGGAGATCCTAGTACAGTTCCTGGGTTGGGAAGATTTGCTGGAGAAGGGGTAGGCTACCCACTCCATTATTCTTAGGCTTCCCCTGTGGCTCAGCTGGTAAAGAATCTGCCTGCAGTGAGGGAGACCTGGGTTTGATCCCTGGGTTGGGAAGATCCCCTGGATGAAGGGAAAGGCTACCCACTCCAGTATTCTGGCCTAGAGATTATAGTCCATGGGATCACAAAGAGTCAGACACGACTGAGCGACTTTGACACATTTTTTAAAAATCCCAAACATTCCATTCTTTTCCTCTTCAATGATCTTTTTGTTTGCCCATATTAAGATAACATGCAATTATGAAATATTTCTTTAGGAAAAAGGATAAAACTGTGTTTGGAAACCAAATGTTTGTGATTGTTTCTTCTGTCTTTAATGCCACTTAACACACCTAGAGATTTACTTTTCCTTGTGTTGTTCAGTCTCTCAGTCATGTTTGACTCTGCAATTGCATGGACTATAGCACCCCAGGCCTCCCTACCCCTCACCATCTCTCGGAGTTTGCTCAAACTCATGTCCGTTGACTCAGTGATGCTATCCAAACATCTCATCCTCTGTCGTACCCTTTTCCTCCTGTCTTGTCCCAATTTTATTTTATAAGTGAAACACATAGATCTATCATGATGATCATCTTTCCAGCATGTTGATTCTGATATGCCTGTTTCATTTATTATGGCTGTTACGGCTCCCTATGGAAACCTGGTCAACTATTTCTGCATTCGTTTTTCTAAATTGGTTAGATTGTCTCAAATTCTTTCATCTTTGATGTATACTAGACCTGGAACAGTAATATCAGTGCATGCAAACTTGCTTAAGTTTATAGGAATTCTCTTTTCTCTTAATCAGATAAATGATATTTTGACAATCCAATCAGCAAATTCTACTTGATTTAAAAAAAAAATGCCCTAGAAAAAGTTAAGAAATATATATTTATCTCCATTCATAACTGAACTGCTCCTTTACATAGGTCAGTATTTGTTGTCACCTCCCACATCCCCATTACCCTTACCCTGTAACCCAACAATTTGGGTATATATTCTAAAAATATTTCTAGCTCTCTTACAAGTGGGCTCTATTATCCTATCATCCCATTGTTTCTTTGAATCTAGGTCTTAGTGACCTTTGACTTAGGGACAAGGAAAGGAGTGGTGGTAAGGCCTTAGGCTGCCTGCAGAGTTCTGTCCAGCTGTAATTAATATCTTGTGTTCTCTGAATCATTAACCTCTAATTGTTTTTAAACCTCTTCAAAACTGGCTTTTCAAAAATCTAAGTGCTCCTGTTTCTAACTAATGTTCCTTCATTTAAAAAGACAGTTTCACCTAAGCCAGGCCTCTGGCCAGACTCCTGGACACACTCTTACCCTCACCCCATTTAAGGAACTAGTTCAGTTCCCTTTCCCCAGAGAGCAAGCAAAGGAACCTGTTGCTTATTCCCACTGGCCCCCACTGTGGTAGGGGCCCCGATAAAGCCTTGCCTTAAAAATAAAATTAAAAATGACATAAATAATCAATTTCAAATATTTTAGTAAAAATAATTGTTTTGATTTATATTAATACTCATCTCCTAGAAATCTACTATCCACTTCTGAAAAGTGATATAAAAGTATCTGGAATTAGTGACTTGACTGTTAGAAACATTCTGGTTTCTCTTTATATTTGTCACTGTATTTATTATTTTTTTGTGTACCATAAGCTCTTGATGTAAGGGACTGTGTCTTCTACTTCTGTAAACTTAAGATACTTTGCAAACATTATACTAGTAAAATAGGGGGAAAGTTACAGACAGATGTTGAATCTTTGTCTAATTGAGTTGTTTGTGTTTATGTGTGTATGAAGGAAAATCATAAACATCATAAATCTTTGTTAAAATTGTAGTGTAAAGAATACTTAATACTTCTTTATGAGGATTCAAAATTTTCTGATTAACAAATATCAGTGACTTCACTCACAGAAATAATTCAAGTTTGCTATTCACATTTACTTATCAATAATTTATTATGTTCCAGGCATTGTAGCATTGTACTACTCATAGCTGTTTGTGGAGGGCTGAGATATAATAAACATCTCATTTAAGAGTTTACTAATGGTTCTTATCCATTAAGTAACCTAAGTTTGGACTTCATTATAAGACATGCTTCATATCAAGGACAAGGGGAATAAAGCCTTCATTTTCTTGCCTTTCTGTGCTGGTAAAGTACAATGCCTTCGTCCACTTTTTTCATCCTTCAGGCAATACCTGACAAGTAATACTAACTTCTATTTAGTATGCTTTTTCTAATGAGTGATAGATAATGAGATTCTGTACTGAAGAAATTATAGTTTATGAATCAGCATCAGATAAAGATTTGCAAGAAAACTAAAGACAAGCCTCACCAAGTTAGCTATTCATAGACTGTCCCTGGAATGAAACCAAAAACACTGAAAAGACTAACATCTAAAGATTGTGGGCCAACTGTCTTTACAGCTGACAAGATTGTTGGCACTTTCACACAAACAAAAAATAATTTCAACATTTATAATTTGCATTGGTCTTGCAAGACTGTACAGAAAAGCTAGAAAGGAACATCTATAGGCCATTAAGGGGAATATTTTTAGATGACAACAGCTGCTTGTATTGTCAGATGTTTATCTTCTTTTTTAATATGTGTAATTCAAATATATAAGTAAATAAAATGCACAGTAAATCATTGACATAAAAAGTAGGCTTGAATTTTATACAAAAGTCCATGAAACTTAATAATTTTCTTATCCTAACATCTACTGTATGTTTTTACCTGCAGTTTTTCACAAACTGCGTTCCTGACTTTTCTTCACCCAAAAATTTATTGAGAATTTTTATTCTTTATTGAGAATTTTATTTTCCTGACTTCCTCTCTTCCCCTCAACAGCTCAAACTTCCACACAATTAAGAGATCATTAATCAAAGATAATTCTGCTTCTAAGTATACCACTAAACTCTCCTCTTTTCTCTATTTATCACGTTACTGCTTAATTTATTCCTATCTTTGTCTCTCACTTGGACTGAGGCAGGAGGTTGTGTGTAGGAAGTTGTGGAGGGGGCAGCAGGCAGGAAGATGTGGAATCATAGACATTCTAAAAATGTCATTGTCCTCATTCCAGGAATGGGAACGGATATTATCCTGGATTATCCACCAGGCTTCAGTGTAATCACAAGGACACATATAAAAGAAAGAATAAGACTGGAATCAGAAAGAGCTGTGTGTGTGAGAGGGAGAGAAAGAGAGATTTGAATGTGTTACCCTGGTGGTTCTGAGGGTAGAGAAGAATCTGTGACCCCAGGAAAAGATGTGGCTTCTAGAAATTATTAGAGTGAAGGAAATGGATTTTTTCCCAGAGCCTCTGGGAGGAAGGCAGTCATTGACACCTGTATTTTATTTTATTTTCATTTATTTTTATTAGTTGGAGGCTAATTACTTAACAATATTGTAGTGCTTTTTTGTCATACATTGACATGAATCAGCCATGGAGTTACATGTATTTCCCTTCCCAATCCCCCCTCCCACCTCCCTCTCTACCCTATCCCTCTGGGTCTTCCCAGTGCACCAGGCCTGAGCACTTGTCTCATGCATCCAGCCTGGGCTGGTGATCTGTTTCACCCTAGATAATATACAAGTTTCGATGCTGTTCTCTTCAAACATCCCACCCTCGCCTTCTCCCACAGAGTTCAAAAGTGTTCTGTACATCTGTGTCTCTTCTTCTGTTTTGCATATAGGGTTATCATTACCATCTTTCTAAATTCCATATATATGTGTTAGTATACTGTAGTGGTCTTTATCTTTCTGGCTTACTTCACTCTGTATAATGGGCTCCAGTTTCATCCATCTCATTAGAACTGATTCAAATGAATTCTTTTTAATGGCTGAGTAATATTCCATGGTGTATATGTGCCACAGCTTTCTTATCCATTCATCTGCTGATGGGCACCTAGGTTGCTTCCATCTCCTGGCTATTATAAACAGTGCTGCGATGATCATTGGGGTGCACGTGTCTCTTTCAGATCTGGTTTCCTCGGTGTGTATGCCCAGAAGTGGGATTGCTGGGTCATATGGCAGTTCTAATTCCAGTTTTTTAAGAAATCTCCACACTGTTCTCCATAGTGGCTGTACTAGTTTGCATTCTCACCAGCAGTGTAAGAGGGTTCCCTTTTCTCCACACCCTCTCCAGCATTTATTGCTTGTAGACTTTTGGATAGCAGCCATCCTGACTGGCGTGTAATGGTACCTCATTGTGGTTTTGATTTGCATTTCTCTGATAATGAGTGACACCTGTATTTTAGCCTAGCAAAATCTATTTTGGACTTCTGACTTCCAGAACTGTAAGACGATTCATTTATATTGTATTATTTTAACCCACTATATATGTGGTTATCTGTTACATATAAAACTAATACACAAGGCAAAAAGGAATAGGAAAGAGGAAACAGCAGTTTCTCTGGGTTAGCATGAGAGGGCATCCCTAACAATTTCAGTAATCCAGAAACACCAACTTTAAAAGGTAAATAGATTAAGCATAATACTTGAATCATAGTACTTTAGCAAAATAATCATGCAGTTAAATTAAGGTGTAGATTCTTCAGGAGATACTGTTCTTGCTTTGTGAGAAGAATATAAACATGGTGAGAGCAAAATTTAATGGTAGTATTATAACATATTTGAGACTTAATAATGATATATTTTTCAAAATATGATAGATTTCTTGTTGTTAAGTACAATATCAGTAGTGCTTGCATAACCTAGAATAATAATGCACTGAAACCAATTTTGTTTTCACTCTAGTTCCTAAATACATGGTGACAAATAACAAAAGGCAGTGAGTATATAACTTTTGAGCACCACTTCATTACTTCACATCTCTATGATTAAGTATTACAAACTAGAAACACAGTAGAGTTGTATGTATGTGAGGGAGAGTTGGAGAAGTATTTTTTTTTTTCAAATTGTTTTGGTTGTACCTAAAATTTAAATAAAAATCTTTCATGATAAATTAGGTACCTAAAACAACTTTACTAGGTAAATCATTTTACATTTGAAGAAATGTAGAACCAGAAATTGTAAACAAGTCACAGTGATGATATACCCTTAAGTAATGAAACAAGATCATTGAGGTCCTGATTTGCTGACATCAGGTCTTGGGACCAATTTTTAACCTCTACACTATGCAATTTATAATCATATTATCATTGCATATATTCTTTTGCATTTGTGAATAACTACGCAAGTGAGTAAACATGTCTAATCAATATCTTAAGGATTACATAGTATTCAATGCAGTATTATTGTTGAACATAGTCTTATTGGATTTTCTAATAAACAGTGCTGCAAAAAATCATTACTTTAGCCAAATCTTTGTATTTATTTTTATTTATTTTCAATTCCTAGAAATAGAATTTATAAGTAAATTGTATGGTATAAGACTTTTCTTTAAATAGTACTTCATTGACATAAAGGGTTTATTTATCATACCTATATAAAAATTTTTCCTTTAGTAATGATTCTGTAATATGAAATGATTTATAAGTACTTATAATTATAGTTTACATGGTTGTAGTCACATGTTCATCTTTTCTTTGATCACATGGATGATTTCTGTCATAGTTAAATGTAGCAGTAGATACAGTCTCTGAAACATTAAATTTGAAATGAACCAGTGGTTTTTGGTATTTTACTAAATTGAGAGAAATTTTTGTTACAAAGGAGGAAACCTTCTACTAGTCTCAAAGCAATTATTACAATGCCTAAAATATTATGGTCAGTGCACTCAAATTAGTGAGATGTCAACATGATCTAAAAGTAGTCTAATTAGAAGTACTGTGAGGTTAAGGTTTCATGCCTTCTGAGAGTTGGGTCTGATTGATTTAAGTCAGTTTCTTTCTTCTTGTCAGAAAGCTTTCCAAAACATTTTGTTTTTCTCTTTTTCCTCTTCTTAATAATTTTGCTTAAGACTTCAGTGTTGGAAATGAAAGTATTTGAAAAAATAAACAATTGCCTAGCTTCTGTATAAATGTGCTTTTTCTAATCCTTTCAGTTCTGTTCTGTACTGCTTCAACTTCTGCTTTTCCATTATTTTATTTTTAGAAAGATGTGAAAAAACTGCCTTTAGCTATTAAAATGGCTAGATGATCTGTTAATTATTATACAATCATTTATATGATAAACTTAACTGAAATACTCAATATAATACCTATTAAAAAATAGGCTTAGGACATGCATGACTGAATCTCATAGTTAAATCCACAGAAATCAACTTGGTACACACATACACTCACACATACACTAACCACTTCATTATTCATTCATTAATTCATTTTCACATAATAAAGGCTTACTGATCAGCTATAATATACAAGATATTGTGAGAGATAAAATATTAATGACACACAGTTCTTGCTTTCTCTAGTCCAATAGAGAAACTACTAGAAAATTAAAAATAAAATGCAAAGTGAAATAAAATTAGATATTATAAGATTATCTGTTCTCTTTCATAGGCGCAAATTCTATATTTATAAACAATGAAAAATATTAAAGGTTTAAAGGATGCATGAGCAAAAATGTAGAGACAGGGATGGCATAAGGTATGTGAGGAACAGGTAACATATATTTCTACCTGATTGCATGTGTGCATGCTCAGTTGCTTCAGTAATGTCCTACTCTTTCAGACCACATGGACTGCAGCCCACTAAGGTCCTCTATAGATAGGGTTGTCCAGGCAAGAAGATTGGAGTGGGTTGCCATATCCTCTTCCAGGGGATCTTCCCTGCCCAGGGATCGAAACTGTGTCCCTGGAGTCTCCTGCATTGTAGGAGGATTCTTTACTGCTGAATCACCAGTGAAGTGCCTCTATATACTGGGGTAGCAAAACATCTAAAAATGCATTTAAGTTTTCAAGGTGACAGGAAAAATGTGAAACATCATATTGAGAAAATCTTTGAGCCAATAGAAATGTAAGGACAGGTTAATATGAAATAACATATTTCTAACACACAGTTTTAATGATTATCTACTGGTAGCTTATGATACTGCTTCATCTACCTATTTTCATCTACCTACTTCTGACCCTTCAATCACACCATTGCACTCATTTCACATGTTAGCAAGGCAATACCCAAAATCCTTTAAGCTAGGCTTCAACAATATATGAACAGAGAACTTTCAGGCATACAAGATGGATTTAGAAATGACAGAGGAACCAGAGATCAAATTGCCAACATCTATTGGATCACAGAAAAAGGAAGGAAACTCCAGAAAAACATCTACTTCTGCTTCATTGAATAGGCTAAAGTCTTTGACTGTGTAATCACTACAAACTGTGGAAAATTCTGAAGGAGATGGAGATACCAGACTGCCTTACTTGCCTTTTGAGAAACTTGTATGCAGGTCAAGAAGCATAGTTAGAACTGGACATAGAACAATGGATTGGTTCAAATTGGGAAAGGAATGTGCCAAGGCTGTATATTGTCACCCTGCTATTTAACTTACATACAGAGTACATCATGAGAAATCCCAGGCTGGATAAAGCACAAGCTGGAATCAAGATCGCTGGGAGAAATATCAGTAACCTCAGATATGCCGACGACACTACTCTAATGACAGAAAGAGAAGAGGAACTAAAGAGCCTTTTGATGAAGGTGAAAGAGAAGAGTGAAAAAGCTGGCTTAAAACTCAACATTGGAAAAGCTAAGGTCAGGGCATCTGGCCCCATCACTTCATGGCAAATAGGGAAAAAAATCAAAACAATGACAGACTTTATTTTCTCAGTCTACAAAATCATGGTGACTGCAGCCATGAAGTTAAAAGACATTTGCTTCTTGGAATAAAGGCTATGAGAAACCTAGACAGCCTATTGAAAAGCAGAGATATCACTTTGCTGACAAGGGTTCATATAGTCAAATCTATGTCTTTTCCAGTAATCATGTACTAAAAGAGGACTGAGTGCCAAAGAACTGATGCTTTTGAACTGTGGTTCTAGAGAAGGCACCAGAGATCTCCTTGGATAGCAAGGAGATCAAGCAAGTCAATCCTAAAGGAAATCAATCTTGAATAGTCATTGGAAGGACTGGTAGCGAAGCTGATACTTCAATACTTTGGCCACCTGATGCAAAGAACTGTCTCATTGGAAAATACCCTGATGCTGGGAAAGACTGAAGGCAGGAGGAGCAGGAGATGATGGAGGACAAGATGGCTGGATGACATCACCAATTGAATGGACATGAGTTTGAGCAAACTTGGGGAGACAGTGAAGGACAGGGAAGCCTGGTATGCTGAAGTTCATGAGGTTGCAGTGTCAGACATGACTGACTGACTGAACAGCACCACTGATGATGTATCTGAAGGAAACATTGCTATTTTCTGTACACTGTTTGTCAACAAAGAAACATTAGTATAACATCAAGAAATATATAGTAATTTTTAAGTCACTACAACTGATTTAATTTAATGCATTGAGTTTTGCACTTCTTGGCTTTTATTTCTTCCCCTTTCTGAGTCCAACCCTCTAAAATCTAGCTCTGGTTTGAACAGTTTAACCTTTTCCACTAAACACATAATTTTCATCTACATATATTCTTCAGTTGCTATGTCATCCAAAGAAGTTATAACTGCTCACTTATCCATAGTGACTCTCTTTCTTGTGTGTTCTTTTTTTCTTTGAAACCTTTCTATATTTAGTGAAAGGACATTCACCTTTGGATTAAATTACTTGTGTTAACCTTGTTACATGTTATTTCTTCAACAAGTCAGCAAGCATTTTGTCAATGAATTGCACAGTCAAAACCATTGCTCTCCTTTCATTTTATTCAAAGGAAGCTTTTATTTACAGAAAAAACAATGTATTTTTCTTAGGAATAAGAGGTTCAGACATTCCCCCCAAAACAAACAAACAAACAAACTGAAGAATCTATCGAACTGATAAGCAAGAATACTATAAAAGTACTTTTATAAAAATAGCTCTAAAATTATTGTCATTTAACTTCAAAATCAAGTATCACATATTTCTACTGATTTCAGCTTGCATATCCTATAAATGATTTGAGATTAAAAGAAATAGGACTATAAATGGTCCCTCAGAATATTGCAAATATTTATCCATCATATTTTTGTCCCTGCTTGCTAGTTTTAAAATAAGCCAATCATGTCTTCTGGATCAAAACATAGATCATGGATCATCCAGCATGTCTGCTGGATCAAGTTTTCTAACTCTGTTTTTGTTTTTTTACTTTTAGCATGACATAATTTTTTGTTGCTGTTAAAAGCCAGACTATGTATCAGGTAACAGGAGCTGTGGTATGTAGGCTTTCTAGTGTGAGGTCTTAATAATCCTGGTAAACATTTGGTTGTGGTTAAAGTTTGTTGTAGCAATAGTTGTCAGAGGTTCAATTTCTTCTAGTGTCCTTGTTTCTATCTTGTTATTTTTGGCAAAGAGGAACAAAGATCTCCTTCTTAAGTAGAGTCTGTGTCATATAGTTCAGCTGTAAACCACCATTTTTATACCAAAGTCTTTTTGATGTGGTGGTAAAATGTGTGGGAAGACAAAGATTCTATAAATTTATGATTAATCTCAGTTTTTATAGACTTGGGCCCCAGGACTGTGACCGTCACAAATGTCCCTGAATATTTTTTCCCCCACCTGTAGGTGACATAGGAAGGCTAGATAGGATTGAATGGGATAAATGCCCTTCCTTAGGAAGTATTAAATAGTCCTTTTCTTTAGAGCATAGGTAACTGTTATCTCTGTAAATATATCAAAGTGGCTAATTGTCATTTCTTCTTGATAGAAACTCAAAGGCTATTTATTTATTTTTTTGAATTTTCACCTTGAGAATCTGGTGGGATCGTGGAGGTAATGAATACGTGGTTATCCCCTTAGACATAACCCTGAGGAGTTTCTCATTCCTCTATTAGTCCATATTCACCTGATATAAATAGAGTAGAATAGTTATAAATGTTGCTGTTGTTGTTCAGTCATTCAGTCATTTCCAACTCTGCAATTCCATGGACTGCAGAACACCAGGCTTCCCTGTCTTTAACTCTTTTCCAGAGTTTGCTTAAATTTATGTCCATTGAGTCAATAGTGCCCGCCAACCCTCCCTCTGTCATCCCCTTCTCCTCCTGCCTTCAATCTTTCCCAGCATCAGAATTTTTTCTAATGAGTCAACTCTTCACATCAAGTGGAAAAATTATTGGAATTTCACCTTCAGCATTAGTCCTTCAAAGAATATTCAGTGTTGATTTCCTTTAGAATTGACTAGTTTGATCTCCTTGCACTTCAAGGGACTCTCAATAATCTTCTCCCATACCAATGTTCAAAAGCATAAATTCTTCAGTGTTCAGCCTTCTTTATGGACCAACTCTTACATCTGTGCATGTCTACTGGAAAAGTCATAGCTTTGACTATATGAGCCTTTGTCGTCAAAGACCCAGTTTTCCCCACAGCCAGTCCCCTGCCATCAGGAAGCTTCCACAAACTCTTATCCTCATCCATCAGAGAGAAGCCAGAATTAAAATCATAACCAGAGAAAACTAACCAAGCTGATTACATGTATCCCAGTCTTGTCTAACTCAGTGAAACTATGAGCCATGCTGTGTAGGATGGGTCATGGTGTAGATGGGTCATGCCACAGATGGATGAGCCATGCTGGAGAGTTCTGACAATATGACCCACCAGAGAAGGGAATGGCAAACCACTTCAGCATTTTTGCCTTGAGAACCCATGAACATGTAGCTGTAGAAATCCCAGTAGGGGGATATGGATAGAAGGAAACCTAAGAAATTTTGGGAGACCACTGTAAGTTAATGATTGCTCAAGAAAGCTATTGGAACACCCATGGAATTAAGCAGGCTAGTTTAACTATAAAGCCATAACTAATAGCATGAAATATGCTGCATAACATTAAGTCAAATAAAAATTTCACCACCCATCTACTGATGTGAATAAGAACTATGATAGCCTTTCCTACTCTAAGGGGTCTTCCCAACCTAGGGAGTCTTCTGCATCTCCTGCATTGGCAGGATTATTCACCATTGCACCACATGGTAAATCCATTGATAATCCTCCTTTGACTTTACAGGGTCAGACACTCTCATTCCTGATACAATACAGGAGCTCATGATGTAAGCCTCATGTCTACTTGAAGAAGATGGTCTTTGCTCCTCACTCTTTCCTTTGACTATAGAATTGTAGCCCACTTAAGCCTCAGGGCAGAACTCCCTTGCTTGCCTGTTTGCATCATTTACAAGTGTTCTATATTAATAAAACTATTTCTGGTCTTTCACTTTGACACTCTCTAAATTCCTTCTGAGCTCAGACACAGAAACCCAAGCCTCAGTAAGTTCAGACACAAGGTGAGTGATTCTAATGAAAATACCATAGACTTTCCAGTGCAGCAGGTGCAAGCTCAGGCTTACCACATTTATAGTCCACACGAGACCATATAGACCAAGTGAGACCCGGCCTTCCTGCACGTGAGGCTTCTTATGACTGTCTTCTGCATGTGGAGCTGCTTCTTCAGGTTCTCTCCATGCTGGAAACATGGGCAAGCATCTGGTTAGTACCCTGTGTGGTGCTCCTGGCCTCGCAGAACTCTGGGCCTGTGTGTTTGTGCTGCATCAAATAGGAGTCTGTCCAGCTTCTGCCAAGTCCCTAGGAAAAGCCACTTTTTGAATGCCTACAATATAGTGGCATAGCCCCTGATAACCAGGTGTAGAAGGTATGTTTGCTCTTCAGGACTCATATCAGAGATCAAGCCTTGAACCTTTGAAGTGGGAGCCCTGACTCCAAGACCCTAGATTGCCACAGAACTCCTAACCCTAGGAAGTATCAAATATGAGAACTCCCACAAAGAAAACCACTCGAATACAAGACCTGGCATCACCCAACCACCACTAGCACCCTGTGCAGGAAGCTTCATCCAAACAACAAATAAGAAAAAAATACAAATCCAATCTTCAGCAGACAGGATTACCATCTCACTCAGTTCTGTCCATCAGAGGAAAAAAAAGCTCAGCACAAATCTCACCCTATATGAAGCTTACATAAACCACTGGATCAATCTTAGGAGGGCAGAAACCAAAAGGAAGAAATAATTCAACCTTGAAGCCTTGGAAAAGGAGACCTCAAACAACAAGTTCAAATAATAATAATAATAATAATAATGAAAAGGTAGAAAAATACTGCACAAATGAAGGAACAAACTAGAAACACAGAAGTCCAAATAAATGAAGAGAAAGTAGGCAAATTACCTGAAAAAAATGAATTCAGAATAATGATAGTAAAGATGATCCAAACCTTGAAAACAGAATGGAGGAAATGCAAGATAATTAACAAAGACCTAGAATAATTAAAGAACAAACATATAGAGACAAGCAACACAATTGCTGAAATTAAAAATACTTTAGAAAAAATTAATAGCAGAATAAAATAAAAAAGGATGAAAAGAACTTAGGATAGTCTCAGAGACCCCTTGGACAATATTACATGCACTAACAGTGGAATTACAGGGGTCCCAGAAGAAGAAGAGAAAAAGAAAGAGGAAGAGAAAAAAAATTTTGAATACATTATAGTTGAAACTTTCCCTAACATGGAAAAGGAAATAGTCAATCAAGTCCAAGATGCACAGAGAGTCCCATACAGGAAAAAAAGGAGAAACATGCCAGGACACATACTAATCAAACTAACAATGATTAAACACAAAGAATGGATATTAAAAGCAGAAAGGGAAAAGCAACAAGTAACATACAAGGGAAACTCCCGTCCGTCTAACAGCTGATCTTTCAGCAGAAATTCTGCAGGCCAGAAGGGAATGGCAGAATATATTTAGAGCCTGGAAAGGGGAAATCTATAATCAAGATTACTCTACCTGGCAAGGAACTCATTCAAAATTGATGGGGAAATCAAAAGCTTTTCAGACAAGCAAAATTTAAGAGAATTTAGTACCACCAAACCAGCTTTACAACAAATGTTAAAGGGACATATATAGTCATGAAATAAAAGAGAAGTAAAAGATCGACAAAAGCAAGCCCCCAAATAATTAAGAAAATGGCAATAGGAACATATTTATCAATAACTGTTTTAAATGAAAATGGATTAAATGCTCCAACCAAAAACCACAGACTGGCTGAATGGATACAAAAACAAGATCTATATACACACTGTCTACAAGAAATCCACTTCAGAGCTAAAGACTGAAAGTATTGAAAAATATATTCCATTTATAATTGAAAGCAAAAGAAAGCTGGAGTAGAAATCCTCATATTAAACAAAATAGACCTTAAAACAATATTTCAAGTGATAAGGAAGGACACTACATAAGGATCAAGGGTTCAGTCCAAGAGGAAGACATAACAACTGTAACTATATATGTACCAAACTTAGGGGCACCTCAATATATAAGACAAACACTAACAGACATAAAAGGAGAAATTGACAGTAACATAATAAAAGTAGGAGACTTTAACACCCCATTTACACTAATGAACAGATCATCAAAACAGAAAATTAGTAATGAAATGTGTCTTAAATGATACATTAGATGAAATGGGTCTCACTGATAACTTCAGGACATTCCATTCAAATGCAGAAGAGTACACTTTCTTTTCAAGTGCACAAGTAGCATTCTCCAGGATAGACCACATCTTGGGTTACAAATCAAACCTTAACAAATTTAATAAAATTGAAATTATATCAAGCAACTATTCTGACCTCAAGGCTATGTGATTATATATCAATTACAAGAAAAAAAAAACTATAAAAAACAAAAACATGGAGATTAAAAATACATTTCTAAATAATCAGCAGGTTGCTAAAGAAAAAAAAATAAAAAGCCTAGATACAAATGGCAATGAAAACATGACAACTGAAAACCTATGGGATGCAGCAAAAGCAGTTCTGAGACAGAAGTTTATAACAATACAATTCTACCTCAAGAAACAAGAAGGTCATTAAATAGACAAGCTATTTTTTATGCCTAAAACAACTGGACAAAGAAGAACAACAGCAAAAGAAAAAAAAAGAAAAAAAGAAAAGAAAGAGAAAAAAGAAAAGGAAAATATCAGAAGGAAAGAAATAAAAACATCAGAGCAGAAATAACTGAAAAATAAAGGAAAGAAACAATAGTAAAGATTAATAAAACTAAAAACTGGTTCTTGGAGAAGATAAACAAAATGGACAAACCTTTAGCCAGGCTCATCAAGAAAACAAGAGAGAAGAATCAAATCAACAAAATTAGAAATGAAAGATCAGAGGTTATGACAGACAATGCAGAAATACAAAGGATTATGAGATTATTATGAACAACTATATGGCAATAAAATGGATAACCTGAAAGAAAAGAGATTCTTAGAAATGTTCAATCTTCCAAGACTGAGCAAGGAAGAAGCAGAACTTATGAACAAGCCAATTCAGTTCAGTCTCTCAGTCGTGCTCGATTCTTTGTGAACCCATGGACTGTAGCACACCAGGCTTCACCATCCATCACCAAATCCCAAACCTTGATCAAACTCATGTCCACTGAGTCAGGGATTCCATTCACTCATTTCATCCTCTGTCTTGCCCTTCTGCTAGTCTTCAATCTTCCCCAAGCTCAGGGTCTTTTCCAATGAACCAGTTCTTTGCATCAGGTGGCCAAAGTATTGGAGCTTCAGCATCAGTCCTTCCAATGAATATTCAGGACTGATTTCCTTTAGGATTGACTGATTAAATCTCCTTGCAATTCAAGGGACTCTCAAGAGTCTTCACCAACACCACAGCTCAAAGCATAAACTATTTTGTTCTCAGCTGTGTTAATACTCCAATTCTCACATCCATACATGACTACTGGAAAAACCATAGCTTTGACTATGTGGACTTTTGTCAGCAAAGTAATGTTTCTGCTTTATAATATGCTGTCTAGAATTGTCATGGCTTTTCTTCAAGGAGCAAGAATCTGTGAATTTCATGTCTACAGTTGCAATATGCAGTGATTTTGGAGCCCAAGAAAATAAAACCTGTCACTGTTTCCACTGTTTCCCCATCTATTTGCCATGAAGTGATGGGGCTGAATGACAGGATCTTCGGTTTTTGAATGTTTAGCTTTAAGCCAATTTTTTCACTCTCCTCTTTCACTTTCATCAAGGGTCTGTTTTGTTCTTCTCTTTCTGCCATAAGGGTGGTGTTATCTGCATATCTGAGGTTATTGATATTTCTCCCGGCAATCTTGATTCAAGCTTGTGCTTCATTTAGCCCAGCGTTTCACATGATATACACTGCGTATGATACCATTGTCAATAAAGCAGAAATAGATGTTTTTCTGGAACTGCCTTGCTTTTTCGATGATCCAATGGATGTTGGCAATTTGATCTCTGGTTCCTCTGCCTTTTCTAAACCCAGCTTAAACATCTGTAAATTCACAGTCCACATACTGTTGAAGACTGGCTTGGAGAATTTTGAGCATTACTTTACTAGCGTGTTAGATGAGTGTAATTGTATGGTAGTTTGAACATTCTTTGGCATTGCCCTTCTTTGGGATTGGAATGAAAACTGACCTTTACCAGTGCTGTAGCCACTGCTGAGTTTTCCAAATTTGCTGGCATATTGAGTGCAGCACTTTCACAGCATCATCTTTTAGGATCTGAAATAACTAAACTAGTATTCTATCACCTCTGCTAGCTTTGTCCATAGTGAAGCTTCCTAAGGCCCACGTGACTTCACATTCCAGGATATATGGCTCTAGGTGAGTGATCACACCATCGTGATTATCTGGGGCATTAAAATCTTTTTTGTATAGTTCTTCTGTGTATTCTTGTCACCTCTTCTTCTGCTTCTGTTATGTCCATATAATTTATGTCACTTATTGTGTCCATGTTTGCATTAAATGTTCCCTTGTTATCTCTACTTTTCTTGAAGAGATCTCTAGTCTTTCCATTCTATTGTTTTCCTCTATTTTTTTTCCCCCAATTGATCACTGCAGAAGGCTTTATCTTTCCTTGGTATTCTTTGGAACTCTATATTCAGATGGATCTATGTTTCCTTTTCTCCTTGCTTTGCCTTTAGCTTCTCTTATTTTCTCAGCTTTTTGTAAGGCCTCCTTAGACAATCATTTTGCCTTTTTGCATTTCTTGTCTTAGGGATGGTCTTGATCCCTGCCTCCTGTACAATGTCACAAGCCTCCACTAAAAGTTCTATAGCCACTCTGTCTATCAGATCTAACCCCTTGAATCTGTTTGTCACTTCCACTGTATAATTGTAAGGGATTTGATTTAGGTCATACTTGAATGGTCTAGTGGTTTTCCCTACTTCAATTTAAGTCTGAATTTTGCAAAGAGTTCATGGTCTGAACCACAGTCAGTGCCCAGCCTTGTTTTTGCTGACTATGTAGAGCTTCTCCATCTTTGGCTGCAAAGACTATAATCAATTTGATTTCAAAATTGACCATCTGGTCTGTCCATGTGCAAGTCTTCTCTTGTGTTGTTGGGAGAGGTGTTTGCTATTACTAGTGCATTCTCCTGGCAAAACTGTGTTAGATTTTTCCCTGCTTTATTTTGTACTCCAAGACCAAAGTTGCCTGTTACTCCAGGCAACTCTTAACTCCCAACTTTTGCATTCCAGTCCCCTATGATGAAAAGTATATCTTTTTTGAGGTTAATTCTAGAAGGCCTTGTAAGTCATCAGAGAACTGTTCAACCCTAGATTCTTTGACATTAGAGTTGGGTCATAGACTTGAATTACTGTGATATTGAATGGTTTGCCTTGGAAACAAACAGAAATCATTCTGTTGTTTTTGAAATTACACCCAAGTACTGCATTTTGGTCTCTTCTGTTGACTATGAGGGCCACTCCATCTCCATTTCTTTTAAGAGATTTTTGCCTACAGTAGTAAATATAATGGTCATCTGAATTAAATTCTCGCATCCCATTTCATTTTACTTCACTGATTCCTAAAATGTTGGTGTTCACTCTTGCCATCTCCTGTTTGAACACTTCCAATCTACCTTGATTCATGGATCTAACATCCCACATTCCTATGCAATATTGTTCTATACAGCATTAGGCTTCACTTCCATCTACAGTCATACTGAAAAAAGCTATCAAAGTAGAATCAACATAATTACATAGGTTCTTTTTAAAATCTTTATTGAAATATAGTTGTAAAAGTGTGTATATTTTAGTCCCAGACTTCTAGTTTATCCCCCCCACTGACTCTTACCAATCACATGGATTCCTAAAAGCAGGACTCATAAAGTGTCAGAGGAAAATCTGTCTATGGAGGAATAGTCAGAGACAGGTAACATTACTAGTTTTGAAGGTAGCAGGAAGCCAAGGAATTCAAATGGCTTCTTAAAAACTGAAAAGACAAGAAAATGGATGCTCCTTTTGAGCCTCCAGAGGAAACAGACCTACTGACACATGATAGTTTATTGAAATCGGGAGCCTTGGCATGCTGCGATTCATGGGGTTGCAAAGAGTTGGACATGACTGAGCGACTGAACTGAACTGAACTGTATTGGGTTTCTATAGAACTCAAAGATAATATACCTGTGTCAAGTCACTAAGTTTATAGTAACTTTATGACTGCAATAGAAAATCAATACATCAGCGAATTCCGGTTCATTGCTACTTTGTCTTTATCTCCTTAGGTGAGAGCTTTAGTAATTGTAATGTTAAAGTGCGCCAGTAATTATCTCTAGCCACTTCAAGTGAATTGTTGATGATATATTCCTAGAAACAGGTACATTCTTAGTCTTTCAATCTGAGGATATGCAGGACTATTTCCAGTAAAACTATTTTAATTGGGTTCTCCTAAGAGAACATAGGGCAGAGAGGAGCTACTCCATGTTCAAGGTCAGGAGGGGCGGCCGTGAGAAGATACCACTCATCCAAGGTAAGGAGCAGCAGCTGTGCTTTGCTGGAGCAGCCGTTAAGAGATATCCCACGTCCAAAGTAAGAGTAAACCAAGTAAGATGGTAGGTGTTGCGAGAGGGCATCAGAGGGCAGACACACTGAAACCATAATCACAGAAAACCAGCCAATCTGATCACATGGACCACAGCCTTGTCTAACTCAGTGAAACTAAGCCATGCCATGTGGGACCACCCAAGATGGTTGGGTTATGGTGGAGAGGTCTGACAGAATGTGGTCCACTGGAGAAGGGAATGGCAAACCACTTTAGTATTCTTGCCTTGAGAACCCCATGAACAGTATGAGAAGGCAAAATGATAGAATACTGAAAGAGGAATGCCCCAGGTCAGTAGGTGCCCAATATGCTACTGGAGATCAGTGGAGAAATAACTCCAGAAAAAATGAAGGGATGGAGCCAAAGTAAAAACAATGCCCAGTTATGGATATGACTGGTGACAGAAACAAGTTCCAATGCTGTAAAGAGCAATATTGCACAGGAACCTGGAATGTTAGGTCCATGAATCAAGGCAAATTGGAAGTGGTCAAACAGGAGATGGCAAGAGTAAATATTGACATTCTAGGAATCAGTGAACTAAAATGAAATGGGATGCGAGAATTTAATTCAGATGACCATTATGTCTATTATTGTGGGCAGGAAACCCATAGAAGAAATGGAGTAGCCATCATGGTCAACAAGAGAGTCTGAAATGCAGTACTTGTATGCCATTTCAAAAATGACAGAATGATCTCTGTTCATTTCCAAGGCAAACCATTCAATATCACGGTAATCCAAGCCTATGCCCCAACAAGTAATGCTGAAGAAGCTGAAGTTGAACGGTTCTATGAAGACCTACAAGAATTTTTAGAACTAACACCCAACAGAAAGATGTCCTTTTCATTATAGGTGACTGGAATGCAAAAGTAGGAAGTCAAGAAACACCTGGAGTAACAGACAAATTTGGCCTTGGAATATGGAATGAAGCAGGCCAAAGAGAAGACTCTACACATGAACA
This sequence comes from Odocoileus virginianus, assembly GCF_023699985.2. Classification (NCBI taxonomy): domain Eukaryota; kingdom Metazoa; phylum Chordata; class Mammalia; order Artiodactyla; family Cervidae; genus Odocoileus; species Odocoileus virginianus. Next base: position 70,746,116 of record NC_069683.1, read on the forward strand.
TCACCAGACGATCAACACCGAAATCAGATTGATTATATTCTTTGCAGCCAAAGATGTAGAAGCTCTATAGAGTCAGCAAAAACAAGACCAGGAGCTGATTGTGGTTCAGATCATGAACCCCTTATTGCCAAATTAAGACCTAAACTGAAGAAAGTAGGGAAAAACACTAGACCATTCAGGTATGACCTATATCAAATCCCTTATGACTATACAGTAGAAATGAGAAATAGATTTAAGGAACTAGATCTGATAGACAGAGTGCCTGCCGAACTATGAATGGAGGTTCGTGACATTGTACAGGAGACAGGGATCAAGACCATCCCCATGGAAAAGAAATGCAAAAAGGCAAAATGGTTGTATGAGGAGACCTTACAAATGGCTGTGAAAAGAAGAGAAGCGAAAGGCAAAAGAGAAAAGGAAATATATTCCCATTTGAATGCAGAGTTCCAAAGAATATCCAGGAAAAATAAGAAAGCCTTCCTCAGTGATCAATGCAAAGAAATAGAGGAAAAAAACAGAATGGGAAAGACTAGAGATCTCTTCAAGAAAATTAAAGATACCAAGGGAACATTCCATACAAAGATGGGTTTGATAAAGGACAGAAATGGTATGGACCTAACTGAAGCAGAAGATATTAAGAAGAGGTGGCAAGAATACACAGAAGAACAGTACAAAAAAAGATCTTCACAACCCAGATAATCACGATGGTGTGATCACTCACCTAGAGCCAGACATCCTGGAATGTGAAGTCAAGTGGGCCTTAGAAAGCATTACTACAAACAAAGCTAGTGGAGGTGATGGAATTCCAGCTGAGCCCTTTCAATCCTGAAAGATGATGCTATGAAAGTGCTACACTCGTTATGCCAGCAAATTTGGAAAACTCAGCAGTGGCCACAGGACTGGAAAAGGTCAGTTTTCATTCCAATCCCTGAGAAAGGCAATCCAAAAGAATGCTCAAACTACCACACAATTGCACTCATCTCACATGCTAGTAAAGTAATGCTCAAAATTCTCCATGCCAGACTTAAGCAATAAGTGAACCGAGAGCTTCCAGATGTTCAAGCTGGTTTTAGAAAAGGCAGAGGGACCAGAGATCAAATTGCCAACATCTGCTGGATCTTCGAAAAAGCAAGAGAGTTCCAGAAAAACATCTATTTCTGCTTTATTGACTATGCCAAAGCCTTTGACTGTGTGGATCACAATAAACTATGGAAAATTCTGAAAGAGATAGGAATACTAGACCACCTGACCTGCCTCTTGAGAAACCTGTATGCAGATCAGGAAGCAATAGTTAGAATTGGACCTGGAACAACAGACTGGTTCAAAATAGGAAAAGGAGCAAGTCAAGGCTGTATATTGTCACCCTGCTTATTTAACTTATATGCAGAGCTCATTATGAGAAATGCTGGGCTGGAAGAAGAACAAACTGGAATCAAAATTGCCCAGAGAAATATCAATAACCTCAGATATGCAGATGACACCACCCTTATGGCAGAAAGTGAAGAGAAACTAAAAAGCCTCTTGATGAAAGTGAAAGAGGAGAGTGAAAAAGTTGGCTTAAAGCTTAACATTCAGAAAACTAAGATCACAGCATCTGTTCCTATCACCTCATGGGAAATAGATGGGGAGACAGTGGAAACGGTGTCAGACTTTATTTTTTTGGGCTGCAAAATCACTGCAGATGGTGACTGCAACCATGAAATTAAAAGATACTTACTCCTTGAAAGGAAAATTATGACCAACCTAGATAGCATATTAAAAAGCAGAGATACCACTTGCAAAAAAGGTCCATCTGGTCAAGGCTATGGTTTTTCCAGTGGTCATGTATGGATGTGAGAGTTAGACTATGAAGAAAGCTGAGCACAGAAGAATTGATGCTTTTGAACTGTGGTGTTGGAGAATTGTCTTGAGAGTCCCTCGGACTGCAAGGAGATCCAACCAGTCCACCCGAAAGGAGATCAGTGTTGGATGTTCATTGGAAGATCTGATGCTGAAGCTGAAACTCCAATACTTTGGCCACCTCATGTGAAGTGTTGACTCATTGGAAAAGACCCTGATGCTGGGAGGGATTGGGGGCAGGAGGAGAAGGGGACGACAGAGGATGAGATGGTTGGATGGCATCACCGACTCCATGCACATGGGTTTGTGTGGACTCTGGGAGTTGGTGATGGACAGGGAGGCCTGGAGTGCTGCGATTCATGGGGTCACAAAGAGTTGGACTCAACTGAGTGACTGGACTGAACTGAATAGAATATCTTGAAGAAAATAATTGGAATGCAAGTAGTATATTTGGGGAGTGATTCTGGAAAACACCATTGGAGAGAACACAGATAATACAAAGAAGGAAATAAAACAAATAAGTACATTACCATAGTTTTCTCTTTCTGACTTATGTATATTAATGCATATATATATATATATATATATATGGGATCTTGGAAGATGGTACTCATGAATCTACATTCAGGAAGCAGTGGAGATGCAAACATGGAGAACAGAGTTGTGGACGTGAGGGGAGGGGCGGCTAGGAGAGGGTCAGATGAATGGAGAGAGTGGTTGGAAACATGCATGCTACCATATGTAAAATAGATAGCCAGGGGAAATTTGCTGTATGACTCAGGGAGCTCAAACCAGGGCTCTGTGACAACCTAGTGGGGTGGGATGGGGTGTTAGGTGGAAGGGAGGTTCAAGAGACAGGGTACATATGTGTATCTATGGCTGATTCATAGTAGATTGATGCATAACAGAAACCAACACAATATTGTAAATCAATTATCCTTCAATTGAAAATAAATTTTAAAAACAACATTCATTACCATATGAGTACCTGGTATGAAGAAATGAGAGAAGAAGAGAAGAACAAGCATTTGAGAATCATTCCAGTCAGGGAAAAAGGGAGATGGGGATAATGATTCAAATAGTCCTATCAGCTATTGATTAAGGGATCCTGAAGACAATTGATTCACCACAGCTTCTAGCCCAACTATCTAGAAGACAGAGCAGGCTCTGCTGGTCAGTACCAACTTTGAGGCAAAGAATCAGAGGTGTCGGTGGTTGGAGTTTGTGCCAGAGTGAAGAGAGATGGTAAAGGCTTATGGGAGATGGGCGAGTCACTTATAGTATCTGCTGTTATCATTGATTCACATTTGTTTTATTATCAATATGTCTATCACACTTGTTACCTTATATTCTTGCCTTTGCTACTCTATATTTCATGTTTTTTTAATGTATTATCTAGCCTCATTTAAGTAATTAGTAGTCATTTTCATTGATTCCACTCTCTTCTTTCTCCTTTACTAATTATGTTACTTGTGATCTCAAAAATGTTTTATTTGGTATCAATTCTTTATCATTTCTTTATCATTCTAGTCAGTTTTATAATCTGGCTCAAAATCTCTTCAGGATTTCACACCACTTTTTTACATACTACTTTTGCTTCAAGTACATCTGAATACTCATGTGTTTTCACAAGCCTTAGATATTAATAATATGTCATTTAACATATTTGTCTGGTCACATATTCTATAGTTCCCATACTACTTCTCTTTGTACTTAATTCTATCCCTAAGTTTTTCTCCCTTTCTCAAATATATTACAAGCTTTCATTCCTCCATATCTTTGCTCCTACAACTTTCTATGACTTGGTTCCACTCATTTTTCATTGCCTAATCCAATTGTTAACTCTTCTGTGACCATTTCCTAATTACATAGATAAAATAAATTGTTCCCACATCAGTACTTTCATAATACTGCTTATTCTTCTATATATTTGACTTGTATTAATGCTATTATCTCTTAACCCTTCCAATAAACTATGAGCTTTCCAGGTCATGCACCTACCTAAGTGCTTTAGATAATAGTATATGTCTAACAAATGTCTGTGGTAGCAGTCAATTATAATCAAAGTAGTCTACAAGATGAAATGAGAATCTATATTAGAGGATATAATTGTTGTTTGATAAGAGTAATATCCAGTCATTCACAGTCAATCATTAATCAGGATTAATGAATATCTATCTTTAGTAATATTTTGAAACATGCTACCAAAGACAACACAATAAAATAAATTTTAGAATGACCATTTTATCATGACATAATCCCCCTTTTCTTCCTTATTTGAGGCATTGCATGAGATAATACGCTTGCCATGCTTTCTAGATATAGGTTTATCTTCACTGTCTCAGCTAGCATCACTATCTCAGGCTCACAAAGTATTGATTTTATGATTACGGAATTATCATAACATAGTTTTGGGCTAATGAGCCTATTTGACAAGGAATATTAAGATGTAGAAAATATACAAAATATAGGAAAGAAATATTATAGAAACATGAGATCCATTTGTCCTATATTATACTGCATCATTTAAAAACTATTTCCTGATAGGACATTGGAGTGACTTCATAAAGGATACATCTGAATTGAGCTCTTTTAGATGAATCCTTGAGGAATTCAAGTCTAAGTCAACAGGTATTACATGGAGCTACATCTTCAATAGTAGAATGTGTGTGCCTACATGCTAAGCTGCTTCAGTCATGTCTAACTCTGTAAGAACCTATGGACTAGCCCCCAGGTAGCCCCCAGGCTCCTCTGTCCATGGGATTCTCCAGGCAAGAACACTGGTGGGTTGCCACGCCTTCCTTCAGAGGATCTTCCTGACCCAGGGATCAAATCCTTATCTCTTATGTCTTCTGCATTGGAATGCAGGTTCTTTACCACTAGCACCACCTGGGAAGCCCCAGTAGTAGAATAGACATCTCTTAAACTACACACTGCTTACTATCAATGAATAACACTGACTCACTTGGGTAATTTTTGCCACTTTTCTTCCAAACTTAACTAGAGTTCCAGTTGTAGAGGGAGGCTGGTTTCCCCAGGGTTCCCTCAAGCCTGGAGATATATCTGCCACTGGATATTTTGTCCACTCCTGTGCTAGTGGACAGACTAGCAAGGGAAAAAGGAGTTAGTACTCTAGCAGAAGTTGTTGTTGATTAGTAGCTAAGTCATGTCTGACTCTTGCAACCCACCAGGAATCCTCTGTCAATGGGATTTCCCAGGCAAGAATACTGAGGTGGATTGCCATTTTCTTCTCCAGGGGATCTTCCAGGCCAAGAGACCAAACCCACAGCTCCTGCATTGGTGGGTAGATTCTTTACCATTGGTTGGGCATTATATTGAGATGAGAGTGTTGCTGCTATGCTATTGGAGTGGAGAAGAGTGTGTCTGAAATCAGGATACACAGAGGTTCTGATTTATTCTTTCATGCCCAGTGACAAATTTAGGTGGGAAATTGCAGCAAGCATGATCTGAAAGGGCATGCAACCAGGATGAAGATCTGAGTTATCCCACCATGGATGAAGATCTGACCCCCTAGATCAGTAAAATTTTGCCTGAGAGTGAGTAGCACTTAGAATAGCCAGTAAAAGAAGGAGGTTATGAATAGCAATTATACTTTGGGATCAATTGCTGCAGCAGAGACAGTAATAGTGAAGTTAAGAAAATGAAGAGAACTTTAGATAAATACAAATAATATAAAAGCAATAGTATCACCTATAAATATCTTGGAGATTACAATTTTGGCAACAACAAAGGTATGAACTCTTTATCAAATATTTTTCCTTTCCTTTTTATGATCCAAAATTTCTTGGCAGTTGAATTAAGTTGCTGGGTTACAGACAATGGGAGGTGAGTAAAAATTATGTAGGCCTGGTCCTTAATAGTATCCCATGAATTTATTCAGACTTTCTTTCCCTGACATTATTACCAGAACTCCATAAGTTTCTGATTTCAGAGTCCCCAGGTAGAGGAAGATTCCCTGAATCCATCATTTTATTGAGTCAATAGCAAGTATTACTATAGTAAGCCACTAAAAATTCAGGATTAGTTACCCCAATGCAGCATAGTAGCATAATTTCACTAAAAGAAGAAGTAGAAGGAAGAAAAGGATGAGGAGGAAGAGAAGAAATGTTTCAATAGATAGAATTATTAGAATGAGCACATAAGAAAATTCAAGTAGGCAATAGAAACTTGACCTAAGCAACTCTCTCAAATTAAAATGCAAAAGGACAAAGACATATGACGTAAAGAGTTATTATATACAGATAATGAACCCAGAATTTCCAGCAATGTCTAGTAGATACTTAGGAGAAAAGATGAATTAAAAAGTCTATAACAACCTAAAGAAAAAAAAAAATTGTCCTGAAGGCTGCCTCAAATCTTCAAATACAAAATGATCACAGAATGACAAATACACTGTATCTTAGCCAGTTGGCTATACCTGAGATGAAGCTCATTTTGATTTCAGGACTCATTTGCTCAACTTAAGAACATATCAAAAACTGACAACCATGCAAAGAGACAGTGTCTGTCAGAAGAGAAGACATGTAAACACTGTTTTATTTGAAATGAATAACCTCAGTGGTAAAGAATCTGCCTGCCAATTCAGGAGATGTGGGTTCGATCCTTGGGTCAGAAAGATTCCCTGGTGAAGGAAATAGCAACCCAATCCAGTATTCTTGCTTGAGAAATCTCATGGACAGAAGAGCTTGACAGGCTACAGTCTATGAGGCTGCAAAAGAGTCTAACACAACTTAGTGACTAAACAACAACAGCAGGCAACAAGGAACTACTGTACAGCGCAGGGAACTCCGCTCAGTGTTACGTGGTAGCCTGGGTGGAAGGGGGGTTTGTGGGAGAATGGATACATGTATAAGTGTGGCTGAGTCCCTTCACTGTTCACCTGAAACTACCACTACATTGTTAATTGGCTATACCCCAATACAAAATAAAAAGCTTTTTAAAAAAGAAAACAATGGAATAAACAGAGAAAAGAAGCAGGAATTAGGCCATGTGGCCACTGAACAATAAAGAGAGCATAGAGATCCTGTGAAATTTGTATTGCACTTGAGGTCTGACTATACTGCTTTTGTCCTTACATCCACACAAGTTTCATCATTGCCTCAATTTTTCTATTTAAGTTTCTCTGTGACTTGCAAGGGAGAAGGCAATGGCAACCCACTCCAGTCCTCTTGCCTGGAAAATCCCATGGATGGAGGAGCCTGGTAGGCTGCAGTCACGGGGTCGCAAAGAGTCGGACATGACTGAGCGACTTCACTTTCACTTTTCACTTTCATACAATAGACAAGGAAATGGCAACCCACTCCAGTGTTCTTGCCTGGAGAATCCCAGGGATGGGGGAGCCTGGTGGGCTGCTGTCTATGGGGTCGCACAGATTCAGAGACGACTGAAGTGACTTAGCAGCAGCAACAGCAGTGACTTGCAACAAAAGAGCAATATCTAGAGTAAACATAACCATTATTTCTAAATTTTATTTATATCTAACTCTTCTGTGTTGCATCCTGTAACTTCTTCAATGCATGTCTCCTTATATATTACTACTATTTCACCATTTTCTTAGCACATATTTTCCTTTCCCATATACTTGCTTTTGTCTGCCTGAAATGCCTTTTTGTTTTTTTCCATCTGGAAAATTCATATTTATTCTTTAATACTCAAATGGCTTACATACAGCCTCGTAATATTCCCAATGACTTAATGGAGATTTTGTTGTCCTTTCCTTGTGCTTCATGGATACATGTTTATATATATATATAACTTCACTGGGAAGCAATGCATCAATTTTTTTTTACATATCTTTCTTGCCTTAGGTTCTTAACTACAGGGCCCATACCTTCTTCATTTATGTGCACCAGTGCCTATTACAATGGAGAGCATACAGTGCTTGCTTAGTAAAGAAAGGATCAAACAGATGGCCCAGATTTCATTCAATAGTAAGATAAATTGCTGACTTTCAGCTATTTTACCCTATGACACACAGATCACAGAATATCACATCTGAGAATGGTGGTGATTTGATTTCGTAAGACTGCTGAAATAATTATATGCTTTTACTTTTAGTTTTTTTAAATTTTTTTATTCACTTAGCTTGATTCTGTATGCAAACTTCAGAATTTGAGGTCAGGAGGATTCCTGAGCAGACCATTAATTCAACAACCAATAAGGCATATGACAGCCCTCAAGGCAGTTTAGAAGCTTCTAGCCTCACCAACTGCTTCTGGAAAAGTCTGCCAAGTAGTTTGACACTGTGGAAAGAGCAATTTCTCCCCATATGACATCTGTGATTTCAGGTGCACTAGAGCAGTGGCCCCCAACCTTTTTGGCACCAGGAGCCAATTTCGTGGAAGACAATTTTTCCACAAACTAGAGGTGGGGAGGATGGCTTCAGGATGATTCAAACACATTACACTTATTGTGCACTTTATTTCTAATAAATGCTGTCACTGATCTGATAGGAGGTATTCATCCACAACCGGAAGGTTGGGGACCCCTGGGCTAGAGTGTTCTTTTGCACTCAACTAGGGACAAAGATAGGCACTTTACTGTTTTCTTCAATATTGGGATGGAAAACACATTAGTCAAAGTCTTTGTGTTTTGTTTTTTTTTTTCACTCATAACAAATCTGGTTGCAATTCCTACCTGCAAATAATAAGAGAAAATTATAGATGGCATATGTATCCATTTTTCAGAAGGCCAAAGGGCACTGTCTGTTTTGCATTTCACAGCAAATATGATCTGTAGTAGAGAGTTTTCCCTAGTTAGCAGCTTAGGGAAATGTAAGCTAACCACACACACACACACACACACACACACACACACACACACACACAAACACACATGCACACAAATGCAAACTTTTTGGTTTGAATTTTACATTATGCATTCAGAATTTTAAAAAATATTTTCTAAAATTACATGGTAGTATCACTTAATATATTATATTTGCCCTAAAATTAAAAGTCTGAGTAAAAACTAATATGATTATTCCTTTTGTTTGAAATATGCAATATTTTGTTTAAAGTATTTTGTATCTTTCTCAGAGTATTTCTAGAATATCATTTCAAATAAAAATATATAGGCCTAAATATACAGGCTGACAAATCTAACCAGTTATTTTGAATTGAACTTTCCAAATAGACTGCTGAGCTATTTGTAGTTTGATTTTAAAGAAAAGAGAGCATAATTATGATGAAAACTGTTGCATTAGATGGTTGACCTCTAAAATTAAAATTGCTTTCCATGCGTCTCCTTTCACTCATCAAGACAGGGACAATGCTCCATTTATCAGAGAGGAGGAGGTTTCATTATACTACTTTATTTATATTTTTTTAGAAATGAAAATTCACCCTTTTCAGTGCACAGTTCTATGACATGGTAATACATATACATTCACGTAACCACTAACACAATCAAAATACAGAATACTTAAATTGCTTAAAAAATTCATCCATGCCCTTGAAGTCAAACCTTAACTCCACCCTAACCTATAACAAATCTCAGAACTGTGTTCTATTCCTATATTCCTCTCTTCAGAATGTAATATAAATGAAATTTAGCATGTACCTTTTCCATTCTGCCTTCTTATGTGTATGTGTGTGTGTGTGTGTGTGTGTGTGTGTGTGAATTACTCAGTCATGTCTCTCTTTGTGACCGCATGGACTGTAGCCTGCCAGGTTCCTCTGTCCATGGAATTTCCCAAGCAAGAATACTGGAGTGGGTAGCTGTTCCCTTCTCCAGGGTATCTTCTCAATCCAGGGATCAAATCCAAGTCTCCTGCCTTGCAGAAGATTCTTTACCATCTGAGCCACCAGGGAAGCCCTCCTCATATTTAGTTTATAGTAAATGTGCAATTCATCCATGTTGTTAAGTGTATCAGAAGCATGTTTCCTCTTGTTTCTGACTACTGTTCCATTTTATGGATGCATCAAAATGTATCTATTCACTATTTGATGGATATTTAGGCTATTTCCAGTTTTGAGTAGTTATGAGTAAAAAATAAAGATTCACATATAGGATATTGTATGAATAAAAGTGTCAATTTGCCAATTTCTCTTGGGTAAATACTTAGGCATAAGAGTGTTCAGTGGTATTGTTTAACTTTATAAGAAACTGACAAACGTCTGTTTTTCTAGGCATGCATCAGAAGGCCTCTTGCCTGGTCTGGATCTTTCTGGCAAGCACCCAGTGAAGGTTCATGAAGAACTTGTGACTGTGAATGGAATATCTGTGTGTCTGTGGCTTTCAGGAGTTCCATTCTCTCTTATGCTAACCTGCACCCTACCTTTATGTGTCTGTGTTCATTGCTCAGTCATGTCCAACTCTTTGTGACCCATGGACCATACTCACCAGGCTCCTCTGTCATTGGGATTCTCCAGGCAAGAATACTGGAGTGGCTTGCTACTCCTTTCTCCAGGGAAACTTCCTGACTCAGGGATTGGACTCAAGTCTCCTGCATTGCAGGCAAAGTCTTTACCAAAATGTCGTTAAGTTCTTACTGCTTTTTACAGCACCTGGCATATTTTCCTCCATACTCTGTCACAGGTAATGCAGGGCACAGGTCCTAACTCTTCCAGGAAAGTACTATTGTTCTTTAGATTTCAGATCTGCATTCTGGCCATGAAACACTAGCTTTCTGATGGGTTTAAGAAAGCTTGTGGTTTTTTTTTTTTTTTTTTAAAGCTTGTGATTTTGTAGTTTTTTTTTTTTCTTCTACTTCTTCTTGTTAGAATGGAAGCAGTACTCCTTCCAGTTTTCTTGTTCTAAGCGGGAGCTTAGCTAAGCTGAGCTTTTTAATGAGACAAAATTATAATTTCTGATCTTCTTAAGCACATTTAAATGAACAATCTTTAGGTTAGTAAGCTACCCAATTAAGGGGCACCTTGGTGAAAATGCCTTGAATATCTTAAATGCAAATTCATTTATCTGGAGTTGAAGCTTTACAAAACAAAATATAATGCATGAATAACTATTGTGATCATTGTACATTCACATCATGAAGACAGCTGTATAAAAAAAATGGAGACATTTTCATTTAGTTAGCCACTAAGATTTGTTTTGAAACGCTAGTGAGGAAAATCCATCCTCGCATAGGGCTTGTTGCCTCATTTTCATGCTATCAGTTATGCATCATTACTGGTTTTCTCATTCCTTTTCATATTGCTTGCTTAACTCAACATCCAAGCCCTGCTGGTGAACTTATGTATGTTCCTTAAGACCAAAGCGATTTCTTTTAAAATCCTGCCCATTTCCTCTTTGGAAGCAGTCATATTGTTGCTTTTGATTGTAAACCATTTTGTACAAACATGTTATAAAGGCAGATATCATTTTTTACCTAGGCTTTGTTTCTTCCTGCACTTCTTTTTACTCATGGAACTCTAGTTTTATTCAGGTTTAACATTTCCTCAAATACTTCTATTTATTACTTCTTAGATAAATTCCAATCTTTTTACTTGGGAATATAAGAGTTTCCACAATCTAATTCCATCTCAGCTCTCCAGCGGCATCTCTTCTCTCCCTCATTCAAACACCAAAAGATATATGCTGAATTAATCTTAGAAATACTGAAATACAAAATAGAAATACAAATTAGAAACAATCGAGATTCCTTTCATAGGTGAGTGGATAAATAAGCAGTCTTATATTCATATAATAGAGTGTTTTAATGTTAAATTATCAAACCACAGAAAGAGAAGAAATTTCAATGTGTATTTCCAAATGGAAAAAAAAAATAGTCTGAAGAGGATATGCAAAGTTTGATTCCAACACACACACATATGTAACATTCTGGAAAAGGCAAAACTATAGAAACAGTGAAAAACCGTTGGGAGGGAAAAGCGGAGAGGGAGGAGTGAGGTGGGTAGATGGACTACAAAGGGCTTTATAAAGCAGTTGGACTGCTCTGCATGACACTAGAATGGTGAATACTTGTTATACATTTTTCAGAAGCCATTTGATATGCACCAGGTGTGAACCCTTGGATTGCAAGGAGATCCAACCAGTCCATCCTAAAGGAGATCAGTCCTGTTTTGTTCATTGGAAGGACTGATGTTGAAGCTGAACTCCAATACTTTGGTCACCTGATGCGAAGAGCTGACTCATTGGAAAAGACCCCTAAGCTGGGAAAGATTGAAGGTGGGAGGTGGGGACGACAGACGATGAGATGATTGGATGGCATCACTGACTCCATGAACACATGGGTTTGGGTAGACTCTGGGAGTTGGTGATGGACAGGGAGGCCTGGAGTGCTGCAGTCCATGGGGTCACAAAGAGTCAGACATGACTGAGCGACTGAACTGAAGGTGTGAACCCTAACTTAAACTATGAAGTCGTATCGGACTCTTTGCCACCCGATGGACTGTTGCCCTCCAGGCTCTGTGGGGACTCTCCACACGAGAACACTGGAGTGGGTTGCCATGGCCTCCTCCATGTGATCTTCCCAACCCAGGGATCGAACCCAGATCTTCCACATTGCAGATATATTCTTTACCATCTGAACCACCAGGGAAGCCCAAACTATGGACCTATGGAGGTTAGTTAATAACAATATATCAATATTAATTCATCAATTAAAGCAAAGGTACTACACTAATGAAAGTTGCATTTCCCTGGTGGCTCAGATGGTAAAGAATCTGCCTACAATGCAGGAGACTGGGGTTCAGCCCCTGAGTTGGGAAGATCCCCTGGAGAAGGGAGTGGCTACCCATTCCAGCATTCTTGCCTGGAGATCCCATGGATGGAGGAGCCTGGTAGGCTGCAGTCCACGGGATCGCGGAGTCAGACAGGACTGAAGTGACTTAGCAGCAGCAGCAGAGAGAAGTAGATAGATTGGGACTGGCTACAACACTGGTTTGTGAATTCAGGAGTAAGGCATGGAGCGTGAAGGAAGACAAGGTTATAGCTAAAGCTACATATGTTGCCAAGGTAAAGGTTTGCTTTTTGTAAAATTTGATTCTCCATGCCCATTAGTCAAAATAAGATGGATTATGAGATAGAAAATCAAACAACTGTCTTGCTGGCCTCCTTAAGACTTTATATATATGTAAACTTTCCAGATTCAATTGCTATTGGTCTCTAAAATTAGCCTTGGGACAGTATGTTAAGACATATTATTAATGCCATTTCACAGATAAAAATGCTAAGGCTCAGAAAAGTTGAAGTTCCACTAGGACTTAAAATAGGTATCTAATGGAAAATGATGGTGAAACGTAGAAGTTATTTCTCAAGAGATTATTAGCCAAACATAAAATGTCAGGTCTAAAGATGTATTCAATACTTCAGAAATTCCAGAGGAACAATCAAGTGTATGGGTACCTAATGGATAAATGAGAAAAGGGTAGCTCCTTCATTCAATGAGTAATGGAGACAAAACAAATGTTAAAAATTAGTTGTAAAATAAATAAATAAAGTGCCTTGTTTCCATGCCCCACAACTAACTCATGTCTGCTGTATTATTAATCTGATACTTGTATATCTATGTATCTCTGTCCTTCTCTTTTTTTCCTCATGACACTGCTGGCAATATAGCTACCATCACTTCAGTTCAGTTTATTCCCTCAGTTCAACTCTTTGAGATCCTGTGGACTGCAGCATGCCAGGCTACTATAAAATAAATTTTTATAGATGCTATACTATAAACATTTCATAGCTACTATAAAATAAACTTAAAAGTTTAGAAAAATTGCATTTCATTATTTAAAAAGAGGTCTTGGGCTTTCATACTTTTGCCTTGGGCTTGGTGTCGTAATCTGTCTTCCCATCTACATTTTTTGCTCCAATATACAATGAGAGCCCTTTTCAGGCTCATCTTTTCCAAGTGACTTTTTTGTGTGTTACTCTTTCTTTTCTTTTCTTCTTTTACTTATTTAACTAAACCATTGCATTGCGTTTTCAAGCAAACTTGGCTTACATACGCTTGGGGATATTTGATTATGTAAATTATTTGCTCATTTTGATTTCCTATATGTATAAAGAATTTCATATACTTCCAAATTAAATAAAATTTCTTAATGAGAGGTAAACAAGTAATTCAGATTATATTGACTCATTTTAGAACTGATATAGGACTTTGCCATATAGAGAAAAATGAGGCTTTTGATTAAGGCAGATTTTTGTGCTGTCAACATAGGGGTACAGGAAGTAATAAGAGAGAGTCTAGAAACATAACAAAAAATGCATTAGTAAATGTCTTATATGTACAACAGTGTTGAAAATTTCATAAACAATTAGAAACTTCTGATAACTCAAATATTTTATTTCTCCAAATGTATCCTTCAAAGAAATTTGAAATCAAGTTCACTTGATAAATTTACTTTTACAATGTATTTGTAATGGCAGCTGTTTTAAACTTAAACCACTTATGTATACAAACCATTCATATTTATAATGCATGCTTTATTTATTTAATAAAACTATAAGTAATTTTGAATAGACTTTAATTAATTTAGCTAAACTGTAAAATTTATACAGAATATAAAATTATACTAATGTTATTATTATTTTTATGTTGATTGTTAATTAAAATTATTTCATTTCAGAGACTTGCTATATTTAGCAGAACTTAGAGTATATCAATTAAGTATATTACCCTGTAATTAAATGGAAATGATAATTGAATTACTATGCTATTACTGCAAGGATATGCTTTGTATAAATTAAGATAATATTCTACCTTGAAAGTATAATGATGCACAGCATGCACCTTTGTAGTGCATCCCTTATTACTTGTAGTTCTACATGCCTCTATAGTTGTCCATGATGGATCTCTTGTGTACTCCAATATGAATTAAATTAACTAGCCATATTTTTACAGTCATCTTTAAAATAAAGAAAATCTAGGCTATTTCAGTCCTCTTATCTCTCTTTGTATGGATTCCTTTCTGAGACCTATAATCTCAGTACAGAAAAAGTAGGAGTCCTGGATACTCAGGATATTGATTTACCACTTAGATTGACTAGCAAGTCATAATTTTCAAAGGCAAATTTCCCTATTATTCATTCTTTCACTTACTCATCCATTTGACAGATTTTACTGAGTACCTATTGTGTGTAAGGCATTGATACGAACACGGAGGATAAATCAATAATCAAGATTGATTAAATCTTGTCCTCATTCAGCTTTCATACTACAGGAAGATGGAAAGAAATAGGTAAAAAATTAAATTATGATATGAAGTGATAAGTGTTTGGAGAAAAAATTATAGGAAGGCAAGGAAGTTAGGTTGCTCAAGGAAGGCATATCTGATGGAATGTCATTAGGTTAAAGAAAAAGTGAGAAAATATCATGAATCTTCCCACTAACTGTGAAGAAATAAAAGGAACAACATGAACAATGATCTTACAGAGCATTCCTGGTAAGCAAAAAGAAGAGCAAGAAACTCTATGGACCTAGAGTAAATGACAGGCCAGTGGCGGGAGATACTCATATAGCATAAAGAACATCATAGGTCATTAGGATCTTGTTGACAGTAATTAAAATGCTAGGTATTTGGATAAAACTGAGTCTTTATTACAGTCTTTTCAGGGTACTGGAAAGGTATTACACTCATTCCAGGGGACTGGAATACAAAAATAGGAAGTCAAGAGATACCTGCAGTAACAGGCGAGTTTGACCTCGAACTGCAAAATGAAGCAGGACAAAGGCTAACAGAGTTTTGCCAAGAGAATGCACTGGTCATAGAAAACACCTTCTTCCAACAAGCCAAGAGAAGACTTTAAACATGGACATCACCAGATGGTCAATAATGAAATCAGACTGATTTTATTCTTTGCAGCTGAAAATGAAGAAGCTCTTTACAGTCAGCAAAAACAAGACCAGGAGCTGACTGTGGCTTAGATCATGAAGTCTTTAATGCAAAATTCAGACTTAAATTGAAGAAAGTAGGGAAAACAACTAGATCATTCAGGTATGACCTAAATCAAATCCTTTATGATTATACAGTGGAAGTGACAAATAGATTCAAGGGATTCGATGTGATAGACTGAGTGCCTGAAGAACTATGGACAGAGATTTGTAACATTGTACAGGAAGTGGTGATCAAAACCATTCCACAGGAAAAGAAATTCAACAAGGCAAAATGGCTGTCTGAGGAGGCCTTACAAACAGCTGAGAAAATAAGAGAAGTGAAAAGCAAAGCAGAAAAGGAAAGCTATATCTGTCTGAATGCAGAGTTCCAAAGAATAGCAAGGAAAGATAAGAAAGTGATCAATGGAAAGAAATAGAGGAAAACAACAGAATGGGAAAGACTAGAGATCTCTTCAAGAAAATTAAATATAGCATTGGAAACTTTCATGCAAAGATGGGATCGATAACGGACGGAAATGGTATGGACCTAACAGAAGCAGAAGATATTAAGAAGAGGTGGCAAGAATACATAGAAGCACTACATAAAAAACATCTTCATGGCCCAGATAACCATGATGGTGTGATCACTCACCTAGAGCCAGACATCTTGGGGTGTGAAGTCAAGTGGGCCTTAGGAAGCATCATTATGAACAAAGCTAGTGGAGGTGAAGAAATTCCAGGTGAGCTATTTCAAATCCTAAAAGATGATGCTGTGAAAGTGCTTCACTCATTATGCCAGCAAATTTGGAAAACTCAGCAGTGGCCACAGGACTGGAAAAGTTCAAGTTCGATTCCAATCTCAAAGAAGGGCAATGCCAAAGAATGTTGAAATTAATGCATAATTGCACTCAACTCACAAACTTAGCAAAGTAATACTCAAAATTCTTCAATCTAGGCTTCAACAGTATGTGAAATGAGAAATTCCAGATGTTCAAACTGGATTTAGAAAAGGGAGAAGGACCAGAAATAAAAGTGCCAACATCCAATGGATATTACAATAAGCAAGAGAATTCCAGAAAAACATCTACTTCTGCTTCATTGACTATGCTAAAGCCTTTTACTGTGTGGATCACAGTAAACTGTGGAAAATTCTTAAAGAGATGGGAACATCAGACCACCTTACCTTCCTCCTGGGAAATCTGTATGTAGGTCAAGAAGGGACAGTTAAAACCGGGCATGGAACAACAGACTGGTTCCATATTGGGAAAGGGTTATGTCAAGGCTGCATAATGTCACGTTGCTTATTTAACATAATGCAGAGTACATCATGTGAAATGCTGCACTGGATGAAGCATAAGCTGGAATCAAGATTGGAGGGAGAGATATAAATAACCTCAGATACATAGATGGTACTACCTTTGTGGCAGAAAGTGAAGGGAAACCAAAGAGCCTCTTGACGAAGGTGAAAGAGGAAAATGAAAAAAAAGAAAGTGAAGTTGCTCAGTCATGTCTGACACTTTGTGACCCCATGGACTGTAGCCTACCAGGCTTCTCCGTCCATGGGATTTTCCAGGCAAGAGTACCAGAGTGGGTCGCCATTTCCTTCTCCAGAGGATCTTTCCGACCCAAGGATCGAACTCAGGTCTCCTGGATTGAAGGCAGCCACTTTACCCTCTGAGCCACCAGGGAAGCCTGAAAATGAAAGAGCTGGCTTAAAACTCAACCTTCAGAAAACTAAGATCTTGTCATCCAGTCCCATCACTTCATGGCAAACAGATGGGGAAAGATTGGAAACAGTGACAGACTTTATTTTCCTGGGCTCCAAAATCACTGGAGATAATGACTGCAGCCATGAAATTCAAAGATGCTTACTCCTTGGAAGAAACGCTGTGACAAACCTAGAAAGAATATTAAAAGCACAGACATTACTTTACCTACAAAGGTCGTATAGTCAAAGCTGTGTTTTTTCCAGTGGTCATGTATGATTGAGAGTTGGACATTAAAGAAAGCTGAGCACAGAGGAATTGATACTTCTGAACTGTGGTGTTGGAGAAGACTCTTGAGAGACCCTTGGACTGCAAGGAGATCCAACCAGTCCATCCTAAAGGAGATCAGTCCTGGGTGTTCATTGGAAGGACTGGTGCTGACACTCCAATACTTTTTCCACCTGATGTGAAGAACTGACTCATTGGAAAATACTCTGATCCTGGGAAAGAGTGAAGGCAGGAGGAGAAGGGGGGAACAGATGATGAGATTGTTGTATGACATCACCGACTTGACAGACATGAGTTTGAGCAAGCTCTGTGAATCGGTGATGGACAGAGAAGCCTGACATGCTGCAGTCCATGGGGTCACAGAGAATCTGACATGACTGAGAGATAGAAGTGGACTGAGAAAAATGTCTTTATCACTGGAGGTATCTTTGAGAATTATCCCTGCTCAAATTAAAGGTTTATGACTGATTGGCTTCCCTGGTGGGTCAGGCAGTAAAGAATCTGCCTCATTGCAGGAGACCTGGGTTTGATCCCTGGTCAGGAAAATCACCTGTAGAAGAGAATGGCAACCTACTCTAGTATTCTTGCCTGAGAAATCTCATAGATAGAGGAGCCTGGTGGGCTACAGTCCATGGGATCTCAAAGAATCAGACTCGACTGAATAACTAACACACGTATGTGACTGACATAGAAATGAATGTGTAGGAATGTTTAGTGGTTAAGGATTTAGCCATATAGAGTGATATTCATATATGTATACTGAGCCAGAGAAAAAAGACAGTGTTCTTCACAAGAATATATAAAGCAAAAATGTGCCTGGCTGAAAAGAAAAATTCTGATAAAAAATTCCAGGAGGAAAAAAAAAATTTTAAACTCTTAGAATTAAATAGACATTAAGAGATAGAGAGTTGAATCAATTGGGGCAGCAATTATTCCTCTGTTAAATAAATGAAAGCATAGTTCTGGAATAGGACCACTGCAGAAAATGGGCCAGAGAAAGACTGTTTTATTGATTAGCCTTTATGTTTTGAATCCTCAAAAGATTACTATGATAAAACAGAATGCAATTCAATTTTGTATTTGCACCTTTAGAAACTCAGTCTGGTTAAAATATTCCAGAACTAGAGAGCTTTATTGGGTCACCATTAGATCCACTGATCTTTGTCCTAAGGAATCAACATATACCTCTGTCCTTTGGTCAGGTTTCTCTCTTATGGGATTACATGGAACAGTATGCTCCATATTCCATATGACAAGCCTCGGGTATTGGAGATTCTCCCATATCTCCTCTTCTCCAAATATAATGTTATTTCTCTTAATTTTTTAATTGAAGTAGAGATGATTTACAATATTTTTTTAGTTTCTTGTATACAACAAAGTGATTCAGATATGTATTTCATACTCTTTCCTTTATAGTTTATTACAAGATATCAAATATAGTTCCCTGCACTATACAGTAGAAACTTGTCATTTATCTATTTTATATATAGTGATTTGCATCTTCAGTCACTATGGGAGACTAATATAAGAAAACATTGCTATGATTTATGCCAGAGAATGTTTTGCCTATGTTCCTTTCTAGGAGTTTTATGGTATCATAATGAATATTTAAGTTTTCAAGCAATTTTGAGTTTATTTTTGTGTTTGGTGTAAGGGCATGTACTAACTTCATTAATTTACATGCAACAGTCCAACTTTCTCAACACCACTTACTGAAGAGACTGTTTTTTTCTCCATTGTATATTCTTGCCTCCTTTATCATAGACTAATTAGTCATAAGTGTATAGGTTTATTTTAATATTTTCTATTCTGTTTGATTGATCCATATGTCTGTTTTTATGCAATATCACATTATTTTGATTATTGTAACTGCAATATTGTCTGAAGTCTGGGAAGGTTATACCTCCAACTTTGTTCTTTTTCCTCAGGTTTGCTTTAGTGTTTCTGGAATTTTTATGGCTACATATAAATTTTAGGGGCTCCCCTGTTGGCTCAGACAGTAAAGATTCTGCCTGCAATGCAGGAGACCTGGGTGTGATCCCTTGGTCAGCAAGATCTCCTGGAAAAGTAAATGGCAACCCACTCTATTATTCTCGCCTGAGAAATCTCAGGGAGAGAGAAGCCTGGTGGGCCAGATTCAATGGGGTTGCAAGAGTCAGACATGACTTAGGATTACTTGTTTTAGTTTTATGAAAGGTAAAAATGTTAGGATTATTTGTTCTAGTTCTATGAAAAATGACATGATAGCTCATGATAGTCACATTAGCTATGCAGACTGCTTTGATTAGTACCTACATTTCAACAACATTAATTCTTCCTACCAAGATTATGGGATAGCTTTTCATTTATTTGAATCATCTAGTTCAATCATATAATTCTCAGCATATAAATCTTTATTATCTTTAATCAGGTTTGTTTTTAGGCATTTTAATTTTTGGGTTTCAATTTTTAAAGTACTTTTAAAACATTCCCTTTCTAATATCTCATTGTTTGTGTAAAGAAATCCAACAGATTTCTCTGTGTTAATCTTCTATCCTACTACCTTGCTGAGTTTGTTTATCTGTGTTAATAATTTTTGTGTGAAGTCTTTAGGGTTTTCTATATATAGTATTGTGGCACCTACATATAGTGATGATTTTACCTGTTCTCTTTAAATTTGGATGGCTTTTATTTATTTTTCTTCTCTGATTACTGTGGCTAAGACTTCCAATATTGTATTTAATACAAGTTGTGAAAGTGGACATCCTTGTTTTTTTCATATTTTAACAAAAAGATTTTTAGCTTTTGACCACTGAGTAATAGACTGGCTGTTGGTTTGTCATGAATACTATTTATGATGTTGAGATATACTGACTTTGGTGGTGCTAGTGGTAAAGAATCTGCCTGCCAGTGCAGGAGACATAAGAGACTTGTGTTTGATCCCTGGGCTGGGGAGATCACCTGGAGATGGAAATGGCAACCCACTGCAGTATTCTTGCATGGGAAATCCCATGGACAGAAGAGCCTGGTGGGTTACAGTCCATGGAGTCACAGAGAGTTAGACATGACTGACTAAGTAGCAGCATACTGACTTTGGTAAGTTTTTTTTTTTTTTTTCTTGACACGAATGGATGTTTAATTTTATCAAAGTACTTTCTGTATCTTTTGAGAGGATCATGTGGTTTTTGTCTTTTATTGAAGTGGTATATCGCATTGATTGATTTGCAAATGTTGAAATATTCTTGTGATCCTGGGAGGAATCTAACTTGATGAGGTGTAAGTATTTTTTAATTAATTAATTTATTTATTTTTTAAATGTTATGTTGTTATGGTAATATTTTTGATGTGAATGTGTTTAGTCACTCAGTAGTGTCTGACTCTTTGCGACCCGATGGACTGAAGCCCACCAGGCTCCTCCATCTGTGGGATTCTCCAGGCAAGAATACTGAATTGGTTTGCAATGCCCTCCTCCAGGGGATCTTCCCACCCCAGGGATCAAATGTAGGGCTCCCTCATTTCAGGCAGATTCTTTACTGTTTAAGCCACCAGGGAAGCCCTTTGTTGAGAATATTGCCTCTGTATTTTTCAGAGTTACTGACATGTAATTTTCTTTTGTGTGATGTCTTTGCCTGGCTTTGGCAGCAAGGTGATGATAGCTTCATAGAATGACTTTGGGAGTGTTCCTTCTTTTGAAAGAGTTTGAGAAGGATTGGTATAAATTCTTCTATTTATGGTTGATACAATTCACCAATGAAACTATCATGGGCCTGGAATTTTTATTGCAGGGTTTTTTTTTTTTAATTACAGATTTTATTTCACTTCTAAAGATGTCTATTCAAATTATTTCTTACTTCTTGACTCAGTTTTCTCAGGCCATTAGGGTGTCAAATTTTTTAGCATAAAATTGTTCCTAGTATTTTCTTATGATTTTTGTTTTCCTGTAGTATCAGTTGTTATTTCTCCTCTTTCCTTTATCATTTTGTTTATCTGGGCCTTTTTTTTTCTTCCCCTTCTTGGTGAGCTTGGCCAAATGTTAGTTGACTTTGTTTACCCAGTTAAACAAAGACCTCTTGGTTTTATTAAGTTTTTATTGCTTTTTAAAAATTTTATTTTGTCTCAGATTTTCATTATTTCCTTCTGTTAGGTAGTTAAAATAGGAAAAAGGAGTCCAGAATGGTGAGGGCTAAAAGACAAGGAAGGGAAAAGCCTGCAAAAATAGAACAAAGAAGGTCTGAGGACCAGAGTGAGGACCTCAGGTAGAACAAACAGCACTCCTGGTTAGCCCAATTTACACAGGGCAGGCTCAAGGGAAGAGGAAAAAAAAAAAAATCATAAAAAGAGGAGCCAAAAGGCAGGGGTCTTTCTCTTCTTTTTATACCTTTTGGGTCAGCATGCCCTCATGCCTTGAGGATATAGTTCCTTTATTTTCTAAATAAAACTGAGCTGAAACATGGAGCTATAACTCTGATCTATCTGAGAGCTGTAACACTGGTCCATCGCTTCAAATTTTTGTTGTGATGAGACAGAACCAAGGAAATTACACATTCCCCTGACATTTCTGTCTGATAACTTTAGGTTTGTGTCTTTCTAATTGTTTCAAGTGGTAGTTCAGGTTTTCTATTTGAGATTTTTTTTGTCTTTTCTTTTTTTAGTGAACCTCTATCACTATGAAATTCCTACTTGCTTTAGCTGCATCCTGAAGATTTTGTGTGATTGTGTTTTCACTGTCATTTGTCTTAAGATATTTTTTAATGTCTTTTTGACGTCATTGTGACCCATTGGGTATTTATTAGCATGTTGTTTATTTTCCATGTGATTATCTTTCCTCATTTCTCTTTCTGGGGTTGATTTCTTGTTTCATGTTGTTGTGGTTAGAAAAGATGCTTGAAGTAATTTCTTTTTTTTTATGTGGAAATACATTTTTATTATTTTTTTTTCATTTATTTTGAAGTAATTTCTATCCTCTTAAATTTCTTGAGGCTTGCTTTGTATACTAGTGTGTTGTCTATTCCAGAGAATGTTCAAATGTTCCATGGGCATTGGAAAACACTATGTATTCTTTTTTTTTTTAATATAGTGCCCTGAAAATATAAATAAAGTGTAACTGTTCTAGTGTCAATTATATCAATTAGTATCTCTGTTGTTTTATTGATTTTCTGTCTGAAAGATCTGTTCATTGATTTTAATAAGGTGGTAAAATTTCCTACTGTAATTTCATACTGGTCAATTCATCACTTTATTTTTGCTAATATTTGTTTATATATTTTGGCCTGGTGTTAATAAGTTTAATATCCTCTTATATGGATGAATTTATCATTGTATGGTATCCTTTTTCTTTCTTTAATGCCTTTTTTAAAAAGTATATTTTGTGTGATATGAGTATTGCTATCTCACTTTCCTGTCATTTCCATTTGCTTTAATACCTTTCTCATCACCTCACTTTCAGTCTGTCTTTCTTTTGCCTTGAAGTGAGTCTCTTATTGGCAGCATACTTTAGGGTATTGAATGTTTTATCCATTCTGTCATGCTATATCTTTTTTTATCAGATAATTTAATTCATTATACTTCAAGGTAATTATTGACAGATATGTGTTTATTATCATTTTAAATCTTGTTTTCAAGGTTATTTTGCAGTTTTCCTTTGTTCCTTTCTGTTTTTCCTTTTGTGCTTTGATGATTATATTTTGTGTTATGCTTGAGTTATCTTCCTTTTGTTTTTTGTGAATCTATTGTGTATTTTTGATTTGTGATTACCCTGTTTTTCAGGTATATTAACCCATTACTATATCCACTTGCTTAAGACTGGTAGTCATATAGGCCCAAACATATTCTTAAAATAAACTCCATTTTTCTCACTCCTTTCTCCCATATTTTATGATTTTGATGTCTTCTTTTACATTTTCATGTTTATCTTTTTTAAAAATTATTGTTATCCTCTAAGAATTTAAACAACAACAAAAAAATTGCAGTGGTTTAATTATTAATTTACTTTCCAATTGTGGTTTTCTCTTTACTGTAGATGCTTGCTTCTTTCCTGTTTAGAGACTAGCTATCAATACTTCTGTTAGGGTAATTTAACATTGCTGTATTTTCTAAACTTTTGCTTGTTTGAGAAATTCTTTATTTCTCCTTCTATTCTAAATGATAATCTTTCTGGCTAGAGTTCCTAGATTGCAGGCTTTTCCCTTTTATGACTTTGGATTCATCTTGGCACTCCCTCTGACCTACATTTCTGTGGAGGAATCAGATGATCACCTTATGTGGGTTCCATAAAACACAGAAACTATATTTATCTCTTGCTGCCTTTAAAACTCTATCTTTAAATTGAGG
Organism: Odocoileus virginianus; assembly: GCF_023699985.2. NCBI lineage: Eukaryota > Metazoa > Chordata > Mammalia > Artiodactyla > Cervidae > Odocoileus > Odocoileus virginianus. The sequence continues at coordinate 70,770,056 of NC_069683.1, forward strand.
CATTTTATTTGCAATATCTTTGCATAGGTCTGTTTGGGTTTATCTTGTTTGATAAATTCTGTCTTTTCTATACTTGGATATACATTTCTGTCTTTAGGTTTGGGAAGTTTTCAGCCATAAATTCTTCAAATACATTTTCAACCCCCTTTTATCTTTCTTCTCCTTCTGGAATCCTTATTATGAATAAATTGGTATACTTTATATTATCCTATGTCTTTTATTGCTTTCTTTTTAAATTTAACTTTCTGCTGTACTGATTGAGTGATTTCCATTACTCTATCTTCCAGATCACTTGTTTTTCTGCATTATTTATTTTGCTGTGTATTGCCATTAACTTGGCTTTTCTCAAGCTAAAGACAATGAACTAGCTTCTCTTTATATTTTCTAGTTCCTTGTTTTAGTGATCTGCATTTCCACCAACCTCCTTTCTGAATTTCCTCAGTATTTTTATTAATTCCTTTTTGAACTCTATGTGTGGCAGATCAGAAAGGTTTATTTCATTGCTTGTTCTTTCAATATATTTTTGTTGTTGTTGTTGTTGTTTTAATTGGGCATGACTCTTCTGCTTCTTTATTTTACTTATATTTCTCTGACTCTATGAACTTAGGAGAAATAATTATCTATTGTTGTCTCAAAGGTCTATCTTTTATGTAGGAGCATTCCTATATAGCATGCCCAAGTCTAATATTTTTAGTTCAATAAAAATAACGATGGATGTTTGCCATGACTTTGCTTGATGTGTACTTGCTGTTGTCCCTTTGATAAGGGTATGATTGATGTTGTGGTGACTAAAGCCTACACTAGATATCGAGTGGGACCTCCTCTTTTCCATGTGGTTGTCACAGACCTGCACACACCAGTTAAAACATGCGTCAAGCTAGGGTGTGCAGTGCAGGCCAGGACTGCCTGTGCTGGTCTCTCTCTGTTTTGCCTACTGCAAGCTGACAGTTGCACACTTCTCAGAGTCTCTGAAACTGTCTACCCTTCCTGGTTGATTTTCCATCTGGTGAGGGGAATTTCAAAGGTGAGGGAAACTTTCTTCTTTCACCACACTCTCCCATGGGGCAGTCTCATAGATAGCAGGCATGGCTAGATTAAAAAAAAAAAATTTAAATAGTTATAGAAACTATAAAAAGGAATCAAGTTAAAATAAAAGAAACTATTGATGAAAAAGTCTTTTGAGAAGGTCATTAGTAGATTCAAGGAAGATGAAGAAGGAATTTGTGAACTTGAAGAACTATACCAAAAGGAAAACAGAAGAATTGAAATACAAAAAGAAAACAAGTTCAATAAAACAGAAAAAAGATATACAGCTTTAGAACAATACTGTGAAAGAAGTCAGAGAAGACTATTATTGTTTTAAAAACCCACCTTAGGGTTATAGTATATTATTTTGTCAGAAACTACATAAGACAGAAGATAATCAAATAGCACCTTTAAAGTGTTGGGGGAATCATAAAATAAAACAAATATACAGGTAAACAAATAAAAGCAAATAACCCAGAATTATGTGATAATGAAAATGTCTTTGAAAATTTAAGGTGAAAACTATCTGGCCAGACAAAGAAAACTAAAAGGATTCATTGAGCCATAAGAAATATTCAAGGAAGAAGTTCTGCAGGCAGAATGAACATGAAATCACACAAATAAAGGAGTAACTCCAATAATGGTAAAAATGAATCTATATATGAAAGATTTTTTTTTAATCCCTTGAAATGACCACACAATGTTTAAAAAAGTAATAATAATGTACTCTGGAGTTTATAAACTAGTAAAATTTAAAGTATGTGGCAAAAACAAAACACAGAATGGCAGGAACAACTTGGAAGTATGTTTTTGTACAGTTTTGTAACTTTATAAGAAATGTGGTATGTCCTATAAACTTGTGTTAAGTTATGTGTGTATATTGGAGACCATAAAGTCATCTCTAAATTAAAGAAAAAAATTTAAAACATCATAAAATAAATAAGCCAAGGGTGTACATATATTCAAGTCTATAACTTTGGATTTTCCAAGTGGCACTACTGGTAAAGAACCTTCCTGCCAATTCAGGAGACATAAAAGATACAGGTTTTATACTTGGGTCAGGAAGATCCCCTAGAGAAGATGACAACTCACTCCAGTATGCTTGCTTGGAGAATCCCATTGATGGAACAGCTTGGCAGGCAACAGTCCATAAGGTATCAAAGAGTCAGACATGACTGAAGCAACTTAGCATATATGCATGCATGCATAACATGCATGCTATAATTTTGGTGGGCAAACCACAAACAGGAGAATAATTACTATTTTCAATTGAAGTTTAGTCAGTGTATAATAATATATAAATGGCAGACGTAAAATAGAGTGATTCATGAGAATATTCTCTATTGCAGAGTTTCTCTCAAAAGAATGAGAAGTTCAGGCTTCACAGTTGGCTCCCCAGGATTGGGATCCTGAACTGGAAAATTAAACCCCAAAAGCTTAGGCTTCAAAGGCCAGTTGGGTTACTTTCTGGATTCTCAGAAAGCTGGAGGAAAGAGATTTCACTCTTAAAAGGTGGGCAAAAAAGCCTCACATACTCTGGGAGCCAGACAGACTAATGATTTGAAAGGCACCAGAGTCAGATCTTTGTTCACATTAATGCTACCTACTTCTTCCCAGTGGTCATATATGGTTGTGAGAGCTGGACTGTAAAGAAGGCTTCATTGGTCTTCCCAGCAGTCATGTACGTTTGTGAGAGATGGCTATAAAGAAGGTGGAGTTCCGAAGAATTGATGCCTTCAAACTGTTGTACTGGAGAAGGCTCCTGAGAGTCCCTTGGACAGCAAGGATATCAAACCAGTCAATCTTAAGGGAAATCAACCATAAATACTCATTGGAAGGACTGATGCTGAAGCTGAAATTCCACTATTGGTCATCTGATGTGAACAGCTGACTCATTGGAAAAGTCCCTGTTGCTGGGAAAGATTGAGGGAAGAAGGAGAAAAAAGAATCAGAGGATGAGATAGATGGATGGCATCACAGATGCAATGGACATGAACTTGGGCAAACTTCAGGAGAAGTGAGGGACAGAGAGGCCTTGAGTGCTGCAGTCCATGGGATCAAAAAGAGTTGGACACAACTGGGCAACTGAGCAATAGCAATGCTTCCTATGGCCAACCTGACTTCACACTCCAGGATGTCCATCATTAGGTGAGTGACCACACCAATATGGTTATTTGGGTCATTGTTATTATTATTTTTAATATAGTTCTTCTGTGTATTCTTGTCACCTCTTCTCAATCTCTTCTGTTTCTGTCAGATCTTTACCATTTCTGTCCTTTATTGTGCCCATCCTTTTCTGAAATGTTCCCTTGATCTTTCCAATTTTCTTGAAAAGATCTCTAGCCTTTCCCATTCTATTATTTCAAAATTTTAAAAAGGAGTATGACAAGGCTATATATTGTCACCCTGCTTATTTAACTTATATGTATGGTACATCATACTAAATGCCTGGCTAGATGAATCACAAGTTAGAATAAAGATTGCCAGGGGAAACACCAGTAATCTCATACAGGCAGGAAATACCACACTAATGACAGAAAGTGAAGAGAAACTAAAGAGATCTTGATGAAAGATGAAGAGGAGAGTGAGAACACTGGCTTGAAACTCGCAATTAAAAAAACTGAGATTATGACATTTGATTCATCACTTTATGGCAAATAGTAGAGAAAAAAGTGGAAGTAGTGACATATTTTATTCTCCAGGGCTCCAAAATCACTGCAGTGGTGACTACAGCCATGAAATTAAAAGCTGCTTGCACCTTGGAAGGAAAGCTATGACAAACCTAGACAGCATATTAAAAAGCAGAGACATCTTTTTTCCAACAAAATCCATATAGTCAAAGCTATAATGTTTCCATTAGTCACATATGGCTGTAAGATTTAGACAATAAAGGAGCAAAAAGCACTGAAAAATTGATGCATTCAAACTATGGTGCTGGAGTCCCTTGGACTACCAGGAGATCAAACTAATCTATACTAAAGGAAATCAACTCTGAATATTCTTTGGAAGGACTGATAATAAAACTAAAGCTCCAATACTTCAACTAATTGGTGTAAAGAGCTAACTCAGTGGGGGCGGGGGGGAAATCCCTGATGATGGGAATGATTGTCAGCAGAAGGAGAAGGGGGCAGCAGAGGATGAAATGGTTAGATAGCATAGCCGACTCAATGGACATGAATTTCAGCAAATTCTGGACAGTAGTGGAAGGCAGAGAAGCCTGGCATGCTATAATCCAGGGATCTGCAAAGTGTAAGACAGGACTTAGTGACTGAACAATAACAAAAACAAAAGTTAGACTTACTTTTTGATATTGGAGTTCCTCCCAGAAAGGCAGTAGGCAAGTGTAGACACAAGCAGCATCCATTTAAGGAAGCTCCTGTGACTGTATGGACACTGCTAGTGGCAAGTGCCAATCCACAAAAGGGCCAAAGACACTGCCTCATACATCACTGTGCAGGCCCCATACTTGGGGCTCTCAAGGGCTTCCAGTCAGAGACTCTGGGGCAGAGCTCCCAGGGGCCAGGCACCAGGCATCAGCCTCAAAATCACCTGGCCTTTGCCTTGCCCACCAGCGAGCCTGATCTAGCGTTGGGTCCAGCCTTACCCACAAGAGGGTATGTACTACTGCTGCTGCTGCTGCTAAGTCGCATCAGTCGTGTCCGACTCTGTGTGACTCCATGGACAGCAGCCTACCAGGCTCCTCCATCCACGGAATTCTCCAGGCAAGAGTACTGGAGTGAGTTGCCATTCCCTTCCCCAAGGGTATGTCGTAGCAGCAGGAAAAGCACAGTCCCATAACCTACAGTTTTGACCCAAACACTTGCAGACCAGATCCTGTCCTGGGACTATTTTGGCCCTGAATCTTCCCATTAGTAGGTCAACGGAGCCCAGACACCATTGCCAACTGTCAAGAACCGTTTCCACCCACTGAAACCAGTTTTGGGATTCCTGGACCCAGCAACCAAACTCCAGGACCTGAATAGTCAATAGACCACCGCTGGCCCCAGGGACTGGCTTCACCCACCAGTGGGCAAGGAACAACCTCAGGGTCTCTTCGATGTTGATTTCATCCACCACTAAGTTGGCATTAGTTCCAGAGTCCTCCAGTTCCTGTAGTCAGTTGCTTCCCTGGTCCCACCAATCAGTAGCTAGCATCCTCCACACGAGGCAGGGTCTAACAGTCAACTGGACTGAGGGCTAACCAAGACTATTCGACTGCCTACATAGCTAGCTGATCACAGTAGAAAGACCCATGAAGTCATCATAGGTAGAAGCTCTAGAGCATATATCACTGTTGATAAGGGAGAAGTTCTAGAACACATAGGATATCTCCTACAAAACATCACCTGTCTAAGGTCAGAAAACATAACTTATCTATACAGTAATTTAGGCAAAGTGAGGCAACAGAGAAACAAGTTCTAGATGAAGGAACAATATAAAACCAATGAAGAAGAACTAAGTGAGGTGAAGATAACCACTGTACCCAAGAAAGAGTCAGGTTAATTATTGTAAAGATGGTCAGATAATTTGGAAAGTGAACGGATGCACAGACCAAGGAGTTGGATGTTTTAACAGAGTTAGTATATATAAAGAACAAGGAAACAGAGATGAAGAATACAATAATTGAAATAAAAAAAAATAAACTAGAAGGAATCAATAGTAGACTAAATGATACAAAGGAATGAATCGATGAGCTAGAAAACAGAGTAAGAACTGCGGACAGAAATGAGGTCAGTTTAAGATAAACATGAGATAAAATTAAGTGCACAGATATTCCCATTATAAATGTCCCAGAAAGAAGAGATAAAGGGACTGAGAGCATAATTGAAAATATGGAAACTGAAAACTTTCCTAACCTGGAAAAGGAAATAGGCTTTCAAGTCCAGCAAATATAGAGCCCCAGATAAGATCAACCCAAAGAGAAGCACACTAATAGCTACGTAGTAATTAAAGTGTAAAAAGCTAAAAATAAAGAGAATATCAAAATCAGCAAAGGAAAAGTGACAAGTTACATAAATGTGATATCAGAAACAATTAGTGTGAAGGTAGAGAGCACACAATTAAGATTGTTAATGATTTTGGAGTAAAGAGATCAGCAATTTAAAACAATCAAATATATGTATGCTGCTGCTGCTGCTAAGTCGCATCAGTCATGTCCGACTCTGCAACCCCATAGACAGCAGCCCAACAGGCTCCTCTGTCCCTGGGATTCTCCAGGCAATAACACTGGAGTGGACTGACATTTAAACCTCATGGTAACCACATATCAAAAAAATCTACAGTAAAGAATGTTAAAACCTACCCTTTTCGAACTAGCCCAAAAATTGCAGAGGAAGAAATGCTTCTTAATGCATTCTGTAAGGCCAGTGTCACCCTGATATCAAAATCAAATAAAAATATAACAAAAAAATTAAAAGCCAATATCACTGATGATTGTAGATGTAAAAATCCTCAACAAAATATTAATAAACTGAATTCAACAATATATTAAAAGGATCATACTCCATGATCAACTGCAATTTATCTCTGGAATGTAAAGATTTTTCAATGTCCACAAATCTATCAATATGCTACATTAACAAATAAAGTGAAAGTCACTCAGTCCTGTCCAACTCTTTGCAACCCTATGGACTATACAGTCCATGGAATTCTCCAGGCCAGAATACTGGAGTGGGTAGCCTTTCCCTTCTCCAGCGAATCTTGCTGACCCAGCAATTGAACCCTGGGTTTCCTGCATTGTAGATGGATTTGAGCTACGAGGGAAGCCCTCATAGCTCAAAAACAATAAAACTATATAATTTTCTTAATATATGCAGAAAATATTTTTATAAAACTCAACATCCATTTATGATAAAAATTCTCTAGAATGTTGGCATATAGGGAATAAAATTCAATTTCATAAAGGTCTTATATGACAAGCCCACAGCTAAAATCATACTCAAGCAGATATACCATGTTCATGTATTGGAAGAATAAATATTGTTAAATACTACCCAAGGTAATCTACAGATTGAATGCAATCTCTGTTGAAAGACCAAGGACATTTTTCACAAAAGTAGAAAAATGATTTCGATTATATAATATAAAACAAGTTTCTGAAATAAAGATTATATCTTTTAATTGAAAAGATATCTCAAGGACTTTGAGGACAAATGCAGGCTATATCTTGATACTATTTTTTAAGTTAGGAATTAAAATCTGGCCATACAATCAGGCAGATGGGGAAAAAAAATGGGTGATGTATAAGAAAAAATAATTGGGCTTTCTTCAGACATCTACAACATAGTGAAATTAATGCCAAACAAAATGTCTGCAGATTTCTATATATATATACATTTCTGCTATATATATATAGCATGTATATAATATTTAAGTTTAAATAAAAAGAAAATCATTCTTTGTTTGTTAAAGGAAAAAGAAAATAGTATCAATGACCTTTAAGTTCACCCTTGGTAAAAATTAATGTACCATTTTGATAAGTGGTATTGCTAATTAAGGAGGTTGGGCCCAGACTATGTGGGAGATCTCTGCACCTTCTTTCCAATGTTGTTGAAAATTTAAACCCTCTCTAGAAAAATAAAGACTTAAAAAACACAAATATGTAAGTGTTAGTGAGATTACAGGGCTGAAAGGTAGAAGTATGAGAAGAGAACATAGATAGCCAGTGGGAGTTCAGTGTAAAAGCAGAGAATTCAAAGCCAGTGCTGTGACAACCTAGAGGGGTGGAATGGGAAGGGAGGTAGGAGAGGGATTCAAGAGGGAGGGGACATATGAATACCCAATGCTGATTCATGTTGCTGTATGCCAAAACCACTACAATATTGTAAAGTAAATATCCTCTAATTAAAACAATAACATATACAAAAAAGAAAAGATCATTCAAAGAGACAATATCTTTAATACATTCAAGGGAATTTGAGTTTTGGGTTTGGGATTTCAGCTATTTTTTAAGGTACTATGCTCAGTCACTCAGTCTTACCCAACTTTTCGTGACGATGTGGATTGTAACCCTCCAGGCTCCTCTGTCCATGGGATTTTCCAGGCAAGAATACTGGAATGGATTCCATTTCCTCTCAAGGGGATCTTCCTGACCCAGGGATCAAACTCATGTCCCCTGCATTGCAGGTGGTTATTTTACCACTAAGCCTTCAGGGAAGTCCCATTTTTAAAGGTAAGTGTGTATAAATATATACACACACATACACATGTGGAAACAGGTATCAATAGAAAAAAAAAAGCTAGAGATAAACCTGAAAGAAAGAGAATGGGGAGCTTCTTGACAATGTGATAGAATGAAATCCTTACTTAGGAGGCTTAACAGAATGAGGTAGAAATTCAAAAATTTAGTCTGGAAAGAATAAAGCTAAATTTACAAAAAAGAAAAACTATTTTTTTTTCCTGAGGCAGGAAGAAGCTCAGGAGAGTATCTTGATATGACGTAAAGATATGGAAAGTTGAGGGAAATAACACAGGTAAGGTTTACAAATGATCTAATTATTTTAAGAGAGTAGTATGTGGGATAATCACCTGTGTGTGAAAAATTGCTTTGAAGAAGATTTGTAAACTGAGGGATTTGCATACGGAATCTGGAAAGATGATACTAATGAACTTATTTCCAGGGTAGCAATGAAGACATAGGCATAGAGAATGGACTTGTAGACACAGTGGAGAGGGGCGGGTGGAACAATATAAGGAAGGAGATGGTGGAACAAATTGAGAGTAGCACTGAAACATATACATTACCACATGTAACATAGAGAGCTAGTGTAAATTTGCTGCATGATGAAGGAAACTGAAACCCAGTGCTCTGTGACAACCTAGAGGGATGGGAAGGAGTGGACAGTTCAAGGAAGGGTCAAGTGGGGAGAGGCATTCACGGTGACATATGGCAGAAGCCAATACAATATCATAAAGCAATCATACTCCAATTAAAAATAAATATTTGCAAAACATTTAATAAAAATAAAGGATTTGTTATTTGCAGTGAAATCCATTTTGTAGTTAAATTAATATTATTGTGGGTCTCTTTGAAAGTGCTCTGATTATATCACACAGAATTAACTATTCAAGAAAAAGAAAATCCTTCTATAAAAATACACTCTTCTGAGTAATCAGTTCCATCTGTCAAGCTGTTGTAACTTTAAATTTGCCAACCCACTTTTGCAGAAGTTTTCTAAGGTCTTTTTCTCTTTCTTTTTACTTTGGCATTTCAAAATTAGAGAAGTTAGAGAATAAAACAAGGAGCTCCTATATATATATATACCTCTCCAGACTTACCAACAATTTAAAGTGTATAAGAATTTTTCTTTTCTTTTTTAATCAAATGACCCTTTTCTTTTAAATTAATTTATTCATTTTAATTGGAGGCTAATTACTTGACAATATTGTGCTGGTTTTTGCCATACACTGACATGAATCAGCCATGGCTGTACATGTGACCCCCATCCTGACCCCCTTCTCACTTCCCTCCCTATCCCATCCCTCAGTGTTATCCCAGTGCACCTGATTTGAGTGTCCTGTTTTCATGCATCAAACTTGGACCTTTCATCTGTTTCACATATGGTAATGTACAGATTTCAATGTTATTTTCTCAAATTATCCAACCTTAGCCTTCTGCCACAGAGTCCAAAAGCCTATTCTTTATATCTGTGTTTCTTTTCCTGCCTCGCATATAGGGTCATCATTACCATCTTTCTAAATTCCATATATATGTGTTAATATACTGCATTGGTGTTTTTCTTTCTGACTTCCTTCATTCTGTATAATAGGCTTCAGTTTCACCCACCTCATTAGAACTGATTCAAATGCATTCTTTTTAATAGCTGAGTAATATTCCATTGTGTATATGTGCCACAACTTTATCCATTCATCTGCCGATGCACATCTAGGTCCCTTCCATGGCTAGCTATTGTAAACAGTGCTGTAGTGAACATTGGAGTACATGTGTCTCTTTCAATTCTGGTTTCCTCAGTGTGCATATCCAGCAGTGGGATTCCTGGGTGGTATGGCAGTTCTATTTCCAGTTTTCTAAGGAACCTCCACACTCTTCTTCATAGTGGCTGTACTAGTTTGCGTTCCCACCAATGGTGTAAGAAGGTTCCCTTTTCTTCACACCCTCTCCAGCATTTATTGTTTGTAGACTTTCTGATGGCATCCATTCTGACCCATGTGTGGTTTTGATTTGCAATCCTCTGATAATGAATGATATTGAGCATCTTTTCATGTGTTTAATAGCCATCTGTATGTCTTCTTTGGAGAAATGTCTGTTTAGTTCTTTGGCCCATTTTTTGATTGGGTAATTTATTTTCTGGTATTGAGCTGCAGGACATGCTTGTATATTTTTGAGATTAATTCTTTGTCAGTTGCTTCATTTGTGATTGTTTTCTCCCAAGCTGAAGGCTGCCTTTATCAGCGTGCTTATAGTTTCTTTCATTGTACAAAAGCTTTTAAGTTTAATTAGGTCCCATTTATCTTTGCTTTTAGTTCCATTACTCTGGAAGGTGAGTCATAGAGGATCCTGCTCTGATTTATATCAGAGAGTGTTTTGCCTCTGTTTTCCTCTAGGAGTTTTATAGTTTCTTGTCTTACATCTAGATATTTAATCCATTTTGAGTTTATCTTTGTGTATGGTGTTAGAATGTTGTTCTAGTTTCATTCTTTTACACATGGTTGACCAGTTTTCCCAGCACCACTTGCTAAAGATATTGTTTTTTCTTCATTGTGTATTTTTGCCTCTCTAGTCAAAGATAAGGTGTCCATAGGTGGGAAGATTTATCTCTGGGCTTTATATGTTGATTCATTGATCTATATTTCTGTCTGTGCCAGTACCATACTGTCTTGATGACTAACTTTGTAGCAGAGTCTGAAGTCAGGTAGGTTGATTCCTTCAGTTCCATTCTTCTTTCTCAAGATTGCTTTGCCTGTTCAAAGTTTTTTGTATTTCCATACAAATTATGAAATTATTTGTTCTAGTTTTCTGAAAAATACTGTTGGTAGCTTGACAGGGATTGCATTGAATCTATAGATTGCTTTGCGTAGTATACTCATTTTCACTATATAGATTCTTCTGATCCATGAACATGGTATATTTCTCCATCTATTTGTGTCACCTTTGATTTCTTTCATCAGTGTTTTATAGTTTTCTAAATATAGACTTTTGTTTCTTTCAGTTCAGTTCAGTTCAGTCGCTCAGTCGTGTCCAACTCTTTGCGACCCCATGAATCGCAGCATGCCAGGCCTCCCTGTCCATCACCAACTCCCAGAGTTTACTCAAACTCATGTCCATCAAGTCAGTGATGCCATCCAGCTATCTCAATCTCTGTCATCCCCTTCTCCTCCTGCCCCCAATCCCTCCCAGCATCAGGGTCTTTTCCAATGAGCCAACTCTTTGCATGATGTGGCCAAAGTATTGGAGTTTCAGCTTCAGCATCAGTCTTTCCAATGAACACCCAGGACTGATCTCCTTTAGGGTGGACTGATTGGATCTCCTTGCAGTCCAAGGGACTCTGAAGAGTCTTCTCCAACACCATAGTTCAAAAGCATCAATTTTTCGGTGCTCAGCTTTCTTCAGAGTCCAACTTTCACATCCAAACATGGCCACTGGAAAAACCACAGCCTTGCCTAGATGGACCTTTGTTGGTTGTTTCTTTAGGTAGATTTATTCCTAAGTATTTTATTATTTTTTGTTACAATTGTGAATGGAGTCATTTCCTTAATTTCTCTTTCTGTTTTCTCATTGTTAGTGTATAGGAGTGCAAGGGATTTCTATGTATGAATTTTATATCTTGCAACTTTACTATATTCATTGATTAGCTCTAGTAATTTTCTGGTGGAGTCTTTAGGGTTTTCTATGTAGAGGATCATGTCATCTGCAAAAAGTGAGAGTTTTACTTCTTTTCTAATCTGGATTCCTTTTATTTCTTTTTCTTCTCTGATTGCCATGGCTAAAACATCCAAAACTATGTTGAATAGTAGTGCTGAGAGTGATCACACATGTCTTGTTCCTGACTTTAGGGAAAATGCTTTCCATTTTTCACCATTGAGGATAATGCTTGCTGTGGGTTTATCATATATGGCTTTTATTATATTGAGGTAAGTTCCTTATATGCCTGGTTTCTGGAGGTTTATTTTATTTTATTTTATTTCTATCAAAAATGAGTGTTGAAGTTTGTCAGAGGCTTTCTATGCATCTATTAAGATAATCATATGGTTTTTATCTTTCAATTTATTAATGTGGTCTATCATATTGATTGACTTGCAAATATTGAAGAACTTTTGCATCCCTGAGATAAAGTCCACTTGATCATGGTGTATGATCTTTTAAATATGCTTTTGGATTCTGTTTGCTAGAATTTTCTTGAGGATTTTTGCATCTATATTCGTCAGTGATATTGGCTTGCAGTTTCCTTTTTTTGTGGCATGATTATTTATTTCCTTGTTAAACTTATTCCAGATTTGATTAGAGAAAGTCTTTTGAAGAAGTCTTCAGGGTGGTTTTCCCAGGTCCCTTTAAGTTTTTGTGCGCTACTTTACTTTCTGCATAAGATAATCCAAGCTCTTCTTGAACTTTTCCTTCCCCAGACTAGATGTAAACATTTCCACCAAGAGTTGGTTCCTTTTTGTGTTGAATATTATGTACAAAATAAGATTTGTGTCCCTAATGTGCTCATGACCATGGTTGTACCACTGCTTCTAAATCTTCTCATATAAGAGAGCAAAGATATGTTCAGTACAGTTCAGTCACTCAGTCATGTCCAACTCCTTGCAACCACAAGGACTGTCACAGGCCAGGCTTCCCTGTCCATCACCAACTCCCAGAGCTTACCCTGACTCATGTCCATACAGTATTCATGTTCACCCCGGTATTCTGGCCTAGAGAATTCCATGGATAGAGGAGCCTGGCAGGCTACATACAGTCCATGGGGTTGCAAAAAGTCAGACAAGACTAGTGACTTTCATTTTCACTTTCACCCAAGCTTTGAGCTTTTCTTTTCTTTTTTGCCAATTTATGCCAGGTAGAACTTCAAGTGGATTTTTTTGTTTATTTGTTTGTTAGCAGAATTGCTGAATACTAACACCCTTACCTCATTCCAGACATCATTGAGGACAAATTCAATATTTCACCAATTATTTCTCTTATTTGCCTTTCTTCTTTGATTCCCTTTAGTGGATCAAAACTTTTCTTCCAAGTTTCCTAAGATATTTTATCTCCTTCAGCTTAAAAGAAAAAAAAACAACAACAACCTTATCAATTCAGTTCAGTTTAGTTGATCAGTCACGTCTGACTCTTTGCGACCCATGGACTGTGACACACCAGGCCTCCCTGTCCATCACCAACTCTGAGTTTACTCAAACTCATGTCCATTGAGTCGGTGATGCCATCCAGTCACCTTCTCCTATATCGTCCCCTTCTCCTCCCACCTTCAATCTTTCCAAGCACCAGAGGCTTTTCAAATGAGTCAGTTCCTCACATCAGGTGGCCAAAGTATTGGAGTTTGAGGTTCAGCCTCAGTTCTTCCAATGGATATTCAAGGCTGATTTCCTTTAGGATGGACTGGTTGGATCTCCTTGCAGTCCAAGAGATTCTCAAGAGTCTTCTCAAACACCACAGGTCACTGCTTCTATGTCTTCTCATATAAGAGAGCAAACATAAGTATGTACACACATATAAGCACATATTGGTACTTAATTCTTTATCTTCATATATATCTGTAGTTTCACACTATCTTCAATAAGAATGAATACTTTCTAGTTGTTGCCATTTATACATTTGTATCTCTATAACACTGAGACAATGTGCTTTCATTATTCTCAGTGTATTTATTCCTCTGCTTAAGCTTAAAATACACAGATGTTAGTTTCAGCTTTATTAACCATATCATTGTGAAAAGCAAACTTATTTAGTGGGACTCAATATTTTTGGGGGCTTTCCTGGTGATGCAGATGGTAAAAAAATCCACCTGAAATGTGGGAGACCTGGGTTTGATCCCTGGATTAGGAAGATCCCCTGGAGAATGGAACAGTTCAGTTCAGTTCAGTCGCTCAGTCGTGTCTGACTCTGCGACCCCATGGATTGTAGAACGCCAAGCTTCCCTGTCGATCACCAACTCCCAGAGCTTGCTCAAACTCACGTCCATCAGTAGGTCATGCCATCCAACATCTCCAGTAGGAATGAGTCTAGGGAACAGATACCTTCTCCAGTATTCTGACCTGGAAAATTTCATGGACTGTATAGTCCATAGGTTTGCAAACAATTGACACGATTGAGGGACTAACAATTCATGTCATTTCAAAATTTGTTTACAATTCCTTTTAGAAGTAAAATTGACATCCAGGTGAAATTAATAAATCTTAAATTTACCATTCAATGAGATTTTAGAGTTTTAGAGTTTATAGAGATAAATTACATCTCCGTAGCCTACATCCTTATCAAAATACAGACTATGTTAGAAGGGATAAATATGTGTTGTGTTCTTTGTTACTCAATCCACCCAAAGCAACATTTGTTATTTTTTTCTTCAAGATTAGTTCTGCCACAATTAGAATGTTATGTAAATGGAATTGAACAATATGAATTCTTTGAGGTTCAATTTCTTTCATGCAGTATGATAACTCAAATTCATTGATGTAGTTATATGTATCAGTTGTTCATTCTCTTTATTCTGGAATAATATTTTATGGAATGAGTACACAACTATTTGTTAATTCAACCCTATTTTAATATACATTTATGTTTACTGGCTATTATGAATTAAAATACCATGAATATTGTTGATATTTATAAACAAACTTTTATTTCCCTATGCAAATACCTAAGAATGTAATTTTAAGACCATAAGCAAATGAATATAAATTTTAAAAGAAACTATCTCTCCTCAAAGGGTTTGTTTTATTTTACACCACCACCAGTGATCCTGACTTTAATCCTGACTTTAATCATTCCAGGATGTGTGTAGTGGTATCTCATTGTGATTTTAGTTTTAACTTTACTTAAAATAAAAAATATTGAAAAATTTTAAATGTATCATTAACCATGTTAATATCTTCTTTTGTGAAGTGTCTAGGTCCTTTATCCATTTAGTTGCTGAGTTTTTGAAAATTTTACCAAGTTGTAGAAGTATTTTATATTCTTCATTCAAATCTTTTCCAAGATATGACTATCCAATACTCTCTCTAGTTTTTTTCATGTTTGTTATTGATGTTTTCATGACAAGTAGTCTTTTTTTTTTTTATTAACCCAAGGTGTCAAAATATTCTCCTATGTTTTCATTTGGAATCTTTATAACTTTGATGTTTCTTTAAATATATGATCCATCACAAATGAATCTTTTATATGAATATGACAGGGGGGGATGGCTTTCTTTTCTTTTCACATATGGATGTCCAGTTCTTTCAAATCATTTATTGAAAATAATTTATTTCCTATGTCAGTATATTTAATACTTCTGCAAAGGACCATATTTCTATATATGTATGGGCCTATTTTGTAATCATTATTTTATTTAATTCATTAGTTTATCTCTCCTTATGCTGATATCCCATGTCTGGATTACAGTTACTCTAAATTATGTAGTGAGTTTTGTATTATGAGTCTTTTAGATTTATTTTATCTTTTCCAAGATTTTTTGTCTCCTTTTAATCTTTTGAATTTGTATATGAATTTTTAAATCAATCTATTTATTTATGGACTTTCCTGGTGGCCCAGTGGTTAGGACTCTGCACTTTCAATGTAGAGGGCACAGATTCAATCCCTGGTTGGGGGATTTCCCTATATCATGTTGTGTGGCAAAAATATATATATATTTATTCATTTCTGTCACAAAATCTGTCATGATTATGACTGAGATTATTGAATCTGTAAATTGATGAGAGGAAAATTGACATCCTAACAATACAGAACACCTCAATCTAAAAACATGGTGTATTACTGCATTAATTTATTTGTTCTTTATTTTGATAGTGATTTATAGTCTACAGTGTAGCAATGTTGAACATCTCTTTTTAATTTTATATTTTGTTTTGAAGGTGATATTCATGAAATTTTTAGTTTAATTTTTAAATTATTTGCTGTTAGTAATTAGAAATATAATTGTTTCTTCCTTTAATATATTAAATTTATTTATTGATTCAAGTAGTTGTTTTATATATTTAGGATTTTTACATAATTCATTGCATTGCTTTTGAATAGGACAAATTTTCTTACCTCTACCCAACATTTCCACCTCCAATGTGGGAGACCTAGGTTCAATCCCTGGGTTGGGAAGATCCCTTGAAGAGGGAGAGTTACCCACTCCAGTATTCTGACTTGGAATATTCCAGGGACAGAGGAGCTTGGCAGGCTACAGTTCATGGGGTTGCAAAAAGTCAGACACGACTAGTGACTTTCATTTTCACTTTCATCCAAGCTTTAAGTTTTTCTTTTATTTTCTTTCTTTTTTTTTTAATCTAATTTATGCCAGATAGAACTTCCAGTGCATTTTTTTTTGTTTGTTTGTTTTGTTTTGTTTTTGTTGTTATTTTTCTTTTTTAGTTAGAAGAATTGCTAAATACTAACAATCTTACTTCATTCCAGACATCACTGGGGACAAATTCAATATTTCACCAATAATTATTTCTCTTAGCTTCAATTCTTCTTTGATTCCCTTTAATAGATCAAAATTTTGTTCCTAGTTTCCTAAGATATTTTCTCTTTTTCAGTGTTTAAAAACAAAACAAAACAACAACAAAAACCTATCAGTTCAGTTCAGTTTAGTTGCTCATTCATATCCAACTCTTTGTGACTCGAAGGACTGTAGCAGGCAAGGCTTCCCTGTCCATCACCAATTCCCAGAGCTTGATTAAACGCTTGCCCATTAGTCGGTGATGTTATCCAACCACCTCAACCTCTGTCATCCCCTCTCCTCCCACCTTCAATATTTCCCAGCATCAGGGTCTTTTCCAATGAGTCAGTTCTTTGCAACAGGGGGACAAAGTGTAGGTGTTTCAGCTTCAATATCATTCCTTCCAATGAATAAATATGACTATTTTCCTTTAGGATTGACAGGTTGGATCTCTTTGTTGTCCAAGGGACTCTCTATAGAGTCTTCTCCAACACCATAGTTCAAAAGCATCAATTCTTCAGTGCTCAGCGTTCTTTATAGTCCAACTCTCACATCCATACATGACTACTGGAAAACCCATAGCATAGACTAGACAGACCTTTGTTGGCAAAGTAATGCCTCTGCTTTTTAATATGTTGTCTAGATTGGTCATAACTGTCCTTCCAAGGAGTAAGCATCTTTTAATTTCATGACAGCAGTCACCATCTGCGCTGATTTTGGAGCCCCCCAAATAAAGTCTGTCACTGTTTTCACTGTTTCCCCATCTATTTACCACGAAGTGATAGGAGTAGATGGCATGATCTTATTTTTATGAAAGTTGAATTTTAAGCCAATTTTTTCACTTTCCTCTTTTACTTTCATCAAGAGGCACTTTAGTTCTTCTTCATTTTCTGCCACAAGGATGGTGTCATCTGCATATCTGAGGTTAGTGATATTTCTCCTGGCAATCTTGATTCCAGCTTGTGCTTCATCCAGTCTAGCATTTCTCATGATGTACTGTGCATATGAGTTAAATAAGCAGGGTGAGCATATAAAGCCTTGTCATACTCCTTTCCTGATTTGGAACCAGTCTGTTGTTCCATGTCCAGTTCTAACTGTTGTTTCTTAAATCTGCATACAGATTTCTCAGGAGGCAGGTCAGGTGATTTGGTATTCCCATATCTTTAAGAATTTTCCACAGATTTTTTGTGAGCCACATAGTCAAAGGTTTTTGCAAAGTCAATAAAGCAGAAGTAAATGTTTTTCTGGAATTCTCATGTCTTTTTGATGATCCAACGGATTTTGGCAATTTGATCTCTGGTTCCTCTACCTTTTCTAAATCCAGCTTGAACATCTGGAAGTTCACAGTTAAAATACTATTGAATCATGGCTAGGAGAATTTTGAGCATTTATTTGCTAGCGTGTTAGATGAGTGCAATTGTGCAGTAGTTTGAGCATTCTTTGGCATTGCCTTTCTTTGGGATTGGAATGAAAATTGACCTTTTCCAGTTCTGTGGCCACTGATGAAGGTTTTTGTTTGTTTGTTTGTTTTCACATTTGCAGGCATACTGTGTGCAGCACTTTCACAGCATCATCTTTTAGGATTTGAGATAGCTCAACTGGAATTCCATCACGTCCACTACCTTTGTTTTTAGTGATGCTTCCTAAGGACCACTTGACTTCACATTCTAGGATGTCTGGCTCTAGGTGAGTGATCACACCATCATGGTTATCCAGATTGTGAAGATCTTCTTTGTGCAGTTCTTCTATGTACTCTTATCACCTCTTCTTAATAGCTTCTGATTATGTTAGGTCCATACCATTTCTGCCCTTTATTGAGCCCATCTTTGCATGAAAATTTCCCTTGGTATCTATAATTTTCTTAAAGACATCTCTAGTCTTTCTGATTCTATCATTTTCTTCTATTTCTTTGCGTTGGTCACTGAGGAAGACTCTTATTTCTCCTTGTTATTCTTTGGAATTCTGCATTCAAATGGGTATATCTTTCCTTTTCTCCTTTGCCTTTGGCCTTTCTTCTTTTAATAGCTATTTGTAAGGCCTCCTCAGGTAATCGTTTTGCCTTTTTGCATTTCTTTTTCTTGCGGCTGTTCTTGATCCCTGTCTCCTCTACAAAGTCATGAACCTCTATCCATAGTTCATCAGGCGCTCTATCAGATCTAATCCCTTGAATCTATTTGCCACTTCCACTGTATAATTTTAAGGGATCTGATTTAGGTCACGCCTGAATGGTTTAGTAGTTTTCCCTACTTTCTTCAACTTAAGTCTGAATTTGGCAATAAGATGTTCATGATCTGAGCCACAGTCAGCTCCTGGTCTTGTTTTGCTGACTGTATAGAGCCTCTCCATCCTTGGCTGCAAAGAATATAATCAATCTGATTTCAGCATTGACCATCTGTTGATGTCCATGTGTAGAGTCTTCTCTTGTGTTGTTGCAAGAGGGTGTTTGCTGTGACCAGTGTGTTCTCTTGGCAAAATTCCTCATTCTGTACTTTAAGGTCAAATTTGCCTATTACTCCAGGTATTTGTTGACTTCCTAGTTTGCATTCCAGTCCCCTATAATGAAAAGGATATCTTTTTGGGGTGTGAGTTCTAGAAGGTTTTGTAAGTCTTCATAGAACCGTTCAACTTCATCTTCTTTGAAATTAGTATTCAGGGCATAGACTTGGATTACTGTGATATTGAATGGTGTGCCTTGGAAACAAACAGAGATCATTCTGTCATTTTTGAGGTTACATCCAAGTCCTGCATTTTGGACTTTTTGTTGACTATCATGGTTGCTTCTTTTCCTCTAAGGGATTCTTGTCCACAGTAGTAGATATAATGGTCATCTGAGCCAAATTCACCCATCCCAGCCCATTTTAGTTCTCTGATTTCTAAAATGTCAATGCTCACTCTTGTCATCTCTTGTTTGACCACTTCCAATATTCCTTGATTCATGGACCTAACATTCCAGGTTCCTATGCAATATTGCTCTTTACAGCATTAGACTTTACCTCCATCACCTGACACATCTACAACTTATAGACATTGCATTTTGTCAATTGTTTTATTCTTCTTCTATTGAGATGATTTGGCATGTACTTTTAACCTTTATTATGTTAATATGTTAATTAACTTTGAATAGCTTTGATTAAGCTCTGATCAAAGGAGGCCACCAAGCACCCTCTTACCCCTCCTCATACCCCACCTGCTGCTGGTGCTGCTGCTGCCAGGCAGCTATGGGAGCCAGGCCACACCCAGGACTTACAGTGGATGATCACTTTCTGATGGTAGACTCGTGGAAAAGGAGTCAGGAGGGCGTGTTCCCCTTCAGTATCTGTTCTGTGAAGTTTGTTAGATGTAAGGAAAGCTTAAATTCCTTTTTCTTTGAAAGGGAAAATGTTATTTAACTCTTGTATTTTAGATTTATGTATATACACAGTCTAGTGCTCTGTTTTAGTTTTCATATTGCTAAAATATTAAGACTCTTGTAACCTTATTCCTTTTTCTCCTGCTGGAAAAAAAAATCATATTAAAATGATTTTGTTTTAAAGCTTTCTTGTAATTTTTTACATGGTTATAAGCTCTAGTTTGTAACAATGAATGAATCTATTATATATTATTGTATTTTAGTTGCTAATATTTTCTTAAGGATTCCTAAACCTATATTTTTTGAGAGAACTTTAGCTTCTTCATAAATGGTATGGACCTAACAGAAGCAAAAGATATTAAGAAGAGGTGACACTAATACACAGAAGCACTGTACAAAAATTATCTTAATGACTCAGATAGCTACAAAGGTGTGATCACTCACCGAGAGCCAGACATCCTGGAGTACAAAGTCAAGTGGACCTTAGGAAGCATCATTGCATACAAAGCAAGTGGAGGTAATGGAGTTCCATTTGAGATATTTCAAACCCCAAAAGATGATGCTGTTAAAGTGCCTTGCTCAATATGCCAGCAAATTTGGAAAACTCAGCAATGGCCACAGGACTGGAAGAGGCCAGTTTTCATTCCAATCCCAAAGAAAAGCAATGCCAAAGAATGTTCAAACTGCCACACAATTGCACATCTCACACGCTAGCAAAGTAATGTTCAAAGTTCTCCCAATTAGGCTTCAACAGTACATAAACTGAGAACTTCCAGTTATTCAAGCTGAATTTAGAAAAGGCAGAGACATCAGAGATCAAAATTCCAACATCCTTTGGATCATAGAAAAAGCAAGAGAATTTCAGAAAAGACTATTTCTGCATCATTGACTCTGCTGAAGTCTTTGACTGTGTGGATCACAACAAACTGCGGAAAGTTCTTTAAGAGGTGGGAATACCAGACCACCTTACCTGCTTCTTGAGAAGCTGTTTCAAATTAAGAAGCGACAGTTAGAACCAGACATGGAACAATGGACTGATTGAAAATTGATAAAGGAACATGTCAATGCTGTAAATAGTCACTTTGCTTAAATAACTTATATACAGATTACATTATATGAAATGCCTTGCTGGACAAAGCACAAGCTGGAATCAAGATTTCTGGGAGAAATATATCAATAATCTCAGATATACAGATGACACCACACGTATGGTAGAAAGTGAAGAGGAACTAAGAGCTTCTTGATGAGCATGAGGATGAAAGTGAAAAAAAACCAGCTTAGAACTCAATATTCAGAAAAGTAAGATCATGGCATCTGGTCCAATCATTTCATGGCAGATAGATAGGGGGGGAAAAATGGAAACAGTGACAGACTTTATTTTCTTAGGCTCCAAAATAGCCTCAGATGGTGACTGTAACTATGAAATTCTAAGACACTTGCTCCTTGGAAGAAAAACTATGAAAAACCTAGACAGCATAACAAAAAGCAGTGACATTACTTTGCAAGGATTCATATAATCAAAGCTACGGTTTTCCACATAAAGATGTGAGAGTTGGGCCTTAAGGATGCATGAATGCTAAAAGACTGATGCTCTCAAACTGTGGTATTGGGAAAGACTCTTAGAATCCCTTGGACTGCAAGGAGAGCAATTCAGTCAATATTCACTGGAGGGACTGATGCTTAAGCTGAAGCACCAGTACCCAATGATGTGAGTTTGAACAAGCCTCAAGAGCTGGTGAAGGACAGGGAAGCCTGGTATGGTGCAATCCATGGGGTCACAAATTTGGACATGACTGTGAGACTACAACTACAGAGTACTCAAAACTAGTCAAGATCTTATCAGAAAACATCAGACTAAGGAAAATGTTCTCACTCATCATTATACTAGAATACATGGTGAGAAATTTCTTTGCACACTGTTTGCATAATTATTATATATCATTGTTGTTCAGTCACTAAGTCATGAACAACTCTTTGAGATCCCATGGACGGTAGCATGCCAGGCTTTCTGTCCTTCACTATCTCATGGATTTGGCACAGATTCATGTCCATTGTGTTTGTGATGCTATCTAACCATCTCATCCTCTGCTGCATCTTTCTTTTTGCCTTCAATATTTCCCAGCACCAGGATCTTTTCTAATGCATTGCATCTTCTAATTAGGTGGCCAAAATACTGTAGCTTCTGCTTCAGCATCAGTCCTTCCAAGAACATTAGGAGTTGATTTCCTCTAGAATTGACTCATTTGATCTCCTCGCAGTCCAAGAGACTCTCAAGAGTCTTCTCCAGTGCCACAGTTCAAAATTATTAATTCTTTCACACTCAACCTTCTTTATGGTCCAACTCACATTCATACATGACCTTGGAAAAAACATAGCTTTGACCATAGGGACGTTGTCAATAAATTAATGTCTCTGCTTTTTAATACAGTATCTAGGTTTGGTGTAGCTTTCCTTCCAATGAGCAATTGTATTTTAATTTTATGACTGCATTCACTGTCTGCAGTGGTTTTGGAGCCTAAGAAAATAAAATCTGTCACTGTTTACAGTTTTTCCCTTCTATTTGCCCTGAGGTGATGGGATCAGATGCTATGATCTTAGTTTTTTAAGTGCTGAGTTTTAAGCCAGCTTTTTCACTGTCCTCTTTCACCCTCATCAAGGGTTTTCAGCTCCTCATTTTCTGCCATTAGAATGGTATCATCTACATATCAGTGGTAGTTGATATTTTTTATAGCAATTTTGATTCCAGTTTTTAATTCTTGCAGCTGGGCATTTCACATGATGTAATCTGCATATAAGTTAAGTAAGCAGGGTGACAATATCCATCCTTGACATATCCTTTTCCAATTTTGAACCAGTTCATCATTCCATGTTCAGTTCCAACTGTTGCTTCTTGACCTTGACATAACTTTCTCAGGAGACAGGTAAGGGGGTCTGGTATTCCCATCTCTAAGAATTTTCCAGTTTGTTGTGATCCACACGAAGACCCTAGTTTAGTCAATGAAGCAGACGTTTTCTGAAATCCCCTTGCTTTCCTTATGATCCAAATAATGTTGGCAATTTTGTCTTTTTTTCTCTGTGTTTTCTAAATCTAGCTTGTACATCTGGCAGTTCTGGGTTCACATATTACTGAAGCCTAGCTTGAAGACTTTTGTGCATAACCTTGATAGCATGTTAAAATAGTGCAGCTGTATGACAGTTTGAACATTCTTTGGCATTGTCCTTTTTGAGATTGAAATGAAAACTGACTTTTCCAGTCCTGTGGCCACTGATAAGTTATCCGAATTTGCTGACATATTGAGTGCTGCACTGTTACAGTATCATCTTTTAGGATTAGAAATAGTTAAGATAGAATTTCATCACCTCCACTAACTTTGTTTGCAATATTGCTTCCTAAGGCCAACTTGACTTCACACTGCAGGATGTCAGGCTCTAGGTGAATGGCCACAACATTGAGGTTATCTGAATTATTCACATCTTTTTTGTATAGTTATTTTGGGTATTCTTGACCATTCTTCCTAATCTTTTCTTCTTCTGTTATGTTGTTAACATTTCTGTTATTGCACCCGTACTTACATGAAATGTTTCCTAGATCTCTCCAGTTTTCTTGAAGAGATCTCTAGTCTTTCCCATTCTATTGTTTTCCTCTATTCTTGTACATTATTTTTTTTTTAAATAAAGTCTTTTTATCTCTTCTTGTTATTCTCTGGACCTCTGTATTTAGTTGGGTATATCGTCCCCTTTCTCCCTTCCCTTTGCTTCTCTTAATTTCTCAGCTATTTGTAAGACTTCCTCAGACAATCTCTTTTCCTTCTTGCACATCTTTTAATTTAGGGTAATTTTGGTCACTGCATTCTCTACAGTTATGAATCTCTGTCCATATTTTTTCAAGTACTCTGTCTACCACATCTAATCCCTTGAATCAGTTCATCACTGCTACTGCATAATCACAAGGATTTGATTTAGGCCATATGTGAATGGCCTAGTGCTTTTCCCTACTTTCTTCATTTTAAACCTGAATTTTGCAATCTGAGCCACAATCAACTCCAGATCTTGCTTCTGATAACTATAAAGATTCTCCATTTCTGGCTGCATACAACATAATCAGTTTGAAGTGTTGATCATTTGTTAATGTCCTTGTGTAGAATCATCTCTCATATTGTTGGAAGAGGATGTTAGCTATGAACAGTGTATTCTCTTGACAAAACTCTGTTAGTCTTTGTCCTGCTTCATTTTGTACTCCATAGCCAAATCTGCTCATTACTCCAGGTATCTCTTGACTTCGTGCTTTTGCATTTCAATCCCTTATGTGAATCAGAAAAGGAGATCTTTTTTTGTTAGTTCTAGAAAGTCTTGTAGGTCTTCAATGTAGGTCAACTTCAGTTTCTTTAGCATTAATGGTGGGTCATATACTTGGATTACTGTGAAACTGAATGGTTTGCCTTGAAAACAAACCTAGATCATTCTGTCATTTTTAAGATTGCACCCAAGTGCTGAATTTGGACTTTTTTGTTAACTATTATGACTACCTCATTTCCTCTAAGTGATTCTTGCACACACAGTACATATAATGGCCATCTGAATTAAATTCACCCATTCCTATCCATTTTAGTTCAGTGATTCCTAAGATTTTGATGTCCATGCTTGCCATCTCCTGCTTGACCACTTCCAATTTACCTTGATTCATGGACTAACAGATTCCAATGCAATATTGTTCTTTACAACATTGAACTTGACTTTTACCAGCAGTTGTTGTTGTTGAATCACCCAGTTGTGTCAGATTCTTCACAACATCATGGGCTGCATGCCAGGCTTCCCTATCCCTCACCATCTCCTAGAGTTTGCCCGAGTTCATGTCCATTGCATCAGTGATGTAATTCAGCCTTCTTATCCTCTGCCTTCTCACCCAGCATTCTTCTTCTACTTTCAATCTTTCCCAGCATTAGGGTCTTTTCCAATGAGTCAGCTATTCACATTAGGTGACCAAAATATTGTATCTTCACTCTCAACATCAGTCCTTCCAATGACTATTCAGGGTTGACTTCCTTTAAGGTTGATTGTTTAGATCTCCTTGCTGTCCAAGGGACTCTCAAAAGTTTCATCCAGCGCCACAGTTTGAAGGAATCAATTTTTCAAGGCTTTACCTTCTTTTCAGTCCAGCTCTCACAACTGTACATGACTACTGAAAAGACCTTTTTCTTGACTGTATGGAACTTTGTCAGTAAAGTGATGTCTTTGCTTTTTAACACACTGTCTAGGTTTGTTATAGTTTTCCTGCCAAGAAGTAATTGTCTTCTAATATCATGGCTGCAGTCACCATCTGCAGTGATTTTAGAGCCCAAGAAGAGGAAAACTCACTGTTTCCACCTTCTCCCCTTCTATTTGCCAGCGATGGGGCCAGACGCCATGATCTTAGTGTCTTTTGTTTTTGCTTTTTAATATTTAGTTTGAAGCAAGCTTTTCCCCTCTCCTCCTTTACCCTCTTCATTTTCTGCCATCTTCATATCTAAGGTTGTTGATGTTTCTCCTGCCAATCCTGATTCCAGCTTGCAACTCATCCATCCCAGTATTTCTCATGATGTGTTCAGCATATAAGTTAAAGAGTGACAGTAAACAGCCTTGATGTACTTGTTTCTCAATCCTGAACCAGACACATCCACAACTGAGCATCATTTTCAGTTTGACCCAGCCTCTTCATGTTTTCTGAAGTTGTTAGTAATTCCCTTTTACTCTTCCCCAGTAGCATATTGGACACCTTCCAACCTGGGGAGCTCACCTTCCTCATATCTTTTTGCCTTTTCATACTGGTCATGGGGTTCTTAGGATAAAAATACTGAAATGGGTTGCCATTCCCTCCTACAGTGAACCACACCATGTTTTATCAGAACTCTTCACTATGACCCATTCTTCTTGGGTGGTGTTGCACAGCATGTTTCATAGCTTCATTGAGTTATGCAAGTCCCTTCACCATGACAACATTTTGATCCATTTAGGGGATATTATAATCTATGTAATACAGTTGTCAGTAAATTGTATGTGGAGAGAAAATTTAAGAGACCTGGAAGGACTCTAAGAAATTACCTAATCCAACTTATAATTCTGTATTGTTAGCGCAAAGACAAAAAATTAAGCCCTTTGATGTTCAGTCCGGGTGATTTTCCACTATACCATCCCACCATTGCTTTTTGCTTATATATGCTTACATATATTTTTTTGCATATATAATGCTATATATAATTATATACATATACATGTATATGCATTTCTGAATCTGCTTAAATATCTTTCTGGCAATATTCTGTCAAAACAGAATTATTTCAATGCATTGTTCTTTTCACTTTGAAACATACTCCTTCACTGCTGGCTTATTTTCTCATTTTTTTTTTTTGAATGTGCAGTTTTATTATATTGTAGCCAATCCCCAAAGAACGTGTCCTTGATAGCACAGCAGTGAATTCTGTCATGTTGGAAATGATGATTTTCGTGGTTTGAATTATATACATGAATATTCTTCATCATAGTCAGGCTTTGAATTAAAAACAATGTTTCCAATAAGACACAAATGAAAAACATAAAATTATTAAAGCAGCTAAGTTCATGCTGTAGATTTGCCTACTTGTAGCATTAGATTATTTTTTTGGATTCACTGATTTTGTGATTCAGAGCCAAAAAAAATAAATAAATAACATATAAGTGAATTATCACATGAATGAGATAAAGCCTAAGAATTTGTTTGAATTTCCAAGCTTAACTTGGCAAATCTTACTTAAGATTTAATAAGATACACAGACATGACAGATGCTTCTATTTTTCAACAAGGACATGATGACACTCTTTGACCAAATATAGCTGTGTTTATATAGCTTATGCTGACAGTTTGAATCGTCAATCATTTCGGAACAAAAGGCTGAAGAAAGTGTCCAAATGACCATTTTCAAAAATCTACCACCATGTACTGAGACTGTTATAAATATTTTTTATGAACCAAAGTGAGTTTTAAAGTGAAAAAATGTTGCCTCTGGTAATCTGGGGTATAAATAAATAAACGAGAGTTTACATGTCTTAAACAATTATATAAGGAGCCAGTTACACACATGTGCACACACACACATAGTTTTTAAAATGACACTGTACAGAGAAAGAGATGTACATTTTCCAGAGGTTAAACTATGTGCAAAAGTACAGACAGGGTGAGTAGAAAGGGTGATTAGGGTTAGCATCCATGTAAGGATTTAGAACAGGGATTGGCAAACTTTTTCTGTTTAGGTCTAGATAGTAAATATTTCAGGCTGCTTACTTTTTGAAAAATGCTCAACCATTCCATTACAATGTGGGAGTAGCCAAGGATAATGCATGAACAAATTTATTAGCTAGTTAAAAAAAACAAACTTTATTTACAAAACATTCTGTGGACCTGGTTTGCCTTATGAGGCTAGTTTGAGGGCCCACCTTGATATAGAAAATAGTCTAGGGGCCAGAGGACTTTAAGTGAGAAAATGTGGATTCAAATCAATCATATTTAAGTTTTTTTGAGCTGAGCCAAACATGTTGTGTGCATGTGTGCTAAGTCGCTTTATTTGTGTCCAATTCTTTGCAACCCTATGGACTGTAGCCTGCCATCTCCTCTGTCCATGGGATTTTCCAGGCAAGAATGCTGAAGTGGGTTTCCCTGCCTTCCTCCAGGGGATCTTCCCAACCTGGGGGGTGAACCTGCGTTTTTTGTGTCTCCTGAATTGGCAGGTAGCTTCTTTACCACTAGCACCAATGGGGAAACACAAGCCAAACATGTTATATTTCTAAATTTCCCATTTTAGTTCATCACTGTATAATCAGCAAGGGACAGGATTGCTACAAAGGTAAAATGAATGAACATAGACATGTTAGCAATAACCATATAATTCATAATTTATAAAAATCCACCCCATCACATGCCCACCCCCAAGTGAAATGTGAAATAATGGACATGGAAAGTGTAAATTCATGAGGGAAAAAAAAAAAATTGGTAGGAGAAAAGATGCCAGAGACAAGAAAAATCCACACAGAAAAAACATTTAATTTGGAAAGCTGGAATTTGAGTAGCAACATTTTTATTATAACTAAAAAGCTGAAAATTATGTATCTGCAGTAGGGCTAAGAAGGAAGCTGGTTTGTGTTCCCAAAAACTTCAGAAAATTTTGGAAATTGATGGCACATCCAAAGGTGAGGATGCTGGGTGATGCTAAACATGGAAAAATGGATACTTGGGGCATTTGAATTGCTACATTCCACACACCAACTAGCAGAGATTTCCTTCTCTGCCCCTTCTGTATGAAACAGATGGGAGCTTTAATCTCTAAACATGTCAATGCCGAGGCTTTGAGTTTAGGTACGCTAAGCTGACTTAAGATGGGTATTTAGTCTTACTGAATACAAAGAAGTTTAAATAAGATCTGTATTCTGAATGATGATTGTCCCTCAGCTGTTCTCAAAATTCACCATAATATTGACAACATTTAGCTTTTTAAGGCTGGTAGAAATTGATTGATGATCTAAGGTGGAAAAAAAAAAACAAACAAAAGAAAAACCTTCACATGTTGATATGATAAAGCCAGATAATCACCTCATCTCCATTTCAATCAACTCAAAAGCTGCCATTCAGCTTTTTATTGTCTCACTTTAAAAATGAACAGTGAAAATTACCAAATATTTGAAAACCAACTCTGCCATGAATGACAGAAACAAACACAAATGAACATACTAAAGAAATTTAGGGAAAGAGAGACCATGCGAAAACAGAGGAAAAGCTTCAAAATGTATCAGAGAGATAAAGTAACTTTACCTTATTAAAAAAACAAATAAAGAACATTATTTAAAAAGTAATATCCAGAGAACAAAAAAGTAAGGGAAATAAAATGTGACAGCAGAAATTAAAAAATTAAACATAATGATTGAAGCACATATTGACAATGATTCTGGAACAGTATATCTCAAATTTTAGTGTACATACAAATCACTTAGAGGAATTGATAAAATGCAAATTGTGATTAGTATTTCTGGTGTTGGACCTGAGATTGTACATTTTGAATAGGCTTTCAGATGATGTTGCTGTTGCCAGTTTCACTCTTTGAACCACAAGACTTTCTAGTACATAAGGTAAACAAAGAGATGGGAAAATTAAAAAGCAAATAAGAAATTAGCACCCAGGGGATTTCATATTTGTCCAAAAGCAGACACAGAAAGAGACAGGAAGAAGAAATTGGATGGTGAATAAATAAAGGGGAATTTTCCCAGAAGATGAGTTTCTAAATTGAAAAGACTACTACTAAGTGTCCAGCACATTAAGTAAAAAATTATCTATATTGCCACATAGTAAGAAAATTTCAGAATATCAGGTAAAGCTAAAAATATAATAAAAACTTCCAGAATACAATCAATCATACACAGCTCACCAATGCCCCCAGACACATATGCTTACGTACATACTCATACACATGCAAAGACACGCACCCTGGCTTATTTCATGTAAAGGCTACAGTAGAATTTCTGTGTGCTACAGAGTGTTACAAAGAGTGTGAAACTCCTCATACATGCCATTTTGAGGTCACTGGACAGAAATTAGAAGCATGGCTGAATCAGTGGAAGAGAAAGAGGTGAGATTCCATTTGATGACAGGATTTGTAGGAACTGTTGCCCACTTCTTAAAAGAGTTAGATTACTTTTACTATCTGTATTTTTGAAGATCATTGAAATCAAGGAACCAGAATTGCAATAGGGTTACATCATTATTTACTGAGGGCTTCCCTAGTAGTTCAGACGGTAAAGCGTCTGCCTACAGTGCGGGAGACCGGATTAGGTCCTGGGTTGTGAAGATCCCCTGGAGAAGGAAATGGCAACCCACTCCAGTGCCCTTGCCTGGAAAATTGCATGGACGGAAGATCCTGGTGGGCTTCAGGGGGTCGCAGAGTCAGACATGACTGACTGACTTCACTTTAAATTTAAACTTTATTATACACTAACCTCAGAAGGGGCCTCCATTATCACTCTTTGCTCCTGAAACAATGGACATAAATTTAAAGCAAACTGAAAAGGACAACGACACAGTTTTATAAATTAGGCAACCAACTTGGAGACTCATTACTACAATAGGAGGCAGTCTAGTGGTTAAGAATTCACACTTCCAATTCAGTGGGTATTAGTTTGGTACCTGACCAGGGAACTAAGATCTCACATGCTGCACAGTGTGGTCAATTAAACAAATAAGAGATCCAATGATAAAGTACAAGTTAGAGAAATTTTGTGGGGGTTTGGGGTGTTTTGAGCTTCCCAGGTGGCACTAGTGGTAAACAACCCACCTGCCAATGCGGAAGACATAAGGGACTCAGGTTCAGTCCCTGGGTTAGGACGATCTCCTGCAGAAGGGCAATGCAAACCACTCCAATAGTCTTGCCTGGAAAATCCCATGGACAGAGGAGCCTGGCAGGCTACAGTTCATAGAGTCACAAAAAGTCAGAAACAACTGAAGCTACTTAGTACACACACAGGGGTGTTTTAGCCATAGGAGGTGCTAGAGGTAAGTAAGAAATTCTGGGGACATGGCTAAACTTCAAGATTGTTGTCAAGTTGATAATCATTTGCCATTTCTCTTTATGCCATTTTCTGTATTAATAGATAAAGGCCTACAAATAAGTTTGTGTAATTGATATTTGGTCAAGATAAAAAATTATGTATGTGGGGCTTCCCTGGTGGCTCATAATATGCCATTTATTATGAAATTTTGTGTGTCAAAATAATGTATAATATCAATATTCTATTAATATTTGTATATTATATATCTATACCTGTATCTATACACTTTTAAAAATCCTATAGAAGCCTATTAGATCAACCAGTCAATCTTAAAGAAGCCTGAAGATCAAACCAGTCAATCCTAAAAGGAATCAATCCTGAATATTCATTGGAAGGACTGATGCTGAAGAAGAAGCTCCAATACTTTGGCCACCTGATATGAAGAGCTGAATCACAGAAAAAGGCAGGAGAAGAAGGGCATGACAGAGGAGGAGATGGTTGAATGGCATCACTGACTCAACAGGCATGAGTTTGAGCAAACTCCAGGAGTTGGTGATGGACAAGGAAGCCTGGCGTGCTGCAGTCCGTGGAGTTGCAAAGAGTCAGACACAATTGAACCACTGAACTGAACTGATAGAAGCCTGAGATTTTATACTGCTCAGTCATGTTGACATCAGTTGAAATATGAAAGAATAGAAAGATACATAATTGTAAACAATCTAATGGATGAAATAAAACTGATACATGATTACATAAATACTGTACTTAAGCATTGATGGTATGCACAAAAGTGTTTGAAATAAGATTTTACTTTATAAAGATCTATTCTGTGTCTGACCCACATTTTTATGTTTTCTCTCTATACTTATTTGCTATAATTTAGGAAGAAATATATATACATATATCAGCACATGTTAAGAAGAAACAATGTGATAAAAATAAATAATGATTATAAAGGGCTTTATGAAGTCTTGTATCCCATGCACTGCTTCCATGGAGGCCCCCTCTTTTTAGAACCAACTTCCCTTCCATCTGCAGGAGAGTCATTCAGTAGAACTTTAAAAAAAAGCCCTTGTAGTCTCTCCTCTGGGATACTTAGGACATTCTCCCTGTGAATATAATCCCAACATTTCCCAACTGTGACCCCCTTTGGGCAGTCAGTGTTTTAGGAAAGCTTTGCCTTGTGTAGGACATTGATTTTCGTCAATTGTCCTGGAGCTTATGTAAGCTAAATGAGATATTTTTATTGCTATTGTTCAGTTCCTCAGTTATGTATGACTCTTCATGATCCCATGCACTGCAGCACACCAGGTTCCCTGTCCTTCACTATGGCCTAGAGTTCACTCAAACTCATATCAATTAGGTTGGTGATGCCATTCAACTATCTCATCCTCTGTCATCCCTTTTTCCTTCTGCCCTCAATCTTTCTCAGCAATGAGTCAGCTCTTCCATCAGGTGGCCAAAGTATTGACATTTCAGGTTCAGCATCAGTCCTTCCAGTGAATATTCAGGGTTGACTTCTATTAGGATTGACTGGTTTGATTTCCTTGCAGTCCAAGAGACTCTTCACACTCATCTCCAGCACCACAATTTGGAAGCATCAATATTCAGTGCTCAGCCTTCTTTATAGTCCAACTCTCACAACTGTACATAACAACTAGAAAAAAAGAACATAGCTTTGACTATATAGATCTGTTGGCAAAGTGATGTCTCTGCCTTTTAATATACTGTCTAGGTTTGTCATAGCTTTTCCTCTAAAGGGTAAAAATCTTTTAATTTACTGGCTGCAGTCACTGGCTGCAGTGATTTTGGAGTCCAAGTAAATAAAATCTGCCACTATTTTAACTCTTTCCCCAACTATTTTCCATGAAGTGATGGAACCAGATGGCATCATCTTAGTTTACTGAATGTTGATTTTTAAGCTAGCTTTTTCACTCTTTTTTAACGCTCATCAAGAGACTCTTTAGTTACTTTTCACTTTCTGCCATAAGTGTGCTGTCATCTGCATATCTGACATTGCTGATATTACTTCTGGCAATCTTGATTCCAGCTTGAGCTTCATTCAGCCTGGCATTTGGCATGATGTACTCTGCATATAAGTTAAATAAGCAGGGTGGCAATATACTCCTTTTCCCATTTGGAACCAGTCCATTGTTTCATGTCCAGTTCTAACTGTTACTTTTTCTCCTACATACATGTTTCTCAGGACACAGATAAGGCAGTGTGTTATTCCCATCTCTTTAAGATAATTTTCCAGTTTGTTGTGATCCACACAATCAAAGACTTCAGCATTATCAATTAATAGAAGTAGATATATTTCTGGAATTTCCTTGCTTTCTCTATATTCCAACAGATGTTGGCAATTTGATCTCTGGTTCCTCTTCCTTTTCTAAATCCAGCTTGTACATCTGAAAATTCTTTGTTTATGTTCTGTTGAAGCTTAGCTTGTAGGATTTTGAGCATTTCCTTTCTATCATGGGAAACGATTACAATTGTATGGTAGTCTGAACATTCTCTGGCATTGCCATTTTGGGAATGTAATGAAAACTGGCCTTTACCAGTCCTGTGGCCACTGCTGAGTTTTCCAAATTTGCTGTGATATTGAGTACAGCACTTTTACATCATCATCATTTAGTATTTTAAGTAGCTCAGCTGGAATTCCATCACCTCCACTAGCTTTGTTTGCAGTAATGCTTTCTAAGGCCCCATTTGACTTCACACTCTAAGATGTCTGGCTCTAGGTGAATGACCACACCATCACGATTATCCAGGTCATTAAGAGCCTTTTGGTATAGTTCTTCTCTGTATTCTTGCCACCTCTTCTTAATCTGCCCTGCTTCTGTTAGATCGTTTCCTTTTCTTCCCTTATTGTGCCCATCTTTGCATCAAATATTCCCTCATATCTCTGATTTTCTTGAAGATATCTGTAGTCTTTCTCATTCTATTTTTTCCCCTCTATTTCTCTGCATTGTTCATATAAGAAGGCTTTCTTTTCTCCGCTTTCTAGTTTCTTGATCTCTGCATTCAATTGTGTTTATCTTTCTCTTTCTCTTTTACCTTTTGCTTCTCCTCTTTTCTCATCTATTTGTAAGGCCTCCTTAGACAATCACTTTGCCTTCTTGCATTTCTTTTTCTTGAACATGACTTTGTCACTGCCTCCTGTACAATGTTATGAACCTCCATCCATAATTCTTCAGGCACTCTGTCTATCAGTTCTAATCCCTTGAATATATTTGTCACCTCCATTGTTTAATCATATGGGATTTGATTTAAGTCATACCTGATTGGCCTAGTGGTATCCCCTACTTTCTACAATTTAAGTCTGAAGTTTGCGATTAGGAGCTCAAAATCTAAGCCACAGTCAGCTCCAGGTCTTGTTTTTGCTGAATCTTTGGAGCTTCTCCATCTTCAGCTGCAAAGAATGCAATCAATCTGATTTTGGTGCTGATTATCTGGTAATGTTCATGTGTAAAGTCATCTCTTGTGTTGTTGGAAGAGAGTGTTTGCTATGAACAGTGTGTTCTATTGGCAAAACCCTGTTAGCTTTTGCCCTGCTTCATTTTGTACTGAAGGACCAAACTTGCCTGCTGCCCCAGTTCTTGACTTCCTAGTTTTTTATTCCAGTTCCCTATGGTGAAAATGACATCTTTTTTTGTTTTGTTGTTGTTGTTGTCCTTGTTGTTATTTGTTCTAGAAAATCTTGCAGTTTTACATAGAATGGTTCAACTTCAGTTGCTTTGGCATTAGTCATTGGGGCATAGACTGGATTACTATGGTATTGAACAGTTTTCCTTGCAAACAAACCTAGATCATTCTCTCTTTTTTGAGACTGCATCCCAGTACTGCATTTCAGACTGTTTTGTTGGTTATAAGGACATCTATTTCTTTGAAAGGATTCTTGCCCACAGTAGCAGATATAATAATCATCTGAATTAAATTTGCCAATCCCTTCCATTTTAGTGCACTGATTCTTAAAATGTTGATGTTCACTCTTGCTATCTCCTGCTTGACCACTCCCAATTTACCTTGATTGATGGACATAACATTCCAGGTCTATGCAATATTATTCTTTACAGCACTTAACTTTGCTTTCACCACCAGACCCATCCAAAGCTGAGCATAGTTTCTGCTTTGGCTCAGCCTCTTCATTCTTTCTGGAGTGTTTCTCCATTCTACCCCAATGGCATATGGGGCACCTACAGACCTGGGGGGCTTATTTCCAAGTGTCTCTCTCTCTCTTGTTTTTGTTTTTAACCTTTTCATAGTGTTCATGGTGTTCTCAAGTCAAGAAGATTGAAGTGGTTTGCCATTCCTTTCTCCAGTGGGCCACATTTTATCAGCAATCTCCACCATGGCCCACCTCTTCTCACTGGCCCTGCACAGTATGGGTCATCGCTTCATTCAGTTACACAAAGCTGTAATCCATGTGATTATTTTGGTTAGCTTTCTGTGATGTGGTTTTCCTTCTGGAGGCTGTGGGATTATAGTTCTTGATTCTTCTGTCTGTACACTGGTGAATAAGGATAAGAGATCTTTTGAAAGGCTTGTAAAGTATCTCTTCAGTTGACTACTGAGAAGAATATACAACAATCTTCTCAGCATTGCCTGGATCCAGAAATATTTCACTGATACTTTGCTGTAGCCACCCCTTACATATTGACTCTACAGATCTCGACATTTGAATCATCCTTTGAATCTGTTCCCTCTTCCTTATTTCTAGATCTTAAATATTAACTCAAACTACCCCTCATGTGAATAACATGTGAATAATAGCCTCCTTATTGGCCTCCATTCCCAGTCTTTTTATAATGCTTTTATTGACTTGTGTCAATAAAACCCATCAAATGACAAAAAAATCAAATAAGGGTAAGATAAAAGCCTGATTATGTTCCTCTACTACTGAAAATAACCATGGCTTATGGAATTAAACAAATCTTAGGCTTTGCTCAAAGCTCTCCTCTCATGATATGGATTTTATCTAATATATCACCAGTTTCTTAACCATATGCTCTGTTTAACTGCTGTAAACTAGTCAATGTTTGCCAAACATATAGAACATTCCTCATCATTCCTAACATTCTTCTTTTGCTTAGAATTTCCTTAAGTCTACTCATCAGTTGTACTTTCTAAAGATGGCCTCCACATAATACATGCTCGTCTGCAATGTGACCTTGCAGCTCCTCTATCAAGCAATGGATTCTATATCACCACCTAGTATATCTGGCTGTTAAAACAGCCTACTTTTTGACAACTTTGACAAATAGAATATGGCAGAATTAAATTTTCTAATACTCCATGGGGCTTCACTGGTGGCTTGAATGGTAAAGAATCTGTCTGCAATGCAGGAGGCCCAGCTTCAATCCCTGGGTTGGGAAGATGCCCTGAAGATGGAAATGGCTACCCACTCCATCACTCCTGCCTGGAGAATTCCATGGGCAGAGGAAACCAGTCTATGGGGTGCCAAACAGTCAAACATAACTGAGTAACTACTACTGTGGGTCTTTGTTAGTTTCTCTTGTATTGTTATATGGACCAAATGCTACAATTACATATATTTGTCTTATTTACCTAATAGAGTGCAAACATCTTGAGAACAGGGACTATGATGTTCATCTTTGCATATTTCAAGGAATATAGCAAAATGCCTCGGCTTTATTAGGTTCTAAATGAATATTTATCACATGAATTAGTGAATTTTGACACATATGATATTGTTGTTTATTGTTTATATTGTTCTTTATTGTTCATTTATTCTTCTTTTCATAGACATTTGGATTTTTTTTTTTAATTTTAGCTTTTCTTTTGACAGCAAATAGTTGTTAATATTTTGGTACTATTAGAAGGAAAGCTGCTATGAACAAATGCTTTTTATAGCTAAATGTGTAAACTTATTTTTTGACATATAAATAAGAATGAAATTACTGACTCATGAAAAAGGAAAATGCTTAGTTTTTGTAAGTAATAACCAAGAGATTTCCAAAGTGTTTTCTAAAAAAATTTAGTCTCCCACTGCAATCTTCCACATTTATGGTAATGCATAAAATTGTCAACTTTTAAATTTTTATCCATCCTGGGATGTGTAGCAATATTTCACTGTGATAAGACTGATTTTATAACTTTATTGCCCATTTGGAGATTTTCTTTAGTTAGTATATTTTCCAGAGTTGTATATACTATGTAAATTATGTTCTTTCTTTCCTTCTTTGTTTGTGGTGGTTCTTTAAATGTTTGGATATTAATCTTTTCTCACATTTAAATTTCAAATTTCTTCTCCCAATCTGTAACTTGCTGATTTCCAAGAACTGTATTTTGATGAATTTAATTTTTTAATTTATTTCTGGTTGGAGCATAATTGCTTTACAATGTTGTGTTGGTTTCTGCTGTACAGCAACATGAGTATTTTTCATTTCAAATTTATATCCTTCATAAAGTACTTTTAAAGTTTTTACTTTAATTGATTTTATTTATTTTATTTTCTCATTATTTTATGATAGTTTTACTTACCAAAATATAAAAATTATTTGAAATAAGGGCTAAATATTTTTATACATGTAAGTATGTTTAATGTGAGGTAATATCTTCATCTCTGATTGGGCCATGGTTAATGAATAAGATCAGTTCAATTCAAGCAAGCAACTTAGATTGATTATATTTCTCTAGTGCTAAATACTGAAGAAGGGAATGGCAACCCACTCCAGTATTCTTGCCTAGAGAATCCTGTGGACAGAGGAACCTGGTGGGCTGCTGTCCATAGGGTTGCATGGAGTTAGACATGACTGAAGCAACTTAGCATGCTTGAATGCATTGGAGAAGGAAATGCAACCCACTCCAGTATTCTTGCTGGAGAATCCCAGGGCGGAGGATCCTGGTGGGCTGTCATCTGTAGGATAGCACAGAGTTGGAAATGACTGAAGCAACTTAGCAGCAGCAGCAGCAGTGCTAAATATATATACATTACTTAGTAAATAGCAAGTTAATGTTTCCTTTAAGAATTTCTTTCATTATGTTAGAAATAGCATTCCGTTTAGTTGATCTATCTATCGTTGTGAGTGGGGTATTAAAGTCTCCCACTATTATTGTGTTACTATTAATATCAACTAAACAGAAAATTAACAAGGAAACACAAATTTTAAGTGACACAATGGTCCCACTAGACCTAATTGGTATCTATAGGACATTTCACCCCAAAACAATCAACTTCACCTTTTTCTCAAGTGCACATAGAACCTTCTCCAGAATAGATCACATCCTTGGCCATAAATCTAGCCTTGGTAAATTCAAACAAATTGAAATCATTCCAGTCATCTTTTCTGACCATAGTGCAGTAAGATTAGATCTCAATTACAGGAAAAGAAATTATTAAAAATTCAAACAAATGGAGGCTAAATAACATGCTTCTGAATAACCAAAAAATCATAGAATAAATAAAAAAAGAAATCAAAATATGCATAGAAATGAATGAAAATGAAAACACAACAACCCAAAACCTATGGGACACTGTAAAAGAAGTGCTAAGGGGAAGGTTCATAGCATTACAGGCTTACCTCAAGAAACAAGAAAAAAGTCAAATAAATAACCTAAGTCTACACCTAAAGCAACTAGAGGAAGAAGAAATGAAGAACCCCAGGGTTAGTAGAAGGAAAGAAATCTTAAAAAATAGGGCAGAAATAAATGCAAAAGAAACAGAAGAGACAATGGCAAAAATCAACAAAGCTAAAAGCTGGTTTTTTGAAAAAATAAACAAAATTGACAAACCGTTAGCAAGACTCATTAAGAAACAAAGGGAGAAGAACCAAATTAACAAAATTAGAAATGAAAATGGAGAGATCACAACATACAACACTGAAATACAAAGGATCATAAGAGACTACTACCAGCAGCTCTATGCCAATAAAATGGACAACTTGGAAGTAATGGACAAATTCTTAGAAAGTATAACTTTCCAAAACTGAACCAGGAAGAAATAGAAGATCTTAACTGACCCATCACAAGCAAGGAAATCGAAACTGTAATCAGAAATCTTCCAGCAAACAAAAGCCCAGAACCAGATGGCTTCACAGCTCAATTCTACCAAAAATTTAGAGAAGAGCTAACACCTATCTTACTCAAACTCTTCCAGAAAACTGCAGAAGAAGGTAAACTTCCAAACTCATTCTATGAGGCCTCCATCACCCTAATTCCAAAACCAGACAAAGATGCCACAAAAAAGAAAACTGCAGGCCAGTATCACTGATGAACATAGATGCAAAAATCCTTAACAAAATTCTAGCAAACAGAATCCAACAACATATTAAAAAAATCATACATCATGACCAAGTGGGCTTTATCCCAGGAATGCAAGGATTCTTTAATATCTGCAAGTCAATCAATGTAATATACCACATTAACAAATTGAAAGATAAAAATCATATGATTATCTCAATAGATGCAGAAAAAGCCTTTGACAAAATTCAACATGCATTATGATAAAAACTCCAGAAAGCAGGAATAGAAGAAACATACCTCAACATAATAAAAGCTATATATGACAAACCCACAGCAAGCATTACCCTCAATGGTGAAAAATTGAAAGCATTTCCCCTAAAATCAGGAACAAGACAAGGGTGCCCACCACTACTATTCAACATAGTTTTG
This sequence comes from Odocoileus virginianus, assembly GCF_023699985.2. Lineage (NCBI taxonomy): Eukaryota > Metazoa > Chordata > Mammalia > Artiodactyla > Cervidae > Odocoileus > Odocoileus virginianus. Next base: position 70,809,206 of record NC_069683.1, read on the forward strand.
GAAGTTGTGGCCACAGCAATCAGAGCAGAAAAAGAAGTAAAAGTAATCCAGATAGGAAAAGAAGAAGTGAAATTCTCACTGTTCGCAGATGACATGATCCTCTACATAGAAAACCCTAAAGAATCTACCAGAAAAGTACTAGAGCTAATTAACAAATATAGTAAAGTTGCAGGATATAAAATTAACATGCAGAAATCCCTTGCATTCCTATACACTAACAATGAGAAAACAGAAAGAGAAACTAAGGAAACAATACCATTCACCATTGCAGCAAAAAGAATAAAATACTTAGAAGTATATCTACTTAAAGAAAGAAAAGATCTATACATAGAAAACTATAAAACATTGATGAAAGAAATCAAAGAGGACACTAATAGATGGAGAAATATACCATGTTCATGGATTGGACAAATCAATATTCTCAAAATGGCTATACTACCCAAAGCAACCTATAGATTCAATGCAATCTCTGTCAAGCTACCAACGGTATTTTTTACAGAACTAGAACAAATAATTTCTCAATTTGTATGGAAATACAAAAAGCCTCAAATAGCCAAAGTGATCTTGAGAAAGAAGAATGGAACTGGAGGAATCAACCTGCCTGACTTCAGACTATACTACAAAGCCACAGTCATCAAGACAGCATGGTACTGGCACAAAGACAGAAATATAGATCAATGGAACAGAATAGAAAGCCCAGAGATAAATCCACGAACCTATGGACACCTTATCTTCGACAAAGGAGGAAAGGATATACAATGGTAAAAAGACAAGCTCTTTAACAAGTGGTGCTGGCAAAACTGGTCAACCACTTGTAAAAGAATGAAACTAGAACACTTTCTAACACCATACACAAAAATAAACTCAAAATAGATTAAAGATCTAAATGTAAGACCAGAAACTTTAAAACTCCTAGAGGAGAACATAGGCAAAACACTCTCCGACATAAATCACAGCAGGATCCACTATGGCCCACCTGCCAGAATGTTGGAAATAAAGGCAAAAATAAACAAATGGAAACTTAAAAGCTTTTGCACAACAAAGGAAAGTATAAGCAAGGTGAAAAGACAGCCCTCAGATTGGGAGAAAATAATAGCAAATGAAGCAACAGACAAAGGATTAATCTCAAAAATATACAAGCAACTCCTGCAGCTCAATTCCAGAAAAATAAATGACCCAATCAAAAAATGGGCCAAAGAACTAAACAGACATTTCTCCAAAGAAGACATCCAGATGGCTAGCAAACACATGAAAAGATGCTCAACATCACGCATTATCAGAGAAATGCAAATCAAAACCACAATGAGGCACCATTACATTCCAGTCAAGATGGCTGCTATCCAAAAGTCTAAAAGCAATAAATGCTGGAGAGGATGTGGAGAAAAGGGAACCCTCTTACACTGCTGGTGAGAATGCAAACTAGTACAGCCACTATGGAGAACGGTGTGGAGATTTCTTAAAAAACTGGAAATAGAACTGCCATATGACCCAGCAATCCCACTTCTGGCATCCACACTGAGGAAACCAGATCTGAAAGGGACACGTGCACCCCAATGTTCATCGCAGCACTGTTTATAATAGCCAGGACATGGAAGCAACCTAGATGTCCATCAGCAGATGAATGGATAAGGAAGCTGTGGTACATATACACCATGGAATATTACTCAGCCATTAAAAAGAATTCATTTGAATCAGTTCTAATGAGATGGATGAAACTGGAGCCCATTATACAGAGTGAAGTAAGCCAGAAAGATAAAGACCAATACAGTTATACTAACGCATATTTATGGAATTTAGAAAGATGGTAACGATAACCCTATATGCAAAACAGAAGAAGAGACACAGATGTACAGAACAGAATTTTGGACTCTGTGGGAGAAGGCGAGGGTGGGATGTTTGGAGAGAACAGCATCGAAACATGTATATTATCTAGGGTGAAACAGATCACCAGCCCAGGCTGGATGCATGAGACAAGTGCTCTGGGCTGGTGCGCTGGGAAGACCCATAGGAATCGGGTGGAGAGGGAGGTGGGAGGGGGATCGGGATGGGGAATACATGTAAATCCATGGCTGATTCATGTCAATGTATGACAAAAACCACTACAGTATTGTAAAGTAATTAGCCTCCAACTAATAAAAATAAATGGGGAAAAAAAAGAATCATTAGAAGATTAAAAAAAAAAAAAGAAAGAAATAGCATTCCATGCTTTCACCCTAGTTTTGTTTTTAGCAGCAAAGTTTTCTTGTGGTCTCAGATTCCCTCCCTCACTCTTTGCTTGGATTTAGTTGTAGTAGATTTTGTTCTCTACAGCTGTTGCTCATTAATTACATCTGCAGTGGAACTCTCTTTGCTCTTTCCCAAATGGCAATGTTTTGATCTTATCACTTCCTACAGGGTGATCTAAATGTCTATTTGTTGAACATATAATGGATGCTACTTTTGATAATAAGAAAGATTTTAAATGTTGGTTATATTTTCATGTATAGATCAAACTAATTTAGAAAAAAATATGTATACCTATTAATTTTTCTCAAAATTCATCAATTTATGTTAAGTGTATATTGAGTTAGAGTGGGTTATATAAGGATGTATCAGATGTAGGTATAAACTCTTTTAATGCTTATGAGATGTACATCTATTACACATTAATTTTTTTCCCAAAATTTCAAAAGGTGGCCCAGATGGTTTATCTACCTATCTATCTATATTAGGAAACTACTCAAAAATGCACAATTGGGAGGAATTCAGACTCTTATAAGAGTCTACTCATGATCCCAGCATGCATCCCTAAAGCTTGAGCCCTGGTAGGAATAGGCCTATTATAGATAGAAGTTAAAATTTTTATTGTGACTTTGCTGTTTCAGTAAAATTACATTAAGTTATCTCTTGACCTTAGAATATTGGAAAGGCTTGTCTATTAGCCAGATCATTCTGTGCTAACACTTCTTTCCTTTTCAATAAAAGTATCAGAATTCCAAGAAAAAGTTCTATCAACATTTTTCCTATGAATTATTTTTATGCAATCTCAAGGAAAGAATCAATGTAACAGGTCTGTTTCATTCATTTCTTGCCTCTGCCATAGCCTTGATAGTGACCTTGTCATTGACCTTGTCAATGGGAATGCTCACATCACTGGGTAGTGATATTATTCTATATACTGGCAAGGGGTAGGGCAAAATGAAAGATGTCATCACCATACTGAAAGGAAACATTACATTTCATGATATGCACCTGCTGCCTGACCTGAGGTCTGTATCATGTATAATCATATGGTAGGTTTGTGACTGACTACTTTTAGGGTCTTTCCTGGACAATAATATCTCTTGAATGTCCCTGAAGTTCACAGTTGAAGAAAAAGCTTGTTTGTGCAATGCATGCTAAATGACAAGAGATACTGTAACTGACATTTCTAACCTTCTAATTTTCCTGTTATTCTTGCCCTGTATCCCTTGCTGTAATAAAACTTAGCTATGAATATAATTTTATGTTAAGCCATGTAGGTCCTTCCAGCTAGTCACCAAAGTAGTAGTTAGGACTGCCAAAACCTGCTGATAGCAATAGGTTTTTTAATGCATACATTTTTAATATTTTATTATAATGTCATATGAATTGATACTTTCAATTTTAATACACTAAGAAAACTAAGCATATTGAAGTTTCTATAGTAATTAAATGTTTTTTTTTTCTCTTTTTTGTTTTGTTGATTCTATTTTACTGCTTCTGAGTGAATCAATGTCCATTTTACACTATAACATCTGTCTATAATGAATAAAATTAATTTGAAATATATATATATATTTTTCCAAAGCTACTCTGAGCCTATTACTGACTATGGAAAAATGATTCATTAGAACACTAGTGGACCAACATCATAGTTTATATCTTTTCCCAAAATATATATTTAAAACAAGATGAGCTTAGCATCTCTCAACATGGAATTTAACTCCATTTCTATTTCTTTCTAGTTGTGTCATTTAGATGAGTAAAATAAACAAATTTATCTAACTTAAAAGTTATTGTCAGAATTAAATTAGGCCATGTATAAAATAATGCACAAAGTACAACATGCATGTAGACTATCAAGAAAGAATATCCATGGTATTTTTAAATAAAGAGGTTTTAAATAATCTACGTCTCATGAGATAGTTGTAAATTAGTTTTAAATTTCAGTTTTAGTTTTGAGAGTCTGCTGCTATCATAGTTTTAAAAATTGTCTTTTACCATATTAACCTTGTATCCCTATGACCTTGATGAATTCACATAGTATGTCCAATAGGTGTTTATCAATGCCTTAGGATTTTTCACATAAACAAACCTCTAGTTCAGTGTTGAACAAGAGTTGTGATAATGAGAATCCCTGGCTTACTTCTGATCTTATCAGGAAAGAGTTCAATATTTCACCATTAAATATGATGCTAAAGATAAATTTATCTTAAAATGCCCCTTATTGGATTGCAGAAGTTTCATCTCCTCCCAGTCTGTTCAAAATTGTTTTCAGGAATAGGTATTGAATTTTTCTTTTTCTCTTTTTTTTTTTTGGTGGTGGGGGGTGGGTGAGGGCTATTAGGATGATCATAAGGTTTTTCTTTTTTATCCTGTTAATAGGGTGAATTACACTGATTGATTTTTTAGAGTTAGTACAGCTTTTCATTCTTTAGACAGAGCCTACTGGGGAAATACATCATAATAATCATATATTGCTGCTGCAATTTATATGAAACTGTTTTTCTTTAGAATAGAACTACTTCACAAGAATATTTATTTTCTGACAAGGATATGTTGATTTCAGAGCTTCAAGTGACAGCATTATCTTTCGTGCAGTCTGTTAGTTTATTTTCTTATATTTTCCAGCATAAAGCTGACTATCTTTTCTAGGAGGTAAATTGGTTTCTATAAAGTAGCTTAAGAGCTTCCTTACAGATTTGTAGAAAACTTTAGTTTGAAGCTGCTATGTTGACATTAGAAATTAAGCTCACTGCAAGTGCTATTTCAGGCCAAATTATGGGCTTGGGATTCGTGAAGATAAACTGAGTAATGTCACCTGGAAATACGGGTCTTTAAAGAGTAGCACTTGCTTTTTTCATTGAGATTGCAGTTTATTTGTGTACTCCACATTTTTCACTAAAAGTAAAAATTATTTCTTGCCACTGGATGTATAAACAAACATATAAACTTTATTTCCATATTTTAATCAATTTATTTTGGCAAGTCAAATACCCTTAACTACTTATGAAAACAACACCAAATATTATTTTTCATTAAAGATATAAGATTATAGTCTTATGATAAAAAATGAAATTTACTTATCTCATCAAATATGTATCAAGCATATATAATGTGTAACACACTGGACAAAGACCTCTAAGGAGCAATAAACAATGGAAAAGATGCAAAGAACACGTAGTGGTGTTTTTTTAAACACATTTATATTAAAGTATAATTTTCACAAGATTAAAACCATGACTCATGAGCATATAAAATGTTCAAAGGTCAAAATTTTAATTTAATTCATTAATTAATGAAAGAACTGGTAAGATGCTTCAAAAAGTATTTCTGAATTAATGACATATGGGTAATTTTATGTTAAGATCACTACATTAGAGAAAAAAAAAAAAAAAACAGTTAAAATTCAAAAGGGAAATAGTATTTTGGGGGTTATCTTTCCCCCAAAATAGAAATTGACTTTTCTAAAGAAAACATACAAGTTAAATTCTACTTATCTGAAGTGTAGGGTCATGGGTTAACAGTGAATTTAACCATTTGCATTCCTGTAGATAATGCTTTGCTTTCATATGAAAAATGTGCTGCCTACATTTTCCCCCACTTTCAAGGTTTAGATAGTTTCCCATGCATAGATAAAAACAACAGATATATATTATACTTACCTACTGCTAAACTATGAAAAAGCATTTAAATAGAAATTTTGTGTAATATTCAGATGAGGAAAGCATAGAGTTGGCCTTTAGGAATAGTATAATACCAATTGGCAGAAATGTGGGATGGGTAGAGAAGAGAACAGAAAAAGGAAAAGGTTTGACTCAAAAATACAGAAACAAGAAGGCATGGATGTATTTCAAAGCAGCAAGGACTCAAATTTGCTTGCATCCCAGGAGGCCTGGAAGAGAATAGCAGGTTATAAAGGATGAGAAGACAGTTTTGAGATAAGAATCTGTCAGGTTAAATATTTTTTACTTTCCTTGGTAGGTCAGAAGGATCCATGAAAGTTTTATCACCTGGATAAAGCAATATGCTCTTTAAGAAGAACAAACTAGCAATAACATGTTTTCTAGGACCTGAGAGACTATACAAATGGTCAACAGCCAGACTGTGTATGGTAATAGAACTCTGATCCACAATTGGCAGCAACCAACCAGTGAGCCAACCAATATTCTCTGGTAACAGACCCAGGAAGCCAACCTGCTATCTGTAAGTCAGATATAATAAATTAAAAAAATAACCAAACAATAATCCCTCTAACAACTAGCCCCAAAGTGGCAAGGACTTTACAACTTTCCTTATTTTTGCCCCTGCTTCCAACTTAGGAAGATAAAGCAGAGAAAGCCAAAAATACACTCTTAATCCATCACACAGAACATCTCACATCTAGTTGTCCTCATATAGCTACTCCATACTAACAGCATCCTTTCAGGACATTTATGAAACCTTCCTCTTTTATCCACTATAAAGCTTTCCCACTCCTCTGACTGCCTTTGATTATCTGCTAAAATTCAAGTGATGGTGGCTGACTTGCATACTATTAAAAACTGGAGAAATAGATTTTGCTTGTTATCATTTGAGTGTTATTTTCACAAAATGTACAATTAAAATTAATGATTCATTTTAAAATAATCAGTTTATTGAAGTAGCATACTTCTGTCCACCTAATATGAGTTCAGTCTCTCAGTAAGCCAGGCACTTTGTCACACAATACAGATACAATAAAAAAAAAAAAAAATGTACACTCTTGTTCACAGAAAGCCTCCATCTTGTGTGGGGAAGAAGCAAGTAAATATACATTACACTATTGTCAAAGACAAAGCTGAGCCTGACGCAAATTTAACACATAATAAAATAAAATGTTCTTTCATAAGCATCAAGGGACACTTCCACCATCATTTTCATTTCAGTAGAAATTATGGGTATTAAAAAGGAGAGGAAATTGTATAGAGTAAAAAGAGTACTGAAATCATCTATTAATGTGGAATGAAGATGTGGAGGAGACTTATTAATATGTAGTTGGCAGTCCTTGGTTTCTGGAAGGGGTAAGCCAGAAGTCTGGGGATATTTCAAAAGAGGAAGTTCAGTGTTAGGGACTGAGGGTTTTCTGTAACTGGCCATTCTCCTGTAATAAGTCTAGTTGATGGAGTGTTTTCATGCAGTCTGTCATAATTTCATGATGGACTGGAAATGATGAGGGGACTGCTATGGCAGACAATTTCTCATCATCATGTATTATGAGCCAAGTCTGTGATAGCTTTATAGAAAGAAATAATATGAATTTAAGAATAAACAAGTTTAGTACTGCTAAGTGGCAAAAGTGATCACTCCCAAAATTCTTAAAGACCAGAACACTTGCTTGTGTGTGAGTTAAAAGTTTTTTGTGTATATCTATGTATATGAACAGTTAAAGATAAACAGACATATTGCAAATAGTAAGAATTATTTATTTGAGTAAAATTGATTCAAATTGGGCAGCACTCAGTCTAGCAGGTAGTAAAGAGCTCCAGGATTTGAACAAAATGATAAACATTTATAGGCATAAAGAAGCAGAACAAGGACATTATACCAGGCAAAAACTTGGTCGTTTATGAAGAATTATTTTCCTTTCAGGAACAGCAGGAGTCTTTTAAGCAGATTTTATACCTAGTCCTGATCAGGCAACTCCTGATTTATTATTACAGATCTCATTTCTGGGAGAGCTGAAACTATAGTTAAGTTTTGGCTTGGTGACGTGAGGTTTAGTATAACTGACTCCAATTTGGACTTGTTTTCTTTTTTAACAATTTCCCCTTTTGATCATACTCTCAGCCTAACTGAGAGATGTTATAAAATTTAAAGCTTTAGAATTACTCCCAGCTATGACTCTGGAGTTCTTGCAGTTTTTTGCTGAATCTCAGTCTGGTATTTGTAAGTCATAATTTCAGATTCACATCTTCTTTCCTTTTCTGACATTCTAGTCTTAGAGTGATTGTTTAGCGGTCTGGCTGAAAAATGTGCATGTTAAGTTTTTGAGAGAAAACGACACACCAGGGAGACTACTATGATTATTATCAACAAGGTTATTCCCAATGTTTAGAGTGCACTTCAGAGTCGCGGTCCCTAAGACCCAAACCAATCAAAATCAAATGTCAAAAAAAGACCTTTCTCAGGCCAAAAAGATAGTTTAGTGATTGTATATATACTGATTACAAACACCTCCTAGCTCACATAAAAGATAATCTAAAGCTATTCCATTATCAAGAAATAATTTAACCAAACATTCCTGGGATTTTTTTTTTTTTTTTTTTTTGATGTGGCTATTGTTTAAGCAGCCGATTCTGCAATATCTTCAGGAGTAGGGAGACAATCCTGGATGTCTTATTTGCACTTATTCCTAACGCTGAGGTGGGGGGGTGGGGGGGGTAGGTATCTGACAGTGGAAGCTAGTTTTGACTCATGAGTACTTCCTGGTACTCCCTATTTGAGTCTATAGCATGGGGCTGGGAAAGTGACAGTGGAGGCTAGAATTCTTTTTTTTTTTTTAATTGAGATATAGTTGATTTAGAATATTATGTTATTTTCAGGTGTATAGCATAGTGATTCAACTCTTTTATAGATTATACTCATTTAAAGCTATTATAAAATAATATATTAATGGATGTATTTCCCTCTACCATATAATATGTCCTTATTGCTTGTCTGTTTTATGTATGGCAGCCTATATTTATTAATTCCATACCCCATTCTGTCCCTCTCCTTCTTTTCAGTGGTAGTCTCTAGTTTGTTTTCTATTTGTGAGTCTGTTTCTTTTGGTTGTATACAGTCTGCTTCTGTTTTGTTATATATTAATTTTGAGATATCTCCTCACAATCACAGTGGCTATCATCAAAAAGCCTACAAATAGCTAATGTTAGAGAGGATGTGAACAAAAGGTAATCATTGTGAAGTGTTGGTGACATAATAAGTCACTATGAAAAAAGTATGGAATTTCCTCAAAAAACTGATGCAGCAATTTCACTTATGAGTATGTATTTGAAAAAAAAGGAAACACTAATTCAAAAAGATACATGTTTTCCAATGTTTATATTATTTATAATAAATAAGATATGAAAGCAACTTAAGTATCCATCAACATATGAATGAAGAAGATACACAACAATGGAGTATTAATCATTAAAACAAATGAAGATTTCCATTTACAACAACATCTATGAACCTAGACGGTATTATTCTTAGTGAAATAAGTCAGAGTAATACAAATACTATATGTTATTACTTACATGAGACTAGTGAAATTTAGCTGTCTATAGACACATAGGTGGTTTTATTGTGATTACCCATGCCTTGTGTTCCTCTATTTGTATAGAGGCTGGATATGAAGTTCCCTGCATTTGGAATTGTTAGGCAGAGGTAGAGAAATGGACTCCCAGGGTTAGAGAGGTTGACATGGTAGAGACGGGGCTGAGTAATCTTCCAGAGAAGCTGAGACATTGGGAATCAAGGAGACTTTTGTGACAGGCAGAACTCAAATTCAAGTCATTTGGGTGCTGAATTACTCTCCACTACACACGATGTCCTGAAATATATCAATGGCAGCATTATTTTTCCAAACCAGAGCAAGGCAAAAAGTGAACCAAAGACTCATAAGATCTTCATGGTGTAAGAATTAGGAAAAATTATTCAGAGAGGGAAGGAAGATTAGAAAGAAATGTTCTTGATATAACATCCTGAAAGGAAGCAGCATACCTCATTGTGAGCTACTGCTACTTTTTGTCAATTTAACTTTAAGGTCTCTAGCATTTTCACAGACCAAATGCAAGTAGTGGAAGATCTAAGAGTTTGTTAAAATAGACTTGACAAGGAAATTGTGTTATTCCTGTGACATGTAACATTTTTAAAGATAATACCTGGCATTATGACTGATAAAATTTCAAGACATATTAGATTTTTAGGAATTTTATAAAATTTCTAAAATCCTTATATTAATAATATTTATATATTTAAATATAACCTAAGTATGCTTGCATCACATATTTGACAATGCTTCCCATGTAACTTAACATACAATAAGTCTCATTAGTTTAACATTTCTCTTTTATAAGGTGAGAGACAAATACTTTGAAACTTTCCACAGGCCTTCTGGGAAAACTCAAAATTACTTAGAAGTAAAAAAATACTGATTTTAGGAGGCTGTCAAGGCATCAAAAAGCTTGAACATTTGATTAAATGGGATCATAGATTATTAGTAAGTAATACTTAATAATCTATTTAACCAAAGTGACAAAAGATGTTAAAGGTAAATACAGAAGGTTACACAGTTGTGAACAAAACTTAGCTTTCTTAATACTGAGAAGACTTGGTTTTTGTAAGTAATCAAAGACCTGATCATGACAAATGAAGTAGACAAAATTATTTTTATAAGACATAAAATCTTTGCTTACAAATTTCCTAAAAGATTAAAAACAAAAACAAAGAAACAGAAATCACTTTCACCATCTCTTATCAAGAGAAGATTAATAGTCAAATAATACCTTGTCCTTTTAAAAAAGAGAAAACCAATCCTAAAATTTATTCTTTAAAAATAAATAAATTAATTTCTATCTTATCCAGGTTGACCATACATACATTTCATTTTCACAACTCTTCTACAGCCTTTTATGTAATATTTTATCCTAGTTTTATTGTATTTTTTTTATTTTAGAACAGTCATTTTGCTTTCTTTATCTACTTTTCATATATAATTTTCTTCTTTAACTAATTATTTCTGCCATTTTCATTACATATATCAAGTGGAATCTTTAACTTTTAGAATCTTTTATTCTTAGTGAAGACTAAAAAGTGAGCAATTGTGGAATGTCTATTAAAACTGCCACTCTCTTGAAAGGCAAACTTTTTAATATGTTTTTATAATTTCTAGCTGTATATTATTTCTCATGGTAAGTTTTGAAATGTGACACAAGATATGCTAATTAACAAACCCAAATGTCTTTAGCTCCTTTATGATAATACAAAAGTAGATAAATTTGTGTTTAATAATTAATGTTTCACTATTTTATCTTATTTGGAAGTAATCTAGGTTTTTGGTAAGTACCCATCATTTAATCTATGTTAGTATAACTAATGGACAAGACAATGGCAACCCACTCCAGGACTCTTGCCTGGAAAATCCCATGGATGGAGGAGCCTGGTAGGCTGCAGTCTATGGGGTCACTAAGAGTCAGATACCACTGAGCGACTTCATGTTCACTTTCTCACTTTCATGCATTGGAGAAGGAAATGGCAACCCACTCCAATTCTCCAGTGGAGAATCCCAGGGATGGTGAAGCCTGGTCAGCTGCCGTCTATAGGGTCACACAGAGTTGGACCCGACTGAAGCAACTTAGCAGCAGCAGCAGCAGCAATATAACTAAATTTCAAATTACTGAAAACAAATTGGAAATTGTTTTAAAGTAGACATGTTGTAAGGTACAATTATGGTTAAAAAGTTAAATTAGAAAAGAACAAGATGTTGGAGTAGGAGGATGTGGAACTCACCTCCCCCCATGAACACAACAAAAATACATCTATATGTGGGAGAATTCTCACTGAAAGCTAACTGGAGACTGGCAGAAGGACTTCTGTACAACCAAGGCTGTAAGAAAGATCCATACAGAATTGTGTAGAAAGGGAAGAAAAGAAGTCAGGCTAGGATCCATGCCCCTGGGAAGGGACTCAGAAGTAAAGGGAGGCTATTCAGGGAGACATCCTCCCTGAGGAAGTGAGCTGTTTAAGGCAGATACTGGGCATCCCGGCCCTATTCAACGCAGGGAGCACTGCTTCCCTTGGCTAGTTGGGAGAGACAGCAGGACTAACAGAAGGGCTGTGGGAAGCCTGGACTCCCCCTGTGAAGAATGCATGCTAATTTGCTTGATCCAGAGGCAGAAAAGAGAGGGTAAATTGAGGGTAAATGGTCAGTTTCCCATAATTTGCCTGGTGTGTGTCCCAGATCCAGAAGCAGAGAAGAGAGGGTAAATTGAGGGTAAATTGTCAGTTTCCCATAATTTGCCTGGTGTGTGTCCCAGCCTGAGACAAGTCACTGCTCCAGCACCATCTATTTCAAGATGCAACTCCACACTGAGAAGAGGTCTGACCAACATGGCATCTGAGCAGGGCAGGGGCAGCTTATATGCTGCTGCTTATACAGAAAGCAAATGGGAAAGGTACCAGTCTCTGTCTGGGACTGGACTACTGCAGTCCACGTCCCAACCTATGCTGAGGCCAGCATAGGACCCTTCTGCCCTGTAGTGCATCTCCACATCAGGAAGAATGACAGAGGCTGAGGGAAAGCTCAGCTATTAAGGACAAAGGAAGTTCAGACCCAAGGGGGCATCTGAGCAGGGCAGGGCCATTTATAACTCATGTTGCACAGGTATCACATCAGGAGTCCAGGTCTCCGACCCCAGCTTGGCAGGAAACAGTTCATGCTCAGACCCATGCCCAGTGACACCATTTCTCTTGCTCCAGGACCACTTTCCTTTGGGGTGAAGTTGCAAGGGCTGAGAGTGGGGAGAGAACACACACTTAAATGGAAAGCAGCCAGTTTGGGCCCAACCCTCAGGTCTTCCGACCCAGCAACTTAGGACCCGATTCCACCCACAATCAAATTGCCAACATGGATGGATCATAGAAAAAACAAGGGAATTAAAAAAAAAAAAATCTTCTGCTTCATCGACTACACTAAAGCGTTTGACAGCATGAGTCATAATAAGCTGTGGGAAATTTTTAAAGAAATGGAATATCATATCACTTTACCTGTCTCCTGAGGAACCTGTATGTGAGTCAACAGGTAGCAGAACTGGACATAGAACAACAGACTGGTTCAAAGTTGGGAATGGAGTATGTCAAGGCTATATATTGTCACCCTGCTTATTTAACTTATATGCAGAAATCCATATAAGAACTTTTCATGCATCATGAGAAATGCTGGTCTGGATGAAGCACAAGCTGGGGTCAAGATTGCTGGGAGAAATAGTTATAACCTCAGATATGCAGATGATACCACCCTTAAGACAGAAAGTGAAGATGAACTAGAGTCTCTTGATGAAGGTGAAAGAGGAGAGTGAAAAAAAAAATCCTGGCTTAAAACTCAACATTCTAGGTAGGGGATCATATTATCTGCAAACAGTGAGAGTTTTACTTCTTCTATTCCAATCTGGATTCCTTTTATTTCTTTTTCTTCTCTGATTACCGTGGCTAAAACTTCCAAAACTATGTTTGAAAAGTAGTGGCGAGAGTGTGCACCTTTGTCTTTTTCCTGACTTTAGGGAAAATTCTTTCAATTTTTCACCATTGAGGATAATGTTTGTCTATTTTATTTATCTTCTCAAAGAACCAGCTTTTAAGATTTTTTTATTTTTGCTTTAATCTCCTTTGTTTCTTTTTCATGTATTTCTTCCCTGATTTTTATGATTTCTTTCCTTCTACTAATCCTGGAATTCTTCATTTGTTCTTTTTCTAGTTGTTTAGGTGTAAAATTCAGTTATTTATTTGATTTTTCTCTTGTTTATTGAGGTAAACTTGTAATGCTGTGAACCTTCCCTGTAGCACTGCTTTTACTGAATCACATAGGTTTTGGGTTGCAGTGTTTTCATTTTCATATGTTTCTATGCATATATTTTGATTTTCTTTTTTATTTCTTCCATGTTTTTTTGGTTATTCAGAAGTGTGTTATTTAGCCTCCATATGTTTCTATTTTTAATATTTTTTTCCTTCCATGCAGTTGACGTTTAATCTTGACACATTGTGATCAGAAAAGATGCTTGAAATTATTTCAATTTTTAAAAATTTATTAAGGCTAGATTTATGGCCCAGAATATGATCTATCCTGGAGAATATTCCATGTGCACTTGAGAGAAAGGTGAAATTCACTGTTTTAGGGTGAAATGTCCTATAGATATCAATTAAGTCCTTTTAAAGTTTCTGTTTCCTTGCTAATTTTCTGTTTGGTTGACCTATCCATAGGTGTGAATGGCGCATTAAAGTCTCCCACTATTATTGTGTTACTGTCAATTTCCCCTTTCATATTTGTTAGCATTTGCCTTATGTATTGAGGAGCTCCTATGTTGAGTGCATATATGTTTATAATTGTTTTATCTTCTTCTTGGATTGATCCTTTGATCATTATGTAGTGTCCTCTTTGTCTCTTTACACAGGCTTTATTTCAGTCTATTTTATCTGATATGAGTATTGCTACTCCTGCTTCCTTTTGGTCTCTGTTTGCATGAAATGTCTGTTCCAGTCCTTCACTTTCAGTCTGTATGTGTCCCTTGGTTTGATGTGGGTCTCCTGCATATATAGGGGCCTTGGTTTTGTATACATTCAGCCAGTCTTTGTCTTTTGGTTGAGGCCATCAGTCCATTTACATTTAAGGTAATTATTGATAAGTATGATCTCATTTTTTTTACTTTGTTGTTTTGGGTTCAAGTTGATAAATCTTTTCTGTGTTTCCTGTTTAGAGAAGATCCTTTAGCATTTGTTGAAGAACTGGTTTGGTGGTGCTGAATTCTCTCAGCTTTTGCTTGTCTGTAAAGCTTTTGATTTCTCCTTCATATCTGAATGAGATCCTTGCTAGATACAGTAATCTGGGTTGTAGGTTTTTCTCTTTCATCACTTTAAATATGTTCTGCCATACCCTTCTGGCCTGAAGAGTTTCTATTGAAAGATCAGCTATTATTCTTATGTGGATTCCCTTATGTGTCATTTGTTGCTTTTCCCTTGCTGCGTTTAGTATTCGCTCTTTGTGTTTGATCTTTGTTAGTTTGATTAATATGTGTCTTGGGATGGTTTGCCTTGGATTTAACCTGTTTGGGACTCTCTTTGATTCTTGGATTTGGGTGGCTACTTCCTTCTCCATTTTAGGGAAGTTTTCAACTAGTATCTCCTCAAGTATTTTCTCATGCCCTTTCTTTTTGTCTTCTTCTACTGGGACTCCCATGATTCGAATGTTGGGGACATTTAACATTGTCCCAGAGGTCTCTAAGGTTTCCCTCCTTTCCTTTAATTTTTTTTTCCTCCCTGCTTCATTTATTTCCACCATTCTATCTTCCACATCACTTATCCTATCTTCTGCCTCAGTTATTCTACTGTTGGTTCCCTCCAGAGTGCTTTTGATCTCAGTTATTCCATTATTCATTATTGATTGACTCCTCTTTATTTCTTCTGGCAATCAGAGAAGCAAAATAAATAAAAGGGATGCAGATTGGAATAGAAGACATAAAACTCACTGTTTGCAGATGACATGATCCTGTACATAGAAAACCCTAATGACACCACCAGAAAATTACTAGAGCTAAACAATGAATATAATAAACTTGCAGGATATAAAAATAATACTCAGAATTCCCTTGCATTCCTATTCCTATATTATTTAGAAAACTATATAACACTGATGAAAGAAATCAAAGAGGACACAAATAGATGGAGAAATACACCATGTTCATGGATCGGAAGAATCAATATAATGAAAATGAGTATACTACACAAAGCAACCTATAGACTCAATGCAATCCCTGTCAAGCTACCACCGGTATTTCTCACAGAGCTAGAACAAATAATTTCACGATTTGTATGGAAATACAAAAAACCTTGAGTAGACAAAGCAATCTTGAGAAAGAAGAATGGAATTTGAGGAATCATCCTACCTGACTTCAGACTATACTACAAGGCTGTAGTCACCAAGACAGTATGGTACTAGCACAAAGACAGAAATATAGATCAACGGGTCAAACTAGAAAGCCCAGAGATAAACCTTCCCACCTACGGACAACTTATCTTTGACAAAGGAGGCAAACATACACAATGAAGAAAAGAAAATCTTTTTAACACGTGGTGCTTGGAAAACTGGTCAACCACGTATAAAAGAATGAAACTAGAACACTTTCTAACACCATACACAATAATAAACTCAAAATGGATTAAATATATAAATATAAGATCAGGAACTATAAAACTAATAGAAGAAAACATAGGCAAAACACTTGCTGGTACAAATCACAGCAAGATCCTCTATGACCCACCTCACAGAATAATGGAAATAAAAGCAAAAATAAGCAAATGGGACCTAAATAAAGTTAAAAGCTTTTGCACAACGAAGGAAACTATAAGCAAGGTGAAAAGACAGCCTTCACAATGGGAAAATATAAGCACAAGTGAAGCAAATGACAAAGAATTAATCTAAAAAAATATACAAACAGCTCATGCAGCTCAATACCAGAAAATAAACAACCCAATCAAAACATGGGCCAAAGAACTAAACAGACATTTCTCCAAAGAAAACATACAGATGGTTAATATACACATGAAAAAATGCTCAACATCACTCATTATCAGAGAAATGCAAATCAAAACCACAGTGAGGTAGCATCTCATGCAGATCAGAATGGCTGCTGTCAAAAAGTCTACAAACAGTAAATGCTGGAGAGGGTGTGGAGAAAAGGGAACCCTCTTACACCATTGGTGGGAATGCAAACTAGGACAGCCACTATGGAAAACAGTGTAGAGATTCCTTAAAAAACTGAAAATAGAACTGTCCTATGACCCAGCCATCCCACTGCTGAGCATACACACCGAGAAAACCAGAATTTAAAGAGACACATGTGCTCTAATGTTCATCACAGCACTGTTTACAATAACTAGCCATGGAAGCAACCTAGATGTCCATCAGCAGATGAATGGATAAGCAAGCTGTGATACATATACACAATGGAATATTACTCAGCTATTAGAAAGAACACATTTAAATCAGCTCTAATGAGGTAGATGAAACTGGAGCCTATTATACAGAGTGAAGTAAGTTAGAAAGAAAAACACCAATAGACAATACTAATGCATATATATGGAATTTAGAAAGATGGTAACAATGACCCTATATGTGAGACAGCAAAAGAGATACAGATATAAAGACCATAATTTTGGACTCTGTGGGAGAAGGCAAGGGTGGGATGATTTGAGAGAATAGCATTGAAACATGTATATTATCAAATGTGAAACAGATCGACAGTCCAGGTTGGATGCATGAGACAAGTGCTCAGGGCTGGTGCACTGGGATGACCCAGAGGGCTGGGGTGAGGAGGGAGTTGGGAAGGGTGTTCAGGATGGGGAACACATGTAAATCAATGGCTGATTCATGTCAATGTATGGCAAAATCCACTACAATATTGTAAAGTAATGTAGGATGCAACTAAAGCAGTGTGAGTGGAAAATTTAAAGGCTGATGTGCTGCAGTCCATGGGTTCGCAATGAGTCAGACACAGCTTAGTGACTGAACAACAACCAAGTGGTTAAGGAAAAATTAGTACAAATCCTTTACAATCACATCCAAACCTTGTAGGATTAGGAGATAACTCTTCATAACTGATTTTATGAGGATTGTAATACCCTGAATTCAGACAGATAACTGCTTAAAAAGAAAGTTATAGACCAATTATTTATTATCAACATAGACATGAGAGACCTCAGCAAAGTATTAACAACAACAACAACAGCAACAAAAACATCCAGTAACATAAAAAGGGGATTATATACCACAATTGAATAGAATTTATTCCAGGAATTTTATATTGATTTAATATAAAATCAACTGATGTAGTTCACCATGTCAATAGAATAAGGACAAAACATGATCATTTAAATAGACACACAAAAAAGCCTTTGACTGAATCCAATGTCTTATAAAAGTAAACACATTTTAAAAATTATAAATGGAATCTATTTCCACAGCTTGATAAAATACATAAAAAATCATGCTAATATCACACTATGTTGAAAAACTTACTGCTTAAGAATGAGAACAAGACAAGGTTGCCTGTTCTATCCTTGTCTATTTAACCTGGTACTAGAAGATCTAGCCAGGACAGTGGGAGAATAAAGTGAACTAAATGCATACGGGTTGGAAAGAGAAGAAATGCTGTCTATGTAGATGATATGGTCAGGTTGGAAAGAGAAGAAAAGCTGTGTCTATTTGCAGATGACATGGAATTGTATATAGATATCCTAATAAATCTTCTAAAAATTATTAGAACAAATAGATCAGGGGAGTGAGATTGGAATGTCCAATACCAAAGTTTTAAAAAAAATTATATTTCTATTAGTGATAAGTGAATCATGTAAAAATGCAGTTAAGCAGGCAATTCCATTTGCAACAGCATGTTGCATGTTCCATGTCCTGGCTATTATAAACAGTGCTGTGATGAACATTGGGGTACATGTGTCTCTTTCAGTTTTGGTTTCCTGGGTGTGTATGCCCAGGAGTGGGATTGATGGGTCATATGACAGTTCTATTTCCAAGTTTTTAAGGAATCTCCACACCTTTCTCCATAGTGGCTGTACTAGTCTGCATTCCCACTAACAGTGTAAGAGGGTTCCCTTTTCTCCACACCCTCTCCAGCATTTATTGCTTGTAGACATTTGGATAGCAGCCATTCTGACTGGCGTGTAATGGTACAACTTGGAAGAAATGGACACATTCTTAGAAAAGTATAACTTTCCAAAACTGAACCAGGAAGAAATAGAAGATCTTACAGACCCATCACAAGAACGGAAATCAAAACTGTAATCAGAAATCTTCCAGAAAACACAAGCCCAAGACCAGATGGCTTCACAGCTGAATTCTACCAAAAATTTAGAGAAGAGCTAACACTTATCTTACTTAAACTCTTCCAGAAAATCGCAGAAGAAGGTAAACTTCCAAACTCATTCTATGAGGCCACCACCACCCTAATTCCAAACCAGACAAAGATGCCACAAAAAAAGAAAACTATAGGCCAATATCACTGATGAACATAGATGCAAAAATCCTTAACAAAATTTTAGAAAACAGATTCTGACAACATATTAGAAAGATCATATATCATGACCAAGTGGGCTTTATCCCAGGAATGCAAGGATTCTTTAATATCTGCAAATAAATCAATATAATACACCACATTAACAAATTGAAAGATAAAAACCATATGGTTATCTCAATAGATTCAGAAAAAGCCTTTGACAAAATTCAACATGCGTTATGGTAAAAACTCTCCAGAAAGCAGGAATAGAAGGAACATACCTCAACAAAATAAAAGCTATATATGACAAACCCACAGCAAGCGTTATCCTCAATGGTGAAAAATTGAAAGCATTTCCCCTAAAGTCAGGAACAAGACAAGGGTGCCCACTCTCACCACTGCTATTCAACATAGTTTTGGAAGTTTTGTCCACAGCAATCAGAGCAGAAAAAGAAATAAAAAAGGAATCCAGATAGAAAAAGAAATAAAACTCTCACTGTTTGCAGATGACATGCTCCTCTACATAGAAAACCCTAAAGACTCTACCAGAAAATTACTAGAGCTAATCAATGAACAGTCCTGTGTGTTCATTGGAAGGACTGATGCTGAAGCTGAAACTTCAGTACTCTGGCCACCTCATGTGAAGAGTTGACTCATTGGAAAAGACTCTGATGCTGGGAGGGACTGGGGGCAGGAGGAGAAGGGGACTACAGAGGATGAGATGGCTGGATGGCATCACTGACTCGATGGGCATGAGTTTGAGTAAACTCTGGGAGTTGGTGATGGACAGGGAGGCCTGGCGTGCTGCAATTCATGGGGTTGGACACGACTGAGCAACTGAACTGAACTGAACTGAACTGAACTAAATCAATGAATATAGTAAAGTTGGAGGATATAAACTTAACACACAGAAATCACTTGCATTCCTATACACTAACAATGAGAAAACAGAGAAATTAAGGAAATACCATTCACCATTGCAATAAAAAGGATAAAATACTTAGGAGTATATCTACCTAAAGAAACAAAAGACCTATACATAGAAAACTATAAAACACTGATGAAAGAAATCAACGAAGACACTAATAGATGGAGAAATATACCGTGTTCATGGACTGGAAGAATCAATCGTGTGAAAATGAGTATATTACCCCAAGCAATCTATAGATTCAATGCAATTCCTATCAAGATACCAACGGTATCCTTCACAGAACTAGAACAAATAATTTCACAATTTGTATGGAAATACAAAAAAACCTTGAAAAGCCAAGGCAATCTTGAGAAAGAAGGATGGAACTAGAGGAATCAACGTGCCTGACATCAGGTTCTACTACAAAGCCACAGTCATCAAGCCTGTATGATACTGGCACAAAGACAGAAATATAGATCAGTGGAACAAAATAGAAAGCCCAGAGATAAACCCACGTACCTATGGACACCTTATCTTTGTCAAAGGAGGCAAGACTATACAAAGGAAAAAAGACAACCT
Organism: Odocoileus virginianus; assembly: GCF_023699985.2. Classification (NCBI taxonomy): domain Eukaryota; kingdom Metazoa; phylum Chordata; class Mammalia; order Artiodactyla; family Cervidae; genus Odocoileus; species Odocoileus virginianus. The sequence goes on from NC_069683.1 coordinate 70,829,696, forward strand.
CTTTAGCAAGTGGTGCTGGGAAAACTGGTCAACCACTTGTAAAAGAATGAAACTAGAACACTTTCTAACACCATACACAAAAATAAATTCAAAATGGATTAAAGATCTAAATGTAAGACCAGAAACCATAAAATTCCTAGAGGAGAACATAGGCAAAACACTCTCTGACATAAATCACAGCAGGATCCTCTATGACCCACCTCCCAAAATATTGTAAATAAAAGCAAAAATACACAAATGGGACCTAATTAAACTCAAAAGCTTTTGCACAACAAAAGAAACTATAAGCAAGGTGAAAAGACAGCCTTCAGATTGGGAGAAAATAATAGAAAACAAAGCAACAGATAAAGGATTGATCTAAAAAAATATACAAGCAACTCCTGCAGCTCAATTCCAGAAAAATAAATGACCCAATCAAAAAATGGGCCAAAGAACTAAACAGACATTTCTCCAAAGGAGACATCCAGATGGCTAACAAACACATGAAAAGATGCTCAACATCACTCATTATCAGAGAAATGCAAACCAAAACCACAATGAGGTGCATTTTACATTTTGATATGTTGCTGATTTTCACTTTTATCCATCTTAAAGTATCCTTTTTTATTTCTTCTTGTGATTTTTTTCTGATCCATTGATAATTTAGGAGCATGTTTTAAGTTTCCAAATGTACATGAGGCTTCTTTCTGCTATTGAGCTTTTCTATGTGTTTCATGTGCACTTAAGAATATATATACTGCTGTTGGTGGGTGGAGTGTATTATAGAAGTCAATCAGGTTTAGTTGATTAATAGTGTTGTTCAGTCTACCATTTCCTTGCTGATTATCCATTTAGCTTTTCTGTCCATTACTGAATATGAATATTGTTGTCTTTGTCTATCATTGTTGAATTGTGTGTCTTCCTCAAATTTTTATCATTTTTGCTTCATGTATTTTGAGTTCTGTTTTTAAATGCATGGTTATGGTGTGCACATGTGCTCAGACATGTCCAACTCTTTGAGACCCTATGGACTGTAGCCTGCCATTTTCCTCTGTTCATGGGATTTTTCAGGAAAGAATATCGGAACAGGTTGCCATTTCCTTCTTCAGGGGACCTTCCCTACCCAGGGAACGAACACATGTCTCCTATGCCTCCTTCATTGCAGACGAATTCTTGACCACTTAGCCACCAGGGAAGCCCTTTTAAATGCATGCATGTTTATAATTGTTGTATCTTTTTGATGGATTAATCATTTTATCATTATTATAAAATGTCCCTCTTACCTCTAGTCATATTTTTTCACTTAAAATCTATTTTTCCTAACATTAGTACAGACATTTCATCTGTCTTATTCTTGCCATTTGTGTGATATATCTTTTTCTTCCCTTTTAAGCTTCCCTTTCAAGCTCTTTACATGTTTGAATTTAAAATATGTCCCCCATTGATAGCACTGAGTTGGATCTTGGCTTTTATCTAGACCATTAATCTTTTCCTTTTAATAACTTATTTAATCCATTCATGTTTGATATTGTTAATGATATATGTACTTTATATGTGGCATTTTACCTTTTTTTTTTTTTTTCTGTTTCCACTTGTTTTTTGATTATTTGCTAGCATAATCTTTTAATTCCTTTAATGATTTTTCACTTCTTTGATTATTTTCTTAGTGGTAAGCTCTAGGGCTTACTATATACATCTCTATTTATCATGATTTTCTTCAGATTTACACTCAATTCCAATGAAATAAAGAAATGCTAATTTCATAGAGCTCTATTCCCTCTTCTCCCTTTTTGTACTATTGTAGTTACACAATTTACATTTCTATTTCCAATAATATATATGCATGCATGTTGTCATATATAGTTACTGTATAAATTAGTGAAAGAAAGAAGATATAGGTGTTAATACTATATTTTATAATGATATTTACTTTTATTATTATTATTATTATTTTCTTTCATGTGGATTCAAGTTATTTTCTGGTGTCACTTGCTTTCAGTCTGAAGTGTTTCTTTACATCTTTTTCATAAGGTACTTGATAGAAATAAATTCACTCAATTTTTGTTCATGTTTTCTTTTTTGTTTTCCTATAACTTTCACCAGTTATCGGTGATTCATTGGAAAGTATATACACAGAGCTTTTTATAACACCATCCCTCAATGATACATTATTAATATCTACATTTGTTTATATTTTCTTGAATGCAAACATGAAGTATGTGGATCAGAGGATATTATTATTACCCAAAACAATAATTGTATCATTTCAGCATATTCCACTTTATCCACCTTACTGAAGTGCTAAGAGCCAAAAGGTTAGGCCTGCAGCTACAAGGGTTCTACCACTGGAAAAGAACCTCACAATTATGAATCTATGTGCTTATATAATATGGCTTGCACAGCTGTCCTCTATTCTGAGAGAGGAATAGAATTAGAATAGCTTCCCTAAAGAAAACTAAGTTTCCATAGAAAGTAAAACTTAAGGTCCCTTGATTTTTGCCCTTTGGAACAAAAAATAAATCTCTTCAGTAGGGCAGATATTTTTCTATGGTTTGCAATCACTGGGATGCCCCAGTGTTCTGGGCTTTAGCCCTCTTTGAAATGTAAATGTGAATACATAAAGGTAAATTTTTCTGGAGTTCTCTTTCTAGTCAGTCATTTTTTTAACATTCAGAGTTTTGCCTTTCACCCCAGATTTTAGTTTTCATTGCTCAAAAATTCTCATCATGAAGAAACTATTGATATTGTTTCTAATAGACAGTTATATATGCTTATTTTACTAATTATTAATATGAAGTCGAGGAACACATCTAGATAAAATCAGGATTAATCTTCATTTTGCTTTTTATTGTTTTACTTGGTTCCTAGTTACCAGGAATCATTACTCCAATATCACTCTATAATATTATCTATAATATTATCTCTGTTGTTGTTCAGTCACTAAGTCGTGTCTGGCTCTTTGTGTCCCCAGGGACTGCAGTAAGCCAAGCTTCCCTGTCCATCACTATGTCCTGGAGTTTGCTCAAACTCATGTCCACTGAGTCAGTGACACCAGCCAACCATCTCAGCCTCTGTCTCCACCCTTCTTCTCTTGCTCTCAATCTTTCCCTGCATCAGGGTCTTTTCCAGTGAGTCAGCTCTTTGCATTAGGTGGCCAAACTGTTTTGAAATTTCCAAACATTATCTTGGGGAATTCAAAATCCCTCTGGAACTGAGAGTCTTTCCTTGAGAGTTAGATGGCTATCTGGATCATCAAAGTCCTCTGTTTTTGTTGTGATTTTGTCTCTAAGTCATGCCTGACTCTTTGCAGCCTCATGGACTGCAGCATGCCAGGCTCCCCTGCCCTTGACTATCTCCTGGAATTTGCTCAGATTTATGCCCATTGAGTTGGTGATGTTATCTAACCATTTATCCTCTGCTGCCCTGTTCTTTTGCCTTCAATCTTTCCCAGAATCAGTGTCTTTTCCAATGAGTCAGCTCTTCGCATCAGGTGGCCAAAATATTGGAACTTCAGCTTCAGCATCAGTCCTTCCAATGAATATTCAGGATTGCTTTTGTCTAAGATTGATACATTTGATCTCTTTGAACTCCAAGAAACTCTCAGGAGTCTTCTCCAACAACACAATTCAAAAGCATTAATTTGATGCTCAGCTTTCTTTATGGTCTAACTCTCACATCAGTACATGGCTACTGGAAAAATCATAGTTTTGACTACACAGACCTCTGTTGGCAAAGTGATGTCTTTCCTTTTTAATGTGCTGTCTTGGTTTACCATAGCTTTTCTTCCAAGGATCAAGTGTCTTACAATTGCATGGCTGCAGTCACCATCAGCAATGATTTTGAAGTCCAAGAAAATAAAATCTTTTACTACTTCCACTTTTTCTTCATCTAATTGCCATGAAGTGGTGGTTCTGGATACCATGATCTTAGTTTTGTTTTGTTTTTTAGTTTTGAAATTCCCCTTCCTCGATCACAGCCTTCTTGTGGTGAAGGGGCTTGTGTAACTCAATGAAGGTATCAGCCATACCGTGCAGGGCCACCCAAGACAGACAGGTCATAGTGAAGAGTTCTGACAAAATGTGATCCATCAGAGGAAGGAATGGGAAATCACTCTAGCATTCTTGCTTTGAGAACCCCATGAAGAGTATAAAAATGGTAAATCCTTTCTAGTTTGCATTTTATGTGTTGTTAAATATAAAGGCAGGATCTTTTAAAACAAACAAGATAAAACAAAAATGTGAAGAACAAAAATATTCACATTTCCAATATGGTGTCAACTGAAAGAAAATGCACAGCATAAAAGTTGAGAGTTATATTTTATTCAGTGGGCCAAACTGAGGACATAAGCCTCAGACTCATCATCTCAGATAACTCTGAGAGACTGTTCCAAAGTGATAAGGGAGGGGCCAGGATATATAGGAGCTTTTGCAACAAAGTCCAGGTGGTCAGGACATAAAATAATTACTATTAAAGAAAACCAGATATTATAATGTAAGAAATGTAGTGCTTTTCTCTGTATGGGAAGATGTAACAGCCTGGGTTCATTTAAATCATCCCTCTGCTATGCATCTCAGCTATCTGTGACCAGTATCCTATTCTTTCTAATATTGAGTTTCCTGTCGGGAGAAGGCGGTGGATGGGCTCCAGGTTTGATTGCTAAATAGCAGGCATCTTGTTTCTATCTTGTTCCCTTAGGGATCTTTGTAGGGTGACTGTAATGTGATGGCTTGATGGCTGCAACAGCCTTTGCTTATTGATGTGACAGGCAACATTTTTTCATTCACACAAAGCTTAAACCAATTTTTGTAACACATTTCATAACTCATAACTTACTTAATAACTGAACTCAGTGTTGTGCTAAAGAGAATTAAAATAAAATCTAGACAATTTTGGATTATTTTCTAGTTCAAAATTGGTTTATCAAATTATCTCTCACAAAAATTTGGAGAAATTAGTCTCTACAATAGTCAGTCTGTTCTGCTTACCTACTCTGAGAGGCTGAAGGGAGGCCATCTTTTTCTTGTCCTTGTTAGGAACAAAATATCCATCAATAGAAATAAACACACAAACAAAACAATGAATAGGCTTGTAGGAAGAAGAAAAAAGGGATAATTTGGCCCTGGAAAAATGAGAGCAGAGCTTCTCTTTGTGTCTCAGAGTTTTTTAGAATCCAATTAGAATGCCTCCTGAGTCCTTATTACACTTCCTGGTTTCGGCTGTGTAAGAAACAGGTAATTCCTTTCTTCCATGTGTAATCTCACTAGAACGACTTCCTGCTACAGCTACTTCACTATAACGCAACATATGCATTACTAAAAATAATTGCAGTATGCAAAATCATCAATTAAAAAAAAAAGAACTGAGGGTAAGCATGAAGTTAGAAGCAAAGCTCCTCAAAAACCTCATCAAGACACAAAGAGAAAAGTAGAAACTAAAAAATTTATATATAATTCCTTGTTTTATACATGCTAAATGGTAAAGAAAATATTCATGTAATAATAGATACTGAAATTACCTTGTGGAAAAAGAAAAGACTTTTCTGTAAAGTCTAAAGATTTAATCATAAGATGGATGAAATCTTGTGATTTATTGTTAAATGACAGAAACAATACACAGAGTGCAATGTTTTGTAGTCTGAAAGCCTGAAGCTTCTTCTTTTTTTTTTTTTTTTTTGCCTGTGAGAGACAGGTCCTTCAAGGATTCTGTTTATAGGAGATATTTGTTTCACAAAAATTAAAAAAAAAATGTATATGATTCATAGCCATCTTCAATAACTTTCTGGATAAATTGTGAAATTTCTTTTACAGCTTTTAATCTTAAATCATGGCTGAACACTAGAAATTTTTGAAATTATAAACTGGTATTAATGGGAGCCACTTCTGCAGGATTTGGCAATTTTTGTTTAAAATCTTATTTTGTAGATAGTTCTTTATATTTGATTATGGAAAATGTTTTCTGACTTTTTAATGTTTGGTCTTCAGTATAAACGCAACCATCTATTACTTCTACTTCTTTATGTCTTATTTTTATTGACTTTGCAGTGCTTGACGTCTTTCCAACCATGATGGTTCTTTTGTTTTCATGGCATTGGCTCCGATGGTCCCCAATGTACATTCCCTGCATTCTTGTTTGAAAGCTGTCACACGTTCATTTACTTCAAAACGTTTAATTATTTCCAGCTTCTTTCCAATACTTAAGCCTTTTCTTTTCTTTATTTTTTTAATTTTTTTTTTATTTTTAATAAATTGCTTTGTGTTTCCTGATCAGTACATTGAGATATGTTTGGTATGTTGAATGGATCTCCAAAAATGAACAAATAAATAAATATTAAAATGATCCTTTAGCTTAACACATGCAATGAACAGTGAGTCAATAAAAGAGAATGGTTGAGGTATGCCTGTAACTGGGAAGGGTTAATTTTATTACACCGGATCTGCTTCTGTGACTTTAACCCCTTTTCTGTTATTGTGAGTATAGGTAATGCCCTACAACCTGAACAGCCTACCTCTGAAGAACCATAAGAAAGTGAAATTAGCACATTCCCCAGCCTAAGGCTTGCCATTCTAGGGGACATTTGCAAGGACTGAATAGCATTTTACTTTATTTTCTCACCTCCCCCCATCTCTGATCCATAAAAGAACCTGGCAACTAGGCCCTGACAAGATGGTTATTTTGAGGTGCTAGCCTGCCGTCTTCTCAGTCAGCTGTCTCCCCAATTAAAGTCTATTCCTTTCCTCAACAACTCATCTCTCAAATTCATTGGCCTGTTGTGCAGCAAACAGAGAGAACTTGGACTCAGTAAGATGCCCATGTACTCATTTTGTGCATTCCTTTGTGGCTCAGTTCAGCTGGGTACATTTTTTGTATTCACCCAGTATTTCTTGCACATAAACTTGCATACAGGCAAATGGAAGTTTTGCATTGTTCTTAAATTGCTTCCTAATAGATTGCATTGGGACACATGTGTGTTTCAAAATAAGTGTGATGGAAGAACTGACTGTACTTGAAACAAAGTACCTTTAGTAAGACACTTAGTCTGTCTATTTTTGTAAGCAAAGGTAACATATGGCATTAAAATATATTTTTAAAAATTGTAATTATATTTAAAAGTTAAGTAGCCAGCTTTAAGAACAAAAATGATCTAATTTAAATGTTCAAGAGTTTTGGAATATGCAGTATTAAAGTGTCAGGGGAGTGTGTAATTTCCTTGGTTCTGTCTCGTCACATCAAAAATTTGAAGAAATGGACAGACTGGTGTTACAGCCCTATGTAATTTCCTTGGATGGACTAGTGTTACAGCCCAATTTTATTTAGAAAGTGAAGGAAAATATATTCTTGAGGTGTGAGGGCGGGCCGACCCAAAAGACACAAAGAGAAGAAAAGCCCCAGTCCAACTTTGGCTCCTCTTTTTACATATATTTTTTTGCTCCCTGAGGCCTGCCCTATGTAAATTGGGCTAGCCAGGAGTGCCGTTTGTTTTACCTGAGGTTCTCACTCTGCCCTCTGACCTTCCTTTGTTCTATTTTCTTGGGCTTTTCCCTTCCTTGTCTTTTAGCCACCACCATTCTGGACTCCTTTTTCCTATTCTAACTACCTAACAGTAACTCATTGGCCTTTATACATAAACAGGTTTTGTTTTATGGATAAAAGCCCAGATTCCCAAGATTGCCTTCTGTATCTGAGTCATCATATTACTATGTAACCTTAAGTAAGTTTCAATAAATGATTGCTTTTATTATCTGTAGAGTAATGATTAACTCTTTCAGCTGACTTAAAGGGAGAAAATCATAGTCTAAAAGTATTTGTTTTACTGAAAGTAAATAAAAATTGATCCAAGACATTGTGTTTACACAATAAAAGATAGTGTATAATAAAGCTAGCATCAGTTCAATTCAGTCGCTCAGTCGTGCCTGAGTCTTTGAGACTCCATGGACTGCAGTACGCCAGACCTCCCTGTCCATCACCAACTTCTGAAATTTACTCAAACTCATGTCCATTGAGTTAGTGATGCCATCCAATCATCTAACCCTATGTTGTCCCCTTCTCCTCTCACCTTCAATATTTTCCAGCATCAGGGTCTTTTAAAATGAGTCAGCTCTTCGCATCAGGTGGCCAAGTATTGGAGTTTCAGCTTCAGCATCAGGCCTAGTAAGAAATATTCAGGACTGATTTCCTTTAGGATGGACTGGTTGGATCTCCTTGTAGTCCAAAGAACTCTCAAGAGTCTTCTTCAACACCATAGCTCAAAAGCTGGTCTCAGCTTTCATTATAGTCCAACTCTCATATCCATACATGACTACTAGAAAAACCATAGCCTTGACTAGACGGACCTTTTTTGACAAAGTAATGTCTCTGCTTTTTAATATGCTGTCTAGGTTGGTCATAACTTTCCTTCCGAGGAGTAAGTTACCACCTACAGTGATTTTGGAGACATATAAGTTTGGAAGCATATATGGAAACAGAGAAATATTGCTTATTTTAGAATTTACCCCCTATTCTGTCCTACCACATTTTAAGTTCTTCATGTTGAAATACAGCATTAAGAGAAGGACCAGAAACAAATAATAATAAAAACCCAAAATCCAATGAAAAGAAATTATGTTAGTATTGGAATAGATCAGAACTTGAAAAGCATTTTCTTTAATGGAACAGATTAAATTAAATATTCAAGGTTTTTTCAGCCATACAGTCTCTGCTGCAAATCATTAAATCTGCTATTATACTCAAAAACAGTCATAGAAAACAAACAACAAACAAATGGCTATGGCAGTATTCTGATAAAACTATATATTTATAAAAACAGATGGTGATCAAGATTTAGTTCAGATGTCCCCCAGGAATAAATCCTTACAAATTTAAAAATAGATTTTTAGAATACCTACCTTTTCATTATAGTGTTAATCTATCTAAAGATGAATAGAGAATATATCAACAGTCCCACATTTAATTTTGTAATATTAGCACATCATTAGATTATCCCTGGTGGCTTAGTTGGTAAAGAATCTGCCTGCAATATGGGAGACTCAGGTTTGACCCCTGGGTTGGGAAGATTCCCTGGAGAAAGAAATGCAACCCACTCCAATATTCTTGCCTGGAGAATTTCATGTACAGAGAAGCCTGGAAGGCTACAGTCCATGGGATTGCAAAGAGAAAGACACAACTGAATGACTAGCACTTCATATTATTTCACTAATTTCTGAAGAAATTCTGTTCTAATGGTTGTCAATATTGGGAAGATTATTAAACATATCTGTGAGGCAGAAATCACTAGGCAGTTTTATTTTACTAAAAATAGCTGACTTGGCTTCTGTATAGATGGATCTATAATAATTATTTCATATAACACTTGTATTTCCAATTAACTAAACCAAGTCAGTGATTATATATGTTATTTTCTAAGACAACAGAATATTTTGCCTAAAGGACATCCCAGGCTTTGTACTAATCTAGCAAATTTTAGTATTTACTAATATTTACCAGGTTTTCACATCCTCAGAAATAGTGCCATGGTAAACTGGGAAATTCTTTGTTTCAAAAAGAATTGTTCTATGCAATGTTAATTAGTTAACAGCATTCCAGTTTTCTACCTACTAGATGCCAAGAGTGCTCCTGCAGTCATAACAATCAAAAATGGCTCCAGATATCATGAGAAAATATAAATTGAGAACCAGTGACATTTACTCAAAAATTATACACACACACACACACACACACACACACACACATGTATATACATGGTATTTAGTGGTATTGTTATATAAATAACTAGGGTAGGGAGCTTCTAAGTTGGCTGCCAATAATTCTTAACTCCCTCTTGTTGTTCACTTGTGTCTGACTCTTTGCGACCCAATAGACTGCAGCACACCAGGCTTCCTTGTCCTTTATTATCTCCCAGAGTATGCTCAAACTCATGTCCATCAAGTCAATGACACCATCCAACCATCTCATCTTCTGTCACTGCCTTGTTTATGCTTTTGCGTAAACTTCTTCCCTTGAGTGTCAGATGGATTTAATGATTTGCTTTAACCAATTGTCTATGACAAAAGTGATGAGATGTCACTTCAGAAATAAACTTACAATAGATTCTATCTTGTTCATCTTCTCTTGTTCTTGCTCTTGCTCCCTCTGATGAAAGACAGCTGCCTTATAAAGTGACCCAGGTGGAGAGAAACTGAGGGACAACTTCAACCAACAGTCCATAGATAAAACCACTGGTAAAAACCATACCAGTGAGCTTGGAAGGGGAGCCTCCTTCAGTTGTGCTTCGAAATGACTGCAGATCCCAGTGACACTTTGTTTGCTGTGTCTGCATGTTGATCTCAGAAACTGTAAGATAACAAAAGTCTGGTTTTAAGCTTCTAGGTTTTGAGGTAGCTTGATATGCAGTTATGGGTAATTAATACTGTGGTATTTCATTTACTTAAGTATAATTTATTAAGAATTTTAGGCTTCTTGATTTTTTTTCATCTTTTTATAAGGCAAAGTCCAGGGCTCTGAGTCATCTAGTGCTCACCTGTCATGATTTTTTTTCTTCTTCAGTTTTTATTTCCTTTTTATAATTTGTCTAAATCTCTAATTTACACTTCACAAAACATATATCTGCTACTAGATGAAGGAAATGTACAAGAAAAAGAAAGTATTTTTGAAAAACAGAAAAAGACTGGTATGCATAATAAAAAAACATCAAGAGAGAATTATTTTTAGTATGTTTTAGTATGCTTTAGTGTTTTGAGTATGTTGCTTCAATATAACCACAAAATCTAAATTTTAAATTAAAAGGAATTATTTTGATATAGTTCAATAATTGATATTACTTCAGATTTTGGAGCCCCCCAAAATAAAGTCTGTCACTGTTTCCACTGTTTCTCCATCTCTTTGCCATGAAGTGATGGGACCAGACACCATGATCTTAGTTTTCTGAATGTTGAGCTTTAAGCCAACTTTTTCACTCTACTTTTTCACTTTCATCAAGAGGATCTTTAGTTCTTCTTCACTTTCTACCATAAGGGTGGTGTCATCTGCATATCTGAGGTTATTGCTACTTCTCCCAGCAATCTTGATTCCAGTTTGTGCTTCATCCAGCCTGGTGTTTCTCATGATGTACTCTGCATATAAGTTAAGTAATCAGGGTGACAATATACAGCCTTGACACACTGCTTTTCCTATTTGGATTCAGCCTGTTGTTTCATGTCCAGTTCTAACTATTGCTTTCTGACCTGCATGCAGATTTCTCAAGAGGCTGGTCAGGTGGTCTGGTATTCTCATCTCTTTCAGAATTTTCCACAGAGCTAGTGCAAATTTAAAATGCAGAATTACTTTATGTCTATTTTGCTTTCATATTATCAAAAAAGAAAATGACTTCTGAGTGATAAATGGTTGAAAAAATGCATGACTAAACAGAATTAAAAATATAGAAATAGCTAGGCAGATTTGACTTAGCAGGCCTGGGTTGCATATTCCCAATAGACATCTGTCTTTAAGATTGGCTCTTTCTTCTGGGAGATAACCTCTGATCCATTAATATATCCTTTCTGCCCAATAAGAATGTTTTTGTATGCTTGAGGTCTTGGGACTTACTGTTCTAGAATGACCATGTAAGTTTATACTAATAGTATAATGTGTATGAATATCTGTTTTTGCTCTGGGGGAAGCTAGAGTCTGAGTAGCTAAAGTCTGTCATACAAGTTATGAAAGCTTGCATGGCTGACAGCCAGTGAAAACTCTACAGTTCAAGGCTCAGCTGAGCTTTCCTAGTCAGTAATACTTTTCCTGTGTTGTTATACCTTGTTCCTAGAAGAATCATTTCTTTGTACCAGTTCACTAGGAGAGGGACACCTGAAAGCTTGTGTGTGTGTTTTCCTATACTTGATCTCATGTGCCTTTTCCCTTTTCTGTGTTTACTCTGAATCCTTTGACTGTAATTGTAAATACGAGCATAACAGACCTTCAGAATGAATTACATGAGTTCTAGTGAATCTTCAAGCCTGAGAATGGCCTTGATCCATAAGGAGAGAAAATTATAATAATTATTATAAATACACATAGTTTCAGATGAATTACACACTTAACTACTACAGTAAACAGTATTTATATTATTAGTATTGAATGGAGCAAGACCCTGTGGGGCTCCTGTGTGTGGAAACATTTACCTATCCTCTGTTTCTTGTTTGTAGGGAATAGACTCCAGCCTCCATGACCTTCGCTGAGTTTGAAAGGGCAGAATCTGACAGCTGCTAATCAGGGAAGGGAGGCCTTCCTCCATGGCTCAGCAGGTAAAGAACCTGCTTTCAATGCGGCAGACACAGGAGATTCAGTTTCAGTCCCTGGGTTGGGAAGATCCTCTGGAGAAGGAAATGGCAACTCACTTCAGTATTTTTGCCTGGAAAACCGCATGGACAGAGAAGCCTGTTGGGCTACAGTCCACGGGGTCACAAAGAATCGGACATGAGTGAGTGACCAAGCATATAGGTATAAGCACAATCAGAGAAGGGAGGGGCAAGGGAGGAGCATCCAAGGAACAGCAGTGCAGCCTTGGAGCTGGGTCCTGGTTCCACTTCAAGCAGTACACACAACAACATCTTTGAGTTCTTCTGTAGAACTAAAACTCCCACAAAGGGAAAATGTTAGCTTTCTTTATTCCAAAGATCACAGTTTGATAACCTCAAGAAGCTCATCAGGAGACCTCTTGAGGCCAGATCAAAAGAATGTAGGCCCTGTACATCCCCTTATCCTTATCATCAACCTTGCCCTTGAATCAATGATATAAAATTTACAAAATCCTCCTGGCTTAAGAGATACAGTTTTTTCAAGGCTTGAGTCCCCTAGTGTCTCCCTTTGCCTGGAAAATTAATAAATATTTTCTCTTCTACTTCACCCAAAACTCTGTCTTTGAGATTCGATTCAGCACCAGTACACAGAGGTGGACTTTTTGGCATCGATATTGCTCTTGATACTTTTTGTAATGTCACATAAAATAGGTAATGGAATGCTTGTTATTATCAAATATGATACCAATTTTGGTGTCAATGATAAAAACCATAGATGCATGAGCTTAATATCAGATTCTGGAAATACTTTATAGCATATTATAGAACAGACAGTGAGCATAGTGGGAACATGCATTGTAGAATAGATATCTTTATAACTGAAGAACCTATCATAGCACATGATATATATAAAGGCTCAATAATTGTTTGTAAAACTAAATGAGTTCTAAGAATCTAAAAAAAAACAGAAGGTATCATACAAGGGATTAGCATAGTTACGGAATCAACATGGAAGCATAATCTTACTCCATTAGTATATTAAGTAAACTGGTATCTAGTAAGAATGGTCAAACAGAAGAAACTCACAAGATGATCTGTTTTTCAGAAAAGTGTTAAAATTTCTCATGATTTATTTGGAGAAATGTAGGTCAGATGAGAGAAAATTCAAGTTTGGTCAGAGTTGGATGATAGTACATTTAGATGGTTGAATTACATCTCCTCCACTGATAAAAAAGAAAAAAAAAAGAGTGATCATTTAGACTCTGCCCTAAGCCTTGTCCTATGCAGTCCTTTTATCATTGACTTGGATAAAGACAAAAATGTATGCTCATAAAATTTTCAGGTGACAAAAAGCTGAGAGAAATGGTTGATATGCTGCATACCAATCAGTATTTGAAAAGTCCTCATCAGCAGTTTGTGCAGAAAAGATGTCAGGATTTAGTTGACTGACTGCCAAATTCAATCAGCTGTGACTGTCAGGGAAGTTAAATAAATGTGTGTTGTATATAAATTCAGTGGTGCCAATATGTGTGCAAATATGTGTGTATGCATGTGTGTTTCACTCATGGCTGTAGGAAATTACCTCATATAAAATCAATGGAGCTAATAGAATGCATCCAAAGAGGTTGTCTTAACTAAAAATTCATGGTTTTTCTCTTACATGTCAGCTATTCTCATACTTATGATCAACCATGCAGTTCATAATCATCATCTTTAAGATTCAGCAATTTCTAAGAGTCCTAGTGTGACCAAGAAAGCTGTAGTCCTAAATGGCTTTATTAATTCAGGAAAGTAAATTGTCAGGAGGTATTAGGGCTTATCTCAGTAAATACATACTAAACTGTTTTCTGTGATCTATTTAGAAAGAATTTTGTGTTAGTGATTGCTTCTAGATCAGAGGGGTGGAAAGATGAAATGCCTGTCACAGGACCACCTGCAAGATGACATTAAAAGCAGGAAGATTATCTGAAATGTCTGATCAGAAAAAGAAAAGCTTGTTTGAGAAAGAGAGAGGAACAGCCTCTCCTTATCACCTTAAAGGATATAAAATTAATAAGCAAATAGGTTTGAGAGTCATAAGGAAAAATAAAGTTTAAAAAATGTTGGAAGATGAGAGGAATTTCTAGCATGTGAGTTTCCTCTCTGATACTCATCCCCGCTGTGAAAATCTCTGTGTCTCACAGACTGTTACGGGTCCTCTCCCTGTTACCTTCCTGGGCATGTGCCTAGAGAAGCTGCACTTTCTCTAAAACAGGGTGCCTTTCTGTGGATTATGACTCTCCTGCTGCAAGCTGAGCTTGAGAATAGAATTACTTTGCTGATAGGGGCCTGGGAAATGGATCACGGGTGAATAGTATGATAAGGTGCTGAAGTAGGTGGGGAGGCAAACTGCCTCTGAATACTTCAGTAAATGCAGGGGATACTTACTTCTCACTCCATTAAAAGTTATTAGAATATTTATTGTGGCTATGTTTGATTTTAATGGAGTACAATGTCTAAGAAAAGTTTGTATAGGGTGATAAGAGCTAGATCCTCAGAGAGGCAGATAAGTATGGTTTAGTTAAAATGATTAAGTACCAACACCTGTCCTAGAATATGACAGCAAAGTTAGACCCTAAATGGTGCTTGGTAGGAGGGATCAGCTTCATATACTTTAAAATAATAGCATTATTGTTATTAAAAATGATACAGTGTTTAGAAATATAATTTATTGATGCATACTTTTATCAAATATAAATTATATAAATATTATTATATAATAAGTTATAAATAAAGCATAATTCTCAGTAGTATAATGGGGTTATAATTGCCATTTCAAGCTGTCAGATGAAAGTTAAAATTTTAGAATGTTCTTCTATCCATACCAAATTATTTGGCTATCAAATATATACTTGGGATTAGAATATTATTTTAATTCATTAACCTCTTAGAGTTGATTGTCTAATGGGAGAAGAGAAGAAGTATATCTTCAATGAAGATATACCAGCAATAAATTGTAATTAACAACACCCCTAGTTTCTTCAGTGACTTGGCTCATGAAGAGAGAGAACAAGCATGTATGTGTCATAGAGATAGAGATAGAGATATAGAGATGGAACTAGAAGGAGAGAGAGACAAGAGAGATTGAGATTGGTTTGTTAATTACTTTTAAAATGGAATTACCTTGTAATAGCATTAATCAGTATTCAATAAAGTGGAGACACTCAGTTGTGTCCAACTATTTGCAGCTCTGTGAACTGTAGCCTACCAGGCTCCTCCATCCATGGGATTCTCCAGGCAAGAGTACTGGAGTGGGTTGCCATTTCCTCCTCCAGGGGATCTTCCCAATCCAGGGATCAAACCCAGGTCTCCTGCATTACAAACAGGCGCTTTACCGTCTGAGCCACCAGGAAGCCCACTATTAAATCAGGTAACTTCAATAAGCAGAATTCTCATTCCTTCATTGTAGCTGATTTGCCTTTTAGAAGATAGGGGAAATAGAATTTGGAAAAGGAAGACAATTATATAAATAGCTTAGTTAAAAATAGTGGTGAGGTTTTACATAATTAAATGCAGTCTGCTAGGATTCATCTCAACACTGTCTTAGGCCAGTGTTCTGGAAACAGACTCTAAACTGGCAATTTGAAAGGGGGCTTGTCAGTGAGTACAGTCAGTAAAGGTGCTTGAGGAGATGAGGAAAAATCATCTGAGTGGAGGAAGAATTTGAACTACATTTCCACAATCCAGTTATCATAGAGCCCTCAGTTGATCTCACATTGGGTTTAGGGGCTATGATAGCTCTTTAGAGTAGAAATAAGTTGAAAGAAAGGGGCCCAAACTTTGCCGCTGGCTCTATTAAACAGTTGTTGGCCATGGGCTCCCTTCAGGAAAATGTTGTAACCTTGGTGAGGGAAGTTTCTTCAACCAAAGCAATTTAAGGGAATCACACACCTGTGAGCAGCTAGTAGTTAGCAGCTGAGGGAATAGGCAGTGGATGTAAAGAAAGAGAAATCTGGCCTGGGTATCACAGCATCCACCACAAACATCTAGATGAATCCCATTCACTAGATTATCATTCAACATTCCCAGAATTTGCCTCTTTAGACAGAGTACCTAAAAGCCTTAAAGAAGCACGCAAGCAGGCTCAGTCACTTGTGTTCGAGGGACTCTTTGCAAAGCTATGGACTGTAGTCTATCAAGCTCCTCTGTCCATGGGACTCTCCAGGGAGGAATACTGGAGAAGATTACCACTCCCTCCTCCAGGGTATCTTCCTAACCTGGGGATCGAACCCGTATCTGCTCCACTGCAGGTGGATTCTTTACTCACTGAGCCACCTGGGAAGCCTTTTAAAGAGGTGTAGCTCCTCAACTCAGCCTCTAAAAATTCAGCAGAAAACTCAAGTATACAGTTTGTAATTGACAGCATTTAGAGGTAACTCAGAAGATGAATGGCAAAAGGAAAGTGAGAGATTCTAAAAAGAGAAGTATTGATCACAGAAAATAGAATAGTGTGAAGTTAGTATGTCAGAGGGGACAAATGGAAGAGGCCTACTTGCAATTTTTCTTTTTTTTCCTAAACCAACTTTCTGAGGTGCAGCAGACAAATTATAGAAGATACAATTAAAATTGATTCAGTCCATGAAGTCTGCCTCTATCCCACCTTAATAACACTGAAAAGCCAGGAGCAAGCAATGAGAATTCATAATTTCACAGCTTAAAATAAAGCTATGAAAATCATCAAAGTGATAAATCTACAAGGAGAGAGATGTGTGTGTGTGTGTTTTAAAAGTATTTGGTGCAATTCAAAATTAAAGGAAAAAAATTATTAGAGGCCAAGGAATAAAGGAACAAGTAAGATCTACGGGAAAGGTAGCATTTCTAAGAAAAATAGCAGATACTTCTAAAGAAACAGATATTGCCAAAAATGTTCTCTAGAAAAAGATTTTGCTCAACAACCCCTAATTAAAGCTTTCATATCTAGATGAGAGATTACTGTCTTTATAAATGCACATGAAATATATGAAATATATTTATTAGGATACTTTTCCATTGTGGAATTACTGCAGACTGCTCTGTTTTATAAAGTTACATAATTATACACATCCAAATTTATATTTAATACCAGGATTTAAGTCTTTTGCAAGTGGAGTCATGCAGAGGTAACTGCATCTTACAAACTTACAAGAGCAAAGAAAATTTCAGTGAATACTTGGTAGAGGGAAAATGCTGTGGAGTATATTCCATATGGTAAAATAGTTACATTTCTTTTGCTCTGGAGTCTGGATGTCTAGGTTCAGATTCCACACTTACCACTTACTAGGTGAGTTCAAACAGTTACTTGAACTCTAGACTCAGTTTCCAAATCTGTAAAATGGGCATATTCTTCAGAGCTTATTATAGAGTTTAGTACATTATAATTATTCCATGAATGACAACTATTATTGTTATTACTATTAATTTTTGCGGTGAGCAGAAGTGTTAACAAACTTTCTTAGAATAAAAATGTCTTAGAAAAATAAACATGGATAAGGAGGAAGAGTGAGAGTTTAGTGAGTATAATCAATGAGGTTTAGTAAAGCAGAGATACTTGAGGCATGAGAAAGCATGAAATGTGGATTATTTACTCCTAGAAATGAGTTTATGTCATTATTTTGAGGAAGTCCATTGGTATGCATACATATTTCAGTAGTTTGATGGGTTAATGATTTGGTGACCTTACTGACTCTTCACATTTGACTATACTAACTGTAAATATTTATTGCCTACTATGTTTCTGCTGCAGTTCTTGGCACTTTACATATTTAGATCCAACTAACTTTTCCTCCATTTTTTTTTAATCAGGTAAACTGAAAAACTATTTCAAGTGGAAAAAAAAATATGATGAGTGTTTCAAGTAACTTGAATATTATTAAATTGGGAAGTCAAAATATAATCCCAGAAACATTGACTCTAGAGATTATGACCTTAAATAGTACACTGTTCTATAGTGTATCTACTTGCATGCGTGTGTTGAATGCAGTATAAAACATTGGTGAGTAAGCCTGTTATTCATGAAATCAATTCAAGAGGATAAAATTCTCTTATTTTTAGTGATTCTCCAGTACTACTAGACTGTCACTACATATAAGATAGCATTTACAGTTCTACCTCTTGGTAAGGTTAATAAAGGGTGAAAATTAAGTAGGGTTTTGGATTTTCTATCCTAAAGGAAATCAGTCCTGAATATTCATTGGAAGGACTGATGTTGAAGCTGAAACTCCCATACTTTGGCCACCTGATACGAAAAAGTTACTGATTTTTATGAAAATTTATGAAAAATTTACTGAATTTTACTGACGCATTGGAAAAAAAAAAAAAAAAAAACCTGATGCTGGGAAAGATTGAAGGCAGGAGGTGAAGGGGACAACAGAGGTTGAGATGGTTGGATGGCATCACTGACTCAATGGACAGAGTTTGAGCAAACTCTAGAATTTGGTGATGGACAGGGAAACCTGGCGTGCTGCAGTCTATGGGATCACAAAGAGTCAGACAAAACTGAGTGACTGAACTTAATTGAACTAATACTCATTCCAAGTCCTGAATGGCTTACTTGGCCAATGGGAAACATGGGAACTGTGATTACATTCACAGTACCTATCAATAGTTGGTAGCTTATCACATAATTATTACAATCAGTTGATGAGAAGTAAGAGTACCACAATCAAAGTAGTCTAATGGACCAACTATCAAAAGCATTGAATTGGCAGCCACTGGTAGGTAACAGTTGGACCCCTTCATAGGGACTGACACAATTCTTCCACTGTCTTATGGTCACACACATAGAAATTCTATTTTTAAATATAAGGGGTTTTCCTTCCCCCCAAAATTATTTTTTTCTAAAATTTTGTATGTTAGCCAGGGCTGCAATGACAAAGTGCCACCGACACTGAGCCTTATAAAACAAAAATGCATTTTCTCACAGTTCTGGAGGCTGGAAGGCTGAGTCAAGGTGTCGGCAGGGTTAGTTGCTTCTGAGATGTCGCTCCTGTAGACGGTCATCTTCTCCTTGTGTCTCCATGTGGTCTTCTCTCCATACGTGTCTGTTCAAACTCCCTCTTCCTATAAGGACACCGCTCTCCAGGGAGCCGCCATTACCTCCAAATAGGATCACACATTGAGGTACTAGAGGCTAGAACTTCAGTGCAGAAAGTTTGGGGAGTTGAGCCATAACACATTAATAGTGGAATAAAAATAGATTCTGCAGTCCACATGATAACAATTATTTTATATTGTCACCCAAGCCTACATGCTAATACAGTCCAGTAGAAGACTCAAATTGAAAGAATTAATTCTAAACTTTGTTCAACATAGTCTACAAATGTGTCAGATACACAAAAGTGAGGTAGAGTTTTCTTCTCATGTAGCATTTCATTCTTTTGATGGGGGATGGAAAAGAGGAAATCTTCACAAATTCAGATTTTACTCTCTATACCTTTTGGAATCAAAGAATGCTAACATTATACACACACAAAAACAGTATGTCTGACTTCCTTGTCATTTTTATGAAAATGTAATAAGTCTTTTGTTTTTCACCTAGTAGTAGCTATAGTTACATTTATCATATTTTCTGAAAGTCATTGGTCAAGGCCTTTTAGTCTTACCAATCTAGGATATAAACAACTGGGTACTAAATTTGTAACACATTAGGGTCATCAAAAAATTACAAAATAATGTAATGTAAAAGGCAAATCCGAATTGAAGGTAAAAATTGGTGATAAGAAACTTAGAGTATAATTTCAATTAACAGTTCCTTATTAATCTGTGTAATCATAGATGAGCCATTCTTCATGTACCTGGAATGTTTTTCTCCACTATTTCAGCCCTGTACTTTATTTCTGCCCCTTAATTTTACTGTGAAGGAAAGAACAGATGACATAATTTCTATGTTCTTCCTGGTGACCGTGATTAGAATGTTATTATTTAAATAAAGATACAAAGAGTAAGCATGAGGCTATGTTAAAGCTCTAGTGAATATAATGGGAATCTTGATAGCCTTAAGAAAAACTATTTTTAAATCTCACCTTTTAGTCACATGATTACAAAAATAGAGATAATAGTGTTAGATAACTGTCATGTACCTATTCTAGCCTCAACAATTATTCCATCATGACAATTTCTTTTATTCTTAACCATACTCATCTCTCTGTCCTTTGGTTATGCAAAAGTGAGTCCCAGGAACTAAAACTTTTAGAAATAAATATTTCAGTATGTAATTCTAAAATATAACAGCTTTAATAAATATAACTACAACAGTATTAACTTGTTCTTGTAAATAAAAAATAATTTCTCTTTTTAATAGATTTATTTTTAGATAAATTTTATGTTTACAGTAAAATCAAAAACAATGTACAGAGATATCACATATATTCCCTGTCCCATTCAAGCACAATATTTCCCAACAGACTGGTACATTTAGTACAACTGATGAACCTACCTTGCTATATCATTATCACTCAAAATTTATACTGTGTTTCACTCTTGGTGCTGTTACATTTTATGGCTTTGGAAAAATGTATGCAACCATAATTACGCTGTCATACAGAATAGTGTCACTGATCTAAAATTGCCCTGTTTTCACCTATTTATTCCTCCCACCTCACAATCCCTGGCAACAACTGATCTTTTTACTGTCTCCGTAGTTTTACTTTTTCCAGAATGTGCCAGAGTTATAATAATATTTAACCTTTTCACTTTAGTCTCTTTTACTTAGTGGTGTTCATTTTTTTACTGTATGCCATTTCATGGCATGATGATTATTGGTTTTAAGTGCTGAATATTAGTAATATAATGTATAATAGTGATAATAATATTAAATTTAATGATATGCATAAAAATAATTTCTTCTTAAAAACAAAATATGTAGTCAGTTTACATTTTTAAAATCATCACATATATATTTGTAATATTTGAAAAGTCAAATAAAATCCATGTATTGCAACTGAAATGCAGCTTTAATATCTTTCCTTTTTTTTTAAATTCACAATTACATGTCTCTCTTGCAGTCTCTTTTTACTGTCGTTGTTTTTGTTGAGGAGATTAACTTCTCACACAGGCAGATTTTTTCTAATTGCCCATTGATAACAGAAAAACAATTGCCTGAGATACCGATCCCCATAAATACTTTTCCTAGAATGCAAACAGCAAAGAAAAAGAATACAGAGGAAGTGTCTAGGATGTCGAAGGATTGTCTGGAACACTGAAGGAAGAGCCTGTTACTAAAACAAACATGTGCATCACAGACACATGGATTAGAATCTTGATTCTGACGATTAAGAGCTTAACATTGGACAAGTTTTTGATGTTTTTGGTCTCAATTTCCAGGTATGTAAAACTGCAGATAAGTGCATAATAGTTCAATTGCTGAAAACAAAAGTTTATTATTGTTTGATATCTTTTAAAAATTATTTTTAATTTTTCATATTTTTTATTTTTAAAATTTTAGAATTTTAAATTATTTTTTTTTAAAGCATGAAAGCTGCCAGAGAAAATGTATAATTCCTACAGAGTGATAACAGTGACAGCTGATGTCAAAACAATCATATAAAATAAATTATCTTCAAAGAAGAGTGTAGAGGAAATATTTAGTGATGTTGAAGGCTTGTGTGGAACATTAAAAGAAACAATCTGTGACTGAGAAATAAAGAAACAAACAGAAATAATATGGTTTAGATCTTTGGTTTGGGTCAATAGAGCCAAAGTCAAATTTCAACTTTGCATATTCTTTCTGTATAGATTTTGGAAGTTGCATTGACTGATTTTTAATTTTCCTCATCTTTCAAATGGATACAATATTTACCTCATAGAGATGATATCAATATTAAAAGAAAGAAATTAGTAAAAACATTGAACTAATTTGTTTCATAAAGTTTACAACTGTCAAAAATATGATTAGAGGGAAGAGTCTGTGCTAAGGATATATAAATTAAATGTTCATGTATTTATCTCAACTTTCCTTCATGTCTACTTGTATACATATAAATGCCAGGTTGGAGTGACTACAGTTACAGTGAATCTATCATTTGAAATAATTCATTTGCATGATCCCTAAAATGTTCTCTTCACAAATATTTTATAGCTACCTAATTGATTTCCAAAGTTTTTGTTTGTTTTGTTTCATTTTTAAAGAAGAAGGGAAACAAAGTCAGAAAGAAATACAGAGGAGCTTGCACTCCTGTTCGTGATGTTTTATTTCCTTGGCTGGGGGCAGATGTGTGACTATTTATTTTCTATGTCTACAATACTACATAATATTTTTAAATTAGTATTCAACTATACTTAGAAATGGCAAGGCTTTTAAAAATAATGGAATAATTTAGTTTCAAGTTACAGATAATGAAGTATAGAGGTGTGCAGAATGTGTTAATAATGAATGATATGATTACTGATTATAAACCGTTTCATTTCCTCTTTCTGTGCTCTTTATTTGTTTAATATCCTCTCTTTCCCATACACTGGAGCACTCCTCTTCCTTTAAGGATATTAAGTCTCCTTTTCTGTTACTAATGTTATATTGGTTGACTAATTTAGGGAATAAGGTCAATAATATATAGACTAGATACTATGGTTCCCCTACTGCAGCAGTATTTGGCGGAGCTAACTACTGAAGACTTCTTAGCTTGTTGGAAGTTGGACATTTTTTTACATTAAATTCCAAATATTAATGTATTTTTCCTTAGTCAAGCCTGTATTGAAAAGAAAAATTGCTCACTGACTGTTATAATGAATATTTTTTAGTGCTCAACTTAACATTTTAATGAATGATAAAAGACAGGTTTTATATATGTTTTATATGCATGTTTATCTTACCTCATTCACTTTTTTCATGATTATTAAGGCAAGTTCTGATATAAATTACTGAACACATGTCAGCAGATGGGGAAATGCTCTGAGTTTTCCACTAGCCTTTATATTCATTACATTTTTGAAGACCATAGTTCATGATCTTTCTATGAAAGATCTATCTTTCTATGTTTATTCATTTGAAGTAACTGCTGCATTGAATGTTTTAGATATACTTTTTTGTAAGAAGTAAAACATTGATTTGAGATCAAATCATTTGGTATTTCCTGAAAACATTTATTTTTGCCAGTTAGAATACACCCTATGTTCTTCTGGTAACAGAACTTCATTTTTGCTTTGGGTCCTAATCATGCAGCCTATATATTATATGATTCAAGTCATTCCCAGAGCTAGACAAGAACTGAGGACTAAGCCAATTGGTAGTTTTCTTCCATATGATCATGAAGGTTCAAAAATGTGTCCATGACTTAGATCAAACCAATCAGAATCAGTAAGCTGGATGTGGAGTTTTGAGAGTGAAATTCTAGAGCAGCAAAATCCTCATGTGACAAAGAGAGGAGAAACTCTTTGATGATAAAACAGAGAATAATAAAAAAAAGGATAAGAGACAGAGAGATAAACTATATTACTTTAACATTATTTGAACCAATGATCAACCATGTCTGAAGTTGACATATTCCTTTTGCCCTAAAATCATGCTGTTTTGATTTTCTGTTTGATGTAGCCTCCAAACAAGCATCTATGTTCTTGCCACCAATTCACAACAATGCAGCAAGACTTTAAGAATTGAGTCTAATTAATCCTTTACTACCTATTTAACCTGAGTCACTTTGGTCCTCACTCACTATATATGTATATATATAAATACACACACATTTTATGAAAATATTTAATATTATGTTTTATTATTTTGTTCAGTTAACTAAATATTCTAATATTCTGCTCAACATTTTGTTAGGTCACCAGAATTTTGAAATGCTATATTCATAGCATTAGGCACATACTGAAGAGTCTTTCATGTCATGTACAATTTCCTTTGATGATCTCCAGGGACATCAAGGTGCAAACGTTATTCTCAGCTCCTTGGCAGAAGAACTAATTCTGTGATGACTGATCTCAGTATGTCTCTGACCTCTAAAACTGTGCATATCTGATGAATGGCATCCTAGGAAACAAGGCTTGACACATTTGCTTCTTTGTCTGAAATCGGTTGAGACAAAAAATTTAAAATACATTTTAGGGATGCACTGTGGTCTTTCACTTGGATTAATTGAAGAACAGTGTATTTATTTTCTAATAAATAATCACTTCCTGAAATGGTTTTTAGGCAGAGAGATACATTTGTGTTTTCAGAGATATAAGCAAGAGTGATGATTGAGAGCTTAATATAGACATAAGCTCTGGCTGTCACTGATTAGTTCTCCATGGATTTTTGCCAGGGATTAACGTACAGCTGCAAAATTTGCATGGTATCCTTGGCTATACAATTTGATGGCAGACATTATTTAAGTCAGTTCCCTAAAACTAATAAGGATATAGCATGCATCATTTATTGATTTACACCTTCATATGGATAGATAAGCAAAGAGAAGATAATAACCTAAAGTTACAAGGAAGTCAACACAGAGATAAAATCTGACAGTAAGATATCTAAGTAAGAAAATTGAATTATAATCCAGTTAGTGAAGAGTGGCTTCAGGGCAGTGATGGAATATGAGTTGAAGCTCAAATATAGTGTTGGATTAGATGAGAATTAAGTATTCCCATTAGGAACAGAGAAGACATGAACAATGTAAACAGTAAAATTGTGAGCAGTAGATAAAGCCTGGTGGAACAAAGTGGTCATGATTGGAAGAAATATGACATAAGGCTAAAATAAAACTGGTGTAGAACTATATGAAGAATGTGTTAATAATAGTGAAAGAATTTTGAGATTTATCTTTAAGTAATAAACACTTTTTTTTGGTTGTAGGACTTGGCAGGTAGCTAATAACAACAACAACAACAACAAAATCAACTTAGCAAGCACTGCTTTTGCTTCTAGAAACACATGTAAGTGAACATTGCGTAAGTCTTTTCATCAGAAGAGCTGACTCTAAAGTGAGAATATGGAGTCTAAAATGGGCAGTGTTACAATAGCTTGTGTGGAAATGAAAGAATTAAATTCAATTACAAATTTTATTTCATCTGCTGGGACCAAAGGAAGACACTATTTATATCACACCACTTTAATTAACCTTAGGATGGAGGACAAAGTTATATAAACATGGCTTTGGGGGGAACAGCTGGAACTGGTTTGTAAGATAACATTACACATAACTGTGAAAATGCTTTATGCTTATGGCAAATCAAAGCTTCAAATATTAAAACATAGAATGGAGGTGCTTAGGAAACAGCAACAGTAGTGGCTGAATATGCCATTCAGCAGGTGGAATGAAAATAAATGATCACAGTGCTCTTTAAGATGTACAATGGTAGTAATGGGTCCAAAAGCAAATACCAGGCTTAGCATGGAGTTATCACACAGACCAGAGATCAATGTTGGCTTGAGAAATGAATAGATATTAATCAAGCAAAGGTTAATATTTGGGCAGGGGACATAAAGTATGTTCCAGACTGAAGTACAGCATGAGAGAAGATGTAAAATTGATGGAGACAATGGTGCATTATATGGGTTCTTCTGATGGCTCAGTGGGTAGAGAATCTGCCTGCAATGCAGGAAACACAGGTGACAAGGATTAAATCCCTGGGTCAGGAAGATCTGGAGGAAGAAATGGCAACCCACTCGAGTATTCTTACGTGAAAAATCCCATGGGCAGAGTAGCCTGGAGGATAACAATCCAAAATGTCACAAAGAATTCAGTACAACTGAGAGACTAAGCACATGGTGCATTATAGAAACTGAAAGACAGGAATTGTGTCTTCTAATGAAGCTGGAAAATATGGGTCTAGAAATGAGTAGCCAAGTGCCAAGGCTTGAAAATTTCATGGCCAAAATAATAAGCACTTTCCTAAGTGATAGAAAAATACTAAGTGCTAACCGCAGGAAGAATTATTTCCCGAATCTCTCTATCTGCACAAAGAGATTATTGTTAAAAAATACTTTATTGGATAATTTCAGTTCAGCCAGTTCAGTCACTCAGTCATTTTTGACTTTGCAACCCCATGGACTGAAGCATGCCAGGCCTCCCTGTCCATCACCAGCTTCCTGGAGCTTACTCAAACTCATATCCATCGAGTCGGTGATGCCATTCAGCCATCTCATCCTCTGTCATCCCCTTCTCCTCCTGCTCCCACTCCCTCCCAGCATCAGGGTCTTTTCAAATGAGTCAGCTCTCCACATCAGGTGGGCAAAATATTGGAGTTTCAGCTTCAGCATCTGTCCTTCCAATGAATATTCAGGACTGATTTCCTTTAGGATGGACTGGTTGGATCTCCTTGCAGTCCAAGAGACTCTCAAGTGTCTTCTCCAACACCACAGTTCAAAAGCATCAATTCTTCTGTGCTCAGCTTTCTTTATAGTCCAATTCTCACATCCATACATGGCCACTAGAAAAACCATAGCTTTGACTAGATGGACCTTTGTTGGCAAAGTAATGTCTCTACTTTTTAATATGCTGTCTAGGTTAGTCATAGCTTTTCTTCCAAAGAACAAGTGTCTTTTAATTTCATGGCTGCAGTCCCCATCTGCAGTGATTTTGGAGGCCCAAAATAAAGTCTCTCACTGTTTCCACTGCTTCCCCATTTATTGTCATGAAGTGATGGGACCGGATCTTTGTTGTCTGAATGTTGAGTTTTTAGCCAACTTTTTCAGTCTCTTTCACTTTCATCAAGAGTCTCTTCAGTTCTTCTTTGCTTTCTGCCATAAGTGTGGTGTCATTTGCATATCTGAGGTTATCGATATTTCTCCCGGCAATCTTGATTCTGGCTTGCGCTTCATTCAGCCCAGCATTTCACCTAATGTACTCTGCATATAAGTTAAATAAGCAGGGTGACAATATACAGCCTTGACATACTTCTTTCCCTATTTAGAACCAGTCTGTTGTTCCATGTCCAGTTCTAACTGTAGCTTCCTGAGTAATTTACTCTAACTAATAAAATGTATATTATCCTTTCTTTGCTATATTCAACCTAAAACTTAAGCCAATATATACACTTTATAAGAATGGAAAACTTTAATTCTGACAGCTTTTTTAAATACCTGTTTAATTAAAAACACTTATTAACTGCCTTCTGTGTGAAAAAAAAAATATGTACTAGTTACTATAGATACACAATTAAAACATTAAACAGATAAAGTACAAAGTCTGAGATCAGTTTATAAACAAATCATATAAAGGGGCAATTGTGTTAGTAAAAGATGGAAAAGAAAGTAACAACAGTGCTCAGAGTTCTTTGGTGCTCAGTTTAAATATTGATTTGTGGGGAAAGATCTCTCAAAGTCAGTTTGGTAGAGTATTTGATGAAAAGTCATATAAGTATTGAGAATAAGCTTGCAAGTTGAAATTAATTTAAAAGTAGAGAAAAATCATGAAAAATATAAACACTGAGATCAGATACAAGTTGAAATAATTAATGTGTGAGGCATTCTTACATACAACAAAGAGTTAGAGCATATTTCTTGTCCTTATGGATACTACATTGTAGTGAGAAAATGGATATAATAAATGAATACTTACATTATCAGAAATATTAACATTTATGAAGAAAAATAATTATGCTAGTAGTTAGGGAATATTGGGTTGTATGTCAGGAAACAGTCTCTCTCTGACATTTGAATAAAGAGTCCAAAAGGTAATGGAACTCTGAAGGTATCCGATAGTGGTCTTGCCTGAGCATAGGGAAAAGCTAATGCATTGGTACTGAAGGAGATCAGATCTTTAAGGGTCCACATAAAGGCCGGGGCTCAATATCAGGTGCTCACCTAAATTAAGATGAAATAATCCTAAGAATCCACATAAGCATACATATGTTTCAAAAACTATTTCCTTTCCCAAGCAAAAATCTTAGATGAGTAAGATCCTAGACATTAAACCAAAGAAGATTGCGAAGAGGACTGGGTCCAACCACTTCAAGTTGCAGATGATAAAGTTGCATACAGAGAAATAAAATTATTGGCAGAATAGGGCTGGGACTAGAAATTAGGTCCTTTCAGTGACAGGCAGTTTGTTCTTTCCTATTATCCCTGCTGACACACACAAAGTAAGCCCCCAGGGGTTGTCTTGCTATAGCATCAAGCTTAGTACTGAATACTGTAAGCTGTGTGATTCATTACCTTCTTCAAAGTGACATGACAATACAGAAACTTCTTGTCATTTTCTCCACAAAATATTACCTATACTTTACTGAAGACAGAAAAGCCAATTTTTATACAGTAAAACTGCTTTATCATTAGGCTTTCAATAGGAGTAGCACAAAAATATTTTTTAGAACTAAGGAAATTTGGGTATCACTTTTGGAAGGGACTCAGCTACTTTCAAAAAAATATTGCTTGATAAGCTCACTTCAACTCTCCAAGATCACTTAAAATAACTAAAGCTGACTGTTTTGCTTATTTTTGAGTTTTCTGGAATATGAATTAATTTGCCATCTCCTATTCCTTTAGTTTTTATTTGGATTTTGTGAATTTTCTACAAGCCATCTTTTCTTAGAAGGGTTCTTTGAATCATTTGCACCTCATAAAAGCCCATTATTATTGCCTCATTCCCCAGCTACTACACCTGGGCCAGGATATTGCTGCTGACATGGTTTTGTGACCCTTGTAAAGCTCATGGTCTTTCACTTTTCTAGCTCTGCTGTTCCAGGAAATATTAGTGTGTATCTGTCCGTATATCATCAACAATAAGTGATCTTGGCACAGACATTACTGTCTGAAGTTAATCACTATATTTCTGCTGATGACAGTCTATCTATAGCCTTCAGATATATTTGCATTTTGCATTTTTTTGAATGTTTGCAAACATGTTTTGTTATAAAAATTTGTAAATATTCTTAAAGAAAAAGAAGTGATAAATGGTAATAGCTTCTTCCCTTATCCTACCTAAAATTAAAAAAAAAAAAGTTCATAATTCAGTTTAAATATAATATTAGTAAGAGTCAATTCTGAGAGTTCAATCCTAAAGGTAAAGACATTTTCTGTAGAAAGGGAAAAGCACATAAGCAAATGGGAGAGACATTGTGAAGAATGAATTTATTTTTTCCCCAATTCTTAGTTTTAGAAATGATAGTGCAATTGCCATAGCAGTAAAGTTTGTCATTTTCCTACATATTTACTCTCCTTTTTCCTGAGAGTCCTTTATCTAGAGGACAGAGGTTTCACTGACAGTAATAGATTAAATTATTTTACACTCATCCCATTAATGCTCTGTGCTGTGCTTAGTTGCCCAGTCATGTCAGACTCCTTGCGATCCCATGGGCTATAGCCCGCCAGGTTCCTCCGTCCATGGGGATTTTCCAGGTAAGAATACTGGAGTGGGTTGCCTTGCCCTCCTCCAGAGGATCTTCCCCACCCAGGGATGGAACCCAGGTTTCCCGCAGTGTAGGTGGATTCTTTACCCTCTAAGGCACCAGGGAAGCCCTCTAGGTGGGGTCTAATTTTCTCACCTTCAATCCAGGCAAAGGTTGTAGACTACATGTCCAACAGAATACTGTGAAAATGATGTCATTAGTTTCCACACCTAGATTTAAGAAATGTAGGTGGCTTCTACTGCCTGTCCATTGAATACTCATCTTGGTTCCCAGCTGCCATGCTCTGAGGAAGCTTAACTAGTTCTTAAGAGAGATTCTTGTAGAAAGGAACTGAAGTATGTTATAGTCCCAGCTGACAGTCAATGCCAATTTTCCAGCCATATGAGTGACCTCATCTTCAAAAACCATCTTCTGGCTCCAGTCAAGCTGAAGTAAAGGAGACAGTGATGAGATCCTCATACCAACACCTGCACAAATGTCAGGATAATTAAAAAAAAAAAAATTGTGGTTTTAAGTGATGAAGTATTGATTGTTTTTTATGTACCAAAAGAGTTCCCATTCACGAACATATACATAACAGTCAGACTTATTATTTCTGTAAGAGTGTTCTGTACTTACTTACACTAAGGGGCTATATTCTCCACAAAACCATTTACATGTACTTCCCCAGAACAGTGTTAATCTTCCTTTAGAGCAGGTGGATTAATTAGTTACTAGAAGATGGTAATATGATTGAAGAAATTTGCACTAAATCTTGAATGGCTAATGGTGTGTTTAAGCAACTCTGAAAGCTTTATCCAGCAAAATTTTAACAAACAAAATAAACTGAAAAGCATTGGGAATATGGCCAATATTTTGTAATAACTGTAAATGGAGTCAATCTTTAAAATTTTATTTAAAAAGTAAAAGAAAAAAAAAGTTGTTTCATTAGATTTCAACAAACCAAAGAACACATAAATATTTTCCCCTTCAAAAAATAAATTGAAAAAATATTTGAAAACATGGGAAAGAATATTCTCAGAGAAGGTCATATTCTAGAGTATACAAAACATATGGATTGTCCTTATGTGTTTTGAGCCTCTAAACTGAATAGGTTAAATCAAGGATATACATCTGTTAGTTACTAGGAAAGAGGTGACATATAGTGCATTGCTTTGTATTTTAAATAACCCATTGTTCATCCTCAAGACTAGTTTGTATGTTTCCTTAAGGTAAGAGGTAAGTCTACTTCATCTATATATTTTACCACACAGCTAATAAAGGGAATTTTGTACAATTCAGATATTAAAAAATATATTTTTTTATGGGAAACAATATGTAGCATTCTTGTACATGTGTTTACTACTTGTTTTTTGTTAAAATGTCCAAATATCATGTGACATCAACATAAAACAATTGTTAAATAAATTATATATATGTATATATACATATTTATGTAAACTTATGTTTATATGTATGCACACACATATATACATATGTATACATATGTATAGATATGCATGCATCTGGATGCAGAGGCCCTACAGAGACTAAGCAGACATGCCTTTGAGTGTTTGAGTATCTCCCATGGAGTCATGGGTCAGAAGTGGCCTGCTGCAGGGGCAGGGGCTCTGGATGAAGCAGATCTGGGTCACCCAGCATGTGGCATAGACTTCTTGGAGGAAATTGCCATTAGCCCCATCATAGAGCTGCTGGGGAGATGACCCACAAACTGCAGAAAAATTACACCAAAGAAATTCTCACACTGTTAAGAAACTTCTAGGACCCACAACAGATCCAGCAGGGGGGATCTGGCAAAGGGAAAGAGATCCTCAGGGAATTGATTTTGGAGGCCAGTGGGAGACTGAGCAAGATTTGCCTGTGAGTGTCCAGGAGACTCCAGTGGAAGCATAGGTCGACAGTTTGGCCTCAGGTCAAATAACAGGGAGGGAATGCAACCCTGACCATCACCAGAAATTTGGATCCAAGAATTACTAAACATGTCCTTGCCCATCAGAACAAGACCCAGTATCCCCCACAGTCAGTCCCTCCCATCAGGAAGCTTCCATAAACCTCTTATCCTTACTCATCAGAGGGCAGTCAGATGAAAACCACAACCACAGAAAACTAACTAAACTGATCACATGGACCACAGCCTTGTCTAACTCAATGAAACTATGAGCCATGTCATGTAGTGCCACCCAAGACGGATGAGTCATGGTGGAGAGTTCTGACAAAACGTGGTCCACTGGAGAAGGGAGTGGCAAACCACTTCAGTATTCTTGCCTTGAGAAACCCATAAAGAGTATGAACAGGCAAAAAGAGTATGAACAGGCAAAAAGATATAACACTGAAAGATGAACTCCCCAGGTCAGTAGGTGCCCAGTGTGCTACTGGAGAAGAATGGAGAAATAACTCCAGAAAGAATGAAGAGATGGAGCCAAAGCAAAAATAATGCTCAGTTGTGGATGTGACTGGTGATGGGCATAAAGTCTGAGGCTGTAAAGAACAACATTGCATAGAAACCTGGAATGTTAAGTCCACTACTCAAGGTAAATTGGAAGTGGTCAAACAGGAGATGGCAAGATTGAATGTCAACATTTAAGGAATCAGTGAAATAAAATGGACTGGAACGGGTGAATTTAATTCAAATGACCATTATGTCTACTATTGTGGGCGAGAATTCCCTAGAATAAGTGGAGTAACCCTCACAGCTAACGAAGGCGCCCGAAATGCAGTACTTGGGTGCAATATCAAAAGTGACAAAATAATCTCTGTTCCTTTCCAAGGCAAACCATTTAATATCACAGTAATCCACTAATGCTGAAAAAGCTGAAGTTGAACAGTTTTGTGATGATCTACAAACTCTTCTAGAACTAACACCCCCCCCCCCAAAAAATGTCCTTTTCATCATAGGGGGCTGGAATGCAAAAGTAGGAAGTTGAGAGCTACCTGAAGTAACAGGCAAGTTGGGCTTTGGAGTACAAAATGAAGCAGGGCAAAGGCTAATAGAGTTTTGCCAAGATAATGCTTTGGTCATAGCAAACACCCTCTTCCAACTACAAAAGAGACAACTCTACACATGGACATCAACAGATGGTCAACATCAAATTGATTATATTCGTTGTAGCCAAAGATGGAGAAGCTCTATACAGTCAGCAGAAACAAGACCAGGAGCTGACTGTGGTTAAGACCATGAACTGCTTATTGCCAAATTCAAACTTAAATTGAAGAAGGTAGGGAAAACCACATTCAGGAATGGCTTAAATCAAGTCCCTTACGATTATACAATAGAAGCAACAAACAAATTCAAAGGATTAGGTCTGATAGCCAGAGTGCCTGAAGAACTATGGATGAAGGTTCATGACGTTGTAAAGGAGGCAGTGATCAAGACATACCTAATAAAAATAAATGCAAAAAGTCAAAATGGTTGTCTGAGGAGGCCTTACCAATAGCTGAGAAAAGAAGCTAAAAACCAAAAAGAAAAGGAAAGATAATACCCCTCTGAATTCAGTGTTCCAAAATAAAGCAAGAAGAGATAAGAAAGACAAAATGGCAGAGTATAAGGATGTGAGCTCATCTCTTTTTACAAAAACACCATAATCATAACTAATTGAATAATCAAGGA
This sequence comes from Odocoileus virginianus, assembly GCF_023699985.2. Lineage (NCBI taxonomy): Eukaryota > Metazoa > Chordata > Mammalia > Artiodactyla > Cervidae > Odocoileus > Odocoileus virginianus. The sequence continues at coordinate 70,862,834 of NC_069683.1, forward strand.
TACAAAATACTGAAAGTTACAAAAAAATACCCCTTAGACTAAAAGTCAAGTAAAAAGCCACAATGAAATGGCAGGAGAAGCACAATCACAATAAAACTAAATACCATATCCACCAGGATGGTGACCCAAAACTGGAAAATACTTATACTGCAAAAGTTTACCCATAAGACTGAAAGTTCTGAGCCTCACACCAGGTTCTTCATCTTGGGGTTTGGGCAATAAGAGGAGAAGCAACCCCCCCCCCAATTTTGACTTTGAGTCCAGATGGATTTATTCACAGGAATTTAACAGGATTAAAGGAAATGGAAACTCTGTTCTTAGAGGGAGCTCATAATGTTTTGTGTGCACCATGACATGGAAAAAAAACAGGGACCTCATAAAAGACCTGACTGGACCTACATGCTAGTATTGGAGAATCAAGCATAGACAGGGTCAGCTATGGGTCACTGTGAGGACACTTGCAGCTGCTATTTTCTTAAGACCTAGCCCACCAAACATCCTACGGGCTCCCATGCTCAGATGCCAAAGGCCAATCAACCAACAGGAGAGGAACACAGTCCTACCAGTCAGGAGACGGGCTTCTTAAAGCCTTTCTGAGCCCACAGCTCTGTACAACACTCCTTGACACAACACTACCCAATGAAGTAACAAGACCTAATTCTACCCACCAGTGGGTGTAAAGCAGTTCCTCCTATCAGAAATTCTGCATAACCTCTTATGAAGCCTTTTCAGAGGACAGATAGCAGAAGCAAGAAAAACTACAATACTGTATCCTGCAGAACAGAAACTGTAATCGCAGAAAGTTATACAAAATGAGATGACAGAGGGATATGTCTCAGGTGAAGGAATGAGATAAAAGTCCAGAAGAGAAACTAACTGAATTGCAGATGAACAATGTACCCAAAAAGTGTTCAGAGTAATGATACTAAAGATGATCCAAGATCTTGCAATAAAGAATGGATTTAAGGATTGAGAAGACACAAGAAGTGTGTAACAAAGACTGAGATGAACTGAATTGCAAAAAACAGAGATGAACAATACAAGAACTGAAGTGAAAAATACTCTGGAAGTAAAAATACTCAAAATAAGAATAACTGAGGCAGAAGAACAGATAAGTGAATTAGAAGATAGAATGATGGAAATCACTACTGGGGAAGAGACTAAAGGGAAAAAGAGAATAAAAATAAAATAATGAAATCTAAGTAACCTCTGGGAGATCATTAAATGCAATCACATTTGTATTATAGGGTGTTCCAGAAGGAGAAGAGAGAAAGAAATCACCTGAGAAAATATTTGAAGACAAAATAGCTGAAAAATTCCTTAACATAGGGCAGGAAACAGCCACACTATTTCAAGAAGCACAAAGAGTTCCTCACAGTCTAAACCCATGGAAGAATATGCCAAGACACACAATAATCAAACTGACAAAAATTAAAGACTAAAAGATACAAATAATATAAAAGGGAACTCCCATAATTTTATCAGCTGATTTCTCAGCAGAAACACTGCAGTCTAGTGGGGAATGGTATGATACATTTAAAGTGATGTTATGCAAGAACCTACAACGAAAAAAACTCTAACCAGAAAAACTCTCATTCAGATTTGATGGGGAAAAAAAAAAAACGTTACAGAAAAACAAAAGATAATTCAGCACCACTAGATCAGCTTTGTAACAGATGTTAAATTCTATAGGCATAAAAGAAAAGACCAAATACAGAACCAAGATAACTGCAAGTGGAAAACTTCTTTGATAAAGACAAACACACAATAAAGATAGGAATTTATCTAAACAAAAATATGATATCAAAACTAGCAATTGTGAGAAGAGGAGAGCACAAGCACAATGGAAATGCATTTGGAATTAAAGGGCCAGCAACTTAAAAATATCTTGTTTATTTATAAAATTCCATATCAAAATCTCATCATAACCACAAACCAAAAATGTACAATAGATACATACACCAAAAAAGAAAACGGAGTCTGAACTTGATAATGAAGTTACTGACAAAGTCACAAGTGAAGTAAGAAAAAGAGGAAGGGAAGAAAAAAACTTACAAAAATAAATCTGAAACAATTAGCAAAGTGGCATTAAGAACATACATAGTGATAATCATCATATATGTAAATGGATTAAGTGCTCCGACCAAAAGACTTAGACTGCCTAAATGTTTACAAAATCAAGATTCATATATATGCTGTCTGTAAGAGACCCATTTCAGATCTATGGACACAGACTGAAAGTGAAGGAATGGAAAGTGGCATTCTGTGCAAAAGCAAATCAAAAGAAACCTGGAGTAGAAATACTCAAGATAAATTTTAATATAAAGAAAATTACAGGAGAAAAATGACACTGCTTAATGATCAAGGGATCAATCAAAGAAGATATAACAATTGTGAATATGTATGCATCCAACATTTGAGCACCTCAATATATAAGGTGAATACTAAAAGTAATAAGAGAAGAAATCAACAGTAATACAATAATAGTGGTGTACTTTAAAACCCTAATTTCATCAATAGACAGATCATCCAGACAGAAAACCAATAAGGGAAGACAGGCCTTCAATGACATATTAGATCGGATGCACTTAACTGTTATTTATATAGCATTCCAATCAAAAGCAGTAGAATACACATTCTTTTCACATGTATGTAGAACACACTACAAAATTGATCACATGCTGGGCCACAAAGTGAGCCTTTCTTATAAGGGGGAAAAGAAAAAGAGTGGACTCAAATCAATAAAATTAGAGTCCAAAAAGGGGAAATTACAGTGTACATCACAGAAATACAAAGGATCATAAGAGACTACTATAAGCAACTGTATGCCAATAAAACAGACAACCTAGAAGAAATGGACAGATTCTTATAAAGATATAACATTCCAACACTACACCAGACAGAAATAGAAAATAAGAACAAGCCAATCACAAATACTGAAATTAAAATTGTGATTTAAAAAATTCCCAACAAATAAATGTCCAGGACCAGATGGCTTCACAGACAAATTCCATCAAGAACAATTTGAAGAAGAGTTCCAGTAAATCAGACTTCCAAACTCATTCCATGAGGCTACCACCACTTTGATACCAAAACCAGACAGATATATCAGAAAAAAAAAAGAAAAGAAGAGAAAAAAAAATTACAGGTTCATATCACTGGTGAACATAAGCACAAAAATACTCAACAAAACACTATAAATTTGAATCCAACAATACATTAAAAGGATCATATACCATGATCAAGTGAGATTTATCTTAGAGGTGCAAAAAGTTTTTCAGTATGTATAAATCAATCAGTTTGATAAAATATATCAACAAATTGAAGAATTAAAAAAAAATGATAATCTCAGTAGACCCAGAAAGAGCTTTTGATAAAATTCAAGGCCCATTTACGATTAAAAGCAAGACCCCTATATATGCTGTCTACAAGAGACCCACCTCAAAACAAGGGACACATACAACTAAAAATGAAGGGCTGGAAAAATATATTCCATTTACGATTAAAAAAAAAAAAAAATCTTCCCAGAAATCAGGCACAGAGGGAACATTCTTCAATATTGGACTTTCCTGGTGGCTCAGACGGTAAAGCATCTGCCTACAATATGGGAGACTTGGGTTCAATCCCTGGATCAGGAAGATCTCCTGGAGAAGGAAATGGCAACCCACTCCAGTATTCTTGCCTGGAAAATCCTGTGAATGGAGAAGCCTGGTAGGCTACAGTCCATGGAGTTGCAAAGAGTCGGACAGAAATGAGCGACTTCAGTTATGACAGATAAACAACAAATATCATACTTAAGTATGAAAAACACAAAGCATTTTCTAGAAGAATAGGAAAAAGACAAGGATGTCCATTTTTGCCACTTTTATTCAACATAGTTTTGGAAGTCTTACCCATGGAAACCAGAGAAGAAAAAGAATAAAATTAATCCATACTGGAAAAGAAGTACAGCTGTCACTGTTAGCAGATGACATGATATTATTCCTGTGTCCTGCATATGTTCTAAGTTGCTTCAATCATGTCCAGCTTTTTGCAGCTCTATGGACTATAAACTGCCAGGATCTTCTATCCATGGGGATTCTTCAGGCAAGAATACTGGAGTGGGTTATCATGCCCTTCTCCAGAGATCTTCCCAATCCAGGGACTGAACCTACATCTCATGTTTTCGGCATTGGTAGGTGTGTTCTTTACCACTAACACCACCTCAAAACTCAATATTATGCACAGAAAATACTAAAGATGCTATCAGAAAACTACTTGCTGTTGTAGTTCAGTCAGTAAACCATGTCCAACTGTTTGCAACCCCATGAACTGCAGCATGCCAGGTCTCTCTGTCCATCATTGTCTCCCTAAGTTTGTTCAAACTCATGTCCATTGAGTCAGTGATGTTATCGAACCATCTCATCCACTGTTGCCCCTTTTCTTGCCCTCAATTGTCCCCAGCATTAGGGCCTTTTCCAATGAGCCAGCTTTTTGCATCAGGTGGCCAAGGTATTGAATTTTCAGCATCAGTACTTCTAATGAATATTCAGGGTTGATTTCCTTTAGGATTGACTTACTTGATCTTCATGGTGTCCTTGGGATTCTCAAGTGTCTTCTCCAGTAGCACAACTCAAAAGCATCAATTATTTGGTGCTCAGTCTTCTATGGTCCAGCTCTCATATCCATACATGACTACCAGAAAAACCATAGCTTTGGCTATATGTACCTTTGTCAGCAAAATGATGCCTCTGCTTTTTAAAACAGTCTAGGTTTGACATAATTATTCTTCCAAGGAGCAAAAAATCTTTTAATTGTGTGGCTGTACTCACCATCTGCATTGATTTTGGTGTCCAAGAAAATGAAATCTGACACTGTTTCCAAATTTTCCCCTTCTATTTGCCATGAAGTGATGGGACTGGATGTCATGATCTTAGTTTTTTTTTTTTTTTTTTTTTTGAATGTTGAGTTTTAAGCCAGCTTTTTCACTCTCCTCTTTCACTTTCATCAAGAGGCTCTTTAGTTCCTCCTCACTTTCTGCCATTAAAATGGTATCATCTGCATATCTGAGGTTGTTGATATTTCTCCCATCAATCTTGTGATTCATCTAGCCTGGCATTTTGCATGATTTACTCTGTGTATAAGTTAAATAAGCAGGGTACAATATACAGCCTTGATGTACTCCTTTGCCAATTTGGAATCAGTCTGTTGTTCCATGTCAGGTTCTAACTTTTACTTCTTGTCCTGTATACTGGTTTCTCAGGAGGCAGGTATTGTGGTCTGGCATTCCCCTCTCTTGAAGAATACTCCACAGTTTGCTGTGATCCACACAGCCAAAGACTTTAGCAGAGTCAATGAAGGATAAGTAGATTTTTAAAAATTTTCTTGCTTTTTCTATGATCCGGTATAAGTAGGCAATTTGATCACTGGTTCCTATGCCTTTTCTAAATCCAGGTTTTACACCTGGAAGTTCACAGTTCATGTACTGCTGAAACCTAATTTGAAGGATTTTGAGTAAAATCTTGCTGGCTTGTGAAATGAATGCAGTTGTACGGTAACCTAAACATTCTTTGGCATTGCTTTTCTTTGCAATTGGAATGAAAACTGATCTTTCCTGTCCTGTAGCCTCTGCTGAGTTTTCCAAATTTGCTGGCATAATGAGAGCAGCACTTTAATTTAGTAGTAGTCTAAAACTACTGCTGCTGCTGCTGCGTCATTTTTTTCCTTCTCTATACAAATTTAAAAAGAGGTTTCTTTTAAAATACTGTGTTGCCATAATGACACCTGGTTTCACCTGAAGCTAACTACTCTCAAACCTTGAGTTAACCAATACATTTTTCTTATGGAAATGTTTGTCTGAAGCTATGTTAATGTTCTATGCATTTACCCCAGAATCTGTCTTTAAGCCAGTTCCATCTAATGTCTCAGAACCTACTTGACAAGCCAGTATGTTATGCTCAGATATTGTTCCCCTAATCTATGTAAATGAAACTATTTGTATGGTAATCTGCCCTTCTACAAGATTCAAGTCAATCATTTTATGGCCCGGGATGAATCATCTGGTGCCAAGATTATTCCAAAATGCATCTGATGGATGAGGAGCCTGGTGCCATTCTGAGTCTTAAGACAGTCCTTTCTTTCATTAACAGACTGCTAGTGACTATAACATCTATCTGAAGACTAGCAGGGGGGTACTCTTTCTGCCCCTTCTGATGCCTATGTCAGAAGCTTTCTCTATCTCCTTTATACTTTAATAAAACTTTATTACACAAAAGCTCTGAGCGATCCAGCCTCGTCTCTGGCCCCGGATTGAATTCATCTCCTCCGGAGGCCAAGAATCCCGGCGTCTTATCATTCAGCAACAACCTTTCAGAACTCTGCTCAATATTCTGTAAAAATCTAAACGGGAAAATGATTTAAAAATAATAGATACTTGCATATATGTAACCAAATCACTCTGCTGTGCCTATAAGTAAATCACTCTGCTGAACTGTAGCCTGCCAGGCTCCTCTGTTCATGGAATTGTCCAGGCAGAAATACTGAAGTGGGTACTATTTCCTTCTCCAGGAGATCTTCCTGACCCCCAGGGATAGAAATCAGGTCTCCTGCATTGTAAGCAGATTCTTTAGCATCTGAGCCATCAGTGAAACTGAGAGAGAAAGGATATATTGTATATGTAAGAGTGAGTCCCTTGGCTGTTCACCTGAAACTACCACAGCATTGTTAGTCAGCTATATCCTGACACAAAATAAAATTTTTAAAGGCATTCTTGAAATGTATAGGTAAAAATAAGTCTATAAAATATATTTAATTGAAAAAAAAGAATCCTATTTAATATCTAAATTAGGAAGACTTTTCCAACTCTAAGATAAAACTATAAACTGAAAAATAAACCTGGTCAATTCAACAACATAAAAATCAAAAGCTTTTGTAGGACAAAAACTCATACAAAATGGATCAAGCAATTTAAGACAAGTGAGAAACACATGCTCGCCATGACAAATGGTAATCCTTTAAATACATGTGATTATAGTAGATCTGATACACATCAATAGGAAAATGGTCAAAGAAGGTGGTCACAATACAGGAATTATAAGTGCAAAGATTATCATCTGCAGTCCATAATGAGAAAAAGGCAAAGTACAACTGATGTGATATCATTTATCATCTATCAGCTGGATAAAGACTGAACAGTTTAATATGACATTATCAGTGCAATATGTGAAAATAGGCATTTGTCTACAAAGTCTATTTTGCAATGAGAATATTAAGAATGTTTCATCTCCACATAGGGAAATTGGGCATTATCTTTTATTTATGTATTTATTTTTTAAACAGAACCTCATGTTTGTGCTGCTTTGTTTCCTTATACGACAGGTTCACAAAAAAGACCATGTCACATTTTGTGAGAATTGCTGTGGAATTTGGTAATGAAGAGGTTTATTTCACTGAATTGTTTGAAGCAACTAATATTTGGAGACTACATTTACTATACAAGGGCTTCCCTGGTGGCTCAGCTGGTAAAGAATACACCTGTAATGCATGAGACCTGGGTTCTATCCCTGGGTTGGGAAAATCCCCTGGAGAAGGGAAAGGCTACCCACTCCAGTATTTTGGCCTGGAGAATTACATGGACTGTATAGTCCATGGAGTCACAAAGAGTCGGACTTGACTGAGTGACTTTCATTTATTTTCATTTTCCTATAAAATTATAAAAATTCATCTGTGATCCAGCTCAGAAGTAAAAACTTTGGAGCCTCATATGATGGCAGGTCTTAGTAACTTCTGGAAGGCCAGTCACACTGCTGAACAACTGCATTGGTGTGTGCGGCTAGGGGTATGTGGACTAGTGTGTGGCTGAACTGGCCTCAGAACACAGAGATGGAATTCTTTAAATTATTTCAATTATTATCCTCTGGGCATTATCTTTTAAATGCACAATTACATATACTCTTTGAGCCAGCATTTCAACTGTGGTGTTGGAGAAGACCCTTGAGAGTCCCTTGGACTGCAAGGAGATCCAACCAGTCCATCCTAAAGGAAATCAGCCCTGAATATTCATTGGAAGGACTGATGCTGAAGCTGAAAAATCCAATACTTTGGCAACCTGATGTGAACTGACTCACTGGAAAAGACCCTGATGTTGGGAAAGATTAAAGATAAGAGGAAAAGGGGACAACAGAGGATGAGATGGTTGGATGGCATTACCGACTCAATGGACATGAGTTTCAATAAACTCCGGGAGTTGGTGATGGACAGAGGAGCCTGACATGCTGCAGTCAATGGGTAACAAACAGTTGGATGTGACTGAGCAACTAGGATATGATCATATACCAGGGTATATGATCAATAGTGAGACTGCTGAGTCATATGATAGTTTGGGGGCTTCCCAGGGGGCACAGTAGTAAAGAATCCACCTTCCAATGCAGGAGATGCAAGAGACCTGGGTTCAGTCCTTAGTTCAGGAAAATTCTCTGGAGAAGGGAAAGGCTGCGCACTCCAGTATTCTTTCCTGTAGAATTCCTTGGACAGAGGAGCCTTGTGGGCTACAGTTCATGGGGCCACAGAGAGTCAGACAAAACTATGGTCGCAAAGAGCTGGACCTAACTGAACAACTAACACTTGACTTTCACGAGGTAGTTTTATTCCTAGCTTGTTAAAGAATCTCCATACTGTTCTCCATAGTGATCAATTTACATCCCACAAATCATGCAGTAAGGTTCCCTTTACATCCTTTCCTTCATTCATTGTTTGCAGTTTTTTGATGATAGTCATTCTGACTGGTGTGAGGTGATACTTCATTGTAGTTTTGATTTGCAATTCTCTAATAATGAGCGATGTTGAACATGTGTCCATTGGGCATTTGCATGGCTTCTCATCTTCTAGCAAACATTTTTAGTATTTACACAATTTCCACATCATTCAGGTAGTACACAACAAGTGCTTTTCATCTAACTTTCTACATTCTTGATTAATTGACTTTTGTCTCAGTAGTGAAGTTTGATATAATTTCTTTTTAGGCAAAAGAGTCATTTTTAAAGTTTGCATCAGTAGACCTTTTCTAACTATCATTACTAGCCTGATGGCTGTCCCATGCATTGTTATATGTTGATTTATCTACATAATGAAAACTATTAGTGATACAATAAGTGATAGCCTACAAACTGAAAGTTTTTAGGAACTATATATAAAGTTATATAACTTAGTTATATATATATATGGTTATAACTAATATAAACTATATATATATAAAGAAAAAATACATATGTAAGTTATATATTATAATATAAATAATATATATCAATATTTAATAGAAATAACTATATATAGTTATATAATTATAACTATATATATAGTTTATATATAAAATTACATAATATATATAAAAACTGAATGCTTTTAGGAATTATATATATAGTTATATATATAATATATATATTATATATTAGAATAAAATTATAATATATATTATAATGTTATATAATACATAATATAACTTTATATATTATATAATATAATTTCTATATGATATATGATATAATTTAACATGTTATATAATATAATGATATATAACATATATTATTATATATTAGAATAATATCTGATATAATATACATATAGTATAATTTATGTATTATATATAAACTAATATATATAATATAATATATATTATATGTAATATATTATATATAATATAAAATATTTAATATATATACTGTATATATAAATAATATGTCATATGTTATTGATCATTATATATTAATATTATATATTAGAATTATATATTAATTATGTGTGATAATAACATATTATTAATATGTAATATTATAATATTATATAGTACATGATATGATATAATATAATATATAATAATATATAATATAATATATAACACAGTATATATATAGTAGTGTAATACTATATATATATACTTTATTTTGCTACCATATGTATATTGCATTACACTACTATATAATATATATATATAATATATATATGCTTGTTTTCATTTTGCATAATAATGCACAAATTAATAGTACTTAATACTATTAATAGTACTTTCATAGTACTTAGTACTTTGGAGTCAGTCTCCTAAAGATTAACACTCACTTTCATTTCTTTAATTTTTCACCACCACTTCTAGCTGGTTTTATGACCAACAAACCAGTTGCTGATATATTAAACTCACTTATGGTTTGTCAACACAACACAACACTCTTTAATCATCTACCCCATGTAATGCGTTTCTCTGTTTACTATTTCTTGCTCTTCACTGTCTCAGAATTAATGCAATACATGCTGATCATCACATCATTCATTCTTTTATGATATTAACTGTCACCAGAGTATTAGATCTTATTCTAAAAGTATTTTTGCAGTTTAATTAAAACTAATACAAAGGCAAAAGAAAATGTTAATCAGTTCAGTTCAATTCAGTTCAGTCGCTCAGTTGTGTCCGACTCTTTGTGTTCCCATGAATCGCAGCATGCCAGGCCTCCCTGTCCATCACCAACTCCGGGAGCTTACTCAAACTCATGTTCATCAAGTCGGTGATGCCATCCAGCCATCTCATCCTCTGTCATCCCCTTCTCCTCCTGCCCGCAAGCCCTCGCAGCATCAGGGATTTTTCCAATGAGTCAACTCTTCACATGAGGTGGCCAACAAACATCAAATAACTTATTATCAAAAATGCAAAAATCTGTCAGCAAACAAAGGCACATCTGACTATTGGGGGCACAGAAGCACAAATGGTGCCTTTGATAAATAAAGATTAGATTTTGTGACCAAATGAGTTTTGGCATAAATATTATTTTTAAATTTTTATTTTAGATATAATAAAAGTATAGGACTATGAATCTACATAAAATATTAGATAAAACAAATATCCATCAATAGCAACAAATTCACATTCCAACCAAAGAAATTAGTGAAGTAGTTGAGGAAATATATGCTACTCATCTGTCCTGTCTTTTATCTCTTATGCTAATAAAGGAGCTAGTAAAGTTGCCTTGATTTTAGACTTGAATTGAGTACATAGTGCTTTGATATTTCAAAGATGGTTTAGTGTCTAAGATTTTGAAAGAAAATACACTATATAAATCAAAGTAATATTGTTATGGGATAGATATTCAAAGCACACTTGCACAATAAAAGTTTATCAAATATAATAAATCTTTAAAAAGTTTTTCAGTATGCAGCATGTTTTTGATCTTTGCCTGTTAATTAAACACAGAATATTTTCCAGTGGAGGACCTTCAATAGTTATAATAGCTACCTTCAGAATGAATATAGGTACATAATCTGTTATATTATTTAATTTGGAATATTAAATATTTATAGAGTATGATTCAAAATAAATCATCTTCTGCAGAATATTAACCACTATAACTCCTAGAGTCAGCACACTTACAATAGTCTCAGAACAAATTCTGAAAAATATACTAGAAATCCCACAAGGTGGGTATAACCGTTATAACAATAAATCAAACCTATGTATTGACTAAAGAAGGAAAATGATCAATTTTGCTTCAGAAAACTTGAGTAACCATGTTCAAGTTTCCCTTCATTGCTTGCCTATTTCCTCTGAGAAAGCCAACCCAGTTACCAAGAAATGTGTGACAGTGAAAGTGAAGTTGTTCAGTCATGTCTGACTATTTGTGACCCCATGGACTGTAGCCTACCAGGTTCCTCTGTTCATGGGACTTTCCAGGCAATAATACTGAAGTGCGTTGTCATTTCCTTCAGTCAGAAATAATTTTCTGAAGGTGACATTGCTAAGTCTGAAAAGAACATAATATGTGGCATTGTAATGTGCTTTTCACACTTGCTTCAGATTGACTGTCAACCTACATTCCTTTAAATTATCACTTGCTTAAAACAAGCATTGGTCACACAGAGTCAGACACACTCTCTATATAAATACTTTTTGCTCTATCATAAGCAAAAATTTTAAGAATATTTCAAGGACTCCAAAACTATGTATAACAAGTAACCTCAAATTACAGGGAAAAAGTGGTGGCAATGTATTGGATTAGCAGGATTAACCCAGGCAGTGTGGAGCCTGAAATCTATACACCTCAACATTAGAAACACAAAACCAGGTATGAGAGTAAATATTTACTTAGAATAAAAATAAATCATAAGTTATAAAACTTAAAATCTTATAAACACAAAAAGTCCAGAAAAAAGGTCTCACATAACTTCCTAGCACACCTCTATGAATTTTGGCTGTCAATTCTTTGATTACTTCTTCCCAGGACAATAATTTTGTAATTATCACATTTCTAACACACAATATGGAAAGCAAGTCAAAATTTACCTTTAAAATGTATGATTGAATTTTTTTAATCATTAATTTAAAAAACCCTTTTACAATAAACCTGGGGAGGGATCATAGCCATGTGTTAATTTTTTTTTTTTTTTTGTAAATTCTGCAAAAGTTAGACATTTTAATCATAAGCAGCTCAGACTACTATCTCTTTCTCTTTCAACTTCTCCTTCATCAGTTGACCTCCTGTCAGGTCATATCCACATAAGCACAGGTCATTTTGGAATCTAGTTAAGAAGAAATCAACCCTGAATATTCATTGGAATGACAGTTGCTGAAGCTCAAATTCTTTGGCCACCTGGTACATGGAGTCAACTCATTGGAAAAGATCCCAAGGCTGAGAAAGACAGAAGGTAGAAAGAAAAGGAGGCAGCAGAGGATCAGATGATTAGATAAGATCACTGATACAAAGGACAGGAGTTCTAACAAACTCTGGGAGATAGTGGTAGACAGAGGAGCCTGGCGTGCTACAGTCTATGGGGTCCAAGGAGCTGGACACAACTTAACGACTCATCAATAGCAACAATGGGGAAATTGGGGGATACATTAGTTTGCAATTACTAAGATGTATTTGTGTGGTGTGCAGTCATTTCTGTTTCTACTTAGATTTCTGCAATTCATTGCGCTGTGAGAACAGCTTCCAGCATTACACCTTAAAGTACCTGTAAGTTTAGTCACTTCACAAAACAATTGCTGTGACTTCCTGATGCTTAGCTGATGTTAAACAGAACAACAACAACAACAACAACAACAACAACAAAACAAAGAACAAACTATACTCCTCAAACTTGAAAGCAGTGTTATAATTTGCATGGCTGACTATTTTTCTGGGCTCCAAAATCACTGTGGATGGTGACTGCAGCCATGAAATTAAAAGATGTTTACTCCTAGGAAGGAAAGTTATGACCAACCTAGACAAAATATTAAAAAGCAAAGACAGTACTTTGTTAACAAAAGTCCCATCTAGTCAAGGCTATGGTTTTTCCAGTGGTCATGTATGGATATGAGAGTTGGACTATAAAGAAAGCTGAGTACCAAAGAATTGATGCTTTTGAACTGTGGTGTTGGAGAAGACTCTTGAGAGTCCCTTGGACAACAAAGAGATCCAACCAGTCCATCCTAAAGGAGATCAGTCCTGGGTGTTCAATGAAAGGAGTGATGTTGAAGCTGAAACTCCAATACTTTGGCCACCTGGTGCGGAGAGCTGACTCATTTGAAAAGACCCTGATGCTGGAAAGATTGAAGGCAGGAAGAGAAAGGAAGGACAGAGGATGAGATGGTTGGATGGCATGTCCAACTCAATGGACATGGGTTTGGGCAGACTCCGGGAGCTGGTGATGGACAGAGAAGTCTGGTGTGCTGTGTTTCATAGGGTCACAAAGAATCGGACACAACTGAGTGACTGAACTGAACTGAACTCAACTATTAATGAATTCTGAAGCTGAAATTATAATAAAGGGAAATTCTGAATGGAAAGAGACAGTAATCTTGACCAATTTCACTTAAAACATATTACTTTTTATACCACTTGAGACTTATGACCACCTTACTATGTTCCTTTCTGAAATTTAAAGCTTCATTGGCTTCATGGTAAAGGTGCTTCTGTGTGTATGCAGAAAACTAGGCTGTTAAATATGTTTAGTTTAAAAACCTCAGTCCATTTCTTACAACTGGAGGAGATGACAACTACTTACTTGGCCTTAGTTTCCTCACCTTTAAATATTTAACTTGAAGAATGTGAAGGATTCATTATGCATCTATTAATTGTCTATTTTCTTTCATGCAGGGAAAACAGCAAGTCCTGGGAAAGAGATAGGCATGTGCCATGAAGTGGAAGAAGGTCTATGTGGCTGGTAAGTAGTGAATGGAATAGAAAAAGTTATTAAGTGAGATTTGAGAGAAGAGACCTCGCATATGGTAAGGATATTTAATTTATATTTTATATATTTTATTATTTATTTACATAGATTTATATATTTATTTATATTTTATATATTTTTGTTGCAAGTAAGTTACTTTAGGATTATATGTTAATGTATATTTATTTTGTCTCTGTGGAGAATAATAATATTTTACAGAGCAACTACTGTGTGCCAGGCAAGTTGTTAATCACCAAATGTATGTGTTTTTTTTTTTTTTTTTTTTTTAACATAGTCCTCCTTACAGCCTATTGAGGTACTATCATTATCTCCATTTGGCAGTTTTAGAAATTGAGACTTAGAAAAAGTTAATTAACTCATTGGAGGTCATAGAATTGGATTTTGGCAAAGTGGAATTTAAACTACTGTCTCTATTGATAAAAAGTCTTTCTGCAAACTAATTATCTGGCTTCTACATGGCAGGAGTCAGATCACTTCAATGTCACTGAGGTTAAAGGAAGCTTCTGCACCATTTGGATGAGTATTATTAGAACTTTTTGATTGTTTGTGCTCCAAATGTTTCTGTGGGGGAAAATAGACTAGCCTTTTAAATTCAGAACATTTTCAAATGTTTTGGCAGCTGGCTCAGTAAAGAAAAGGTGTTCTGCAGTTAAATCAAAATGTGGCATTTGCAAAGTGATGGTATTTTAGAATGGCTTATTCAAAGGGAATATTTTCAGAATATAAAAATATAGAATTAAACTCTGTGTGTCATAAAGCCAAACTACAATACTGATACACTCCTAAACTATATTCAGTACAAAAGATGTTTTGTTTTATCACAATTCACTTGACGATAAGGCTAACAGTGAAGGGGATAACCTTTAAGTCATGGGTAGGTACCAAGTGTTGTTTACATTTTCCATATACATTATTTCTTTCTATTCTCCATGCTGTCTCCCAGCATCAAAACTGTATTAGAAATTCCTGGCATAAGCATAAGAGCTAATCACACAAAATGAATCAGAATATTTACTATGAGAATTTCACTCATATCTCAAAACCTATTTTATCTGCTAAAAATCATAGACTCCTATATCCTATTGAAGTCTAAATTTATTCTTCTTTTTGATCACCTTCACCCATTTTCTTGTTAAGACCTCCTTTATTTAAATTGACCAAGTATCTTCCTCAACATATTTGCTTAATCTACTGTATAGGTTTTAGAATTTCTGTTCATAAACTGTAGTAAAAGAATGAATGGTAGTCCTTGGCAGATCTAAAAAAACTGAGATTCCCTACAGCCAAATGCATTACTTCTATAATCATACAGGACCAATCTAATAATAATAAAGGACAGAGATAAAAGATGGGCCATGTAAAAGTGCAGTTTCTCTGAAACTCTTTTATGTCTACTGTATAAGGTGGTAGAGATGAATCCATGCCAATGAAAATCACCAGCATTAAAGCTATTGTGAGCAACAGTTACACACAGTCTCTTTTATTGTTGTCTTTGTAGTCTGTATTTTGCTTCCCTTTTTACTTTTTCTGTCAGCTAGGAATGCCTGAAGATTACTTCCATTTTTGTGTTATTCATAAAAAGTTATTATTTTCCAATTAATTTCATTTTCCTTTCTCATTAACAAGATTTCATTCTCTGCAGGTAGAACTCATCTGTTTCTTTACTTAATAAATCCTTCTTTAGCATTATCTTTTATGATTTGCCATCAAATATTTGCAGTTGGCCAGCCAAGCATCAGAAGCTATAGAACAATAAAGCCAGTATATAATTTGCTGGATACAACATACTATTGGGAATTTTCATTTCACATATCAATCAACCCAAACCAAGGGTACCAAGGCTTTGGTTTTTATTCATACTTTATTCAATAATAAACCTGTAAATGGAAACACTTATATAGAATTCAATAATACTGAAGTGTAGAGAGGAGTCTGTAATGAGTTTGAAAGATTTGGATTCTGATAAGCATTGAAGGTGTCAGGCTTGATTGTGCCCTAGGCAGAGAATTTCCTAGAACAACTGGCTTTTTTGTGAAGTCATTCAGTCGTGTCCGACTCTTTGCAACCCCATGGACTGTAGCCTACCAGGTTCCTCCCTCCATGGGATTCTCCAGGCAAGAATACTGGAGTGGGTTGCCATTTCTTTCTCCAGGGGATCTTCCCGACCCAGGGATTGAACCCGGGTCTCCCTCATTGTGGGCAGACGCTTTAACTTCTGAGCCACCAGGCAAGCCTCAACTGGTAGCCACTTTAAATTACTCAGCATTTCAAACAGAGACTCATCCAATTATTTTAGCAGTTTCAGAAGTGGGAATACATTTTGCATGCAAGAAAATCACAGAATTAGCTAAGGGTAACTTGCTTGTTTCCTGCCATACTTCAATGCAAGTTAACTTTAAAGAACGTTTTAAGTTATGTTTTAACTACAAAACTCTTGCATCTGATTAAAGCATGTGGCAAATGCCTCTGTGGGTTAAAGTTATAGAAGCAAAAATAATTTTAGAGATGTGTAAATATGTTAAGAATTTGACAATTTTTATTTTTGATGGTCACTGATGTGATTAAAATATCATACCAAAGAACAGCTACTATATGGGCAACAGCTATGATTTTCATTACTGAATTCAAGCTATGGCTGAAAAATTATTCTCTATGGATGTGCTGTCCAATACAGTAATTGATAACTATGGGTGGCTCTTGAGAACTTGAAATGTGGTTAGTGGATCATCTGAATTTAGATGAGCTGAAAATATAGAACATACACTGGTTGTGAAGACTTCCTGTGAAATGATAAATATCCCAATAATAATTTTTGTATTGAATATAATTTGAAATAATATTTGTGTGTGTGCATGTTCGGTCACTCAGTTGTGTCCAGTTCTTTGCAACACCATGGACAGCCCACCAGGCTCTTCTGTCCATGGAATTTTCAGGCAAGAACACTGGAGTGTGTTGCCATTTCCTACTCCCCCCTATCTTCCTGACCCAGGAATTGAACCCGCATCTCTGTGTCTCTTGCATTGGCAGGCAGATTTTTTACTACTGAATCACCTGGGAAAATCAATATTTCGGCATACTGGGCTAAATAAAATATAGTATTAATTTCACTTATTTTTGCTTTTTAATGTAAGTACTAAGGAATTTAAAATTATGTATGTGGCTCATGTTTGTGGCTCTTAATTGTATTTCTATTGGACAACAGTGCTCCATGGAGATAAATGGATGAAAATACAACATTAAAGAGTAAATTAAAATTCTTTTGAGAAAGTTTGGCAGAACACATCTTAGAAGCTCTTCTATATTTTATGTATTAATTCTCTCTTAGGCAGCCAGTCTAACATACACATACACACATACCATAGAAGAAAGAGGAAGAAAATAACTGATCATCAGAGTGCTGTGGATTCCACTTCCACAGATTCAACCAACTCTGAATAAAAAATATCTTTTTAAAAGATTAAAAAAAATAACTTGATTTGCTGGGTAATAACATCTATTTATATAACATTTGCATTGTCTTAGGGATAATAAATAACCTAAAGATGATTTAAAGTATGTGGGAAGATGCAAATAGATACATCTTTTATATATAAGAGAATGAGCTTCCACAGATTTTGGTATTTTCACAAGGGCCATAAACCAATCTTGTGTGGATATTGAGGTGATACTGTATATTAGAAAGAAAGCTGAAATGAAATTCAGAAGATGTGTATTATTTTTATTTATCTTAAGGAAAAACAAATGAATATATTTTTATCTTATTGATCAGCTAATCAAAATAAAGACTTCTTAAATATCCACCAGATCATCAGACTGAAGTTTATAGTGATTTTTTTGGATCATTTTTATCAACAACTACTTCTAGTGACAAGAAAACACTTATTTGACTCAACATTCAGTTTTCCAAATTGTAAATTTAAAATGTTCTAGAATCTCAAGTAGCCCTTTGTGCTCTGACATTCAACTATTCCCTTAAGAGGGACACAGAAGGTGCAAGAGTGACATGAAAACTGTTTAGGAAACTAGACTTAAGTGGAAAAGTTGGAGAGAAGGCATCATTGGTGCCCAGAATAAGGTAGCTCTTCAACAGTATGAAGACAGACATTCCCAGGAAGACATCTTTAATGATTGGCTTCCGCACACCACTTGCACACTTTATCTTCACAGGAAGAAAACACATCCCTCTCCTGAGACTGTGCCCCTGTCATGAGCATTCCTGCTGCTCTCAACCATCACAGATCATATCTGTGGACTTCACAGGCTCTGTCCCCCTGCTTACCTGTAATCACGAGGGCTTCCTCCTGCCCAGTCTTTTGTGTTTTCTGTTCCTTTCAGATAGGAAGTTCTCTTGTGAGTGATCTCACATATTCCTTCTTGCTGGACTAGCTTTCTATATGGGTGTCTCTCTCTTCAAATCAAAACTTAAAGCTACATGCCTCTACCTTCAAACTTCTCATTTCCAAACCTCTTTAGGTTACTCTATCCAAGCCATTAGTGATCCATGAAGGTTCTGAATCCCTCACAAAGTCAAGAACATTTACTTCTGGAATGGGATGGATAGGCTACTGTATGAAAGATTTTCCACTATTAAAAGGGAAGGCATGAGAGGAGCTTAAGTTGGATGAGAAAGAAAGGGGAAGTATCTACTTAATCCATAGCATGTGCCTCCTTTCTTCATTTACTGATTTTATTTATTTACCTTTATTGGATACTTGACTATAGCAACCTAGAAGTATATCTGTGTGGATAAGTCATGTTTTCAGCCCTTGGATATATTTATTTTGTAAAACTATCTGACTCTTGTTTTTGGTTCACAATGGGGGATTCTCTTCTGATTCTTCTCAGACTTCCCAGGTGGCACTAGTGGTAAAGAACCTGCCTGCCAATGCAGGAGACCTGAGGCACTGGCTCGATCGCTGGGTCATAAAACCCTGGAGAAGGGCATGGCAACCAACTCCAGTATTGTTGCCTAGAGAATCCTATGGAGAGAGGACTTTGTCGCACTCTAGTCCATAGGGCTAGACACAACTGAGTTAGATGTAACTGACATGACTTAGTGTGCATGCACACACATATAACTATTGGTACTTTGTTCCTAATCACTCCTTACAATTTCACTATATTTTGGAATATATCTTAACTCTATAGTTTACTGCCCCAAATCAGCAGTCATTTAATTTATCAAAGAAGGGGAAAAAGGCTAAAATATGAAACTATATTGATTGAGCAGCATCTCTCTTTTGTATTTAAGCATCAGATAATCTTTGACTTCAGAAAGCATTGGATATAATGAAGTATGATTTTGCTTTGTTGTTGTTTTAAGTGTACTTTTACCTAGAAGTTTATGGTCTTCTCAAAAACATGAATACACACATATGCTTGAAAAACTGGTCATTTTCATGTTTATTACTCTTTATATTTTTATTTCATTCAATAGTATATTATACTCTCTTGCTTTATCATTTTGTTTCTGGGATATTCATATGAGGATATTCATATGAGGATATTCATATTCATATTCATATGTAGAGTTAGAAGTCAACTTGGTATTTGATCCCCCTTCATGATTCCCAGAAAGTTTTTAATTTGGGGACTTTCCTGGTAGCTGTATCTCTGTGTGGCAATCACCAATGCCTTGGCTATGAATTCATCTTCACAAACTTTTCCATTGAGGGCAGCTTAACTTTGTTTCCATTTGACATGGATTTATAGTCAGAATGTTCAAACTGATTTGAAAAGCTTCAAATAAACCATGAGATTTTCCCTATGTTGAACAAAGGATCAGACTTTTGCATCTATTTTAATAAAGATGAATTCTAATTGAACCTCAAAATATTTTTATTTATAATTTATAAGACAAGGTTAATATGGTATATGCAAATATACAAATATAAGAACAAAGCCATGCTGCACTTCAACATTTAATGGGATCTCAAGTTAATAAGCATATTTGAACCCTCCAGAAAAGCTTTATTACACTATATGCTTAACTAAGTATGAAAACTGAAAACAGGAATTTCCATAGTGTACAAGTGAAACAAGGATCTGTATTACAAAACCTACAAGGATCTTCATCTAGCTGGCATTCTGATCTAGGCTCGAAAAAATGAACATCAACTTTCAGTATGTGGCATCTAGAAGAGAAATCTAGAAGGAAAGCCATTTGACTTGCAAATGGGCAGCGGGGGAACCACTGCCGGCAGATTCTAGAGTATCTGATATTCTAAGTGGCAAAGGAGGAAATGATTGAGGGAGAAAAGCCTAGTGATAGCAGGAACTACAGAGCATTCTTAAAGGAAGATACTCATTCTCCATTTCCTATTTTGAAGTAAAAGAAAATTATTTGAGAAGCAGAAGTAGTTATCACAAAAAGCAATAACCATCTCATTAGAACTGATTCAAATGAATTCTTTTTAATGGCTGAGTAATATTCCATGGTGTATATGTACCACAGCTTCCTCATCCATTCATCTGCTGATGGGCATCTAGGTTGTTCCATGTCCTGGCTATTATAAACAGTGCTGCGATGAACATTGGGGTGCACGTGTCTCTTTCAGATCTGGTTTCCTCGGTGTGTATGCCCAGAAGTGGGATTGCTGGGTCATATGGCAGTTCTATTTCCAGCTTTTTAAGAAATATCCACACTGTTTTCCATAGTGGCTGTACTAATTTGCATTCCCACCAACAGTGTAAGAGGGTTCCCTTTTCTCCACACCCTCTCCAGCATTTATTGCTTGTAGACTTTTGGATAGCAGCCATCCTGACTGGCGTGTAAGGGTACCTCATTGTGGTTTTGATTTGCATTTCTCTGATAATGAGTGATGTTGAGCATCTTTTCATGTGTTTGTTAGCCATCTGTATGTCTTCCTGGAGAAATGTCTGTTTAGTTCTTTGGCCCATTTTTTGACTGGGTCATTTGTTTTTCTGGAGTTGAGCTGGAGGAGTTGCTTGTATATTTTTGAGATTAATCCTTTGTCTGTTGCTTCATTTGCTATTATTTTCTCCCAATCTGAGGGCTGTCTTTTCACTTTGCTTATAGTTTCCTTTGTTGTGCAAAAGCTTTTAAGTTTCATTAGGTCCCATTTGTTTATTTTTTCTTTTAGTTCTAAAATTCTGGGATGTGGGTCATAGAGGATCCTGCTGTGATTTATGTTGGAGAGTGTTTTGCCTATGTTCTCCTCTAGAAGTTTTATAGTTTCTGGTCTTACATTTAGATCTTTAATCCATTTTGAGTTTATTTTTGTGTATGGTGTTAGAAAGAGTTCTAGTTTCATTCTTTTACAGGTGGTTGACCAGTTTACCCAGCACCACTTGTTAAAGAGGTTGTCTTTTTTCCATTGTATATCCTTGCCTCCTTTGTCGAAGATAAGGTGACCATAGGTTCGTGGATTTATCTCTGGGCTTTCTATTCTGTTCCATTGATCTATATTTCTGTCTTTGCACCAGTACCATACTGTCTTGATGACTGTGGCTTTGTAGTATAGTCTGAAGTCAGGCAGATTGATTCCTCCAGTTCCATTCTTCTTTCTCAGGATTACTTTGGCTATTTGGGGTTTTTTGTATTTCCATACAAATTGTGAAATTATTTGTTCTAGTTCTGTGAAAAATACCGTTGGTAGTTTGAAACTGGAGCCCATTATACAGAGTGAAGTAAGCCAGAAAGATAGAGACCATTACAGTATACTAACACATATATATGGACTTTAGAAAGATGATAACGATAACCCTATATGCAAAACAGAAAAAGAGACTCAGATGTATAGAACAGACTTGTGGACTCTGGGAGAAGGCGAGGGTGGGATGTTTCAAGAGAACAGCATTGAAACATGTATATTATCTAGGGTGAAACAGATCACCAGCACAGGTTGGGTGCATGAGACAAGTGCTCGGGCCTGGTGCACTGGGAAGACCCAGAGGGATCGGGTGGAGAGGGAGGTGAGAGGGGGGACCGGGATGGGGAATACATGTAAATCCATGGCTAATTCATTTCAATGTATGACAAAAACTACTGTAATGATGTAAAGTAATTAGCCTCCAACTAATAAAAATAAATGGAAAAAAAACAAACAAAAAGCAATAACCAAACTGACATAGACACTTCCAAATCAGTCCATAACGATGTCATTGTGAAAGTATTAAAGTGAAATCTCACTCATTTCTATATGCTAGGTGTTTATATATTACATGTGTATAAGATTAGTGTTTTATTAATATATGAACTTTCCTCTACCCGCTTCAAACTTGTCATATAATAGAAAATTCCTCAAAAAATTTCCTTTAGGTATATGATAACCACCTGACAAAAGACCCCTTTTACATTAAAACAACTTTCTCTTTTTTAAAACCCATATATGGGTTTTAATTAATAACTTAATTAATTATAATAAATTTAATTAATTTAATCTTAATTATGTAGTTGAAATATGTTAGTTTAAATCCATAACTTAAAAATATAAACAGAGTGATACAATCTTATAATAATACAGTTTAGATTAAGCCTCAAAGGTGTTTAAAGTATAAGGATATGACCATCTCAAAATCTTATCATGTAAAGTGATTGGCTGTTGTTCACATCTAGGTATCTTGAGCTATAAATACTAGGCTATTATCAAAAAGGTCCATAGCCACATATGATCCATAGAAGAGAGAACCCTTGGGCCTCTTTTCAGGTTACATGAGACAGTCACACTATTCTGTATTTTTGCTATTACACATCTTCCAGAGCTGCCTTTTAGAACTCATCTTCCCTGAACAGATTGTGCTGTTCCAAATCTCCCTTGGGGAGAGAGGTGGAATCTGGTAGTGTTGCAGGCTTCCTTGATGGTCAATGGTTCTTGAGTCCATAGTTGACTCTCACAGGTGAATACTTTAAACCTCATTCTCCAATGGATTACAGATTCTTCTCCGCCCCACCCCAATCCATTGAGACAAGACATTTGCTTTCATTTTGCTTGTAGGAGTCACAAGTTCCATTTTTCCACAACAAAGTAGTTTCAATCACATTTAACCATAGTAAAAGAAATAGAAACTCAATAAAATATGAGTAAATGTTACAACCAATTATATTGCTATTAAAGTCAGAATAAAGAATAGCCTGTTTCTCTAATTCTATTTTATAGTTCATATATATATGTATATTCCATATATATATATATTCCATATATATATATTCATAAATATATATATTTGTCCCTTTTACTTGTATTAACATGAGTTCAGCTAGTTTAAACCCCCTGTTTTCTACTTCAGCATCTATTGACAAAACACACTGGTTTACACAGGGTCCTTGTGTCCAGTTCACTTTTAGGTAAGACATCACAGAAAACTCAGCCCCCAACAACCATAAATTCAACCTCTTATTACTTTTACTGGTTTATTATTGCTGCTTCTTTATTTGCTATCATATGTATTTCCAGCTGAAATTAAATGGAGAATTGAAACAAGTAATGAATATAGCACTTTGTTATGGAAAAAGCAAGTTCAAATTTCAACAGTCACAGCTAAAAGTAATCAAAATATCAGTTCATCTTTCTCTGATTAATTTTTATCTGATAACTAAGACAGTAAACTTGCCTTGCATGAGAGAGGTGATATTGAAAAGTACCTTAGGCCTGAATCTCATTGAAAAAGTCATTTTTGTTTTTCCTTGAACACTATCATTAGATATGTAAAAAGGCTGTAATTAGGTCAAATTTGTTATTATGGCGTTAGTTAGCCAAGGCTTACTACTAGTTTAGTGTGACTCAGGAAACACTAGTAGAAACAGGAAGATGAAAGCTCACAGAGAAACACTTTTGTATTATACCAAAGACAGGGATATTATTTTTCAGGCTTTGAATTCCAGTGTGGCATTCTAAGCAATTATGAGCAAACGTGCTGCTAAATGTGTGCAATAGACAATAGATTTGCTCTAGATTCCTAAAGGGCATGGGTGGGCAGTCCCAAGAAAGGAGCAGGAGCAGGGGCCCAAAGGGAGAGGAGTGCAAAGAGAACAGTAACGGAGGGCCCCATAGTAAATCAGTTTCTACCAAGAGATAAAAACAAACCAAACTGCAAAGTTTGGGCAATAAAAATAATTTCCATGTCCAGTTACTAGTCTGTGTATGAGATTTTGGATAAGAACTAAGCAAATAGAGCAATCCATGTTACATCCTACCTATATACTCCCTGGGTAAACTGAGTTACTTGCATATTGTTTCTTACTTTTCATTCTTTTCTTTTTATTGAGGCATAGTTGATGTATAATATTATATAAGTTGTGAGTCTATAATATTCTGACTCACAATTTTAAAGTTATATCCCTTTCATATTCATAATATACTGGCTATATTCCTGTACTGAACATTATGTTCTTGTAGCTTATTTATTGTATACATAGTAGTATAATCCACTACCACTATCTTACCTCTCTCTGCATCCTTCACCCCACTGGTAATCACTAGTTTGTTCTCTATATCTTTGAATCTCTTTTTTATATTCCCTCATAGCTCATAGTTGGTAAGGAAACTGCCTGCAATGCAGGAGACCCCGGCTTGATTCCTGGGTTGGGAAGATCCACTGGAGAAGGGATAGACTACCCACTCCAGTATTCTTGGGTTTCCCTGGTGGCTCAGATGGTAAAGAATCCACCTACAACTTGGGAGACCTGGGTTCAATCCCTGGGTTGGGAAGATCCCCTAAAGAAGGGAAAGGTACCCACTTCAGTATTCTGGACTGGAGAATTCCATGGACTATATAGTCCACAGGGTCACAAAAAGTCAGACAGGACTGAGCAACTTTCACTTTCATTTTTGTTATATTCACTAGTAGGTTCATGTTTTTAGATTCCATATATAAGTGATATCATAAAGTATTTGTCTTTCTCTGACTGACATTTCACAAAGCATAATACACTACAAATTTCAACCAAATGACAAAATTTCATCCTATGTTATGGGTGAGTAGTATTCCATTGTGTGTGTGTATATAGTGTACATATATGATGAAATATAATATATACATATAACATCTTCCATCCATCTGTTGATGGGATTTTAGGTTGCTTCCATATCTTGGCTATTGTAAATAATGCTGCTGTGAACATTGGAAAGGATATAAATTTTCAAATTAGTGCTTTAATTTTAGCTTTTATATATATATATATTCATGATTGAAATTGCTGTATCACATGGTAGTTATATTTTAAGTTTTGTGAGGAAGCTCCATTCTGTTTTCCACAGTGCTGTACCAATTTAGATTCTCACCAGCAGTGTATAAGTGTTTCCTTTTCTCTACATCCTGGCCAACACTTGTTATTTATGATCTTCTTGATCATAGCCATTCTGATAGGTCTAAGGTGATATATAATTGTGGTTTTAATCTGCATTTCTCTACTGATTAATGATACTAAGCATCTCCTCATGTGCCATCTGCATGTCTTATTTGTAAAAATGCCTGTTCAAATCTTCTGCTCATTTTTTTTTTCTTTTTTTTTTCTGCTCATTTTTAATAGGGCATTTGTTTTCTGATGATGAGTCGTATGGTATGTGTATACACAGATACAATTTGAATATTAATCTCTTATCAGTTATAACATTTGTAAATATTTTCTCCAATTCAGTAGGTTGTCTTTTTGTTTTGTTAATGGATTCTTTCATTGACATTTCTAGTTTTTTTTTTTTTTTTTAAGTTTACTTAGGCCCCATTTGCTTATTCTTCTTTTCTTTGCTTTAGGAAACAGATTTAAAAAAAATATTTCAGTGATTTATGTCAAAGAATGTTCTACCAGTTTTTGCCTATGAATTTTAGTGTTTCTGGTCTTATATTTATGTCTTTAATTAATTTTGAGTTTATTGGTATATATGGTATAGGAAATATTCTAATATTCTTTTGAACATAGATGTCCAGTTTTCCTGAAACCAATTTTGAAGAGACACCCTTTTCTGAATTGTATATTCTTGCTTTCTTGTCATAGATTAACTGATGATAAGTGCATGGGTGTACATGTGGTCTCTCTAGTCAGTTCCAGTGATCTATGTGTTTGATTGTGTGCAGCACTCTACAGTTTTCCTTACACTAGGTCAGTAGTACATTCTGTTAGTTGAACACTCAGGAAGAATGATAACTCCTGAATACATATACTACTGTGGGTAAGAATCCCTTAGAAGAAATGGAGTATCCCTCATATTAAAAAAAAGAGTCCAAAATACAGTAAATGGATGCAATCTCAAAAATGACAGAATGATCTCTGTTCATTTCCAAGGCAAACCATTCAGTATTACAGTAATCTAGGTCTATGCCCCAACCACTAATGCCAAAGAAGTTAAAGTTGAATGGTTCTTTGAAGACCTACAATAATTTCTAGAATTAACACAAATAAAGGTTTCATTTTCATCATATGGGACTGGAATGCAAAAGTAAGAAGTCAGGAGACACCTGGAGCATCAGAAAAGTTTGGCCTTGGAGTAAAAAATGGAGGAAAAAGGGTAACAGAGTTTTGCCAAGAAATAGCTCCAGTCATAGGAAACACCCTCTCCAACAACATGAGAGTTGACTACATATTGACATCACCAGATAGTCAATAGTGCAATCAGATAAGTTATATTCTTACTAGCTGAAGATAGAAAAACACTACACAGTCAGCAGGAAAAAAAAGAAAAAAATACCTGGGAGTAGACTGTGGCTCAGATTATCAACTCCTGATTGCAAAATTCAGACTTAAATGGAAGAAAGTAGGGAAAACCAGACACCCACTCAGGTATGAACTAAATCAAATCCTTATGATATACAGTAGAAGTGACAACAGATTCAAGGGGCTAGATCTAATAGACAGAGTGTCTGAAGAACTATGGATGGAGGTTCATAACACTGTACAGGAGGCAGTGATAAAAACAAACCCCAAGGAAAAGAAATGCAAAAAAGCAAAATGATTGTCTGAGGAGGCCTTACAAATAACTAAGTAAAGGGAAGGGAAAGGCAAAGGAGGAAAGGAAAGATATATCCATCTGGATGCAAAATTCCAAAGAAGAGCTAGGAGAGATACAAAAGCCTTCCTAAGTGATCACAGAAAATAATAGAGGAAAACAACGGAATGTGAAAGACTAGAAATCTCTTTAGAGAAAATTAGAGATACCAAGGGAACATTTCATGCAAAGATGGGCATAATAAAGGACAGAAATGGTATGGACCTAACAGATGCAGAAGATATTAAGAAGAAGTGACAATAATACACAGAAGAACTATAAAAAAAAAAAAGATATTAATGTCCCAGATAGCCATGATGGTGTGATCGCTGACCTAGAATCAGACATCACAGAGTGAGAAGTCCTTAGGAAGCATCACTACAAACAGGCTAGTGGAGGTGATGGAATTCCAGCTGAGCTATTTCAAATCCTAAAAGAAGATGCTGTTGAAATACTGCACTCAACATGCCAGGAAAATTTGGAAAACTCAGCAGTAGCCACAGGACAGGAAAAGTCAGTTTTGATTCCAATCCCAAGGAAAAGCAATGCCAAAGAATGTTTAAACTATCACACAATTGCACTCATCTCACATGCTAGCAAAGTAATGCTCAAAATTCTCCAAGCAAGGTTTCAAAAGCAGATGAACTCAGAACTTTCAGATGTTCAAACTGGATTTAGAAAAGGCAGAGGAACCAGAGATCAAATTGCAACATCTGTTCGATCATAGGAAAATCAAGAGAATTTCAGAAAAATATCTATGTTTGCTTCACTGATTATGATAAAAAGTCATTTGAATATTTTGACTTCATTTGGCAGTGTGGATCACAAAAAAAAAACTGGGAAATTCTGAAAGAGATGGTAATACCAGACTACCTTACCTGCCTCCTGAGAAACCTGTATGCAGATCTAGAAGCAACAGTTAGAACCAGACATGGAACAGTGGACTGGTTCCGAATGGGGAAAAGAGTATGTCAAGTCTGTATATTGTCACTCTGTTTATTTAACTTATATGCAGAGTACATTGTGGGAAATGCCAAGCTGGATGAAGCACAAGCTGGAATCAAGATTGGGGAGAAATATCAACCACCTCAGATATGCAGAGGACACCACCCTTATGGGAGAAAGTGAAGAGGAACTAAAGAGCCCCTTGATAAAAGTGAAAGAGGAGAATGAAAAAGCTGGCTTAAAACTCAACATTAACAAAGTTAAGATATTGGCACCCAGTCCCATCACTTCATGGCAAATAGATGAGTAAACAATGGAAATAGTGACAGATTTTTTTTTTTTTTTTGGATTTCAAAATCACTGCAGATGGCGACTGCAGCCATGAAATTAAAAAGAAACTTGCTCCTTGGAAGAAAAGCTATGAGCAACCAAGACAGCATATCAAAAAGCAGAGACATTACTTGCTGACAAAGGTACATATAGTCAAAGCTGTTTTTACTAGTAGTCATGTATGCATGTGAGAGTTGGATTGTAAAGTAAGCTGAGCACTGAAGAATTGATGTTTTGAACAATGCTTTTAAATTGTGGTGTTGGAGAAAACACTTGAGTACCTTGGGCAGCAAGGAGATGAAACCAGTTGATCCTAAAGGAAATCAGTACTGAATATTCTTTGGAAGGACTGAGGCTGAAACTGAAGCTCCAATACTTTAGCCACCTGGTGTGAAAAATTGACTCATTAAAAAAGATTTTGATGCTTGGAAAGATTGAAGGCAGGAGGAGAAGGGGACAAGAAGACAAGATAGTTGGATGGCATTACCGACTTTATGGACATGCATTTGAAGAAGCTCAAGGGTTTGGTGATGAACAGGGAAACTTGGCGTGCTGTAGTCCATGGGGTCACAAAGAGTTGGACACGACTGAGAGACTGAACTGAACTGAGATTCTTCCCATGCCTACTGTCTGGAGAGTTTTATCATAAATTAGTGTTGAATCTTATCTAAAGTTTTCTCTGCATTTATTGAGATGATTATGTGGTTTTTATCTTTCAACTTGCTAATATGTGTATAATGTCAATTGATTTGTGTATATTGAGGTATCTTTGCATTCTTGAATAAAGCTACTTAATGATATTATACTTTTTTTTTTTTTAATCTGTTGTCAGATTCTGTTTGCTAAAATTTTCTTAGGGATTTTTGCATCTTTGTTCATCAGAGATATTGGACTGAAATTTCTTTTTGTGTGTGTCATCTTTGCCTGGTTTTGGTATCAGGGTGACTATCGCCTCATAGAATTAGTTTAGAAATTATCCTTGCTCTGCAATTTTGTGGAAGAGTTTCAGAAGGATGGGTGTTAACTATTCTCTTAACTTTTGGCAGAATTTGTCTGTGAAACTCTCTGGTCCTGGGCTTTTATTTTATATATATATATATATATATATATATATATATATATATATATATATATAATTTTTTTATTATATATATATATATATATATATAATTTTTTTATTATATATATATATTTTTTTATTATATATATATATAATTTTTTTTTGGCAAATTTTTTATACAGTTTCAATTTTAGTGCTTTTGATTATTCTATACATATTTTCTATTTCCTCCTTGTTCAGTCTTAGAAGGTTGCCCTTTTCTAAGAGTTTGTCCATTTCTTCCAGTTTATCTATTTTTATTGCCATATAGTTGCTTGTACTAGTGTCTTATCATCCTTATATTTCTGTGTTGTCTGTTTTAATTGCATTTTTTTTTCATTTCTAATCTTGTTGATTAGAGTTTTCTCTTTTTTGTTAATGAGTCTGAGTAATGGCTTGTCAGTTTTGCTTATCATCTCAAATAATGAGCTTTTGTTTTAAAGATCTTTACTATCATCCCCTTCATTTCTTTTTCATTTATCTTTCCCTAATCTTTATGATTTCTTTCCTTCTAATAACCAGTCTTTTGTTGTTGTTGTTGTTGCTGTTCTTTTTCTAGTTGCTTTAGGTGTAAGGTTAGGTTGTTTATTTGATGTTTTCCTTGTTCTTAAGGTAGGCTTGTATTGATATAAACTTCCCTATTAGCACTGCTTTTTCTGTATCCCGTATTTTTTGAGTTGCCATGTTTTAACTGTCACTTGTTTTTAAGCAATTTTTAAACTTCCTATTTGATTTCTGCAGTGATCTCTTGGTTATTCAGAAGAGTTGTATTTAGCCTCCTTTCCCCACCCCTCACCCACAGTTGATATCTAAATATGTGATCAGAAAAAAGGACTTGATACAGTTTCAATTGCTTGTGTGTTTTTTTCTTTCTTTCTTTTTTTTTTTTTGAATTTATTGAGGTTAGATTCATGACCCAAGATGTGATCTATCCTGGAGGATGTTGCATGTGTACTGGAGAAAAAACCAGCAAATTCTATAGCTTTTGGATGCAATGTCCTGCAGATATGATTTAGGTACATCTGATCCAATGTGTCATTTAAGACTTGTTCTTCTTTATTAATTTTCTCTCTGAATGATCTGTCCATTGGTCTGAGCAGGGTGTTAATGTTCCCACTATTGTGTTACTATCGATTTCCCTTTAATAGCATTTGCTTTATGTATAGAGGTGCTCCTATGTTTTGTTCATAAAAGGTTATAATTATTATATCTTCTTGGATTGATCCTTCCATGTCTCTTATAATGATTTTTAAAGTCTTTATTATTTTTAAAATCTGATACCAGTATTGCTACTCCCATTTTCTTTTGATTTCTGTTTGCATGGAACATCTTTTTATAGCCCCTTATTTTCAGTTTGTTTGTGTCCCTAGGTCTGAAGAAGATGTCTTATAGACAACATTTATAGGGGTCTTTTTTTGTATGCACTAAGCCCGTCTGTGCCTATTGGCTGAAGCATTGAATCCATTTACATTTAAGATAGTTATTGATATGTATGATCCTATTACCATTTACTTTACTGTTTTGGGTTTGTTTTTGTAGATTTTTTTCTATCTTTTGTGCTTCCTATCTAGAGAAGTTCTTGTAGTATTTGTTGTAAAACTGTCTTAGTGGTGCCAAATACTCTTAAATTTTGCTTATCTGTAAAGCTTTGGATTTCTCCATCTAATCTCCTTCCCATTTAGATTAATCTTTGTAGGTTTTGTTGTTGTTGTTGTTACTTTAAGTATATTCTGTCACTCCTTTCTGGCCTGCAGAATACTGTTGAAAGATAAGCTGTTAGCCATATGTGAATTCCCTTATATATTACTTGTTGCTTTTCCCTTGATACTTTTAATAATTTTTTCTCTGTGTTTAGTTTTTGTTAGTTTGATTAAATGTGTCTTGGTGTGTTTCTCTTTGGCTTATCCTATATAAGATATAGATATAAGATATCCTATCTGGGCTTCCTGGACTTGGGTGGCTATTTTCTTTCTCATGTTAGAGAATTTTTCAATTAGTCTCCTCAAATATTTTCTCATAATCTTTCTTTCCTTTTCTTCTTCTGTGACCCCTGTGATTTGAATGTTGGTGTGCTTAATGTTGTCCCAGAGTTCTCTAAGGCTATCCTTATTTCTTTTCATTCTTGTTTCTTCATTCTGTTTTGCTTGTTATTTCCACCATTCTATCTTCCAGCTACCTTATCCATTCTACTACCTTATCTCTGCTATTGGTTCTTTCCAGTATATTTTTTATCTCAGTCATTGTGTTGTTCATTGTTGGTTGTCTAGTCTGTTTCTTCTGGGTTTTTGTTAAATATTTATTGCATTGTCTTGATCCTTGCCTCTATTTTATTTACCTGTTCCTCCACTTTATTTCCAAGATTTGCATCATCTTCACTATCATTACTCTGAATTCTTTTTTAAGTAGACTGCCTCTTTCTCTTCATTTGCTTGATCTTGTGATGTTTATGATGATTCTTTATCTGCTGCATATTTCTGTCTTTTCATTTTGTTTAATTTACTGTGTTTGGAGTCTCCTTTCTGCAGGTTTCAATGTTGTAGTTTCTCTTATTTGTGGAGTCTGCCCCCAGTGGGTGGAGTTGGAGCAGTGCCTTGTAAGAGTTTCCTGGTTGGATTGAGTGGTGCCTCTGTTCTGGTGGGTCAAGCTGGATTTGTCTTTCTAAAGAGCAGTGATCACCCAGTTGTGTGTTTTGGAATGTCTGTGGGCTTGTTATGTCTTTGGGTAGATTGTCTGCTAAATTGCAGATTTGAGTTCCTATTTTGCTAATGGTTCAGCATGAGGCACCTGGCACTGAAGCTTGCTGGACTTTGGGTGGGACCTCATCTTAGTGTTGAGATGTAGGCCTTTGGGAGAACTATCACCCATTAATGTCCCATGGGGTTGAAAGTTCTCTGCTGCTCCAATGTCCTGAGCTTGGGTCTTCCACTTGGAGGTACAGGCCTGACCCTTCACTATAACACCAAGACTCCATAAACCATACATCACAGGAGAGATAGAGAAATAAAGAGATAGAGAAAAAAGGAAAAGAAAGAACAAGAAAAGGAAAAAAAAAGAAAAAGAAATAAGAGGGGTTTGAAAGGGGGAAAAAAAAAAGGAATCAAACAAACATATAAACAAAAAAAGAACAGACAGACAAAATCCCAAAACAAATAGTGAAAACAACACTCAATATACAAGAAAATGCAAAGAAACTCACACACTCACAAAGAGAAAAAAAAAGAGAAAAAAATTAAAAACAGGAACCAGAAGAGAGCATTCAAGCCAATAAACATATCCATAGTGAAAAACTAAAAACTAGACTACCAAAAGGAAAAAGAAAAAAGGAAACATGGAAGAAAATACAATATAGTGAAAGAATACTCTAGAAATAGAAAAATAAAATAAGTTTATTTATAATAAATGCATTTTAAAAAGAAAAAGTAAGAAAAAAATAACAGTGGAATAATAAAATGAAGAATAATAGAACAATACAAAAAAAAATAGGCAAAAACAAATATGCAAAGAGTGGTAATAAGAAGAATGTCCTGCTGTGTCCTCCATTGTCCTCACCACACAGCAAACTCCAGCCAATCTGTCTACTCTGAAAGTGCCCCAACATTTCTAGGAAGGTCTCTGGACCTGTTGTCGGTGGTGTGTAGTCAGCTCAGACTGATATGGCCTTACTCCAGCTTGCATTAGCTTCCAAAGTCCAGAGTTGCCCTCAGAATCCACAATCTAAAGCTAATTGTGGGGATTTGATCCATTGTACCTAGAGGAGTACATTCGCTTCCTCTTATCTGGTCACACAGCCCCTGGTCTTTTACGTTGGTTTTGACTCCACCTCTGCTTACAGGATGCCCTCTGGTTCTGTTCCTTGGCCAGACAAAAGCAGGTGAAAGTAGCAGCTTAATAGGGCTCACTTGTTCAGTTGGGCTGGGAAGAGGTAGAGGCATGGCAGACCCAATTGGGGTGTGTGGGAGCGTCTGCTGCAGCTGAAGCCTAGAGGAACTTGCTACAGTCTGAATCAGGTCGTGTGCTGCCCCAGGGGAGTTGACCTCATGTAGTGGATCCCTCCACCAAGACAAGATGTACAGGCTTTCAAGAAGGTGTGGGCAGTGATCTGTGCCTACTCACAGCTTTTTGGTAGCTGCAAACTTTGGGGTCAAGATCACAGCAGGGTCTTGTCCCCCACCTCTGGCACTCACACAGGCTTTAGTGGTGGCCAATAGGCCAGCATTCCCTCCTCTGGAATTGCAAGCTGCAGTTGCCACTAGTCCCACCTCTGGTACTCATGACGGCATTGGCAGCACCCAGCCAGCCTATTTCTTTCTGGGATTGCAGTCCATGGATGCAGCTCATCCTGCTTACGGTACTTGTGAAGGCAGGGTCCTATCAGTGTGTGGATTTTAAGGGTTCTAGTGGCAATGATCTCTTTTCTGGTTGGAAGGCCCAGGCTTCTTCCTGGCCCCTCTCAGTTTTGCCATACTAGCCCCTCAGAGTATCTTCAGGTCAGTCAACCCCAGTCCTCTCCTTGAGGAGAGGAGCCTCAGCCTGAGCCTCAGCACCCAGCCACCATTCACCACAGCGTGAGTGCAAATTGGCCTTTCAGTCTGCGGAGTTCTGCTTGGCACTGACCTCTGTGCTGAGTTCAAAACACCCATTGCTCTGCTCCACTCTGAGGTTCCAAAGCTATCCCCTCATCCATGAGGGGTTTCTGAGTATGCAGAAACCTTTCCTTCTTCACTGCTGCCTCTCTGAGGTGAAGGTCCCTACCCCACTTCCTTTCTTTCTTTTTTTTTTCTACATCTTTTGCTGTATCTCATTCCTTGGGGATTAGTTTGTCTTTTAGAAAGTCTGGAGTCTTTTCCCAATGTTCAGAAGGTTTTCTGTAGGAGTGTTCCACCTGCAGATATGTTTTTGATATATTTGTGGATAAGAAGGCGATCTCCATATCTTACTACTCTGACATCTTGAAAATCCCCCCAATTACATTTTTTATATCATATTTTACATCTTATTGCTTTGTTTAACCCTTCACTGCTTATTGTGAATATAGCTGATTTTAGCAGTTTTATATTTCAAACTTCCTACTAGCTTTGATAGTGTGTGGATGACTTTTCCCCTTTATTGCATATTTCACTTTACTGATGATTTTTTCTTTTATAATTTTTGTGTTTCTAGTTGAGGCCTTTTCTTTTTTGCTTAGAAGAAATCTCTTTAACATTTCTTATAAACCTGATTTGATGGTGCTAAACTCTTTCAGTTTTGCTTATTTGTAAAGCTTTTGATTTCTCCATCAAATCTGAATGAGAGTCTTGAAAGACATATTTTGTTTGGAAGTTTTTTCCTTTTATCACTTTGTGTCATGCCACTCCCTTC
Organism: Odocoileus virginianus; assembly: GCF_023699985.2. Lineage (NCBI taxonomy): Eukaryota > Metazoa > Chordata > Mammalia > Artiodactyla > Cervidae > Odocoileus > Odocoileus virginianus. The sequence goes on from NC_069683.1 coordinate 70,897,694, forward strand.
TGGTCTGCAGAGTTTTTCCTGAAAATTCACTGATAGTCTTAGGAAGTTCCCTTCTGTTTTATTTGTTGCTTTTCCTAGTCACTTTTAATATTCCCTCTTTATCTTTAATATTTCATTTTTAAAATGCAATGTGTCTTTGTGTGCTCCTTTTTGGATTAATCCTGTAGAGATATCTCTGTGCTTTCTGGACTTGGATGTTTGTCTCCTTTCCCAAGTTAGGGAAGTTTTCACCTCTTATGTCTTCAAATATGTTCACAGGCCCTTTTTCTCTCTCTTTTCCTTCTGGGATCCTATAATATGAATATTAGTCTGCTTAATGTTGTCCCAGAGGTCTCTTAAACTGTTCTCAGTTCTTCTCATTCTCTCTTATTTTTTTGTTTATGTTCAGGTTCAGTTAATTCCACTACTCTGTCCTCCAGCTTATTGATCCCTTCCTCTGTACTATTCAGTGTACTGTTGAGTCCTTCTAGTGCATTTTTTTTATTTCAGTTATTTTATTGTCAATCTCTGATTAACTGTTCTTTAAATTTTCTAACTCTTTGTTTAAGATCTTCTAAATTTTTGCTCTGCGCATACATTCTTCTCCCATTCTGTAGTGATCTTTATGATCACTGCCCTTAAATATTTCTCTAAAGACTACCTATCTCCACTTCACTTAGTTCTTCTTCTGGGGTTTTATTTTGTTCCTTCATTTGGAATATGTTTCTCAGCTCCTTCGTTTTGCATAAGTTTTTGTTTTTATTTATCTGATAAATGGGCTACTTTTCCCAGTCTTGGAGAAGTGGTTTTTTGTAGGGGATATCCTATGTGTTCTAGCCATACACTGCCGTCTCCTCAATAGAGCTATGTGTTCTAGGGTTGCCCGATGTGGACTGTGTGGTTCACATTATTGTCATGGGCTGAGTGTGGTGGACAGTCTGATAGGCTTGATTGGTCCCTGGCCTGGTTGACTGTCAGTCTCTGCCTTGTGCAGAGGCTTCTGCCTGCTGATTGGTGGGTGTGTGTCATCAGGCAGCTGACTTGGGAACTGAAGGGGCCTCTGAGACTAGTAATGGCTCACTGATGGGCAGAACGAGTGTCCAGGAGACACTGGCTCACCCACTGGCTGGGGGAAATAGGTGCTAGCCCACTTGTGAGCAGAGTCAGTTCTTTGGATCTGGTTCCAGGGCCCAGGAATCTCAGAGCTGGCATTGTATCACTGTAGGGTGGGGCTGGTTCCTAACACAGTTGGTTGTGGGGTGACAGAGCTTATGCTGGCCTATTAGTGAGTGGAGTCAAAACCTAACTGTTATCAGGGCAGCATCTGGCTAATTAGTGGGTGGGCAGAGTCTGTATGTTGCAAAGGTGCTGTTATTTTGTAGCTGGTATCTGCCCCGTACTGGGTGAGGCTTTTCCTGAGGTTAGTGCAGGCTAACTGGTGGGTGGAGCTGGGTCACAAGATCTCTGGCAACAGAACCTTGGTATTCTCAGGTTAGCGTGAGGCTGGGTCTTGGGCTCTCTGATGGGAACAGTGATACCTAATGGTGGCTCTGGGCTCAGGGGCTCTTAAGGTTGTCTGTCTTTGAGAAGATGGGCTTGTGTCTCTGCCTAGTTAGTTACTTGTGGAATCCTAGAACTCACACCTATAGGTCTTTAGGCCAGGGCAAGTCAGGGTCCTGAGGCTAAGCTATAAGAAGGATTCTAAAATGGTGCTTGCCAGAATCAATTTCTACATGGTAGACTGAGTACCACCAAAACGGTTTCCACTAGTGTCTTTCTTCTCCGGTTGAAATGCTATTTCCTGTCTCTGTGGGAGACTCTCTCACAGTAGGTCTGATCCAAGATATTTTCAAACTCCTGCCTCAGATATATGAAATTTTGTGAGCATCCTTTAATAGATTTTCTCCAGTGCTCTGGAATTCTTGAAAGTAAGGCTCACTGGCTTTCAAAGACAAATGCTCTGAGAACTCTTCTTCCAGGTGCATAACACCTAAACTGAGGAGCCCAACAAGGAACACACTCACCTTTCGACTTTGGGTGAACCTTTGCAATTACAGTTATTCTTCTGCTCACGGACCAACTACCCAGGAGTGTGAGACCTGACTATATCGTGACTCTTCCCTTCCTTCCCATCTCATTGTGGTTCCTTCTTTGTATCTTTAGTTATAAAAGGGCTTTTCTGATATGTTCTGGCCTTCTTCATTGAGAGTTGTTCTGTAAATAGTTGTAATTTTGGTGTGCCCTTGAGGGGAGGTGACCTTAGGGTCTTTCTGCCCTACCATCTTTGCTTGTCTCTCTGCTCCCTGTTTTTTAAGGGAAGAACAGAAGGGTGTGTGTGTGTGTGTGTGTGTGTGTGTGTGTGTGTGTGTGTGTACTGGGGTAAGAAGTCAGCCAGGTTAAAGGTGTGATGCTTTCTCTGGAAGTGATTATGAAAGGAGAATTATTCATTTTTAACTGTAATACCCATTCATCTCCTGTTCCTTGGGTTAGCAACATACATGTCTATGATTCTCCTCTCCCTCCACTATGCCATTCCTGGACAGGAAGCTACTAAAGAGAGAAAGTGTCAGGGTTTGTATGAGCCATTTAAATAGAACTAGTGTAATACCAAATCCTTAATAATTTTTTTGTCTTTATTTAACAGAGAATTTGAAATCAAATATATTACTCTAGGTAACAGTGCGACTATTGATATAAACTTTACAATACTGGACAACAATTAATCACTATATGCTTGGATATTTTGGAATTCATAAACAAAAATATTTCTTGCTTGCTCCTGTATTGAGGAATGATGCTATTGTATTCAAATATTTAATTGTGTCTCTTAAGCTGAACTGTATCATAAATAGATGTATTTTAGCAAGAATACTGCATATTCCACTTACACTATATAGAAGCCATGGGCCTACTGATGAGTGATACATTTATGTCTTAGTTAAAATAATCTTTGCTTTCTCACAAACAATAAAGTTACTTTGCTTATATAGGGAGAAAGAAAAGCAAAACTGACCCATGGTTCTTAGTGAAGATTAAAAGACTGTTTAGACAAAAGGGCATATGCATTTCAATTTCTATGGTGAGAGAGTAGAGACAAATTACTGCTAGGAAAAAAATAGCACACTTGAATATGGAGCACACTTGTAGAGAATATGAGCAATGTTCTGTGAAAGAGCATAAATAGGAAGTGGTGGGGTTAGGATTGCATTGGTCAAAAGTACCTTGGAGGACACTGAAAACCAGAGTCAGAATGTCAGCTTGGCAGAGTGCTGGGATGTGTGGCAGATAGAGACGGCTGCAAAAAGACTGGTGCAGCAGTTCAGCAAGAGATCTCCGAGGCTGGTGACCATTTTCCCAGTGAACACATGGACAAAATCCAAAACACATTGCTGATAGGAGGAAAGGAAATTGACAGTTAACTTGGGAAGCAAACTTGAGTTTACGGCTGGCCTGTGGTTTTTGCATTTCATCAGGGAGCTCCTGTCCATACAAGTGGCATTTTTTCTGAAGTTCTTCATTGAGACTTCTCTGCATTCCTGCAGATGTAATGGAGATCAAGCCCTGAGCCTTTGAAGTGGGAGCAATGACACCAAGACTCTAGACTACCAGAGAACTAATCTGAAGGAGTATCAAATAGTGAGCACTTACACAAAGGAAACCACTTGAATACAACACCCAGCATCAGCCAACCACCAGTAGCACCTTGCACAGGACACCTCATCTAAAGAACAACAACAACAGCAAATTGCAAACCTAATCATCAGCAGACAGGATTACCAACTCACTCAGCCTTGCCCATCAGAGGAAAAACAAAAACAAAACCCAAGACAAGTCTCACCCTATATTAAGCTTACACAAACCACTGGGCCAACCAAAGGAGGGCAGAAAACAAAAGGAAGAAAGAATTCAGCCTTGAAGCCTGAGAAAAGGAGACCTCAAACACAATAAATTTAAAAAACAAATAATGAAAAGGCAGAGAAATACTGCACAAATGAAAGAACAAATTAGAAACACAAAAGTCCAAATAAATGAAGAGGGGAAAGGCAAACCACCTGAAAAAGAATTCAGAATAATGATAGGAAAGATGACAAAAGATCTTGAAAGCAGGATGGAGAATGCAGGAATCAATTAACAAAGACCTAGAATAATTAAAGAATAAGCATACAGAGACCAACAACACAATTACTGAAATTAAAAATAGTCTAGAAGGAATCAATGGCAGAATATCTGAAACAAAAAAAACAAATCAGAGAACTGGAAGATAAAATGGTGGAAATAACTTCTGAAGAGTGGAAAAAAAAAATAAAAGGGATGAAAAGAGCTGAGGATAGTATCAGAGACCTCTGGGACAATATCAAACACACCAACATTTGAACTATAGGGGTCCCAGAAGCAGAAGAGAAAAAGAAAGGGTATGAGAAAAGTTTTGAACAGATTATAGGTGAAAAAAGGAAATAGTCAATCAAGTCCAAGAGGCACAAAGAGTCCCATATAGGATAAACCCAAGGATAAACCCAAGACACATAATAAACAAACTAAGAAAAATTAAACAAACTAAGAAAAATTAAACACAAAGAAAGAATGTTAAAAGCAGAAAGGGAAAAGCAACAAGTAACATACAAAGGAAACCTCATACGTTTAACAACTGATCTTTCAGTGGAAATTCTGCAGACTAGAAAGGAATGGTAGGGTATTTTGAAGGCACTGGAAACTTTCAGTGCTTTTTTTTTTTTTCTTCCATTTATTTTTATTTGTTGGAGGCTAATTACTTTACAACATTGCAGTGGTTTCTGTCATACATTGAAATGAATTAGCCATGGATTTACATGTATTCCCCATCCCGGTCCCCCCTCCCACCTCCCTCTCCACCCCATCCCTCTGGGTCTTCCCAGTGCACCAGGCCTGAGCACTTGTCTCACGCATCCAACCTGGGCTGGTGATCTGTTTCACCCTAGATATACATGTTTTGATGCTGTTCTCTTGAAACATCCCGCCCTCGCCTTCTTCCACAGAGTCCACATGTCTGTTCTATACATCTGAGTCTCTTTTTCTTTTTTTGCATATAAGGTTATCGTTACCATCTTTCTAAATTCCATATATATGTGTTAGTATACTGTAATGGTCTTTATCTTTCTGGCTTACTTCGCTCTGCATAATGGGTTCCAGTTTCACCCATCTCATTAAAACTGATTCAAATGAATTCTTTTTGATGGCTGAGTAATATTCCATGGTGTATATGTACCACAGCTTCCTCATCCATTCGTCTGCTGATGGGCATCTAGGTTGCTTCCATGACCTGACTATTATAAACAGTGCTGCGATGAACATTGGGGTGCACGTATCTCTTTCGGATCTGGTTTCCTCAGTGTGTATGCCTAGAAGTGGTATTGCTAGGTCATATGGCAGATCTATTTCCAGCTTTTTAAGGAATCTCCACACTGTTTTCCATAGTGGCTATACTAATTTGCATTCCCACCAACAGTGTAAGAGGGTTCCCTTTTCTCCACACCCTCTCCAGCATTTATTGCTTGTAGACTTTTGGATAGCAGCCATGCTGACTGGTGTATAATGGTACCTCATTGTGGTTTTGATTTGCATTTCTCTGATAATGAGTGATGTTGAGCATCTTCTCATGTATTTTTTTTGCCATCCGTATGTCTTCCTTGGAGAAATGTCTGTTTAGTTCCCTGGCCCATCTTTTGATTGGGTCATTTATTTTTCTGGAGTTGAGCTGGAGGAGTTGCTTGTATATTTTTGAGATTAATCCTTTGTCTGTTGCCTCATTTGCTATTATTTTCTCCAAGTCTGAGGGCTGTCTTTTCACCTTACTTATAGTATCCTTTGTTGTGCAAAAGCTTTTAAGTTTCATTAGGTCCCATTTGTTTATTTTTGCTTTTGTTTCTAAGATTCTGGGATGTGGGTCATAGAGGATCCTGCTGTGATTTATGTCGGAGAGTGTTTTGCCTATGTTCTCCTCTAGGAGTTTGATAGTTTCTGGTCTTACATTTAGATCTTTAATCCATTTTGAGTTTATTTTTGTGTATGGTGTTAGAAAGTGTTCTAGTTTCATTCTTTTACAGGTGGTTGACCAGTTTTCCCAGCACCACTTGTTAAAGAGGTTGTCTTTTTTCCATTGTATATCCTTGGCTCCTTTGTCGAAGATAAGGTGACCATAGGTTCGTGGATTTATCTCTGGGCTTTCTATTCTGTTCCATTGATCTATATTTCTGTCTTTGTGCCAGTACCATACTGTCATGATGACTGTGGCTTTGTAGTATAGTCTGAAGTCAGGCAGGTTGATTCCTCCAGTTCCATTCTTCTTTCTCAAGGTTACTTTGGCTATTCGAGGTTTTTTGTATTTCCATACAAACTGTGAAATTATTTGTTCTAGTTCTGTGAAAAATACCGTTGGTAGTTTGATAGGGATTGCATTGAATCTATAGATTGCTTTGGGTAGAATAGCCATTTTGACAATATTGATTCTTCCAATCCATGAACACGGTATATTTCTCCATCTGTTTGTGTCCTCTTTGATTTCTTTCATCAGTGTTTTATAATTTTCTATGTATAGGTCTTTTGTTTCTTTAGGTAGATATACTCCTAAGTATTTTATTCTTTTTGTTGCAATGGTGAATGGTATCGATTCCTTAATTTCTTATTTCTGTTTTCTCATTGTTAGTGTATAGGAATGCAAGAGATTTCTGTGTGTTAATTTTATATCCTGCAACTTTACTGTATTCATTGATTAGCTCTAGTAATTTTCTGGTGGAGTCTTTAGGGTTTTCTATGTAGAGGATCATGTCATCTGCAAACAGCGAGAGTTTCACTTCTTCTTTTCCTATCTGGATTCCTTTTACTTCTTCTTCTGCCCTGATTGCTGTGGCCAACACTTCCAAAACTATGTTGAATAGTAGTGGTGAGAGTGGGCACCCTTGTCTTGTTCCTGATTTCAGGGGAAATGCTTTCAATTTTTCACCATTGAGGGTGACGCTTGCTGTGGGTTTGTCGTATATAGCTTTTATTATGTTGAGGTATGTTCCTTCTATTCCTGCTTTCTGGAGAGTTTTAATCATAAATGGATGTTGAATTTTGTCAAAGGCTTTTTCTGCATCTATTGAGATAATCATATGGTTTTTATCTTTCAATTTGTTAATGTGGTGTATTACATTGATTGATTTGTGGATATTAAAGAATCCTTGCATTCCTGGGATAAAGCCCACTTGGTCATGGTGTATGATTTTTTTAATATGTTGTTGGATTCTGTTTGCTAGAATTTTGTTAAGGATTTTTGCATCTATGTTCATCAGTGATATTGGCCTGTAGTTCTCTTTTTTTGTGGCATCTTTGTCTGGTTTTGGAATTAGGGTGATGGTGGCCTCATAGGATGAGTTTGGAAGTTTACCTTCTTCTGCAATTTTCTGGAAGAGTTCGAGTAAGATAGGTGTTAGCTCTTCCCTAAATTTTTGGTAGAATTCAGCTGTGAAGCCATCTGGTCCTGGGCTTTTGTTTGCTGGAAGATTTCTGATTACAGTTTCGATTTCCTTGCTTGTGATGGGTTTGTTAAGATCTTCTATTTCTTCCTGATTCAGTTTTGGAAAGTTATACTTCTCTAAGAACTTGTCCATTTCTTCCAAGTTGTCCATTTTATTGGCATAGAGCTGCTGGTAGTAGTCTCTTATGATCCTTTGTATTTCAGTGTTGTCTGTTGTGATCTCTCCATTTTCGTTTCTAATTTTGTTAATTTGGTTCTTCTTCCTTTGTTTCTTAATGAGTCTTGCAAATGGTTTGTCAATTTTGTTTATTTTTTCAAAAAACCAGCTTTTAGCTTTGTTGATTTTTGCTATGGTTTCTTTTGTTTCTTTTGCATTTATTTCTGCCCTAATTTTTAAGATTTCTTTCCTTCTACTAACCCTGGGGTTCTTCATTTCTTCCTTCTCTAGTTGCTTTAGGTGTAGAGTTAGGTTATTTATTTGACTTTTTTCTTGTTTCTTGAGGTAGGCCTGTAATGCTATGAATCTTCCCCTTAGCACTGCTTTTACAGTGTCCCATAGGTTTTGGGTTGTTGTGTTTTCATTTTCATTCATTTCTATGCATATTTTGATTTCTTTTTTGATTTCTTCTATGATTTGTTGGTTATTTAGAAGCGTGTTGTTTAGCCTCCATATGTTTGAATTTTTAATATTTTTTTTCCTGTAATTGAGATCTAATCTTACTGAACTGTGGTCAGAAAAGATGACTGGAATGATTTCAATTTTTTTGAATTTACCAAGACTAGATTTATGGCCCAGGATATGATCGATTCTGGAGAAGGTTCTGTGTGCACTTGAGAAAAAGGTGAAGTTGATTGTTTTGGGGTGAAACGTCCTATAGATGTTAATAAGGTCTAGCTGGTCCATTGTGTCCTTTAAAGTTTGTGTTTCCTTGTTCATTTTCTGTTTAGTTGATCTATCCATAGTTGTGAGTGGGGTATTAAAGTCTCCTACTATTATTGTGTTGCTATTAATTTCCTCTTTCATACTCGTTAGCGTTTGCCTTACATATTGCGGTGCTCCTGTGTTGGGTGCATATATATTTATAATTGTTATATCTTCTTCTTGGATTGATCCTTTGATCATTATGTAGTGTCCATCTTTGTCTCTTTTCACAGCCTTTATTTGAAAGTCTATTTTATCTGATATGAGTATTGCGACTCCTGCTTTCTTTTGGTCTCCGTTTGCATGGAACATTTTTTTCCAGCCCTTCACTTTTAGTCTGTATGTGTCCCTTGCTTTGAGGTGGGTCTCTTGTAGACAGCATATATAGGGGTCTTGCTTTTGTATCCATTCAGCCAGCCTTTGTCTTTTGGTTGGGGCGTTCAACCTATTTACATTTAAGGTAATTATTGATAGGTATGGTCCCGTTGCCATTTCTTTTGTTGTTTGGGGTTCACTTTTATACCACCTTTCTGTGTTTCCTGTCTAGAGAAGATCCTTTAGTATTTGTTGAAGAGCTGGTTTGGTGGTGCTGAATTCTCTCAGCTTTTGCTTGTCTGTAAAGCTTCTGAGTTCTCCTTCATATCTGAATGAGATCCTTGCTGGGTAGAGTAATCTAGGTTGTAGGTTATTCTCTTTCATTACTTTAAGTATGTCCTGCCATTCCCTTCTGGCCTGAAGGGTTTATATTGATAGATCAGCTGTTATCCTTATGGGAATCCCTTTGTGTGTTATTTGTTGTTTCTCCCTTGCTGCTTTTAATATTTGTTCTTTGTGCTTGATCTTTGTTAATTTGATTAATATGTGTCTTGGGGTGTTTCGCCTTGGGTTTATCCTGTTTGGGACTCTCTGGGTTTCTTGGACTTGGGTGGCTATTTCCTTCCCCATTTTCGGGAAGTTTTCAGCTATTATCTCCTCGAGTATCTTCTCATGGCCTTTCTTTTTGTCTTCTTCTTCTGGGACTCCTATGATTCGAATGTTGGGGCGTTTCACATTGTCCCAGAGGTCCCTGAGGTTGTCCTCATTTCTTTTGATTCTTTTTTCTTTTTTCCTCTCTGCTTCATTTATTTCCACCATTTTATCTTCTAACTCACTTATCCTATCTTCTGTCTCTGTTATTCTACTCATGGTTCCCTCCAGAGTGTTTTTGATCTCATTTATTTCATTATTAATTTGTAATTGACTTTTTTTTATTTCTTCTAGGTCCTTGTTAAACCTTTCTTGCATCTTCTCAATCTTTGTCTCCAGGCTATTTATTTGTAACTCCATTTTGTTTTCAAGATTTTGGATCATTTTTATTATAATTATTCTAAATTCTTTTTCAGGTAGATTCCCTATTTCCTCCTCTTTTGTTTGACTTGGTGGGCTTTTTTCATGTTCCTTTAGCTGTTGGGTATTTCTCTGCCTTTTCATCTTGTTTAGATTGCTGTGTCTGGAGTGGGCTTTCTATATTCTTGTGGTCTGTGGTTCCTTTTTATTGTGGAGGTTTCACCCAGTGGGTGGGGTTGGACGATTGGTTTGTCAAGGTTTCCTGGTTAGGGAAGCTTGTGTCAGCGTTCTGGTGCGTGGAATTGGATTTCTTCTCTCTGGAGTGCAGTGGAGTGTCCAGTAATGAGTTTTGCGATGGGTCTTTGTGTTAGGTGTGACTTTGGACAGCCTGTATGTTGACACTCAGGTCTATGTTCCTGCGTTGCTAAAGAGTTTGTGTGGTATGTCTTGTACTAGAGCTTATTGGCTCTTGGGTGGTGGTTGGTTTTAGTGTAGGTATGGAGGCTTTTGGATGGTCTCTCATTCCTTAATGTTCCGTGTGGTCAGGAGTTTTCTGGTTTTCTCAGGTTTTGGGCTTAAGTTTCCTGCCTCTGGATTTCAGTTTTATTCTTCCAATTGTCTCAAGACTTCTCCAACTATACAGCACTGATAATAAAACTTCTAGGTTAATGGTGAAAAGATTCTCCACTGTGAGAGACAACCAGAGAGATTCACATAGTTACATGAAGAATAGGAGAGGGAGGAAGGAGATAGAGGTAAGCAGGAGGAGAAAAAGGGGACTCAAGAGGAGAGAGACAGATCTACACAGTTATCTGTTCCCAAAGTGTTCTCTGTAGCCCAGACACCCACAAAGATTCACAGAATTGGACTGGGAAGAAAAGGGGAAAAGAGGAAATAGAGGTGTTCTGAGGTAGAAATCAGAGAGTCAAAAGTGGGAAAGTAATCACCACACTCCTAAATAGAAATGGGCACTGAATATTGGTTTCTTAAATGTCCAAAATTTATATCACATACTGAAAAACAAAGATTAAAAATCTAGTGTAGAGGTTAGACTCTTTGAAATACAATATTTAAAAACAAAAACACACAAAAATTAGAAAAGTATATGAAGTTTGGTTTAAAAATAGGGTTTCTCTCTCTCTTTTTTTTTGGCAAGGTTATAGTGAAATGAAAATGAAAATGAAGGAATAATAGAGGAGTATTAGAGGACTTTAAAAGGAAATAGAAGAGAAAAAGAAGAAAAAGAAAAAAAAATTTTTTTCCTAATTAAAAAAATCGTATAAATATATGAAAATGAAAGTTGAGGAGTAATGGGGGAGTAATAGGGAATTTTAAAAGAAAATAAAAGAGAAAAAATAAAAAATATAAAAAAGGAAAGAAAAAAAAATTTTTTTTTCCCGATTAAAAAAAATCCTAAAAATATATGAAAGTGTAAGTTGAGGAGTAATGGGGGAGTAATAGGGAATTTTAAAAGAAAATAAAAGAGAAAAAAAATAAAAAAATAAAAAATAAAGAAAAAGGAAAAAAAAATTTTCCTAATTACAAAAATCGTATAAATATATGAAAATGAAAGTTAAGGAGTAATAGGGGAGTAATAGGGAATTTTAAAAGATAATAAAAGAGAAAAAATAAAAACTAAAAAAAAAAAGGAAAGAAAAAAAAAATTTTTTTTCTTGTAAATTAAAAAAAAAAACATATATATCTAGGAATTCCTCTGGAGTTGTTGCGGTCAGTGTAGGTTCAGTTCAATTTCAGATAGCTCCTCTTTCCAGCTTACACTTCTAGCTATCTATAGGCCCCTTCCGGTGTAGTCGGTGTTACCTTCAGGGATTTTAGTCTGTTGCACCGGTCCTTTCTGAAGCGGTTCCCTTTGTTTGTTTTGGCTTCTCTTCTGTGTCTAATTTCCGCCCTGACACAGGCGGGCGGAGGTGATTTCTTATTTAGGTTCGCTAGTTCAGTTCAGTCCTGCTACGGGGAGGGCGGGGCGCTGCAGACAGATACCGCTCTGTGTGGATAGCACTCACCGTGTTCCGGCCACACTGGGTTTGCCCCGCTCACGGGTGTCAGTGCTTTCCCCGTCTACACTGCCCAGGCTCCCCGCTGCTCTATATGGAGCGGGCCCTGCGTTGAGTGTTGTTCCGGTTTTCGGTACTCCACAAAAGCGCGGATTCGGTTGCGCCTGCGTTTTGTGCCTTTCCTGGCCTGAGCGGCCCAGGCAGCCAGAGGCTTGGGCGCAATCTCCCCGGGTACGGCGCGCTTTTCCCCTCCGCGGCCCCAGCGCGCGCCGCCAGTCGGGTCTCAGGAAGTCTTTAGATAGGAACCGGGGGCCTGTTTGCAGTGTGGGAGGGGGTGGCTTCTCAGGGGCTGAGTTTGCCCTTTTCCCCTTCCCCCTGCCTCCTACCTCCAGCGGGGACGGGCCGGCTCTTTTCAGGACTTTCTCAGTCCCTTTGTTTCGCGAACCGCAGGCAGTGTGTTCCGGCCGGTTAATTTTGTCCCACCGTTTAAAGAAGCTCCCTCCGATTGCTCTCAGGGTCTTCAGGCCGGTCCTTACCCTAAGCAATGCCGCCCGCTCCTCTCCATTTCGCCCCGGCTTGGTGCTGGCGGTGCGGGCGTCTGGGGTACTTTTCTGCTGGGAGTTGCTTTTAGGCACGTAATCTGTGGGCCTTGTTTAATATTTCCTCCCAGTTAGAATGCCGAAAACTTCCCCCAGTCCCGCCAGTGCGAGGGTTTCCTGGTGATTGGAAACTTCCTCTATTAAGACTCCCTTCCCGGGACGGGTGACCGTCCGTAGCTCTTTTGTCTCCCTTTTTATCTTTTAAATTTTGTCCTACCTCCCTTTGAAGACAATGGGCTGCTTTTCTGGGCTCCTGATGTCCTCTGCTAGCGATCTGAAGTTGTTTTGTGAAATTTGCTCAGCGTTCAAATGTTCTTTCGATGAATTTGTAGGCGAGAAAGTGGTCTCCCCGTCCTATTCCTCCGCCATCTTGGCTCCTCCCCTTCTTTCAGTGCTTTATAGCCAAGAATACTGCACCTCGCAAGGATCTCATTCTTGATGGAGAATTAATAGAGAAATCAAAAGCTTTTCAGAAAAGCAAAAGCTACGAGAATTAAGTACCATCAAATCAGCTTTCCAAAAAATGTTAAAGAGACCTTTATAGTCAGGAAATGCAAGAGAAGAAAGAGATCTATAAAATCAACCCAAAACAATTAAGAAAATGGGAATAGAAACATATATATCAACAGTTATTTTAAATGTAAACAATTTAATGTAATTTAATGTAAACAGATTAAATGCTCCAACCAAGAGACACAGACTGGCTAAATGCATACAAAAACAAGACCCGTATATATGCTGTCTACAAGAAACTCACTTCAGACCTAAAGATACATATAGACTAAAAGTGAGAGGATGGAAAAATATATTCCCTGCAAATGGGAGGCAAGAGAAAGCTGGAGTAATAATCCTCATACCAGACAAAATAGACCTTAAAATAAAGATTATAAGAGATAAGGAAGGACACTACATAACAATCAAGGCATTAATCCAAGAGGAAGACATAACAATTGTAAATATCTATGCATCCAACATAAGATCACCTCAATATGTAAGACAAGCACTGATAGATGTAAAAGGAGAAATTGAAAGTAACACAATAATAGTAGGAGACTTTAACACTCCACTCACACCAATGGACAAATCATCAAAACATAAAATTAATAAGGAAACACATGTCTTAAATGACATATTAGATGAGATGGTTCTCACTGATATATTCAGGACATCCTACCCAAATGCAGAAAAATACACCTTCTCAACTGAACATGGAACATTCTCCAGGATAGGCCACATCCTGGGTCACAAGTTAAACTTCAGTAAATTAAAGAAAATTGAAATTGTACCAAGCATCTTTTCTGACCACAACACTATGAGACTAGATATCAATTAAAAGAGAAACAACAAACAAAATACTAAAAAAACACAAACCCATGGAGATTAAACATTATGCTTCTAAATAACCAACAGATTACTGAGGAAATAAAAACAATTCTAGAAACAAATGACAATGAAAACACAACTCAAAACCTGTGGGATGCATCAAAAGCAGTTTTAAGAGGGACATTTATAGCAATACAATCCTACCTCAAGAAACAAGAAAAACGTTGAATAGACAACCTAACTTTACACTGAAAACAACTGGACAAAGAAGAAGAAGAACAACACCAACAAAAACAAAAACAAGCAAAACAAAATTCATAGAAGGAAAGAGCTCATAAAGAGCTGAGCAGAAATAAATGAAAAAGAAATGAAAGGACTATTATGAACAACTATATGGCAATAAAATGGTCATTGTGGAAGAAATGAACAGATTCTTAGAAAAGTTCAATCTTCCAAGACTGAAGCAGGGAAAAAATAGACGTTATGAACAATCCAGTTACAAGCACTGAAATTGAATCTGTGATCAAAAATCTACAAAAAAAAAAAAAAAAAAAAGCCCAGGATGGAATATCTTCACAGGAGAATTCTATCAAACACTTAGAAAAGAGTCAATGCCTAACCTTCTAAAACTCTTTCAAAAATTGCAGAAGGAACACTTCCAAACTCATTCTACCAGGCCACCATCACTCAGATACTAAAACCAGACAAAGACAACACACAAAAAAGAAAACTACAGGCCAATATCACTGAATATTGATGCAAAAATTCCCAACAAGATTTTAGCAAGCAGAATTCAGCAATACATCCAAAAGCTCATACACCATGATCAAGTTGGGTTTATTCCAGGGATGCAGGGATTTTTCAACACAGACAAATCAATCAATATGATACACCATATTAACAAATTGAAAGATAAAAACCATATGATAATATCAATAGATGCAGAAAAAGTCTTTGACAAAATTTAGCACCCATTTATGACTTCCCTGGTGGCTCAGACTGTAAAGCGTCTGTCTACAATGCAGGAGACCCGGGTTCAATCCCTGGGTCAGGAAGATCCCCTGAAGAAGAAAATGGTAACCCACTCCAGTACTCTTACCTGGAAAATCCAAAGGACAGAGGAGCCTGGTAGGCTGCAGTCCATGGGTTCGCTACGAGTTGGACATGACTGAGCAACTCCACTTTCACTTTTCACTTTTTATGATTAAAATTCTTCAAAAAATGGTCACAGAAGGAACCTACCTCAGCGTAGTAAAGACCATATATGATAAGCCTACAGCAAACATTATTCTCAATTGTGAAAAACTGAAAGCATTCCCCCTAAGATGAGGAACAAGACAAAAGGTGCACACATTCACCACTATTATTTAGTAGTTTTGGAAGTCCTAGCTACAGCAATCAGAGAAGAAAAAGAAATAAAAGGAATCCAGGCCAGAAAAGAAGAAGCAACGCTCTCACTGTTTGCAGATGACATGATACTGTACATAGAAAACCCTAAAGATGCTATCAGAAAATTATTAGAGCTAATCAGTGAATTTGGCAAAGTCACAGGATACAAAATCAATACACAGAAATCACTTGCATTTCTATATACTAACAATGAAAAATCAGAAAGAGAAATTTAGGAATCTTTACCATTGCAACAAAAACAATTACATATCTAGAACTAAACTTATATAAAGAGACAAAAGAACTGTATGCAGAAATTTATGAGACACTAACGAGAGAAATCAAAGATTACATAAACCAATAGAGAAATATTTTATGTTCCTGGGTAGGAAGAATCAATATTGTGAAAATGTTTGTACTACCAAATACAATCCACAGATTCAATGGGATCTCTATCAAATTACCAATGACATTTTTCACAGAACTAGAACAAAATACGTCACAATTCATAAGGAAAGGAACACAAAAGACCCTGAGTAGACAAAGCAGTCTTGAGAAAGAAGAACAGAACTGGAGGAATCAGCCTTCCTGACTTCAGATTACACTACAAAGCTACAGTCATCAAGACAGTATGGTACTGGCACAAAAACAGAAATATAGACCAAAGGAACAAGATAGAAAGCCCAGAAATAAACCCATGCACCTATGGGTACCTTATTTTTGACAAAGAAGTCAAGAATATACAATGGGGCAAAGACAGTGTCTTCAATAAACAGTGCTGGGAAAACTGGACAGCTACATGTAAAAATGAAATTAGAGCACTTCCTAACACTATACACAAAGATAAACTCAAAACGGATTAAAGACCTAAAGGTAAGACCAGAAACTATAAAACTTTTAAAGGAAAACATAGGCAGAACACTTAATATCATCAATCAAAACAAGATCCTCTATGACCCACCTCCTAGAGTAATGGAAATAAAAACCAAGGTAAACAAGTGGGACCTGATTAAACTTAAAAGCTTTCACTAGGCAAAGAAAACTATAAGCACGGTGAGAAAGCATCCTTCAGTATGGGAGAAAATAATAGCAAATGAAACAACTGACAAAGGATTAATAATCAAAATATACAAGCAGCTCATTCAACTCAATACCAGAAGGAAAAAAAAAATCAAAAAGTGGGGAAAAGGCCTAAACAGACATTTTTCCAAAGAAGACATACAGATGGTTAACAAACACATGAAAAATGCTCAAAATCACTCATTACTAGAGAAATACAAATCAAACCCACAAGGAGGTATCACCTCACATCAGTCAGAATGACCATTATCAAAAATCTCTGTCAACAATAAATGCTGGAGAGGATGTGGAGAAAAGGGAATGCTCTTGCAATGTTGGTGGGAGTATAAATTGATACAGCCACTGTGGAATATGGTATGAAGATTCCTTTAAAAAACTAGGAGTAAAACCACCATATGATCCAGGAATCCCACTCCTAGGCATATACCCTGAGGAAATCAAAATTGAAAGAGACACATGTATCCCATTTTCCATTGCAATACTATTTACAATAGCTAGAACATGGAAGCAACCTAGATGTCCATGACAGATGAATGGATAAAGAATGGAAAATTACTCAGCCATAAAAAGGAACCCATTTGAGTCAGTTCTAATGTGGTGGATTAACCTGGAACCTATTATACAGAGTGAAGTAAGTCAGAAGGAGAAAGATGAATATTGTATACTAATGCATATATATGGAATCTAGAAAATTTGTACTGAATAATTTATTTGCAGGGCAGCAGTGGAGAAACAAACATAGAGAATAGACTTGTGGACATGGGGAGAGGGGAGGAGAGGGTGTGATATATGGAAAGAGTAACATAGAAACTTACATTACCATATGTAAAATAAATAGCCAACGGGAATTTGCTGTATGGCTCAGGAAACTCAAACAGGGGCTCTGTATCAACCTAGAGGGGTGGGATGGGGAGGGAGATGGGAGGGAGGTTCAAAAGGGAGGGGACATATGTGTGTACCTATGACTTAAGTTAAAAAAGAAAAAAGATAAAGGTTATGGGAAGATGATTAATCCAATCATAAAGGTGGAGAAGGAGTTTAGAGCCACATTACTGTAAGCTTTGGGTACCAAACAAAAAAGCTTAAACATGACTTGGTAGGTAATGAGCAAAAATGATAAAAAATAAAAAGCACCTTGAAAAGTTAGCAAGGAAGACATGCTCGTTATTCAGTGAGCATTGACATAGCTAAAACAGCTTGCACTGTTTACAAAGTCATATGATTTTAATTTAAAAAGACCTTGAGATGCTCAGAGATGGACAGAGATGACAGATTTATGACCTTCTCATGCAGCCTAATATTCCAGGAAATCTTTAAAGCTGCCTTTCATTAAAAAAATATGAAAAAGGGGCATGGCTTGCCACAGTCTTGTCAGCTTAAATTATACATTTAATTAGTTTATGACACTGGATTATAACTAAAGCAAGGGGAACTGATGAATGATACATGCTGCTACTCCTAGGAAAAAATGGAACACATCTTGGGTAAATCAAGCATACACAGAATTTCTGTGTCTGTATTTCCTTCTTTTTGTATGTACCTTCAAATACCCATTACTATTTCATTTGCCTCAAATGGGAGATCAATTAGAGTTACATAAAATGTTAAAGTTTTTCCCAACTTAAAGTACACTGTTGATCAATTTAAAAGTGGCATATATCATACACATAAGGAAATAAAAAGCTAAGTCTGCAAAAGAAAATGTTAGTAATAGATAGCATTCAAGTTGCTTGTAATTAAACATTGTAAGCTCAAAATACATTTTATTAAAAAAATACATTTTATTGCTAGCAAAGAACATGTTTACAACATCATTTTTCTTCTATGGTGTGAAGACCATATTGTATTCTTATATTATCAAGAGCCTTCAGTGTTGCTAATATATAAGCAACCTGTAAATAATCTAAGTCAATATGGCTTATTGTAATCAGAATTGCCACTCAAAATTTATATAAGTCTAATCCCAAAATGAAAATGTTTAGAAATATAACCATATAATGCTTACACCCTATCATTCTTTTAAGGTCTATTTTATTTAGGTAATAATTGTTGAAGTCATTGCTATTGATACTGTTTGTATACATTACTATTTTCTACTGAACATGCACACATATATCAAGTACAGTAGGTCTGTAAATAGACAATATCCCCAAATCATAACAGGCTATAAAGGGATGAAAAATATATAGAATGAAATATAAAAGATAAGTAGGATTCTGAGAAGGTGCAGAATATAAAGCACCAATTGAACTGGCAGAATCTGTCTTATGTAACTATCTTGTAATCTTAGAAACTACAAAATGCTTGCAGCTTCAAAAGGGGGAGACTCGAAGATTGAAAATGGGAAAGTTTGGCAGTAAATTATGTATAACCTTAGTCAACTTAAGCATATGGCATCGGAGCAACTACCTATCTCCTATTTCCAGTCCTATGTCAGTGTGCACATGTGTTCTGGAGCAGCTTGCACACAACTTCTGGGGGACAGTGTGGGTAAAAATGGCCCTGTTCTCAAATACCAGACTGATATTTGAGCAGCATCCTGCTCAGTGATTGCTGCTTCTGATCCTCAGAGATTTAGCAAGTTGGCTGGCAGCCATTGTTGTCACACCTTCCCCCATTGTTACCAAATTCCTCTTCAGCTGAAGTAACTTCCAGATGATTTAAAGTGCTGGTACCTTTATTTATTCCCTCTTTGCTTTTCTCATTTTCCCTTTTGAGAACCAGACATGAACGACATGGGCATTCAAAATTAACTACATTTGCACAAGTCACCATGTTGGTCCAAACAAAGGAAAAACTCAAAAATTACCTGTTAGGACCTTAGTTTTACCTTTGGCCCAAAGATAAGTTGCAACAATCAAAAAAGCAAAAAACAAAGCAAAGTGAACAAACCAAATACCCTGAAAGGAAGAAAATCTGGCTTTCAGAGTTACCACATTTTCAGATTGGAATATCCAATGTTGCTGTTAACAGCAATAATGACAACAACAACAAAGCCCACAGCAAACAAGGAAACAGGAAAGTATGGCCAACTGAAAGGTCGACAAATCAATAGAAATATTCTCCTCAAAAGCCTGATAATGGATGTACATCACAAAATCTTCAGATAAACTGTCTTATATATGCTTTAATATTTATAGAAATTTGTGGACAAGGCAAGCAAATAATGCATGAACAAAATAAACATATTAATCAATAGATAGAAAACCTAAAAGGAAACCACAAAGAAATTTGGGAAGTCAAAATTATAATAAATGAAATACAAAATTTGCTGGAAGTGTACAAAGGCAGAGAAAGAAGAATTAGTGAACTAGAATACAAGTGTGGAAATTATTAAACCTAAGGAGCACAAATTAAAAAAAAAACATATATATTAAAGAAAAGTGAATATGCATTGTGGCAGTCCCAGAAGACAGAAAGTAAGTGAAGTTGCTCAGTCGTGTCGAACTCTTTGCGACCCCATGGACCCTATCAGGCTCCTCCGTCCATGGGATTTGCCAGGCAAGAATACTGGAATGGGTTGCCATTTTCTTCTCCAGGAGATCTTCCTGACCGAACCTGGGTCTCCTGCATTGTAGGCAGACACTTTACTGTCTGAGCCATCAGGGAACTCCAGAAGAGAGAAAGGGACACATAAATATTTAACAAAATAATGGCTAAAAACTTTCCTAATCTAATGAAAAATATGAATATAAATAGCTACAAAGCTCAATAAGTTCCAAGTATCAAGAACTCAAGGAGATCCACACTGAAATAAAGTGTAATAAAACTTCCAAAAGACAAAGGCAAAAGGAGAATCTTGAAAGCAACAGAGAAGTGGCACATCACAAATAAAGGATTCTCATTTACAGATTTCTCAGAAATTTTGGAGGTCAGAAGGCAGTGGACCAATATATTCACAGTGTTAAAAGGAAACAAAACAAAACAAAACTGTCAAACAAGAATCTTATCTATAGCAAAAACATGAAGAATTTCTTCAACATTTCTTCAAATGTGAGGAATATGAGAAAAAAAGCCATTTCAGTGAAAAGTTGGGGTTCATTACTATTAGACTCCTGAAGGCAGTCAAACATTACAATAAAGGTAAATACATGGACAATTACAAAAGGAAGCATTATTTTAGCAATGGTTTCTCAGTCTATTTTTTTGTTTTCTACATGATCTAAAAAAACTGAAATATTACTTAAAATATATTAGTCTAAAAGCTAGAATCATTGTAATATTGTATTTTTAACTCAATACTTTGCTTTCTACCTAACTTAAGAGACTAGTATATTTAAAATAAACATTAGTTTTTGTTTTGGGGCACCCAATGTATAAAGATGTAATTTTGTAAAATCAACAACTGGAGGAGGTGATCTTCAAGCTGAAAATGAGCAGATTTTTTATATTAATACATGATTGATACTAAGTTGGTATGTATTTAGCATGAGGCATGTTTAGGATTTTGCATGTAACTCTCATGGAAACTACAAAGAAATAGCTATTATAATATACACAAAAGGAAATACTAATAAAACTGCTAAAAAGCAATGAAAAAAATCTAATAGCAGGGATAAAGAAGGGAAAAGATACATTAAATTTTAAGAGAGAGTGAAAATAACATACAACTTAATAGAAACTCTCAAAGTGAGAAGGGAAAGGACTGGTACATCTACAGAGCTGAAAGAACAAAATAAAACAACTATTAAAAAAGAATATGTATACTGTGAAAAAATTCCCTAAAAATAATGTGAAATAAATATTCTTTTAGATAAAAACTGAAGAAATGCAGACAATAACAAAAAGTGGTGAGTGATAGTAAATGCAAATTAATGTGTAAATGCAACAGTATCAGGAGGTAATAAACTACTAAAGTATATTAGACAGTAATGAGATAAAGATGCATATTATAAGCCCTATGTAACAATTGAAGGATAGTTAAAATATATATTTCTAGCAAGTTATTTTTAGGGCAAAAATGAATGATACAAATGTATTCACCCAAAAGAAAACAGCAATGACAGGAAACAGAAAAGAATACAGATGAACCAATACAAAAAGATTAATATGATGGCAGATTTATCCGCTGATATCTAAATAATTATATCAAACATCAATGGACTAAACACTAGAAGTAAAAGATTAAACTTATCAGAATGGACTTAAAAATCACTTGCTTCTTCAGAATGATCAATTTTGAATATAAGATTATATAATATCTGAAAGAAGAAAGCTGGAAATAGTATACTATGTAAAAAGAAACCAAAAATGAGGAACAATGCTAAAATGATGTACCAAATATGTGCATAATGTATTAAAAAAAAATATATATATACAACAGAAAAAGACTTGTAAATGAGAAATGTTGTTAGAGATATTGATTAGACATATCCTAATGGTAATGAAAATAATTCAATAGGAATATATCAGAATCTTATGGTTATAATCTCTGATAACAAATTCCAAAATTATAAAGCAAAAATTGACAGAACTAAGTAACGAGAAATAGACAATTATCATAGGAGACATCAATTATTGGTATTCTCATTCTTCAAGGCAATCATCTTCAAATCTCTCTGCTGTATCTTCACATCCAATTGTCCTCTATGCACAAGAAACAAATCTCCCTCTCTCTTATAGTATCATATGTAATCTCATTTGGGAACTACCCAGATAATCAAGGATAATTTCCTTATCTTAAATCCTTAAATTAATCATATCTTGAAAGATCCACACCCCTCCCCCCCACACACAAACACATTAATGCTTGTGCTGTTTTTGCCTTATGATATAACAGTCAGAAGTTCTAAAAATAAGGGTGTGGATATCTTGGGAAACCATTGTTCAGTCTACCATAAATGTTCATGCAGATGCCCTTCTTTATCAGAGTCTGACTATAATGTTGCAGACTTGCTGAGACAACAAATCCAGCTTTCTGTGAAGTGCTGGTCCTCTTATAATCAGATCCTGGGACAGGTCTACAGTATAGACAGTCATTCAATGGCAGGAAAAGAGTTTCTCTTGGAAGCTATTAAGTAATGCCTTAAGTTAGTATATGTATAACAGAGCTTTCATTTTTCTTTTCACTGCATCGGTTACACTCACTAACAACATGCAATTCTGACAATAATTTAATTAAAACCTCCTCCGTCTCACTCCAGTGCAGGAGATAGTGAATTTATCTGTGTATCTCCTCCCACTTGGATACATCATGATTCACAAAGAGTGGACATCTTAATACTTTCAATGCTCCAGCATGGCACAGCGCATATATACTTCACTTATCATCAGTGATGGGATTCGTAATACCACCTGTTCTATGAGGAATCCAACTCCAGCTTTATATCCTTAGAATCTTCTTCCTTTGATGAACCTGCTCAGGTTGTTGTTGTTGTTTAGTCAAAAAGTTGTGTCTGGCTCTTTGTTACTCCATGGACTGCAGCACACTGGGCTTCAACTGTCTTTCACTATCTCCTGGAGTTTGCTCAAACTGATACCCATTGAGTCAGTGATGCCAGTTAATAATTTCATCTTCTCTTCCTGCACTTAATCTTTCCCAGCATCAGGATCTTTTCCAGTGAATTAGCTCTTTGCATCAGGTGGCCAAAGTATTGGAGCTTCAGTTTCAGCCTCAGTCCTTCCAATGAATATTCGGAGTTGATTTCTTTTAGGATTGACTGGATTGATCTCCTTGCTCTGCAAGGGACTCTCAGCATTCTTCTCCAGCACCACAATTCTATAGTATCAGTTCTTTGGTGTTCAGCCTTCTTTATGGTCTAACTCTCACATCCATACATTATTACTGGAAAACCATAGCTTTTACTATATGGACCTTTGTTGGCAAGGTGATGTCTCTGCTTTTTAATACACTGTCTAGGTTTGCCTATCTTTTCTTCCAAGGAGTGTCTTTTAATTTCATGACTGCAGTCACCATCTGTGATTTTGGAGGTCCACAAAATAAAATAAAGGGGGGGGAGGCTTCCCTTGTAGCTCAGCTGGTAAAGAATCCACCTGCAATGTGAGAGACCTAGGTTCAATCCCTGGGTTGGGAAGATCCCCTGGAGAAGGGAAAGGCTACCCACCCCAGTATTCTGGCCTGGAGAATTCCAAGGACTATACAGTACATGGAGTCGCAAAGATATAGACAAGACTGAGTGGCTTTCACTTCAAAATAAATTCTGCCACTGCAATCAAATTTCCCTATCATTTTGTCATGAAGTGATGGGACCAGACGGCATGTTGTTAGTTTTTTGAATGTTTAGTTTTTAAGTCAGCTTTCTCACTATGCTTTTCTACCTTCATCAAGAGCCTCTTTAGTTCCTCTTCTCATTCTGCCTTTCAGGTGGTATCATCTGCATATCTGAGGTTGTTCATATTTCTCCCAGCAATCTGATTCCAGCTTGAGATTCAATCAGCGTGGCATTTCATGTGATGTCCTCTGCATATAGGTTCAATAAGCAGAGTGACAATATACAGCCTTGACGTACTCCTTTCCTAATTTGGAACCAGTCTGTTTTCCATGTCCAGTTCTAACTGTTGCTTCCTGACCTGAATTCAGATTTCTCAGGAGGCAGAAAAGATGGTCTGGCCTTCCCATTTCTTTAAGACTATTCCACAGTTTGTTGTGATCCTCATAGTCAAAGGCTTTGGTACAGTCAGTGAAGTAAATACAGATGTTTTTCTGGAATTCTCTTGCTTTTTCCATGATCTAGTAGATGCTGCCATTTGATCTCAGGTTCTTCTGTCTTTTCTAAAGCTCACTTACACATCTGGAAGTTCTCAGTTCATGTACTGTTGAAGCATAGCTTGAGGATTTTGAGCATTATCTTGCTAGCATGTGAGATTGGCTAATGGTACCACAGTTTGATCATTCTTTGGCATTGCCTTTCTTCGGAATTGGAATGAAAACTGACCTTTTCCAATCCTGTCTGAATCTAGGTGAGTGACACTGTGGTTACACAAGTCAGTAAGACTTTTTTTGTACAGTTCTTCTGTGTATTCTTGCCACCTTTCTTTATCTCTTCTGCTTCTGTTAGGTCCTTGTTGTTTCTGTCCCTTATTGAGTCCATCTTTGCATGAAATGTTCCTTTGGTATCTTTAGTTTCCTTGAGTAGATCTCTAGTTGTTTCCATTCTATTGTTTTCCTCTATTTCTTTGCATTGTTCACTTAAGAAGATTTTGTTATCTCTCCTTGCTGTTCTTTGGAACAGTGCATTCAGTTGGGAATACATTTTTCCTTTACCACTGCCCTTTGCTTCTCTTCTTTTCTCCGCTATTTGTCAGGCCTCTTCAGACACCCACTTTGCCTTGTTGCATTTCTTTTTCTTCGGGATAATTTTCATCACTGCCTCCTGTACTCTGTCCATAGTTCATCAGGGACTCTATCAGATCTAATCCCTTGTATGTATTTTTCACTTCATCTATATAGTAATAAAGGATTTGATTTGGGTCATTCCTGAATGGCCTAGTGATTTTCCCTACTTTCTTAAATTCAAGTCTGAATTTTGCATTAAGGCCTCATGATCTGAGCCACAGTCATCTCCAGGTTATTTTATTTATTTATTTTTTAAATGACTGTATAAATTTTCTCCATCTTTAACTGCAAAAATATAATCAATTTGATTTTGGTACTGACCATCTGGTGATATCCATATGTAGAATCATCTCTTGGATTGGTGGAAGAGGGTTTTTGCTATGACCAGTATGTTATCTTGGCAAAACTCTGTTACTCTTTTTACCCTGCTTCACTTTGTACTCCACTTTGTACTCAAACTTGCCTGTTACTTCAAATATCTCTTGATTTCCTACTTTTGCATTCCAATTCCCTAGGATGAAAAGGATATATTTGTGTGTGTGTGTGTGTGTGTTAATTCTAGAAGATCTTGTTCTAGAAGTTCTAGAAATTCTAGAAGATTCATAGAACTGTTCAACTTCAACCTCTTCAGCATCAGTCATTGGGGCATAGACTTAGATTACTGTGATGTTGAATGGTTTGCCAAAGAAATGAACCAAGATCATACTGTTGTTTTTGACACTGTATCCTCTTAATGCATTTTGGACTCTTATGGACTTTGAGGGCCACTCCATTTCTTCTAAGGAATTTTTCCCCAGTGTAGCAGATAAAATGGTGGTCTAAATTAAATTCTCCCATTCCCATCCATTTTAGTTCACTGATCCCTAAGATGACGTTATTCACTCTTGTCATCTCCTGCTTGACCACATCCAGTTTACCTTGATTCATGCACCTAACATGCCAGGTTCCTATGAAATACTGTTCTTGCTCAGATTACTGAGATGTATCTATTGTTCTTAGAATATATATGTGTGCTCAGTTGTGTCTGACTCTTTTCAACTCCATCAACAATACCTGCCAGGCTCCTCTGTCCATGGGATTTCCCAGGCAAGAATACTGAAGCAGGTTGCCATTTTCCTTCTCCAGGGGATCTCCCCAACCCAGGGATCAAACTGTTGTCTTCTGTGGCTCCTGATTTGGCAGGTGAATTCTTTACTACTGGGCCACCTGAGAAGCCCCTGTCATGTCCTGGGTTCCTCGGAAACACTCTGAAATTAGGATTCATGTGCAAGTTATTTATTAAGAAAATGCTCTGGGAGAAAGACCAGTGCTGGTGTGAATGAAGCAGGGGAAGAGACCAAGCAAAGGGGAAATTTCAATCAAAGTCTTATGAGAAGTATGTTTAACTTTATTCTACAAGGAATCTCTAGAGTGGTAATTGCTCTTTAGAGTTGGTCTATGTTTAAGGCACAGGAGCTGATTTTTTCTGTGCTCTGCCCATCAGTCATTGACTTCTTTGGGGAGACATAATTCATAGGCACTAGTATCTTTCTATGTGTGGGGAAAGGGGCCCCAGAAACATAACAAAAGTTCTCCAGGAATGCATTTCAAGAGCTTGAACATCAAAACCTTAGAAAGGCATAGACACACACACACACACACACACACAGAAAATAAAAGAAAAAGGAAGGAAGAGGATCTGAGGGTATCTGAGCATAGCTCTGACAGTGACTGCTGGAAGATAATTAACTGTGTACCACCACCTTCTCCTCACTGACTCTCCCAACAAAAATCCTTTTGTCCTAATCTCATACCACTATTACCCTAGCTTGCAGCACTCCACATACATTTGCTTTTCCATTCCTTTTCTCGCTTAAAATACATGTTTAATTGGGTGATAATTACTTTACAGTGTTCTAATGGTTTCTGCCATCCAATAGTGTGAATCAGCCACTAGTATACATATATCCCTTCCCTCAGCCTCTGTTTCCACCCCACCCCTCTGGGTCATCACAGAGCACTGGGCAGAGCTCTCTGTTATCCAGCAACTTCCCACGCGTTATCTATTTTATACATGATAGTGTATATTATATGTCAGTGCTATGCTCTCAGTTTGCCCCACCTTCTCTTCCCCTTGTGTCCAGAAGTCCATTCTGTATATCTGCATCTCTATTCCTGCCTTGCAAATAGGCTCACCAGTGTCAGTTTTCTAGGTTCTATATATGTGCGTTAGCATACGATATTTGTTTTCTCTTTCTGACTTACTTAACTATAACAGGCTCTAGCTTTATCCACCTCAGTTCAAATGGCCCAAATTTGCTCCTTTTATGGCTAAATAATATCCCATTCCTTTCCAAACATGCTGTCCACAGGCACATTTGCCTTTGTTATTCCCTCTGCTCATAATTTTTATCCTTTAGATATCACCATTATTCCATCTCTAGATAAAATTTTCCTCACAGGAAAGGTTTTCCCTAATCATGACTTTAAAAATTATACACAACCACCCACTGTGGTCACTTTTTCTTTTAGATTCTCTGTTTCTTCATGACTCATTACTTACAATATCTAGTCTAAATCACCTGGCTTCAAATTCCCAGTGTTGTTACTTACTAGCTGCATATATTAATTATTCAACTTATTTTTCCTCATTAATTTACAACAGACATCACGGAAATGCAAAGGATAATAAGAGACAAATAACAGAAAATATATGAAAATGAAATTGATAACTTGGAAGAAACGGACAAACTCTTAGAAAAGTACAACTTTCTATGACTGAACCAGGAAGAAATATAAAATGTAAACAATTCAGTCACAAGCAATGAAACTAAAACTGTATTAAAAATCTTCCAACTAACAAAAGTCGAGTATCACCATGGCTTCACAAGTAAAATCTGTCAAACATTTAGAGAAAAGCTAACATCTCTCCTTCTCAATCTCTTCCAAAAATTTTCAGGGGGAGGAACACAACCAAACTCATTCTATGAGGCCATCGTCACCTTGACACCGATACTAGATAACAATATCAGAAAGAAAACAAAATTGCAGGCCAATGTCAATATGCATGAATTAATGTGATATACCATGTTGACAAATTTTAAGATTAAAAGTCATACAGTCATCTAAATAGGTGCAGAAAATATTTTGACAAAATTCAACACCCATTTATGAAAGAAACTCTCTAGAAAGTGGGCATAGAGGGAATATACCTCAACATAATAAAGACCATATATAGCAAACTCACAGCTAACCACATCCTCAATGGTGAAAAACTGAAAGCATTACCTGTAAGATCAGGAAGAAGTGAAGGATGTCCACTTTGCCAGTTTTATTCAACATATAGTTTTAGAAGTCCTAGTCATGTCTATCTGAGAAGAAAAAGTGATAAAATGAATACAGTTTGGAAAAGAAGAAGAAAAACTGTCATCATTTGCAGGTAATGTGATGTTATTCATAGAATATCCTAAAGTTGCCACCCCAAAATCACTGGATCTAGTCAACGAATTTGGTAAAGTTACAGAGTGCAAAATTAATACACAGAAATCTCTTGCATTTCTATATGCTAAAAATTAAAGATAAGAAAGAGTGATTATGGAAACAGTCATACTTCCTTGCAACACAATGTACAAAATACCTAGGAATCACTTGCCTAAGGAGGCAAAATACCTGTACCCAGAAAACTATAAGATGCTGATGTAAGAAATCGAAGACAACAGAACCGATGAAAAGAGATGCCATGTTCATGGGATGAAAGAATCAATGTTGTGAAAATTTCTATACTACCCAAAGTAATATACTGATTCAAGCAATTCATGCAAAATTATCAAGGTCATTTTTCACAGAATTAGAGAAAAAAAAAATGCAACTTGTATGGATACACAAAAGACCCTGAATGGTCAAAGCAACCCTGAGAAAGAAAAACATATCTGGAGTAATCAGGGTTTTTGATTTCAGATTGTAATATTTACAAAGCTACAGTCATCAAGGAAGTATGGTATTGACACAGAAACAGAAACATTAGATAAATGAAAGGGGATAGAAAACCCAGCAATAAACTCATGCAGCTTAGGGTCAACTAGTCTATGACAAAATAGGCAAGAAAGTACAATGGAGAAAAGACAGTCTTCAATATATGGCACTGGGAAAACTGGACAGCTACATGTAAAATAATGAAATTAGGACACTCTTTAACACCATACACAGAACTAAACTCAGAATGGATTAAAGACCTAGATGTGATGTCAGATACTATAAAACTCATAGAGGAAAACATAGGCAGAACACTCTTTGACATAAATCACCGCAAGATCTTCTTATCTCTACCTCCTTGAATAATGAGAGTAAAAACAAAAAGAAGCAAATGATACCTAATTAAACTTAAAAATTTTTGCACAGCAATGGAAACCATAAACAAGGTGAAAAGACAAACTTCAGAATGGCAGAAAATATCTGTAAACAAAGCAACTGATGAGAGATTAATCCTCCAAATATGCCAAAAACTCATGTAGCTTGATGAATACAAAACAAAACAAAAAACACAAAAACCCCCAAAATTAAAGGAAGGCCTAAGTGGCCATTTTTCCAAAAAGAACAGAGATGGCCAATAAACATAGGCAAAGATGCTGAACATCACTAATTATTAGATAAATACAAATGAAAACTATAATGAGGTATCACTTCACACTGGTCAGAATGCTCATCATCAAAAAATCTACAAATAATAAATGCATGAGAATGTGTGGAAAAAAGAGACCCCTCTAGCATTGTTGATAGGAATGCAAACTGATGCAGCCACTATGGAGAACAGTATGGAAATTCTTTTAGAAACATAAAATAGAACTACCATATGATCTAGCAATCCCACTCCTAGGCATATATCCAGAGAAAGCTATAATTCAAAAAGATACATGCACCCCAATATTCATTGCAGCACTATTTACAATAGCCAGGACACAGAGGCAACCTAAACTTCCATCAACAGAGGAATGGTTAAAGAAGATGTGGTACACATATACAAAGGAATGTTACTCAGTCATAAAAAGGAATGAAATTGCGCCATTTTCAGAGACATGTATAGACCTACAGACTGTCACACAGATTAAAGTATGTCATAAAGAGAAAAATAAATAACACATAATATTGCTTGTACATAGAATCTAGAGAAATAATAGAGATTAAGTTATTTGCAAAGCAAACATAAGGGCACAGTGTAGAGAACAAATATGGATCCCAAAGATGTAAGGGAAAGTGTGATGAATTGGGAGATTGGAATTGATACATATACACAGCTATGTATAAAATAGATAACTAGTGAGAACCTATTGTGTAGCATAAGGAACTCTACTCAATGCTTTTGGTGACCTGAGAAGAAAATCCAAAAAGTGGGGGCATGTGTATGTGTATAACTGATTTACTTTACTGTAAAGCAGAAACTAACAAAACACTGTAAAGCAACTAGACTCTAATAAATGTTACAACAACAACAACACAACAAAAGTTTCCCAAAAGTCATCAAGCTTAATTTTCTTGGGTGCTCTAGTGTTTGAGACTATATACTGTGAGTATCAGATAAAGCAAATAAGAAAACTCTCTGGTTAATTATGATTATATTTCAAGATTATATTACTTTGCAATTGATTTCACTTTTTTTTTCTTTAGGATTGCAATTTTATTTTTTTATTTTTTTCATCTATTTTTATTAGTTGGAGGTTTCATTTCTAAAAAAAAAAAACTTTTGGCAGGGCTAATGGTAATGATAATGGAAAAGGAAAAGTATTAAAGCTTTATTAAGAAGATACTGTTGAAGGATTTGCTTCTACTCTGAGAGGAAGAATAAAATTTAGAATCTGAATATTGCTTGCTATTTTCCAAATTCATGGTAAGAACTGAACATCTGCTAAAAAGTCTCTGATGAAACATGTCATCATTTTTCTAAAGTTTACTTACAGTTTGTTACAAGCATATGCCATCAGTTAACAAAAAAATTAGAAACTAACACATTACACAAAATAGAATATTTATATGCCAGAAAATAAATCTTGTCAATTTATCTCTTTATTCTCTGATAAAACTAATTAATACATTTAATTTTCATTTTATATATCTTCATCAATTCCATATACAGTTTTCTGGATTCATTCTTTCAGAATTCTCTGTGCCTTCTACTTTTAGAGCCTATCTTGTCCAGCCCAAATTTTCATTCTTTAATACTATTTTTTTCCAGAATTTCTTATAGACTCTTGGTTATATGCACTAGTAAATTCTTTCACAACTTATTTTCAGCTTCACGACATGCACAAAACTTGATGTCCACATGTGTGACCATTCTCATGGGAAAGAGCACAGTTATGGGAAATTTCTGAAATGACACACTGTACATCTCTCCCTTTCAGTCAGACAAACACAAAAGCAAAAAAAAAAGACATAGGACAGCTTGATATTGGGAAGATATTACTTAATTCTAAATCAGTTAATAAATGCCAGTCAGTTCAGTTCAGTTCAGTTGCTCAGTCGTGTCCAACTCTTTGCGACCCCATGAATCACAGCATGCCAGGCCTCCCTGTCCATCACCAACTCCCGGAGTCTACTCAAACTCATGCCCATCGAGTCGGTGATGCCATCCAGCCATCTCATCCTCTGTCGTCCCCTTCTCCTCCTGCCCCCAATCCCTCCCAGCATCAGGGTCTTCTCCAACGAGTCAACTCTTCGCATGAGGTGGCCAAAGTATTGGAGTTTCAGCTTCAGCATCAGTCCTTCCAATGAACACCCAGGACTTAATCTCCTTCAGGATGAACTGGTAGGATCTCCTTGCAGTCCAAGGGACTCTCAAGAGTCTTCTCCAACACCATAGTTCAAAAGCATCAATTTTTCAGCTCTCAGCCTTCTTCACAGTCCAACTCTCACATCCATACATGACCACTGGAAAAACCATAGCCTTGACTAGATGGCCCTTTGTTGGCAAAGTAATGTCTCTGTTTCTTAACATGCTATCTAGGTCGGTCATAACTTTCCTTCCAAGGAGTAAGCATCTTTTAATTTCATGGCTGCAGTCACCATCTGCAGTGATTTTGGAGCCCAAAAATAAAGTCTGACACTGTTTCCACTGTCTCCCCATCTATTTCGCATGAGGTGATGGGACCAGATGCCATGATCTTAGTTTTCTGAATGTTAAACTTTAAGCCAACTTTTTTACTCTCCTCTCACTTTCATAAGACGATTTTTAGTTTCTCTTCACTTTCTGCCATAAGGGTGGTGTTATCTGCATATCTGAGGTTATTGATATTTCTCCTGGCAATCTTGATTCCAGCTTGTGCTTCTTCCAGCCCAGCATTTCTCATGATGTACTCTGCATATCAGTTAAATAAGCAGGGTGACAATATACAGCCTTGGCGTACTCCTTTTCCTATTTGGAACCAGTCTGTTGTTTCATGTCCAGTTCTGCTGCTTCCTGACCTGCATGTAGGTATCTCAAGAGGCAGGTCAGGTGGTCTGGTATTCCCATCTCCTTCAGAATTTCCCACAGTTAATTGTGATCCACACAGTTGAAGGCTTTGGCGTAGTCAATAAAGCAGAAATAGATGTTTTTCTGGAACTATCTTGCTTTCTCGATGATTTAGCAGATATTGGCAATTTGATCTCTGCTTCCTCTGCCTTTTGTAAAACCAACTCGAACATCTGGAAGTTCATGGTTCACGATTGCTGAAGCCTGGCTTGGAGAATTTTGAGCATTACTTTACTAGCATGTGAGATGAGTGCAATTGTGCGGTAGTTTGAGCATTCTCTGGGATTGCCTTTCTTAGGGATTGGAATGAAAACTGAACTTTTCAAGTCCTATGGCCACTGCTGAGGTTTCCAAATTTGCTGGCATATTGACTGCATCTCTTTCACAGCATCATCTTTCAGGATTTGAAATAGCTCAACTGGAATTCCATCACATACACTAGCTTTGTTCGTAGTGATGCTTTCTAATGCCTGCTTGACTTCACATTCCAGGATGTCTGGCTCTAGGTTAGTGATCACACCATTGTGATTCTCTGGGTCATGAAGATCTTGTTTGTATAGTTCCTCTGTGTATTCTTGCCACCTCTTCTTGATATCTTCTGCTTCTGTTAGGTCCACACCATTTTTGTCCTTTATTGAGCCCACTTTTGCATTAAATGTTCCCTTGGTATCTCTAATTTTCTTGAAGAGATCTCTAGTATTTCCCATTCTGTTGTTTTCCTCTATTTCTTTGCACTGATCACTGAGGAAGGCTGTCTTATCTCTCCTGGCTATTCTTTGGAACTCGGCATTCAAATGGGAATATTTTTCCGTTTCTCCTTTGCTTTTCACTTCTCTTCATTTCACAACTATTTGTAAGGCCTCTTCAGACAACTATTTTACCTTTTTGCATTTCTTTCCATGGAGATGGTCTTGATCCCTGTGTCCTGTACAGTGTCATGAACCTCCATCCATAGTTCATCAGGCTCTCTGTCTATCAGATGTAGTCCCTTAAATCTATTTCTCACTCCCACTGTATATTCATAAGGGATTTGATTTAGATCATACCTGAATGGTCTAGTGGTTTTCCCTACTCTCTTCAGTTTAAGTCTGAATTTGGCAATAAGGAGTTCATGATCTGAGCCACAATCAGCTCCCAGTCTAGTTTTGCTGACTACATAGAGCTTCTCCATCTTTGACTGAAAAGAATATAATCAATCTGATTTCAGCATTGACCATTTGGTGAGGTCCATGTGCAGAGTCTTCTCTTGTGTTGTTTGAAGAGGGTGTTTGCTTGTAACTCAAATTAAAAAAAAACAAAGAACCACCTTTTTCCCCTGAAAAGAGATTGAAGTTCATGTGAAAAATTAGCATGCCAGAACAGCTAAGAATTTCTGAAAAAGAACTATGTGGTCATGTTGCTCCAACCAGGAATTAAAAACATGCTCTCATTCTTCTAATTGAATGCTATTTTACCATCATATAACTAGATAGATAGACTGGTGAAATACAATTTTAAAAATCTAGAAATAGACCCAAGAACATATGAAAGTTTTAGTTAATGATGCAAATGGCATCACCAATCTTTGAAACAAAGGTAGACTTTTAAATTAAGTGGTGCCAAAATAATTTGATAGCTGTTGAGAAGAAGGTAAATGTGTATCCCTTTCACACATATGGAAGAATAAACTCCAATGGAATAATAAATCCAATATAAAAAAAAATTCATGGTCAAGCAGACAGTTTAATAAATACTCCCATGTAAGGATGGCTTCCCTGAAAGCTCAATTGGTAAAAAATTCACCTGCAATTCAGGAGACTCCAGTTTGATTCTTGGCTCAGGAAGATCTGCTGGAGAAGGGATAGGCTACCCACTCCAGTATTCTTATGGCTCAGCTGGTAAAAAAGTCTACCTGAAATGTGGGAGACCTGGGTTTGATCCCTGGGTTGGGAAGATCCCCTGAAGAAGGGAAAGGCTACCCATCCCAGTATTCTGGCCTATATATTCCATGGGGTCACAAAGAGTCAGACACAACTGAGCAACTTTCACTTTCCATGTAAGGAAAGACTTATTATGACTCAAATCCAGATGTAGTAAAATAAAATAGCAATAAATTGGACTACATGATATTTGGAAACTTACTTTTGAATGAAAAAAAAAATCAAAGTTAAAATATGTATGAGGTGTAAATGGAAAGGAACTTTCAGTTCAGTTCAGTCACTCAATCAATTCCAACTCCCAGAGTTTAGTTAGACTCATGTCCATTGAGTCGGTGATATCATCCAGCCATCTCATTCTCTGTCATCCCCTTTTCTTCCTGCCTGCAATCTTTCCAGCATCAGGGTCTTTTCCAATGTGTCACTTATTCGCATCAGCTGGCCAAAGTACTGGAGGACTGATTGCTTTCAGGATGGACTGGTTGGATCTCCGTGCAGTCCATGAGACTCTCAAGAGTCTTCTCCAACACCACAGTTCAAAAGCATCAAGTCTTCAGCGTTAGGCTTTCTTTATAGTCCAACTCTCACATCCATACATGGCTACTGGAAAATCCATAGCTTTGACTGGACAGACCTTTGTTGGCAAATGAATATCTCTGTTTTTTGTTTTTGTTTTTTAAATATACTGTCTAGGATGGTCATAACTTTTCTTCCAAGGAGTAAGTGTCTTTTAATTTCATGGCTGCAGTCACCATCGGCAGTGATTTTGGAGCCCCCCAAAATAAAGTCTGTCACTGTTTCCACATCTATTTGCCATGAAGTGATGGGACCAGTTGCCATGATCTTGATTTTCTGAATGTTGAGTTTAAGGAACTTTGGCAAGTGGATGAAAGATGAATACTGATTTTTCTGGGAGGGATTTCTGAGATGGAAATAACATGTCTTAAAAATACAAAATAATAATAATAATAATAATAATGAGGAGGTGACTGTGAAACTCTGAATATACTAAAAACTATTAAACTGTATACATTGAATTGAGTGGGTGAGACATAAGTGAATTGTATCTCAATAAAGCTGTTATTTAAAAAGAGCAGAAACTATTAATTTTCCAAGGGAGAAAATTATTATGCCTCTACTTAACCAAGTGATTAAATTTAATATCAATGACCTAGAATATGTCTTCTAGAGTTACTGCTGCATCACTGGAACATCCAATAGTTAATGAAAATGAACCCTGCTCTGTATTCAGACCCTTTTGAGATCTGATAAGTGGTTGGTGAGGCTTCTACAGGCTTCCCTCGTTGCTCAGATGGTAAAGAATAAGTCACTTGCTTATGTTTATTTGTACAAACCAACTCCATACATGTGAAATAACAGTATCTTCACTCCTGGTACCTTGAAACATTCTCTCAGATGACATTAAGAGATCTCAAATGTCTATTTCTGTACTTTGATAATTCATGGTGAAAACTTTCCATACTCGAAAATAAGGAGTTGATAAGTTAGATAAGTGGGATAGATAGACAAATAAATGATAAATAAATAGATTATACATAGGTAAAAATAAATTCTTAAATAGTAGCTGTGCAGAAGTAAGATCATGATCCAGATGATTTCACTAACCTTAGGGCATTATTGATAATATTTATAGAGAAGAAGCAAAAAGAAATTCTTCTCTATTACTAGTGGTAACTTTAGTACTCAGTTTATCAGCTTACAGCAAATTCAAAACAGGGGCAAAAACCTCATCCTTATTACAAAATGATAGTTAAATTCTTATGTAAAAGAAAATTTCTGTTCTATCTGCAGGAAAACATAAAGTTTCACTGGAATTTTAAAGATTAGGAAGTAGTGAGTACAGGAAAATGCTAACTAGTGTGGTAAAGGTAAAAACATCATCAGATTTTTACCTCAAATATAGAAAAAATAGTTGTGACACTGATACTACATATTAAATTACCATCTCTCCACTCGAGATGCTTTACTACTCTAAGTGTAGAGTTATTTCAGCTGTTTGAAATAGATTCTGCGGATGTTCTGGAATGAATTCTTATCAATAGACTTTACATTTTTCACCCCATACTGAGGGACCTCAAGTCAGGTGTCTAGTGTTGGAGAAAGAAAATACATCTTGAAGAATTCACAGAATTATAGATGATCAAATATTGCTAAAGGATCTGTCTGTCTGAGATGGGTATGCTAAAATTTTCTGTTTCACCAAGCTGGCATTTATCTGACCTTAATAATAAAAACAAAACAAAACTTTTTGATACTATAGTTTAAGAACTAAATTCATACAAAGATGCAGATATGTGTAGGTATATCTCATATATAAATGCAAAAATAAGTACATGTACAGGTTGAGAGCAACAAATAGAGTAATAGTTTAAATATGAGGTTGTCACAGAAGCCTAAGCATTCTCTAGCACTGGTGAGTGAGCAATTGCAGGGATTTCATTTTCTCCATTAGTGATCAAAGGAAAAAAAATCTAAATATTTTGATATCCTAGAATGAAAAGAGTACTTCATAGCTTTGTTCTGACTGTTTCAAAGCTTTGGGAGAATGCCATGGAAACTTCCCCAGCACAGCTTGCTGATAAATCTATCTTCATCTCCATCAATGCAGCCTTAATCTTAGGTAACAAATCTGACACTGATTTGGATCACTTTGATTTATGTCATGTGTGTGGATTCAGTCTCTTCTGACTTTTTGGGGCCCCATGGATTATGGACCGCCAGGCTCCTCTGCCCCTGAAAATTTTCAGGCAAAAATACTGGAGTGGGGCGCCCTTTCCTAATCCAGTGGATCTTCCCTACCCAGGGGTCAAACTCTCAACTCTTGCATCTCCTGCATTGGCAGGTGGATTCTTTACCACTAGCACCACCTGGGAAGGCCTTTTTTTTTAGGTCATACTGGAGAGCAAATAAAAATTTATTAATTCTGGAACTTCATATTCACCTTTTTTTTTTTTTTTTAGATTATTTGATGAATTTAAAAACTCCTTTTTTTTTTTCTTTGAACTTCCATAAAAATAAGTTCAGGATAGTATTGAATTTAATTAGATATTTTATTTTTTTCTTTTATAGATTATATGAAATAGCCTACTTATATTTATCTATAAAACCTTAAAAACCATGTGTTCTTATAAAAGCACCACATTACCAGTACTTAACCTGTGATAATCCCTGGTGCTATGTTCTTGATAGTTTTTATATGAGTAAATGAGAGAAAAGTTTATGTTAAGCACCCTAAATCACTCACTGTTCTGTATTTTTCTACTCTAGATGAGACTTAGAAAAGATCTTATTAGAGTGAGCCACTGTGATCTTCAAAAAGTCATTTCCAAAAATAATACATGCATGCTTAAATTCCCTTACTGTATTAATAATACTTTAAAAATAAGAATTAAAATTATAATTAGCAATGATTGAAGCTATTATAACAAGACATAATATATTTACAATTTGGTTTTAATAAAGAATTATGTTGATAAATTTGTGTAATTTTTGGAATAGAATTTCAAATATTTAGCGTGAAAGTCACACAAACATATTAAATGAAACTTTGTACACTATATTGAAAAAAAAAATTTTAAGACTCAGAAAATGATAAAGATATAAATTTTATTTATAATAGTATAGGTATCAATGGTTCCAGTGCTATAATTGTAAACATAAGACAGATTTATTTTGACCATATGAAACAGTTAATGAGCTTGTCCTATTACTGTCAGTTTATATTTCAATGACAAGTGAAACAGATTAACTGAAATATCTTCTCCATGAATGCCCCAACTGTTTTGGGCATTTAAGCTGTAAGATTCATAATATTGTTTTATACATATTATATATTTTATATGATAACTAACTATGGAAAAGGTGTAATTTCAATAATCATCACACTCTTTCCTGAGCAACTGGATTCTCAGAAATGTTTAGCTTATTTGTTACTTATGCCAAAGAACATCAATGAATCACTCCATTTGAGGATATATATAGCTTACATGCCAGGTCATGTCATATCAAACTCTGTCAAATGGATAAGCATGAGAAAGGCTAATCACACCTATGTAGAGTTTGTTTTGTGTATAGTGTTAGAGAATACACTAATTTCATTCTTTTACATAGAATTGTCCACTTTTCCCAGCACCACTTATTGAAGAGATTATATTTTCTCCATGTGTATTCTTGCCTCCTTTGTCATTGATCAAATGACATGTGTGGGTTTATTTCTGGGCTTCCTATACTATTCCATTAATCTGTATTTCTGTATCTCTATGTGCCACTGCAAAACAAAACAAAATAAAAACTGAGTTTCTCTCATTCAAGTGGCACAGTTTATAATAGCCTCAGTATTAAACTAACAAAAGACAAGTGATAGTAGTTAGACTATCACATTGGGACTTCACTGGGAAAATTGTGGACTTACACATATTTTATGTCAGAGAGGAAACTTCAAGACCTCTGAAACAAAGCTTCTCCTCTTTTCTAAGCCTGGAGTGGAGTGGTTATTTTACATCATAGAATGAGCTATTGTAAAACCTTTATCAAAACTGCTAGCTTTCTGACTTCTAGTTCTAGATATTTTTCTATTATGTCAATAAATTCAGTAGTTCATTTTCTTTTTAATTTTACTGTTCAAACTACTTCAACTCTTTACCTCACAGTTTGTTGACATAGTATATCTATGAGACTATTTAACTAGATTAACTTTTAAAAATATGCATTTGAATGCTAAAATGTATCTATTTTTTTTTGTTTTATGCCCATCCTAGGATAAAATTAAGTGCAGTTATAAAGAAGAATGAGCAGTCCACTTCTAATTTAGTTTTTAATTCCTAAAATTTACACTTTAAATTAAAACATTTACTCTTTACAGTTAAAACCAAAACATAAAATGCTTTTTATATTCCTAAATCTAGTGGCATTTCAGAAGCTCATCTGCTCTCTCTGTCCTGAACTTGTTAATGACAATAAAGAAAATCTTATTTTAAATAAATGAAAGAAAAACATTGTGATGCATCATATCCATACAATATATTCATGAAAAATATCAAAGTCTTACTTATTTGCCATTAAAATAATTTAAAACACTTATTTTTCATCTAAACTCTTGTTTTCAATCTCATTAAAATTTCAGAACAAGTTAAAGAGACAATATAGAACTAAAGAGAAATCACAGATTATGAACAGTCTTCCTGGAACTGTGTTCTACTTTTCAATGCTTTTTCAATACCCCTTTACACCATGATTTAACTTTATGAGCCATTATAGTGTTTTAGGTTGACTGACTATGAAGCCCAGAGTAACAAATGATACCCATCACTTCACAAGTGAATGAGATGTGTTAGAACAGAGATAGTCACTACATTCTTCAAACACTACTACAAGCACCCCCAAAGTTTGGTAATTTTGGTCTTGAGATGCTACCAAGTCATCAAACTATTTCAGAAAGCATCCTCATCTAGCTATATATTTATTTAATAATCTAGCAATGTAACACGACCCATATGATATATGTCAACCTGAAAAGGGAATAAAGAAGCATCAGTTTGGTTACAGTTAACTATGAAGACATTGCTACACAGCATAAAGTCCATCCTGTGAATTCTCAGGCAACCTCATACCATGTGAAACAGAGATAGTGGAAATTACCACACAATGGTAGGATCTGGATAGAAAGTGGAGTGGAAAGAGATTCTTGCAGGACTCAAAAAGGACATAAAGAGATGTTTGGGCCACGAAAGGAAAATTCATTTGGAGGCATAAGAGTTAGTCAACTTGGCTAATGCCAAAAAAGTAGTTACAATTGCAAATCCCTTAATGATAGGGGAAAAGTTGTGGTGACTGAAGTAGAGGCTCTTGTTCAGTTGCCCAGTCTTGTCTGACTCCTTGTGACACCATGACTGCAGTAGGCCAGGCCTCCTTGTCCCTCACCACTTCCCAGAGTTTGCCCAGGTTCATGTCCATTGAATTGGTGATGTCATCCAGCCATCTCATCCTTTGATGCCCTCTTCTTCTGCCCTCAATCTTTCCCAGCATCAGGGACTTTTCCAAAGAGTCAGCAGTTTGCATCAGGTAACCAAAATATTGGAGCTTCAACTTCAGCAATCTCAAAGTAGAAGTCAAGCAGAAAGTATTTACTACTCAACCTGTAGCTCTTTGAAATTCCATTTCTAGTGATGGAAGGCAGAATCAGCTCTGGTGTAAAAGAAAGAATAGTTACATTTGCAGGTGAATAGAAGAGGTTTTCCTCACTTTCTCTTCTATCTAACCAATATGTAACCATAAATGGATTGAGAGTAGAGCATGTGATTGTGGATAAAAGGATCTGAAAATCTTTACAACTATTTCTATTTGACAAGGCTAACACTTATACCCCCAAAACCAAGTGTATCACAACATAAGAAAAAGGATTCTGTAATCTAAATGACCAATAATAAAGAGTACTGATGGGTAGCCATGTATGAGTATGCATCTACTATATGATTAAAGGTGGCAGCTCAAATTCATAGGGAAAGAACTGAAAAATGACTTGAAGATAGTTGGTGATGCATTGGAAAAAAGAAATTAAAAACAGATGCCTACCTCATATCATTAAAAAATGCATTCCAGAAACAGGAAAAAATTCCAGAAAAAAGATAACTTATACTACATACAGGAGAATAATTTTATAAGTTTTGTGGCATAGCCCTTTCTAAGTATGACAAATATTAAAATTCATAGGTAATATGTATGGAAAACTTTTGATCATAAATGTGAAGAAAGTTAATATAGAAAGACTATACAGAGTTAAAAAAAAATGTTAACTGGGTAAAGCAAATTACTATAATTAGCAAATGGTAGATACTTTTCATATAAATAAAGCCTTTATAGATAAGCATTAATTATTAAAAACAGATTATGATTATTATTAAAAACAGAATAAATAATTATTAAATATAGATAAGAATAATATCTATAAAATAATCAAATATATTGAACATTTAACACCTCAGACAATATGTCTTGTACTTTACATACATTGTGTGTATGTGTTTGTGTGTGTGTATTATTTAACATTTATTACTTACCATGTGCCATGCTCTATTCTTAGTGCTTGTTACTTATATTGCTTAATACTCAGAATAATTCTATGATGTAGATACTCATTTCATTTTTACAGATTAAGAAAATGAACTTCATCATAGTTAGATCCCCTTCATGGATCACTGCCTTGTCATGGCGAAGGGACTTGTGTAACTCAGTGAAGCTATGAGCCACGCAATGTAAGGCCACTCAAGACAGACAATCAGAGTGGAGAGTTCTTACAAAATGTGGTCTACTGGAGGAAGGAATGGCAAACCACCCAGTGTACTTGCCATGAGAACCTAATGAACTGTACAAAAAGATATGACACCAAAAGATGAGTCCCCTAGGTCAGAAGGTGTCCAGTATGCTACTGGGGAAGAGAAAGCTATCAATAGCCCCAGAAGGAATGAAGTGGCCTGGCCAAAGCAGAAACAACCCTCAGTTGTGAATGTGTCTGGTTATGAAAGTGAAATTTGATGCCACAAAGAGCAATATTGCATAAGAACCTGGAGTGTTAGATCCATGAATCAATGTAAATTGGACATGGTCAAGCAGGAGATGGCAAGAATAAATATTGATATATTAAAAGTCAGTGAACTAAATCAGTTATAGGAGGAACTTAAAAAAAAAAATGTTTATCTATTTCATCAAAGTACTAATAATTGACACAACAGTCCTGGGAACTTTTGAGGAGCTCAATTTTCAATATTACAGTTCAATATTTCTTCTACTTAAGTGTGAAAATTAAGTATTAAAATGTTTCTTAGGCTTGCTACTCAATTGGGTGCAGATCTGTGAAGATCATCAGTATGTATATCATATCTGCCACATATGAATTATTAGGAGAGATTTTTGTTGATATTAATCTCAATGTAGAACAAGCAGAAATAGAACATTAAGGTAGATTTATTAATGCCTCATTTAAGCATTTTAGGAATCAGTGAGTTAAAATAGACAGAAATGGGTGAATTTTATTCAGATGACCATTATGTCTTTGGTCAATAATCCCATAGAAGAAATAGAGTCACTCTCATAATCAACAAAATAATCTGAAACTCAGTACTTGGGTGCAACCTCAAAAGCAAGAGGATGATCTTGGTTCATTTCCAAGGGAAGCCATTCCGCATCAAGACAATTCAAGTCTATGTCCCTACCACTGATACTGAAGAAGCTGAAGTTAATCAGTTCTATGAAAATCTAGAAGACCTAATAGAACTAACACTAGAAAAAGATGTTCTATTCATCATTGGGGATTGAAACACAAAAGTAGGAAGTCAAGAGATACCTGGAATAACAGGTAAGTTTGGCCTTGGTGTACAAAATGAAGTGGGGCAGAAGCTAGCTGAATTCTGCCAAGAGAATGCACTGGTCATAGTAAACACCATTTTTCAACAGCACAAGAAATTATTTTACACATGAACGTCACCAAATGGCCAATACCAAAATCAAATCAATTACATTCTTTGTGGCTGAAGATGGAGAAGCTCTTTACAGACAGCAAAAACAAGACTTAGAGCTTGGCTCAGATCTGTGATGATCTGTGGCTCAGATCATCAGCTTCTCATCACAAAATTCAGAGTTAAACTAAAAAAAGAGGGGAAAACTACTAGCGCCAGCCAAGTATGACTTAAGTCAAATCCCCTATACATATGCAGTGGAGGTGATGAACAGAAGCCACAGTTGGTATTCTGTGTGGGACAACTGATTGTTTCAGGACTGAAAAAGGAGTACAACAGGGCTATCTGTTGTTACCCTGTTTATTTAACTTATACGCGGAGCACATTATGAGAAATTCCAGGCTGGATGAATTACAAGCTGGAATCAAGATCAGTTCAGTTCAGTTCAGTCCAGTTCAGTCACTTAGTCGTGTCCAACTCTTTGTGACTCCATGGACTGCAGCACGCCAGGCTTCCCTGTCCATCACCAACTCCCAGAGCTAAGGTAGGCAAGAGAAATATCAGCAACCTCAGATACGCAGATGATACCACTCTAATGGCAGAAAGCAAAGAGGAACTAAAGATCCGCTTGATGAGGGTGAAGGAGGAATATTTAAAATTAAATATTCAAAAAACTAAGAATATGGCATCCAGCATTATGTAATGGCAAATAGAAGGGAAAGGGTAGAAGCAGTGGCAAGATTTCCTCTTCTTGGGCTCTAAAAGCACTATGGATGGTGACTGCAGCCATGAGTTCAGAAGACAATTGCTTCTTGGCAGGGAAGCTATGACAAATAAAAACAGTGAGTTGAAAAGCAGAGACATCACTCTGCCAATAAAGGTCCGTATACTCAAGGCTATGGTCTTCCCAGCCATCATGTATGGTTGTGAGAACTGGACCATAAAGAAGGCAGAGTGCCAAAGAATTGATGCCTTTGAACTGTGGTGCTGGAGAATACTCTTGAGAGTTCCTTGGACAGCAAAGAGATCAAACCAGTCAATCTTAAAAGAAATAACCCTGAATACTCATTGGAAGGACTGATGCTGAAGCTGAAGCTCCAGGATTTTAGCCACCTGATGCAAGCAGTCAACTCACTGGATAAGTTCCCTGATACTGGGAAAGATTGAGGGCAGAAGCAGAAGAGCATGTCCAGGGATGAGATGGCTGGTTGGCACCACCAATGCTATCAATGGAATAAACTTGGGCAAACTCCAGGAAATGGTGAGGGATAGGGAGGCATGGCATGCTGCAGTCCACGGGGTTACAAAGAGTCAAACAAGACTGGTTGGCTCAACAACAACAGCAGCAGCAACATAGTTATATACTGTGGTCAAAGTTCCACACTAGTTAAAAAGCAGAGTGCAATCAGACCCAGAACCCAAGATTTTAACCATTATATTATTTGGAATTGTAAACTCTCATATTATTTTTAAGAGTGATTATTTTGGAAATAGGTGTCAACTAAATTATGAAACACCCATATTTTAAAGAATACATACTGTAGTGGTTAAATGAAAAGGGAAATTATGTGTATTAACATGGAAAATAATTTTAGAACATGTTAAGTGGGAAAAAATGTTACAGAATACACTGACATATTTTAAAAATTCTATGTGTAGGTACGTCCATACATACCACAAAAGCATGGAAAAGGTATTAAAATGATGCATATTTGTGAATATGGTTTTTCTTGAGGCCTGAAGTGGGATAAAGGGAAAGGAAACCAATAAGAACTTTCCAAAACTTGTTCTAAGAGCTCTTAGCATTTGAATCTTTACAAAAATATGTAAATTTATAATTCCATTAAAAAAAAATTAAAACCATATTGAACAGTGTGATTTCCTAGGAAGTGTAAATTTGTGTGCAGCATATATGCAAAATTTTTAATATAGATAATATGTCATTGCTAAAATAACAGATTCAAATGGATGTGTCAAAATACTCTGTGAAATAGAACCTGCTATAGCAGCATTAATATATATATATATATATATATTGCTTATGATTATTTAGTTAAGAATTGCTTATGGAATATTTGGGACATTTTCATACTGATTTACAAAATGACCAATATTTATCTTATGTATCAGCATCTTAATGTGTTTAAGAATGCCTTATCAAAATATATTCTTAGACTGCAGATGAGGCTAGAATGGGTTAAAATGTGTCACATAGAGCAAGCCTATTCATTTTTCCCCACACACATTATAATCTATTAATTTTCCATTAAAGTAAAAGTCTCCCTGAGATTTTTCCCTACAAGTCCACTTTCTGACCTTTAGGTCAATAAATGAGGCTCGTATTTCTTTCCATATAACTCTTTCTTGCAACTGGTTTAAGGCATTCATCTTGAGATGCTATTACCAGTGAAGTTGAATTGTTACTAATATATACCAAATTTAAATGAACCAGGAAATATGCTTCTCACATTTCACAATACCTAATGTAGGTACAGTGACTGATAGAATCCCCCAAATTACCCTCAAAGTTCAAGTTGCATATGAACCACAAAATGCTTCTGTTTACATTGGAAAACTCTATCACTGCCCTGCATTTGACAAAGGGTTAATTTAAAGCTGAGGCCTTAAT
The DNA here is from genome assembly GCF_023699985.2 of Odocoileus virginianus. Lineage (NCBI taxonomy): Eukaryota > Metazoa > Chordata > Mammalia > Artiodactyla > Cervidae > Odocoileus > Odocoileus virginianus. The sequence goes on from NC_069683.1 coordinate 70,942,614, forward strand.
CAGTTGCTACTTGTGTATCCATAAAAAATGCAGATCTGAATTTATTTGGGTCAGCATTTGTTTTCTTTCAATATCACAATGAAGACTGACTTTCTTTATCAGTTGAAACAAATGTGTGAGAAGGCAGAAGCATTTCAGCACTTTCTATTCTTGTTTTTCTGTTTCAACGTCTTACTGGAGTAGAATAGCATACACACACACAGAAAAGTGTAAGTATCATAGTATACAGCTCACTGACTTTCACAAATAAACATGCAAGAAAACAACACATAGATGCAAAAATAGAACATAACCTGAATCCCAACTTCCATCTTGGTGTTATCCATGTCCATGAAGGAATTTGAAGGAAGCTGCCACAAAATGTCTAGTTCCTTCCATATGAAACTGGCTGCTTCTTAAGACGAACTCTGAAAGTTGTTAAGCAAAACCTATTGCTGCTCTCTGCCAACCAGTGGTCATACATATGCTTGTATATGCTTCTGGTACATAAGAATATGATTTTGTGCTATAGGTAAATATGATTTTTTTCTTCTTAAACCATCACAATTTGCTTGGCCTGCCAGAATCCTTTGTCCATGGGATTCTCCAGGCAGGAATAGTGGAGTGGGTTGCCATGCCCTCCTTCAGGGGATCTTCCCAACCCAGGGATCAAACCCATGTCTTTTATGTCTCCTGCATTGCCAGGCAGGTTTTTTGCCACTAGCGACAACTGGGAAGCCTCTTCTGTTTTGTGCTTGCATTTTAAAAATATGCTGTGCATTTTGGATATCACTTCTCCCTCATAAGTAACTTCTAAAGGCATTCTGCTGCTGTTGCTGCCGCTAAGTCGCTTCAGTCGTGTCTGACTCTGTGTGACCCCATAGACGGTAGCCCACCAGGCTCCCATGTCCCTGGGATTCTCCAGGCAAGAACGCTGGAGTGGGTTGCCATTTCCTTCTCCAACGCATGAAAGTGAAAAGTGAAAGTGAAGTTGCTCAGTCGTGTCCGACTCTATGCGACCCTATGGACTGCAACCTACCAGACTCCTCCATCCATGGGGTTTTCCAGGCAAGAGTACTGGAGTCGGTTGTCATTGCCTTCTCTGTAAAGGTATTCTAAGGAAGTATAAATGTCTGTGAAGAAAGTAGGTGATCCTAAGAGTCAGCAAATGTCATATATCAGAAGAAAATTTAGAAGTAGTCAAGTGTGACTACATAAGAGACATAATCCTGACTGTATTTATTCTCATCTACTGTGCATGTGAATCATTTCTCTCCATGAGACAATACATAAGATATACAAAAGTGCTGTTGGTATTGGAAATATTCAACATGCTATTTATATATGGCATAATAATTTTGGGAAAAATATCAGGAAATTAACTTTTCCGTTCATTGGTAATCACAACCAGCATGAGTGCCATGAAGCACTATGTTAACACAAAAGAAAGTGTTGAATATATTTTAAAATCTGAAGAAGGCCACAATGGAGGATTAAGATGATTTAGTGAAGTAGCTGAGAAACAGATAACTCAAGACAGATCATAGATCTTCTGCTAATAATCAGCAGTCTTCTGCTATGAATTGAATTCTATTGTTGCTGACTTCGAACCTCTGGGGAAACCAGACTGACACAAAGCATAGAATCTTGAAACTTAATAACTGGACCAATTTTACTGAGACAGGGAGGGAATCTACTCATAAGCTCCTGTTAACACATAAGAAATTATTATGGAGAAAGACATTCTACTTGATGCTCATTGCTGTGCTGGGGGCAGGGGGAGGAAGAGAACTCATGGATACTATATACCATTTCTTTAAAAGTATCTTTACATTATGCAGACCCATTAAATGCTATTGAAAGCAAGTTAGACCATGACATGTGCACTTCAAAAACTTCACTTTCCAAAAAGTGATTACAAGTTTATGTAGCCGTATAATTGCTCTCAAGCAGTGATAGAGCAAGCTGATAATCATTTCATTTTTTATTTATTCCAACCTCTAAAGTTCTGTAATTTCAAGTACCAAAAGTGAATCCAATCACTTGGATTCTTGAACACTTCAGATTGTTTCAACCTCTCCTTTACCAGCTCATTCTCAAAAGGGTCCAGAAAGCAGCAGCATAAACTCTGCAATGAATATAAACTCACAAAGTTTAACAAGGTTATCAAATATTATATATTGTTACAATAATCAAAGCTTTCCAGAGCTTCTATGATGGTTTGCTTAGTTAACTGAAACTAGATACAATGGCATATTGATGGGTATACAGATGACAGAAACATCTTCATTTACAGTAAAGGGCTAGTAGAAGGATTCAAGGTGGTTAAATGGGATTCTACTTCTTATATGTGTATGAAGAATTTATCTACAAATGGAACTGTTGTCACAGAGTACATGCTGAACACTAGTGAAGGACCTCAGACATTGAAAAGGACAAAAAAAAAAAAAAAATTCCCACTTTACTGTGTAGGATGAAGGCAAAAAAAAAAAAAAAAAAGGAAATGGGAAGTGAGCAGCACTGCTGTGGAGAAACTGAAAGAGAGGAGGGATTCCCATACTCAGAGAAGCCCTCCACAGTGGGTGGACCAGCTGGGACAGGAAGGCCTTTCAGGGGATTCTAGAGGAGCCCAGAAACTGGTCTGTGGAGGGCAGGACAGATGAGGATCTATGCACGTATTTTGTGCTTCAGCCATGTGCATCCCAGCCTGAGTTGCATGTCTCCTGGTGCAGAGGGTAACTGGGGGTTCCAAGTGGAGCTTGGAGAGTGGACTTAGGGAGGGAACAGCTGTTGGCTGTGAGGAGGCAGCCTGAAGGGAAGAAAGTGGGGGTATCTACAATCAGGAAAGTTTGCCAAGAGGTCTGGGACATCATAAAACAAGGCATTGTTGAGTGGTGCACAAAGGGTGGGGTGCTACTGCAACCCTATTCCACCCCACAAGCCATTGTCTCCGTGAGCACTGGGAAGGCAGCCTTATGAGCAAATCACTCTACCTTCAAGCCAAAGCATCCTCTGGCTGTGCAGGCCCCAGGGAAACCACATGCTACCCTGCCAGGACCTCCTGGGGAGTCAGCCCTGGGTGTCCCAGCCTGAGTCGTATGTCGACTAAGGCTGGCAAGGGCTGGGTGCTAAAGTGTGAGCTTAAGACAGTGACTGGAGAAGAGGAGCACTGTTGGCCATGTGGAGATGGCATGCAGACATGGGAGCAAAGAGCTCTGTGATCAGGAATGCTCCTGAAGGAAGTATGACCTGCCTCCTAAATAAGGCACCATCATTGAGTGGCACACAGGGAGGAGGCTGCCATCACAGACTCTCCCTACATGCCAACCCTGCCTCCACAGGCACAGAGAGCAACTCACATTAGAGCAAGTGTGCATTAGTCTCTTAAACTCATGCCAGCCTCTGCAACCCTGGGCATGAGAGAGACATACAGTGGACCTACTGTGCTTGCCCTAGTCATGGCCACCTTGTGCTTCCCTGCTAGAGTGTGCATGAAGCCTCTCATCTGTCCCTGCATTTTGGCCCTCCCATCTAAGCAAGCAAGCATGCCCCAGGCAGTCCTATTATTATTGTTTGCCTTGTGTTCTGTTTGACTGCTTTTTGGTTTGTTTGTTTGGTTGGTTGGTTATTTATTTATTTATTTATTTATTTATTTATTTATTTTTGCTTAATTTGGTTGTCTTGGGGTTTGTTCATTTTCCTTTTTTTTTTTTTTTTTTTTAATTTACCATTCTATACAGTTTACAGGATCATCATTCCCTAAGCAGGGGAGAAACCTGAGCCCCAAGGTGGAGAGCACAGAGTCTTTTCCCCAGGGAATATTAATCAGTGTAAACTCTCCCGGAGGCTCTTATCACAGTACCAAGAGCTGGTTTCTTCCCCCTGCCTGCAAGCTCCGACATTGGATGCCTCAGACCACATACAACCAGCAAGATGGGAACACAGAATCACCCAGCAGCAGACAGGCTTCTGAAGTTGCACTAATCTCAGACACCCCAATACAAACCTCCTAAGATGAACCTGCCACTCAGAGTGGCAAAACTTAAATCTATGCATGGTGCACAGGAAACATTCCTTCCCAGTAGGAAGCCCACATAAACCCCTGGGCCAACCTCAGCCATCAGGGGACAGACACCAAAGCAGGAACTACTGCCCTGAAAGCTGCAGAAAGAAAACCACAAACCATGACTTAAACAAAATGAAATGAGAGATGAATATGTTTCAGATGAAGAAGTAAGTTAAAAATTCACTAGACAAAATTAATGAAGAGGAAATAGGCAATCTACCTGAAAGAGAATTCACAATAATGATAGTAAAAATGACCCAAGATCTCCAAAATAGAATGGAAGCACAGATTATAAAGAAACAAACAAAGATTAACAAGGACTAAGAAGAACTAAAGAACAAAAAATTTGATAAAAAAGACAATAACAAATGAAAAGTATACTAGAAAGAATCAATAGCAGAATAACTGAGGCAGAATAATGGATAAATGAGCTGGAATATAGAAAGATGTAAATAACTGCCATGGAGAAGAATAAAGAAAAATGAATGAAAAGAAATGAAGACAGTCAAAGAGACTTCTGGGACAACATTAAGTACACTGATGTTTGAATTAAAGTGGTCCTAGAAGAAGAAGAGAAAGAGAGAGGGTCTAAGAAAGTATTTGAAGACAATATAGTCAGAAATTTCCCTAACATGGGAAAGAAAATATCCAATCAAGTTTAAAAAGTACAGTGCACCCCATAAATTCAAGGAGAAATATGCTGAGATATATATTAATCAAAATAACAAAAAACTAAATACAAAGAAAAAGGTTAAAAGCAGCAAGGGAAAAGCAATAAATAGCATACAAGGGAATTGTCACATTATCAGCTGATTTTTCGGCAGAAACTCTATTGGTCATAAGGGAGTGGGCAGATACTTTTAAAGTGATAGCCTTCAGAATGGGAAAAAATTATAGAAAATGAAGAAACAGACAAAGGATTAATCTCAAACATATACAAGCAACTCCTGCAGCTCAATTCCAGAAAAACAAATGACCCAATCAAAAAATGGGCCAAAGAACTAAACAGACATTTCTCCAAGGAAGACGTAGAGATGGCTAACAAACACATGAAAAGATGCTCAATATCACTCATTATCAGAGAAATGTAAATCAAAACCACAATGAGGTACCCTTACACGCCAGTCAGGATGGCTGCTATCCAAAAGTCTGCAAGCAATAAATGTTGGAGAGGGTGTGGAGAAAAAGGAACCCTCTTACACTATTGGTGGGAATGCAAACTAGTACAGCCTCTATGGAGAACAGGGTGGAGATTTCTTAAAAAACTGGAAATAGAACTGCCATATGACCCAGCAATACCACTCCTGGGCACGCACACCAAGGAAACTAGATCTGAAAGATACACGTGCACCCCAATGTTCATTGCAGCACTGTTTATAATTTCCAGGACATGGAAGCAACCTAGATACCCATTAGCAGACAAATGGATAAGGAAGCTATGGTACATATACACAATGGAATATTACTCAGCCGTTAAAAAGAATTCATTTGACTCAGTTCTAATGAGATGGATGAAACTGGAGCCCATTATACAGAGTGAAGTAAGCCAGAAAGATAAGGGCCTGGTGCACTGGGAAGACCCAGAGGGACCGGGTGGAGAGGGAGGACCGGGATGGGGAATACATGTAAATCCATGGCTAATTCATTTCAATGTATGACAAAAACTACTGTAATGATGTAAAGTAATTAGCCTCCAACTAATAAAAATAAATGGAAAAAAAAAAAGACCAATACAGTATACTAATGCATATATATGGAATTTAAAAAGATGGTAATGATAACCCTATACACAAAACAAAAAAAGAGACACAGATGTACAGAACAGACTTTTGGACTCTGTGGGAGAAGGCAAGGGTAGGATGTTCTGAAAGAATAGCACCGAAACAAGTATACTATCAAAGGTGAAACAGATCACCAGCCCAGGTTGGATGCATGAGACAAGTGCTCAGGGTTGGTGCACTGGGAAGACCCAGAGGGATCAGATGGGGAGGGAGGCAGAAGGGGGGATTGGGATGGGGAACACATGTAAATCCATGGCTGATTCATGTCAATGTATGGCAAAAACCACTACAATATTATAAAGTAATTAGCCTCCAACTAATAAAAATAAATGAAAAAAAAAATAAAATAAAGAGATGAAAGGGAGAAACCTACAAACAAGAATATTCAGCTGCATAAGGATGTCATTCATGTTCAGTGGGCAAATAAAAAGCTTTACAGACAAGTAAAAGGTAAGAGTATTCAGCACCGCCAAATCGGTTTAGCCCCACCAGAGCGCTGCTGAGCAGAAACCCACAAACTGCAGAACAATTACACCAAAGAAATTCTAGCACTTTTAAGAAAGTTCTAGGACCCACAACAGATTTCACAAACTGGGGATCCACAAAAGGACTGAGAACCCCCAGGGAATTTGAATTTGGACAGTGGGATTTGATTATATAACTTCCACAGGACTGGGGAAACAGACTCCTGGAGGACAAAAACAAAATCTTGTGCACACCAGAATCCAGGAGAAAGGAACAGTGTCCCCACAAGAGACTGAGACAGACTTACCTCTGAGTATCCAGGAGTTTCTGGCAGAGGCTTGGGTCGACACTGGCCTGTTTCAGGGTCAGGTGAACTGGATACAACAGTGAGTGCACACGTCCTTTTGAAGAAGGTAAACATTACCTTCATTAATCCTACTATAGTTTGACCTCAGGCCAAACAACAGGTAGGGAATACAGCCACAACCATCAACAGAAAATTACAATAAAGATTTACTGAGCATGGCCCCACCCATTAGAACAAGACCCAGTTTCCCCCACAGCCAGTCTCACCCACCAGAAAGCTTTGATAATCTTCTTAACTTTATCCACAAGAGGGCAGCCAGAATGAAAATCACAATCACACAAATCTAACCAAACTGATGACATGGACCACATCTTTGTCTAACTCAATGAAAATATGAGCCATGTCATGTAGGGCCACCCAAGACAGATGGGTCATGGTGGAGAGGTCTGACAGAATGTGGTCCACTGGAGAAAGGAATGACAAACCACTTCAGTATTCTTGCCTTGAGAATCCCATGAACAGTATGAAAAGTGAAAAATATATAACACTGAAAGATGAACTCCCCAGGTCAGTTGATGCCCAATATGCTACTGGAGAAGAGTAGAGAAACAGCTCCAGAAAGAATGAAGGGATGAAGCCAAAGCAAAAACAACACCCAGTTATAGATGTGACTGGGTGATGGAAGTAAAGTCCAATATGGAAAGAACAACATTGCATAGGAACCTGGCTTATTGGGTCTTGAATCAAGGTAAATTGGAAGTGGTCAAACAGAAGATGGCAGAATGAACATCAACATTTTAGAAATCAGTGAACTAGCAGACTGGAATGGGGGAATTTAATTCAGATGACCATTGTGTCTACTACTGTGGGCAAGAATCCCATAGAAGAAGTGGAGTAGCTCTCATATTCAACAAAAGAGTTTGGAATGTAGTATTTGGATGCAATCTCAAAAATGATAGAATGATCTCTGTTCCTTTCTAAGGCAAAGTATTCAATATCACAGTAATTCAAGTCTATGCCCAACTACCAATGCTGAAGAAGCTGACTTGATGGTTCTGTAAAGGCCTGCAAGAACACCTAGAATTAACACCCCTCCCCCCAAATATGTCTTAATCATAGGAGACTGGAATGCAAAATAAGGAAGTCAAGAGATACCTCGAGTAACAGGTAAGTTTGGCCTTGTAGTACAAAATGAAGCAGGGCAAAGGCTAACACAGTTTTCTCAAGAGAATGAAAGCACTCTCTTCCAAAAACAAAGGAGATAACTCAAAACATGGGCATCACCAGATGGTCAGTACCAAAATCAGAATTCTTTGCAGCTGAAGATGGAGAAGCTATATACCATTAGCAAAAGAAGACCAGGAGCTGACTGGCTCAGATCACGAACTACTTACTGTAATATTCAGACTTAAATTGAAGAAAATAGGGAAAACCACTAGACCCTTCAGATATTACATAAATGAAATCCCTTATAACTGTACAGTGGAAGTGACAAATAGATTCAAGGGATTAGGTCTGATAGAGTGTCTGAAGAACTATGGATGGTGGTTGTTGACATTGTACAGGAGGTGATGATCAAAACCATCTCCAAGGGAAAAAAATTCAAAAAAGCAAAATGGTTGTCTAAGGCGGAGACAAATAGCTGGGAACAGAAGAGAAGCTAAAGGCAAAGGAGAAAAGGAAAGATATACTCATCTGTTTATTTAAATTATGTGCAGAGTACTTCATGAGAAACGTTAGGCTGGATGAAGCACACGCTGGAATCCAGATTGCTGGGAGAAATATCAATAACCTCAGAGATGCAAATGACACCACCCTTATGGCAGAACGTGAAGAAGAACTAAAGAACCTCTTCATGAAAGTGAAAGAGGAGAGTGAAAATGTTAGCTTAAAGCTCAACATTCAGAAAACTAAGATCATGGCATCTGGTCCCACCACTTCGTGACAAATAGATGGGGAAACAGTGGAAAGAGTGACTGTGTCTTTTCTTTTTTTTTTTTTTTACTTTTTGTTGTTGCTGTTGGGCCCCAAACTCACTGCAGATGGTGACTGCACCCATGAAATTAAAAGATGCTTGCCCCTTGGAAGAAAAGTTATGACCAAACTAGGCAGAACATTTAAAAGCAGAAACACTACTTTACCAACAAAGGTCGTCTAGTCAAAGCTGTGGTTTTCCAGTAGTCATGTAAGGATTGTGAGAGTTGGACTATAAAGAAAGGTGAGTGCTGAAGAACTGATGTTTTTGTGTTGGAGAAGATTCTTGAGAGACCCTTGGACAGCAAGGAGATCCAACCAGTCCATCCTAAAGGAAATCAGCCCTGAATATTCATTGGAAGGACAGATGCTGAAGCTGAAACTCCAATACTTTGGCCACCTGATGCGAAGAACTGACTCATTGGAAAAGAACCTGATTCTGGGAAAGATTGAAGGTGAGAGGAAAAGGTGATGGCAGAGGACAAGATTGTTTGATGGCATCACCAATTCAACAGACATGAGTTTTAATAAACTCCGGGAATTGGTGATGGACAGGGAGGTCTGGCATGCTGCAATCCATGGAGTCGCAAAAAGTCAGACAAGACCGAGTGACTGAACTGAACTGACCTATCTGAATGCAGAGTTTCATAGAGGAGCAAGGAGAGATAAGAAAGCCTTCCTAAGTGAAAAATGCAAAGAAATTGAGGAAAACAGTAGAATGGGAAAGACTAAAGTTTTCATCAAGAAAACTAGAGATACCAAGGAAATATTTCATGCAAAGATGGGCACAATAAAGGACAGAAATGGCATGGATATAACAGAAGCAGAAGATATGAAGAAGAGGTGACAAGAATACACAGAAGAACTATACTATAATGATCTTAATGACCCATATAGCCATGATGGTGTGATCACTCACCTAGAGCCAGACATCCTGGAGTGTGAAATCAAGTGGATCTTAGGAAGCATCACTATGAACAAGCTAGTGGAATTGATGGAATTCCAGTTGAGCTCTTTCAAATCCCAAAAGATCATGCTGTGAAAATGCTGCACTCAATATGCCAGCAAATTTGGAAAACTCAGCAGTGGCCACATGTCAGAAAGCATTTAACAGGAGGCTTCCTGTGTGCTGTTTTGGATCTGTCAGGAATCTTCTGGCCCTTATTAATTCCTGAATATTCAGGAATTAAGAGAGCCATGCCTTTCCCGGGGCTGAGGAATCCAGGCATTTCTCATTATGGTGATAAGTACGCTCTTCCTTTTTATGAACCATACGGTAAAAAGTGATTGTTTGCAACTCTCTTTTTGATATGGATAGCCTTATGTTTTGTAAATCTGGAATTTCCATCTTTATATTTTCTGAGAATAACTACCTTGTAAGATAGTATATATGCCCACCCCATGTTGATTAAAACACCTTTGCTCCATCAGAGCTTGGGTCCCTGTGTCTTCCTTCCTTCCTTCCTTCCTTCCTTCCTTCCTTCCTTCCTTCCTTCCTTCCTTCCTTCCTTCCTTCCTTCCTTCCTTTCTCTTTCTTTCTTTCTTTCTTTCTTTCTTTCTTTCTTTCTTTCTTTCTTTCTTTCTTTCTTTCTTTCTTTCTTTCTTTCTTTCTTTCTTTCTTCCTTCCTTCCTTTCTTCCTTCCTTCCTTCCTTCCTTCCTTTCTTTCTCTTTCTTTCTTTCTTTCTTTCTTTCTTTCTTTCTTTCTTTCTTTCTTTCTTTCTTTCTTTCTTTCTCTTTTTTTCTTTCTTTCTCTCTTTTCTTCTCTCTCTCTTTCAGGCTAATTCCTTGGAACACAGAGGCCTGCTGAGCCACTTTCTTGCCCAGGCCTCCAAGACCCTCTTGAGAAGGGGAACTGTGCCTTCACCCACAAGAGAGAGGGTGCCTGATGCCTATGTGCAGCAGTGCAAGCTCTAAGAACAGGGTTTTATTGGCTCTCTGCATAAACCAGGGGATAACAGCCTCTTTCTCTCTCTTACTTTCTTATTGTCAACTCCGGGCCACCAGGCCCATTAAAGGACCAACAGCCACAGGACTGGAAAAGGTTAGTTTTCATTCCAATCCCAAAGGAAGGAAATGCCAAAGGATGTTCAAACTACTGCACAATTGTACTCACCTCACACACTAGCAAAGTGATGCTCAACATTCTCCAAGCAAAGCTTCAACACAGCATGTGAGCCAAGAACTTCCAGATATTCAAGCTGGATTTAGAAAAGGCAGAGGAAACATATATCAAATTGCCAACATCCATTGGATCATAAAAACAAAGCAAAACAGTTCCAAAAAATATCTATTTCTGCCTTGTTGACCACTCCAAACCCTTTGAATAAGTGGATTGCAACAAATTTTGAAAAATTCTTAAAGAGATAGGGATACCAGATCACCCTTCCTGACTCCTGAGAAATCCATATGCAGGTCAAGAAGCAACAGTTAGAACCAGACATGAAGTAGTAGAATGCTTAAAACTTGGAAAAAAAGTACTTTATTCTCACCCTGTTTACTTAACTTATATATGGAGTACATCATGTGAAATGCTGGGCTGCATGAAACACAAGCTTGTATCAAGATTGCTAGGAGAAATATCAATGACCTCAGATATCTGGAAGACAGTACCCTTATGGCAGAAAGTGAAGAGGAACTAAATAGTCTCTTGATGAAAGTGAAAGAGGAGAATGAAAAAGCTGGCTTTAAACTCAACATTCAGAAAACTAAGATCATGCCATCCAGTCCCATCACTTCATGGCAAATTTATGGGGAAACAACATAAACACTGACATACTTTATTTTCTTGGGCTCCAAAATCACTGCAGATGGTGACTGCAGCCATGAAATTAAAAGACACTTGCTCCTTGGAAGAAAATCTATGACCAATGTGGACAGCATAATAAAAAGAAGATACATTGTTTTGCTGATGATGGTCTGTCTAGTCAAATCTATCATTTTCCAGTAGTCATGCATGGATGTGACATTTAGACCATAAAGAAAGCTGAGTGCTAGAGAATTGTTTGTTTGTTTGTTTGTTTTTTACTGTGGTGTTGGAGAAGACTCTTGAGAGTCCCTTGGATTGCAAGGAGATCAAACCAGTCAATCCTAAAGAAGTCAGTTCTGACTATTCATTGGAAGGACTTATGCTGCAACTGAAGCCCCAATACTTTGGCCTCATCGAAAAAAGATCCTGATGCTGGGAAAGATTGAAGGCAGGAGGAGAAGAGGGGGACAGAGTATCAGATAGTAGGATGGCATCGCCAACTCAAGGACATGAGATTTAGCAAGGTCTGGGTGTGGGTGATGGACAGGGAAGCCTGGTCTGCTGCAGTACATGGGATTGCAAAAAGCCAGACACGACTGAGCAACTGAAGTGAACTGAACTGAAACCACCTTTACAGTAAATGCTAAAGGATCTTCTGTCAGTAGAAAACACAAGAGAAGAAAAAGTCCTACAAAAACAAACACAAAACAATTAATAAAGTGGCAATAAGAACATTGTAAATGTTTAAATTACTTTAAATGTGAATGAATTAAAAGCTCAAACCAAAAGACAAAAATTGGCTGAATGAATTAAATAACAATACCCATAAATATGTTGAATACAAGAGGCCTACTTCAGACATAGGTACACTAGAGATGATAAGTGAGAACATGGATAAAGAGATTCCAGGAAAATGGAAATAAAAAGTAACCAAGAATAGTAATATTTATCTGAGGCAAAATACACTTTAAAATAAAGGTTTTTACAAGAAACGAAGAAGGACACTACATAATCCTTGAGGAATTGATCCAAGAAGAGGATATAACAATTATAAATGTTTATGCACCCAAAATTTGTTGTTATTCTGTCACATAGTCATGTCCAGCTCTCTGAGACCCCACAGATTTCAGCTTGCCAGGCTCCTCTGCCCTCCAGTATCTCCCAGAGTTTGCTCAAACTCATGTCCATTGAGTCATTGGTGCTCTCTAAACGTCTCATCCTCTGCTGTCCCCTTCTCCTTTTGCTTTCATTCTTTCCTAACACAAGGCTCTTTTCCAATGAGTCAGCTCTTCCCATTAGGTGGCCAAAATATTGGAGCTTCAGTTTCAGCAACAATCCTTCCAATGAATATTCAGGGTTGATATCATTTATAATTGACTGGTTTGATCTCCCTGAAGTCCAAGGGACTCTGAAGATTCTCCTCTAGCATCAGAATTAAAAAAAAACAAACAAACAGACCAAAAAAAAAAAAAAAAAAAAACACACACACACATCAATTCTTGGTGCTCAGCCTCCTTTTGGTCCAACTCCCTTTTCCATACATGACTACTGAAAAAAAAAATGTAGATTTGACTATATGGTCCTTTGTTGGCAAAGTAATATCTCTGCTTTTTGATACACTGTGTATTTTTCTCATCATTTTCCTTCTAAGGAGTAAGCATATTTTAAATGTATGACTATAGTCACCATTCACAGTGATTTTGGAGCCCAAGAAAGTAAAATCTGTCACTGTTTCCAATTTCCCCCCTTCTATTTGCCATGAAGTGATACCACATGCCAAGATATTAGAGTTTTTAACATTTAGTTTCAAGCCAGCTTTTTTACTTGCCTCTTTCATCTTCATCAAGAGGCTCTTTCGTTCTTCACTTTTTGCCATTGGAGTAGTATCATCTGCATATCTGACGTTGCTGATATTTCTTCAAGCAATTTTGATTCCAATTTGTGATTCATGCAGCTCAGCACTCCACATGAAGTACTCTGCATATAAGTTAAATAAGCAGGGTGACAATATACAGTCTTGGTGTACTCTTTTCCCAATGTTGAACCAGTCATTTGTTCCATGTAAGGTTCTAATTGTTGCTTCTTGATCCACATAGGTTTCTCAGGAGACTGGCAAGGTGGTCTGATAGTCCCATTTCTTTATGAATTTTTCAATTTGTTGTGATCCACACAGCCAAAGGTTTAAGCTATTTTAATGAAGCAGAAGTAGACATTTTTCTGAAATCCCCTTGCTTTCTTGAGATCCATTGAATGGTGGCAATTTGACCTCTGGTTCCTCTGGCCCTTTGAAACCCTGTTTGTACATCAGGAATTTCTTGGTTTATGTATTTCTGAAGCTTATCTTGAAAGATTTTGAGATTAACCTTGCTAGCAAGTGAACTGAGTCCAGCTGTACAGGAGTGTGAATATAAATGGAATTGATGGAATGTTACTCAGCCATTAAAAAGAACACATTTGAATCAGTTCTAATGAGGTGGATGAAACTGGAGACTATTTTACAGAGTGAAGTAAGCCAGAAAGAAAAACACAAATACAGTATACTAACACACATATGTGGAATTTAGAAAGATGGTAATGATAACCCTGTATATGAGACAGCAAAAGAGACACAGATGTATTGAACAGTCTTTTGGACTCTGTGGGAGAGGGTAAGGGTGGGATGATTTGGGAGAATGACATTGAAACATGTAAATTATCATATGTGAAATGAATCACCAGTCCAGATTGAATGCATGATATAGGATGCTCCTCGCTGGTGCACTGGGATGACCCAGAGGGATGGGATGGGAAGGGAGGTGGGAGGGGAGTTCAGGATGGGGAACACACGTACACCTGTAGCAGATTCATATCAATGTGTGGCAAGACCGATACAATATTGTAAAGTAATTAACCTCTAATTAAAATAAATTTATTTAAATAAATTTAATAAATTATTAAATAAAAAAAATGGAATTGCCCTTCTTTGGGATAGGAATAAAAACTGGCCTTTGCCAGTCCTGTGGCCACTGCTGAGTTTTAAAGACTTGAACACAAGTTTAGTGAGGCATTTTAACAATATCATCTTTTAGAATTTGAAATAGCTCAGCTGGAATTCCATCACCTCCACTTTCTTTGTATTAATGCTACCTAAGGCCTACTTGACTTCACACTCCAGGAAGTCTGGACCTAGGTAAGTGACAACATCATCATGATTATCTGAGTCATTAAGACCTTTCTTGTATAGTTGTTCTGTGTATTCTTGCCACCTCTTCTTAATTTCTTCTGCTTCTGTTAGATCTTTACCTTTTTTTTTTTTTTTAATCATGCTCATCTTCACATGAAATGTTCCCTTGATATATCCAATTTTCTTGAAGAGATCTCTAATGTTTTCCCTTCTATTGTTTCCCTCTATTTATTTTCACTGATCAATTAAGATGTCCTTTTTATCTCTTATTGCTACTCTCTGGAACTCTGCACTTAGTTGAGTATACAGTTTCCTTTCTCCCTTCTCTTCTTTCCTCAGCTATTTGTAAAACTATGACAAAAGAGGCAACACTATACACTGGAGAAGAGAGAGTCTCTTCAATAAGTTGTGCTGGGAAAAAAAAATACATATAAAAGAATAAAATTAAAACATTCCCAAACATCTTACACAAAAGTAAACACAAGGTGGATTAAAGACCTAAATGTAATGTCAGATATTATAAAATTGTTAGAGAAAAACATAGGCTGCAGACTCCTTGACATAAATTTCAGCAAACTCTTTTTTTGATCCACCTCCTAGAGTAATGAAAAGATAACATTTTTTTAAAGGGGGCCAAGTAAACTTAAAAGTTTTTCAAAAGAAAGGAAACCATAAGCAAAATGAAAAGACAGCCTTCAGAATGGGAGAAAATATTTGGAAATGAAAAACGGACAAGAGATTATTTTCCAAAACAATCAAACAGCTCATGCAGCTTAATATTAAAGAAAAAACACTATATAGGAGTTTCAAAGAGTTAGACATGACTAACTGAACAACAATAATAATAGTCACAAAATTGACAGAAGAGCTAAGTAGAAATTTCTTCAAAGAAGACATACAACAAACATCTTAAAAGATGATCTACATCCTTAATTACTAGAGAAATACAAGTTACAACTACAATGAGGTATCATCTCATAATGGTCAAAACGGCCATCATCAAAAATTATCAAACAATAGACATGGGGGAGGGTGTGGAGAAAAGAGTACCCTTGTATGCTATTGGTGGAAATGTAAACTGGTTATAGCCACTATAAGAACAGTCCAGAGGTTCCTCAATGAACTAAAAATCAAGCTACCATATGGCATAGAACTCTCACTCCTAGGCATATATCCAGGGAAAACATAATTTGAAAGGATTATATGCACCCCAATGTTTGTTGCAGCACTATTTGCAGTAGATAAGACCTGGATGCAGCCTAAATGTGCATTGACAGAAAAGTGGATAAAGACTATATGGTATACGTATTCAATGGAATGTAACTCAGACATAATGAGGAACAACATAGTACCACTTGCAGAAATGTTAATGAACCTAGAGGCTGTCATACAGAGTGAAGCAAATCAGATAGAGAAAAGCAGATACTGTATAATATCACTTATACATAGATTCTAGAAAAATGGTAGAGATGAAGTTATATGCAGAGCAGAAATAGACTGTTATAGAGAGCATATTACTTGTTAACTAGTGAGGTAGGGAGAGTGGAATGGGATGAATTGGGAGATTGGAACTGAAATATATAGACATATATATATATATACACACACAACTAGTGGTGACCTTCAGTTAGCACAAGGAACACTGCTCAGTGCTCTGTGGTGACCTAAATGACAAGGGTACCATAAAAAGAGTAGATACATGCATGCTTATGTCTGATTTACTTTGTCGTACAGCAAAAGACTAACACAACATTGTAAAGCAATTGCACTCCAATAACAAGTAATTAAAAATAGAAAAAGGTATGCTAGTCACTCAGTCATGTCTGACTCTCTGTGATCCCATGGACTGCAGCCTGCCAGGCTCTTCTCTGTTCATGGAATTCTCCAGGCAAGAATATTGGAGTAGGTGGCCATTTCTTTCTTCAGGAGATCTTCCTGACCCAGGAATCAAACCCAGGTCGCCCCCATTGCAGACAGATTCTTTATTGACTGAGCCACAAGTGAAGCCCAATTTAGGTAGTCTATGCTATGCTATGCTATGCTATGCTATGCTATGCTTAGTCACTCATTCGTGTCCTACTCTGAAAACACTGAAAAAAATAAAGGGTCACTCAGTCATGTGTGACACTGAAAAAGATAAAGGGAGAAATCCACAGGTTTGGGAAATACATAGGTGGAGCATGTTTTTCATGAATTGAAGAAAAGTTTCAGTCACTCTAGCCACTTCAGTAAGTGCTAAGTCGCTTCAGTCGTATCCAACTCTGCAACCGCATGGATTGTCGCCTGCCAGGCATCTCTGTCCATGGGATTTTCCAGGCAAGAATATTGGAGTGGGTTGCCATGTCCTTCTCCAGGGGATCTTCCCGACTCAGGGATGGAACCCACATCTTTTAAGTCTCCTTCATTGGCAGGTGGGTTCTTTAGTACTAGCACCACCTTGAAAGTTCAACCAGGCTTATTTAACTGGGCATAAATGCTTTCAAGGTTCAAACATATTGAAGCATATTATCAAGCATATTACCTGTAGATAGTTCCTTCTGAATCACTATTTGGATATTTGATATTCTGTGTATCAACACAAGAGTTGATGAACATTGAGATTATTTCTTGATTCTGCCTATTGTGCACAGTAACATTAGGAACATTCACATATGTGTCTTTGGAAGTTTATTTCCTTTCTCCTAGGTAGATTCCTAGGAATGAAAATGCTAGTACATACAGTAATTTAACATTCCACTTTTTAAAAAGGTGTCAAAATGTTTTTCAAAGTCACTATTTTGTCCTTGTTCAGTCACTCAGTCGTTTCCAACTCTTTGCGACCCCATGGATTGCGTATGCCAGGCTTCCCTGTCCTTCACCATCTCCCAGAGTTTGCTCAAGTTCATGTCCATTGAGTCCAGGATACAATCCAAACATCTCATCCTCTATCATTTCCTTCCCTTCCTAGCCTTCATTGTTGCCAGCATCAGGGTCTTCTCCAATGAGTTGGCTCTTCTCATCAGGTGGCCAAAGGACTGGAGTTTCAGCTTCAGCAACCGTACTTCCAATGAGTATTCACAGTTGATTTCCTTCAAGATTCACTGGTTTTATCTCCCTGCTGTCCAAAGTGCTCTCAAGAGTCTTCTCCTACCCTGATAGCTATTGAAGGTGTACCTTCTTTCCACAGCCTGATCACCTTCAGGGCTTCCAACTTTCCATTCACCTTGCTTTTCCCTTTGTATACTGTAGCATAAGATCCTTCCCCTAGCTTTTCCAGTTTTCTGTGTGAGTCAGCTTTTCCAAATTTGGGACTTGTTGAAGAACTGGGGTGGGCTGGAATATCCCAAACTTTAGGAGACTCTGCCCGCAGAGGAGTTCTTATTAAAGTTAATGCAAATATTGTTCTCAGAATGCACCCTCTTTACTTGATTACTGAGTTTCTCAAACGGGTCCAAAGCGCTCTGTGTCCTCTGAACCCTGACTTTCTTATCCTCAGGAACTGTGTCCATGGGTTTGATCACTGAGTCCATTCCTGGGCAGTTCCGTGTGGCCATCTTTGTGAAACATATCTCACTAAAGGTGGTGTCCTCTTTATTCAAGGCAATGTAGCTGAAAGTATCTGACAAAGTTCTAGACAACTTCTTCATCTTGCCGATCTTCTTGGCCAGCTGCAGCTCAATGAGACCACACATCTGGTCGACACAGGGCTCCGGCAACTTCCTCAAACTGGTCCAGAGCAGAGCGCAGACAACTGGAGCGCGGGGGCTGGGAAGGCAGCGCCTCCTCCATCTCCTGCACCTCCCCCACCTCCTCTGGCAGATAAGTGGGATTCTTTTCAGTAAGTTAAAAAATAATAATAATAATAATCCCAAAGAGATGGAAAAAAAAAGTTTTATTCCGCAACCCCCCCCGGCTTTTTTTTTTTTTTTTTTACTTCATTTATCTTACTGTTTTCTATAGGGGGCATTTGAGGTGAGAATTCTATAGTTTTAAAATATCAAGGCATGTTGCAGTCAGGAAAAAAAAAAAAAAAAGAGTAGCTTACATTTCCCCTGAAATACTGGTACTCTGACTGGATGCAGTAACTGATGAGATTTTGAGTTCCCCTTTTTGGTGGAAAGTGAGAATATATTTTAGTTTCACGAAAGATGGTGTAATACACTAAGGTGGAGTTTTTTCATTCTACTTTCTCTTTTGCAGTATAAAAGTTTTTTCATTGTTTTTGCATCACTGGGCTGTGAAAAGTAGTTAACAGCTGTTAAAAGCTTGTCAGGCAAATAGGCACATAGCAATGGGTATTTATCATGTTCCCTATGACAAACATCCCCTTCCCCTTTTATAGCTGGGCAATTCCTTCCCGTGAGTGATAGTTGAAGGAATTAGTTGAATTCCTTATATAGTGAGTATTAATTGAAGTATTAGTTGAATGGAAGCTGAAACTGCCAGATAGTTTTCTCAGGACATGGGATATAATCTTGCTTCTGCCAATCCAATTCAGCAACTCTGGATTTGGGATTGAGAGACAAGGACAAGGAACCCATTATGTCAGTGTACAACATCAGTAACAGGAGTAAATGCTTGAGGTTAGAGGCAGCAAACAATGGTACCTAGTTTTCAGCATCAACAATGAAAGCACTGCACCTCATGGTACCTATGCTCTGTGGCAAATGCAACAGTTTTCTGATTGGGCTAGTGTTACTGATTTTGATGCCTCTGTTCCTCCTAAATTTCCACCTAAATACCCAGTTCCAGTTATCTAGTCTTTCTGGAGTTTCAGTGAGCTATGTAACACCCTTTTGATAAATTCATTGTTTTCTTTTTAAATATGCCTGTTGCTGCAGCAACTAAGTTGTCTGTTACAGCAATTAAGAACAATGACTGATTCTGGGTTCTTCAAAGTAGCCAACAGTCTATGAAAATACAGTGAATGTACCTTCAGTTCAGTTCAATCTCAGTCGTATCCAACAATTTCCAACCCCATGTAACATGGTAGGCTCCCCTGTCCATCACCAACTTCTGGAGCCTGCTCAAACTCATGTCCATCAAGTTGGTGAGGTCATTCAACCATCTCATCCTCTGTCATCCTCTTCTTCTCCCACCTTCAATCTTTCCCAACACCAGGGTCTTTCCTAATGAGTCAGTTCTTTGCATCAGGTGAACAGAGTATTGGAGCTTCAGTTTCAGCATCAGTCCTTCCAATGACTATTCAGGGCTGATTTTATTTAGTATTAACTCTTTTGATCTCTTTATAGCCCAGGGAACTCTCAAGAGTCTTCTCCAACACCACAGTTCAAAAGAATTAATTTTTCAGTGCTCAGCTTTCTTTATAGTCCAACTCTCACATCCATACATGACTACTGGAAAAACAATAGCTTTGACCAGATGAACCTTTGCCAGCAAATTAATGTCTCTGCTTTTTAATATGCTGTCTAGGTTTGTCATAGCTTTTCTTCTAAGGAGCAAGTGTCTTAGTTTCATGGCTGCAGACACCATCTGCAGTGATTTTGGGGACCAAGAAAATGAAGTCTCTGTCTGTTTACATTGTTTTCCCATCTATTTGCCATGACGTGATGGGACTAGATGCCATGATCTCAGTTTTTTGAATGTTGAGCTTTAAGCCAGCTTTTTCACTCTTCCCTTCCACTTTCATCAAAAGGCACTTTGGTTTTTCTTAACTTTCTGCCATAAGAGTAGTGTCATCTTTGTATCAGAGGTTCTTGATATTTCTCCCTGCAATCTTGATTCCAGCTTGTGCTTCATCCAGTCCAGCATTTCACATAATGTACTTTGCAAATAAGTTAAGTAAGTAGGGTGAAAATATACAGGCTTGACATTTTCCTTTCCAAATTTTGAACCAGTCCTTTATTCCATGTCTGGTTCTAACTGTTGCTTCTTGTCCTGCATATAGATTTCTCATGAGGCAGGTAAGGTGGTCTAGTATCTCAATCTCTTTAAGAATTTTCTACAGTTTGCTGTGATCCACACAGTCAAAGGCTTTAGTGTAGTCAGTGGGGCAGAAGTAGATTTTTTTTCTTGAATTCTCTTGATTTTTCTATGATCCAATGGATGTTGGCAATTTGATCTTTGATTCCTCTGCCTTTTCTAAATCCAGCATGAACATTGAAAGTTCTTGGTTGATGTACTGTTTAAGCTTGGCTTGGAGAATTTTGAACATTACTTTGCTAGCATGTGAAATGAGTGCAATTGTGTGATACTTTGAACATTGTTTGGCATTGTCTTTCTTTGGGGTTAGAATGAAAACTGACCCTTTCCAGTCCTGTGACCACTGCTGAGTTTTCCAAATTTGTAGGCACATTGAGTGCAGCACTTTCACAACATCATCTTTTAGGATTTGAAATAGCTCAATTGGAATTCCATCATCTCTGCTAGCTTTGTTCATAGTGATGTTTCCTAAGGCTCACTTTATCTTGCACTACAGGAAGTCTGGCTCTAGGTGAGTGGTCACACCATCATGATTATCTGGGTCATTAAGATCTTTTTCATATAATTTTCTGGGCATTCTTACCACCTCATCTTAATATCTTCTGCTTCTCTTAGGTCCATACAATTTCTGTCCTTTATTGTGTCCATTGTTGCATGAAACACTCCCTAATGTTCTTGATGAAAACTCTAATCTTCCCCATTCTATTCTTTTCCTCTATGTCTTTGCATTGTCCTCTTAAGAAGTCTTTCTTTTCTCTCCCTGCTCTTCTTTGGCACTCTGCATTCAGATGGGTATATTTTTCCTTTTCTCCTTTGCCTTTCACTTCTCTTCTATTCTCAGCTATCTGTAAGGCCTCCTTACAAAATCATTTTGCCTTTTTGCATTTTTTTTTTCCCTTGGGGCTAGCTTTGATCACCACCTCCTGTACAATGTTATGAACCTTTGACCATAGTTCTTCAGGCACTCTGTTTATCAGATTTAATCCACTGAATCTGTTTGTCACTTCCACTGTATAATTGTAAGGGATTTAATTTAGGTCACACCTGAATGGTCTAACAGTTTCTCCTGCTGCTGCTAAGTCACTTCAGTCATGTCTGACTCTGTGCATCCCATAGACAACAGCCCACCAGGCCCCCCCATCCCTGGGATTCTCCAGGCAAGAACACTGGAGTGGGCTGCCATTTCCTTCTCCAATGCATGAAAGTGAAGTCACTCAGTCATGTCTGACTCTTAGCGACCCCATGGACCACAGCCTACCAGGCTCCTGCATCCAAGGGATTTTCCAGGCAAGAGTACTGGAGTAGGGTGCCATTGCCTTCTCTGGTGATTTCCTCTATTTCCTTCAATTTGTATGAATTTTGTAATAACAAATTTATGATCTAAACCACAGTCCTTATCAGGGAACTTTTAAAATAGGAAGCTGATCTGTAATCACATTTGCTTACCTTGAAGTTAACAGTTTTACTTTGACCCAGAACCAATTACCAAGCAAATAAGTCACAGTTCCATTAGGAAAAAGAAAATAGCATTTTTAACTGATACTTTGAAGTGAATTTAAGTAAGTGACTCTTTATAGTTGAACCAACAAGAGATAATGAAATTTTGCAGATTGGCACCTAGTGAAAAGCTTGCTCAAGGTAAAGAGATAAACTATCGTCAGTCATAGGAGAACTGGCAGTAGGAATTTGAAAGGAGTTATAGTTGCAAAAGGTCAAACTCATAGGCACAACCATGGGACCAAAGCAGATAGGAAGTTGAAGATCAGAAAAGAAGTATTCTGATCTTAAAATCACAGGCCTCCAATCAGCTGTTGTGTTCTCCCATTTCTAATCACAGGAACTAAATGAAAACTGGTGAGCAACATAGTATACCTTGAATGAAAATTAATTTACTTTTGAAATTAATTATGAGAATTTTGTGATATACCCTATCTTATTAAATTAAAATATTGAAAATAAATCCTAGGAAAATACATACAAATACATATAACACATACTAGTAATAGAGAAATGTCTGTATTATCCAAGAGAAAATTAATTAAACATTTGTTTTTCTAAAGCAAGTTTGAAGGATTTGGAATTAGAAAGTATTATTTTTATTTAATATTATATGCTTTAGAAACGAACAGTTTCAGAATGATAACATAAGGAGGATCAAAAACTTTCTCTTGAATAAGACAGAAATTACAAACAGCCACATTAAATCTCTGGAATTTATCATAATAGCATATAGAATATTGAGAAATATTTAACAAAACAATCCATTAAATTCTGGTAAAAATGGGGGCAAATTCTGAATTTGAGGAAGCATAACTCACTTTCAGCCCATTTGTAGCTCACCATGTTGGGAGCCCCCCTATAGGCAGAAAATAAGAGATAAAAGAAAATGGGACTTCTTCTCCTGCCAGCTTCCAATAAAAGGGTGTGGATTCTTTCTTCAGGAAGGTCAGAATCCCAGCACTTCTTATTCCTCTCATCTTAGTTTTGGAAGAGCTCTAGTCTGGACAAGAGGGACTGAGAGACCTGGGCACACATTTTCTATTCAGCTACCAACTCATAAGATAAAAGCATTATGCTAGTGCTAGGTACACAAGCCAAGAACACTGAGTCCCAACTACCCTTGCCCCAGCTTGCTGAATGAGCAGAGGCTTTATGCTGAGAAAGGCAATTCAAGACCAGAGCTACTGCCCCTGCCTAGTGCCTCCCTCACAGAGCAGGAAGTCAGTTCAACAGCAGAAAACATTATTTCCACTTTCTGGGTTCAGAGTTCAGTTCAGTTCAGTCACTCAGTCGTGTCCAACTCTTTGTTACCCCATGAATCGCAGCACTCCAGGCCTCCCTGCCCATCACCTGTTGGTCTTTTAATGGACTGGAACCTGGTGGTCTGGAGTCGACGATAAGAAAGTAAGAGAGAGAAAGAGGCTGATATCCCCTGGTTTACACGGAAAGCCAATAGAGCCCTGTTCTTAGGGCTCGCGCTGCTGCACGGAGGCACCAGGCGCCCTCTCGAGTGGGTGAAGGCACAGTGCGCCTTCTCCAGAGGGTCTTAGAAGCCCAGGCAAGAAAGTGAGCTCAGCGGGCCTCCGCGCTCCAAGGAATTAGCCAGAGAGAGAGAGAGAGAGAGAGAGAGACAGACAGAGAGAGAGAGAGAGACAGAGAGAGAGAGAAAGAAAGACATGGGGACCAAAGCTCTGATGGAGCAAAGATGTTTTAATCAACATGGCGTGGGCATATATACCATCTTACCAGGTGGTTATTCTCAGCAAAGACAAAGATTAAAATTCCAGACTTACAAAACATAAGATGATCCCTCTAGTTGCAAATGATCACCTTTTACCATTTGGCTCATAAAAAGGAAGAGGGTACTTATCACTGTAATGAGAAATGCCTGTATACCTCAGCCCCGGGGAAAGGCGTGCCTCTCCTCTTAATTCCTGAATATTCAGGAATCAATAAGGGCCAGAGGGTTCCTGACAGATCCAAAACAGCACACAGGAAGCCTCTTGTTAAATGCTTCCTGACAATTCCCCCTATTTTATTATATTTGTAAAACAATAAGGTCTTGACCAAATGAGTTTTGTTAGTATTAACCAACCTTTAGAAAGGCAATGATAAACAACAAATACAATTATCAAGACAATCACCAAAGTTACTGTTTTAGATGCTGTGGGTAATACTTTGAAACCATCCTTCTGGGTCTAGCCCAGAAAATTTGTTCACCTAAAGTTTCCAAGTTAGTGGAAGAGGGCAGACATTTAGAAAAAGTTTCAAAGATTTTCTTTTGCAGTAATTGTACATTCAGAGAGTCATTATCATGTAAATGACATTTGATTTGTTCCCAATATTAGGTACTATGATTGAATTAAACAGGAGTACCACAAAATTGGCAATTAATACAAGTTACAGATCAAGTTGTAAATTTCTTATGGCTATAACAAAAGGAAGTGGGACACAGGCCTATATAATATGACTGATTATAATGAAAGAAATAGTTACTATGACCACAACTGGTCTCTGTGAAATCTCCGGTCCGAGTCTCAAGTTCTTTGGTGCTGGCAGCAAGTTTCCATATGTTTTATATGTCTCTAGTTCAGGCCCAATTTGTTTATTGAGGATGATTCGAGGAGGAGGAGGAGGAGGAGGAGGATGTCAGTCAAGAAGTCCTTTGTCATGGTAATGTTTCAACGTTGTGTTAGTAACCTTTTACATAATGTTTTTTGTTCTTTCCCTCTTTCCCTAAAGTTTCAGTAGTAAACATGGTTCACAGACAGAAAAAGGCAGCAATGTCTGAAAGTCTTCTTTTGGAGGCAGGACGAAAGCCCAAGTTTATAGGCTGATGTTTATGCATAATTTTGCTGGGCCCATGCACAAAGGAAGGACTTCATAAGCTAAAGAAATGTTAATTAGTTTTCTCTCCTCCCCAGGGTGTGAGGGTTCCAGGGAGGGGCATGTGGGTGGAGTCATTGGTTGATACACTGGATCTTTTCTCTGTCCATTTTATGACCTGAAATAAAGGGGGGGTTGTGTAAGTAATTTAGTTAATCTGGCTTGGGGGGGGGGGGTCGAGGGCCAACGGAGCATAGCGATGAGGTTTCAGGACTCTGAGGCATTCCCTGTTGAGAAATCAGATTCTTAACTTGATTAGTGAGGGTTTTTATTTGTCTCCAAGTGGGGAGATCATAGGGTTGATGTCACTGAAGGTGGTGCTTTCTGGAGATCTTTAGAGCAGCCATGGCCTGTATTGGAACTTCTTCCTCCCAGGGTTTTTGTTGTTTCTATTTTGGATGTCGGGGGGGCCCCCTTGGTCGAATTTTCTGAGAAAAAAGTTTGTTGGATCCACCTGGGGAAATACAAGCATATCCCTTTCCCCATAAGATTAAGTTCTCAAATTTCTATTATTTATTGAACCTGTCTTGGTCCCAAATGGGCAGAGGAAGAGAAGTGTCCTTCAATTCCTCGAAGTTTTTCTTCTCTTGTTAAAATATTTCCCTGTGGTAGGTTTAAAAAATTTAAAACAAATAAAGCTGTATTAACAATAGTTATGGGTTTAGAAAATATCTTATGTTAGAATCTAGTAAAGTCTGCTTTAGATAAGGAAGACAGTAGTGTACCTGTGTATCCCCCCTTCTTTAATATTTTTATTTGTATCTTTAGTGTGTGATGAGTTCATTTGACTATGTCTCATGTCTGTGGATTATAAGGAATATCTGTAATATGTTTAATAGAAAAAGATTGTAAAAATTGTTTAAAGTATCTAGAAATATAGGCAGGGCCAGTGTCTGTTTTAATAGAACTAGGAGTTTATGGTGGAGGTTTTTATATCTTTTAATACAAAACTGAATATTTAGAATCAGAGACTATATTAATGGGGTAAAGATATAGGCAAATAACTTGAATAAGAGCATATAATTTATTTTGTTGAACAGAATGAAATTTAGTGTAAAAGCAGGTTTCTAAGCAAATACAGTTTCATTAACATAGCTTAAGAGAACATTTGCATGAGTAAAACATATGGGTTTGTCAAGTCTGTTTTGAGTCTTAGGCAGAACCAACTTGAAGACAGAGTCTGGGGTAAATGTATAGCACATTAACAAACATTTTCATAAGAAAACTGCATTGGTTAACTCAGGGTTTGAGAAAAGTTAAGTTCAAGTGAAACCAGGTGTCATTATGGCAACACAGTATTTTAAGAGAAACCTCTTTTTAAATTTGTATAGAGAAGAAAAAAATATATATCACTAGTTTGTTTTTTTCTGCTGTTTAAGAGAGATAAAAATGTCTGACACTTGCAGCCTATTTTTTCCATTTGGAGACCCCTGTCTTTTTTGTCTAAGTCAAACTAGATCAGTCAATAAAAGACTGAAGGTTTGTGGGGGCAGGGGCCCAAAAAATCTAGTAGGTATTCTAGGGAGGACTGCTTGAGGGTAAAGGAGTTTAGGGCTGGTATAATCGAGGGCAGCACTGCCGGATGTTGAGGGTTTGAGGGAAAAGATGGAATTTGTCCCTGGTTTTTGTTAAAGGGGACCTGGGAGGTCTCTTGCTTGGAGTTTCCCAGAATAGTTTTTTTTTTTTTTATATCAAATTTAGATTTATACTCTTTGGCCCAATGCATTTTTCTATGGCAGTAAGGGCAGATTTTTGGAGGTTTTTTAAAGTTTTTTTAGGGCAGCCTCTTTTTAAATGGTACTTGTCTCTACATGTAAAACATCTATTATTTTCTTATTTTTAAGGCAGCAACCATTGTTTTATCTAGCATTTGTATCTTTTGAGTTTTTGATTCTATATTGTGACAAGCCTTCAAATAATCAAAAATAGTCCCTGTATCACAAATTGGGGCTATAGCCCTTTGACATTCCTGATTTGTATTTTTATAAGCAAGTAATTTTTTTAGTTGCCTTTTAGCTTCTTCTCCAATTACTGTACAAGAAATAGCAGTTTCTAATCTAGCTAAGAAATTGGCATACTTTTCATTAGGTCCCTGTAATATTTTAGTGTAGGTACCTGTAGGCTCCCCTTGAGTAACTCGACCCCAAGCTTCAAGGGTCACTGTTTTTAATTGATCATGTAACAAAGGAGGGTGTCATATTTGAGCTTTTATAGCATCAAATTGTCTGGTGCCAGTTAACATTTCAAAAGTAATTTGGTTTTGTTTGTGCATTTTTGTTAGCATGATCTCTGGCTATATCTTGAAACCACATTGTCCATTGAAGATACTCTCCTGGTTTAAGGAGAGCTTTTATTAAAATTTGCCAATCATAGGGAATAAAGTTTCCAGTAGAAGACACCAGAACATTTAGAATCTCTCTAGTAAAAGCTGAATGTGGCCCATACAAAGTTATGGCCCTTTTCACTAGTTGTATGTGAAAAAGGTTAATACCTTCATATTGTGGTGTTATTTGCCTCTGAGCGTCAACATTTTTTAAAACTGGAAAGGGGGAGAAACCTTCAGCTTCAGAGACTTGCAACTGCAAAGCCAGCAACTCAGAGAGCCTCTGTCGGGAAGCGGGTAGATTATTGTTATTCAGAAAGGTGTTGTCAGTTTTAATGTTAAAAGGTATCTTAGGGGAGTCTTTGTCAAAATCATTAGCTTTTATCGAGGGAGCGACTTTGGGATATGTGCCCTCTGGCAGGGGAGGGACCCTTGGAGCAACCGGGGCAAGGTTAGTAGGAAAATCTTGAAATATCTTTTGTTGTTCTAATTGGGCCTTTTTTAAGGTATCATCATCTAATTTATATTCATGTAATAAATGTTCTGCCTGTTGCCGAATATCAGGAGGGCTAGAATTAGCTTGAAATGGCAGAATCACAGTTTCAATGAGAGCCCATAGGGGTCAGAAATCTATCGGAACTACCTTCATTAGGGAACCAAGGGTTACATTCAACCACTGTCTGAAGGCAAGCCTCTACTCTCTGGCATGAAACCAAAAATCCCTGAACTTTAAATAAGTGCTGAAGTAAAGTAGAAAAGTGAGGGGCTTTCCAGCAGATTTACCCTTGTTTTAGTACTTACCGGCCTCAATAGGCCCTGGGGGTCACTTCATTCGAAGCCACGTGTACCAGAGTCCCTGTTCAGGTGCCACTTGTTGGTCCTTTAATGGACCGGAACCTGGTGGTTCCGAGAGTAAGAGAGAAAGAAGCTGACATCCCCTGGTTTACATGGAAAGCCAATAGAGCCCTGTTCTTAGGGCTGGCGCTGCTGCGCGGAGGCACCAGGCGCCCTCTCGAGTGGGTGAAGGCACAGTGCGCCTTCTCCAGAGGGTCTTAGAAGCCCGGCAAGAAAGTGAGCTCAGCGGGCCTCTGCGCTCCAAGGAATTAGCTGGAAATAGAGAGAGAGAGAGAGAGAGAGAGAGAGAGACAGAGACAGAGACAGAGACAGAGACAGAGACAGAGAAAGAGACACGGGGACCCAAGCTCTGATGGAGCAAAGGTGTTTTAATCAACATGGCGTGGGCGTATATACTGTCTTACCAGGTGGTTATTCTCAGCAAAGACAAAGATTAAAATTCCAGACTTACAAAACATAAGATGATCCCTATCAAAGAGAGAGAGTTGCAAATGATCACCTTTTACCATTTGGCTCATAAAAAGGAAGAGGGTACTTATCACTGTAATGAGAAATGCCTGGATTCCTCAGCCCCGGGAAAGGCGTGCCTCTCCTCTTAATTCCTGAATATTCAGGAATCAGTAAGGGCCAGAGGGTTCCTGACAGATCCAAAACAGCACACAGGAAGCCTCTTGTTAAATCCTTCCTGACAGTCACCAACTCCTGGAGTTCACTCAAACTCATGCCCTTTCGAGTCGGTGATGCCATCCAGCCATCTCATCCTCTGTCGTCCCCTTCTCCTCCTGCCCCCAATCCCTCCCAGCATCAGGGTCTTTTCCAATGAGTCAACTCTCTGAATCAGGTGGCCAAAGTACTGGAGTTTCAGCTTCATCATCAGTCCTTCCAATGAACACCCTGGACTGATCTCCTTTAGGATGGACTGGTTGGATCTCCTTGCAGTCCATGGGACTCTCAAGATTCTTATTGTACAATTTAGATCCAGCAGAGATTCAAGCACTAAGAACAACTAGTTCAAAAAGGAGACTGACTATTTGGAACTAAGCATGAAGAATTTCAAATGAAAGGGCACTTCCAGAAACAATAGAGATTTTAGCAGTTTACAATTAAGAAAAGGCTACTAGGTCTACAAAAGCAGCAAGATACACCAGCCAAAAATTTAGCAGACAAACTAGAGGAAGAGACAACTAAAAAGAGTACTTCTGGAAGTATTTAAATCCTAGACTCAAAAACTACCTAGAAAAGGAGATAAAATTTAATTGTGTAATTGTTTAACAATTTATCATTGGGGCATCATTGATAATATGAAAAATCAGCTAGAAGTTAGATGTGAACAACAACCACAGCATCAATAAATGCAGATCAGTTAGTATTCCATTTAAGTGAAAACAAAAAGACAGCAGAGTGACTCACTTTCACTTTGGGATTCACTAGTGGCTCAGAGCGTGAAAAGTCTGCCTACAATGCAGAGACCTAAGTTCAATCCCTGGGTTGGGAAGATCCCCGGAGAAGGAAATGACAATCCACTCCAGTATTTTTGCCTGGAATATCCCATGGATGGAAGAGCCTGATGGGCTATAGTACATAGGGTCACAAAGAGTTAGACACGACTGAGTGACTTCATAAAGAAGTCAATTCATTAGGGAATATATGGCAATCTAAATAGATGTGCATCCAAGACTGAAGCATATACTTATATTAAGAAAATATTAAAATATCTGAAGGAAGAAATGGATAACAATATAATGGCAGTAGGGGATTTCAATGACCCAAATTGAAAAATGACAGAAATCAACAAGAAAGCATTTGTCTTGAACCATACTTGAGACAAAATATATATAGACAAGTACAGAACATTCATCCAGTAGTAGGAGAATAGACATTTTCCTGAAGCTCACATGAACATTCTCCAGAAAAGAACATAGGATAGGTCAACAAATAAGTTTTTAAGAATATTAAAATCATACAAAGTATTTTTCTAACCACAATGGTATGGAACTAGAAATCAATAACAGAAGCAAAGCTGAATAATTAACAGTTGTGGAAATTAAAAAAAAAAAGTATTGCTGAAGAATTTAAAAAATAAATTAGAAGAGAACCCAAGAAATATCTTGAAACAACTGGTAGTGAAAACACAATATGCCAAATCGATGAGCTATTGCAAAAGCAGTTCTAAGATTAGATAAGTTTACAGAAATAAAATGTCAACATTAAGAAAAAATGAAATATATCAAATATTAATACAAAATCTAAATTTATACATCAATAAACTAGAAAAAAGAAGAATGAATTAATTCCAAGTAAACAGAAGAAAAATGATATTAAAGATCAGAAAACAAGTAAAAGAAACAGAGTAGGAAAGCTAAAAAAAAAATGATTAATATAAAGAAGATATGGTTTTTTGAAAATATAAACAAATTTGGCAAAACTTGAGCTATATTTTTGGCAATAGACACATCTTATATGTTTATGAAAATGAGAGATCCACAAAAATCTTCTAGAATTAGTAAGTAAGTCCATCAAGATTACAAAATTCAAGATCAATATACAAAAATTGAATTATATTTTTACACACTAGCAATGACCATTATGAAAATGAAGCTAATAATTCTACTTACTATAGCATAAAAAACAACAAAATACTTTGGTGAAATTTTAAAGAGAAAAAAGCACAAGTCTATATATACACTGAAAGCTACATATTTTTGAAAGAAATGAAAGAATATCCAAATAAATGAAAAGATATCTAATCATCAATGATCAGAAGATTTAATATTATTACATTCCCTATCAAACACACAGCTGGCATTTTTTTTTTGGAAATTGGCAGGCTGATCTTAAGTTAATATGAAAATTCGAAGGTTCTGAAATAGTCAAACAATCATGAAAAAAGAAAAAAATTTTGGAAAGCACACACTTACTGAAGTGAAGCACACGCTTTTTAAACATTACTGAATTAATCAAGACTGAGTGGTGCTGGTATAAGGATAGATATGTAGATAGAGGGAATAGAATTCTGAGTAAAGAAATAAAAGTTTACATTAATGATTAACTCATTTCAACAAGGTTCCCAGACAGTTCATTGGGGGAACAGTAGTCTTTAGTAAATGAGAGCAGAACAAGGGGAGTTTCACATGTAAAAGAATGAGGGTGGACCTTTATGCCACACCATACTCCCAGACTAATTCACAGTGAAATATAAACTTCATTGCAGGAAATAAAATTATACAACACTTAGAAACATTGGAAAAAAAATCTTTCTGAACTTAATTAGGTATTGATAATACTAAAAGCACAAGTGACAATAGAAAAAAACAGAAAATTCAGATAACATTAAAGTTAAAACACTTGTGTGACAAATGATACCCTCAAGAATGTGAAGAGAAAACTCAAAGAAGGGGACAAAACTATCAAAAAACATATTTCTGGTAAGAAAGTTGTATCTAGAATATATAAAGAACACTTACAACTGAAAAAGAATATAAATGATCAAATTAAAAAGTGTGCAAAGGACTTTAAAAGATATTCTCTATAGTAAGTTTAGAAACTGTCAGTAAGCCCATCAACAAATGTTCAACATTGTTAGCCACAAGTGAAATTCCAAACAAAGCCCCAGTGAGATACCACTTCACATCTGTGGGGATTGCTGTCATCCAGTAGATAATAAAAATAATTGGTGAGGATCTGCAAAATTGAAACTCTCATGCATTGCTATTGGAGAAGGAAATGGCAACCCACTCCAGTGTTCTTGCCTGGAGAATTCCAGGGATGGGGGAGCCTGGTGGGCTGCAATCTATGGGGTCACACAGTCAGACATGACTGAAGCGACTTAGCAGCATGCATTTCTGGTAGCAATGGAAAATAGTGAGGCCACTTTGTAAAATGTGTTGTCATTTCCTCAAAATTTAAACATGAACAATGTTACTATATGAAATTCTATTGCTAGATTTATACTCAAGATACCAAAGTACCCACAGAAATGTGCACATGAGAATGATGTTTGCTCTGGGTTTGTCATATATGGCCTTTATTATGTTGAGGCAGATAAGTTCCTCTATGCCAACTTTCTGCAAAGTTTTTTTTTTTTTTTAAATCCTAAATGGGTTTGAGTTTTTTCAAAAGCTTTTGCTGCATCTATTAAAATGACCATGTGGTTTTTATTATTCAATTTTTTGATGTGATGTTTCACACTGACTGACTCGTGGATATTGAAAAATTCTTGCATCACTGGGAAAATCCCATTTGATCATGGCATATGACTCTTTTAATGGGTTGTTGGATCAAGATTGCTAGCATTTTGCTGAGGATTTGTGTCTATGTTTGCTAGTGATGTTGGCCTAAAATTTTCTTTTTTGTGATTTATTGGTCTGATTTTAGTGTTGGGGTGCTGGTGGCCTCATAAAATGAGCTTGTTATTCTTCTTTCCTCTGAAATTTCTTGGAAAACCTTCAGAAGGGTAGGTATTAACTCTTCTCTAAATGTTTGATAGAATTCAGCTGTGATGATATCTAGTCCTGGACTTTTGATTATTGGATGATTTTTTTTTCCATTTATTTTTATTAGTTGGAGGCTAATTACTTTACAACATTGCAGTGGTTGTTGTCATACATTGAAATGAATTAGCCATGGATTTACATGTATTGCCCATCCCGGTCCCCCCTCCCACCTCCCTCTCCACCGGATCCCTCTGGGTCTTCCCAGTGCACCAGGCCCGAGCACTTGTCTCATGCATTGGATGATTTTTTATCACAATTTCAATGTCAGTACTTGTGACTGGTCTGTTCATATTTTCTATTTCTTCCTGGTTGCCTTGGAGGCTTTTACCTTTTCAGAATTTGTCCGTTTCTTCAAGGTGGTCCATTTTGTTGGTGCACTGTTGCTTGTAATGATCTCTTATGATCTTCTGTATTTCTATGTAGTCCAGTGTAACTTTTCCATGTTCAGCTCTAATTATATTGATTTGAGCCCTATCCCCTTTTTCTTTGATAAGTTTGGTGAAAGGTTTATCAATTTTGTTTATCTTCTCAAACAACCAGGTTTTAGTTTCATTGACCTTTGCTAATTGTTTTATCTTATTTTATTTTATTTTTAATTTGATGTTTATGATTCCATTCCTTCTACTAACTTTGGGTTTTGTTACTGCTTCTTTCTCGAGTTGTTTTATGCATAAATTAGGTTGTTTATTTGAGATTTTAATTGGTTCTTGAAGTAAGTTTGCATTGTTATAAGCTTCCCTCTTAGAACTGCTTTTGCTGCATCTCATAGATTTTTGGATCATCATTTTTTTTATTGTCATTTGTCTCTGGGTAACTTCTGATTTCCTTTTTTATTTCTTCAGTGATATATTGGTTATTTAAGAACATACTGTTTATCCTTCATGTGTTAGTTTTTTTCCCCTGTAATTGATTTCTACTTTTATAGTATTGTGATATAAAAAGATGCTTGATATTTCAATTTTCTTAAATTTACTGAGGTTTGATTTGTAACCCAAGATGTGACCTATCCTGGAGAATGTTCCATATGCCCTTGATGGGAACATATATTCTCCTGTTTTTAAATTGAATACACTTTCTCTAAGATTAGGAATAAGACAAAAGTGTTCAATTTTGCCAGTCTTATTCAGCATAGTTTTGGTTTGGAAGGGAATTCAAGTTAGAAAAAAAAAAAAAGAAGAAGAAGTAAAAGTGTCACTGTTTGCAGGTGACGTAATACTGTATACAGGAAATCCTAAAGATTTTTAACAGAAAACTGCTAAAGTTCATTAACAAATTTGATAAGGTGGCAAGTTGCAAAAATAATACACAAAAATCTCTTACATTCCTATACACTAACAGAAGATCAGAAAGAAATCAAGGAAACCTTACTATTTTCCATTACATCAAACTAAATAAAATGTCTAGCAATAAACTTACCAAAGGAAGCGAAATATCCATACTCAGAAAACTGTAAGATATTGAAGAAAAAAGTAAAAGACGACATAAACAAATTGTGAAGAGATATACCATGTATTTGGATTGGAAGAATCGATATTGTGAAAGTGACTTTACTACCCCAAACAAGCTACAGATTCAATGCAATCCTCATGAGATTATCAATGGCATTTTGCACAGACTTATACAAAATATTTTACACTGTATGGAAACACAAAAGACCCAAACAGTAAAAGCAATCTTAAGAAAGCAGAAGAATCAGACTCCCTGATTTCAGATTCTACTATAAAGCTACAGCAATCAAAACAACAGGATACTGTCACAGACATCAGTAGACAATGATAGACAGTCTAGAGATAAATCCACACACCTATGGTCACCTAATCTATGATGGAGACTAGAATATACAATGAAGCAAAAACCATCTCTTCAAGAAGTAGTTCTGAGAAAACTTAACAGCTACATATAATAGGATAAAATTAGAATATTCTCTAACATCATTAAAACAAAGAAACAACAACAACAACAACAAACATGAAATAGATTAAAGACCTAATGTAAGGCTGGATACTGTAAAATTCTTAGAGGAAAACAGAGGCAGAACACTCTGACACAAATTGCAGTAAGATCAGTTTCTACCCATCTCCTACAGTAATGAAAATAAAAGCAAAAATAAACAAATGGGACAGGGAGGCCTAGTGTGCTGTGATTCA
This sequence comes from Odocoileus virginianus, assembly GCF_023699985.2. Taxonomy (NCBI): domain Eukaryota; kingdom Metazoa; phylum Chordata; class Mammalia; order Artiodactyla; family Cervidae; genus Odocoileus; species Odocoileus virginianus. The sequence goes on from NC_069683.1 coordinate 70,977,222, forward strand.
TGGGATCACAAAGAGTCAGACATGACTGAGTGACTGAACTGAACTGAATTAAAACTTAAAAAATTTTGCACACCAAAAGAAATTATATAGAAACTGAAAAGACAACCCTAGAATCGGAGAAAATATTTGCAAAGGAAGCAATTGAAAATAATCTTCAAAATACACAAACAGCTCACCAAACAAACAAACAATTCACTCAATCAAAAAATAAGCAGAAGATCTAAATAGACATTTCTCCAAATAGACATATATGTGGCTAAAAAGCACATGAATAGAGGCTCAGTGCCACTAATTATTATAAAATTGCAAATCAAAACTAAAATTCAGTTATCACCTCACACAAATCAGAATGGCCACCATCAAAAAATGTACAGACGATAAATGCTGAAAAGTGTGTGGAGAAAAGGAGACCATTCTATAGTGTTGGTGGTTATGAAAATGGTATAACTATGGCGCATACTTTGGAGGTTCCTTTGAAAACTAGAAATAGAACTACCATATTTATCCAACAATCTCATTCCTGTGCATATACTCAGAAAAAAAATCATAATTTGAAAAAATATATGCACTCCATTGTTCACTGCAGCATTGTTCACTACTATTCACAGTAGCCTGAAAATGAAAGCAACCTAAGCATCCATCAACAGAGGAATGGACAAAGAAGATGAAGTGTGTGTGTGTGTGTGTGTGTATGTGCATATATATATATGTGTGTGTGTGTGTGTATATACACATACATACATGCATACTATGGAATATTAATCAGCCATAGCAAATAATTAAAGAATACAATTTGCAGCAACATGGAAGAACCTAGAGATTTTCATACTGAGTGAAGGAAGTCAGGTAGACAAAGACAAATATATGATATCACTTATATGTCAAAACAAAAAATGGGTACAGAGGAATTTACAAAACAGAAATAGAGTTATAGTCGTAAGAAACTAACTTATGGTTACAAGGGTGTAAGGGCAGTGAAGGGAAAACTTGGAATGTTGATATTGATATATACACACTACTATATATAAAATCGATACTTAGTAAAAACATAATGCATAGCACAGCAAACTCTATTCATTACATATGATTGCCTAGATGGGGAAAATAATCTACTAAAAGAGTGGGTATATGTATATATGTAACTTATTGGCTTCACTGTATCCCTGAAACTAGCAGAATATTGTAAATCAATTATACTCTGATACCATTTTAAAAATGTATATAAATATTCATAGAAGCATTCCTAACAGTGGCTAAAAGTTGGAACCAATGATTTAATTGATTTACAAATAAATAATATATAGTAAATACATACAAGGGAATATTATTTGGCCATAAAAGAAATAAAGTAGAGATATATGCCAAAGCATGGATAAACTTTGAAAACATTGTACTAAGTGAAAGAAGTCAGGTACTAAAGACCACATATTATTATGTCATTTTCAAGAAATATCCAGAGTAAGCCAATCTATAAAGAGAGGACATGCAGTCAGTTCAGTTCAATTCAGCTGCTCAGGTCATCTCTGACTTTCTGCAATCCCATGGACTGCAGCACAACAGGCTTCCTTGTCCATCACCAACTCCCAGAGCTTGCTCAAACTCATGTCCATTGAGTCCGTGATGCTATCCTACCATTTCATCTTCTGTCATCTCCTTCTCCTGTCTTCAATCTTTCTCAGCACCAGGGTCTTTTCCAATGAGTCAGTTCTTTGCATCAGGTGGTCTAAGTATTGGAGCTTCAGCTTCAGCATCAGTCCTTCAATGAACATTCAGGACTGATTTCCTTTAAGAATGGCTGGTTTGATCTCCTTGTTGTCCAAGGGACTCTCAGGACTCTTCTCCAATACCAAAGTTCAAAAGCATCAACTCTCCAGCACTCAGCTTTCTTTAAGGTCCAAATCTCACATTCATACATGACTACTGGAAAACCAGAGCTTTTACTAGATGGACCTTTGTCAGCAAAATATTGTCTTTGCTTTTTAATATGCTGCCTAGATTTTTCATAGCTTCTCTTTCAAGGAACAAACACTTCATGCCTGCAGTCACCATCTGCAGTGAGTTTGGAGCCCAAGAAAATGTACTTGGACAAGAAATGGGATGTTAATGATAATTACTATCATATTTCTTTTTAATGCTTAAAAAATAGTATAAAATTGATGAGGGTTTTGGTTGCTTACCTCTGTGAACATACTGAAAAATACTGAATTATATACTTGAAGTGACCTAATTTTATGCTATGTAAATTATATCCCAATAATGTTGTTCTTTAAAAATGGCATTGGTTTAGCAATCTCTAACAATTCTTTTCCTTTCCCAATAAAATATCCATGAAAACAGATAAAAATATGAAAACAAGACCAAGCAGTTTTTAAAATTAAGGAGAAATTTCTAATAATTGAAATTTGAGAAGTACTACTCTAAAAAATTTACACACTTGCTCAGCCAAGTGAAAAATAGCAAAACTGGCTCACCACTCCCTAACCTTCCATAAATAGGTAGACATACTCTCATCTTTTTGCAGTTATTTGAACAATAGGTTGGAAAGTAATTTCATGTCAACCCTGAAGTTAAACAATTGTTCTGCCTCCATAGACACTGGCTTCTTAAACTTTTTAAGTCATTCATCATTTTTTTTTTTCTTTTTATTTTCATCAAGAGACACGGGTACTGAGAAACCAAGCCTGAATGGATTTAGAGAGGATATAGTGGTGGATAGTTTTGTCCTTGGAACTCTAAAAATCATTTTTAAGAGTGAAAAATTGGAGTCTTATCATTTCTCATGAGTTGCATCTATTTAGGGCAAAAGAAGATCAGAAAATGAGATTAGAAGAATGTCCACTTTCAGATATGTACAAAATTTGTCTAGATATGGGAATTGGACTAGAAGTTTTGCAAATGAAACTGCCATCCTGCTGTGAATATGAAAAAATAACTTGGATGGCATCAGTGTTGCCAGAGAGTGGAGTCAAAGCCTACACTTTAGTCAAATGGACAAATTCAATTTATTATTAACAAAGAAAACTAGGGTCATCTCAGTTCTGATGGTTAAAATTTACACTTTTGGGAGATTAAAAAAATATACATAAATACTTGAACAATTGACTGTCTCAGAGATCCTCTGTTTCTTTTAAAACCATTTAAGAAAATAAGAACCTGTTGCTAACAAGAAACAGAAAAATATAAGTTTAAACTTTGCAGTGATTTATCTCCTCCAGTTCTCCTCTTTTTAATTAACATTCAGCAGTACAGACCACATTAGTTAATATTAGGGGCAATGATAGCATATATTATAAATTTTTGTTTTTATCCTTCTTTGATTGGAAAAATCAATGAAGCTATGAATTACTATAAAAGAAAGTATGTTTTAATGTTTTGTGATTCAAGCATTCACTGACAGAAAATTAACTAAGTTACACTTAGTAATGTCAAGTATACAAGAAATACTTACATAATATCAAATAAGAAAGACTAAGGCTAAGAAAAAAGATGGTGTGAGCCCCAATATAGTATTTTTCCTACATTTTCTCTCATTTAATTTAAGACTGGGTAAGATTGGCACCTGGCCCATAGTAGTGTTCAATATGTGTGGTGAATATTGAAAACATCCAAAATGTATTTGAGGATATAGTTTACTTAAGAATTATTTGGTAAATCTCTTCAAGTGAAAATAAATGGTAACTCCCTAATTTTTTTTTCCCCTTATAAATCAGCAATATCACTTGAGTTTTCTTGCAATGTGGGCTAAAACAAAACCCAAGTGGCTAAAACTTATGGAACCTTTCAAATATTCTGGGCAGTGCTCTAAACAGTTTTTAAGTATTAGCTCAGTTAATTGTCACAACATCACTGTGAGGTAAGTGCTATTATTATTACTCTCATTTTAGGGATGAAAGAAACAAAACAAAACAAACATCAACAACAAAAAAAACAGAGCATGAAGAGGCATAGCTTTTTGCATTTAAACCCAGGTCACCTGAAGTGAAGCCTCCAGGCTATAAAGTACCATGTTTTACTGTTTTTCCCTGTTGTAGCCTTACCTGTCGACAAATCTTACAAGCAAAGTGATGGCATTAGTGCTCTGAGGTGCTGATAGACAGCAAGAGAGATTGAAATTCAACAAGGATCCTCTTTCAATAGTTTTGCCTGACACACCACCAACAAACTGTGAGAGGATATGCCTTTCAGCCAGTTCTTTTTGACTTTCCTAATTGCAGGAAGAAAAAGAAATATTGCTTGTTTTCTTTTTCTCCTTTTCTATAAGTTGAAAAAATGGGAGAATCTTTATCTCATATATCCTTTTGGCATTTTTATATCATTTTTCTAATTACTCCAAAGTTAAGAGTACATAAAAATATAGGAATCGTTTGTCAGGTGATTGTGGTAATGTGACTTTTCCTTTATTTTTATTCTTCTCTTTAGTTTTCTTCAAAATCTAATTTTTTACGATGCTGACCTTCTCAGCTCTGTCCAAAATGGCTCAACTCTTCTCCAAAATGAAACAATTTAAGGTGTCATTTTTATAAATATTTTAAAGATTTTCAGCACAATATTTTGAAATATATGTTTTAAAAATCTGAGACTCAATACAAAAGAAATTGTTAGAGCTCACATTTACAGCTTATGCATGGGAGAAATACATAAACATATTTAGTACCCAAGTTTAATTATGTGAAAGTCTCTCAATCGTGTCCAACTCTTTGCGAACATATGGACTATACGGTCCGTGGAATTCTCCAATATTCCAGTATTCTTGGGCTTTCCCTGTGGCTCAACTGGTAAAGAATCCGCCTGCAATGAGGGAGACCTGGGCTCAATCCCTGGGTTGGCACGATCCCCTGAAGTAGGAGGGAAAGGCTACATATTTCAGTATTCTAGCCTGGAGAATTCCATGGATTCTTTATTCCATGGGGTTGCAAATTGGAAGGAGTAATGCTGAAGTTCCAATACAAATAAGAAAACTTAAAAGTGGGTTGAATATATTTAAAATATCAGGTTTATTTCATATAACATATATTTTGATACTATATAGCTAGAATATGTAATAAAGAATTTTTTAGTTTGAATTTAAGTTGAGTCCTAATTTACTTTGTTTTCTTACTAGGGCATGATGATAAGCATTATTCCAAGAAATGGCAAAAGTATGAGACATTTTAAAATGCACTATATTTTTTCCTAGTATGCAACTCATTAACCAAATATTCTGGTAGCCTCCATCAGACTGATACATAAGAACCACAGATTTTAGTTACATTTAGGGAAACCCATATCAAATGGCTTCCTTGAAGGCTCAGATGGCAAAGAATATGCCTGCAGTACAGGAGACCCGGGTTCAATCTCTGGGTCCAGGAAGATCCTCTGGAGAGGAAATGGCAACCCACTCCAGGATTCTTGCCTAGAGAATCCTATGGACTGAGGAGCCTGGTAGGCTAAAGTCCATGATGCTGCAAAAAAAGTTGGAGAGGGCTGAGTGAATAACAATTTCACTTCACTTCCATATCAAATGGCATTTCCAAACTTAGAACCTTAGAATATAGAAGCAACCTTAAAGTTCTATCAACCTTCTTATCTCAAAGCCTTGCAAGGAATTCTTTCTCTCTTGCGTTGAAAAGTTCATCTTAAGCATACCTGATGCTGCACAGATAATCAGAGTACTCTAAAACCTGTTGATAAAGATGTAGTGAATCCCATAGCTCTCTAGGATCCTTCTGCCTTTCCAAGGCCTCTTTTTCTCCCATGATTTAACAGAACAACATCCCTTATAAAGCAGAAGTATTGGCTTATATACTCTGGAAGGCAATGTCGTTTCAAGTTTCAATGCTATTGTCTGGAAAATTTATGGAAGCAACTAAAACTCTTCCTAAAATATTTGATTATATGCTGCACATAGGAGCTTCTTTGATGGCTCAGTGGGAAAGAATCGTCCTGCAATGCAGGAGACCCAGGTTTGATCCCTGGGCTGGGAAGATCCCCTGGAGGAGGGCATGGATATCCACTCAGGTTATTCTTTTCTGGAGAATGCCATGGACAGAGGAGCCTGGCAAGCTACAGTCCATGGGGTCACAAACAGTTGGATACCACTGAAATGACCAAGGATGCGTGCTGATGTGTGTGCTGCATGTAGTTATATTTGCTCATTTGTCACTGGTCAGAAAACAACACATCGATTCTAATAAAGAAGCATGGTCAAATTTTTCAATATCATATATGAAGTGATACATTTTTATATAAGTAAAGCAAACGATAATTTCCATTCAGTTCAGTTCAGTTGCTCAGTTGTGTCTGACTCTTTGCAACCCCAGGGACTGCAGCATGCCAGGCTTACCTGTCTATCACCAACTCCTGGAGTTTGCTCAAACTCATGTCCATCAAGTGCGTGATGCCATACTAATATCTCATCCTCTCTCATCCCCTTCTCCCACCTTCAATCTTTCCAAGCAGCAGGCTCTTTTCCAATGAGTTAGTTCTTCCCATCAGGTGGCCAAAGTATTGGAGTTTCAGCTTCAGCATCAGTCCTTCCAATGAATATTCAGGACTGATTTCCTTTGGGATTGACTGGTTTGATCTTCTTACAGTCCAAGGGACTCAAAAGAGTCTTCTCCAACACCATAGTTCAAAAGCATCAATTCTTTGGCACTCAGCTTTCTTTATAGTCAAACTCTCACATCCACACATGACTTCTGGAAAAAACCATAACTTTGACTAGACAGACTTTTGTTGGCAAAGTAATGTCTCTGCTTTTTAATGCGGTGTCTAGGTAGGTCATAGATTTTCTTCCAAGGACCAAGTGCCTTTTAATTTCATGGCTGCAGTCACCATCTTCAGTTATTTTTAGAGCCCCCCCCAAAGTAAAGTCTCTCACTGTTTCCATTGTTTCCCATCTATTCTCCATGAAGTGATGGGACCAGTTGCCATGATCTTATTTTTCTGAATGTTGAATTTTAAGCCAACTTTTTCACTCTCCACTTTCATTCTCATCAAGAGACTCTTTATTTCTTCCTTATTTTCTGATAAAAGGGTGGTGTCATCTGTATATCTGAGGTTTTTGATATTTTTCCTGGAAATCTTGATTCCAGCTTGTGCTTCTTCCAGCCCAGTGTTTTGCATGATGTGTTTTGCATATAAGTTAAACAATCAAGGTAACAATAAACAGCCAGCCTTGAGGTACTCCTTTCCCAATTTGGAACCAGTCTGTTGTTCCATGTCTGGTTCTAACTATTGCTTCTTGACCTGAATACAGATTTCTTAGGAGGCAGGTAAGGTGGTCTGGAATTCCCATCTCTTTCAGAATTTTCCACAGTTTGTTGTAATCCACACAATTAAAGGCTTTGGCATAGTCAATAAAGCAGAAGTAGATGTTTTTCTGGAACTCTTATTTTTCTATGATCCAAAGGATGTTGGCAATTTGATCTCTGGTTCCTCTGCCTTTTCTAAATCCAGCTTGAACATCTGGGAGTTATTTCACATACTGTTGAAGCCTGGCTTGGAGAATTTTGAACATTACTTTGCCAGTGTGTGAGATGAATACAAATGTGTGGTAGTTTAAAGATTATTTTGCACTGCCTTTCTTTTGGATTAGAATGAAAACTGACCTTTTCCAGTCTTGTTGCCACTGATGAGTTTTCTAAATTTGCTGACATATTGAGTGCAGTACTTTAAGAGCATCATCTCTTAGGATTTGCTCAAATGGAATTCCATTACCTCTACTGGCTTTGTTCATTGTAGTGATGCTTCCTAAGGCCCACTTGACTTCACACTCCAGGATGTCTGGCTCTAGGTGAGTGATCACACCATCATGGTTATCTGAGCCATGACAGTCTTTTTTTTTTTTCTTTTGTATATTTATTCTATATATTCCTGCCACTTTTTCTTAATATCTTCTGCTTCTGTTAGATCCATACCATTTCTGTCATTTATTAGTGATAAAGAATGTAGGTTAGCCTATCCCTTCTCCAGCAGATCTTCCTGACCCAGGAATTGAACTCTCCTGCATTGCAAGAAGATTCTTTACCAACTGAGATATCAGGGAAGCCCAATGATTTCCATTATTTAGAAGCAAAAAATAAAATTTTTTTTAAAGTCAAGATAATATTTATTAGCTATGCTAGTTAGCACTTCTGGTTCTTAGCACCTTTATTTGTTAAGTTGGAAAAATAATGCATATCTTATGGGCTATATGAGAACAGGAAAAAAAAATCAGTACATCTGTCAAATAGTAGGTAATAAAGATAATTTCTAATATTTTTATGTCATTTGGTTATTAAACCTACTGTTATTCTGTCAATTTAGTACAGCAGATTGTTCAAATGTAATGTTTAAGCATGACATACATAATTTTCACAAACTATTAAACATGTTACCCAGTACCCAGGATAAGCAGTAACAGTGCTATCATCCTGGAAATTTCCCCCACCCATGTACTAATCATAAATCACATCCTTCACAAGGATGCTCCCATCATGATTTCTAATATATTGATGAATTTTGACTGTTTTTGAACTTGATAACTGCTTTCTAAATCCTCAAATCTGTCAGCATGTTACATGACCAATAGGACTTTGCAGATATGATTTAAGTTAAGAATTTGAGATGGAGGAAGTGACCTAGGTTATTTAGATCAGCCCAATTGATCACATAAATATTTAAAAGCAAATAAACTTTCCTTGCTACTGTGGATGAGAAAGAGTGAAATAGAGGAAGAAAATCAGAGACATAGAGAAAAGGATACACAAATAGAAACAGAAATATAGGCAGAGTGAGAGACAGAGAGATGTCAGAAAGACAAAGAGAGAGATTCAGTGGGGGGAGAAGGGTGAGGAACATTCCTGGCATTAATAATTCAGGTCTTCACCATGACATGAGGAATGCAGGGAACTTTTAGACGCTGGGAATGGTTTCAGAAGGAAGTCTTACCTGGAGTGTGCAGAAAGGAACATAACTGCTTTAGTTTAGCCCAATGAGAGCTGATGAGGTTTTGATTTAAAAAACTGTAAGATGGGAGGAGCCAAGATGGTGGAGGAATAGGACGGGAAGACCACTTTCTCCCCTACAAATTCATCGAAAGAACATTTGAACGCTGAGCAAATTTCACAAAACAACTTCTGATCGCTAGCAGAGGACATCAGGCGCCCAGAAAAGCAGCCCATTGTCTTTGAAGGGAGGTAGGACAAAATATAAAAGATAAAAAGGGAGTCAAAGAGCTATGGACGGAGACCCGTCCCGGGAAGGGAGTCTTAATAAAGGAAGTTTCCAATCACCAGGAAACCCTCGCACTGGCGGGACTGGGGAACGTTTTTGGCAATCTAACTGGGAGGAAAAATTAAATAAGGCCCACAGATTACGTGCCTAAAAGCAACTCCACCTGATCCCTCTGGGTCTTCCCAGTGCACCAGGTCAATTTTTATATGAGGATTGACGGAGCGAAGTAAGCCAGAAAGATAAAGACCATTACAGTACACTAACACATATATATGGAATTTAGAAAGATGGTAACGATAACCCTATATGCAAAACAGAAAAAGAGACTCAGATGTATAGAACAGACTTGTGGACTCTGGGAGAAGGCGAGGGTGGGATGTTTCAAGAGAACAGCATTGAAACATGTATAGTATCTAGGGTGAAACAGATCACCAGCCCAGGTTGGGTGCATGAGACAAGTGCTCGGGCCTGGTGCACTGGGAAGACCCAGAGGAATCGGGTGGAGAGGGAGGTGGGAGGGGGGACCAGGATGGGGAATACATGTAAATCCATGGCTAATTCATTTCAATGTATGACAAAAACCACTGCAATGATGTAAAGTAATTAGCCTCCAATTAATAAAAATAAATGGAAAAAAAAGTAAATAAATAAATAAATAAATAAATAAATAAATAAAAAACTGTAAGATAACAAATTTGTGCTGTTTTAAGCCACAGAATTTATGATAATTTGTTACAGCATCAATAGGAAACAATACAGTTATATTTCTATGGCTGGAATTGCTGAGTTATAAAGTCAGCTTATGCTTGAGTTTATTGGAAACTGTCAAAGAACTTCCAAGGTGGTTTTACCAGTCTATAATTCTACTAAGATTACATGAGAATTCTAGTTCCTACACATCTTCCTCAATATTTGGAACTTTCTTTTGTCATTTCCATTCTTCTAGTAAAATTGTGTATACTGTGATTCTATTCTGCATTTCTCAAAAAGCAAATGAAGTCAAATACTTTTCATGTTTATGGGGCAAGTAGACTGCTTATCTAGTGATGTAACTGGCAAGTCTCTTACCTATTTTTCAATGCATTTCCTTACCTAATCCTGAGAGGTTGTTTTTTTGTTTTGTTTTGTTTTTAAATATTCTAGATATGAGTCATCTCTCAGACATAGTATCATCAATATTGTCACATCTTCTTATAATCTGTCAATTTTTCTTCTACTATCTTACTGGTTGGTGAAGACAAAAATGAATATGCTCTTAGCCTCTTTCTGTATTATTTAAGGAAGCTTTGGCTATTCCAAGATCATTAAGATTTTTTCCTATGATTTTTTTTCAATCTTTTATTTTTTGCCTTTTATATTTAATGCAATCTGTCCTTAAGACAAAAGTTTTAAATCTGTTACAAATGACAAAGTGAGGTATGGAGATTTAAACATTAAATAGAAAATGAAAAAAGAGATTAAATTGTGGTCTTCTGCTGTGCTAATCTACAAACACTGCTTTATCTACTGACCTTGTTAAGTCTTCCCTGATAACTCCAAAGTTGAATGGATCTTTCCCTTTCTCAGCCCCAACAGTTCTCAATTCCACTCATGAGGCATACTTTTTAACAATTCTAGATATTGCATATATTTTTATGTGTTACCTGCCCTCCTGGATTTTAGACTCTGTGATCAATGGCTGCTTCATCATACATCTCTATGGGATTCACAGCATTAGCCCAACTTAAAACTGGTGGTATTTATTCCATGCTTGCTAAAATAAAGGAAAATAACCATTAATTTCTCTGCTTTACACATATAGTTCACAGGGCAACAATACTTGCTATATGACTCAAAAAAATCATGACAACCTTATTACAAATAACAAACTTCTGGCATAAAAAAAAGATCTGAGAAGACAAAAATCTTTTTCATGGAAATACATTTTATTTTATTTCTAAAATTTATTTATTTATTTTTGGCTGTGCTGGATCTTCATTGCTGCCTGTGAGCTTTCTCTAGTTGCAGTGAGCAAGGGCTACTGTCTAGTTGTGTGCAGATTTCTCATTTGATGGCTTCTCTTGTTGAGGAAAATGGGCTCTAGGGCACATGGACTTCAGTAGTTGGGCTCCACAGTTGTGTAGCTTGAGGGCTCTAGAGCTCAGGCTCAGCAGTTGTGGTATGCAAGCTTGTTGCCCTGCAGCGTGTGGAATCTTCCCAGACCAGGGGTCGAACCCTTGTCCCTTGTGTTGACAGGCAGATTCATAACCAATGGACCTCAAGGGAAGTCTGGAAATGCATTTTATTTTAAATATAGCTGTCTGTACATGTCAATCCCCAAATCCCAATTTAGCCCTCCCGCCAACTCTTCCCCTTTGGTAACCATAAGTTTGTTCTCTAAAGATACTGATCATAACAGATCATTCACTTTAGAGATGCAATGAGAGACAAGCAAGGAACAGGAATCACAATGACCAATAGAACTATTATATAATTGACTTCTTTAAGCTCTAAGGCCATCAGACCAAATCAAAGTAGTGCATATATTTAGCCTCCTCCATGTCTCACGTACTCAAAATTTTCAAGATGGTATATATCTCAGAACCTCACTTGGGGCACAGATTTTGTCACACATGACAAGGAAATATATCAATCATGTGGATAGTAGCTACTTAAAGGACAAAAGAGTACTTTATTAGCACTAATTTTTGACTATTCAATACCTGGTCAGTAACACATAATTGCATTCCAGTTAGTGTTAGCTAAGAAAGCGGGCACTCTAACCTAAAGTAACCAAAATTTAGAATTCACTTCTTATGTAAACAAAGTTTTTTTGTTTTGTTTTGTTTTGTTCCACTTTTTTACCTTCTACCTCAAAATGCTCCTACTTTTGGACAATTGTCAAGAATATTTGTGTTCTTGGAGTTTTGCATAGGAAGTTATGGACAATTAAAAAGATCCATTCCCATTCTCTAAGAGTAAAATGCTATCTCATGTCCTTCTTTAGTTATGGCAGGAGCATTTTTTAGCACTTAGAAAAATTGTGCTGTTAAGATAAAGTGTGATTGTAACAGATTTGAATAAATTAGAAGAACATATGTATCTTAGGAGAAATTGACAGAAGTGCTTGAAACACAGAGAGCTACACTATTGTTTTTTAAATGCATGTTAGAAGATTTCATTACAAGGCAAGATCAAGTTTGATTTTTATCTAATGAACCTGAACTTTCTGCCAATATGAGTCATTTCAGCAGCACACCTGAGTTCACAGAGTTCGACCACATCAGTTTCTGATAGATTAGTAGGCAATGAGAGTACTCAGCCTTGATTAAGTTGAGAGATTGCAAATTCCTGATCTTGATATCAAACTCTGTCTCTTCTAGGAAAATCATTCTACTCTAAACAAGGATGAGATAGTATTTTAACTAAGTGATCAAAACAGCTAATTTACAGCTAAAGCTTAATATATACCATGAAGATTTCTATTTTATATTTTTACTTTCAAAAATATCTCTGAAGCAATATTTTTCAAAGTGGTATACTTAGTTTTGAGAGGTGGTTTTCATATCTTAAAAAAAGTAAAAAATAACAGGATTCAAGATTCATTTTATCCTAAAGACATCATAAATCTTTAGGTATTTACCCTAGTCTGGACAACAATTTTGATTTTTCACTGTAATTTTTGTTGAGACATTTTTCAGCTGTCATAACCATAGAAGACTGATAATTCTTTGTAACTAAGTCCAATACATGTTAATTTCTCCAACCCTTGAGAACAAAGGGTTACTCTCTAGCCAAGAAGAAGGCAAATGGGAAACATTGGAAGAACTTGTTATTAGTAGTGATTATTATTATTATTTTTAATTTCAAGCATGAGCTTAAAAATGAGTCATTGTGACTGACTTATGATTACTTTCTGTAAAAGTCTATCTTACTCATTTTTGTCTCCATAAGACTCAACACAGCATCTACCATCTGAGCAGAAACTGAAAAAAGAAAGAAAAAAGAAACATGCTTCTAAGATATTTTTGCACTGTGAATGCCTAGAAGCTTAAATGCTTATCTAAGACCTACTTTATTCTATTTTCATTACATTTAAAATTTGTAGTTGTGGAAAGAAAAAGGTACCCATGGATTACAGTACCTACAGCCCAGTAGGGCCATGGTGCTTACACCACCTTCCCCACTCTTGGATATGCACAGACCACTCAGGCAACAGAGTTCATTCCCACAGGACCACTCCAAGAGTACTCCACTCCTGCTTACAAGCAGGAGTCTGGAGGATGTTCCTGACCAGAAGAGAACTGGAGAATAAGTGACCTGGTTAACCTGGGCAGAGGAAAGGGGACATTTGATTGTGGAAGTATGAGCAGAGGTGGGCAGGGGGGAAGATGAGGCAGAATGGTTGCTAGAGAGTGAGGTGGCTTCAATAAGCTTGGTGGATCCATGGATGAAGGACAAGATCCTGACTTAGGCCTACCGTAGGTCCAGATGAAGACTCTGCAAACAGTGAAATTTATGTTCAAGGACAGATTAAATGCCAGTGTGACGTTAGATGACCTGGCAGACTTCTTTAAGCAGTGCACAGCTGTTAAAATTAAGGAGTGGACAACACATAATCCATATCTACTTGGACAAAGAAACAGGAAAACCCAAAGACCATGATGTTACAGTGTCCTATGAAGATGTGCTAAAACTTCTGTAGAGTGGTTTGATGGGGGAGATTTTCAAAAGCCTCTCTTGCAAAGAAGCTTCCAATGAACAGCACGTGGGAAGGAATGACACACCACGAGGACAGAGGGATGCCACTACCTCCTGAGGAGGTCCAGGGGTCACGGAGGTCCTGAAGGACCCATAGATCACATGGAAGGTCATGGAGGGGACAAAGAGCCTTCCCACATAGAAGGCCCTGGCGTTCCCAAGGGAACCCATCTTGAGGAGGAAGTGGAAGTGCCCTGATTCACGGCATGGAAGACAGAACTTCATCGAGTGCAACTAGTCTAAGGCCCCAAAACGTGAAGTCTTCCTCCCACCATCTTTCCAACTCCTAGGCAGTGGCTGTGGCAGAGGTGGCTCTGGTGGTTGGTGGGAAAGAAAAGGTGACCTCATGGACCCTGGTGGTTCCAGTTCAGTTCAGTTCAGTTCAGTCACTAAATCGGATCTGACTCTTTGAGACCCATGAACTGCAGCAGGCCAGGCCACCCTGTCCATCACCAACTCCCAGCATTTACTCAAATTCACATCCATTGAGTTGGTGATGCCATCTAACCATCCCATCTTCTGTCGTCCCCTTCTCCTCCTGCATTCAAACTTTCCCAGCATCAGAGTCTTTTCAAATGAGTCAGTTCTTCACATCAGGTGGCCAAAGTATTGAAGTTTCAGCTTCAGCATCAGTCCTTCTAACGAATACTTAGGACTGATCTCCTTTAGGATGGACTAGTTGGATCTCCTTGAAGTTCAAGGGACTCTCAAGAGTCTTCTCCAACATCACAGCTTAAAAGAAGCATTCAGCTTTCTTTATAGTCCAATTCCCACATCCACACATGACCACTGGAAAAACCATAGCCTTGACTAGACGGACCATTGTGGACAAAGCAATGTATCTGCTTTTTAATATGCTGTCTAGGTTGGTTATAACTTTCCTTCCAAGGAGTAAGCATCTTTTAATTTCATGGCTGCAGTCACCATCTGCAGGGATTTTGGAGCCCCCAAAATAAAGTCTTTCACTGTTTCCACTGTCTCCCCATCTATTTGCCATGAAGTGATGGGACAAGATGCGATGATCTTAGTTTTCTGAATTTTAAGCTTTAAGCCAACTTTTTCACTCTCCTCTTCACTTTTATCAAGAGGCTCTTTAGTTCTTCTTCACTTTCTACCATAAGAGTGGTGTCATCTGCATATCTGAGGTTATTGATATTTCTCCCGGCAATCTTGATGCCAGCTTGTGCTTCCTCCAGCCCAGCATTTCTCATAATGTACTCTGCATATAAGTTAAATAAGCAGGGTGACAATATACAGCCTTCACATACTCCTTTCCCCATTTGGAACCAGTCTGTTTTTCCATGTCCAGTTCTAACTGTTGCTTCCTGACGTGCATACAGATTTCTCAAGAGGCAGTAAGGTGGTCTGTCATTCACGTCTCTTGAAGAATTTTCCCACAGTTTGTTGTGGTCCACACAGTCAAAGACTTTGGCACAGTCAGTAAAGCGGAAGTAGATTTTTTTTTTTTTTTCTGAAATTTCTGCTTTTTCAATGATCGAACGGATGTTGGCAATTTCATCTTTGGTTCCTCTGCCTTTTCTAAATCCAGTTTGAATATCTGGAAGTTCATGGTTCACATATTGTTGAAGCCTGACTTGAATAATTTTGAGCATTACTTTATTAGCGTGTGAGATGAGTGCAATTGTGAGGTAATTTGAGCATTCTTTGGCATTGCCTTTCTTTGGGATAGCAATGAAAACTGATCTTTTGCAGTCCTGTGGACACTGATGAGTTTTCCAAATTTGCTGGCATATTGAGTGCACCACTTTCACAGAATCATCTTTTAGGATTTGAAATAGCTCAACTGGAGTTCCATCACCTTCATTGGCTTTGTTCATAATGATGCATCTTAAAGCCAACCAACTTGTCTTCATATTCCAGGATGTATAGTGCTAGTTGACTGATCACACCATTGTCATTATTGGGGTCTTGAAGATCTTTTCTGTTTAATTCTTCTGTGTATTCTTGTCACCTCTTCTTAATATCTCCTGCCTCTGTTAGGTCCATACAATTTCTGTCCTTT
The DNA here is from genome assembly GCF_023699985.2 of Odocoileus virginianus. Lineage (NCBI taxonomy): Eukaryota > Metazoa > Chordata > Mammalia > Artiodactyla > Cervidae > Odocoileus > Odocoileus virginianus. The sequence goes on from NC_069683.1 coordinate 70,993,180, forward strand.
ATTGAGCCCATCTTTGTATGAAATGTTCCCTTGGTATCTCTAGTTTTCTTGAAGAGATCTCTAGACTTTCCCATTGTATTACTTTCCTCTATTTCTTTGCATTGATCATGGAGGAAGGCTTTCTCATCTCTGCTTCCTATTCTTTGGAACTCTGCATTCAAGTGGGTATATCTTTCCTTTTCTCCTTTGCCTTTTGCTTCTCTTCTTTCCTCAACTATTTGTAAGGCCTCCTCAGACAACCGTTTTGCCTTTTTGTGTTTCTTTTCCTTGAGGATGGTCTTGATCCTTGCCTCCTGTACAATGTCACAAACCTCTGTCCACAGTTCTTCAGGCACTCTGTCTATAAGATCTAATTCCTTTAGTCTACTTGCCACTTCCACTATATAATTGTAAGGGGTGTGATTTATGTCATACCTGAATGGTCTAGTGGTTTTCCCTAGTTTCTTCAATTTAAGTCTAAAGTTTGCAATAAGGAGTTCATGATCTGAGCCACAGTTAGCTCCCAGTCTTTTTCTTGCTGACTGTATAGCATTTCTTCATCTTTGACTGCAAAGAATATAATCAATCTGACTTCAGTGTTGACCATATGGTGATGTCCATATGTAGCATCTTCTCTTGTGTTGTTGGAAGAGGGTGTTTGCTATGACCAGTGCGTTCTCTTGCAAGAACTCTATTAGCCTTTGCCCTGCTTCATTCTGTATTCCAAGGCCAAATGTGTCTGCTACTCTAGATATTTCTTGACTTCCTACTTTTGCATTCCAGTCCCCTATAATTCAAAGGATATCTTTTTTTGGGTGTTAATTATAGAACATCTTATAGGTCTTCATAGAACCATTCAACTTCAGCTTCTTCAGCATTACTAGTCAGGGCATAGACTTGGATTACTGTGATATTGAATGGTTTGCCTTGTAAACAAACAGAGATGATTCTGTCATTTTTGAAATTGCATCCAAGTACTGTATTTCAGCCTCTTTTGTTGACTATGATGGCTACTCCATCTCTTTGAAGTGATTCTTGCCTGCAGTAGTAGATATAATGGTCATCTGAGTTAAATTCAGCCATTCCACTCCATTTTAGTTCACTGATTCCTAAGATGTCAACATTCACTCTTGCTATCTCTGTTTGCCACTTCCAATTTACCTTGATTCATGGATCTAACATTCCAGGTTCCTATGCAATATTGCTCTTTACAGCATCAGACTTTACTTCCATCACCAGTGACATCCACAACTGGGTGTTGTTTTTGCTTTGGCTCTGTCTCTTCACTCTTTCTGGAGTTATTTCTCCACTGATCTCTAGTAGCATATTGGGCACCTACTGCCAGGGCAGTTCATCTTTCAGTGTTCATGTTGTTCATGGGGTTCTCAAGGCAAGAATACTAAAATGGGTTTGCCATTCTTTTCTCCAGTGGATAGCTTTTTGTCAGAACTTTCCACCATGACCCGTCTGCCTTGGGTGCCCCTACATGGCATGGCTCATAGTTTCATTGAATTAGACAAGGGGCAGCGGCCAAAAGGAGCAACCCCACCTCCAAGGAGCGGTTGCTGTGGGGCACTGTGGCGATCAGTCCTGGGTATTCATTAGAAGGACTGATGCTGAGATTGAAACTCCAGTATTTTGGCCACCTCATGCGAAGAGTTGACTTATTGGAAAAGACTCTGATTCTGGGAGGGATTGGGGGCAGGAGGAGAAGGGGAAGACAGAGGATGAGATGGCTGGATGGCTTCACTGACTGGATGGACATGAGTTTGAGTAAACTCCAGGAGCTGGTGATGGACAGGGAGGCCTGGCGTGCTGCGATTCATCAGGTCGCAAAGAGTCAGACATGACTGAGCAACTGTACTGAACTGAACTCTGGTCCATGTGATCAGATTGTTTAGTTTCCTTTGAATGTGGTTTTCAGTCTGTCTGCTCCCTGACGGAGAAGGATAAGAAGCTTACAGAAGCTTCCTGATGGGACAGACTGACCTAGGGGGAAATTGGGTCTTGCTCTGATGGATGGGGACATGTTCAGTAAATCTTTTATCCAATTTTCTGTTGAAAGGTGGGACTGTGTTCCCTCCCTGTTATTTACCTGGGGCCAAACTATGGTGGAGGCAATGAAGATAATGGTGACCTTCTTCAAAAGGTCCCATGCAGGCACTGCTGCACTCAGTAGCCCCACCCCTGCAGCAGGCCCCCACTGACCCACACCTCCACCGGAGACTCCTGGACACTGATGGGCAAGTCTGGATCAGTCTCTTGTGGGGTCGCTGCTCCTTTCTTCTGGGGTCTGGTGCACACAAGGTTCTGTTTTTGCCCGCCAATAGTTTGTTTCCCAGTCCTGTGTAAGTTTTGGCATCTCTATGGTGGTTTCAGTGGAATGTTAAGAGGTTGTTGCAGTGGAGACTGAGTTGGCTTCAGTGGTGACTGGGACATTAACCATGGTGGCTTTAGTGGAAGAAAATAAGGTGATCCTGGGTGACCCCTAGGAACTTAGATGGAATAGAGGGGTAGCAGAAGAGGCAGGTGTGGAGGACTTGGAAAAATGGCTAAAGGTGAGCACCACAGGAATGAAAACACCAGTCCCACTGGACACAGATCCTGCAGAACTGCATTGACTACCAGATTTATTTTTTAAACCAGAATATGTTTTGAAATTATAATTCCATATTTATAATATTAATCACAACATTATGATTATTCTTTGTCTGTTGTTGTTCAGTCACTAAATCGTGTTTGGCTTTTTGAGACCCCATGAACTGCAACATACTAGGCTTCCTTGTCCTTCACTGTCTCTGGAATTATGTCAAATTCATGTCTATTAAGCTGGTGAGGCTATCCAACCATCTCATCATTTGCCTCCCTCTTCTCCTTTCACTTTCAACATTTCCCAGAATCAGGGTCTTTTCTAACAAGTCAGTTCTTCACATCGTGTGGCCAAAGTGTTGGAGTTTCAGCTTCAGCATCAATCCTTCCAATGAATATTCAGGGTTGATTTCCTTTCTAATTGACTGTCTTTGATCTCCTTGCTGTCCAAAGGACTCTCAACAGTCTTCTCTAGCACCACAACTCAAAAGCATCAGTTTTTCAGTGCTCAGCCTTCTTTATCCTCCAACACTCATGTCCATACATGACTACTGAAAAAATCAAAGCTTTGACTATACAGACCTTTGTTGGCAAAGTTATGCCTTTGCTTTTTAATACACTTTCTAGATTTCCTTTCACAGAACTTGCCATCACAGTGATTCTGGTGCCCCCCAAAATAAAATCTGTCACTCCTTCCACTTTTTCCTCTTCTATATGCCATGAAGTGAAGTGAAGGGACCAGATGCCGTGTTCTTAGTTTTTTGAAAGTTGACTTCTAAGTCAGGTTTTTACTCTCCGCCTTTACTGTCATCAAGAGGTTTTTGATTCCCTCTTCACTTCCTGCAATTAGAGTGGTCCTCTGCATATATGAGGTTGCTGTTATTTCTTCAAGCAATCTTGATTCCAGCTTGTGATTCACCCAGCCTGGCAGTCCACAAGATGCACTCTGCATAGACTCTAAATAACCAGAGTGACCATATGCAGCCTTGCTGTACCCCTTTCTCAATTTTGAACCAGTCAGTTGTTCCATGTCTATTTCAAACTGTTGTTTCTTGATCTGCATAGAGGTTTCTCAGGAGACAGATAAGGAAATCTGGTATTCCCATCTCTTTAAGAATTTTCCAAAGTTTGTTGTGATCCACACAGTCAAAGGCTTTAGCATAGTCAATGAAGCAGTAGTAGATATTTTTTCTGGAATTCCCTTGTTTTCTCTATGATCCATCAAATGTTAACAATTTGATTTCTGGTTTATCTTTCTTTTCTAAATCCAGTTTGTACATCTGAAAGTTCTCAGTTCACATACTATTGAAACATATCTTGAAGGATTTGGGACATAAACTTACTAGTATGAGAAATGAGTCATTGTCTATACTTTAGTATTTTTCTCCATTTGTGAAGAAACTTTAAAAAAGTGAAATAGTAGTGTGCTTTTTTTTTTCTCCCTTCCCCTTTTAAAGATGAATGTTTATGTGAAATTAAACAATGGAAACCCCTTGTGAGCACGCTTAGTATCACTGTGGAGAACCAACAGTGCTTCTAATTGTAACAATGTTCATACTTGTGATTTTTTTAAATAAAATTTCATTTTTTTTAGAAACAAACAAAGCAAAACAAATAAATGCATAGTTTTGCTCAATCGTGGGTTCACAAGAGGCCTGGTGCTCAAGCCCAAAGATTCTGCTTGAGTCTTGGGTAAAGCCTGGGAAGATTTTAATGTTCAGTAGGCTTGTAAACCATTACTGTCCAAGTTCAGTGTTCCTCAGATTGTCAAGTACATAGAAGTCATCTATGTACTACAAAATAATTGCTGCAAAATAAAATTTTCCTTAAAAAGCAAATTTGAATTTAGGCAGTCTAGAAGTGGACTTAACACTTTTATTAAATATAAAGGTTCAAGTAATGATGTAATGTTGTTGCTGAGTGTAGCCATTCATTCTGGTTTGTTTAGTATGTTGTTGCTGTTGTTTATTGGCTAAGTCATTTCCAACTCTTTTACAACCCCATGGACTGTTACCCACCAGGCTCTTCTGCCTATGGGAATTCCCCAACAAGAATACTGGAGTGAGAAGTCATTTCCTTCTCCAGGGGATCTTCCTGACCCAAGGATCACATTTGTGTCCTGTATTGATAGGTGGATTATTTACCACTAAAACCCCCCTTGTCTAGCATATAGGGGTTTAACTATCAAACTAAGACTATCCTGGTAAATTGGGATAGTTGATATGCTTAGTTATAGGTCCATGATCCACACTGTATATCATAAGATCCCCAAGTCAAAGGTTTTCAAGCTGTGGTGTGCTTCGGAATCATCATAAATTCTTAGATGGCACCTACACCCAAAATGTTTCCTTCTCTAGGTCTGGGGATAGGTTCTGAGACTACATTTAGTAAAAGTATCTAGATGATGCCAATATTGCTAGTCTAAGGACCACAGGAAAGAGTCATAATTTCTGTTTGCTACAAATTAAAATTGCCTACAGAGTTTTTAAACTACTGATGCCTGGACCTTGCCCATACAGATTGTTTTGTGGACCAAAAATCTCATTGTATACGATTTGTGATTTTAAAATTCAACTAAGTAATTTCCATGTTCAATCCAGACTGAGATTTATGGTGAATACATATACTACAATTATCTACAGCTCAAATATAAATTTATTTTTGTTTATTTAACATTTATGTTTATTTATGTCACTCTCCGTTCTATGAATGCAATACCATGCATGACTGAACAAAGATGAAATTCTGGATACATGTCAAGTTATTTCTTTCCCTGGATGTTCTTACTTAAGAAATAAAAAAAAAAAAGTGAATAAGATCCATAACATTCCCTCTTTAGAGTAGGTTGTATCTCTGTCATACTTTTAGTCACAAATCTTTGAAGGCAAGCAGGGCAAGAACTGCCCTCCTGGAACAAAGCCTATCTTACCTCTTTGGCTTACTTTCCCGTGCTTCTCCTCTTTTCTCCTGCAACTTTTCCTTCTTTTAGCAGATGGTTTCTCTCTCATTCTCTCTCTCCTTTAAATTGGCTTTGTCACAATTACCACCACCACCATGTATGCGTGTGTGCTAAGTCACTGCAGCTATATCAGTCTCTTTGCAAACCTATGAACTATAGCCTGTCAGGCTCCTCTGTCCATGGGATACTCCAGGAAAGAATACTGGATTGGGCTGCTATGCCCTCTGCATAAAAATAACAAATTTCTAAAATTCATTTCCCTGATATGGTTTCCTATTCTCTGGGAGAAACTCTATTTACATATTTTAACTGTTTCTTATGATATTTACTGTTACACTTCTCAGAAATAACTCATACTACTATCTGAGAATAAACACAATGTATTGAATTTTTATAAGTATGATAAGAATTTAATTTTTTATATACTACTACTCACAAACAAATCATTAATTTCCCTACTATCCTATCAATATATTTATGTTAATCTTTTAGGATTAAACCAATATTTAATATATGTTATTATGAGCATAATTTATTCACAGTTGAATCACAACTCATATACTATTATTTTTCTTTTCTGTATTTTTTGTTTTGTTTTGTTTTCCTTGGTGTTCATAATTGTCTTTTTGTTTACATGTGTGCTTATTCTACATATACATAACTACTTCTTCTCCAAATACTCATATACAAATATATTTGTATGAAAGTAAGAAAAGTGAAAGTGTTATTTGCTCAGTTGTGTCCAACTCTTTGCCACCCCATGGTCTGTAGCCCTCCAGGCTCCTCTGTCCATGGAACTCTCCAGGCAAGAATAGTGGAGTGGGGAGCCATTCTCTTATCAGGGAATCTTCCTGACCTGGGTCTCCTGCATTGCAGGAAGATTCTTTACTATCTGAGTAGCTATTTTATAATTTTCTCTTTTCTTGTTTTATTTATTTGCTATTCATGAGTTGCTTATTTTAAGGATCACTTTTCCTTTGTTCCAGACTCAACTGGAGTCCTGTCAACCTGCAGCCATTGTTTGGTTGAATCATATATTTGAGTAGTTTTCTGAGATAATGTGTGAAAGATAAATTTCATTTTGGATCTTGCTTGGGTGAAATGTTGATGTATGGCAAAGGCCATCACAATATTGTAAAGCAATTATTGTCCAATTAAAACAAATAAAATTTTAAAAATTAGGTTTATTTGTTTATAAGGAATACAATTCTAGGTTGAAAATAACTTTCATATTAAAAAGGTCATATACCATGGTCAAGTTGGATTTATCCCAGGGATGCAAGGATTCTTCAGTATATGCAAATCAATCGATGTGATACACCATATTAATAAACTGAAAGATAAAAGCATATGATAATTTCAATAGATGCAGAGAAAGCTTTCAACAAAATTCAAAACCTATTTATGATTAAAAAACAAAACTCTTCAAAAATGGGCTTAGAAGGAACCTATCTCAATATAATAAATGACATATATGATAAACCCACAGCAAACACTATTCTTAATGGTGAAAAACTGGAAGTATTTCTTCTAGGATCAGGCACAAGACAAGGATGGCCACTTTCACTACTATTATTCAACATAGTTTTTGCCATAGTTTTCTGTACAGGAGTCAGAGAAGAAAAAGACATAAAGGAATCCAGATTGGAAAAGAAGTAAAACATCATTGTTTGCAGATGACATGATACTATATATAGAAAATTCTAAAAATACCCTAAAGAAAATTACCAGAGCTAACCAGTGAATTTAGCAAAGTGGCAGAATACAAAATCAATACACAGAAGCATTTCTCCATACTAACAATGAAATATCAGAAAGAGAAATTAAGGAATCAATCAAATTTACCATTGCAACAAAAAGTATAAAACATCTAGGAGTAAAACTACCCAAAGAGACCAAAGATCTGTATACAGAAAATTATAAGAATTATAAGACACTGATGAAAGAAATCAAAGACAATATAAAAATATGGAAAGATCTTCCATGTTCCTGAGTTGGAAGAATCATTATTGTGAAAACAAATATACTACCCAATGCAATATACAGATTCAAGGCAATCCCTATCAAATTACCAATGGCATTTTTCATAGAACTGTAACAATTCATATGGAAACAGAAAAGACCCTAAATATCTAAAACAAACTTGAGAAAGAAGCATGGAGCTGGAGGAATCAACCTTCCCGATTTTAGACTATACTACAAAGCTATAGTCATCAAGACTGCATGGTACTGGCACTAAAACAGAAATATAAACCAACGGAACAAGGTAGAAAGCCTAGAGATAAGCCCACACACCTATGGATACCTTATTTTTGACAAAAGAGCCAGGAATATACAATGGGAAAAAACTAGTCTCTTCAATAAGTGGTACTGGACAGCTAAATGTAAAAGAGTGAAATTAGAATACTAACTAAATCCATACACAAAGATAAACTCAAAATGGATTAAAGACCTAAGTTAAAGACCAGAAACTATAAAATTCTCAGAGAAAAGCATAGGCAGAGACTGGCAGGAAGATGGCAGAGGAGTTAGAGGGGAGATTGCCAGCTTCCCCACTAATACATCTAAAACTCATCATGATATGGAACAACTCCTACAAAGAAACCTTTAGGCAACAGCAGAAGACCCCAGGTTTCCAGGGTCACAGACTAAGTTCCCTTAAATGAGGGAGAGGGGATGGAGACATAAAAAGGGAAAAGATGGAGATCGTCTAGGCAGAAGCTTGTGCCCTGAGGGAAGCAGGGACTCCTGAAACAGGAGGAGGTCCTGTGCATAGGGAAACTCCCTCACAGGTGGGCCCAAGGAGGAGCTGCAGAGTCTTGAAAAACCAGGCAAAGCAGGGACTTGGCAGAAAACAGAAAGCTGTGCTTCTCAGCCTTTTGACAGTTCACAAACTGTGGTCCCAACCAGACGGTGGACTCAGGGAACCAAGAATGCGGAGGCATATAAACCTAGACAGGACACACAACTCTTAAAGCACAGAGGGCAGGTCGGCCAATACACACAGCACTTACAGCACAGTAGGTGGGCCCAGGTAGCTGAGTGTGACACAGCATTCAACCCACGGTTCGCACACAACCTTCACTATGCAAAGGGTGGGGTCAGGGAGACGTCAGAAGAGAGGCATAGAGACTTGGACAGTGCATACAACCCTTGAGGCACAGTGGAAAGAAGAACACATAAGCCCTGAGACAGAAGGTAGGCGGTGAGAAGAAACAAGTGTACACAAACCCCACGATGCTGAGGGAAGCCCACACAAGTCTCCACGAGGCAAAGGGCACAAGAAAAGATCCACACAAACCCCTTCCCAGCAAGCTTCAGCCAGTAGTGTAGGGCGGGACATGGGGACAGAAGCATGGACAATGACCCCAGGGACAGGTAGGGAGCGGGCAGCACTGCAGAAACGCTGAGAGGGCCACTTTGAAGTGGCTGCAGAAAGGAGATAAGTCCTGGGTGTTCATTGGAAGGGCTGATGCTGAGGCTGAAACTCCAATACTTTGGCCACCTCATGCGAAGAGTTGACTCATTGGAAAAGACCCTGATGCTGGGAGGGATTGGGGGCAGGAGGAGAAGGGGACGACAGAAGATGAGATGGCTGGAAGGCATCACAGACTCGATGGGCATGACTTTGAGTAAACTCCGGGAGTTTGTGATGGACAGGGAGGCCTGGCGTGCTGCGATTCATGGGGTCACAAAGTCGGACACGACTGAGTGACTGAACTGAACTAAACTGAACTCTGCTAAAGCCAGAAGGACTGCCCAAAGGCATACTGAACCCATGGACCTACTACTGGAACCTGCAATGCCCTTCAGAGAGATGAGATCCTGCTCCATCAACCAGAACAAAGGCATAAGCTCCCCCAACCAGGAAAGCATCACAGGACCCTGACCCAACCCCATTCACAGGGGCAGACTCCAAAACCAAGAACTACTACCTTGAGAACCCTTTTTGTTCTTATAAATTACACTGTTTATTCCCCCTACGTATCTCCACCTTCACATTAGTCTTTTGCAGTACTGTGGAGTTTTCCTCTTTGTTTTCCTTGTTAAAAAAATTAAAAAAGATCATTTTAAGATTCTTTTTTTCTTATAAATTGCAGTGTTTATTCCCCTACATATTTCGACCTTCACATTAGCTTTTTGCTGTGTTGTGGAATTTTCCTCTTTGTTTTCCTTGTTTAAAAAACAAAAACATTCGTTTTAAGATTTTCTTTTCTTTTCTTTTTCATAAATCACACGGTTGATTCCCCCTACATATTTCCACCTTTGTATTAGTCTTTTGTGGTGCTGTGAAGTTTTTCTCTTTGTGTTTCTTGTTTAAACAAAAATAAAAATCATTTTAAGATTTTTTCCCCCTCTTTTTCACCTTTTTTTCTGCCCCTTTGGTGAGGTTTTTTATTTTGTTTTTTATATATCCAACTGTTTTTCCTATAGTTCTTTACCAGCTGTAGCTATTCCTGAATATATATATATATATATTTTTCCACATGCATCTGTTTATCTTTGTTTTTCTATTTTTTCCTTTCTCTCTCTTTTTAAACCTCCATCCACCCCTCCTTTTATCTTTATCCTCCTTTCTCCTCTTTTATTCTCTTTTTTCCTCCTCCATTTATTCCTTCACTCTTATTTTCTCACCAAATAAGTCAAATTGTTGACCTCTCTTTGCTATATTCCACAGTTGGCCCTCTACTAATGCTCAGATTTCCAGATTGAACATTATCTAGCTCTGCTTTTAATTGGTTAATATCACTCTCATTTCTCTTGCTTACCACGTCAATCTCCTGTACTCTTATCGTTAGAACACTTTGGTTATAACTGTATGTGTGGAAGTGTGTGTACATGTCTCATTATTTATGTAATTACCTCCTTGATCTCCTCCCACTAGAACACAGTCACAAGTCACCCCTAACAATAAATAAGCACAAGTTTCCCAACTAACATTTCCCTCCAAAGGCAAAAATCGAAGGAAAGAAATAATACAATGCTAAAGCCTGAGAAAAGGAGACCTCAGGTGGAGCAAGTTAAAAAAAAAAAAAAAATGAAGAGACAGAGAAATACAACACAAATGAAAAAGCAATGTAGACACTCACAAGACCAAACAAACAGAGGAAATGAGCAATCTCCATGAAAGAGAGTTCAGAATAATGATAGTGAAGTTGCTCTAAGGATTGAAAATAGAATGGAGAAAATGCAGGAAGTATTTAATACATTTAGTATAAATATCAAGGATATAGAAGAAATAAAGAATAAGCAAACAGAGATGAGTAACACAATTACTAAAATTAAAAATACTCTAGAAGGAGCCAATAGCAGAATAACTGAGGTAGAGGAACAGATAAGTGAGCTAGAGTATAAAATGGTGGAAATAACTGCTGAAGAGCAGAATAAAGTGAAAGGAATGAAAAGAATTTAGGATAGCCTCAGAGACCTTTGGGACAATATTAGTCACACTGAAGTTTGAGTTATAAAGGGTCCCAGAGGAAGAAGAAAAAAACAAAGGCACTGAGAAAATTTTTGGAGTAATTATAGTTGAAAATTTCCCCAACATGTGAAAGGAGATATTCAATCAAGCCCAAGAAGCACATGACAACTCAAAACTTGTGGGATTCAGCAAAAACAATTCTAAGAGGGAATTTTATAGTGATACAATCATACCTCAAAAAACAAGAAAAGCATCAAATAGATGGCCTAACTCTATATCTAAAGCAGCTGGAAAAAGAAGAGAAAAGAACCCCCAAATCAGCAAAAGGAAATAAATCATAAAATTCAGAGCAGAAATAAGTGAAAAAGAAATGCAGAAAACAATAGAAAAGATTAATAAAACTAAAGGCTTGTTCTTTGAGAATATAAACAAAATTGACAAACCACTAGCCAGACTCTTCAAAAAAAAGGGAGAAAAATAAAATCACAAAATTAGAAATGAAAAAGAAGTTACAACAAACAACACAGAAATACAAGATATCATAGGAGAATATTGCAAACAACTATATGCTAATAAAGTGGACAACCTAGAGGAAGTGGACAGATACTTAGAAAAGGTCAGCCTCCAAAGACTGAACCCAGAGGAAATAGAAATTATGAACAACCCAATTGCAAACACAGAAATTGAAGCAGTGATCAAAATTCTTCCAAAAAACAAAAGCCCAGGGCCAGATGGCTTCACAGGGGAATTCTATAAAACATTTAGAGAAGAGCCAATGCCTATTTTTCTGAAACTCTTCCAAAAAAATTGCAGAGGAAGGAACACATCCAAACTCATTCTACGAGACCACCATCACCCTGATACTAAAACCAGGCAAAGAAAACATGAAAAAAATAAAATTACAGGCCAATATCATTGGTGAACGTAGATGCAAAAATCCTCAACAAATTTCTAGCAAACATAATTCAACAGCATATTAAAAGAAAAGCTCATACACCATGATCAAGCTGGGTTTATTCCAGGGATGCAAGCATGCTTTGATATACACAAATCAATCAACATGATACACCATATTAACAAATTGAAAGATAAAAGCCATAGGATCATTTAAATAGATGCAGAAAATGGCTTTGACAAAATTTCAGCATCCATTTATGATAAAAACACTTCAAAAAATGGGCATAGAAGAAACCCACTTCAGCATAGTAATGGCCATATATGAAAAGCCTACAGCAAACATTATTCTCAATGGTGAAAAACAAAAAGCATTATCTCTAAGATCAGGAACAAGATGAGGATGCCCACTCTCACCACTATTATCCAGCATATTTTTGGAAGTCCGAGCTACAGCAATTAGAGAAGAAGAAGAAATAAAAGGAATCCAGATTGGAAAAGAAGTAAAAATCTCACTGTTTGAGGTTGATATGATACTAGGCACGCTGCTGCTGCTGCTGCTAAGTCACATCAGTCATGTCCGACTCAGTGCGACCCCAGAAATGGCAGCCCAACAGGCTCCTCTGTCCTTGGGATTCTCCAGGCAAGAATACTGGAGTGGGCTGCCATTTCCTTCTCCAATGCATGAAAGTGAAAAGTGAAAGTGAAGTCACCCAAACATGTCCAACTCTTAACAACCCCATGGACTGTAGCCTACCAGGCTCCTCCATCCACAGGATTCTCCAGGCAAGAGTACTGGAGTGGGTTGCCATTGCCTTCTCTGATACTAGGCATAGAAAACCCAAAAGAAATAATCAGAAAATTGCTAGATTTGATCAGTGTACTTAGCAAAGTCACAAGATACAAGGGCAATACACAGAAATCACTTGCATTCCTATATACTAGTAATGAAAAATCAGAAAAAGAAATTAAAGAATTAATCCCATTCACCATTGCAGCAAAAAGAATAAAATATTTAGGAATAACTGTACCTAAGGATACAAAATAATTGAATAGAGAAAACTATAATACACTGATGAAAGAAATCAAAGATGACATAAACAGATGGAGAGATAGTCCTTGTTCCTGGGTAGGAAGAATCAATATTGTGAAAATGAGGATACTACCAAATGCAATCTATATGATCGATCCCTATCAAATTACCAATGGCATTTTTCTCGGAACCAGAACAAAAAAAAAAAATCACAATTTATATGGAAACACAAAAGACCCTGAATAGCTAAAACAGTCTTGAGAAAGAAGAATGTAGCCAGAGGAATCAATTTTCCTTATTTCAGAGTATACTACAGAGCTACATCATCAGGAGAGTATGGTCCTGCCACACAAACAGAAATACAAACCAATGGAACAAGATAGAGAACCCAGAGATAAACCCACACACCTATGGGTAACTTATTTTTGACAAAGGGGGAAAGAATATACAATGGGGCAAAGATATCCTCTTCAATAAGTGGTGCTGGAAAAACTGAACAATTATGTGCCAAAGAATGAAATCAGAGCACTTCCTAATGCCATACACAAAGATAAACTCAAAATGGAAATAATCACCCAAGTCTAAGAAAGTCAGAGAGTCCCAAACTGGATAAGCCCAAGGAGAAACATCCCAAGACATATTAATAAACACAAAGAGAAATATAAGAGCAGCAAGGGAAAAGCAACAAATAAGTACATGGGTATCTCCTTAAGGTAATAGCTGATCTTTCAATAGAAACTCTTCAGGCCAGAAGGGAATTGCAGGCTATATAAAGTGATGAAAGAGAAAAACCTACAGCCAAGATGATTTACCCAACAAGGATCTATTCACATTTGAAGAATAAAACAAAAGCTTTACAAGTAAGCAAAAGATGAGGGAATTCAGCACCACCAAGTCAGTTATCCAACAAATGCTAAAGGATGTTCTTTAGAAAGGAAACATAGTAAAGGTTTATAAAAACGAACCCCAAATCATTAAGTAAATGGTAACAGGATCATACTCATCAATAGTTACCTTAAACATAAATGGGTTAAATACTCCAACCAAAAGACAAAGAGTGACTATGTGGATCCAGAAGCAAAACCCCTAGATAGGCTGTCTACTGGAGACCCACCTCAAACCTAGGTATACATACAGACTGAAAGTGAGAAACTGGAAAAATATATTTCATGCAAATGGAGACCAAAAGAAAATGGGAGTAGCAATACTCATATGAGATAAAATTAACTTTGAATTTTACAATAGCACAATAATAGTGGCTACTTTAATAATCAACTCACACTGATGGATAAATTAACAAAACAGAAAATTAACAAGGAAGCAAAAACATTAAATGATATATGAACCTCGTTAGACTTAGTTGATACCTACAGGGCATTTCACCCCAAAACAATGGATTTCATCTTTTTCTGAAGTGCACAGGGAGCATACTCCAGGATAGACCATATTCTGGGCCACAAATCTAGCCTTGGTAAATTAAAAAAAAAACAAAAAAGAAGTCATTCAAAGAATTTTTTCTGATCACATTGTGGTAAGATTAGATATCAACTACAGAGGTGGGGGAGAAGCTATATAAAACACAAACATATGGAGGTTAAACAACACTCTTCTGAATAGCCAATAGATCACTGAAGAAATTTAAAAGTAAATAAAAATATGTATGGGAACAAATGATAATGAAAACATGATGAACCAAAAATCAGGGGAGTTAAGAAGGAAGTCCATAGTAAGTTCACCTCAAGAAACAAAAGAAACATCAAATAAACAACCTAAATGTACACCTAAAGCTAATAGAAAATGAAGAACAAAAACACCCAAATTTAGAAGAAGGAAAGAAATGACAAAAAATAAGATCAGAAAAAAGTGAAAAAGGAATGATGGAGATCATAGCAAAGATAAACAAAACTAAAAGCTGGTTCTTTAAGAAGATAAGCAAAATAGACAAACTGTTAGCCATACTCCTCAAGAAAAAAAGGGAGAAAACTCAAATCAATAAAATTAGAAATGAAAATGGAGAAATCATAACAGACAACACAGCAATACAAAAGATCATAAGAGATTGCCTTGAAGAACTATACGCCAACAAAATGGACAACTTGGAAGAAATGGACAAATTCTTAGAAAAGTATAACCTTTCAAAATTAAACCAGAAATAAATATAAATTCTGAACAGATGAATTCCAAGCACAGAAAGTGAAACTGTAATAAAAATTTTTCCAACAAACAAAAGTCCAAGACCAGATTACTTCACAGGTGAATTCAACCAAAAACTTAGAGAAAAACTAACACATATTTTATTCAAACTCCTTCAGAAAATTCCAGAGGAAGGAAAACTCCCAAATGCATTCTATGAGGCCACCATCACCCTGATACCAAAACCGGACAAAGATGCCATAAAAAAAAGAAAACTGCAGGTCAATATCACTGATGAACATGGAAGCAAAATTCCTTGACAAAATTCTAGCATATAACAACACATCAAAAAGATCATACATCATGACCTAGTGGGCTTTATCCCAGAGATGCAGGGATTCTTCAATATTTGCAAGTCAATCAATGTGATACACCATATTAACAAACAGTAAGATAAAAGCCATATGATTACCTCAATAGAAACAGAGAAAGCTTTTGACAAAATTCAACACCCATTTATGATTAAAAACAAAACAAAAACAAAAAAAATTCCCCAAAAAGCAGGCATACAAGGAATATATCTCTACATAATAAAATCCATATATGAAAAAACCCATAATGAGCATTATGCTCAATGGCAAACAGTTGAAAACATTTCCCTTAAAATCAGGAACAAAAAAAAAGGGTGCCTACTCTCACCACTACTGTTCAACATAGTTTTGAAATTCCTAGCCACAGCAATCAGAGATGAGAAATAAAAATCAATCCAGATTGGAAAAGAAGTAAAACCCTCACTGCTTGCAGATGACATGATCCTCTACATAGAAAACCCTAAAGATATCACCAGAAAATTACTAGAGTTAATCAATAAACACAGTAAAGTTGCAGGATATAAAATTAATACACAGAAATCCCTTGCATTCCTAAACACCAGCAATGAAAACCAGAAAGAGAAAGAAACAATTCAATTCATCATTGCAACATAAAGAATTAAATACTTACGAATAATTTTGCCTAAAGAAACAAAAGATCTGCATATAGAAAACTATAAAACAATGATGAAAGAAATCAAAGACGACACAAATAGATGGAGAAACATACCATGATCATGGATTGAAAGAATCAGTATAGTGATAATGAGTATACTAGCAAAGCAATCTATATATTCAACACACTCCCTATCAAACTACCAACGGTATTTTTTTTTTTTTAAGTAGAGCAAATAATTTCACAATTTGTGTGGAAACACATATAACCTCAATAAGCAAAGCAATCTTGAGAAAGAAGAATGGAACTGGAAGAATCAACCCTCCTGACTTCAGATTATACTACAAAGCTACTTTCACCAAGACAGTATGGTATTGGCACAAAGAAAGAAATATAGATTGATGGAAAAAAAAAAAGATAGGAAGCTCAGAGATAAATCCTATGGATACCTTATCTTTGACAAAGGAGGCAAAAATATACAATGGAGAAAAAACAGCTTCTTCAACAAGTAGTGCTGGTAAATCTGGTCAACCATGTGTGTAAGAATGAAACTAGGACACTTTGAAACACTATACACAAAAATAAACACAAACTGGATAAAAGATCTAAATATAATGTCAGAAACTTTAAAACTCTTAGAGGAAAGCATAGGCAGAACACTCTCTGATACAAATCACAGCAAGATCCTCTATATCCCACTTCCCAGAGTAATGGAAATAAAAGCAAAATAAAGAAATGGGACCTAATTAAATTTAAAAGCTTTTGCACAATGAAGGGAACTATAAGAAGGTAAAAAGGTAGCATTCAGAATGGGAGAACATAGCAACAAATGAAACAACTGTCAAAGAATTAATCTCTAAATATACAAGCACAGCTTAATACCAGAAAAACAAACAAGCCAATCAAAAAGTCAGCCAAAGAACTAAACAGATATTTCTCCAAAGAAGACATACAGATGGCTAATAAACACATGAAAAGATGGATGACATCACTCATTATTAGAAAAATGCAAATCAAAACAGAAATGAGATATCATCTCATGCTGGTCAGAATGGCTGCTATCAAAAAGCCTACAAACAATAAATTCTGGATAGGGTGTGGAGAAAAGGAAACTGTCTGACACCATTGGTAGGAATGAAAAATGGTGCATCCACTATGTAGAACAGTGTAAAGATTCCTTAAAACATAAAATAATTTTAAAAATAAAGTATAAAAATATGGAAGTACTTCACAAATCTTATAGATTCAATACATTATCTTTCAAAATACCAGTTGATGCTTTTACAGATACTGACAAGGTGACAAGCCCAAAGACAAGGTTACCTTAAATTTTATATACACATCCACTGGATTCAAAAACAATTATGATCCTGGGGTGGGGGGTGGAAAGCCTAGAGGACTCAAAATATCTGATTTCAAAACTTAGAAGTTATGATAATAAAGACTACAAGCACAGGCATACAGATAGGAATATAATTAAGAATTCAGAAATAAATTTCATATTTTTTATCATATTTTTGATCAATTGACTTTTGACAAAGACTCCATGACAAGTCAATGGAGAAAAAATAGTCTTTTAAGCACGTAGAGGTGGGGAAACTGGATATCCATATGCAAGCCCTGAAGTTGAACCATTTAATGACATCATACACAAAAGTTGACTAAAAATGAATCATAGACCTAAATATAGGAGTTGAAGTTTCAAATTTGAATTAGGTAATAGCACCTTAGATATGACATCAAAAGTACAAGGAACAAGAGAAAAATTAGATATCTCAGACTTTATAAAAATTGAAAATTTTTGAATAAAATAATACATGTAAAGTGAAAAGACAACCCAAATAATTGGAGAAAACATTTTCATTTTCTGTATCTGATAATGGTTAAGCTTTCTGAATATTTGAAGAATTATTACAACTCAACAATAATAAGGCAAACAATAAATTGGCAAAATATTTGAATAGACATTTCTACAAAGAAGATATACAAGTGGCTAGTAACCACATGAAAATATACATGCTCAACATCATTAATCCTTATAGAAATGCAAGTCAAAACCACGGCGAAAGTGCCTTGCCCATGAGTAGTTGTTTGGCAGGCTGGGGCACTGGATCAATTGTCAACCCGGTAAGATATCAGCAGTGACTACCTTTCTGTTTGCTACTGGGCAAGAGAAGAGGAGCAGTGCAGAGTCTGTCCTTGGAGGCCAGATATTTCAGAGTATGGGAAGAAAGTCACTGCACACTATCTAGAATTATGATGATAAAGACTACAGGAAAATTCCATGTGTAGGTTGTCGGGGAAGGTAAACGAAAACTTTGCCATTCATTAGATAGCTGAGTAACTTGTAAGTGAACCTGAGAGTTCACTAATAGTGCACAATGGCAGGGTGAAGGTAAAGGGAAGACTTTTGACCACCAAAAAGAGTAATAAACTTTGACAAAGAGAAAAACAGGAACAAGGAGTTATTGTGGACTCCAGTTGAGACAACACAGTCACTAGAGCAAATTGTATACCCTCCTTCCATCTTAGGAGGTGGTGTACGTAGGCATTTCGATGTTAAAATATGTGAGGGTCTTAGTGCTATAACTAAGGTGTTCCTTGTGTTGCATAAAGAAAATTGTCACCAAGAAAACATCAAAATGCAAAAAAACATAATACACTAGCACTTCTTTCCTACTTGGATGGCTATATATATATATAAAGGGAGTTATTAGTTTTAGCAAGGATAATGAGAAATTAGAGCACTCTTACTTTGTTGGTGAGAATGTATCACGGTGTGAATGCTTTGGAAAATAGTAGTTCCCAAAAAACTTATATGCAATATTATCCAGTAATTATACTGACTAGTATTTATTCAAGAGAAATGAAAGTGAAAATGTTTGCCCACATGTAAACGTGTACACAGATGTTTATAGAAGCATTATTTGTAATAGGAAAAAAAACAGAAAACCTAAATGTCTGTAAACTGATGAACTGGGAATCAAGAGGTAGTATATTCATACAATGGAATATTAACAGTCAGAAAAGGACTGAAACACTGATGCATGTGACAAGATGAATGGACCATGGAAACATGCTAAATGGAAGAAGCCAAAAACAAAAGACCACACATTCCATGTATATGAAATATCCCTCCTCAAATCATTTAAAGAATCAGTTCTAGGTAGTCCTGTTTGGCAGGGTGATCACTGACCTCTTCAGACAGTTCAATTCAGTTGCTCAGTCGTGTCCGACTCTTTGTGACCCCATGAATTGCAGCACGCCAGGCCTCCCTGTCCATCACCAACTCCCAGAGTTTACTCAAACTCATGTCCATCGAGTCGGTGATGCCATCCAGCCATCTCATCCTCTGATGTCCCGTTCTCCTCCTGCCCTCGATCTTTCCCAGCATCAGGGTCTTTTCCAATGAGTCAACTCTTCACATGAGGTGGCCAAAGTATTGGAGTTTCAGCTTCAGCATCAGTCCTTCTAATGAACACCCAGGACTGATCTCCTTTAGGATGGACTGGTGGATCTCCTTGCAGTCCAAGGGACACTCAAGAGTCTTCTCCAACACCGCAGTTCAAAAGCATCAATTCTTCGACGTTCAGCCTTCTTCGCAGTCCAACTCTCACATCCATATGTGACCACTGGAAAAACTATAGCCTTGACTAGATGGACCTTTGTTGGCAAGGTAATGTTTCTGCTTTTTAATATGCTATCTAGGTTGGTCATAACTTTCCTTCCAAGGAGTAAGCATCTTTTACTTTAATGGCTGCAATCACCATTTGCGGTAACCTGTTAGCTTCATCCAATTGGACCAGAATAGGCAACTTACATAAGCAAGGTTAACTGAAAGCTGGTCAGCAACTTGTGATGTGACTATTGATTTGGATTATTGGTAGTCACATTCATAGACATTTAAAATAGTAATGTCTTGAGATAGTAAGTTTAACTTACTTTCCAAGTTCAATTAATCATGGTCTCAGGATGAAATAGATGATTCCCTCAAGTTAGAATTATTCAAGGAGGATTTACTAGAGTCAGAGAGGTGTGTGCAAGGTTTGAGTGAGACAAAGAGGATATCTTTGGCGGAAGAGAGGATAGCTGGAGAGTTTAGGGAAGTGAGAATGGAATAAATGACTAGAGCATAGGGCACAGTGAAAAATGTAAGGGAATGAGTCTCAAAAGTTTTCATAAGTATGGTAATGTGAGACATACATGCATTGAAAACTCTCTTAACAGATGTGAAAAATTCGAGGACTCAAGAATTGTTGTCTGAATATGATATATCTACATTTTTTTATTTCTTTCTTTTTTTCTTTTTTCTTTGTAAGATCAAGTACATGTCATTGGGCCTCTGACTTGAGGAAATTCCCACATATTCCTTTAAAGGAGTTGAACCTTTCTTCCCTTCTGAGGTAAATACCAGAAAATCTTAATGATGAAATCTGTTTTCCTCATCCAAACAGTAACCCCTGTTCCTTGCATCTTTTCTTTCCAATCTTTTTCTAGGAAGATAGAGCAAATGTGCATTTCTCTACTCCTCCAGCTAAGTACAGGAAAAGGGACAGCCTAGCAAGACAAACTTTTAGACAATAGCCTCCACGCTAGCAAAGCACCACAGCAAAAAGCTATGACTGAACATTTATCCATTCCAGCAAAGGCTAGGTGGGAAACCTAAATTTCCCTTATCTGGCTATATACTGAGTTGTCTTAAAGTGATATAAGGGAAATTGAATAGAGAGCTGGAACTTTTATCCTAAAAGGACAGACCCATGGTACTAAGGGAGTTTATATAAAGATCCTGGATTTCCATGCTGCCATGAACCAGTGAGATGTTGCTCTTCTTTCCTGCTAAGGTAGTGACAGGGATATTTAGTAGAGTCAGAACATTGACTGCCACCAGGTGCTATTAAAGCCTCCCATCTGTAGAATCAGTAAAGCTAGGTGGGGAACAATGAGGCATCTTCAACTTTTATAAGCCAGAAGTTATCACTAAAAGAATACTTGGGGACTAGAACCTCCATCCCTTTATAGCAGTAATGAGGAAACACTCCTCAGGTGTCAATAGAAGCCAGTTGAGGGACCTGAGCAGCTACTCCTACATTTGCCTATAGAGACCACCGTAGGTAAACTCTGTGAATAGTGTACTTAACCAACTGGTAATTGTTAGTATGACCCAGGATCATGTGAGTCTAAGAAGAGTATAGGAGCCTAAGTCAGAATTAAGTTTAAATTCTTTGAGGTCTCTCTAGATGGCTACTTACAGACAGTATCAGTTGGGCTTCCTCAGAGTAGAAGTCAATGGGAAGAAGGAACCATCATGCATAGGACTGGCCATGGTAAAATTCCCAATTTTTAAGTTAGCCCCCCCCTTTTCTTTTTTAGTTGGAGACTAGTTACTTTACAATATTGTAGTGGGTTTTGTCATACATTGACATGAATCAGCCATGTAAATTAGCCCTATTAATTACTCACTTTCTTCATTAGCCTACAGATAACCAAAGGATGACCTTGTTGGGGGACAGCCATTTTTAGTGACCAGACTTTCTTACTCAGTTATGTAGAACAGAGTTGAGCGTGGAAGAATCAGAAATCTTTTTGTGTTAACTTAAAGATGTTCATTCCACCTCATTTTGACTCCAGTAATCTAAGGATGATAAGGTGTCTGTTGAAAATCATGACAGTTAATCTATTAAGTGTTTTTTTGTCTTCTGTTTTTTGTTTTTTTGTTTTGTAAGACAGAATGCTCACCACTATTAGAACATAGATGATCTGGAAAGCTTAAAACATGCCACAATTTTTGCTTTATGGACTTAACTGCTCAAACTGGAAGAGTAGTGAACTATTAATAGTTGCCTAGTTCAGTTCGGTTGCTCAGTTGTGTCTGACTCTTTGCGACCCCATGGACTGCAGCATGTCAGGCTTCCCTGGCCATCATCAACTCCCAGAGCTTGCTCAAACTCATGTCCATTGAGTTGTGGATGCCATCCAGGTATCTCATCCTCTGTCATCCCCTTTTCCTCCTGCCTTCCCAACATCGGAGTCTTTTCCAATAATAGTTGCCAAAATATTCCACATGGGCAAATTTCCAGAAGCAGTCAAGGGCTCATCCAGTACAATATGACCTTTGTTGCCCTAAGACAAATGGGATCATTGTTGGCCAAAGTCATAAGTTGACTTGCAGTTGTAGTTTTTGCTTTAGAATCATATAGAGTATTAATAGTGTTCCCCGTCTATGATGGTGGATGTGCTACCATATCTGATTTGATGATGGCTTCAAGTGGAGATGGTAGTGATTGGGTAGTGCTGGCTTTATCAGCAACTGGATTGTAGTTAGTTTACTCAGAGAATGGATTTTTTTTTTTACTGTGGAATCTACCTGAGTGACCCCAAATTTCCAATTTGCAACAGTGATTTATTTCTGCAAATTGTGACCCCTCTCCTCTCAGTGATCATTATCCTGCACTCCTGGTTACTGGATGTATGAAACTGTCATTTCCTACATTTTGTTCAGTTTTTAGTTTTTCTGAACAGAAGGGCAAATCCATCCCGTTTTACTCCACCATGTCCAAATGTGGAAACTCACTTCTCTTTCTTAGTTGAAGCAGTAAGAAGAATATATTTCTCAGAAGATCCTTCCTCTAGGAGAAAAATACTGGCGAAGGTAATTGGAGGTTGAAGAGAGAAACAACATAGAATATCCAGATATAAAAATTGTTCAAGGGACTGGTATGTTCTTTTGTTCTATTTTTAGGGAAATCTTAACCATCATGTGAGAACTTAGGTTGCCAAGATTTATCCCTAATTCTTAAAATGATAAACCAAAGAAATGTGCTCAAACTTTTTCGGGGGGTGGAGAGCTTCACCAATGGCATTACAAGATGCTTCTGTGAGTATGAGCTTATTGACCCCTCTTCATCCTGCCTTTCACATACTTTTCTTTGCAAATATCCTCTCTTTGCAGTGAGTTTAATTAATTACATTCTGAGCAAGGAGCAGTCTCAGCATCCCAACAACAGCTTGATGGATCACAGGCTGAAGGTATAAATGACTAGTGAACATATTCAATTTATTAATTGGATTTTCCCATATAACTTCCAGCCAAATCCTTTTCAGGGCAAAGGGAAGGCCAAAACATATGCCATTAGCTCACTAACATTTTCCTTACAATTACTGGCTCTTCCCTTTGACATCTATGTGTTTGTAAACAGTCACACATCTAAACACAGATCTCATCTCTGTTTATGTTTTAAAGTTCATCTGTTCAACATATTTTCATTTTTGGAACTGTTACCAATAATTAGTCTAAAACAAAGTCTCACTATAATTTTACATAGTGAGACAATTTGTCCAGTTGTTGTTATATGCATTTCCTACATTTCACTCATCTTTTGAGCAGTTTTCATTTCTCAAAACTAAAATGTAAGATGTATGTCTGTGAATGGCTTTTTTTTTTTTTTTTTTTTTTTTAAGATCTAAGTCAGTGAGCTGGGAAGAGTAACAAGAAAGGTAACTAGTGGACACTGAGGGCCTTTTTACTTATAACAACCTCTCTACTTGGGATTGTGGATTGAGTGTCTCATTCAACAACCTTGTGATGTAGCTGCTGTTGTTCTGAATTAATAGGCAAATAAATATAGACCAAGAAAAAGACCAAGATCTGTGCATAGGCTTTTCTCAATTCTCCCAATTTAAAACACTTTTTCTTATATTCTTCTCTTTTGCAAATTAAGTATGTAAAGTCAAGCAGAGATTATACTGCTCTATTTTATTTTACATATGCTTATTTAAACACTACTAGGATTTCATTCTTATTATAATAAAAGCAATTCAAAAACTAAAAAGTGGTGTTTTTTAATTTTTATTTTTATTATCTCTTTCTTTTCTTTTCTTTTTTTAAAAAAATATAATCCAGTTTATTTATTTATTTATTTATATTGTAGTGAAGAGGGAGGCGGGAGGGGGGGATTGGGATGGGGAACACATGTAAATCCATGGCTGATTCATGTCAATGTATGGCAAAAAAAAAAAAAAAAAAGTGGTATTTTTAAAGGCATAAAATTTGTTTTCTGAGTAACCAATAACTTTGAGCTTTGCATTACATACATATATTCAAATACACATGGAAGTGGTGGTGGTTTAGTCACTAAGTCATGTCCGACTCTTGAGACCTCATGAACTGTAGCCTGCCAGTCTCCTCTGTCCATGAGATTCCCCAGGTAAGAATATTGGAGTGGGTTGTCATTTCCTTCTCCTCAAATATACATATTACTTTGTATACTGGTAACTTTTAAATTTCATGTATTATATTCAACTTTTTTTAAAATTTGAAATTAATCTTTAATTTCTTTCTTCATTAAACATGATATACTGACGTCTAAAATTGCTGCATGGTATTCTGTTGTGTGCTACAGCTTAAATTTTTAATCATTCACTGCTTTACTGTTTATACACACACACACACACACACACACACACACAGCATTTTATATTATAAATAATACTACCACCAACATCCATATAATTACATCTTTTCATATATGTAAATGTATAATTCATTTTCTTTGTCTATTTGGCCAATTTCCTCTTTTAATTTAGGAGATTGTAGTTTAATTAGCGAATGCACTTTCCAGTAACATTGCCAGCTTTACCTCGTCTTGCTAGAGAATTTAAATGATCTCTCTATCCCAGCACTTTTTGGGTTGACTGATATTGGCAGTCAGATAACAAACTCCTGATTCACAGCCATTCAGGTCTTAAAAGTATTGGATGTTCCAGTACTCACATTGTCAGAGCAGGTTCATAGAGTTATAGAAATTAAGAGATTGAAATGACCTTTTTGCTCCATTGTTCCATATACCTGCCAGCACAAGATTCTTCTTTATAATATAAATTATTAATAGCATGAACTGGAATATATTTCTTTAGAATTAGTTCTTCCACTCAAACAAAAAGGAAAAAGTCTTCAATGAGAAGAGGCATTCACCTAAATGAGTGACTTCAGCATCACATAAAAAATAAGGCTATAGTTTTACTGCAATTTTAACAGAATTATGTTGAATGATGCTATTTAGCTTGATTTAAAATGTTCTTTATCAGTACAATTTCTCTCTTTTTCTCAGAGCAGTATTCCATTACTTAAAACTTATTACCGATAGGAAAAGTAATTCATCTCAAAAGTAAATTTTCTAATATTCTTAACTGAAGAAGTTTGATAGCTGAGGGAATGGGCCACATTCTGATTTCAAGAATAACCACTTTAAGTAAGAATAATACTGCCAAAATTGACATCCCACCCTCCTCATACACAAATATGCAATTTAATGATATATAGGTAAGACAAAAATGTTCAGTTCTTAGGACATCATGTAGCACACACTCAAAAACTGTTTGTTTTGTTTTTTTCTCATCTCATTTATTCACCTTCCTTACCACCTAAATTAATCTTCAATTCTTTGTCTTAGATATTCATTCATTTATTTATAATACACTGAGTTCCAACACTATTGTGGTAAATACTACTGGTATAGTAAATGGATATGGGGACTAACTAAAGGTTAGTTTGTTTTGTTCTTTTGGAAATTATAATCTATTTGGGAAATTGGTTACTAATCAAGGAATCACACACAAAAATAAAAAATAATCTACTATTGTAGGTGAAAGAAATATGTATCATGAGAGTCCAGAGAGATTAATTTGTATAGTCAGAGCAAAACACCTACATGACTAATCTAAGGTGGAAAAGGGAGGAGAGGAAAGGCGAGAGTATCCCATCATAGAAAGAGAATACAATGAAAATTATAAGACACTGATGAAAGAAATCAAAGAACATATGCAGATGGGGAGATTCTCTGTGTTCCTGGGTGGGAAGAATCAATATTGTGAAAAAGACTATGCTATCAAATGCAATCTACAGATTCAAAAAGATCCCTATCAAATTACCAATGACATTTTTTTCCCAGAAATAGAACAAAAAACTTCATAATTCATATGAAAGGGAACACAAAAGACCCTGAATAGCTAAAGCAGTCTTGAGAAAGAAGAATGGAGCTGGAGGAATCAATCTTCCTGACTTCAGACAATACTACTAGCTATAGTCATCAAGACAGTATGGTACTGGCACTAAAACAGAAATATAGACCAATGGGACAAGAAAGAAAGCCCAGAAATAAACCCATGCACTTATAAGTACTTTATTTTTGACAAAGGAGGAAAGAAACAATGGGGAAAGACAGCCTCGTCAATAAATGGTGCTGGGGAAACTGGACAGCTACATGTAAAAGAATGAAATTAGAACACTTCTAACACCATGCACAAAGATAAACTCAAAATGGATTAAAGACCTAAAGGTAAGACCAGAAACTATAAAACTCTTAGAGGAAAACAGGCAGAACACTCGATGGCATAAATCAAAGCAAGACCCTCTATGACCCACCTCCTAGAATAATGGAAATAAAAACAAAAGCAAACAAGTGGGACCTGATTAAACTTAAAAGCTTTCACTCATCAAAGGAAGCTATAAGCAAGGTGAAATGAAAACCCATTGATAAAGGATTAATTTCCAAAATATACAAGCAATTCATACAACTCAATACCAGAAAAACAAGCAATCCAATAAAAAAGTGGGGAAAAGACATTTTTCCAAAGAAGGCATGAAGATGGCTAACAAAAACATGAAAAGATGCTCAACAATGCTCATTATTAGAGAAATACAAATCAAAACTACAATGAGATATAACCTCACACCAGTTAGAATGGCCATAATCAAGAAGTCTATAAACAATAAATGCTGGAGATGGTGTAGAGAAAAGGGAACACTCTTGCACTGTTGGTGGAAATGTAAATTGATACAGCCATTATGGAAGATGGCATGGAGATTCCCTAAAGAAAACTAGAAATAAAACCACCAAATGACCCAGCAATGCCACTGCTAGGTATACACCCTGAGGAAACCAAATTGAAAAAGATACATGTATCCCATTGTATTTACAATAGCTATTCTATTTACAGTAACTAGAATATAGAAGCAACCTAGAAGTCCATCAGTAGATGAATGGATAAAGAAGTTGTGGTACGTATACACAATGGAATATTATTCAGCCATAGAAAGGAACACATTTGAGTCGGTTCTAATGAGGTGGATGAACATAGAGCCTATTATACAGAGTGGAATAAATCAGAAAGAGAAAGATAGATATTGTATTCTAATGCATATATATGGAATATAGAAAAATGGTACTGAGGAATTTATTTATAGGGTAGACATAGAGAATAGACTTATGGACAAGGGGAGGAGGGAGGAGAGGGTGAGATGTATGGAGAGAGTAACATGGAAACTTACATTTCCATATGTAAAAGAGATAACCAACAGGAATTTTCTGTATGCCTCAGGAAACTCGGACAGGGGCTTTGTATCAGTCTCAAGGGGTGGGGTGGGAGGGAGGCTCCAAAGGGAGGGGATACATTTACCTATGACTGATTCATGTTGAGGTAGACAGAAAACAACAAAATTCTGTAAAGCAGTCATCCTTCAATTAAAAAATAAATGAAATTTTTTTAAAAGAGAAAAAAATCAAGACTAAAATATTCAATAGCTAAAATGAAAAAGACATACTAGATAGAATGAACAGCACTCTAAGTGATACAGAAGTGTGCATAAGTGATATGGAAAACAGAATAATGGAAATTATTCAATCAGGACAGCAGAATGAAAAACCCTTAAAAAATGAAAGCAATTTAAGAGATCTAAGGAATAACATTAAGCTTTCCAAAATTCACATTTTAAGTGTGACAGAAGAAAGAGAAGGGTGACAAAACTCTACTTGAGGAAATAAGACTGAACACTTTCCAAACTTGAAGAAGGCAGCAGGCATCAAGATTCGTGGAGCACAGAGGGTTTGAAACAGCATAAACTGTAACAATGAAAGGAAACCAAATATTGAAATTATACCAATGGCAACAATGTGGATGGACCTAGACACTGTTATTCTTATCAAAATAATTCAGACAAAGACAAACACTGTATGATATCTCTTATATGTAGAATCTAAAAAAAAAAATATGCCAACTGATATATATGCAAAAGAAAAACGGATTGACAGATATAGAAAGCAAACTTGTGATTATCAAATGGGAGAGGGACAGTGAAGGGACAAATTAAGGGTATGGAATTAGGAGATACAAAATACTATGTACAAAATTAGGAGCTACAAGCTACTATGTACAAAATGGATAATCAACAAGGATATCCTGTATAGCACAGAGTGTTATAGCCATTACCTTGTAATACCTTTTAATGGAGTATAATCTACCAGCAATACTGAATCACTATGGTATACAAGTAAAACTAATACTGTAAATCAACTATTTCTATAAATACTGGAGAGGGTATGAAGAAAAGAGAATCCTCATATATTGTTGATGGGAAATTGATAAACACTGTGGAGGAGAAGGGGACGATAGAGAATGAGATGGCTGGATGGCATCACCAACTCAATGGACATGAGTTTGGGTAAACTCTGGGAGTTTGCGATGGACAGGGAGCCCTGGTGTGCTGCGATTCATGGGGTCGCAAAGAGTCAGACATGACTGAGTGACTGAACTGAACTGATTGAGAAGAGTATGGAGTTTCCTTAAGAAACTAAAACTAGAGCTTCCATGTGATCCAAAAAACCTACTCCTGGGCATATATCCAAAGAAAAACATGGATTGAAAGGATATATGCAACCCAACGTTCATAGTAGCACTGTTTACAATAGCGAAGACATGAAAGCAACCTAAATGTCTATTGACAGATGAAAGGATAAAGAAGATGTAATATAGGCACATAATGGAATATTACTGAGTCATTAGTGAGAATGAAATAATGTCATTTGCAACAACACGTGTTGTACCCGGATCGCGGAACCCCACCAGACACCACAGGAGCCGCGGATCGATGCAAAAACAGTGAGGAACTTTATTACAAGCTTAAGCAGGGACTCTCTTCACACAACGGCGAAGGAGCCCCGAGTGAAAGTGGCGAATCTTTTTTATACTGTATAGCAGGGGAAGCGGGAAGGGAAGCTTAAGGGAATTGGTTAATTCACACTGTGCAGCAGGGGAAGTGGGAAGGGAAGCTTAAGGGGATTGGTTAATTCTTCAACTAAGGATGTCTTGTTAGCTACTGATTGGTGGGTTAGAGTAAGGGGGGTGAGGGACTTTCCTGTCCTCCCCTGATTGGCTTGTTGAGTTTCTTTCTCTCCTCGGGAGGGGGTTTTACTCAAAATGGTGGTGCTATCCTAAAATGGAGTCGTTTGGGTTTCACATTTCACATGACCTAGAGATTATCATACTATGTGAAGTAAGCCAGACAGAGAAAGGCAAATACCATACAATAGTGCTTATATGTGAAATCTAAAATGTAATAGAAATGAACTTATTTACAAGACAGAAACAGATTTGTAGACATAGAAAACAAATTTATGGTTACCTAAGGGGAAAGCGGGAGAGATAAATCAGGAGTTTGAGATTGGCAGGTATAAGCTACTGTGTATACAACTGGTAAACAACAAGTTTTATTGTTTAGCAGAGGGAACTATATTCAAGCTCATAATGAACTACAATGGAAAATAATTTTAAAATTCAATATTGCATTTAGAACATGACATACACTATGGTTATAGATAGTAAATGACTTTGCCATAAATTTTGTGAGTAATATGTGTAAGGTATGGAGTTAGAGTAGGTGAGGTTCAGAAAAAGAATGAGACTGGCACTCTACAGGAACAGATCTCCTTTAATGAAGCAAGAAGGGGCAGCAGTCAGATTAATGAGCTGCTGCACTCATCTAAGAAAAGAGTAAGTATATATAGGCATGTATGTAGAAAGATACTGCCTTAAGGGGGCCTCTCTTTCTCCAAGGTTGCTGGGAGTAGTTATCTCTTAAACGGCTGGGGCAAGGAGTTCTGGAGATCGGCTAGAGGCTGGGCAGGCTTGCAGATGGGCATAGTCAACCTAATCTCTATTTTTGCTTCGGGTGAGAGAGTTCTTTGTTTTGCCTAGAAGGGTGGGGAGGAGCTGGAGGAGACTTTTAACTCCAGGCTACCTTAAGCCATGCAACTTTCCTTCATTCTAGATCTTAAGGAATATATATATGAAAAGAGAAAGAGATGTGGCCGCCGTTAATGTTCAGGGCTTCTTCGTGCTGATAAATGAGGGTCAGGTGTTTCTAGTCCAGGAGGAAGTCTAAGGCCTGTAGTGTTGATTTTCTTTTCTTGCCATCAGGGTTTCAAGCACAAGAACAGTCTTAACTTGGTCTCGAGAAATGGCCCAAATCCATTCTTGGAGAAACCTTTGAAAGAGATTGAAGAGCCAGGGTCCAAATAAGAGGAATAAAATGATAAGTACCAATGGTCCCAGGAAAGGGAGCAACCAAGGGAGGATCTGTTGGAACAAGTTTTGGGGAATGTAAAGGTTTTGTAACTCTTTTCTGCGGCATTCAATTCTGTCTCTAAGTTCTGTGACTCTGCCCTGGACTATGCCCATTTCATTAACAAAATAGCAGCAGTCTTCCCCTAGAAAATGGCAGGCCCCTCCCTTTTCTGCAGTGAGAAGGTCCAGTGCTTGCCTATTTTGTAGGGCCACAGAAGCTACTGAGTTAATTTGTCTTTGGACTGAAACAAAGGACTCTGCTACTTGCCCCATATCCTCATTAAGTTCTTGGGACAGCTTGTAGTAAAAATGGGCCATGGTTGAAATGCCTCCAATCCTGGTGCATAGGGCTGCTGCTATGCCAGTCCCAATCAGGAGGGGGACTATGACAGCACGTCTTTTTCTGTGGGAAAGTTTCCCTTGGGGGTAGACTATTTGTTCTACCTCTTTTTCTTTGAGGAATGTTAGACCTGGGGTCAGGAAGACCAAGATGCAAGGTCCAGGGGGATCAAGGGGGAGACATGAATATGCATAGGTCCCACAGAGAATGAAGATTCCCAGGTTGGTGCAATTATTTGTGCTGTTCCAGAGAACCCAAGTGGAACAGAAGGAGGGAGTGGAGTTTGTAAGACCAGTGTATTTGGGACTAGAGTAGTTGATACAGTCTAGGCTTGAAGAGGCTGAGAGTAGGACATTGTCAGAGACTGGCCCAATAAGTTGTGTGTTTTTTTGTTGGGAAGGGGAGGTATAGTTGCCCTGTGACAGCCAAGTTGTGGGTAAGAGAATGGCTCTGTGTGGTGAGGGAGACAGTGACATGCATATCCAACACTGGGATGTGTGTTGTGTGCACTGGAAGAATTGGAAGGAAGAGTTGAGAAGGCGGGTAAGGTGTTGGTTATCAGAGGGAGGTTTTAGGAGAGGCTGTAATTGGGAAAGGAGGTCTAGGTGTTTAGAAGGCTCAGGGGTCATCTGTAACTGGGAAATTAAGTTTTTATAACTTGTTCTTGTTTTGTTTTTTTTTTTCTTTTCTTTTCTGATTTTAATTTTTTTTTCTGATTTTTCTTTTTTCTTTTTTTTCTGACTTTCTTTTTTTCTTTTTTTTTTTTCTTTTCTGATTTTAATCTAATATCCAATCCCCATCTGAGTACCCCCAGTGGGTAATGGGATAGAAACATATGTGTTTTTGTTTTTGTTTTTGTTTTTTCCCATTTGGCCTATGGCAGGTGCTCACGAAACTTATTCTCTTTTGTATTTTAACAGCGAGTAGGGATTTGGACTCCCCCCCCCCCCACCCCAAGGTTCATGGTGCACGGCCTTGAAGCCGTATTATAACATGAGGAATGAACATAGGAATAAATGTCTGAGCAGGGCCAGGGACTAGCCAGAAGCCTGGGGAGTGCAGCAAAAGATAAGGAACAGAGAAGTCATGGTTCTGTTAGTTAGGTAGTGCAGAGAAAATAGTACCCTAGGAGTAGAACACTGCTAAAAATGTATGTGGTACCAATGGAAAGACGAAGGATAAGTGACCAGTCCTGAGGTGAGACAGTTATTAGGCCTATAGCAAGGACTAAGATTAAGAGTGCAGTTATAGTTAGATGGGAAGAGGCCAGTCAGGGCAAGGGGCGGAAGGTCCCAAGTTGGTGGTTGCTTGAATCTGAGGAGGAACAATGTTCATTAGAATGTAGAATGATGTAGAGAATGAGAGTAAAGAAATCAATTTCATCTGGAGTTAGGTTGTAAAAGTTCCCCTGGAGCCACAGTTGAGACAGCAGCGTGGTCAGGTCTTCGAAAGAGGTTCCTGTCAGGGCGCTGGTCCAGAGGTCTTGAAGCAATTGGGTCAGGAACAACTGTAGGTTGAAGATTGTCCAGGTCATTCAGTGTCTTCTTGGATGGTCAACAGAGGTTGTCGCTGGATGATTTTTAAGGAGTTAGGCCCTGTGAGAGAGACCTGATAGGGGTCAGTTAAGGAGGGCAGCACAGGATCAGAGGTGAGGTGAGAGAGGTATACCCAGGAGGTGACTCCAGTGGGTAATGGGATAGAAACTTTTTTTTTTTTTTTTGGCTTGAAGTTGTACTATTCTGTCTAAGGCTGACATCTCAGGCAAAGTGGGTTGCCTATTTCAATAACGTGATAAGAGTTAACTACAGGCTTTTGCCTAGGCATGTTTCTATTATATCACGGTTGGAGCTGTTGGGTCAGGAACAGCTGTAGGTTGGAGTGTCCAGGTCATGCAGTATCTTCTTGGATGGTTGGCAGAGGTTGTCGCTGGGTGATTTTTTGAGGAGGTAGGCCCTGTGAGAGAGACCTGATAAATTAAGGAGGGCAGTGCAGGATCAGAAGTGACCCGTTTTAGGCGAGAGAGGTGTACCCAGGAGGTGACCTTCTCGAGTTTAGCTACAGTTGGGGTAAGCAGGATGATTTTGAATGGTCCCTGCCACTTTGAGTTTAGGTCACCCTGGGGATTACTTGACGGATAGACCATATCCCAAATTTGTAAAGGGGGCAAGGGGGCTTGGGGGTCAGGGGCAGGCAGGTTGTGGTTGACGAAATTTCCAGAGGGCATTGCGGAGTTCTGCCAGCAGAGGGGAGTGTAAGAAGCTTGGTATGAGAGGAGGCTCGGGGGAGTCCAGGAGGGAGCATGGGCCTTCTGTACATCACATCAAAGGGACTCAGCCCCAGGGGCTTTCTGGGCAAAGCCCACACTTTGAGGAGAACAATTGGCAAAAGTTTAGTCCAATCCCGATGTACCTCGAGAGTTAATTTGGTAAGAGTTTCTTTGATTATTCTATTCATCCTTTTTACCTTTCCCGAGGACTGGGGATGATACTGAGGATGAGATTTCCAGGATATCTCTAAGGATTGGACAAGTTGTTGGGTGACCTTGGATGTAAATTCCAGGCCCTTATCAGACTGTAGGGATGAAGGCAGGCCAAATCTGGGGATGACTTCTGTGAGGAGGATTTGGGCCACAGTGTGGGCTCTTTTGTTTATAGTGGGAAATGTTTCTACCCATCCCGAAAAAATGTCCACAAGGACCAGGAGATATCTGAATCTCCAAACCGGGGGCATATGAGTAAAGTCTATTTGCCAGTCCTGTGCTGGGAGGCTGCCTCGCATTTGATGGGATGGAAAGGGGGTAGGTTTAAGGTTGGAATTGGGATGAATGCATTGACATGTTTGACAGGAGCGGGTAAGGTTATCTAAATATTGTTGGTCAGCAGTGGATATGGGGAAGTGGTTACGGAGGAATTGTTGGAGTGTCTTGGACGAGAGTTGAAAGAGTTGGTGTAGATAAGAGAGGATTTCTCTGGTGGTGGGAGGGTCAGATGGAGTCAGAGCTAAGATGACAGGGGACTGGAGAGAGGGATGGGACAGTACTATCTCTTTTGCCTTCTGGTCTGCGGCATTGTTGTAGGCTGATATGAGACTTCTCTTTTGATGTCCCCTACAGTGGAGGATGGTGGCTTTGTTTGGTAAGAGTGCTGCTTCTAGAAGTTTGTGGATCAGGTCTGAATTAATAACGGGGGATCCCTTTTGGGTTAGGAAACCTCTCTCTCTCCATATTAGGATGTTTGAGTGAAGAATGTTATAGGCATATTTGGAGTCTGTATGGATGTTAACCCTTAGATTTTTAGCCAGAGTCAAAGCTCTGGTGAGAGCTATCAGTTCTGCCTGTTGGGAGGTGGTGTGAGGTGGCAGAGGTGAAGCTTCAGTTGTCTGGGTCACGTAATTGTGGCAAAGGTCCCCATGGATGATGGCATATCCTGCTGCAAAGGGTGGGGATTTTCGAGAGCTGCCATCAACAAACCAGTGTGGAGTGTCTGGGTCTCGGATGGACTGATCTGTTAAATTTTGAAAAGGGTTTTGTGTAAGATCTACTGTTATGCTGCAGCTATGAAGGAGAGGGTCTGTTTGTAGAGGATATGGGGTTAAGGGGAGAGCAGGGGGAGAATGAGAGCCGAGGGTCGAGGAGAAAGGCATGAAGGACTTGCACCCTGGAAGTGGGAAGGGAGAGGAAAGCCCGATGTGATAGTAAG
Source organism: Odocoileus virginianus (assembly GCF_023699985.2). Lineage (NCBI taxonomy): Eukaryota > Metazoa > Chordata > Mammalia > Artiodactyla > Cervidae > Odocoileus > Odocoileus virginianus. The sequence goes on from NC_069683.1 coordinate 71,027,614, forward strand.
TCTTAGAAGGTGTGTGGAGAACAGACTGCTGAAGGGGCATGTCTAGAGGGTTTATTTGCTTCGGGTACGAGGGCTGCGATAGCAGCCATGGCCTGTATGCAGGGAGGCTACCCCTTGGTCACCATGTCAAGCTATTTTGACAGATAGATTATGGGAGCCCAGGTGTCTCCGGCCCGCTTACATAGAAGTCCCAGCGCCTGTCCTTGGTTGGAATGGGCAAAGACAAAGAATGGTCTGGTGTTATCTGGCAGGTGGAGAGTTGGCACTCGGAGGAAGCTCTGGGTGAGCTGGTAAATAGGATTGGCCAGAGAGGAGGGGTTAAAGAGGGGCTCATCTAGACATCCTTTAGTAGCCTCATAGAGTGGCTTTGCAATGAGGGAGAAGTTAGGGATCCAGATAGAGAAAAAGTTTAGGAGGCCAAGAATAGACAGGTATTCTCTTTTTGTTTTTGGAAGTAGACAGTTAATTAAGGCCTGGATTCTATCTGGGGAAATAGTTTTTTGTTGGTAGGATATGCGGAGCCCCAAGTAGGTGACTTTTGTCTGTACTTCTTGGGCCTTGGATCGGAACACCCGGAAACCCCAGTATCCTAGGGCCCCAAGGAGTTTGACAGTATGTTGGAGACAGAGTTTTTGGGCTGGGCTACAAAGGAGGAGGTCATATACATATTGAAAGAGATGACTTGGGGTTAGGTCAAGTGTCTGTAGGTCCTTTTGTAAAGCCTGTCCAAAAAAGTGGGGGCTGTCTCTGAACCCCTGGGGGAGAACTGTCATTGTTAGTTATTGGGAAATGTGTGTCTTGGGGCCTTTCCAGGTTAAGGCAAAAAGGGGTTGGGAGAGGGGGTGGAGGGGGATGGTGAAAAAGGCATCTTTGAGATTTAATACTGTGAAGTGGGTTGCAGTTGGGGGTATGGCAGACAGAAGTGCGTAAGGATCAGGGGCTACTGGGAATGTCGGCATAATAGCCTCACTTTTTTCTCAGGTCCTGGACCAGTCTCCAAGTGTTTGAACCCTTTCTTACTGCCACAATAGAAGTGTTATGTGGTGAATGGGTAGGAATTAAGATGGAGGCTTGAAGAAGATGATCTATGATAGGCTTAAGTTCCTTGTGTGCCTTCGGGGAGAGAGTACTGTTGCTGGGTGACTATAGTTGAGGGGTCTTTTAAGGTAATGTGGACTGAGGGATGATGTTTGGCTATGGATGGGTGATCAGTGTCCCAGATTTGGGGGTCTAAGGCAGGTAGATCCAAGGGAAGGCCAAGGGTAAGGGATAGGGACGGTCCAGGTACCATCTTCATGCAGGAAATAGAGACTGTATCGAGGGGGCTACGGTAATAAAGACTCCCAATTTGGATAATAGATATCTCCCTAGGAGTGCCATTAGGCATTTAGGCATTATGAGGAATGAGTGTATGAGGGTTGATTTTCCAAATTGACAGAGTAATGGACGGCTGATTTTTGGCCTTAAGGGAACTCCAGAGACCTCCTTTATTGTGAGTTCTGAGTCTTGAGTTAGGCCAGAGTAGGAAGTTAAGAGAGAGAAAGTGGCTCCAGTGTCCACTATGAAGGAGGTATTTTTTCCAATCACTACCCCGTCTACCCTAAGTTCCAAGATCATGTCTGGGACATGGGCTGAGGGACTGGAACCTGGGCCCCATTATTGGAACAACTCTTGTAGTGTTGGGCTGGGGTTTTGGGGAGAAGTGGGGATCTCCCCACGGGCATCAGGGCGTCTCTGTGGACATTCCATTCTCCACGTCTGGGAGGTGGCAACCTCTCCAGGGATGTCAGAGCGTCCCTGGGGACAGTCCATCTTCCAGTGTGCCCATTGGCCATAGGTTGGACATGCTTTTGTAGGGAGCCGCGGGTTTGGGTATGCCTTTGCCCAGTGTCCTGACTGGTTGCATCGGAAGCAGGGTCCAGGGGGGTGGGGTGGGGCGGGAGGGAGTGCATCTTAAGTCCCTGTCTGGGATGACTTGGGCTGGACTGATCTCTTCCCTTAATTGCTGCTGCCAAAAGGGCATATTTCACTTTTCTCTCATGGTCTTTTTCTCTTTTAGCTTCCTCCTCTCTATTATTGAACACCTTGAAGGCTACTTCTAGAAGTCCTCTTTGGGGGGTCTCAGGGCCCTACTCTAGTTGTCAATGCTTGCGTCTAATATCAGAGGCAGACTGGCTGAACATGAAGGTATAGTAACCCAGCAGGGGTGGCGATATCTAGGTTGGTATACTTTTGGACTGCCTCTATGAGGCGTGCCAAGAATCAGGCTGGATTTTCGTCTGCTCCTTGGGTGATTTATCTGACTTTATTATAATTGGCATGGATATAAGTATTTTTCTGCATTCTTTCTAGAAGGCAAGTAATCATATGATTGAGTCCCTTGATACCTGGGTCATTGGGCTGGTAAGTCCAGTGGGGATCTAATTGAGGCACTGACTCATCAGCAACTGGGCTATCCTGGTCTTGGTTATGTAAGTGATTGGCATAGGCTTTTGCTGTTTGTCTTTTTCATTGGGAGTGAGAGTGGCATTTGAGATATAATATATGTCACTCCATGTGAGGTTTTAGGCCTGGGAGAGTCTCAGGAATTCTTATCTGTATCTGGTAGGATTTTCAGAAAGTGATCCTAACTTTTCTTCTATCTGGCTCATATCTGACAATGAAAATGGCACGTGGACTCGGGTGGGGCCCTCTGGCCCTGCCACCTCTCTCAGGGGAAACATATGTTGGGTACATGACCGTGTGGCAGGAGGGGAGAGAAGAGGGGAGGGGGGTCAGGGAGATAAGGCAGCGGGGTTGAGGGGGAGTCAGCAGAGGTTCTGGGGTCAGTAGGTGAATTGGATGGGGGGGAAGGAGAGGGTTGGCAGGTTGGCAGATAGGGAGGGGGCTTGTCCGCTGGGTCACACTCTGGGGGTACAGAAGATTGTGACCAGCGGTTAGTTGAAGAAGAAGAGCTCTTTTGTTTGGGAGGCAAGGTGCATAGAAAGACCTGGTGGGTGGAGCAGTTCTTGCATAGGGAGGGCCTGCTCTGAAGAGCCCAGAAGTCTTGTGCATGTGGGACCTCTGACCCTTTGCCATTCTGTTTGAGGAAGTTAGTGAGATCTGATAAAATATTTAAATCGAAAGTCCCGAACTCAGCGGTTTTGGTTGTCTAATTGGTATTGAGGCCAGATCTGTATACAGAGTTGTTTTAAGTGGTTCGCTTTGAGTTCAGTGAGAGAGAGTGGCTAGAGATTTTTGAGAACACAGGCCAGAGGGGAATCCTTTGGGACAGATTGTCCAGATCCCATAATTGAAAGACAAGCAGAGGGTCCTATTGGGAGCTCGAGTTGTCACCCGTAGTCACAATAGGAGTTATGAGAAGAGAGCTCTGTGGCGAGGTGGAGCGCCCCCCACCATCGCCTACAGAGTGGCCCTAGGCCGGGGTTCCCCAGGACCTGGAAAGGACTAAGTTTTAGGGCACCTCTAGAAAGTTGTTTGGATTGGATCTTACCTTAATTTAGGGGCTGGCTTGAATGGAGTGTTGCATGTAAAGCAGTCTAAAGGCAAAAGGCCTCTGTCCTGGAGTTGGTCGGTCTCGCGAAAAAAAGAGTGTAGAGGAAACACGAAGAGAGGCCAATATTCCTCAGGGTACGTGGAGAAAATAAAGCCATTACACAGAACTTGTACTGCTCATGAAAGCACAGGGCATCCTCTCGAGGAGGTCTTGATAGCCCAGGCAGGAAAGTGAGCTCTTCAGGCTTCCATGTTCTGAAGAGTTGGCCATGGAAAAGGAGAAGGAACCTCAACCTCCCGGATTTTGGCACCAAAAATGTAAGGTACGGAGTTAGAGTAGGCAAGGTTCAGAAAAAGAACGAGACTGGCACTCTACAGGAATAGATCACCTTTAATGAGGAAAGAAGGGTCAGCAGTCAGATTAATGAGCTGCTGCACTTTTGTAAGTATATATAGGCATGTATGTAGAAAGCTACTGTCTTAAGGGGGCCTCTCCTTCTCCAAGGTTGCTGGGAGTAGTTATCTCTTAAATGGCTGGGGCAAGAAGATCTGGAGATCGGCCAGAGGCTGGCAGGCTTGCAGCTGGGTGTAATCAACCTAATGTCTATGTTTTCTTCGGGTGAGAGAGTTCTTTGTTTTGCCTAGAATGGTGGGGAGTACCTGGAGGGGAGTTTTAACTCCAGGCTGGCTACCTTGAGCCATGCAACTTTCCTTCAATATGTTAAATATACTTTTGTTTAAGCTGAACCTTTCTCATAAACCTCTCTTACTAATAAACTGCATATATACTCTGCCTAGTGGATATTCCAGCAACTATTATAGTAAAAGTATCACCATTGCCCAGCAGACACTCTCACATTTCTTTTTAATCAACATAATGCAACCTCTCCTACACAAAGCATATACTCCTTATAATTTTACTCAACTGTCTTCTAAGGATAGCAATACTTTCTCATAACATTCAAATATTTGTTTCATAGAATTATAAATTGCTATTGGTGAATCATAATATCTAAAGGAGAGAATGACATAGGAGTTCTATTTGCTCTCTCCTGGTCCTCGCTAGCAATATCCATTCAACCTTGTGCAGTGTTGTTTTGAGTCTTCCTGAATTCTCACATATGGTGAGCCCATTGAAGTTCTGTGATCATGTTCCAAAACCATAAGTCAGGACTGACTAAATAATGAGTTGAGAGTTGTAAAAAAAAAAAAAAAAAGTTTTATTTTTATATTTATATTAATAGTGCTCTAGCAAACTCAAAAGCCTAATCTCTTTTGTGTGTATCTGCTCTAACTCACGTCACTTTCCTATATTAACCACACACTCATATTGAAAATGATAGCACATACTTTCCTATAGAGTTGCACCATTTTAAATTCTCCTCAACAGTGTTCCAATTTCTCCACATTCTCACTTACACTAATTGACTTATGTTTATTTATTGTTTTATAATAACCATTCATGACAGATATGAGGTGATATCTCATTATGGTTTTGATTTGTATTTCCCTGATGATAAGTGATGTTGAGCATTTTCTTCACATAGAGTATTAAAGTTCATAAAAAATTAAAAGTTGGACTTCCATATGAGATAGCAATCCCTTTTATGGGTATTTATCCAAAAGAATTGAAATCATAATCGTAGAGATGTCTGTACTCCCATGTTTATCACAGAACTATTCACAATACCCAAGATGTGGAAACAATCTGTGTTCATTGACAATGAATGAATAAAGAAAATATGTATATAAGAATGTATATATACATACAGCATAATACTATTTCTTCTTAAAAGAGAAAATTTTGCAATATGTAGTAACATATATGTAATGAGAACATTATGTTAAGTGAAATAAGGTAATCAGAGAAAGACACTCCAGTATTCTTGCCTGGATAACCCCATGGACAGAGGAACCTGGAGGACTACAGCCCATAGGGTCACGAAGAGTCAGACACTGAAGTGACTGAGAATGGACACAAGCAAAATGAATATCCTCTAAAGATCTGCTATACAACTTCATACCTGTAGTCAGCAATAATATATTGCACAAGTAAGTTTATTAAGAGGGTAAATGTCATGCTGTTATTACCATATTAAAATAAAATAAATGATAACACATAAAGAAAGGGGACATCATGGCAATCCATAGTTTCTTTTTCTTTCAATCATGTTCTGTTTCTCAGTAAACTGAATAAAGTGTTTAGAATGTGTGTTTCAGAAATTCAATAAAAACAATTTTGTACAGTGTTTCCTCTTGTAAGGTAGAATTAAATTAAATCATATTCAAACTAAAAAAAAATGATGATTCTTCATGCAAGTAAAATGGGTTTATAATTGTATAAAACTGGAATTTTATGATATGATGATAAACACTAAAATACATGATAATAATTTAAAATTTTAACTTTCCTTACTTGTAATATAATTGCAATTAAATTTTTCATTTTGCAAGATTTTATTTTATTTTTTTTTATCATAAAGTTTAATTATGGTTCAGAAAAAATTGAGTGAATAACCTTCTCTGAAAAAATATATTGACTCTGTAGACTGCAGTTACTGGGGGCGGGGAGGGTAGACGGCAGCTGGTAAGTTAAATTACCCTATTTTCTATTCTTAAAATGACAAGAAGTCCCACATCCAGTCTGATTATAGAGATGCATGTGCCCCAAATGGCTGAGAATAAATACAACAAGAAAGGCAGAAGCTGTAAAGCTAAGGGCATGCAATAGGCTGTAAGAGAAAGTCTCAGAAATACCCAGAGTGGCAACAAGGAACGTTTGGCTGGAATTTGAAGTTCTTTTTAGTCCTCTTTGTCTTTCCCTCCATGCTTAAGGATGCGCGTGAACTCAATGTAATTGAAATTCCCCTTTTTGTCAATAGGTGCTTCTCTGTACAGCTCATCCACTTCCTCATCTGTAAACTGGTCTCCCATTGTGGTCAGCAGTTCTCTAAGGTAATCCTCCTGAATGGTGCCAGTTGCTTCTTCATCAAAGCAAGCAAAAGCATTTCTGATGACATCTTCTGGATCTGTGCCATTTAACTTTTCACCAAACATCATGAGAAACATGGTAAAATTTATGGGACCTGGAGCCTCATTCATCATGGCATCCAGATACTCATCAGTTGGTTTTTTTTTCCCAGGGAAGCAAGCATGTCATGCAAGTCTTCCTTCTCGATGAACCCGTCCCTGTTCTGGTCGATCATGTTGAAGGCCTCCTTAAACTCCTGCATCTGGAACTGGTCAAACATGGCGAACATGTTGGAGGTCGCGCGCTGGGGGCGCTTCTTGGTGGTCTTGGTCTTTGCTCTTTTGCTCGACATGGTGGCAGTTAAATCCCTAACTCTGCCGCGAGAATCCGAGAGCTTCTGGAACCTCCTCGCTGCCTCAGCTGCCGCTACCACCTCCCTTCCACTCCCAGAGACGGTAAACCCCATTTTGCAAGATTTTAATTCACAAGCATTTATAAGAAATAAAGCATTCTCACATTCCCTTTATTTGGTTTCCTACACGATAATATTTTGCAAAATTATAGTGTACAATATCATAAGATGGATATTGATATTTGTACCATCAAGATACTGAACATTTCTGAGCTCAGTTCAGTCGCTCAGTCATGTCTGACTCTTTGTGACCACATGGACTTCAGCATGCCAGGCCTCCCTTGTCCATCACCAACTCCCAGAGTCTACTCAAATTTCTGTCCATTGAGTCAGCGATGCCACCGAGACATCTCATCCTCTGTCATCCCCTTCTCCTCCTGCCTTCAATCTTTCCTATCATAGGGGTCTTTTCAAATTTCTAGGGATTCTTTTTTTTTTTTTTTCATTTATTTTTCTAGGGATTCTTAAATTATGAATTCACTTTTTCCACAGTTATAAGACATTCTAATACTTAACTTTGTATTAAGCAAGTTTTGATAGTTTGTGTTTTTCAGGGAAGTAGTCCAGTGTAAGTTGTCAAATATATATGCATAAATTTTTTGCAGTATTCACTTATTACACTTTTGACTTCTGGAGGGTCTGTAATTGTGTCTTGTTTCATTTCTAATATTGAGAATTAGTATTATGTTATGATACTCTGATTCTACTTAATCAGTCTGTTTTATCTGGCCTCTGGGGTCTGTTGGAGAAGGAAATGGCAACCCACTCCAGTATTCTTGCCTGGAAAATCCCATGGATGGAAGAGCCTGGTTCAAGACTACAGTTCATGGGGTCTCAAAGAGTCGGACACGACTGAGTGACTTCACTTCACTTTCACTTCTAGGGTCTGTTGACATCTGAGTGTGAGTGATTATTTCTCATTACCATTGAGTGGGGTTGAGGGTTCTGATTTCCCATAAATATCTCCATTAACATCATGGGAGCTGTTACTTATAAACTGAAAGTGTTGAAATTCCAGCTCCCCACTTAACCTTCTCTAATGTCACTTTGTTGGGGGCTGGAGGGGTACCTTTTTTCTCCCTGTGAGTGTAGAGATCCAGGTTACCCAGTGGATTTTCACTGAAATGGGTGAGATTGAGGCCACAGTTATTTCTATGCATTTGGCTGATGCTGAGAAGTTATTGTTTAAAAATTTTTGTCTTACTAGGCTGCCTTTTTTCTTATCCTCCTGTGAGCAGAGACAAGAGTTTTTTGTTTGTTTATTTGTTTGTTTGTTTGCTTGTTTTTGTGTTTAATCTGAGACCATTGTGATACCTGAGTGGCTGGTTCCTTCAGATCAAGTCTTAGGCATATAAGAACAAAAGAAAACCTAGATAATCAGCACAATGTCTTTCCCAGGTCTCTAAGTATCTAGCCAGTCTGTCTTCTCTCTACATTTCATAATGTGTTTGTGTTTGTTTTTTATAGTAATGTTCAGGGTTTTCAGTTGTGCTTAGCAAGCATAGTGAAAAGTATATTTATTCCATCTTTCTGGGAGCAGAATTTTATTATAGTTTTTATGTTTTTTTTATGGAAAAAAAATATGATGCCTTTAACAGAACTTTATTCTTTTTGAAATAGGGTCTGCATTTTCATTTTTTATCAATACCTACAAACTATGTAGCTGGCTCTGCCTGGGTGTTTGACATGAAAGGAGGGGATTTCAGTGAGTGTTCAATATGTCATTTTGAATTTGAAGTCCTGCAGTATTAAAAAAAAAAATTGATTACATCATTCTCTCTTTTTAAATTTATCCAGTATTTTTGATCTCTCTAAAGACAATACTAAATTCTTTAAGGTCTATAAGGTTTTACATGATCAGGAGTCTGACCCCCTCTAGCTTCATTTAGCATCTTTTGCTCATTACTCTTTCCTCTCCAATAATCACTCTCTATCTACCAGGTTAAGTTTATTCCTAAATAGAGCACAATTGGGGAAAACTGACTGGTCAGGGATTTAGGAGAAAAAATAGCCAGAGCAAACAGCAAATGCAAAAGTTCTGGTTTTATTTTGCTGTTAATGCGATTTTTTTTAAATCTAAAACCATATATAATGGTATTAGTTAACATTCTGGGAAAGACTGAGGTTAATCAGGTTGCTTTGGAGGGACTCAGAGAAAGGAAAAGACTGAAAAATTAGGAAAGAAAAAAAATTTTTAATACTTCTTCTCTACAAGAAGAGATATGAAGTAGCAAATGTTACATATGAGAGAGGATCTTTGTTTTTATAAAGTTTATATATTCCCGTGGTTCTTTTGAGGGATCAAAGATACTGAGCACAATGTCTGACACATTGTCTTCAGTATTACAGTGACCTGCAGAGCCAAAACATCTCCATTTCCAGCCGTTGACTAGAAATAGTACTGAGGGAAGATAGTTCTTCAAACAACTAATGATTTCTTGGTTTCCTTTTACATGGAAAAAGAACTTTTGACCATTGAAAATATTAGAGTATCTGTGACATAAATTCCATTTATTATAACTTTCAAAGAAGTCTATAACCTAAATGAAATTGTGCTTTTTCCTAAGAAATCTTATTAATGGACAAACTACAAATATAAAGTATATGTTGTTTGTCTCCCAGATACTTAACCATTACTGAGGTTTATTTTGCACATTTATTGTTTAAAATTTTTAATATGTATTGCACGTACTTTACTGAATTAAAGAGTATGTGTCACCATCAGATAAATATGAACACATTTAACTTTTCCATATTTCTTCCATAGTGCACAAAATTTAACTGAAAATTTTGCCATTTTCACTAAAGACATTCTGAACCAATTCAGAAAAAGAGACCAAATGATACAAAAAATATATTTTCCCCTCTTGACTCATATTAATTTTGCATTATTTTCTCCTCAATTACAGACAATATTCATAAAATAATTTTGTGGATATTAGTCTTACCATAAAGCTTAATAATTATGTCATGTCCCACATTTCCCTTAGGTTCTTATTCTTTGCAAAATGTATATGGACTTAAAGTAAAAAAATACAAATATGTTTAGGGTACATGATATTCACAAGAAGTCAAGTTACATGTGAGGCTAATCAGATCATTTGACAGAAAAAAATAGTGTGGTGTCTTAGACTGCAGAACCTCCAGCTGTTCGGCCTTCTTTAGTGTCAAAGGAAAACTCACTCTGCTTTACCAGTGGCCCTTAAACACTTCATCACTCAGTTTAGTGAGATTCTTCTACAGATTAAGAAATCTCAGAAATTATATTAGGTAGTTATTGCAGTAATAATGCCATGCAACAAATGACCTCAAAATCTCAGTGGTAAATTTCATTGCTTACTTTTTACCCATGGGTGTTCAGGATAGCTGGGGATGCCCCTACTTCCTATTGTACATCAGCTCAATATGTCTTTTTCATGTTTCTCATCCTTCCCCAGGACAGGTGGGCTTTTGTCATGATCATGGCAAAATTCAAAAAGACAAGTATAATCACTTAAGTGCATTTCAAGACCCTGCTTGCAACAATCCTTTGATTATATCAAACACACAAAGAAGTTTCTGTGAAAACTTGGCATTTTCCCCAAGACACATTTCTTATCCTCTACTTTCTGAAAATTTCTCTAATGTATCCAACCCAGAGATTCTCCTTTATTGGTCTCCTGTATCACTTATTTTTTAAGTCACATAACAAAACTATTTCATAACATTTCCTTTAAGGTAAATTATTTTCAATGAATAATTATTTTTTATATTTGATAAAACTTCAGAATTGTATCCCAATGACTGTTTCTCAATTTTTATCACATGTTTACAGCACAAAAAATTAATAAAATAAATTCTTATTGACAGAAACTATGAGAAAATCTCTAGATTAGAAAGTTTTGGTTTAAGTTCTGTTTGTCAAAAGTGCATACATCAAGATAACTACAAAATACATATCATGTGTGTACTTTAAAGAAAAAAAATATTATTGGGTCTATGTCCAACACAGTCAACAGGATCTCTGGCCATTGTCATTATTCAGGTACCTGGAATGATGAAAGTGCCACTTTGCCACACGATTTTACCAAGGCAAATGAAACGAGCATAGCAGATGATGCACCATCTCCCAATTTATTCACTTAAATGTAATCTCAGGTATATTACTTCTACTTATATTTCATTAGTGAAAGCAAGTTATATTAGTGAAAATAAGTTCAAGCTTTAACTAAATAGAAAAGAAGTAAATAAAAAAAAATCATACATTATCACTATTGACAAACTATGAGTAACTTTTATTAGTTATATGGAAGAAAATAAAACCTAAGGATGCAGAATAAATTCTGAAGCCACATAATTAGGAAGTAGAAAATTATTCAAGTGAACAATACTTGAAACTATAGTGTTCAGTTCAGTTCAGTTCAGTCACTTGGTCACGTCCGACTCTTTGTGACCTCATGAATGGTAGCACACCAGGCCTCCCTGTCCATCACCAACTCCCAGAGTCCACCCAAGCCCATGTCCACTGAGTCGGTGATGCCATCCAATGATTTCATCCTCTGTCTTCCCCTTCTCCCCCTGCCATCAATCTTTCCCAGCATAAAGGTCTTTTCAAATGAGTCAGCTCTTCACATCAGGTGGCCAAAGTATTGGAGTTTCAGCTTCAGCATCCATCCTTCCAACGAACACCCAGGACTTATCTCCTTTAGGATGGACTGGTTGGGTTTCCTTGCAGTCCAAGGGACTCTCAAGAGTCTTCTCCAATACCACAATTCAAAAGCATCAATTCTTTGGTGCTCAGCTTTCTTTATAGTTCAACTCTCACATCCATACATGACTACTGGAAAAACCATAACCCAGACAGAATTTTGTTAGCAAACTAATGTCTCTGCTTTTTAATATACTCTCTAGGTTGATCATAACTTTCCTGCCAAGGAGTAAGCGTCTTTTAATTTCATGGCTGCAATCACCATCTGCAGTGATTTTGGAGCCAGAAAAATAAAGTCAGCCACAGTTTCCACTGTTTCCCCATCTACTTGCCACAAAGTGATGGGACCAGATGCCATGATCTTAGTTTTCTGGATGTTGAGCTTTAAGCCAACTTTTTCACTCTCATCTTTCACTTTCATCAAAAGACTCTTTAGTTCTTCTTCACTTTCTGCCCTAAGTGTGGCATATCTGCATATCTGATGTTATTGTTATTTCTCCCAGCAATCTTGATTCCAGCTTGTGATTCTTCCAGCCCAGCTCATGATGTACTCTGCATGTAAGTTAAATAAGTAGGGTGACTATATATAGCCTTGACATACTCCTTTTCCTATTTGGAACCAGTCTGTTTTTCCATGTCCAGTTCTAACTGTTGCTTTCTGACCTGCATACAGATTTCTCAAGAGGCAGGTCAGGTGGTCTGGTATTCCCATCTCTTTCAGAATTTTCCACAGTTAATTGTGATCCACATAGTCAAAGGCTTTGGCATAGTCAGTAAAGCAGAAATAGATGTTTTTCTGTAACTCTCTTGCTTTTTTGATGATCCGGTGGATGTTAGCAATTGGATCTCTGGTTCCTCTGCCTTTTCTAAAACCAGCTTGAACATCTGGGACTTCATGGTTCATGTATTGCTGAAGCCTGGTTTGTAGAATTTTGAGCATTACTTTACTAGTGTGTGAGATGAGTGCAATTGTTTGATCATTCTTTCAGATTGCCTTTCTTTGGGATTGGAATGAAAACTGACCTTTTCCAGTCCTGTGGCCACTGCATAGTTTTCCAAATTTGCTGGCATATTGAGTGCAGCATTATCACAGCATCATCTTTCAGGATTTGAAATAGCTCACTTGGAACTCCATCACATCCACTAGCTTTGTTCATAGTGATGCTTTCTAAGGCCCACTTGACTTCACATTCCAGGGTGTCTGGCTCTAGGTGAGTGATCACACCTTCGTGATTATGTGGGTGGTGAAGATCTTTTATTTACAGTTCTTCTGTGTATTCTTGCCACCTCTTCTTAATATCTTCTGCTTCTGTTAGGTCTTTACCATTTCTGTTCTTTATTGAGCCCACCTTTGCATACAATGTTCCCTTTGTGTCCCTAATTTTTTTGAAGAGATCTCTAGTCTTTCCCATTCTATTGTTTTCCTCTATTTCTTTGCATTGATCACTGAGGAAGGCTTTCTTATCTCTCCTTGCTATTCTTTGGAACTCTGCATTCAAATGGGTATACCTTTCCGTTAGACCCCAAATAATCATCTGACTACATTTTTTTCCCTTATTGCAATAAAGCCTAGCATTTCTGTAATAAGATGGGACAATCCTAGATTTCACCAAGTTTGTTTCCCATCTCTCAGAGACAGTCTCCCTTCATTGTCTGGTAAGAAGTATCATGAAAATCATAGTTTCATATTTTTCTGTAGTTTTTATTTGTTTTGAGCAGAAGGGTGAATCCAGTTAATGTTACTTCATATTGGTCATAAGTTACTGATACTAATATAATTTTTATAGCATGCTGAAATTCTCTTTCTATACCATGTGAATAGGGTTTATTTTATAATGAATCAGGAGCCAATCAAAAACCTTTTAAGATATATTCAAATGGAACATTTTAAGAAATATAAGTCATTTTGCAGGCTTTAATTTGAATTTGAAAAGGAGAGATGGCAATTGTGTGTAAAATTAGGAATCAATTTATCATAAATTCACAATTAAGATAACTATATAATATTATAAATTTCAATTTTATATATATTGGGTCAATTCAACCAAGCAAATGGGAATGATTAAACTTGAAGCATTTTTTAAAATTGTCCAAACTTCCCTGGCATCGTAACTCTCTAAATATGTTTTTCTGAATAGATAATTAAGGACTTTTGTGGAAAAATCTTTTTTGGAATTTGATTTATTCATCTCTTTACCCTTTTTTGTTTGTTTGTTTGTTTGTTCAGTCACCAAGTCATGTCTGACTCTTTGAGATCCCATGGGTTGCAGCATGCCAGGCTTCCCTGTCCTTCACTGTCTCCTGGAGTTTGCTCAAATTCATGTTCACTGAGTTGGTGATCTCATTCAACCATCTTATTCTCTGGCACCCCCTTCTCCTCCTGCCCTCAATCATTCCCAGCATCAGGGTCTTTTCCAAAGATTTGGCTCTTTGCATCAGGTGGCCAAAGTATTGGAGCTTCAGCTTCAAAATCATTCCTTCCAGTGAATATTCAGGGTTGTTTTCCTTTAGGATTGACTGGGAGGCTTGATCACCTTGCTGTCCAAGGAATTCTCAAGGCATATAGCAGGGCTCTCAGATATGGTGCTCTGGGACAGGCAACCCAGAAGGAATGGGGAAGAGGGGAAGTGGGAAGAATGTTCAGGATGGGGGAGCACAAGCACTCCTGTGGCTGATCTGTGCCAATGTGTGTCAGGGGCCAGCATAGAGTTGTGAAGTGATTGTCGTCCAATTAAAATAAATAGAAAAAAAAAAAAAAAAACCTAAAGTCTTCTACAGCAGAACAATTTGAAAGTATCAATTCTTCAGTGTGCTGCCTTCTTTATGGTCTAACACTTACATCTGTATACGACTATTGAAAAAAACATAGCTTTGATTTTATGATTTTATGGACGTTTCGCAAAAGTGATGTCTCTGTTTTTTTAATTCACTGTCTAGATTTGCCATAGTTTTTCTTCCAAGGAGCAACTGTCTTTTAATTTCATGGCTGTAATCACTGTCAACAGCGATTTCAGAGTGATTTCACTGTTTCAATTTTTTCCCATTATTTGCCATGAAATGATGAAACCAGATGCCATACTGTTAGTTTTGTAAGCATTGAGTTTTAAACAACGTTTTTCAGCCTCCTCTTTTACCTTCATCAATAGGCTCTAGATGACCATTATATCTACTACTGTGGGCAGTAATCCCTTAGAAGAAATGAAGTAGCCATCATGATCAAGAAAAGAGTTTGAAATGCAGTACTTGGATGCAATCTCAAAAACGACAGAATGATCTCTGTTCATTTCCAAGGCAAACCATTCAATATTACGGTAACCCAAGCCTATGCCCCAACCAGTAACACTGAAGAAGCTGAAGCAGAATAGTTCTATGAAGACCTACAAGACCTTTTAGAACTAACACTCAAAAAAGATGTCCTTTTCATTATAGGGGACTGAAATGCAAAAGTAGGAAGACAAGAAACACCTGGAATAGCAGTCAAATTTGGCCTTGGAGTACAGAATGATGCAGGGCAAAGGCTAATAGAGTTTTGCCAAGAGAACACACTGGTCATAGCAAACACCCTCTTCCAACAACACAAGAGAAGACTCTACACACGGACATCACCAGATGGTCAACACCGAAATCAGATTGATTATATTCTTTGCAGCCAAAGATGGAGAAGCTCTATACAGTCAGAAAAAACAAGACTGGGAGCTTACTGTGGCTCAGATCATAAATAACTTTTTGTCAAATTCAGACTTAAACTGAACAAAGTAGGGAAAACCACTAGATCACTCAGGTATGACCTAAATCAAATCCCTTATGACTATACAGTGGAAGTGAGAAATAGATTTAAGGGACTAGATCTGATAGACAGAGAGCCTGATGAATTATGGACGGAGGTTCATGACAATATACAGGAGACAGGGATCAAGACCATCTCCATGGAAAAGAAATGCAAAAAGGCAAAATGTTTGTCTGAGGAGACCTTAAAAATAGCTGTGAAAAGAAGAGAAGCAAAAAGCAAAGGAGAAAAGGAAAGATATTCCCATTTGAATGCAGAGTTCCAAAGAATAGCCAGGAGAGATAAGACAGCCTTCCTCAGTGATCAATGCAAAGAAATAGAGGAAAATAACAGAATGGGAAAGACTAGAGATCTCTTCAAGAAAATTAGAGATACCAAGGGAACATTTCACGCAAAGATGGTTTCGATAGAGGACAGAAATGGTAAAGACCTAACAGAAGTAGAAGATATTAAGAAGAGGTGGCAAGAATACACAGAAGAACTGTACAAAAAAGATCTTCATGACCCAGATAATCACAATGGTCTGATCACTCACCTGGAGCCAGACATCTTGGAATGTGAAGTCACGTGGGCCTTAGGAAGCATCTCTATGAACAAAACTAGTGGATGTGATGGAATTCCAGTTGAGCTATTTCAAATCCTGAAAGATGATGCTGTGAAAGTGCTGCAGTCAATATGCCAGCAAATTTGGAAAACTCAGCAGTGGCCAGAGGACTGGATAAAGTCAGTTTTCATTCCCAATCCCAAAGAAAGGCAATCCGAAAGAATGATCAAACTACTGCACAATTGCACTCATCTCACACACTAGTAAAGTAATGCTCAAAATTCTCCAAGCCAGGCTTCAACAGACAGGAACCGTGAAGTTGCAGATGTTCAAGCTAGATTTAGAAACAGTAGAAGAACCAGAGATCAAATTGCCAACATCTTTTTTGGATCATCAATAAAGCAAGAGAATACCAAAGAAACATCTATTTCTGCTTTATTGATTATGCCAAAGCCTTTGATTATGTAGATCACAAAAAACAGTGGAAAATTCTTTCAGAGATGGGAATACCAGGCCACCTGGCCTGCCTCCTGAGAAATTTGTATGTAGGTCAAGAAACAACAATTAGAACCAGACACAGAACAAAGACCAGTTCCAAATCGGGAAAGGAGTATGTCAATGCTGTATACTGTCACCCTGCTTATTTAACTTATATGCAGAGCACATCATGTGAAATGCCAGGCTGGATGAAACACAAGCTGGAATCAAGATTTCCATGAGAAATATCAGTAACCTAAGATATGAAGATGACACCACCCTTATGGCAGAAAGTGAAGAAGAACTAAAGAGCCTCATGAGGAAACTGAAAAAGGAGAGTAGAAAAGCTGGCTTAAAGCTCAACATTCAAAAAACAAAGATCATGGCATCCAGTCCCATCATTTCATGGCAAAAAGATGGAAAGACAATGGAAATAGTGGCAGACTTTATTTTTTGGGGCTCCAAAATCACTGTGGATGGTGACTGCAGCCATGAAATTAAAAAAAAAGAAGATGCTTACTCCTTGGAAGAAAAGTTTGACCAACCTACACAACATATTAAAAAGCAGAGACATTACTTTGCCAACAAAGGTCCATCTAGTCAAGGCCAAGGTTTTTCCAGTAGTCATGTATGGATGTGAGAGTTGGACTATAAAGAAAGCTGAGTGTCAAAGAATTGACGCTTTTGAACTGTGGCCTTGGAGAAGACTCTTGAGAGTCCCTTGGACTGCAAGGAGATCCAACCAGTCCATCCTAAAGGAGATCAGTCCTGAATGTTCATTGGAAGAACTTATGCTGAAGCTGAAACTCCAGTACTTTGGCCACTTGATGCGAAGAGCTGACTCTTGTAAATTAACTATACATCATATATGTATAGTTAAACAAAACAAAACAAAACATTGGCTTCAAAGCCAGATACTATGAGGGTTCCTCCTCCATTGCCAGACCACTAGACTGGAAATCCTAATGGAGGGCTCTGAACTTCTAGTCCTGTGGAAGAACATCTGTGGTATAAATATTTTCCAGTTTGTGGATCACTCACCTGGTGGGTATGAAATTAGACTTTCTCACAATTTTGCCCATCCTGCTATCTCATTGTGGCTTCTCTTTTTCTTTGGATGTAAGATATCTTTTTTGATAGGTTCCAGCACTTTTTTTTTTTTTTGAAGTGGGGGTGGTCAATGGTTGTTCAGCAGTTGGTTGTGATTTTTTTTTTTTAAGAAGTGGACTCATATCTTTCTATTCTGACATCTTGCTGGCCAATTTCTCTATCAATTGTTTTATTATGTAGGATAAAGAAACAAGCATATTACTCTTCTTCACAATTTAATGCTGCTGCTGCTGCTAAGTCACTTCAGTCGTGTCTGACTGTTTGCAACCTTACGGATTGTAGCCCACCAGGCTCCTCTGTCCAAGGGGTTCTCCAGGCAAGAATATTGGAGTGGGTTGCCATGCCCTCCTCCAGGGGATCTTCCCCACTCAGAGATCAAACCCACGTTCCTTATAACTCCTGCATTGTCAAGCTGGTTCTTTACCACTAGTGTCACCTGAAAAACCCAACTTAGTTAATACTTCTATTAAATATCAACTTTCTCAAAATATTGCAAAGTTATAATGACATCGGTATTAATGAATCATGCTTTAAAGATAAAACATAGAATAGGTCACTCAAAGAAAGTGAAATCTCCTTATGCATATGTGTTGGTCTTCCACTTAGTACGTGGGAGTAAATTCCCAGATGGTGAAGACATAAACATTTCTAAGCTTTGTTTGCCACATTATCAGCAAATGAGAATCATTTGCGTTAAGTCAATGTTCTTAAACTCCAGGTCTTGTTTGATCCGTACCCCCAGATCTTCATGAGTTCACTCTTTCTTGAAGTATTCCTGGAGTGTATACGATTCATAAAAACAAGTTATCAAGTCACTTTAAATAATACAATGATTTTTTAAAACATAATTTGCTTTGAGGACTTTTAGTAAATATTTTAAATCATATGGATATGTCTGAATGTATTAGTAAGTTTGAAAATACTTGAAAATGCTTGAAAACAACACCTTTTGAGTTATTACCATAATACTGATGAAGAGATAGTGTCAATGGGGAAAATTCAATTATTGAATCATATATTCTGTTTTTCTTAACTTTGGCTTTCAGTGAGTCAGGGAAGCAATCTAATAATACTATGTGCAAAGAATGAATACTTTTATGGCTCTGAAGTAATTACAGATTTGGTGCTAGTTCCTTAATTTAGTTAAATTAGAATGGAAAAAAAAATGTTATGGTTATGGTTATTTCTATGGTTCATAATATTGTGAAGTTTTTTCATAGATATTTTGTGTATTTGAACCTATATTTTGAAATTGGTTTTGTTTAGCTCTGTTTCATCCTCAGAAACATGTTCTCTGTATATATTCTCTTTGATTTACTCCTGGGAGTTTTATATGAGATGCTGTATTTTTCGTGTTTGCAAAGGTTTTAAATTTATTAGTCTTGGATAAAGCATGGAGAAAGCATTATTTACTATGATAATACATTTGCATAACACTACTCAATGCATTTCCACATTTGTTAAATAATTCTAATTATAACAATAATGTGAAATAAATAATGTAGTGTTTGTTCAGTTAAAGAAAGTTTTAAAAATATCTATGAGAGCTGATATAGTTGGACATAGTATACAGTAAAAGGTTTCTTCTGTGTGTGTCAGGTAGATAGCTGTTTGGTGGTGTTATTTGAAGAGATTTATCTTGAAAGTTTGCACCAAGATTATTCTTTCACCAAAATGGTTTTCCAACATTCTTTATAAAATTTTGTTGTACACTTTTTTATATATGTAAATTATATTTCAATAAAGCTATTAACAAACACTAGTCATTATGTCTTTTGTGTATTTTTTTAATTGAATATGTGTTTTGGAAAGAGTAAGACATTTAGTTAGAGGACATAAATTGACAACTCACTTGTTTCAAGCTCTGATGCATAAAAGGAAGAGAAACGCTTATGGGTAGATATGTGTTACAAACCTATTTGTGTTACTTCCCACTTTTTACCAGGGGCAAATCTTTCTCTGCAAAGACTTACTGCCTTCCAGAGTAAATTAGGTTCTCACAGAGCTACTGAGAGGGAAAACTCTTGATTTATACCGATTTTGAACAGCTGTGACAGCTATTTTATTCAATATAAAACCCCACAGTCAATCATATATAATAAAAGTGAAGCCTACATAACTCATTGAGATACAGTGAGAGCCAATTCCTTGTAAGCTGACAGAGCTTACAAACAACTAAATGGCTGTCATTTTTGAATAACCCTATATCATGAAATTTATATTTTACTTTACTACAAAGGCAACTCAGATATTCTGCAATTTTGCAAAATTATAAGAATGGAGAGTGAACATTTTAAGTATCCAATGTAAAGGTGGAAGCATACAAATTTTATGGAATAAAAGCACATTCAATAAAATGTTGGCATGGTTTTTATATTAGAAGAAGAAAAAAGAAGAATAGGAGAAAGGACAGCCAATTAAATTGAAATCTTTCTAATTTTGATAGCTAGAGCCTATGTTTTTTTGTTAAGCTTTTGTCAACATTGTATAAAAGCATCAAAAAGACTTTATGAAAATTATAAATAAATTATAGCCTGTTACAAACTCTATTAACTAATCCTTTTGGAGTTCTTATTCTGAATCTATATTAAATACTATGGTAAATGATATAAACATATCAGAAATTAATTTAGGTCCCTGAAATTTTTTTAAATTTTGGTTATAATACAAGGCTTATAAAATGTTTAAGGCTACAAGCCCCAAAGGGATATAGGATTCAGGATAGATAAATCACCACAGGTTGGGACAGTCTTCCCAAATGTGGACTTTCACCTAGCTCTTAAAATGTGATGTTTTTTTAGGGGACAACAGGAACTGGAAAGATTGATTAAATGTGAGAAAGTTCAAGTTATGATTGAAGCACTGCAATCATTCATTTAAATTTTTCTTAGAATCTTATTTCATGTAGTATATATTGACATTTTTAATTTGGTTTTTACATACATAGCATCACAGGTAGTTGGGTTTTTTTTGTTTGTTTTATTTTCAGTAATCATTAATAAATGTATCTCAATAAAAGGATACCTGTACTATTGAATGATGGAGTACAAAATTAAAATTAAATAATAAGAAAGTTCATTATCTTAGTATATGATACTTATCCATCTATCTATTTATCTATCTTCTGACTTTTTTGATTTTCCTTTAATTGTGACAGAATTCAGTCCTGCTAGGTTTCCTTTTCACACTCACCTTAAGAGATATATGCATTGTGTGTTTTAGCAAAGTAGTCTGAAGAAAGGTAACTAAAGATGTTTATTGTTAAAAAGGAAAATATACTTTTCTTTGTGGTAACTTGCTTCAGTTATGTCCAACTCTTTGCGAGCCTATGAACTGTAACCCACCAGGCTCTTCCATCCATGGGATTCTCCAGGCAAGCATACTGGAGTGGGTTTCCATGCCCCCCTCTAAGGGATCTCCTTGACCTGAGGATTGACCCCATATTTTTTACATCTCCTACACTGACTGGCAGGTTTTTACCACTAGCCTTACCTGGGAATCCTGTCCTTTGCTTTAGCTTAAGCCAGTATACATAATTGGTATATTAATATAGAGAATATATATTCATATTAACTTATGCTGTTTCCTTGTAGATTTTCTTCCTAGTATTTTTTAGGAAATATATATATATATATATATATATATATATATATATATATATTTATTTATTTTTAGGAAATATATATATATATATATATTTTTTTTTTCTGAATCTTGGAAGGAAACTTAGTTGAGAAATCAGGAAAGCATTTATTTTGTAAGAATAGGAGGTTAAAGATCAACATAGAGGTATTATTGATTTGAAAGAAGAAAAGCTAATTTGTAGAGTCCAAGATTAGCATTACCATTTCACAAGAAGGAGAGGGTTATGACCTCAGCACTAAGCCTTATCTTCATCTGTGGCCATAGACACGGAACCACAGACTGGTTAGAAATCAGGAAAGGAGTATGTCAAAACTGTGTATTGTCACCCTGCTTATTTAACTCATATGCAGAGTACATCATGAGAAACGCTGGGCTGTAGGAAGCACAAGATGGAATCAAGATTGCTGAGAGAAATATCGAAGACCTCAGATATACATATGCTATCACCCTAATGGTAGAAAGTGAAGAGGAACTAAAGAGCCTCTTGATGAAGGTGAAAGATGAGAGTGAAAAAGCTGGCTTAAAACTCAACATTCAAAAAATTAAGATCATGGCATATGATTCTATCACATTGTGGCAAATAGATGGGGGAAAAAACAGAAACAGTGACAAATTTTATTTTCTTAGGATTTAAATTCACTATGCATGTTGACTACAGTCTAGAAATTAAAAGACAATTGCTCCTTGGAAGGAAGCTATGACAAATGTAGACAACATATTAAAAAGAAGAGACATCACTTTGCTCACAAAGGTCTGTATTGTCAAAGATGTGGTTTTTCCAGTAGTCATATACAGATGTGAAAGTTGAACCATAAAGTAGACTGAGTGCCAAATAATTGATTTTCAAACTGTGGTGCTGGAGAAGACTCTTGAGAGTCCCTTGGACTTCAAGGAGATCAAACCAGTCAACCCTAAAGGAAATCAACCCTGAATGTTCATTGGAAGGATTGTTGCTAAAGCGCTGATACTTTGGCCACGTGATGCAAAGAGCTGACTCATTAGAAAAGAGCCTGATGCTGGGAAAGATTGAGGGCAAGAAAAGTGGATGACAGGATGAGATGGTTGGATGGCATCACCGACTCAATGGACATGAGTTTGAGCAAACTCTGGAAGACAGTGAAGGACAGGAAAGCCTGCCATGAAGTGATCCATGGGATCTCAAAGAGTCAAACACAATTTAGTGACTGAACAACAACAAAATCGTCTTATCTTTGGCTAATGGTGAGTTATTCTTGTAAATAGAGTGTTCAAAAAAAATCAATTTTAAAAAACAAAATCCTGAAAATGTCAACTTCAGCATGTGATTCCCTGTAGTAATGTGAACCTTGCTACTGATCCTTATGTTGTTATTCAAATACAATCCAGTAAGGATTTTCCTAGTAATTTCCAAAATTTGATTATTCACTACAAACTATAGTTGCTGCTAAAGAAAATTAACCATAAAATTTCATTTTTATCAAACAATTATTTTAGATCTATTTGTTGTTCAGTCTCTAAGTTGTGTCCCAAACTTTGTGATCCAATGAACTGCAGCACCCCAGCCTTCTCTGTCCTCCACTGTCTCCACAGTTTGCTCAAGTTATTGAGTGAATGATACTCTCTAACCACTTTATCCTCTGTTTCCCTCTTCTCCTTTTGCATTTAATCTTTCCCACATCAGTGTCTGTTCCAATGAGTCAGCTCTTCACATTAGGTGGCCAAAGTACTGGAGCTTTAGCTTCAGCATCATTTCTTCCAAGGAATATTCAGGGTTGATTTGTTTTAGGGTTGACTGGTTTGAGCTATCTATAATAATTGGTAAAGGGCATGAGGACTGTTGGAATTATTTTGAGTAATATTATTTCAGAAATTTCCAAAAAATCCTAAGATTTTTGTTCCTTTCTCCCAAATTCTGAAGATTGCTATCTGAAGGGAAGGTTGTAAGATTTACAAAAACTATCACTTTGAATCAGAGTTCACAGGAACCACTATAAATAAGAAAACTTAAAAACTATTCTTTACAGAATTTCTAAAGGTATTTTTCTGTACATCATGGTATCATTCTTAGATGATATTTGTTTTTGACTCAATTTGAGTTAATACCTGTGATTTGGTGAAATAAAATGTATTTGTACAAACATTCAAATATGGATTGGGTTGATTGTTTTATCTCACTGCTTTTTGTGTATTGTTCCAATGGCTGAGTATTAACATACTCAAATTATATACCATCTTCATTTATTAAAATAATTTGAAGATGCAAGGAATAGCTTAATTTAGCATGGGATACAAATATTTTAAAGTTTATTTTAAATGTAAGTTTCTCAGTTGTCTCTTTTGAACTTTCAATATTCTCATTAATATCTTATAAAAAGTAGGTGTAAGAAATGGCTGTATGGCAAAAACCACTACAATATTGTAAAGTAATTAGCTTCCAATTAAAATAAATAGATTAAGAAAGATAATGCAGTAGTTTTTACTAAAAGAAAAACTTCTAAGAATTATAATAAGCAAACTGCATTTTCACAATAGTATGAAAATGATTTATCACTCAAATAAAGCTGCATTTAACATTTTTGCCTGTCTTATGGAAACTGACACATGATTTTTTTCTTTCACATTTTTGTTTTCCATTTTGGTTTGCTTCCCCTGAAGCAATCTGCTTTCAGAAGGAGGTCAGGAAGGAAAAATTCTGTCTGCAGCATCATTCTGATTTCAAATCTAAAATTACATCTGCCCTGGATTCTAGAAAACACTTTTAACTAATGAAATGCTTCCTCTATTAAATTTGCTCTGATTCTATGGTTGCATTTCCATAGAAATTTGAGAAATGGAGTCACAGGTGACACTGAGTGATAGTTAAGCTTTTTTTTTTTTTTAACTACTTAATAGATTTCAGGTTTTTAACAGTATTGCAGTTAAAGAATAGGAACCATTTTACAAAAAGTCATTAAAATATCCTGAAATATGATTCAGTAAGTCAACATGGCTGTTTGACTTGCTATTAAATCAAATGACTATTTTCATATGATTGACATGTTACTTTCTTAATTTCATTTACTCAAAACTAATTACTTGCTTGAAGAGTGAAGAAACAATCATTTACATGTATGTTGTACAAAAAAGAGCTCATGAAACTTTAGTAAATTGAAGCTTTATTGGTCTGTAGGAAATCACAGAGCAAGGAACAGTCTACAGTGCCATTTATCTCAAATTTGTAAAAACACCATTTCCCTGTATAAAAAAATGAACATATCCAAAATAAAAATACTGCTTAGAAGCACTGATCTTTTTTTTTTTTTTTAAGATATTTGTAGTGTATAAGAACAGGTTGGTCACACAATTATGTACACAACTATCAAAACTACCCAGATGGGTAGTCATGAAGAAAGCAAGGTCAGAGGAAAATGGGGAGTCAAAAAGTGGATATCATAGGGCAGTTTACTAAAAAAGTAATTTATTTTACTTCCTAAAGTTTAAAAGCAATGCTAAGAAGTCTTTTCATGCAAAATAGTCATGGCATAAGGTATCAAAAGCAAGCTAATTTTTTCTTACTGTTGTTCAGTCCCTAAATCATATCCAACTCTTTGTGACTCCATGGACTACAGCACACCAGGCCTCCCTGTCCTTCATCATCTCTCAGAGTTTGCCAAAGTTCATGTCCATTCAATCAGTGATACCATCCAATCATTCCATCCTCTGCCACTCTCTTCTCTGTCTGCCTTCAAGCTTTCCCAGCATCAGAGTCTTTTCCAGTGAGTCAGCTGTTTTCATCAGGTGGCCAAGGTATTGAAGTTTCAGTTTCAGCTTTAGTCCTTTAAATGAGTATTCAGAGTTGATTTGCTTTAGGATTTCCTGGTTTGATCTTACTCTCTGTGGGACTCTCAAGAGTCTTCTCCAGAACCACAGTTTGAAAGCCTCAGTTCTTCAGCACTCTGCCTTTACAGTTCAACTCTCATATCAGTACCTGACTACTAGATTGACCATAGTCTAGACTATACAGACTTTTGTTGGCAAAGTGATGGTTTTCCTTTTGATATGCCATCTTGGTTTGTCGGAGCTTTCCTTCCAAGAAGCAATTGTCTTCTAATTGCATGGCTGCAGTCACCATTCACAGTTACTCTAAAGCCCAAGAGGAAATCTGTCACTACTTTCACCTTTCCCCCTTCTATTTGCCATGAAGTGACAGGACTGGATATCATGGCCTTAGATTTGTTGTTGTTTTAGTTTTAAGCTGACTTTTTAACTATTCTTTTTCAACTTCATCAAGAGGCTCTTTAGTTCCTCTTCACTTTCTGCCATTCAAGTGGTATCATCTGCATTACTGAGGTTTTTGATCATTCTCCTGGCAATCTTGATTCTAGTTTGTAATGCATCAGGTCAGGCATTTCAAATGATGTGTTCTGCATGAGTTAAATAAGCAGGTTGACAATATACAGCCTTGTCATACTCTATTCTCAATTCTGAACCAGTCAGTTGTTCTGTATAAGGTTCTAACTTTTGCTTTTTGACCTGCATACAGGTTTCTCAGGAGACAAGATGGTCTGATATCCCCATCTCTTTAAGAGTTTTTCACAGTTTTGTTATTATCCACAAAGTCAAAGACTTTAGTTTAATCAAGGAAACAGAAGTACATGCTTTTCTGGAATTATCTTGCTTTCTGTATGATCCATCAAACATTGGCAATTTGATCTCTGATTCCTCTGCCTTTTCTAAACCCAGTTATACATTTTAAAGTTCTCAATACAAGTACTACTACTAAAGGTTAGCTTGAAGGATTTTGAGCATAACCTTACTAGCATAAGAAGTGAGCAGAACTGCTTGATACCTTGATCATTCTTTAGTACTGCTTTACTTGGAAATTGGGATGAAAATTGACATTTTCCTGTCCTGTGACAACTGCTGAGTTTTCCAAATTTGCTGACATATTTAGTGCAATATTTTAATAACATCATCTTTTAGGATGTTAAATGGCTCTGCTGGAATTTCACCACCTCCACTAGCTTTATTGAGAGCAGCACTTCCTAAGGTCCACTTGACCTCATATTCCAGGATCTTCACCTCTAGGTGAATGACCACACTATCGTGGTTATCCAGGTTATTAAGATCTTCTTTTGTACAATTTTTCTGTATATTCTTGCCATCTTTCCTTGATCTCTTCTGCTTCTTTTTTTTTCTTCTGCTTCTTTTATGTCTTTACCATTTCTACTCTTTATTGTGACCATCTTTGTTTGAAATATTTCTTTGACACCTCTAATTTTCTTGAAGAGATATCTCATCTTTCCTCTTTTGCTGTTTTTCTCTATTTCATTGCATTGTTCATTGAGGAAGGTCTTCTTGTCTCTCCTTGCTATTCTTTCAAAGTCTGGTTTTAGTTGGGTGTACCTTTCCCTTTCTCCCTGGCTTTTCACCTCTCTTCTTTCCTCAGCTATTTGTAAAGCTTCCTCAGACAACCACTTTTCTTTATTGCATTTCTTTTTTCTTGGGGGTGGTTTTTTTCAGTGCCACCTGTACAATATTGCAAACCTCTGTCCATAGTTCTTTATGCACTGTGTTTACCAGATCTAATTCCTTGAATCTATTTGTCACCTCCACTGTATAATCATAGGTGATTTGATTTAGCTTGTACCTGATTAGCCTAGTGAAGTCCCTGATTTCTTTAGCTTACATTTAAATTTTGCTATAAGGAGCTGATGATCTGAGCCACAGTCAGTTCCAGGTCTTGATTTTGCTGACTGTATACAGCTTCTCCATCTTCAGATGCAAATAATGAGATCAATCTGACTTCAGTATTGGTCATCTGGTGATATCCATTTGTAAATTTATCTCTTGTGTTATTGGAAAAATATATTTGCTATGACCAGTGTGTTTTCTTGGCAGAATTCTGTTAGTCTCTGCCCTGCTTCATTTTGTACAACAAGGCCAAACTTGCCTGTTATTTAAGGTATCTCTTGGCTACCTACTTTTGTATTCATATTCCCTATGATGAATAGGATATCTTTTTTTTTTTTTTTTTGGTGTTAGTTCTAGGAGGATTTGTAGGTCTTCATAGAAGTGATCAGCCTCAGCTTCTTTGGCATTGGTGGTTCGGGCATAGACTTAGATTACTGTGATGTTGAATGGATTGCCTTGGAAATGAACTAAGATCATTTTACTGTTTCTGAGGTTGTACCTAAGTACTGCATTTCAGACTCTTTTGTTGATTATGAGGGCTGTTCCTTTTCTTTTATGGGACTCTTGCCCACAGCAGTAGATATAATAATCATCTGAATTGAATTTGCCCATTGCACCCATTTTAGTTCACTGATTCCTAAGATGTTGATATTTACTCTAGCTATCTCCTGCCTGACTCCATCCAATTTACCTTGATTCACAGAACTAACATTCGAAGTTCCTATGCAATACTGGTCCTTATAGCACTGGATTTATTTTCATCACCAGACACATCCACAACTGAGCTTTGACCCAGCTGCTTCATTCTTTCCGGGGTATTAGAAATTGTCCTTTGCTCTTCCCAGTAGCATACTGGACAACTTCCAACCTGGGGGACTCATGTTTTTGCATCATATCTTTTTGCCTTTTTATACAGTTCATGGGATTCTCATGGGAAAAATATTGGGGTGGTTTGCCATTCCCTCCTTCCATGGGTCATTTTGTCAGAACTCTCCATTATGACCTGTCAACCTTGGGTGACCCTGCACAGCATGGCTAATAGCATCATTGAATTACACAAATCCCTTCACCATGACAAGGCTTTGGTCCATGAAGGGGAACTTTTTAGGTGTATGCAAGAAAAAAAAAAAAATCCCTGTTAGTTGCCCATAAGATACCTCACACTGTTCAGAAAATATATAAGGATGTTCTTTGCCTTTGCTTTTGAAGACCAGTTTTCAATGTTCTCTGGAGTGTATTCCTGTCATGATTCTCAAGGCTCAAGAAATCCTTTACTTAGCTAATAAAACATAGCTATGCTGTATCTTTATCTCTACACACCAGTCCCTTGTAATTGCTAGGGTAAGAATTAGCTTATTTAAGAACTTAATTTTGGCTACTAAGTGATTATAAGGTTAAAGAAAGCTCCCCCCTCACATGTACTTGTCATTGTTTTCCTTAGAGACTAGGAGCTTGGACCGGGTAATCTTAGCCAAATTATCCAAGCTTTGTCATTCCAAGTTTCTTCATTTATAAAATAAGTGCAATGCAATTTCTTTACGAGACCATTATGAAGATTCATTAAGATAAACTTTACAAATGTTTATAATAATATCTAGTCTATAGTAAACACTCAGTGAATATTTAAGAGTTACTGTTGAGTTGTTCAAATTGCTGTTGTTATTGTCCCCAATGAGCACATGTTAACAGTGGAGGACTGAAGATAAAATCCTGCATCATAAATTTGCTTGTATTTAGTTATTCATTTATGTATCCCTAGTAGATAGATGGTGTTTCACACATTCAGTGAATTCTCAGTAAGTATTCTTTCAGAACTTTACTGCTGAAGCTAAAATATATTGCAGATTGTAGATATTTTAAATCAGTTAGGAAGAGAAGAAGAATGATTGTTTCAAGACTGGAACAAATGAATCTGTCCCCAAGATGTTTTTCTGGGAGTGAGCTAACAATTATGGCTCTCTGGGAAGTCAATGGGAAGTCCAGGGTCTGCTATTTCATCTGTGTTAAGGCTTGATTTTTTTTTTTTTTTTTTTCTCTCGGAGCATAGGCAGTTAAGGTCCCATGGAAGGTGAGGTAAGTAGAACTGGAAGGGTGAAGACAACAAATAAGCAACCTACAGAGTTCTAAACTAAAGGCAATAAAATATACTTTACAGAAGATGTTCAATGCTATTTTATCTCATCTTTGGCAAAGGATAAAATGCACATTTTCTCATCTGGATGACCATGAGTAAACAAGTGTCTATTTTTTGTGAATGGAAAATTATTACTGCTTCTATGAGGAAGTATCTAGGAAAGTTTGTCTTCTGCTTAATGCTACATACAATAACTAGGCAATTCACCGAATGACCTGAAATGACCTACATTTCACTGAAATGACCTACACTTTCCACCATATGCTGAGCCATAGAAAGGGTATCAGATTATCTGTCAAAAGCTAGCAATAAATAATTAATACCCAAGCAGTGAAACTATAAGTAATAACTGACTCCCCCACTTCTACCTGTGTATCAGGAAAGTTTTCTTTGAGGGGAAAAGTTTTCTCATATGTAAAATGAAAAAAATAAAATATATATCTCACTAGGATTTTTGAAGATGAGTTAATCCTTGTAGAACCTTTAGAACAGTGACAAGGTCTGTCTTTGCACCCAAGTAATAGCAAAGAACAAGTATTTACTCTCCCAAGGAAAAACCACCTCATAGACATTGGTTATTAAATATCAACAAATCAGATAGTTAGTTATGTCTCTTACTTATTCACACTTCAGAAATACTAGCTAACTGATGTTGCACTGAAGGTCTTATTTAGCACCAACTAAAATCTGGTCTTGCATTTCAATTTGCAGGTTAAGTTTGAGAAATTATGCCTGGAGAGGGAGACTGA
Source organism: Odocoileus virginianus (assembly GCF_023699985.2). NCBI lineage: Eukaryota > Metazoa > Chordata > Mammalia > Artiodactyla > Cervidae > Odocoileus > Odocoileus virginianus. The sequence goes on from NC_069683.1 coordinate 71,057,277, forward strand.
TGAATTTTCAGTTTCTTCAACATCTACATGTTCTAAAACAATCCCTTCATGCAACTCACCCAGCCCTGTTGAAGAGGAGGATTTAGTTTTGCAGATGGAAACTATGAGCACAATAATAGATTAATTTTAAGTTACCACAGTTTACTTTTTATAATCCTTTAAAGTGGAAGTGAAAGTCGCTCAGTCGTGTCCAACTCTTTGTAACCCCAGAATTCTCCAGGCCAGAATACTGGAGTGGGTAGTCTTTCCTTTTTCCAGGGGATCTTCCCAATCCACAGATTGAACCCAGGTCTCGTGCATTGCAGGCAGATGCTTTACCAACTGAGCCACACGGGAAGCACGAATAATTCTTGAGACAAGCATAAAAACACAGACTCACAAAGATGAACAGGACTTTATTGTCACTGAGTTCAAAATTCACATTTAACACTTGGAAGAAATGTGTCTTCCTTTGATTTCCTTAAATAAAATCTTCCTTACCATTTTGAAAGCCTGGAATGGGAATCTTGGTCCTCAGACACAGCTGCCTGCTACAAAGGCTCCTGTTAACTTGTTCTGAGCAGGAAATGACTGAAGGCAATTCAGGACAATGTCATGATGTCCAGTCCTTTGCGAATATGTAGTGCTTCATCCAACTCACTCCAGCAATAGGTAGAATTTAATCAACACAGATGTGAAGCTTCTTAGGTTCTAAAGAACAATACAATTAATGTAATGTAGATGTAAATTTCTTACTGAATTTTAATTCTCTTGTATTTATTAATTTGTGACCTGAAATTAAAATTTCTTCAACTTTAAAGTATCCATGTCAATATCTTTATCTACTTGCAGTGAGTTCTGAATAATTGTACATCACACAGACAATGCTGAGGTTTTGCAGTTCAGATTTAGAATGACATGATGACAAATATAAAAGTAACTGGACATAATGCATTTAATTTGCTAATAGATGACAAAAATCAAATTTAGCATAGAGTAACTGCACATACATCATTCACAGAAGCCCCTAGTACACATAAGGCAGACAACTAGCCAGGGGGAATGCAGTGGCCCAGATAGTGCAAATGGCAATTTTGACCTGAGGTAAACAGGCAGCACACTGTCACATTTTAGATGACAGAACAAGAGGCTATCTAGGGCTCTGGAGAATTTAGATTTTTCTAAACTATTCTCATGAATTTTTAGGCTCCCATGACTACTCAGAAGGAAGATATTGCCATCTGACTTCACCATCTTAAAAAAGAGAGAGAGATTGTATCATTACATACCTAGGAAATGGGAAAGGGGAATGTTATTATTGTTTTAAATGTTAGTGTATTTGTACATTGCTTAAAAACAAAATATGTATGTGTATGTGCATAAAAGAAACATATTGTAAGTCAAGTGTACTTTAATTATAAATAAATAAATACCAACTGAAAGAAAAAATGAATAAACTATAGTCCTTGCAAATAATAAAAAGTCACATTTTCCCCTTATATATTTAGTGTTTTGTTTTTACTTTTTAATTTCCATGAAGTTGAGTTTACAATGCATAGACATTTTCCTTAGAGATGAATTAAAGAATTCCAAAAAATAAAGATTGTTAGATTTTTTTTAATGATATAGATTATTTTATATTTTCAGTGAAGCCTTGAGCCTTAAATGACATTATTAAACAAATCCTTAAGATAATGAAATACTAATCTTCAAAAAAGACTATCAATGTATTGTACCATCTATATGATAATTCATTTATAATATTGTCAATTAACTAGGACACAGTCTAGTATATCTAGCTTAGACAGAAATTCTGAAATAAGTTCTATGGTACTTGAAAAGAATTACCTTCATATTATTTTTTGAGAGTGGGAAAGGAAAACAAAAGAAACAAACAAAAAAACCTCTTTTACCTAAGTAGGGCAGTGGGATTTGTTTGAAATCAATTCAAAATTTAATTCTAAAGTAGGGTACTTGCTATTCTCAGTTCAAAGCAGACCCTTCTATTTCTCTGGAGTTCTCTTCCATGTCCATGATGTTCATAAGAGAAGTCTTTCTATGTTTTGCATGATTTGGTTACCTGCCTTTGACTATTCACTTTCTGAGCAGAGACAGCTGACTTCACTACTCTGCTTATATATTAATTTTTCCAATCTTTGAGCCAGATCAGGTATTGAGGTATCCTCCTTTCTCTACCACTTTTAAGATACACCTGAAATTGTTTGAACATACTGAATATTTCAACTCCAAAGATTTTTTATTTTTAACAATAGCCTTTTTTTTTTTTATTATGGATAAGGACAGAAAGCATGAATCTTTGAAATTGAAGAACATGATGCGCATACTTTAATCGTATTTTGGTAAGAATCTCTTAACTCATCTTCACTGTGTCTATGTGACATACTTACTTTGAAAAGAAGTTCACAGACACATACTTTGATTTTGCTCAGTTTGTTCACTAAAATTCAGTTAAGACATGGAATCAATTTTTTTTTCTTTATGTACATACTCATATTTCAAGAAGGGCTTCCTAACAAAGGTGTTACTCCATTTCTCAAACCAGAACTCCATTGAACTCAATTGTCCTTTTTGTTGCTCCAGCTCATGAGACACTTATGTATTGTGATCTGCATCCCAAATTCTATCATCAAACAAGAGGTGCCTATTATATCCTACTTTCTTTAGACTTCCCTAAAGGATTTCTCAGAAAGAGAGTTTTCTTTCTACTTATTTATGCACATTTCTCACTAAACATTCCCTACTCATTTTTACATTCATGGTCTTTGCCATATTGTTTCTAAATGAATTACTTTATTTTTTTTTTTTTTTTTTTTTTTTTTTTAATTTTTATTAGTTGGAGGCTAATTACTTTACATCATTACAGTAGTTTTTGTTATACATTGATATGAATTAGCCATGGATTTACATGTATTCCCCATCCCAGTCCCCCCTCCCACCTCCCTCTCCACCTGATCCCTCTGGGTCTTCCCAGTGCACCAGGCCCTAGCACTAGTCTCATGTACCCAACATGAGCTGGTTATCCGTTTCACCCTAGATAATACACATGTTTCAATGCTGTTCTCCTGAAACATCCCACCCTCACCTTCTCCCAGAGTCCACAAGTCTGTTCCATACATCTGAGTCTCTTTTTCTGTTTTGCATATAGGGTTATCGTTACCATCTTTCTAAAGTCCATATATATGTGTTAGTATACTGTAATGGTCTTTATCTTTCTGGCTTACTTCGCTCTGTATAATGGGCTCCAGTTTCATCCATCTCATTAGAAGTGATTCAAATGAATTCTTTTTAATGGCTGAGTAATATTCCATGGTGTATATGTACCACAGCTTCCTCATCCATTCGTCTGCTGATGGGCATCTGGGTTGCTTCCATGTCCTGGCTATTATAAACAGTGCTGCGATGAACATTGGGGTGCATGTGGCTCTTTCAGATCTGGTTTCCTTGGTGTGTATGCCCAGAAGTGGGATTGCTGGGTCATATGGCAGTTCTATTTCCAGCTTTTTAAGAAATCTCCACACTGTTTTCCATAGTGGCTGTACTAATTTGCATTCCCACCAACAGTGTAAGAGGGTTCCCTTTTCTCCACACCCTCTCCAGCATTTATTGCTTGTAGACTTTTGGATAGCAGCCATCCTGACTGGCGTATAATGGTACCTCATTGTGGTTTTGATTTGCATTTCTCTGATAATGAGTGATGTTGAGCATCTTTTCATGTGTTTGTTAGCCATCTGTATGTCTTCCTTGGAGAAATGTCTGTTGAGTTCTTTGGCCCATTTTTTGATTGGGTCATTTATTTTTCTGGAGTTGAGCTGGAGGAGTTGCTTGTATATTTTTGAGATTAATCCTTTGTCTGTTTCTTCATTTGCTATTATTTTCTCCCAATCTGAGGGCTGTCTTTTCACCTTGCTTATAGTTTCCTTTGTTGTGCAAAAGCTTTTAAGTTTCATTAGGTCCCATTTGTTTATTTTTGCTTTTATTTCTGAAATTCTGGGATGTGGGTCATAGAGGATCCTGCTGTGATTTATGTCGGAGAGTGTTTTGCCTATGTTCTCCTCTAGGAGTTTGATAGTTTCTGGTCTTACATTTAGATCTTTAATCCATTTTGAGTTTATTTTTGTGTATGGTGTTAGAAAGTGTTCTAGTTTCATTCTTTTACAGGTGGTTGACCAGTTTTCCCAGCACCACTTGTTAAAGAGGTTATCTTTTTTCCATTGTATATCCTTGCCTCCTTTGTCGAAGATAAGGTGACCATAGGTTCGTGGACTTATCTCTGGGCTTTCTATTCTGTTCCATTGATCTATATTTCTGTCTTTGTGCCAGTACCATACTGTCTTGATGACTGTGGCTTTGTAGTAGAGTCTGAAGTCAGGCAGATTGATTCCTCCAGTTCCATTCTTCTTTCTCAGGATTACTTTGGCTATTCGAGGTTTTTTGTATTTCCATACAAATTGTGAAATTATTTGTTCTAGTTCTGTGAAAAATACTGTTGGTAGTTTGATAGGGATTGCATTGAATCTATAGATTACTTTGGGTAGTATAGCCATTTTGACAATATTGATTCTTCCAATCCATGAACATGGTATATTTCTCCATCTATTTGTGTCCTCTTTGATTTCTTTCATCAGTGTTTTATAGTTTTCTATGTATAGGTCTTTTGTTTCTTTAGGTAGATATACTCCTAAGTATTTTATTCTTTTTGTTGCAATGGTGAATGGTATTGTTTCCTTAATTTCTCTTTCTGTTTTCTCATTGTTAGTGTATAGGAATGCAAGAGATTTCTGTGTGTTAATTTTATATCCTGCAACTTGACTGTATTCGTTGATTAGCTCTAGTAATTTTCTGGTAGAGTCTTTAGGGTTTTCTATGTAGAGGATCATGTCATCTGCAAACAGCGAGAGTTTCACTTCTTCTTTTCCTATCTGGATTCCTTTTACTTCTTTTTCTGCCCTGATTGCTGTGGCCAAAACTTCCAAAACTATGTTGAACAGTAGTGGTGAGAGTGGGCACCCTTGTCTTGTTCCTGATTTCAGGGGAAATGCTTTCAATTTTTCACCATTGAGGGTGATGCTTGCTGTGGGTTTGTCATATATAGCTTTTATTATGTTGAGGTATGTTCCTTCTATTCCTGCTTTCTGGAGAGTTTTAATCATAAATGGATGTTGAATTTTGTCAAAGGCTTTTTCTGCATCTATTGAGATAATCATATGGTTTTTATCTTTCAATTTGTTAATGTGGTGTATTACATTGATTGATTTGCGGACCCAGCAAGGATCTCATTCAGATATGAAGGAGAACTCAAAAGCTTTACAGACAAGCAAAAGCTGAGAGAATTCAGCACCACCAAACCAGCTCTTCAACAAATACTAAAGGATCTTCTCTAGACAGGAAACGCAGAAAGGTGGTATAAAAGTGAACCCCAAACAACAAAATAAATGGCAACGGGACCATACCTATCAATAATTACCTTAAATGTAAATGGGTTGAATGCCCCAACCAAAAGACAAAGGCTGGCTGAATGGATACAAAAGCAAGACCCCTATATATGCTGTCTACAAGAGACCCACCTCAAAGCAAGGGACACATACAGACTAAAAGTGAAGGGCTGGAAAAAAATATTCCACGCAAACGGAGACCAAAAGAAAGCAGGAGTCGCAATACTCATATCAGATAAAATAGACTTTCAAATTAAGTCTGTGAAAAGAGACAAAGATGGACACTACATAATGATCAAAGGATCAATCCAAGAAGAAGATATAACAATTATAAATATATATGCACCCAACATAGGAGCACCGCAATATGTAAGGCAAACGCTAATGAGTATGAAAGAGGAAATTAATAGTAACACAATAATAGTAGGAGACTTTAATACCCCACTCACAACTATGGATAGATCAACTAAACAGAAAATGAACAAGGAAACACAAACTTTAACGGACACAATGGACCAGCTAGACCTAATTGACATCTATAGGATGTTTCACCCCAAAACAATCAACTTCACCTTTTTCTCAAGTGCACACGGAACCTTCTCCAGAATAGATCACATCCTGGGCCATAAATCTAGTCTTGGTAAATTCAAAAAGACTGAAATCATTCCAGTCATCTTTTCTGACCACAGTGCAGTAAGATTAGATCTCAATTACAGGAAAAAAATTATTAAAAATTCAAACATATGGAGGCTAAACAACACGCTTCTGAATAACCAACAAATCATAGAAGAAATCAAAAAAGAAATCAAAATATGCATAGAAATGAATGAAAATGATAACACAACAACCCAAAACCTATGGGACACTGTAAAAGCAGTGCTAAGGGGAAGATTCATAGCATTACAGGCCTACATCAAGAAACAAGAAAAAAGTCAAATAAATAACCTAACTCTACACCTAAAGCAACTAGAGGAAGAAGAAATGAAGAACCCCAGGGTTAGTAGAAGGAAAGAAATCTTAAAAATTAGGGCAGAAATAAATGCAAAAGAAACTAAAGAGACCATAGCAAAAATTAACAAAGCTAAAAGCTGGTTTTTTGAAAAAATTAACAAAATTGACAAACCATTAGCAAGACTCATTAAGAAACAAAGGGAGAAGAACCAAATTAACAAAATTAGAAATGAAAATGGAGAGATCACAACAGACAACACTGAAATACAAAGGATCATAAGAGACTACTACCAGCAGCTCTATGCCAATAAAATGGACAACTTGGAAGAAATGGACAAGTTCTTAGAGAAGTATAACTTTCCAAAACTGAACCAGGAAGAAATAGAAGATCTTAACAAAACCATCACAAGCAAGGAAATCGAAACTGTAATCAGAAATCTTCCAGCAAACAAAAGCCCAGGACCAGATGGCTTCACAGCTGAATTCTACCAAAAATTTAGAGAAGAGCTAACACCTATCTTACTCAAACTCTTCCAGAAAATTGCAGAAGAAGGTAGACTTCCAAACTCATTCTATGAGGCCACCATCACCCTAATTCCAAAACCAGACAAAGATGCCACAAAAAAAGAAAACTACAGGCCAATATCGCTGATGAACATAGATGCAAAAATCCTTAACAAAATTCTAGCAAACAGAATCCAACAACATATTAAAAAAATCATTCATCATGACCAAGTGGGCTTTATCCCAGGAATAAATGAATTACTTTAATAACACATTTACCAGTATATGCAAATATAAAATTTGCCACTTAGTTTTGTGACTTGTGTGAACATTTAATCACATTAAACCTCAGTTTCCTTGTTATACCTAAAGGCAATAATGCCTTCTCAGTTTATCCTAAAGAATTTTGAGATTTAAGTAATTTAAATATGCCAAGACCATTTTGAAACTGTATAAAATATAGATATGAATGACATAAAAATTAAATAATCATTCATATAGACTTGACTTCTCTCTTGCACTTAATGTTTCCTTTGTCAGAATAATTTTTTTTTCCCTTTTTTTTCAAGTAAGGCATTGAAGTTCACATTTCATGTATTGTTAAAGCTTGGCTCGGAGAATTTTGAGCATTATTTTACTAGCGTATGAGATGAGTGTTTTGGCATTGCCTTTCATTAAGACTGGAATGAAAACTGATCTTTTCCAGTCCTGTGGCCACTGAGGAGTTTTCCAACTTTGCTGGCATATTGAGTGCAGCACTTTCACAACATCATCTTTTAGGATTTGAAGCAGGTCAACTGGGATTCCATCATCACCACTAGCTTTGTTTGCAGTGATGCTTCCTAAGGCCCACTTGACTTCACATTCCAGGATGTCTGGCTCTAGGTGAGTGACCACACCATTGTGATTATGTGGGTCATGAAGATATTTTTGGTACAGTTCTTCTGTGTATTCTTTCCACCTCTTCTTAATATCTTCTTCTCTTAGGTCCATACCATTTTTTGTCATTTATTTTGACCGTGAGCCCATGTTTGTGTGAAATGTTCCCGTGGTATCTATAATTTTCATGAAGATATTGCTAGCCTTTCCCATTCTATTGTTTTCCTTTATTTCTTTGTACTGATCATTGAAGAAGGCTTTCTTATCTCTACTTGCTATTCTTTGGAACTCTGCATTCAGATGGGTATACCTTTCCTTTTCTCCTTTGCTTTTAGCTTCTGTTCCTTTCACAGCTATTTGTAAGGCTTCCTCAGACAGCCATTTTGCTTTTTTGCATTTCTTTTTCTTGGGGATGATCTTGATCCCTGTCTCCTGTACGATGTCATGAACCTCCATCCATAGTTCATTAGGCACTCTGTCTATTAGATCTAGTCCCTTGAATCTATTTCTCACTTCCACTGTATAATCATTAGGGATTTGATTTAGGTCATACCTGAATGGTCTACTTGTTTTGCCTACTTTCTTCAATTCAAGTCTGAATTTGGCTAAGGAGTTCATGATCTGAGCCACAGTCAGCTCCCGGTCTTGTTTTTGCTGACTGTATAGAGCTTCTCCATCTTTGGATGCAAAGAATATAATCAATCTGATTTCTGTGTTGACCGTCTGGTGATGTCCATGTGTAGAGTCTTCTCTTTTGTTGTTGGAAGAGGGTGTTTGCTATGACAAGTGTGTTCTTTCGGTAGAACTCTATTAGCCATTCCCCTGCTTTATTCCATACTCCAAGGCCAAATTTGCCTGTTACTCCAAGTGTTTCTTGACTTCCTACTTTTGCATTCCAGTCCCCTATAATGAAAAGGACATCTTTTTTTGTGTTAATTCTAGAAGGTCTTGTAGGTCTTCATAGAACTGCTCAAATTTAACTTCTTCAGTATTAGATGTTCAAGCTGGTATTAGAAAAAGCAGAGAACGGGAGATCAAAATGCCAACATCTGCTGGATCATCAAAAAAGCAAGATAGTTCCAGAAAAAAACAAAACAAAGCAAAACAAATAAACAAACAAAAATCTATTTCTGCTTTATTGACTATGCCAAAGGCTTTGATTGTGTGGACCACTATAAACTGTGGAAAATTCTGAAAGAGATGAATACCAGACCACCTGACCTGCCTCTTGAGAAATCTGTATGCAGGTCAGGAAGCAACAGAACTGGACATGGCACAACAGACTGGTTCCATATAGGAAAAGGAGTATGCCAAGGCTGTATATTGTCCCCCTTCTTATTTAACTTATATGCAGAATACATCATGAGAAACGCTAGGCTGGATGAAGCACAAGCTGGAATCAAGATTGCCAGGAGAAGGAACAATAATCTCAGATATGCAGCTGACACCACCCTTATGGAAGAAAGTGAAGAAGTACTAAAATCCTCTTGACAAAAGTGAAAGAGGAGAGTAAAAAAGTGGTTTAAAGCTCAACATTCAGAAAACTAAGATCATGTCATCCGGTCCCATCTCTTCACAGCAGATAGATGGAGAAACTGTGGAAACAGTGGTAGACTTCATTTTGGGGTCTCCAAAATCACTGCAGATGGTGATTGCAGCCATGAAATTAAAAGACTCTTACTCCTTGGAAGGAAAGTTCTGATCAACCTAGACAGCATACTAAAAAGCAGAGACATTGCTTTGCCAACAAAGGTCCATCTAGTCAAAGCTATGCTTTTTCCAGTAGTCATGTATGGATGTGAGAGTTGGAGTATAAAGAAAGCTGAGCACTGAAAAATTGATGCTTTTGAACTGTGGTGTTGGAAAAGACTCTTGAGAGTCCCTTGGACTGCAAGGAGATGCAACTAGTCCATCCTAAAGGAGATCAGTTTTGAGTGTTCATTAGAAGGACTGTTGTTGAAGCTTAAACTCCAAAACTTTGACCACCTGATACGAAGAGCTGACATTTGAAAGCTGACATTTCCCTGCTGCTGGTAAAGATTGAAGGCGGAAGGAGAAGGGTACAACAGAGGATGAGATGGCTGGATGGCATCACCGACTCAATGGACATGAGTTTGATTAAGCTCTGGTTGTTGGTGATGGTCAGGGAGGCCTGCTGTGCTGCAGTCCATGGTGTCACAAAGAGTCAGACACAACTGAGTGACTGAACTGAACTGAAGGTATTGAAATTAAAAATAAATGTTTGAGAAGATCTACTAAAATATGATTTTGAAAATAAGTTAGAGCCCTAAAAACATGTGGCATATTATGATTCTATTTAAACTGTGAACATAAGAAGGCTTCTTAGGTGATGCTAGTGGTTAAGAACATGCCTGCCAATGCAGGAAATCTAAGAGACAAGGATTCAATCCCTCGGTTGGGAAGATCCTCTAGAGAAAGGCACAGAACCCACTCCAATATCCTTGCCTAGAGTATCCCGTGAATAGAGGAGTCTGGTGGGCTATGGTCCATAGGGTTTTGAAGAGTCAAATACAACTGAAACGACTTAGTATGCACAGAGAAATATATGGAAATATGCTCAAAAGTTGTCTATGATTTCAAGCGGGGTTCACATTAATTTTAGAAAGCTTCTGTTATTTATATTCTGACAGAGAGAATTTATCATTTTTACAGGTACAGAAGAATAAAATTAACACACACACACATACACATACACACACACACACACACACACACACACACACATATATGTAGAAAAAAAGTTTCTTTTGCTTTACTGTTTTCCTTTCTCACATGTAATTCTCTCTTCAAAATTCTGCACTGTGCTTGATATCCCCACCAGTCTGTGAAAACATTCTTGCAGAAATATCAGTGGTTCCTTGGTCACCAAATGTGATAGACTTTGAAACTCTTAATTTATAAGACATACTTAAGCTATATGACTCCCTCTTTCTCCTGAAACTTTTCCTCATTTTTTTTGAGCAACATATATTATACCTTGTGTCCTTTTGCTTCTCTGAACAATCATTCAGTTGCACTCTTTTAGCTGTTTTTCTTCTTCTTTTTTTTTAATGATAACTTTCAGTAAAGGATAAAATAATGACTCTCATACAGATATAAAAATGAATATACAGGAAAGATCTACATATTTATGATGGAGCTGGACAGATGTTATAACTGGTTCAAAAGAGAATTTAAAAACAAACACCAAAATAAAACTAAAACTAAAAACAGACACAAAAATAGACCAAAAATATGGAAATGAACGTGTAAACAGTGAAAAGATTGTTTTTTTCACAAGGTAGAAAGGGAGATAATGGAATCTCCACCAGAAAAGACAGAATTTGTATGTCTATCAGTGATGTACAATTTACAAACTGCTGCAAAATATCTCAAAGTCAAAGAAAGTTTAGAATTAAGTGGTTCCCGGAAGATTGTGCTATATGTGGAGAATGCATAGTTTGTTTTTGAAATTTATTTTTCCCCCTACAGTATCCTATTAATATTGTTTATCTATATTCTGGTATTTTCTTATTTTACACAATATCAGTTCCATGTGTGTGTGTGCTTAGTCGCTCAGTCATGTCTGACTCTTGTGACCCTATGAACTGTAGCCTGCCATGCTCCTCTGTCCATGGGATTCTCCAGGCAAGAGTACTGGAGTGGGGTGCGATTTCTCCATCAATTCCATACTGAATTTATATACAAACAGTCTTATTTGTTTTTTAGAACCATTCAAAGATTGATTTGGTTATCCTTCCACTTCTTATGTTAATTTTAATTACAATAAATTACTCTTGATCACTGTGTATAATCCTTTAAATGTATCATTGCGTTTGATTTGCTAATACTTTGTTAAAGATGTTTGCATCTATGTCCACCGGGGATATTGGTCTGCAGTTTTCTCTTCATGTAGTGTTCGTACTCGGCTTTGGTATTAGGGTGAAGTGGTCTGCATAAAATTATTTCAAAAGTGTTCTCTCCTTTGTTCTTTGTTAGAATTTAAGAAGGGTTAATATTCTTTAAATGTTTGACAGAAAGCATTAGTGAAGTTATCTCAATGAATTTTTCTTTATTATGATACTTTTAATTACTAACTCAATCTCCTTACTAGTAACTGATCTGTTCAGTTTTTTTTAATTTCTGATTCATTCTTATTAAGTTGTATGTCTTTAAGAGTTTATTCACTTCTTCTAGGTAGTTTAATATGTTGCTGTAAAGTTGAGCATAAGTAGCCTGTTATGATTCTTTGCATTTTTGTGGTGAAGTTGCTCAGTCATGTCTGACTCTTTGCAATATCATGGACTGTAGCCTACCAGGCTCCTCCATCCATGGGATCTTCCAGGAAAGAGTACTGGAGTGGGTTGCCATTTCTTTCTCTAGGGGATCTTTCCAACCCAGGGATCAAACCCGGGTCTCTTGCATTGCAGTCAGACACTTTGCTGTCTGAGCCACCAAGGTATCGGTTATAAAAATCTCCTCTTTCATATATAACTTTATATATTGGAGACATTTCTGCCTTTTCCTTGATGAATCTAGCTGAAGATTTGTCTATTTTGTTTAACTTTTTCAAAACCTGTCTTATTACATTAATAATTTATATTGTCTTTTAACTATTTCATTTATTTTCATTCACATATTTGATACTTCTTTCCTTCTACTAACTTTAGCTTAGTTTTTTTTCTCTGTAATTCCTTGCAGTGTAAAGTTAGGTTGTTTATTTGAGATCTTTCTTGTTTCTTAATGTGGATGTTTATGACTATGAAATTACCTAGGGCTGCTTTTGCATTCTGTAAATTTCATTATATTGCATTTCCATTTTCATCTGTATCAAATTTTTTATAGATCTTTTTATTTGTTCTTTGACCACTGGCAGCATGTTATTTAATATCTATGCTTGTGAATAACATTTTTTTTTTTTATTTTACAATATTGTGGTGGTTTTTGTCATACATTGACATGAATCAGCCATGGATTTACATGTATTCCCCATCCCGATCCCCTCTCCCACCTCCTTCTCCACCTGATCCCTCTGGGTCTTCCCAGTGCACCAGGCCCGAGCACTTGTCTCATGCATCTAACCTGGGCTGGTGATCTGTTTCACCCTAGATAATATACGTGTTTCGATGCTGTTCTGTTGAAACATCCCACCCTCACCTTCTCCCACAGAGTCCAAAAGTCTGTTCTATACATCTGTGTCTCTTTTTCTGTTTTGCATATAGGGTTATTGTTACCATCTTTCTAAATTCCATATATATGTGTTAGTATACTGTAATGGTCTTTATCTTTCTGGCTTACTTTGCTCGGTATAATGGGCTCCAGTTCCATCCATCTCATTAGAACTGATTCAAATGAATTCTTTATAATGGCTGAGTAATATTCCATGGTGTATATGTACCACAGCTTCCTTATCCACTCGTCTGCTGATGGGCATCTAGGTTGCTTCCATGTCCTGGCTATGATAAACAGTGCTGCGATGAACATTGGGGTGATGTGTCTCTTTCAGATCTGGTTTCCTCAGTGTGTATGCCCAGAAGTGGGATTTCTGGGTCGTATGGCAGTTCTATTTCCAGCTTTTTAAGAAATCTCCACACTGTTTTCCATAGTGGCTGTACTAATTTGCATTCCCACCAACAGTGTAAGAGGGTTCCCTTTTCTCCACACCCTCTCCAGCATTTATTGCTTGTAGACTTTTGGATAGCAGCCATCCTGACTGGCGTGTAATGGTACCTCGTTGTGGTTTTGATTTGCATTTCTCTGATAATGAGTGATGTTGAACATCTTTTCATGTGTTCTTTTCTTGCCATCTGTATGTCTTCCTTGGAGAAATGTCTGTTGAGTTCTTTGGCCCATTTTTTGATTGGGTCATTTATTTTTCTGGAGTTGAGCTGGAGGAGTTGCTTGTATATTTTTGAGATTAATCCTTTGTCTGTTGCTTCATTTGCTATTATTTTCTCCCAATCTGAGGGCTGTCTTTTCACCTTGCTTATAGTTTCCTTTGTTGTGCAAAAGCTTTTAAGTTTCATTAGGTCCCATTTGTTTATTTTTGCTTTTGTTTCTAAAATTCTGGGATGTGGGTCATAGAGGATCCTGCTGTGATTTATGTTGGAGAGTGTTTTGCCTATGTTCTCCTCTAGGAGTTTTATAGTTTCTGGTCTTACATTTAGATCTTTAATCCATTTTGAGTTTATTTTTGTGTATGGTGTTAGAAAGTGTTCTAGGACACAAGAATAACATTCTTAATAATAATAATTGATAATATAGTAGTTTATTTGATTTCTAGTTTACATCACAGGGGTCAGGAAAAAAAAACTTGATATGATTTTAATGTTCTTATTTATTAAGACACATTTTATGACCTAACAAATGATCTAGCTCAGAGAATGTTCAATGTGCACTTAAGAAGACTTTATATCCCTTTGCTGTTAATTAGAATACTCTGTATATATTTGTTAGGTCCTTTAGGGCTAATGCAGTATTTAAGTCATTGTTATTGATTTTTCTGTCTGGATAATCTATCCATTGTTGAAAGTCCCTTCTGTTGAGTTCCCTACTATTATTGTATTGCTATTTTTCCTTTTATATGAAGTATTATTTATTTATGTATTTAAATGCTTCTATGTTGAGAGTGTAAATATTTACAGATGTTATATTTTCTTCATTCAACAGTATATGCCCTTTTTGTTGCTGTTCAGTAACCAAATCATGTCTGACTCTTAGTAACCCCATGAACTGCAGCATGTCAGGCTTCTCTGTCCCTCACCATCTCTGGAAATTTGCCCAAGTTCATGTCCATTGATTTGGTGATGCCATCCAACCATCTCATCCTCTTTCACTCTTTTCTCCTTCTACCTTTACCATTGCAAAAAAAACACACTATTTTGCATTTGCAACTTATAGCAATGTGATTCAGTTTTACTTGTTCTTTTAAGAGATGTACGTCAGCTTCTCTGTATTCTACAAGGGAGTGAAAAGGTATGGACATATCAAAATGATACTGCTTAATTCTTTTGGATTATCTGCATCCTTAGTGAATGTTACTCAGTCATGTCTGACTCTTTGTCACCCCATAGACTATACAGTTCATAGATTTCTCCTGGCCAGAATACTGAATGAGCAACCTTTCCCTTCTCCCAGGGATCTTCCCAATCCAGGGATTGAACCTCAGTTTCTCACAGTGCAGGCTGATTCTTTACCAAGTAAGCCACCAGGGAAGCCCAAGAATACTGGAGTGGGTAGTAGTCTATCCCTTCTCCAGTGGATCTTCCCTAACCAGGAGTTGAACCAGAGTTTCCTGCATTGCAGGTGGATTCTTTACAAGCTGAGCTACCAGGGAAGTCCCTTATCTTCCCAACCCAGGGACTGAACTCAGGCCTCCTCCATTGCAGACAGATGCTTTACCATGTGAGCCACCAGGGAAATAACTTCTGCTAATATTGTTGTGCAGAGATGGCAGGCATTAGCCCTTACATAATTGAATTATAGAAGCATTATTTATTTATTTTATTAAAGTGTAGTTAATTTGCTGTATTATAATAGTTTCAGGAGTACAGCATAGTGATTTAGTATTTTTGCATATTATAATCATTTAAAATTATTATAAGACAAAAGCTGTAATTCCCTGTGCTGTACAATATGTCCTTGTTGCTTATCCACTTTACACATCTACATAGCAGTTTGTATCAATTAATACCATATCTCTATCTTGATTCTTCATTTTCGCTCATCCCTGTGGTATCCACTAGTTTGTTTTCTATACATGTGAGTCAGCTTCTCTTTTGTAATACACAATTAAACCTTTTATTCTTTACATATTTATTTTATTTCCTTCTGATAAATACCCAGAAGTGGAATTGTTGTTTCACATGGTAGTTCAATTTTTTTTTTTAATTTTTTTTAGTAGCTTCCATACTGTTTACACAGTGGCTGCACCCATTTACATTAGCACCAACCATACACACTGGTTGAACAGCCTTTTTGGTGTGAAGACCAATTCAAAAAAATTAAAAGCACACATGTATACAATAAGACTTCTCAACATTTTCATATATATATAATTTTTTTCTCTGTTGAAATTATGCTTTTTAAACCCAGATAATAAAACACTATCTATAATTGCAAATAAACATTGTCTTTTTTTTTTAACTGAAGAATTTCCCTTTTTGATGAAATTTTAGAAACTATGTGTTTGACATGAATTGTAAAATACCTGTAGTGGTTTATCTTTTAACAGATTTTAAGTGAAATGGAACTTTATGGCTTCGGGATGTGGTTTGAACAGTGAGCGAAGACAGTAAATTGGCCTCATAATTCAGTTCAGAATTTAAAGGTTCTGAGGAGACAAGAGCTGCCATTGGGAATGGAAAGCAAAGTTGAATAGGAATGGCTCACAGATAGTGTGGTTCATCGTGTTTCAGGGTGGCTCAGATGGTAAAGCATCTGCTTGCAATGCGGGAGACCCAGGTTTGATCCCAAGGTCAGGAAGACTCCCTGGAGAAGGAAATGGCAACCCACTCCAGTATTCTTGCCTAGAAAATTCCATGGATGGAGGAGCCTGGTGGGCTACAGTCCATAGGGTTGCAAAGAGTTGGACATGACTGAGACTTCACTCACACACTTAATATAAGTTATAAGTGCAGAATTCATCTTTCTCTGGCTGACATCTTTCACTAAGCAAAATACTTTCTAGGTTAATCCACATTTTTGCAATTGGCAAAATTTAATTTTTTAATAATGAGTAATATTCCATTATATATATAGATAGAGGTATGGATATAGATATATAGATATTGCAATCCTTATCCACTCATCTGTTGAAGGGCACTGGGGTTGTTTCATATCCTGGTTATTAAAATAACACTGCTATGAATGGTGGGGTGCATGCATCTTTTTGAATTAATGTTTCTTTTTTTTTTCCAGATATACACCGAGGAATGAAATTTCTGGGCCATACCCTTGTTCTATATTTAGTTTTTTGAGGATCCTCAGTGCTATTTTCCATAGTGCCTGCACCACTTAACATTCCCGTCAATAGTATACAGGGGTCTCTTTTCTCTATATCCTTATCAACATTTGTTATTTGTAGATATTTTGATAATAGCCATTCAGACAAGGATGAGGCAAGATCACACAGTGATTTTGATTTGAATCTCTCCAGTAATTAGCAATATTTAGTATAGTTTCATGTCCCTGATAGCCATTTATATATATTTTTGAGAGAAATGTCTATTCAGGACTTTTGCCCATTTTTAATAAGTTTTTTGTTTTTTTGTTTTTGTTTTATATTGAATTGTAGGAGCTATTTATATGCTTTGAATATTAATCCCTTATTTGACATCTCATTTGCAATTTTTTTTTTTGCTATTTCATAAGTTGTATTTTTATTTTCTCAATGGTATATTTGGTTGTGCAAATGCTTTTAAGTTTAGTTAGGTTTCATTTGTTTATTTTTGCTTTAATTTCTTACACTGATCAAAAAAGAAAACAACAACAACAACAACAACAAAAAACTCTTGCTGCTACTTATGTCAAAGAGTATTCTGCCTGTTTTATTTTAGGAGTTTCCTGGCTTCTGTTCTTACACTTATTAGGCCTTTAATGCATTCATTCTACTCATAATTTAAGCAGAAACTCACAGTTGTATTGTTAATTCAAGATCATGAATGACATTTTCATTCAGGAAAATAATAGAATAGAGAGAGTAAGAGAATAGTAAGAGAATAGATTTCATGAATATAGATTGGGGCTTCACAACTTATTAATATAGAGCTTAATTGAAGAAAATAACTGCTGTATAGACTACAAAAATGTGTCACAAAATACATTTGTAACTGATATAATTAGAGGAATGTCTTTCACTTTGAGAAGGATTTCTATTGTGTGGATCATTAAAATGACATAAAATTTAGTTTGAAATATCAAACATGAAATTTATAAATGAGCAGTTTTTAATCTCTTTGAATTAGAAATGGAAATACATCAATAATTGTTCAGTTACTTTTTTGTACCTATTGAAAATAGATTTTTTTTTTTTTAATCTAGAATGTCTCTAATTCTGCTGCTCACTCCTCTCCAGACCTATTCTTTTCTACCACTTTAGAGAATAGTGTTTTGATGTTATAAATCCCTTTCTCTTCCTATATTTTCTCCAGCTTTTGTAAATAAAAGCACCCCCCCCCAAAAAAAAGTCACAAACTTCTTAAAGGTGCATAAGACAAGATGTCTGCCAGAATGGTGGAATGGGAGAAAAATATTAGCTCAAAATTTATCTTACCATGCTCTCAAAGAAGAATTTTATTTTGGGACTATTTCACATTCACAAAGTTATTAATTTTAATTAATCTGCATTAGAAATCACCTCCCCCACCTCACCACACACACAAAATCAGGTTAGTCAACTCATTTGATTTTTTCAGACCTGAAAGTAGTTCAGCCAGACAAAGTTAAAATGGATGTAAATATGGACTTTTTATTACAGTAGGTTAAGATTTTGTAGTTCAGTAGCTCAGCAGTGTCCAACTCTTTGTGACCCCATGGACTGCAGCATGCCAGACTTCCCCATCCCTCACCATCTCCTGGAGTTTACTCAAACTCATGTCCATCAAGTCAGTGATGCCATCTAACCATTTCATCCTCTGTCATCCCCTTTTCCTCCTGCCTTTAATCTTTCCCAGGACCAAGGCCTTTTCTAATGAGGCAACTCTTCACATCAGGTGGCTAAAGTATTGGAGCTTCAACTTCAGCATCAGTCCTTCTAATGAATATTCAGGGTTGATTTCCTTTAGGATTGACTGGTTTGATCTCCTTGCTGTCCAAGGGATTCTCTCAAGAGTCTTCTCCAACACCACACTTCAAAAGCATCCGTCCTTTAATTTCATGGCTGCAGTCACTATCTGCAGTGATTTTGGAGCCCAAGAAAATACAATCTGTCACATTTTCTATTGTTTCCCCATCTATTTGCCATGAAGTGATGGGACAGGAAGCCATGATCGTAGTGTTTTGAGTGCTGAGTTTTAAGCCAGCTTTTCACTCCCTTCTTACACTTTCAGCAAGAGGTTCTTCAGTTCCTCTTCATTTTCTGCAATAAGGGTGGTATAATCTGCATATGAGTGGTTATTTATATTTCTACCTGCAATCTTGATTCCAGCTTGAGCTTCATCCAGTCTGACATTTCACATGATGTACTCTGCATATAAGTTAAATAAGCAAGGTGACAATATGCAACCTTGGCCTACTCCTTTCCCAATTTTGAATCAGCCCTTTTTTCTATGTCTGGTTCTAGCTGTTGCTTCTTGACTTGCATACAGATTTGTCAGGAGACAGATAAGGTCTGGTATTCCCATCTCTTTACCACTAGGAAGCATACTACCTTTCTTTTTACTACCTGGGAAGCCCAATATATTCTTTAAATATTCATTCAATGTACAATATTTCATTGTACAACATCAGCCCATCCATTCTTCATTGTTAACATTCTTCACTGTTAAACATTTAGGTTACTTCTAAGTCCTGGCAACAGTATATAGTGTTGCAGTGACATTGGAGTACAAGTATCTTTTCAAATACGGGTTTTCTCCAGGTATACGCTTAGGAGTGGTATTGTTTTCTCATATGGTATCCCTGTGTGTGCATGTTAAGTCACCTAGGTTTGGTCCAACTCTTTGTGACCCAATGGGCCTCCCAGGATACTCTGCCCATGGGATTCTCCAGGAAAGAATACTGGAGTGAGTTTGAATTGCCATGGCCTCCTTCAGGGCATCTTCCTAACCCAGGGATTTAACCCATGTCCCTTACATTTCCTGCTTTAGCAGGGTGTCTTTAGCACTAGAGTCACCTGAGAAACCTATGGCAGTTCCATTTCTAGCTTTTTAAGGTACTTCCACACTGTTCTCCATAGTAGCTGTACTAATTTACATTCTGTTTAACAGTGTAGAAGAGTTCCTTTTCTCCACACCCTCTCCAGTGTATATTCTTTGGTTTTTGATGATGGCCAATCTGACCTTTATGAGGTGATACTTTTTAGTTTTGATTTGGATTTCTCCAATAAGTAATGATGTTGAACAACTTTTCTCATGCTTCTTGGCCTTCTGCATGTCTTCATTGGAGAAATGTTACTTAGATCTTCTGTCTATTGTTGTATGGGTTGCTTGATTTTTTGATACTGAACTGCATGAGCTGTTTGTACATTTCAGAGATTAATCCCTTGTTGTTCACTTCATTTGCAGATATTTTCTATTTTCTCCCATTATGTAAGTTGTCTTTTTGTTTTGTTTATGTGCAAAAGCTTTTAAGTTTAATTGCATCCCATTTGCTTATTTTTATTTTCATTACTCTAGGAGGTGGAACAAAAAAGATCTTTCAGAGTTTTATGACAGAGATCATGCTGACTATATTTTCCTCTAAGAGTTTTATAGTATCCAGTCTTACATTCATGTCTTTAGTTAATTTTCAGTGAATTTCTGTGTATGGTGTTAGAGAATGTTCTAATTTAATTATTTTACATTTAGCTGTCCAGTTTTTCCAGTACCATTTATTGAAGATACTGTCTTTTCTCCATTGTTTATTCTTGCATTCTTTATCATAAATTAGGTGATCCTAGGTGCATAAGTTTATCTCTGGGCTTTCTATCTAGCTCCATTGATCTATATTTCCATTTTTATGCCAGAACCATACAGTTTTGATGACTGTGTAGCTTTTTAGTGTAGTCTGAAGTCAGGAAGACTGCTTCCTCCAGGTTCCTTTTTCTTTCTCAAGACTACTTTGGCTATTCAGTGTCTTTAGTGTCTTTCTATAAATTTTAAGACATTTTTGTTCTAGTTCTGCAAGAATGGCATTGAGTCTGATAGGTATTGCACTGAATCCATAGATTATTTTGAGAAATACAGTCATTTTGACAATACTTATCCTCCCAACCCAAGAAGAATATCATCTGTTTGTATTATCTTTGATTCATTCCTCTTTCATCCATATTTTACAGTTTTCTGTGTACAGATCTTTTTCCTCGTAAGGTAATTTTATCCCTATTCTGTTCTTTTTGATCCAGTGGTAAATGGAGTTGTTTCCTTAATGGAGCTGTTTCTGGTCTAGCATTATTGGTGTATAGGAATGCAGTAAAGTATGTGCATTAATTTTGTATCCTGTGCCATTACCAAAATCACTGATGAACTGTATTATTTTTCTGGTAGCATCTTTAGGATTTTCTATGTATAGCATCATTGTATCTGCAAAAAGTGACAGTTCTTCTTTTCCAATTTAGATTTTTATCATTATTTTTTTCTTATTGCTATGGTAGGAACTCTTAAACTACATTGAATAAGATTAGTAAGGGTAGACATCATTGTGTAGTTCCTGATCTTAGAGGAAACACTTTCAGTTTTGTTTCATTTTGTTTTTTTCCTTACTCTTGAGAATAAGGAAGTAGTTCTTAACAAGCTATTTTCTAATGGTTTAACATAGAGGAAGCTGACAGAAATCTTTCAGTCTTCTCTGAAAGAGGCTTCTCTGCATACTTTAAAAACTGCTGACTGAGTGTTGAGCTTTTAATTAAGCAAGCATCACCAACAAAGGTTCATATAATCAAAGCTATTGTTTTCCCAGTAGTCATGTATGGATGTGAGAGTTGGACCATAAAGAAGGCTGCACGCTGAAGAATTGCTGCTTTTGAACTGTGGTGTTGGAGAGTCCCTTGGACTGGAAGGAGATCGAACCAGTCAATCCTAAAGGAAATCAATCCTTAATATTCATTGGAACAACTGATGCTGAAACTGAAGCCCCAATACTTTGGCCACCTAATGTGAAGAGCCAACTTATTAGAAAAGGCCCTGATGCTGGGAAAGACTGAAGACAGGAGAAAGGGATGACAGAGGACTAAATGATTGGATGGCATCACCAACTCAATGGACAAGAGTTTGAGCAAACTCTGGGAGATGGTGAAGGACAGGATAGCCGGGACTTCTGCAGTCCATGGGATCACTGTCAGACATGACTGAGTGACTAAACAAAATAATCTAGAATATGACTGTAATCAGCTCCTGAGACCAGGAGGCCCATGGGTATAGTCTTGTGTTCTTCCTCTTACCCACTCCAGCTTCCTAGATTCTCCCTAGAAGGAGTTTTTGCACAACTTGGCTCTTGAGCTTATACACTAACCACCCAGAGGATGTACTCTTTGATTAACTAGCTCAAGTAGCCCAAGGAACTTCCACTCCCTGGCTCTGAAGACCTGTAGCAAAGAAAGAAATAACTCTTAACCAGTTATCCTCCAGGGCTTAGTGTAGATAGTCTTTCCCTGAAAGAATTATATTTGCATATCTTAAAAATCACTTCCTGCTCAGGAGGTGTTTTCCAAACTAGGTGCTGACTTCTTGTTTTCCTGTCTTCCAATCTTGGTGCTGACTGAGATAATCTCGTTTGGGATACTGACTTGACTCGGCACAACTTCAACTACTGAGAGCTATTAAACAAAGATGGTAACTTGGACTATCACAAAAGATTGAGAAAGAATAAAGAGCTTGGGCTAGGCTGAAAAATAGTATTCATCTTCTATCTGAAAACAATCTTTCAAGACTGAAAGTAGTGGTCTTATATCTGATGTGTAGAAACAAACATAGAATCAAGGAAAATGAAGAAACAGAAATATGTTTCAAACAAAAGAACATGATACAACTCTAGAAATAGATCTCAAAGAAATGGCCATAAATGATTTACCTGATAAAGAATACAAAAAATAAAATATTAAGAATAGTTGTAACTATAATAATTTGTTAATCAACTCAGAAGGTAAAAATATAAAACGTGACATCAAAAACATAAAATAGGAGGTGAAGTAAAATGCAGACCTTTAGTATTTATTCCTAGTTAAGTTTATACCAACCTAAAATAGAGAGGTATAAACACAAGGTTTTATGGAAGTCTCATGTTACCCACAATGCAAAAATCTACAGTAGATACACAATCAGAAAGAGAAAGGAATGCAAGCATACTACTACAGGAAATCATCAAATATTAAAAGAAAACAGCATGTGAAGGAGAAAAGAACAATGAAGTTACAAAACAGCTGGTAAACAATTTAAAACATAACAATAGTAAGGTTATATCTATCAATAGTTACTTTAAATGCAAATGGATTAAATTTTTCAATCAAAAGATCAAATGGTTGAATGGATAAAAAACAGAACTTCCTACAAGAAACTTACTTCATGTTAAGGAGATAAATGAATAAAATGGAGCATCATAAAAAGATAATTCCATGTGAATGAAAACCAAAAGAAAGCAGGGGGAGCTATACTTAAAAACAAATGAAAAGGAATTTAAGCAAGGCTATAATGAGAATCAAAGAAGGTCATTATATAATGATAAGAGGGTCAATCTAACAAGAGGCTACATTTGTAAAGATGCATGTACCCACATAGGAGAACCTAAATATATAAAACAAATCTTAACAGAACTGAATGGAGAAATAGATGCAATACAATAATAGTAGGGGACTTAATTAATATCATTTCCAACAATGGATAGATCATCCAAACAGAAAATCAATAAGCAAATATTAAATTTAAACTATAGATCAAATAATTTATAGACTTTGATAGAATATTTCATCCAACAGCAGCAAAATGCACCTTTTTCAACTTTGTTTTGAAAGGTTGTTGCTGAACGATAAGACGCCGGAATTCTTGGCCTCCGGAGGAAACAAATTCAATCCGGGGCCAGAGACGAGGCTGGATCGCTCAGAGCTTTTGTGTAATAAAGTTTTATTAAAGTATAAAGGAGATAGAGAAAGCTTCTGACATAGGCATCACAAGGGGGCAGAAAGAGTACCCCCTGCTAGTCTTCAGCTGGATGTTATGTAGTCACTAGCACTCTGTTAATGAAAAGAAAGGAATGTCTTAAAACTCAGAGTGACACCAGGCCCCTCATCCATAAAATGCATTTTGGGATAATCTTGGCATCAGATGATTCATCCCGGGCTATAAAATGATTGACTTGAATCTTGTAGAAGGGCAGATTACCATAGAAATAGTTTTGTTTACATAGATTAGGGGAACAATATCTGAGTATAACATACTGATTTGTCAAGTAGGTTTTGAACCATTAGGCGGAACCTGACTTGAAGACAGAGTCTGGGGTAAATGCATAGCATATTAATATAACTTAAGACAAACATTTCCATAAGAAAAATGCATTGGTTAACACAAGGTTTGAGAATAGTTAGCTTCAGGTGAAACCAGGTGTCATTATGGCAACACAGTATTTTAAGAGAAACTTCCTTTTAAATTTGTATAGAGAAGAAAAAAAAAAATCTCTAGTGTTTCTTCCTGCCATTTAAGAGAAGTAAAAATGTCTGACACTTGCAGTCTATTTCCTCCGTTTGGAGACCTTCCTTCCTGCCTGTTACCTTTTCAGTTCTTTCTCAAGATTTCTTTGACTTTTCAGGATTCTTTGTAGCTCCATGTAAATTGAATGGATTAATATCCAAAATACAAAATAAGTCATTCAATTATATAGCAAAAGGAAAAAAAGAGATTAAAAATGAACAGATAAATTTAATAGATGTTTTTCTGGAAAAAAATCTAAATGGCCAACAGGTATATGAAAAGGTGCTCAATATCACTAAACAACAGGAAAATGCAAAGCATAAGCACAAACCTCACATCTGTTAGAATGGCTGTTAACAAATGACAAGAGATAACAAGTACTGGTAAGGGTGTGGAGAAAAAGGAATTATTGTGACTTGTTTGTCAAAATGCAAACTGACAATGGAAAAGAGTATGGAGTTCCCTCAATTAAAAATGGACTTAAGCATATTTATATCAAATTATCATGATTTTATATTTTATATATCTTGTAATTTTATGTTAATTATACCTCAACAAATCTGAAATTTTAAAATATCATAAATATTAATAATATGACAAAAACAAAATCCTGTTTCATATTGCTGATGTAGAGCTCTTTAATTCATTTTGTATTAAAATTAATGTAGTTTCATATATACTTTCTGTACAGATAAATTCCATTAAATTCCAACTTAAGAGTGTGGAGGAAAAAGAATTATTGTATGGTGCTGGTGAGTATGAAAATTACTACAGCCATTAGGGAACATAATGTAGAGTTTCCTCAAAAAAATTAAATAGAACTGTTATGTGATGTAGCATTTTCTCTTCTGGGTACATACATAATGGAAATGAAATCAGGTGTTGGTCAGAGTAGGTGCTTCGTGCTTAGCCATTCAGTTGTGTCTGACTCTTTGCAACCCATTGGACTGTAGCCTGACAGGGTCCTTAGTCCAAAGGATTTTTTCAGCAAGAATACTGGAGTGGGTTGACCTTTCCTTCTTCAGGGAATCTTCCTGACCCATGGATCAGGACCACATCTCCTGTGTCTCCTGCACTGTAGGTGGATTCTTAACTCACCGAGCCACCACGGAATACAAACTTGCAATCATATGGGAGTCTAGAGATCGAATGTACAACATGATGACTGTTAGAAACATTAAACTGCATATAGAAAACTGCAAAGCATAGATTTCAAGTGCTCTCACCACACATTCAAGAAAATGTAAATATATGACAAGATAAATATGTTGATTAGCTTGAATCCAGTAATTATTTCATTAACTATATGTATATTAAAATAGATTTCATACTTAAATACATACAGCTTGTATTAAAAAATAAATAATGCATTGTGATTTTGTTTTCAAATATATGCTATAAGTTCATACTTAAAATGACAAATGTTTTAAACTGTGTTAATAATGTTAAATCCAATACCTTGAATAACCTTTACATGATTCTGACTAACTGGCATAAAAGAGTCATTCATCTGCTAAGTCTATATCTGTACAGTATTTGCTCTCTATGTAGTAGCTCCCTTATAGTATTATGTTTTTGAAAGTGTAATTTTAGTTTAGTATATTTTTGTTATACAATTTGAAGTACAAAGGAAAAAGGAATAAAATCAAAATAATGAGGCTCTCAATACAGCAATCAAGTTGGAAATTCACCAACTAAAAGTTATTTCAGAATCAGCACTTACTATACACTTTAAATAAAAATATCTTTAAAGAAATTACAGTCTAGATATTTCACATAAAAATATAGATAACAGCACTGTTTCATTAGAAAACAAAGTAAAACCATACTGCTCAGCAAGTGAAGTAATTATTGTGTTCAAGTCATCTTCCCCATTTTTACATTAAAAGAACATACGAACTAACTTCTTATTTTCATCTCCAGAGATGCTGTATATACATATCAGCATTTTAGATTGATGTCATGCTTACCTACTTTCACAATAGCAGTATATATTTCATACCTCAAATTGGGAAAGAGTAGAATAAACCCACATTAATTTAACAGTAGTAACAAAGCATTAGTATTTGTACTACCACATTCTCTACCAATATTTTTAGGAAAAAAAAATGTGTAGTTTAAAATTTTGTCTGCTGTAGTGATGCAAAAATAAATACATTTTAACTAATATTTATTTCTCAACTATTAATATTTTATTTCTTATAATACTTGGCTCATTCAATAATTAATCAAATATATATGAAAAATATAGCTTTTTTGTTTACCTTCTATTTTTAAATAATCATAGATTCATAGGAAGCAATAAAAATATGAACAAAATGTACATATCAGTGAAAATGGCATTGTAGGGAACTCCAAATTTCTGTCTCACCAATAAAATAACAGATATTATCCAACTGGCAAAAACTTGTATTGAAATTATTTGGAATTTTGTATATTCCTCAAAAGGTTACAGTAAATTGAGGAAAGGTTAATAAAGACGAACTGAATCTCCAGAGAGTTTGGTAACATTTTATCTTATTTAGATCCTGTCCTCTGCTTCCCAACTTGGAAGTGGTTTTGAAGATTCTGGTCTGCATTCCCAGTATAAGTGTCTAATAATAGAAGGATTAGACTAAAACTTACTCACCAAGAATTGTGCTTCCTCATTCTGACATGTCTGATGACTCCCTGAGGGCATAGCCCAAATGGCCTATCTCTATTTTGCCTAGCTCAAAACTCTTCTAAGGCTGAGAAAGCTACCCAATAACGTTTATCAAGAGTATTTAATGGCAAATGTAATAACTGTTGCTGCAAATATTATAAGAAAGGGATAACCATTGGAAAAGGTAATTGATTCACAAAAAGTTGCACATAGAATTACCTAGCATGTCCACTGCTAGGTATTTCCAAAATATTTGAAAATATATGTTAAATGAAACAAACACTTGTAAATGAATATTTGTAGCAGCATTATTAGTAATAACCAAAAAGTGGCAACAAACCATCAGTCATGTGATGAATAGATTTTAAAAAGTCATAAATCTGTACAATGCAATACTATTTGGTCATAACAACAACAAAAAAGAATAATACATGCCATAGCATGGATGAACCTTGAAAAACTTATACTGATGAAAGAATCCGGTCATAATAGTCCACATATGGTTCAGTCCAGTTCAGTTGCTCAGTCCTGTCTGACTCTTGTGACCCCGTGAACTGCAGTACACCAGTCTTCCCTGTCCATCAGCAATTCCTGGAGCTTGCTCAGATTCATGTCCATTGGGTCGGTGATGCCACCCAACTATCTCACCCTCTCTCATCCCCTTCTTCTGCTTCAGTGTTTTCCAGCATCAGGGTCTCTTCCAAGGAGTCAGTTCTTTGCGTCACGTGGCCAAAGTATTAGAGCTTCAGCATCAGTCCTTCCAATGAATATTCAGGACTGATTTTCTTTAGGATTGACTAGTTTGATCTTTGTGCAGCCCAAGAGACTCTCAGCAGTCCTCTCCAACACCACAGTTCAAAAACATCAATTCTTGGGTGCTCAGCTTTCTTTATACTCCTACTCTCAGATCTGTACATGGCTACTGGAAAAACCATAGCTTTGACTAGATGGACATTTGTCAGTAAAGTAATGTCTCTGCTTTTTAACCTGCTGTCTAGGTTTGTCATTGCTTTCATTTCAAGGAACAAGCATCTTTTAATTGCATGACTGCAGTCATCATCTGCAGAGATTTTGAAGCCCAAGAAAATAAAGCCTGTCACTTTTCCCACTATTTCTCCATCTATTTGCCATGAAGGGATGGGTCTGGATGCCATGACTTTTGGTTTTTGAATGTTGAGCTTTAAACCAGCCTCTTCACTCTCCTCTTTCACTTTTATCAAGAGGTTCTTTTAGTTCCTCTTCACTTTCTGTCATAAGGGTGGTGTCATCTGCATATATGAGGTTACTGATATTTCTCACATATGGTGTGATTCCACTTATGGGAAAAATGTAGTCTTGGCAGCTATTTAGAGACAGAAAGTTTAGTTGCCACAGGCTGAGGAAAGGGGAAATGAGGACCTTAATAGGCAAGGAATTTCCTTTTAAGATGACAAAAATATTTTGAACTTAGGTAAGGGTGATGGTTACCCAATTCTCTGAACATATTAAAAGCTACTGAATATACTAAAACTCAACATTAAAAAAAACTAAGATCATGGTATCTGGTCCCATTACTTCATGGCAAATAGTTGGGGAAAAGTGAAAACAGTGGCAGATTTTATCTTTGTGGGCTCCAAAATCACTGCAGATGGTGATTACAGTCATGAAATTAAAAGACAGCGGCTCCTTGGCAGAAAAGCTATGACAACCTTAGAAGGCATATTAAAAAGCAGAGACTTCACTTTGCTGACAAAGTTTCTTATTGTCAAAGCTGTGATTTTTCCAATAGTATGTGATTTTTCATGTAGAGATTTTGGACCATAAAGAAGGCTGAACACCAACAAATTAATGCTTTCAAACTGTGGTGCTGGAGGAGACTCCTGAAAGTCCCTTGGACAGCAAGGAGATCAAGCCAGTCAATCCTAAAGAAAATCAGTCCTGAATATTCATTGAAAGGACTGATGCTGAAGCTGAAGCTCCAGTACTTTGATCACCTGATGTGAAGAGCCAACTCATTGGAAAATACCTGATGCTAGGAAAGATTGAATGTAGGAGGACAAGGGGGTAACAGAGGATGAGATGATTTGATGGTATTATTGACACAATGGAAATGAATATGAGCAAACTCTGGGAGATAGTGAAGGACAGAAAAGTCTGATGTGCTGCGGTCCATAGGATCTCAAATAGTTGCACATGACTTACCTACTGAACAACAGCACTGAGTTTTAATATTTAAATAGTTAAAAGAGTGGATTTAGTTTTGTGAATTTTATCACATATGCATGTTCATGCATACACACAAAAGTTTTTCTGGGCCATGGGTGAAAGTATAGGTTGTTCAGGTGTGACTTCTGTGCTGTATCTCAGGGCACTAGGGACACTCTGATAACATAGATCTTCCCTTAATTCTGTGCCAATATGCAAAGCCCCTTCCCCATAACCTGTCCTTTTTGTTTCTATTACAGTGTGCAGTACAGCATTTATTTATGTGGTTATTTCATTTCTGTCTTTACCCACAATACACAGTCTCTTCCAAGCTATCTAACACTGAGTTCTTATATTAAAATGTCAACAAGTACTCACTGAATAGAGGAATATAAAACAGGACGGGGAAAACTGCACCAAGAGATCTTCTGTAACCTTTATCCTTTTTTTTTTTTTTTTGCCAGGGGTAACATTTTGTGTAACTGTAGTACAATATTAAAATGAGAAAATTGACATTGACAGAATGCATAGGTCTTACTCTGGTTCACTAATCTTACACGCAGTCATTGTGCATGTATGGATCTACATAATTTCAGTATGTATATGTGATTTCAGTAACCACCATCACTGTTATGTTAATGAATTGGTATACTCTTGTAAAACTACATCCAACTCCCATTTCCTCAATTCTGTTAGCAAACACCCTCTTCCAACAACACAAGAGAAGACGCTACACATGGACATCATCAGATGATCAACACTGAAATCAGATTGATTATATTCTTTGCAGCCAAAGATAGAGAAGCTCTATAGAGTCAGCAAAAACAAGACTGGGAGCTGACTGTGGCTCAGATCATGAACTCCTTATTGCCAAATTCAGACTTAAACTGAAGAAAGTAGGGAAAACCAGTAGACCATTCAGGTATGACCTAAATCAAATCTCTTAACATTATACAGTGGAAGTGAGAAATAGATTTAAGGGACTAGATATGATAGACAGAGCCTGATGAACTATGGACAGAGGTTCATGACATTGTACAGGAGACAGGGATCAAGACCATCCCCATGGAAAAGAAATGCAAAAAGGCAAAATGGTTGTCTGAGGAGGTCTTACAAATAGCTGTGAAAAGAAGAGAAGCAAAGAGCAAAGGAGAAAATGAAAGATATTCCCATTTGAATGCAGAGTTCCAAAGAATAGCCAGGAGAGATAAGACAGCCTTCCTCAGCAACCAATGCAAAGAAATAGAGGAAAACAACAGAATGGGAAAGAATAGAGATCTCTTCAAGAAAATTAGACATACCAAGGGAACATTTCACAAAAAGATGGGTTTGATAAAGGACAGAAATAGTATGGACCTAACAGAAGTAGAAGATATTAAGAAGAGGTGGCAAGAATACACAGAAGAACTGTACAAAAAAGATCTTCATGACCCAGATAATCAAAATGGTGTGATCACTCACCTGGAGCCAGACATCTTGGAATGTGAAGTCAAGTGGGCCTTAGAAAGCATCGCTATGAACAAAGCTAGTGGATGTGATGGAATTCAAGTTGAGCTATTTCAAATCCTGAAAGATGATGCTGTGAAAGTGCTGCAGTCAATATGCCTGCAAATTTGGAAAACTCAGCAGTGGTCAGAGGACTGGAAAAGGTCCGTTTTCATTCTAATCCCTAAGAAAGGAAATCCCAAAGAATGCTCAAACTACCACACAATTACACTCATCTCACATGCTAGTAAAGTAATGCTCAAAATTCTCCGAGCCAGACTTCAGCAATAAGCTAACCGAGAACTTCCAGATGTTCAAGCTGGTTTTAGAAAAGGCAGAGGAACCAGAGATCAAACTGCCAATATCTGCTGGATCACTGAAAAAGCAAGAGAGTTCCAGAAAAACATCTATTTCTGCTTTATCGACTACACAAAAGCCTTCAACTGTGTGGATCATAATATACTGTGGAAAATTCTGAAAGAGGTGGGAATACCAGACCACCTGACCTGCCTCTTGAGAAACCTATGCAGGTCAGGAAGCAATAGTTAGAACTGGACATGGAACTTCAGACTAATTCCAAATAGGAAAAGGAGTAAGTCAAGGCAGTATATTGTCATCCTGCTTATATGCACAATACATCATGAGAAACGCTGGGCTGGAAGAAGCACAAGCTGGAATCAAGATTGCTGGGAGAAATATCAATAACCTCAGATATGCAGATGACACCACCCCTATGGAAGAGAGTGAAGAGGAACTATAAAGCCTCTTGATGAAAGTGAAAGAGGAGAGTGAAAAAGTTGGCTTAAAGCTCGACATTCAGAAAACTAAGATCACGGCATCTGGTCCTATATTTCATGGGAAATAGAGGGGGAGACAATGGAAACAGTATCAGACTTCATTTTTTGGGGCTCCAGAATCACTGTGGATGGTGACTGCAGCCATAAAATTAAAAGGTGCTTACTCCTTGGAAGGAAAGTTATGACCAAATTAGATAGCATATTAAAAAGCAGAGATATCACTTGCCAAAAAAGGTCCGTCTGGTCAAGATTATGGTTTTTCCAATGGTCATGTATAGATGTGAGAATTGGACTGTGAAGAAAGCTGAGCACTGAAAAATTGATGCTTTTGAACTGTGGTGCTGGAGAAGACTCTTGAGAATCCCTTGGACTGCAAGGAGATCCACCAGTCCATCCTAAAGGAGACCAGTCCTGGGTGTTCATTGGAAGGACTGATGCTGAAGCTGAAACTCCAGTACTTTGACCACCTCATGCGAAGAGTTGACTCATTGGAAAAGACTCTGACGCCGGGAGGGATTGGGGGCAGGAAGAGAATGGGGCAACAGAGGATGAGATGCCTGGATGGCATCACCGACTCGATGGGCGTGAGTTTGAGTAAACTCCGGGAGTTTGTGATGGACAGGGAGGCCTGGTGTGCTGCGATTCATGGGTTCGCAGAGTCGTACACGACTGAGCGACTGAACTGAACTGAACTGAACTGTTCTCTGACAAAACTGGTCTTCTCTTCATCTCTGTATTTTGTTCTTATTACGAGGGTATTATAAACATGGAATCAAATAGTATATAATCTTTGAGATTGACTTTTTTATTCAGCGTATGTGTCTTGCTATCCACCAAAGTTGCTGTATTAATGGTCCATTCTTTTATATCACTGCATAGTATTGCATGGTGTAGATGTGCTGTTTTTATTTACTCATTTGCAGATCAAAGAATAATTTCATTACTTCCAGCTTGCTGTTGTGATGAATAAGCTGTTTTTTTTGTGAACATAAGCTTCATTTGTCTGGAAAAAGTGTCCAGGAAGGTCCAGTTTTTTTATAGTATTGTTCCACGCATTTGAAAACAAATAAAATACTAAAGAAAAAGACCAGCTGAATGAAAAAATAAAAAGTATTTAGTGGTATTAAAAACATTTTTAGGAGGAAGACAGGCAATAAACAAGTAAATAATTTTTAAAGATAATTGCAGGTCACATTACATTCTATGAAAGAAATCATCTGGGATGCAATGGAGAAAAGACTGGGTAGTATTCTAGATAGAGCAGTCAAAGGGTAGTCTAAGGAGACACTAACTACTACTGGAACATATAAACATATCTTTTGATTAGAAGCAACTCTTTAAATGTTTCTTTAGTTAAATAATGCTGTAACTTCAAAGACTTTCATGATACAGAAAGTATATTATCAATTAACTGCCATCCATAGGAGCTATTAGCAAGGTTCTTATTTGAGATAAGTTGTACTTCAAAGCCTAAAGTCTCCCTAAGTGAAAATGTTAGTTGCTCAGTTGTTCTGACTCTTTGTGACTCCATGAACAGTAACTTGCCAGGCTCCTCTCTCCATAGGATTCTCTAGGCAAGAATCCTGGAGTGGATTTTCATTTCCTTCTCCAAGGTATCTTCCTGACCCAGGGATAGGGCCTGGGTCTCCCTTATTGGAAGCAGATTCTTTACCATCTGAGCCACCAGGGAAGTCCAGTCTATGTAGATCATACATAAAGTAAGAACACATTGGGAAAAAAATACAAAAACAAAAATGAGTTGGGGAAGATGGCAACTTTTAGAAGAGCCTGTTTACTCTCCTGTATAAGTGTAATCATGATATAAAAAGATGGAATTGTATCAGTAAACCTGTTTGAAGACAGATTGTATGCTGAGACTTTAAGATTCAAGTCATTCATTAGTCTATTGTGGAGATCTGTTTTAGAAACATGTCTTATTTTCCAAACTGTGGAGGCAATAGTAAATATTATTCTCATCCTATGATTTTGAACTTTTGGATGTAAAAAAAGTCCTTAAAGAAATAGGCTTATCATGGGTTGGGGACAGCACTTAGTTAACTTTCTGACCAAGACAGCTGAACATTTTCCTTAGCATGACTAAACTTTAGACAGTTTTCATTTTTTTCCCCTCACTATAGCACCATGACCTCCCTCTTCTTAGAGCACTTACTTTAGAAAATTTAAATTTCAGATTCTCATCTGTTCCTTGAGATATAAATCTTTTTTTTCTTCCCCCCAGTCTCTAACCAGTTTTATTTACCAGCAATGTCTTTCTCAAAGACCTGGAAGTTATCTCTTTGAAGAAAGATAGTGTCCTGGGCCTCCCTGGGGGCTCAGTGGTAGAGAATCCACCTGCCAATGTAGGAGACATGGGTTCTATCCCCGGTCTGGAATGATCCTACATGCTTCAGAGCAGCTAAGCCTGTGTGTCACAACTCTTGAGCCTGTGATCTAGAACCCCAGACCTGCAACTACAGAGACCACAGGCTGAAACTACTGAAGCCAGTGCTCCACAACAAGAGAAGCCACTGCAATGAGAAGCCCATGTACTGTAGTGAAGAGTAGACCCGTTTTCTCCACAACCAAAGATAAGCCTGTGCAGTAACAAAGACTCAGCACAGCCAAAAATAAGCAAATAAAATTAATCAAAAAAAGAAAGAGAGAGAGTGTGCCATCTAGTCTTGAGGAGAAGGCAGGAGCTGAAATTTCATGAGCACCAGTCAGCAAACACAGATAACCTAATACATTCACCCATCTCTCCACTAACATCTCTTAGCACTTTTTCACTAGCTCACTCCAGTGCTTAAAAGTTCTCCCTCAATTTGTATCAGCGGAGTTGATTTTAATCTTTCTCCCCTATTGCAATGACTTATTTTTTGCCTATTTTACTGGTCTAGTGAAATTTTTCTTTCACAGTTGCTCAAGCAATATTCTGAATATAGGATACATTTAAGTTACAATCTATTGTTTCCTAAAGTTGCTTAATACTTTCACGCTTAGTCACATAGATTACTGACTATGTGAACAGTTAAATGTTGAGCGAAGGCAGAGTCTGGACTGGAAGACTGGCATGGAAACATGTTGGAGTGTAAGTTCATGGAGATTAATAAAGGTAGAATGTCAGATATAAATACTATGACAACTCAGGAGGGGACTTGGGTACCCTGAGACTAGGTAAAGCAAGATGGAGAAAGAGTGGGCACTGCACTGCAGAAAAGAAAGCAACAGAGTGAGGAATTTTAGCAGCACAAACACCAAACAATAGATTGAGAGTGGGTATGGGGGTGGAAGAGGTAGAAGCATATGCTTTAAATAAAGAGCAAAACTTAGCTACAGTGTGTATATGGCATAGGACTCTAGCCATAAAAACTATCCCTCCTTCCCAGAGAAGTTACTGAGTCAGTCCCAGGCAACCAGAAATTATTACAGCTTGCATTTTAAGAACGAGTCCCTCCAAAGAGATATAATCCCATTAGTGAAACCTATTACCTTTCACTTATGCTTATACTTATGTTGAGATTTTTTTGTCTGAAATTATCTTCTCTGCCCTTTCGAACCTGTCTTTTACCCATTGTTTAAGATTCAAATCATAGACCCTTTCTTTATAGTGTATCTCTGAGTTATTTGTTCCTCCTTTCTGTGCTTTGTGCAACTCTTTGTTCCATATGCTTACCTTAAATATTAAAGTTGCTGGTGAGACACCTACTCTACCAGACTGTCTGTACCTTAAGGTCAAGGACCATATTTTTATCTTCCTTTGTGTCTGCAACTGATGCACAGTTCTTGACACCTAGTTTCTGCTAGTGAATGTTAAACCAAGCATGGCAAAATGGACAAGAACTAGGAAAAAAAAAAAAAAAACACTTCAGCCTAATTTTGATATTATATCTTTATCAACAAGTGAGAATGATTTCTAGCCCCCCCCCAATTTGATCGTATTAGAATAGTTTTGACTAATGAAAGGCAATCAATTGACTCTTTTTGGGAAAGGAGTGAAAAATCACCACCTTCAGAAGCTGAGCAGTTTGGTTTCATGTGCCCTCTAGATCCTGGCCTCTCTCTTACTTCCATCCTCTTTCTCACACAAGATATGGCTATATAAGCATTTGCCATAACTATAGGCCTGAATCGTTTAGTCTTAATTTTAATTTGTTAAAGAATCAATGTATTTTTCTTTGTTTTAATTTTTATTTTATATTGGCGTTT
Source organism: Odocoileus virginianus (assembly GCF_023699985.2). Lineage (NCBI taxonomy): Eukaryota > Metazoa > Chordata > Mammalia > Artiodactyla > Cervidae > Odocoileus > Odocoileus virginianus. The sequence continues at coordinate 71,092,675 of NC_069683.1, forward strand.
AGTTGATCACTGACTCCATGGACATGAATTTGAGCAAACTCTAGGAGTTCATGAAGAACTGAGAACTCTGGATTTCTGTAGTCTATGGCATCACAAAGAGTCGGACACAACTTAGCAACTGAACAAAAACAACAACAAATATTTGATGAACAATATTGTGTTAGTGAGAGGGTAATAGGCAGGAAGTCCAGAGGTCCCCAAGTACCAGGAAGAAATAAACTGCAAGTGGCAGACATTACTTTTCCTTCTCTACACAAAATTAAAAGAGGCTTCTTTTAATTCTGAGCTGATGACACCTGGCTCTGCCCAAGCTAACCAATGTGTTTTTCTTATGGAAATGTTTTTCTTAACCTATGTTAATGAAACCATGTATTTGCTTTGGAATTTGCCTTTCTTCAAAATGTTTCGACCTAAGACTAAGACTTTTTTTCTTTTCTCAAACCTTGGGCTGATAACGACTCAACAAACCAGTATTCCTGTCAATTGTTTTATGGCCAGGGGGGAGGGAAAAGGGGGATGGATGGCACACCTCATGCCATTCTATCTCAAAAATGCATATTGTGGGAGAGGGGCCTGGTGAAACTCCCTCAGCCTTGAGGTGTATCTTTTATCTGATTAATAGCTTTCTAACAGACATAAAATGCCTTGCTAAAAACTGGCAAAGGGGCACTCTTTCTGTCCCCTTCTGAAGTATATGCCAGATACTTTACCTATCTCTATTATTCCTTAATATAGCTTTGCTATACAAAAGCTCCAAGTAGTCAAATCTCATCTCTGACCCTGGATCAAAGTCCTCTCCTCCAGAGGTCATGAATCCCAGAGTAACACATGACTCACAGCAGCAACGTTTCATTCATTGTAGGTATACAGAAAAGTAGCCTTCTCCAAAGGTTCAAACAGGGTAAAGAATTCACCTACAATGCAGGAGATACAGGACACTTCAGTGTGATCCCTGGGTTAGGAAGATCCCCTGGAGGAGGAAATGGCAGTCCACTGCAGTATTCTTGTCTGGGAAATCTCATGGACAGAGGAGCCTGGGAATCTACAGTCTGTAAGATCACAAAGAGTAAGAAACGACTGAATACTGATGGATGGATGGATGTAGCCAAGTAATACACATTTATATACATGTATCTATTCTTTTTCATTTCTTCCCTATTTAGTTTATTACAGAATGTTAGGCAGAGTTCCTTGTGCTATGAGGTAGGTCCTTACTGGTTATCTATTTTAAATGCAGCAGTGTATACTTGTCAACTGAAACTCCCAACCTATCCCTTCTCCCAACCTTTTCCTTCCTGGTAACCATAAGCTCATTCTCTAAGTCTGTGAGTCTGTTTCTGTTTGTAAATAAGTTCATGCTCTTTGCAGCACTGTTTATAATAATCAAGGCATGAAAGCAATCTGAAGTATCCATGAACAAATGAATGGATAAAGATGTGTTACATATATTGGAGAAAGAAATGGCAACCCACTCTAGTTCTTGTCTGGGAAGCATACAGTTGAATATTCCTCAGCAATCAGAGAGAATAAAATAATGCCTTTTTCAGCAGCCGGGATGGACCCAGAGATTAAAATACTAAGTGAAGTCAGATAGAGAGAGACAAGAATCATATAGTATCACTTACATATGGAACCACATTTTTCTGTTTTTCATGATAGCTTGATCCTTCAACTAAATACCTATCTGCCTAAAATGAAGATGCAGGTACAAGTACAAAGAAAAACATTTGGCAGTGGTCCAGGCCCAAAGACAATTATGTTCTTTTTTAATTTAACTTTTATTGGAGTATGGTTGTTTTACAATGTTTTATTTATTTATTTATTTATTTATTTATTTATTTATTTTTATTTATTTATTTATTTTACAATGTTGTTTTAGTTTCTATTGTAGAGCAAAAAGAATCAGCAATGCATATACATATACCCCATCCCTTCTGGACTTCTTTCCCATTCAGTTCTCCACAGTGCTTTAGTAGAGTTCTTGTGCTATACATTATCTTCTCATTATTTATCTAAATATAGTGGCAGACTGGTTCCAAATTGGGAAAGGAGTATGTCAAGTCTGTATATGATCACCCTGCTTATTTAGCCTGTATGCAGAGTACTTCACATGAAATGCCAGGCTGGACAAAGCACAAACTGGAATTAAGAATCCCTGGAGAAATGTCAATAACCTCAGAAATGAAGATGACACCACCCTTATAGCAGAAAGTGAAGAACTAACGAACCTCTTGATAAAAGTGAAAGAGGAGAGTGAAAAAGTTGGCTTGAAACTCAACATTCAGACAACTAAGATCATGGCATCTGGTCCTATCACTTCACGGCAAATAGATGGGGAAATATTGGAAACAGTGAGAGACTTTATTTTGGGGGGCTCCAAAATGACTGCAGATGGTGACTTCAGCCATGAAATTAAAAGACACTTACTCCTTGGAAGGAAAACTATGATACCTAGACAGCATATTAAGAAAACAGAGGCATTACTTGGCCAAGAAGAAGTCCTTCCAGTCAAAACTTTGATTTTTTCCAAAAGTCATGCATGGATGGGAGAGTTGGACTATAAAGATAGCTGAGGGCCAAATAAATATTGCTTTTAAATTGTGGTGTTGGAGAATATTCTTGAGAGTCCCTTAGAGTGCAAAATGATCAAACCAGTCAATCCTAAAGGAAATAAGTCTTGAATATTCATTTGAAGGACTCATGCTAAAGTTGAAACTCTGATACTTTGGCCATATGATGCGATGAAATGACTCATTGGAAAAGACCCTGACACTGGGAAAGTTTGAAGGCAGGAGGAGAAGGGAATGACAGAAGATGAGATGGCTGGATGGCACCACTGACTCGATGGACATTCGGTTGAACAAGCCCTGGGCGTTGGTGATGGACAGGGAAGCCTGGCGTGCTGCAGTCCATGTGGTCGCAAAGAATCAGACATGACTGATTGACTAAAATGACCTATGTCCCTAATGTGGAAAGTATATACCAATGCTTGGAAAATTCACAGTTTATGATACTCAGAACTTTCAACAATTCGAATGTTTTAAGTTCCTTGTTAGTGGAGATATTTATATTTTAAGTGGAGTTCTTATATCTGAATAATGACTTTATTGGACTAGATGAACATTAGGTTTCCTTCCCAGTGTTTACATGAGACTATTTTGTTGGGTCTGAGAAATAAATCAATGTTGTAGCCACTAATAAAAATGGAATTTTATGGTGGTGTCAGTAAAAAGCAGCAACTAAAAAAAAAGAGTATTCAATTTCTTTTAGTCATTTTAAAATGAAATGATTTTCTTACTATATTAAGCTTTGTGGTAGTTGACAGTAAGAATTTCTGAGAAATGAATGTCCATGCAACCAAAAGATCTTCATGGTAATGGATGTTACTGTTTAATGAATTATTTTTTTCTTTTAGCACCACAAGAAAAGCAAGCTTCTCAGTCTTGTAAATGAAAAGTTTGTCCTCATGTTCATTTACATAAACTGAAGACAGCAAAGGCAAATGTGGTGATATGTTTTGAAAGACTTTCCACTCCAATGAGATACTGGGGACACACTCAATTTAAATTCTTGTTACAAATGCCCTAAGATCAGAACAAAGGCATAAAATGTCACTTAGTCATGTTATCTAACTAAGTGGTGCTTACATTCCATTTCCCCTCTGTTCCATCACATTCTGAACTCCTATTCACCAACCAACCGAAGCCCAGATCCTAGAGTGTATACTCAGACCTAGTACATTTTTTCAGTCTCATGTAGTATCTTTTTCCTCCATAGGACACATTTCCAAGTTCAAGCTAGCAGCCACCCACTTTATAATTTTAAAGGCCCGTTTTGTATGGACTATGGAAGCAAAATTAAGATGCCTGAGATAACTCATTTTGTTATATATTATATATGTTATTAATGTATTAATTCATCTATTTTGCAGACATATTCAGTGATGGAGAAGGAGGGCCAGGCACTCCTCACACTTATCTGCAACAAAGAATTTGTTTAGACAAGATCAAGAGCCTTCAGAGTGGTATGGCCATAGATATGATAAAAACTCTCCAGAAAGCAGGAATAGAAGAAACATACCTCAACATAATAAAAGCTATATATGACAAACCCACAGCAAACATTATCCTCAATGGTGAAAAACTGAAAGCATTTCCCCTAAAATCAGGAACAAGACAAGGGTGCCCACTCTCACCACTACTATTTAACATAGTTTTGGAAGTGTTGGCCACAGCAATCAGAGCAGGAAAAGAAATAAACAAAATCCAGATAGGAAAAGAAGAAGTGAAACCTCTCACTGTTTGCAGATGACATGATCCTCTGCATAGAAAACCATAAAGACACTACCAGAAAATTACTAGAGCTAATCAATGAATATAGTAAAGTTTCAGGATATAAAATTAACACACAGAAATCCCTTGCATTCCTATACACTAACAAAGAGAAAACAGAAAGTGAAATTAAGGAAACAATATCATTCACCATTGCAACACAAAGAATAAAATACTTAGGAGTATATCTACCTAAAGAAACAAAAGACCCATACATAGAAAACTATAAAACACTGATGAAAGATATCAAAGAGGACAAAAATAGATGGAGAAATATACCGTGTTCATGGATTGGAAGAATCAATATTGTGAAAATGAGTATACTACCCAAAGCAATCTATAGATTCAATGCAATCCCTATCAAGCTACCAACGGTATTCTTCACAGAACTAGAACAAATAATTTCACTATTTGTATGGAAATACAAAAAACCTCGAATAGCCAAAGCAATCTGGAGAAAGAAGAATGGAACTGGAAGAATCAACCTGCCTGACTTCAGGCTCTACTACAAAGCCACAGTCATCAAGACAGTATGGTACTGGCATAAAGACAGACATATCAATCAATGGAACAAAATAGAAAGCCCAGAGATAAACACACATAACTATGGACACCTTATCTTCTACAAAGGAGGCAAGAATATACAACAGAAAAAAAGACAACCTCTTTAACAAGTGGTGCTGGGAAAACTGGTCAACCACTTGTAAAAGAATGAAACTAGAACACTCTCTAACACCATACACAAAAATAAACTCAATGGATTAAAGATCTAAATGTAAGACCAAAAACTATAAAAGTCCTAGAAGAGAACATAGGCAAAACACTCACTGACATAAATCACAGCAAGATCCTCTATGACTCCCCTCCAAGAATATTGGAAATAAAATAAAAAATAAACAAATGGGACCTAATTAAACTTAAAGGCAACAACAAAGGAAACTATAAGCAAGGTGAAAAAACAGCTTTCAGAATGGGAGAATATAATAGCAAATGAAGAAACAAACAAAGGATTAATCTTAAATATATACAAGCATCTCCTGCAGCTCAATTCCAGAAAAATAAATGACCCAATCAAAAAATAGGCCAAAGATCTAAACAGACATTTCTCCAAAGAAGACATACAGATGGCTAACAAACACATGAAAAGATGCTCAACATCACTCATTATCAGAGAAATGCAAATCAAAACCTCAATGAGGTACCATTACACGCAAGTCAGAATGGCTGCTATACAATGGCTGCTAAACAACAAATGCTGGAGAGGGTGTGGAGAAAAGAGAATCCACTTACACTGTTTGTGGGAATGCAAACTAGTACAGCCGCTATGGAGAACAGTGTGGAGGTTTCTTTAAAAACTGGAATTAGAACTGCCATATGACCCAGCAATCCCACTCCTGGGCATACACACTGAGGAAACCAGATCTGAAAGAGACATGTGCACCCCAATGTTCATTGCAGCACTGTTTATAATAGCCAGGACATGGAAGCAACCTAGATGCCCACCAGCAGACGAATGGATAAGAAAGTTGTGGTACATATACACAATGGAATATTACTCAGCCATTAAAAAGAATACATTTGAATCAGTTCTAATGAGATTTATAGAACTGGAGCCCATCATACAGAATGAAGTAAGCCAGAAAGAAAAACACCAATACAGTATACTAACGCATATATATGGAATTTAGAAAGATGATAACGATAACCCTATATGCAAGGCAGAGAAAGAGACACAGATGTACAGAAGAGAATTTTGGACTCTGTAGGAGAAGGCGAGGGTGGGATGATCTGAGAGAACAGCATCAAAATATGTATATTATCAAGAGTGAAACAGATCACCAGTCCAGGTTGGATACATGAGACAAGTGCTCGGGGCTGATGCACTGGGATGATCCAGAGGGATGGGATGGAGAGGAGGTGGGAGGGTGGTTTGGGATGGGGAATACATGTAAATTCATGACTGATTAATGTCAACGTATGGCAAAAACCACTGCAATATTGTAAAGTAATTAGTCTCCAACTAATAAAAATAAATGGAAAATAATAAATAAATAAATAAATAAATAAATAAATAAACTCCACAGTGGCCGCCTGAAGCTCTCTCACTGACCCTGTGCCTTCAAGTCAGTTCTCTAAGAGCCAAAGTTCTAGGCAGAAGCATCAGATTGGCTACTTTTAGGTCATATGTCCATGCTCTGACTGCCGGAGGAGTAGAGAGAAGTATCTGCACCTCCATCCGTTTTTGTGAAAAAGAAATCAGGCTGTGTCCCACCTGCCTTTGGATTCCTTCCAAATAAGAATGTTAGGAAGATGGTCAGCGAAACAACAAATACCCACTACAGAAGCTCTGGATGGGTGCTTACAGAGGAGCAGGGTCAATTCACTCAGTTATATAGGATATTGGGATGAGACAGTGAAGAAGCAGTGATCCAGTGCCGGTGGGAGAAATTTTACTCTGAGAGACACTCACCGGTAGAAAAAATTAAGTATGAAATTAGAATGGAAATTTTCAGACATGCAAAATCTCAAAATATCTCATGTTTTACATCCTTTTAAGAAGCTTCTTGGACATGTACTACACCAAACAAGGAAATAAGCCAAGAAAAATAAAGGAAAACCAACCAGGAAGCAATGAATCCAAGGTAAAAGAGCTGTGTGAAGAATTCTTAGGATGAGGGTGAAGGAATCCCCCACATCACAGCTGAGCAACAGACCCAGACAGCCACCAGCTTCTAGTGGAGCAGGAGGACAGAGGACTCTGGGGAGTGGGACACGTATAGGAATGTGGATATGTGCATGGAGATATTTGGGGATACATTAGTGATAGATGCATAAAAAAACAAAGTAAATGAAAAATAAGCTAATTACTAACTCCAAATAAGGCATAAAATTCTACAAGGAATGTAATATAATGTCTACTATAATTCAATTGTAAATATTATAATTATAATAATGCAAACACTGAATTTTGATCTAATAAGAAATTGTGATAAAATCAGATTCTGGGATTTCCTTCAAAATAGTGTGAGATGATGGGAAGAATATGTGGAGTATGGATAGGGCATGACCAGTTATAGTTTAATGGTTGTTGAGATTGGGTAACAGATATATGAGGGTTCGTTATACAATGTCCCTTCTGTGGGTAGTTGAAAATTCTGTGTAATAAAATGCTTTGAAAATGAAAAAAAGAAAAAAAAAAGAATTTGTTTATCTTTCTAAGTGATATGGGGCTTCCCCAGTGGCTCAGTGGGTAAACAATCCACTTGCAATGCAGGAGACACAGGAGGCTCCAGTTTGATCCCTGGGTAGAGAAGATCCCCTGGAGGAGGGCATGGCAACACACTCCAGTATTTTTGCCTGGAGAATCCCATGGACAGAGGAGCCTGGCAGGCTACAGTTCACAAGGTTGCAAAGAGTCAGACAAGACTGAAGTGACTTAGCATGCACACATGCTAGTCAATATGGTTCTGAAGTTGACCTTTTGAGAATGCAAGATTTACTTCAAAACCTTGGGTACTCTGTGGTTGTTAAAGAGAATCTCACAGCTCTAGAAATGGACCAGGAGAGTGGAACAGGCTTCCTTCCCTCCTAAGCAGTTTTGAACATCTTCCTTAACAGGTGTAAGCACAAAATACATGTTATATAATTCATATTTGCCCCAGAATTGATCCCCTGAATTTTAGCCTCCTTCTGTGCAGACTCAGAGGAAATACTTAGAGCTACACTATATAGTATTTCACTAAATACGTTGGATCTTCTAAAGTTCTCAGTCTGAAAGTCATCTATTACTTGGTGCTCTGGGCCCTGAAATTTATTGATATCTACAGAATGAGTTTTTGAGACTTTCATACTTTCAATACCTTGTGTATAAAAGTAAAGTCAAGTGTGCAGAGCAACAACAACAACAACAACAAAAACCTGCACACACACATATAGACGTAAAGAAAAAATTGTGATTCTCGTCCTCCCAAAAGTATCCCAGATGGCTTTAGACAAACCTTTTTAAAGCTAACATTCTCCTATTCCATGATGAAGGAATTTGTTATATTTCTAATTTTTTGTCAAAATTCTCTTTCTTTCTCTGCCTCTGTCTCCTTTTTCTTGCTCTCTTTTCTATCTTTTTTTCTTTTTTAATGAAAACGTACAGGAACTCCAACTTGTAAAACAGATGAAAGCAAAGTTCTATTTGAGATACTTCATCTCCTTTGCCCCTCATTTACTCCATCTCCCAACATCTTCCTAACTGTAAAGTTCTATTGGAAACCATTGAGCTAGATACTATGTAAAATCTCTACTAACTTTAGTATTTTACACATTTTCTATTTGTCAGTATATAATTTCACTTATAATCCAATTCAGTCTACATCATCTTATTCTTTAGTGCCTATTCCTTTTTGTGAACATCATCTAGTATTTTAGTGTACACTATAAAAGAAGAGTTCCTCAATAGTAATTCTGGAGTCTATTTCAGGAAACAGATACAGCACTAGGGAATTTGCTGCTCAGCAAGAACACCAATCCTCAGATAGCATATTCCTGGCATTTATGTCACTTTGGAGTTCTGAATGAAATTTGTGGGACAAAGCACACAGAAAAAGAGCCAGATATTCTTCATGATTGGAGAAGGAAATGGCAACCCTTTCCAGTACTCTTGCCTGGAAAATCCCATGGACGGAGGAGCCTGTTAGTCTGCAGTCCATGGGGTCGCTGAGAGTCAGACACGACTGAGCGATTTCCCTTTCAATTTTCACTTTTGTGCACTGGAGAAGGAAACGGCAACTCACTCTAGTGTTCTTGCCTGGAGAATCCCAGGGACGGGGGAGTCTGGTGGGCTGCAGTCTATGGGGTCGCACAGAGTCGGACACAACTGAAGCGACCTGGCAGCAGAAGAATTCTTCATGATAATACCATCTTCCAAATTTTCAACAGCAATCACTACCAGAGTCTAAAAGACAAACCCAAGGTCCTCATCATGCAGGCCTGCTGAGGCAATGTGTCTGAATTCAAGAAACTTGGGGAGTGGTTGTGTAGGTTTTTCTATTAGTCTGGTGTCTAGCCTTCATTTCCCCAAGGATGGGAAGAGAAAAACATTTCAGTACTACTCTTGGGTCCAGTCCAGAAAGAAACTTTATTAAACCCGTACCATTTTTTTTCTTTCCTTCTTCCTCTTTTTTAAAGAAGTGATAAGTAACCTAGAATAATGAGGACTATTCCAATCATTTCGGACTTGGTTAGCAACACTGTCAATCTAAACTTAAGTGATCTATGCGTTGTTCCCAGTTAGTGAGGCAGATTTTCCTTTCTCCAGTGGCTCAGTGGTGAAGAATCCACCTACCAATACAGGAGACACAGGAGACAGTGGGTTTGGGAAGATCCCTCGGTTGGGAAGATCACCTAGAGGAGGAAAGGAGGATATAACAACCCACTCCAGTATTCTTGCCTGGAGAATCCCGTGACAGAGAAGCCTGTTGGTCTACAGTCCATGAAGTTGCAAAGAGTTGGACACGGCTGAGCAACTAAACAACAACAACAAGATATTTGCATTTTTAGTAAATGCCATGTTAAAATATATTTTAGCAAAAGTATAACCACAAAAGCAATTTTCTGTGTGTTTGTGTGTGTTAATATTAATATGACATCTTTTATAAGATGTGGATGTCTCTTTCAGAAGGTGCTGGGTGTTTGGGTGACTGACACAGGAAAAAGACTCTGCGTATAAGTATGACCAGTTCTTGCAATATTCCATCTGGGATGCTGCTATTAAAAAAAGCTGTGTGTCAAAGAAATTCATTGCTTTCAAATCTTTGCCTCCATGTAAATATATAGGCAACCTATTAGTTTCTGGATCTTGGGCTTGGTTATGATAATATCTTATCACTTAGAACATTTATTTCCTAATTAATGACGTACTTAAATGGAGAAGATTTTTAAATATTGAGATTTTCATAATAAGAAACCTGTAAATATTGATACTGGGGGAAATTTAGAAAATAATCAGGACTAAGGTGAGGATGCAGATTTAAAATAGTCGCAAATAGACTGTGTGAAAAATAAGAGGTTATTTTTAAGGTTATTTTTAGATGTAACAATGACACAGAATTGTATCATCTCAGATTTGGTCCACCTGATGATCTACTAACAACTAAATGAGCCAACCAGTAAAACTGCAAGGCTTACTCAACACACGCTAATAACCTTTTGATCTGTTATTTGAATTTAATCTTAGGTTAATATTTACGTGCCTGACTTCATGAACATGTAACCTGGGACTGAAAACCCTTCTTTCGTAGGAAATTCATTAAAAAGCTAATTTATATAAGTTATAAATGATAAAGTGTAGTAATTTCAAATTTTAATGTGCATGGAAATCATTGAAAATCTCATTAAAATGTAGATTCCTGATTTGGTATGTCTGGATCAGAGTCTGAGGTGCTTTATTTATTTATTTTAAGTTTCATGGTGATGCCAGAGCTGTTGGTTCATGGTGATATGTGAACAGGAAGGAATTAGAGGAACTTCTGAGTCTACTTGGGGAAATAGGAAGAAGGCTATGCAGGAAACATCCACTCCACCACTGGAATAGTTCTACTTCTTTTTGTTCTACATATTTGAATTTTAATAATATTTTATATGAAAGAAGACCTCTGTGCTTTTAGCTAAAAAGCAAGTTTAAAAAGTATATACAGTCTGATACATACTCTGAGAGTGTTTAATTGAAGAAATAAGGTGTAATATGTGAAGAAATAAAGAGCAATATGTGAAATTTATGCATCAACATGTTTTATATGTAACTATGCCCTGATACTGTATTAGGTGCAGACATGATAACTGAACATTATAGAGTATATGGTTAGGCCAGAAAGACAGATTTAATTGAGGGAAAATATCCATTATATTTAACATAAATAAATAATAATTGTCAACTGAGATGAGTACTTTAAAGGAGAACATTGTGCTCACATTTGGAAGTTGAAGGAGTGAACAATGATAAGAACATGAAAAACAAAATTGAATGGATTCACTTATGTCATAGGATTTTAAAATGGAGGGGAGAGACTATTAAGAACGTAAATCTTATACACATCCTCACCAGTTGAAACATGAACTGTTGAGCTGGACCAAACTGCAAATATTACAAATATTTGAGTAACTCTATGAGAATAACTGCTATTGCTCCAGCAAAGGACATTTGCTGAGTAATAGCATTGGCAAACAATCATGTTCAGCCAAAACTAGCTTTCTGCCTGCAACAACAATCAAAATTATTTGTAAGCAAATTATGTAGACACTCCCTTTTTTGTCTTTAAAAACTTCTGATTTTGATCCTTAGTGGGAAACTATTTGATTGTTGTTCGATTGCCAAGTCATGTCTGACTCTGTGACCCCCTCGAAACATACCAGGCTTCCTTGTCTTTCACTTCCTCCCAGAGCTTGTTCAAATTCATGTCCATTGAGGCAGTGATGCCATCCAACCACCTCATCCTCTGTCATCCCTTTCTGCCCCTGCCCTCAATCTTTCCCAGCATTGGGATCTTTTCCAATTAGTTGGTTCTTCACATCAGGTGGCCAAAGTATTGACGTTTCAGCTTCAGTATAATTCCTTCCAATGAATATTCAGGGTTGATTTGCTTTATTCATCTGGATTCATTCTGGATTCATTCCTGAATTCATCTCCTTGTAGTCCAAGGGACTCTCAAGAGTCTTTCAGCACCACAGTTTGAAAGTATCAATTCTTTGGCACTCAGTCTTCTTTATGGTCCAACTCTCATATCCATACTTGATTACTGGGGAAAAAAAAATGCAGCTTTGACTATATGGATCTTTGCAGTTTCTACTTTAAAAAAAAAAAAAAATCATGATTATATAGTGGAGGTGACATATAGATTCAAGGGATTAGATCTGGTAAGCAGAGTGCCTGAAGAACTAACGACAGAGACAGAGGTTTGTAATATTGTACAGGAATACCAAACTATCCCAAAGGCCCCGGAGTGGGGGGTGGGGGTGGGGGGTGCGGGGAATGCAAAAAGACAAAGTCTGAGGAGGCTTTACAAATAACTGAGGAAAGAAGAGAAGTGAAAAGCAAGGGGCAAAGGGAAAGAAGCAACCAACTGAAAGCAGAGATCCAGAGAACAGCAAGGACAGGTTAGAAACTCTTCTTTAATGAGCAACGCAAAGAAGTAAATGGAAAAAATAGAATGTGAAAAACTAGAGATCTCCTCAAGAAAATTGAAGATGTCACTGGAACATTTCATTCAAGGATGAGCATGATAAAGGACAGAAACCATAAAGACCTAACAGAAACACAGAAGAGATTAAGAAGAGGTGGCAAGAATATGCTAAAGAACTATACCAAATAATAATAATAACAGTAATAGCGATAAGTCTTAATGACTGGGATAACCATTATGGTTTGGACACTTACCTAGAGCCAGACATCCTATAGTATGAAGTCACTTGGGCCTTAGGAAGCATTATTGCAAAGAAAGCTAGGTAGATGATGTAATCCCAATTAAAATCCTAAAAGATGATGCTGCTGAAATGCTGCACTCAATGTGTCAGCAAATTTGGAAAATTTGTGGCCACGGGGCTAGAAAATGTCAGTTTTCATTCCAATCTCAAAGAAGGACAATGCCAAAAATGGTCAAACTAGCATACAATTGTGCATATTTCACATGCTGGTAAGGATATGCTCAAAATTCTTCTAGCTAGGCTTCAGCAGTATGTGAACCAAGAACTTCCAGAGTTACAAGCTGAGTTTAGAAAGGGCAGAGGGACAATATTTGGATTTCTACCCTAATCTTTGTACCCTGAATAGCACAACTTTGATCCAAAATAAATGCTTCTGCTTTATTTTTCCTCTTAACAGTTTTAGATTGCCAAGGGTAAGAGAGGAATATTCCAGAAAGGGAAAAAAAGACAAAAAAAAAAAAAAATGCCATTGTACAAGAAGGACTTGAGAAAGAAATGAGGTTAAGAAAGGAGAACAAGCAAGGTTAAAGCACAGAACCAGGTGCTAGTAATCAGAGGGAATTTGAAGAAGAACAAAAGAGTCACAGAATTTGAGACCTTTTATGTTAGTGAAGGTTATGTTAGGTCTTTTATACTAATCTATTTTACTACTAATTTTCCTTTGTACTTTTAATAATTTTACCTTATATTATTTCATTTCTTGTGCCGAGTCATGTCCCATGACTTTCTTTGCAGTCCCATAGACTATAGCCCCCCAAGATATTCTGTCCATGGAATTTTCCAGGCAAGAATACTGGAGTGGGTGGCCACTTCCTACTCCAGATGATTTTCTTGACCCAGGGATCAAACCTGAATCTTTTGTGTCTCCTGCATTGGCAGGCTGAATCTTTACCACTAGTGAAATCTGTGAAGTCCAGAAAGGATATGATCTTTTATACTAACATATTTTATTACTAATTTTACTTTATATTATTACTAATTTCACTTTATACTATTACTAATTTCACTTTATACTGTTTCATTACTTAAGTGAACTTAAAGCAATGAAATGATAAGATTTTCTTGCTTTTTTTTTTCTTTTTAAAAGTTTTGCTAAAATACAGTTGATTTACGATGTTATGTTAGTTTCAAGTAAAGAGCAAAGCGATTCTTTCTTTATATTTTGTTTCATTGTAGGTTATTTCAAGAATTTGGCCATAGTTTCCTCTGCTATATAGCAGATCCTTGTTGGTTATCTACTCATATATAGTAGTATATATTTTAATCCCAAAGTTTAAGGTATTCCTTCTCCTTCCCCATTTAACCATAGGTTTGTTTTCTATGTCTATAAGTCTATTTCTATTTTGTAAATAAGTTCACTTATATTCTTTTTTTTTTTTAGGGTCCACATATCAAAATCATGATATTTGTCTTTGACTTACTTCACTTAGTGTGATTATCTCTAGGTCCATTTATGTTGCTCCAAATGGTATTATCTCATTGTTTTTAATGTCTGAATAGTATTTCATTCTGTACGCATACACACAGTAGATGTTCTTTATCCATTTATCTGTCATTGTATACTTACATAGCTTCCATGCCTTGGCTATTGTAAATAGTTCTGCTATGAACATTGGGGCATATATATCTTGTTGGATTATGTTTTCTTTGATCTATGCCTAGAAGCGATATTGCTGGATCATATGGAAACTCTGTTTTTAGATTTTAAAGGACTTCCATACTGTTTTCCATGGTGACTAAACCAATTTATATCCCCACCAATAGTGTAGGAGAGTTGTCATTTCTTCCACACCATCTCCAGCATTTATTATTTGTAGACTTGATGTTGACCATTCTGACTGGTTGAGGTGCTATCTAATTACAGTTTTGATTTGCATTTCTCTAGTAATTAGCTATGCTGAGCATCTTCTCATATGCCTTCTGGGCATCTGTATGTCTCTTTTAAAATGATCACTCTGAGAATTTTGTGAAGAATGAATTACAGTACAATAAGTGTATATGTAGGGAGATAATTAAAATACTATTGCAGTACTACAAGCCATAGTTGATAAACATAGTCTTGGGATGAGATAAGTGGTTGGATCCAGGAAATAATTACCATATAAAATTAATATGGCCTATTAGTTTAGTACGTCTGCTGCAAATGAAGTGATGATTGAAGTGACTCAAGTTTGCAAGTGGACAATTCTGGTATATTCATTAAAGTGAGAATCCTGAAAGAAATTTTGAGGTGTCTTTGGCATATTTCAAGATGAAATGAAGAGTGGAGAGTTACACAACTATATATTTCAGAGGAGAGAACTACGCTAGAATTTTGGGAAATGCTAGCCTAAATATGATACTTAATATTCTAAAAAATGGACAAGCTTATCTAGTAACAGAAATAATGAGAATAAATCCTAAAGCTAAAGTTTGGGGAAAAAAAAACCACCCCTAGAGTTCAATATCTGAGACAGAAATATTAGTCAGCAAATTACATTCAGAAAGTATGGTCAGGGAATAAGAAAACTAGGAGCATATGTTGTCAGAGTTACAAAGAAATAATTTGTTGGAGTTATCAATATTTTCTGATGTAAATGGGAGACCAGATAAAAGGTGAGGGCTGATAAATGGCCATTAGACTTCATTAACTGGAGGTCATGGATAACCTTAGGGAAAGTCATTTGGTAAAATTGGTGTGGGAAAGAGAAGGCAGATAAGAGTGAGCAGACTAGGAGGAAATAATGTTAACTAGAGATAAATTGGATAAATTTAGCTACAAAAAAAGGAGGGAAAATAGGAAAGTAGTTGTAAATATAGTGATAATAAAGACAATATTAGCTTTTTTATGATAGAAAATTGACCACATTGCAATCATAAAAAGAGGTAGCAATTCAAGATAATTCACTCAGTAAAACAGTAACTACAAAAAAATATAGTGTAAAAATAGTATGGATGAAGAGGAGGCTCAGAATCAAGGACTATCAAGATCTGTTTTCTTTTTTCTATTATACAATAAGTGCTTAAATGGTTTATGTTATTTTCTACTACCTGCAATCCTAGAGCCCATAATGTTGATCCTGCCTAGTAAGAAAGTTAAGGGAAATTATAATTGAGGATCAATGATGATTTCTCTGGGCCTGTTATTGAAACATCTCAACAATATCCAGATTTGACCTCCCTCCTTTCTGTAAAGCACCAAAATCAAACTTTGTTCAAAAGCTATGACTCTTAAGAGTCTTGTACATTTATATGGTAGCTGAATCACCCATTATTTTAAAACCTTTGTTTTCAGATAATGTGTCTTGGAGATGTGACACAAATGTTCCTCTCTTTATTTGCTAACCTATCTATTACTTCAAAGAATATTCTTGGTGTCATCATCTGAAAGAGATTTTTTGAAAGGTAGGGATCTTATCTTTTTTTCAATTTTATGCTTTATAAAACTTTGTAGAACCATTTGCAAACCTTTTTCTCTGAACCCTGAAACTCTTAAGTCATCTTAGTGCTCCTTCCTATACTCCAAGTTTATTTAAGAGAAAGTTTTTGAAGCACACTACATTGAACAAGAGTGAGCTTCTCAGATTCTAATAACCTTGTTTATTCAAAGAGTGTTTCTGAAAGCATCATTTTATTTGTGTCTGTACTATCTCCAAAGAAAAGCTAAAAATCTCTTCAATTTATACTATCTGACAACACATTTAATAAAAACTATATACTGTATACTCATTCACTCCTGAAAAGAAGTCTGGATTTTCCTTTTAGAAATTTTCCAAAAGATTTCTTTATTATTTTAGGTTCAACATTCATTTGATACTCCAAATGTACTGACCCAGATGCCTGTGATTGAAAAAGGATCCAAGACACGATATTTCTATCTCTTCTCTGGGAGTTAAAATCATGCAAATTGTCTCAGGTAAATGTATCCAAGAAGTGGATTTGGGCGCACCCTCTGATCAGAGTCTATACAAAAAGTCTGGATAGAATTGAGAACAATGACAGAGTGGTGCGGCCCAGTAGTCACTGAGATTCACCTTACCTGCCTTTTCTTACTGGCCTCTAGTTGTGAAACTGTGGTTTTATGCTACTTTGGCCATAGTATAATGACTGCACATGAAATGAAAAGTCCAATGGTAGCCCACTAGAAAACATTTCAGTCCTCATTTCTCTCAAGGATGTACTCAGTGAGAATAAAATACATAGTTCTGATCCAGGCACCTAACCAAATAATTGCCTGCTGTGTAGAGCAGGTGTTTGGCTTTCTCAGTAAGAAGTCAGTTTTGCTGGGTCATATCCCTTCTCTGTTTGTGATGAGGGTGGCCTGGATCATGGTATCAAATGTTACTGTTAGTTCTATGCTGAGGCAAAGAAGCCCTAGTGTAGATCTTCCTGGTTGGGGATGGCAGGTCCATAGCCCTTAGGTGAAGATACACCTCACAGTAGAGATAAGTTCTACTTATGTCTTATCTCCAAGAGCCCAATTACTCATGTTTTCTCTGTTTTTTTTTTTTTTTCCAGAAAAACAGAGGTATTATCATTTCTATGAATTTACTATTTAAAAAGGTCAACTTTTGATCAAGAATATTTTTGAATAAACTTCCCAAATGCTCACTCTCCAAGAACACCAGGGAAAAATCACTCCTGCATATTGTTGCTGATTTAATGCTTCATAAATTCTTGAATAATGTTTGTTTTTTCATTTTATCATAAAGATAAGGCATGCTCATTACAAAACAGATTTTAAGTATAGAAAAACAGCAATTTTAATAAACAGATAATACTTGTTAACCATTTTAGTATTTCTAGTTGCAAGTCTAAACACTTTTGCAATTTTTTATTATCAAAGTCTATTACATGCATACATGAAACAATACTGATAATGACTGACAGAGGAATGAAGATAAATGTTCATTTTGATATTGCCACCAATTTAATATAAAGGAAGTCAATTTCTTTGGCACATTTTTGTTATAATTTTAACACCTTAATTAGTTCAGTCTTTATGTGAATTATTAATTCATATTATTTTAAAATTTTGTTTCAAACTTTTTTCTTTTTTTCCTTATCAACTTGTGTAAACTATTCCTGTATAATAGCTTATTAGACCATGGTCCTATGTTAGAAGATATTTCTTAATTGTTTGGTATCATATTTTGTGTATGATATTATGTGACATTGGAATTTTCAGTAATTAAATCCATTTATATGTTTTCTGTGTTTGCTTCTATTTTTAATTTAAATGTTGTACTGCTTCATTAATAATGTTTAGAATTGCTTTAAGATTTTTTCTTTCATTAAATTATATGCTATTTGCTATGAATTGTTACATACTATAGCTAAGGATTGGAGAGGGCAATGGCACCCCACTCCAGTACTCTTGCCTGGAAAATCCCATGGATGGAGGAGCCTGGTAGGCTGAAGCCCATGGGGTCGCTAAGAGTCAGAGACGACTGAGAGACTTCACTTTCACTTTTCACTTTCATGCATTGGAGAAGGAAATGAAAACCCACTCCAGTGTTATTGCCTGGAGAATCTCAGGGACAGGGGAGCCTGGTGGGCTGCTGTTTATGGGGTCGCACAAAGTTGGACACGACTAAATTGACTCAGCAGCAGAAGCATAGCTAAGGATATTATTGATACTTTTTGATGAATTACACGTTGCAAGGGAAATACTAGCTGATTCATCCTTCCTTTTCTTACTGATTTCTTTAATATTAATTAGAAGGTGCTCTGAGCTATTCATTTTTGGAGACTATATAATAAAGATATTAGATTTTGATATTTAGATTAGGGAATCTTTGACTACAAGGAATTGGAATCCACTCAAACTAGCTTAAAAAAAAAAGTAGTCTTTTAAGTTTAAATAGGCCCCACTTGTTTATTTTTGTTTTTATTTCCATTATTCTGGATGTGGGTCACAGAGGATCTTGCTATGATTTAGGTTATACAGTGTTATGCATATGTTTTCTGCTAACAGTTTTATAAGTTTCTGGTCTTACATTTAGGTCTTTAATCCATTTTGAGTTTATCTTTGTGTATGGTGTTAGGAAGTGCTCTAAATTTCATTATTTTACTTGTAATTGTGCAGTTCTCCCATCACCACTTGTTGAAGAGATTATCTTTCCCCCATTGTATATTCTTGCCTCCTCCCATTGTAAAAGGTGCAAGGGTTAATCTCTGGGCTTTCTATCTTGTTCCATTGGCCTATATTTCTGTTTTTGTGCCAGTATTAATTAAATTAAAGCTTTAAAAGATAACCCTCAGAATGGGAGAAAATAATAGCAAATTAAACAACTGACAAAGGTTTAATTTCCAAAATGTACAGGCAGCTCACACAACTTGATACCATAAAACCAAACAACCCAATCAGTAAGTGGGTAAAAGACCTAAACAAGCATTTCTCCAAATAAGACATATAGATGGTTAATAAACACATGAAAAGATGCTCAATATTGATCATTATTAGAGAAATGCACATCAAAGCTACAATGAAATATCACCTCACACTGGTCAGAATGGCCTTCATCAGCAAATCCACAAACAAGTATTAGAGAAGGTATGAAGAAAAGTGAACACTTTTGCACTGCTGATAGGAATGTAAATTGACATAGCTGCTAAGGAAGACAGTAAGGCAATTCCTTAAAAAAAATAAATAAATAAAACAGCAATAAAACTACCATATGACCAAGCAATACCACCACTTCTAGGCATATACCCTGAGGAACCAAAATTGAAAAAGACACACCTATACCCCAATATTCATTGAAGCACTATTTATAATAGGACATGGAAGCAATCTAGATTTCCATTGACAGATGAATGGATAAAGAAGCTGTGGTACATATATGCAATGGAATACTACTCAGCCACAGAAAGGAACACATTTTGAATCCGTTCTAATGAGGTGGATGAACCTAGAGCCTATTATACCCAGTGAAGTAAATCAGAAAGAGAAAAAATAAATCTTGTGCATTAATGCATATATATGGAATCTAGAGAGATGATACTGATGAATCTATTTGCAGGGCAGCAATGGAGATGCAGACATAGAGAAAAGACTTATGGGCATTAGTCAGGGGTAGGAAGGACAGGGTGAGACAAATGGAGAGAGAAATATGGAAGCATATACACTACCATATGTAAAATAGGTAGTCAATGGAAATTTGCCTTGTGACTCATAGAACTCAAATCAGGGCTCTGTAACAGCTTAGAGTAGTGGGAAAGGGTGACTGGTAGGAGGGAGGTTCAAGAAGGATGGGACATATCTACACCTATGTCTGATTCATGTTGATATATGGCAGAAATCAAGCCAATGTTGTAAAGCAATTATGCTTCAATTAAAAATAAATACACATAAATAACAATCTTAATGTAAGCATCTAACAGGTATTCTGATATTCCTATACATGGGGGAAAAAAAAAGCTATATCTCTGGAAATTTGGTCTAGAAAATTGAAAATCAGGAAATCATTCTCTCTGATTAGTCCCTCAGATGCAGAATGAGTCTATCTTTTAAATCTTACATCTATAAAATGCCAATTGTTGGCATTTTAAATAAATTAGTTAACTTCTTTGACTCAAGTTTCCAAGTATGAAGTGGATACACCAAAACTTGACCCATATAGAGCAGGTACAATTTTACACATATGAAGTGCCTCATTGTTACACCATCTGTTAGAGAAGGCAGTTTTTGTAGCAGAAATCATCACTCTTACATGCATTGATTTATCTTTCAGGCTATGTCAAATCACATTCCTAATTACTGTTGTTTTATAATCTTTATTAGTTTTTCTTTATTCACAATCTTCTTATTCTTGTATTGTAACACTTCCAGATGAATTTTGGAGAGATATTATAAGTTTTCTGACAACTAAAAGGGGGGTTTAATAGGATTTAAATACGCATATTCCTAGGACTGTGCTTTATATAATTATTAGGCTACATATTCTAATTTTATCTTTAAGCAAAAGTTTATATTTTCCTTCGTACAACCTGCTCAAATTTTTGGACAAAGTTCTTCCTGGACAAATTGCATTTTCTTACAGTTTTGAATGAATATATTTTTTCTCCATGATTTTGAATTGATTATTTCTGTAACTGTTAAGAAAATGACAAGCACTATAGATTCTTATATATATATATATATATGTATATATATATATATGTAAATTTAACTCAGCAGCCATATTGAACATTCATTGGTGTAGAAAATCTGTTTTTCATTTCAAAATTTTACATATAAAATTTTATTACCTGCAAATCATAAATATGTTTTTTCCTTGTCAGTATTCACAGCTTTCATTTCAAATCCATAAACTTTTATGTTGATCATATACCTCTATGTAAAATAAACATTACAATAGTGGTAGTGGGCATTCTTAATCTTTTTAGTGGAAACATCTCCAGCGTTTTATCATTAAGTCTAGCTTTTTGTTGACTTAAGCAAGATTTTTTTATAATTGTATTTTTATACTGATATTTTCGTATGATTTGTCTTCCCGTAAGAGATGAATATTATTTGGGCCCTTATGTCAACTAGAGGAAATAGACACAAAATATGACCTTTCTATTTGAACTACTGATACAATATATTAACAGGTGTTCCATTATCAAGCAATGATTATATCACTGAGATGAAATCTTCTTTGACATGGAAGAGGAAGAGATGAAAATGTACATGTCCAATCCATTTCAGAGAGGCTTTTCTTCTGGTAAGCCATTAATAACAATGTATTAAAAAAGCAACTCAGCTCCAGTGGAAGCTGAGAAATTTGATGTTCATTGCAGGTTGCCATATGCCTAAGCAAAAACAAACAAACAAACAAAAAAGAAGTTGCTACTAGAAAAGGAAAATGAAAACCTATCAGGTCTGAACAATATCTCTATCATACATTGTTTTCATATTTAATGGCTAACTAATATTCCATCTAATGGATATGTTTGAATGTATTTTACTAGTTCAGGGGATTTCCAAATTTAATATCTTCAATAATTTAAAAATAAAAATTTCCTTGTAAATATACATCTAATTCTGATAATATTTTTGGCACATGTTCTCAGAATTAAATTGATAGAGTCAAAGCATTAAAATTTAAATTTTCTATGTAAGGTATAATTTTAAAAAATCATCCAAATATTCACTCCCCATAAGCCAAAGGAGTTCATGATCTGAGGCACAGTCATCTCCCAGTCTTGTTTTTGCTAACTGTGTAGAGTTTCTCCATCTTTGGCTGCAAATAATATAATCAATCTGATTTTGGTATTGACCATCTGGTGATGTACATGTGCAGTCTTCTCTTGTGTTGTTGGAAGAGGGTGTTGCTATGACCAGTGTGTTCTCTTAGAAAAAC
Source organism: Odocoileus virginianus (assembly GCF_023699985.2). Classification (NCBI taxonomy): domain Eukaryota; kingdom Metazoa; phylum Chordata; class Mammalia; order Artiodactyla; family Cervidae; genus Odocoileus; species Odocoileus virginianus. Next base: position 71,114,804 of record NC_069683.1, read on the forward strand.
TCTATTAGCTTTTGCCTTACTTCATTTTTCACTCCAAAGCCAAATTTGCCAGTCTCTGGCACAGAGAAGATATGCAATTTATGATTAGGTGAATGAATAAATCTATAAAATAATAGAGAGCTAGAGAGATAGACTATATAGTACATTTTGATAATAGCTTTACAATACCAACTTGTTTTCTCAATAAAAAACAGGTTTTACTTTTGTTGAGGATTTTTTGAAAATCATTTTATCAAACCTCTTCCAATTTTTATAGATTCCTCTTAAGAATATATACTAATGTCCTAGAAATTCATGCTTTATTTTTACAAACATTTTTCATTATATAAACACTGTTATTGTGTTTGTTCCCTGCTTAATTCAATAGCGGCCATTGGGGATACAACAATGAAAAAGATATATATGTTTGCTACTTATATAGAGTGAAAGTGAAAGTAGGTCAGTCCTGTATGACTCTTTGCGACCCCAGGGACTATGTCCATGAAATTGTCCAAGTCAGAATACTGGAGTGGGTAACCTTTCCTTTCTCCATGGGACCTTCTCAACCCCAGGATCAATCACAGGTCTTCCACACTGCAGGCAGATTATTTACCAGCTGAGCCACAAGAGAAGACCAAGAATCTGGGACTGGGTAGCCTATTACTTCTCCAGCAGATCTTCCCAATCTAGGAATCAAACCGGGGTCTCCAGCATTGCAGGCAGATTCTTTACCAACTGAGTTATGAAGGATACAATCTAAAACAAGACCAGGAGACAACTGTGGCTCATATTATGAACTACTTATTGCAAAATTCAGACTTAAATTGAGAATAGGGAAAACCATTAGATCATTAAGGTATGACCTAGATAAAATCCTTTGCAATTATACAGTGGAAGTAAAAAATAGATTCAAGGGATTAGATGTGATAGGCAGAGTGCCTGAAGAACTATGGATGGAGGTCCTTAATGTTGTACAGGAGGCTCTGATCAAAACCATCCCCAAGAAAAAGAAATACAAAAAGGCAAAATGGTTGTCTGAGGAGCCATTACAAATAGCTGAGAAAAGAAGAGAAGTGAAAGGTAAATGCTTATTTAGCATAAAGATCTAAAACAAGTTGCTGTCAAATGAATGTATCCCCCCAAATTTCATATGTTGAAATCCTAATGCTCAATGTTATGCTATTAGAAATTGAGGCTTTAGGAGATTCTCAGGTTAATAGGGTGGCACTCTCATAAATGAGATTAGTGCCCTTATAAAGGTGATTTCAGAGAGATCCTTTCCCCATATGATGATATGAGGGGAAATCTCACCAGAGTAGGGACTACGCCTGACCCTGCTGTTACCCTGATCTCAGACTTGGAACCTCCAGAACTTATGCAGTTTAAGCTCATTTATTTGTAGGTCACCCAGTCTGTGGTATCCTGTTACAGCAGCCCAAATGTTAAAATGCATATTATGTTCTAAACTGAACTATAAATCATTTCCATCACCACACTTCCCCTTGTCAGAATCCTAGCTTTGTAAGTTAGTTCCTTCTATTTCCCCTTTTGACATAAATTAAATCAACAAATCTGTTAAATTTACCATGTAGTTTCCAAATATGCTTTGTCTTCCTGTACTCACTCTCACTAGTTCATGTCAAACCCTCTTTATTTTTCACTTGAAATACCACGTGGACTCATACTGGCCAACATAATTCATATTTGTCTTTCTCTAATATTTTAGACTATCATTAGAGAGATTGCTCTAAAATAAATGTCATTCATCAATTCATCAGTTTCCTATTCTTTTCAGAGCAAAATACAAACATTGTCATAACTTGAAAACTCTATTGTGTCCTTACCTTCAGCTTTCCTCTTCTATTTTGAATCCCAGCTATACTGAAATATACTTGCAAGTCTCCATCCTATACTCTATGTGCCTCTGCATTCCTTTCTGGGGATTAATCTTGCTTCTCTGGAACAACTACATTCTCCAAACCTGGACCTTTATCTATTAATCTCTGATCTTTTCTCATGATAGTATTTTCAGTAATAACAACAGAAGTAGCAACAAAAATAGCAGCAACATGAGTAAACATGAGAACATATTGATTTTAAATATTTTATTTATACTAGGAAACATTTTAAAAATGTTTTCTTATTGAAGGTTCAGTTCCTCAGGGAAATTTTCTTTGTTAATTTTCTACCAGCTCCTGGGTACTCTTCCAACATGTTTCACATGTCATTCATCATTCATTAGTTCCCCACTCATTTCAAAGCAAACTACAAACATATTATTATAATTCACAAACTCTATTATGTCCTTACTTGTTTCAATTTTTTCTCTTCTGTTTTGAATCATAGCTATACTGAAATATTTGCAATTCAAAGGCTGTTAAATAGCTAACTGGTAGCTACAATTGTGTCAGGTACCCCTGGAGGAGGAAATGGCAACCCATTCCAGTATTCTTGCCTGGGAAATCCCATGAACAGAGGAGTCTGATGGGCTACAGTCCATGAGGTCCCAAAAAGTCAGACATGACTGAGCATCTTAACACCATCATTGTGTCAAATACATTTCCCCTGCAATTCTGATAAAGCAGGCATGCATCATTGGCTCTAGACATCTCCCTTTGTCACCCTTCCTTGATCTGACCTTAACTCTGATCTTCACCACAAAACCTTTGGTTTTAAAGGTTGATATAGCAAGAGAGAGTCTGGATTTATTAATATTATAGACAGCTAGACCCAGAATGACTGGGTAAAAGAGAATGGCTCTTTACCATACTTGTACCTGTTTAAGGTGTTAACTTACCTATTTCAATGTTCTTCCTTCTTGCTTAGTGTTTTATTTGACTTGATAAGTCATGTTTTCAGTTTTATTTAGTCTGAAAGTCTTTCCATTTCATCTTCTGGGATAGCATCTCAGTTAATATATTGAAAACTATCACTTCATAAACATAATTTCCCAAATAATAATTCTCAGCTAATGGTGTGGCCTTTTATCTCGAAAGAAGAAGAGAAGAAGAAAAATGCTTCTGAGCACAATAATGTCAAGGCTATTATTTTCAAGTCAGGTCAAAGTCAAAGTAAATGGATAAATTCACATTCCTTAGTTAGTCTAACACACGATTCTTTTTTTTTTCCTTACTTTTAAATTTATTTATTCTTTATTAAAGGATAATTGCCTTACTATTGTTTTGGTTTATAACATTGTTTTGGTTTCTGCCATACATCAACATAAACCAGTCATAGGTATACATATACCCCCTCTTGCTTGAACCTATCTCCCACATCCTAACCCATCCCTCTCGGCTGTCACATAGTACTGGTTTGAGCCCATCCATCTATTTTGCAAATGGTAATATATAAATTTCCATGCTACTCTCTCAATTTTTCCCACCCTTTCCTTCCCTTACTGTGTCCACATGTCTGTTGTCTGTCTGCATCCCCATTGCTGTCTTGAAAATAAGTTCATTAGCAGCATCTTTCTAGATTCCATATATATGCATTAATATACAAAATTTGTTTTTTCTCTTTCTGACTTACTTCAGTCTGTAAAATAGGTTCTAGGTTCATCTACTTCTTTAGAACTGACTCAAATGTGTTTTTAAATGTAAGACCAGAAACTATAAAACTCTTAGAGGAAAACAAGCAGAACGTTCTTTAACATAAATCACAGCAAGATCCTCTATGATCCATCTTCTAGAGTAACGGAAATAAAAACAAAAATAAACAAGTGGGACCTAATTACACTTAAAAGCTTTGGCACAACAAAGGAAATGATAAACAAGGTGAAAAGATAATCCTCAGAATGAGAGAAAATAATGACAAATGAAAAACTGACAAATGATTAATCTCCAAAATATATAAGCAGCTTATGTAGCTCAATACCAGAAAAACAAACAACCTATATATTTTTTAGAGGAAATTTAATACACTTAAAACTCATGTGTTTGCCTTTCATTAATATGAGGAGAATTTATCTTCAAGTTTTACTGGTGGAGAGAATGAAAAAGATTTCCTATTTGAAGTGAATGGAGCCCCTGGCTTTTATCAGAGTAACCAACCTTAGGCTGAAGAAGCCTCCATTAACAAATCAGTCTGAGGCACCAGAATTTGGAAGATCCAGAAAGTAAAAGGGAATCTGGGATCTTTTGAGAGTTTAAGGACGGCAAGTAGGAGCAATGTTCTTATTAAAGAAGATCTAGAAACCTTTTAAAGAAGCCCTTAAAAAAATCCAAAATTTGAAAATAAATAGAAATTATATGTGATACTTGCATAGAACACACGTAGTTTCCCTAAACTAGTGTGCACGTATACACATACAGAGGAGGAAGAACACCTCTCTCATCTCTCACTATGTCTTGTTTTGGTATGTTTCCATAGCCCTTTCATGTCAGAAACATTCAATCTTCTATTGGATTTGAATGTATCTTTGGTCTGACATAACAAGTCTCAGGAAGAATCACTCTGATTTCTAAAAACTTTAGAACTGGAAAAGTAGAGTAACAACCTTCTTACCTGTCTAAAAAAAAACTATAGAGAGAGATGTCCCCTGAGCATTAGAAATCAGGAGAACAATTTTCCTGATCTTTCTTCATTAAGCAATATGTAATATCTTTATAAGATTAAAAAAGATACAATTAAAAAAGCCTGCTATATTAAGCTCATGTTAGATACCCTGTCTCTTTTTTGCATGCTCCTTACTGTCATCCTTCTTTCTAACTTTTCTTTATTCAAATAATAGCCTGAGTAATCTTAGTCTGAAATACAAAATCCTAAATAGAATTTCCTGACTTCTCTGATGAATACTGTTCATTTTACAATGATGTTTTTGTTTGTTTGTTTGTTTGTTTTAGATTCTTCTCCCTCATAGCCCACTACAGAGTATCGAATAGAGTTCCCAACGCTATAGAGCAGACTTTTATTAGTTATCTGTTTTATATACAGTTGGAGAAGGAAATGGCAACCCACTCCGGTACTCTTGCCTGGAAAATCTCAAAGACGGAGGAGCCTGTAAGGCTACAGTCCCGCAGGTCGCAGAGTCGGACACGACTAAGCGACTTCACTTCCACTGTCACTTATATACAGTAGAGTGCGTGTGTTCGTCCCAGCCTCCCAGTTTACCCCTCCCCCATGCTCTATCTTCCAGTAGCCATAAGTTTGTTTTCCGCATCCAGAATTCTGCTTCTGTTTTATAAATTAATTCATATGTGCTTGTTTTCAGATTTCACATCTAAGTGACATCATATGATAGTTTCTTTCGTGTCTAAATGTCACTCAGTATGAAAATCTCTGAAGTCCATCCCTGCTGTGACATATGGTGTTAGTTTGCTCTTTTTTATGACTAATAGCCCATTGTATAAATACACCACATATTCTTTCTCTGCTGATGAACATTTAGGTGGTTTCCATGTCCTGGCTATTAGTAGTGCTGTAATGAACACTGGGGCACATGTATCTTTTTCAATTATGGTTTTCTCCAGGTATATGCCCAGGAGAAGGATTGCTGTGCCAGAAAGTAGTTCTATTTTTAGTGTTTTTAAGGAACCTCCACACTGTTCTCCATAGTGGCTATACAAATTTACATTCTCTCCAACAGTATAGGAGGGTTCCCTTTTCTCCACACCCCTTCCAGCATTTATTCTTTGGTGATTTTTTGATGATGGCCTTTCTGACTGATGGGAGGTGATACCTCATCGTAGTTTTGTTTTGCATTTCTCTAATAGTGATGCTAATTTTTTATATGCTTTTTATCCTGTATCTTTAATCCAATTTTAGCCTGTATCTTTAATCCAATTTTCTGTTGATGCACAAGGTTGTGTTTCCTCCCTGTTGTTTGACCTGGGGCCAAACTATGGTGCAGTTAATGAAGATAATGGTGACCTCCCTCAAAATGTCCCATGCATGCACTGCTGCACTCAGTGCCCCCAAACATGCAGCAGGCCACTGCTGACCCACGCCTCTGCTAGAGACTCCTGGACACTCACGAGCAAGTCTGGGTTACTCTCTTTTGGGGGTCACTGTTCCTTTCTCTTTGGTCCTGGTGTACACAAGGCTTTGTTTGTGCCCTCCAAGAGTCTGTTTCCCCAGTCCTGTGTTGGTGGCTCCATGGTGGGGTTAATGGTGACCTCCTCCAAGAGGGCTTATGCCATACCCAGGTCTACTGAACCCAGAGCCCTTGACCTGGCAGCAGCCCACTACTGACCCATACCTACACAGGAGACACACAAACACAGTTCTTTCTCAGTCTCTGTGGGGTCTTTGGATCCTGGTGCACACAAGGTTTGTTTGAGCACTCCAAGCATCTATGGCATGTATGGGGTTTGATTCTAAATGCAATTCCACCACTCCTACCATCTTTCTGGGGCTTCTCCTTTGCCTTTGGACATGAGGTATCTTTTTTTTCTGGTGAGATCCAACATTCTCCTGTCAACAGTTGCTCAGCAGCGATTTGTAATTTTGTTCTTTCTCACTAGTGTCTCATCTCTTTGTGGGCTCTTTGTAGCCCACCAGGGTCTTCTGTCCATGGATTTCTCCAGGCAAGAATACTGGAATGAGTTGCTATTTCCTCCTCCAGGGGATCTTCCTGACCTAGGAATTGAGCTCACATCCTTGTGAATCTTCATTGCATGCAGATTTTTCAGCACTGAGCCACCAAGCTTCTCAGGTGGCTCAGTGATGAAGAATCTTCCTGCTCAAAAGCTTACCACATGGTGCAAAATCTTCCTGCCAGTGCAGGAGACATAGAAGACATGGATTTGCTCCCTGGGTCAGGAAGATGCCCTGGAGGAGGAAATGACAACCCACCCCAATATTTTTACTGAGAAAATCCTATGGATAGAGGAGCCTGGTGGGTTACAGTCCAGTGGGTCACAAAGAGACAGGACACTACTGAGCACACAGACATGCACATTGAATTATAACTAACACAGGAAGATGTTTTTAATCTCTGTATTCCAATATTTAGAGTGATACCTGGCACAGATTTAAAATACATAACTCCCCACTAATTAATATTTTCACATACTTGAAAATAGATATCAACTATTTTCTGGTTTTACATTTTCCCTTAGGCAAGCAACCTTCTATTCTTCCTAATATTTTTGCATAAGAATTTCATCATTGGAGGTCAAGACTGGTGGAAGAGTAGAAAGACATGGGCATGGAGCTCATTTCTGCCTACACATACAACAAGGATATATCTACTAATCTAACAATTCTCACAGAGGACCAGCTGAACACTAGCAGAGGACCTTGGACACCTAAAATGAAAAAATAAAAAAAATCCCAGTGTAACCAAGTAGGATGAAAGAAGGAAGAGGAGGAAAAAAGAGGATCAAAATGGCACCCCTGCAGAGGGAAGGTAACTGAAGTTGAGGAGAGCCTCCTGCATCAGAAGAAGCCTTTAACCCCTAACTGGATCAGCTGGGACAAAAGGGAAGTTTTGAGGGTTATCAGAAGAGAGTGCAACAACTTAGACTGGGACACAGGAGAGAGTTATACCTACACAGATGGTCTGCACTGCAGTCCTGCACACCCCAGCCTTTAAGATAGGTGTCTACCTGTGCACATAAGGACTAGGTGTTAGAATGTGTGGTTTAGAGATTAAACCCAGGAAGGGAATTGCTGTCAGCTGGAAGAGTACAGTCTGAGGTGACAGAACTGAGGAAATCTACAACCAGGAATGCTCCTGGAGAAAATCCAGACAACCATAGAAGCAAAGTTCCATTATTGAGTGACACATAGGAAGATATATGTCATTGCAGCCTGTCTCACCACATACTGGCCTGTGACTTCTCAGGAATTAAGAAGTACCCACACCAGAGCTGACTCTTGCATGTCCATGACCACTGGCTCCTCAGGTGTCCATCACCACCAGGGCTCCTAAGACATGAGTTGTTATGCCGTTTCCAAGCACTATCCCAAACAAGGCAGACTCCTGTGTTGGCCTCAGGAGCAGACCTTTGTGAGTGGCCCACATGCAGAGGTGAGATTAAAACCACAATGGTGTCCCAGGAGACATGCAACTAAGGGCAAACCATGAACTGACACCTCTATGGCCAGCCTTGTAATCTCAGCACTTATGGGATGTTTGAATACACAGCATTTGCTTCCACAGCCAAGACAGGCTTAACTTTAACAGCTTTAGACTTTGTGGCACATATACGTGGGAGTTGGGCCAGGCTAAAATCAGAGCTGCCCCCATAGCACCCACAACAGGTCCATATATGTCACTTGCAATCCTGGGACTTGATTTCAGTGGATCTACACTGGTGTCCTGGTGAAAAAGACATCCAAGAGATGTTGTTTAGTCAGTCAGTCAGTCATGTCTGACTCTTTGGGACCCCATGGACTGCAGCACACCAGTCTTCCCTGTCCTTTACTGTCTCCTGGAGTTTGTTCAGACTCATGGTCATTGAATAAATGATGCTATCCATCTCATCCTCTGTGGCCTGCTTCTCTTTCTGCCATCAATCTTTCCCAAAATCAGGGTCTTTTTTAATGAGTCAGCTACTCACATCAGGTAGCCAAATTATTGAAGTTTCAGCTTCAATGTTAGTCCTTCCAATGAATATTCAATCCTTTAGGATTGTCTGGTTTGATCTCCTTCCAAGGGACTCTGAAGAATCTTCTTCAGCATCACAATAGGAAAACATAAATTCTTCAGCACTCAGCCTTCTTTATGTCCCAACTCTCACACCCACACATGACTAGTGGAAAACAAACAAACAAACAAACAAACAACAACAACAACAAAAATGTAGCTTTGCCTATGTAGATCTTGTCAGCAAAGTGATGTCTCTACTCTAATATACTGTTTAGGTTTGACATAGCATTTCTTCTGAGAAGCAAGTGTCTTTTAATTTCATGGCTGCAATCACCATCCACAGTGATTTTGGAAAATAATCAAAGAAAATAAAGAAAATAAAGTCATAAAGAAAAATTTTTTTAAAAGTCTTAAAGAAAATAAAGTCTGTCACTGTTTTAATTTTTCCCCATATATCTGCTATGAAGTGATGGGATCTGAGAGATAACAGTGCCAACTGCTGGCATACCCACAGTTAAGGTGAAGTTGAGAGCAGTGCCAACAGCAGTATAATTTGTGAGCCCTTATAATGGGCTAAAGGTGACACAACAGAGCATGCCCACAGGGGAACAACTCTAGAGAAGGAATATTCAGTGGCTTCCTTCTCAGTAACTATCCTCCAATTCCACCTAGCTTGGACCACAGAACAGAAACACAGTTTAAAAAAGATATGGGGTCCTCTAAAACAACAAGGGAGCAGACCCCACTGCTGACAGGGCAGTGACAACCACAAAACAAAGAGGAGGCCCCATTCAATATCCAGGGCAGGGTCTGGACATCACAACATCAGCCACACCTCCTAGAAAAGGAAACATGGCCAGCATACAATAAGGAAAGTGATGGCAGACATCTATACTAAAAAAAAAAAAAAAAAAAAAAAAAACTCTCACATTAAATAATGCTAAACTGCCACAAGCTACACAGGAACACACCCACATAAAATAGCCTGCCATCACAGTCTAAGGTTCTGGCCCTGAATAGAAGAAACCCCAGAGCATCTACTCTTGAAGGCTAGCAGGGATACAGTGCAAGAGCTCCACAGGGCTGGGAAACAGAGACTCCACTCTTCAAGTGTGCACATATGGTTTCATGCGCAATGGGATACAACTCAAAGCAATATGTACATAGAAACCTGGGGCCACACCAACCTAGGCTTTGCTGAATGTCTTCTGGGGAGCCAGAGGTTGACTTTCACTCACTGTGAGGGCAAGGGCACTGGTAATAGAAGCCCCAGGGAAGTTAGTAGAAAGGAAGACACCATAAGAATCGGAGCAGGTGTAAATGAAATAGAGATGAAGGAAGTAATAGCAAAGATCAATGAAACTAAAAGCAAGTTCATTGAGAAGATTAAAAAAAAAAAAGATACAACTTTAGCCCGACTCATCCAGAAAAATAAATGCAAGTGACTCAAATCAATAAAATGAGAAATCACAGAAAGATAAGTTACATCACCACAGAAATACAAAGGATCACAAGTGTCTACTATAAGCAAATATATGCTAATGGACAGCCTTGAAGAAATGGACAAATTCTTAGAAAGTTACACTCTTTCAAGACAACAAGGAAGAAATAGAAAGTAGGATCAGACAAATCACAAGTACTGAAACTGAAACTGTGATTTAAAACTTCCAATAAACTAACATCCAGTACCAGATGGCTTCATGGGTGAATTCTATCAAACATTTAGAGAAGAATTAATGCCTATCTTCTTCAAACTATTTCAAAAATTGCAGAAGAAAGAACACTCCGAAGTTTATTCAACAAGGCTACTATCCCTTGAACTTAAAACCAGAAAAAGATTATCACATACACAGAAAAAAATTACAGGCCAATATCACTGATGAACATGGACCCAAAAAATTCCAAAAAAATACTAGGAAACCAAGTCCACTAGCACATTAAAATGATCATACATGGGGGTCAATTCAGATGCATCCTTGGGATGCAATGATTTTTCAACATACATAAATCAATGAATGTGCAGCACTACATTAATAAGCTGAAGAATAAAAAACAATCATTTCAATAGATGTAGGAAAATCTTTTGAGAAAATCTAAACTCACTAGGGATTAAAAACTCTCCAGGAAATGGACATGGAGGGAGCCTACCTCAACAAAATAAAATCCATATATGACAAACTCATGGAAAATATCATTCTCAATTGTGAAAAACTGAAAGCATTTCCTTTAAGATCAGGAACAAGGCATGAATATCCACTGTCTCCACTTGTATTTAACATAGTTTTGGTGTTCCTAGCCATAGCAATCAGAAAATAAAAATAAATTTTAAAATTTCAAATTGGAAAAGAAGCAAAAACTGTCATTGTTTGCAGATGACATGGTACTATATAGAGAAAATCCTAAACATGCTCCAAGAAAATTACTAGATATCATCAATGAATTTGGTAAAGGTTCAGAATACAAAATTTATACACAGAAACCCCTTGTATTTCTATACACTAACTACAAAAGATCAGAAAGATAAATTAAGAAAATGATCCCATTTACTGACAAATCAAGAAGAGTAAAATATCTAGGAATAAGCCTATCTAAGGAGGCAAAATACTTAGAAAAATATAGACACTAATGAAAGAAATCAAAGACAACACAAACAGATGGAGAGACATGTTCTTGGATCGGAAGAATCAATATTGTCAAAATGATTCCACTACCCAAAGTAATCCATAGATTCAATATAATCCCTATCAAATTACCAACAGCATTTTTCACAGCATTAGAACAACAAAAATTGCAACTTATATGGAAACAAAAAAGATATGGTCAAGGCAATCTTGAGGAAAAACAAAAGCAAAAAAAGCAGAGCTGGACAAATAAAGTACTTGACTTCAGACTATACTACAGGTCTCTAATAATCAAAGTAGTATGGTACTGGCATAAAAATAGAAATATAGATCAACAGAATAGGATAGAAATTTCATAAATAAACCCATGCACATACGGTCACCTAGTCTATGGCAAGGAGGCAAGAACATACAACAGGAAAATGACAGTCTCTTCAATAAGTGGTGCTGAGAAAACTGGATAGCTACATGTAAAGGAATACAATTAGAATATTATTTGACACCATTCACAAAAATGCATTCAAAATGGATTAAAGACCTAAACGCAAGACCAGATACCATAAAACTCATAGAGGAAAACATAGGCAGAACACTCTTGGACATGAATCATGAGATCTTTTTTGATTGCCTCTGAGACTGAAAAGAACAAAAATAAACAAGTGAGATCCAATTAAACTCAGCTTTTTTACAGTAAACAAAATCATCAACAAAGGGAAAAAAAATGAGAACCCAGAGATTATGAGAGAAAATATTTGAAAAGGAAGCAACTGAGTGATTAATCTGCAAATTATAAAAATAGTAGATGAAGCTCAATTAAAAACAAACAAACAAACAGAAAATGGGCAGAACACCTTAATGGACTCTTCTGCAAAGAAGACATACAGATGGCCAAGAGACACATGAAAAGATGCTCAATATCACTAAGTATTAGAGAAAGGGAAATCAAAACTGCAATGAGATATCACCTTCAGTTCAGTTCAGTTCAGTTGCTCAGTCGTGCCCGACTCTTTGTGACCCTGTGAATCGCAGCACGCCAGGCCTCCCTGTCTGTCACCAATTCCAAGTTTACTCAAACTCATGCCCATCGAGTCGGTGATGCCATCTAGCCAACCTTACACCAATTGAAATGGCTATCATTTAAGAATCTACAAACAATACATTTTGGAGAGGGTGTGGAGATAAGGGAACCCTCCCACACTGTTGGTGGGAATGTAAATTGGCAGAGCCACTATGGGGAACTGTATTGTGATTTCTTCAAAAACTAAAAATAGAGCTGTCTGATCCAGTAATCCCAATTCTGAGGATATATTTAGAGAAAACAATAATTCAGAACTGTTCAGTGCAACACTATTTTTGATAGCCAGAACATGGAAGCAGCCTAAATGTCTGTGGATAGAGTATGGATAAGGAAGATGTGATACATATATAGAATGGAATATTACTCAGCCATAAAAAAGAATGAATTCCATTTTGAATGACATGGATGGATCTAGAAACTGCCATATTGAGTGAAGTAAGTCAGACAGAGATAGACACATATATGATATCACTTATATGTACAATCTAAAGACATGGTACAAATGAACCTATTTATTGAACCAGTCATTGAATCACAGCTGTATATAAAAATCTTGTGATTCCCAGAAGGGAAAGGTAGGGAGTGATAACTTGGGAGATTGGGATTGACATATACACAGTACTATGTATAGAAGAGATAACTAATACAATAACTATAATACTGCATATAGCACAGGGAACTCTACTCAATATTCTGTAATGATCTATATGGGAATAGAATCTAAAAAAGTGTGGATATATGTGTATGCATAACTGACTCACCTTGCTGTACAATGAAACTAACACAACACTGCAAATCAACTATACTCCACAAAGTTAGAAATAAATAAGTAAATAAATAAACAAGTAAACATTACAGAATGAACTTTGATTAACGGGAGTTGGGGGGAGGGTGGTGGGAGATTGTGACTGGCATGCACACGCTGGTATATTGCAAGTGGATAACCAACAGGGAGAGGGAGCTCTGCTCAACATTGTGTAACAAAGAAAATGGGGGAAAAATTAAATGAATAGATACATGTATATATAATAAATAATATAATCACATCAAAAAAGAATGATTTCATTTTTTAATCAACAAGTTTATCAAGTTGTCTATGTCTCTACCCACCTACTTGTTTGTCCTCACCTACTAAAAAGAAAAGTGTATTCTTCCTCTGATCTGAGGATGATACCACTGCTTATGCTATGAGTCCCATTCCCTCTCACACGTAGAAATTTTACTCAAGCGTTTGTTCCACCATGCTTTCTACAGTGTAAATTTCTCCCTCATTCCCTTCTGTGTCATTCCCACTGATACATCAACATGATTTAGTGGTAATGTTATCCCTTAAAAACACTTTCCCTTGACTATGTTTTCCCTCCAGTTATTTCCCATTACTCTGCTCCACTTCTTAGCACAGTCCTTAAAGGCATTGTCCATTGTCACTATTTTCATTTTCCCAACTCTGATTTTTTTTTAATTTTATGCAAAAAAAAAAAAAAATGACCATTATCCTCACCAGTTAAATAAAAATGCTTGCTACAAAGGTTACTACTGACTACTTTTTGCTTTCTTAGCATTTAATGTGGTGGGATACATCTTTCTAGAAAAATGCTCTCTAGAATTCTGTGATGCTGCATTTTCAAGCCATTCTTTCTAAATCTGTCTGTCTACATTGATGGCTTTTCCTCTGCTGTCAGACATCTAAAAGTGAGATTACTTATATTAGAACCTCTGTTTTTCTTTATCAACACCTCTCCTTAGGTGGCCTCTTTTAGATGGTAACATCATCTTAAATACTACCTACATGCTGATGAATTCCAAGATTTATTCCCATCCCTGATTCCTCTGTGATTTAACTAGTTGTATACCATTTGATTATTCAACATTTTCTCTTGGATGTACCATTTTCTAAATTAAGGATAAAAAGGACTTCTGATATGATCTCCTATAAATCTGTTTCTCCTGATATCATCTTCTATAAATCTTTTTCTCCTAAGGTTTCTCTCACCACAAGTTTTCTCTACCTCAGTAACTGATACATTTCACCCAGTTGCTACGTCAAAAACCTAGAATTGTTCTTAATTCATTCATCTCTTCATTAGCCCACATCCAATCCATCTATAGTTTCTGTTGACTCTTCTTTCTAATATCGCTCCCAAACATAACTACTTGCTCTCACCCTTATTACTACAACCCCAACCTAAAAGCTATTATCTCTTAACTGAAACATTTAAATAGCTTAGAAGTAGATTTTCTGATTCTATGCATAAATAATTTTATCTATTTAAATAAATAAATTCCTTTGCTTAAATAATTCTAATGGCTTTCTATTGCAAATAAAATCCAAATCCTTTCCCATTCTCTAAGAGGCCCCAAATAGTATGGTAGTCTTTCTCTGACCTTTTAACAGATCCTCCACCCAGTTCCCCCTCATTTCCTACTCTCCAGAAAGACCAGCTTTTCTTACTACCCCTTTATATGACAAGACCATTATTGACTCACAGCCTTTGTTCTTGCTTTCTCTTTCCACAGAGTGTTTTTACCTTAAAACATGGCACAACTCCCTCTCTGTCGTTCAGGTGAAATATCACCCTAAAGAGTTCTCATAACTGTTCACTCTCATGTGTACCCTTTTCCCCAACAACAGTATCTGTTTCTATGGTCTAATCCTCTTTCTTGTGTACATTCCCTAAAATCATACTGTTTACTTTTGCATGTTTATTGTATATCTGCACCAACTACACTGTATGAAAGCAGAAAATGTATCTTGCTTACTGCTATAAATCTACTTTATAGATTTTCATTTAGTATATGAATATACAATGTATCAGTTCAGTTCAGTTCAGTCACTCGTTCATGTCTGACTCTTTGCGACCAAATGGACTGCAGCACACCAGGCCTGCCTGTCCATCACCAACTCCCGGCGATTGTTCAACCTCATGTCCATTGAGTCAGTGATGCCATCTTATCCTCTGTTGTCCCCTTCTACTCCCAACTTCAATCTTTCCCAGAAGCAGGGTCTTTTCAAATGAGTCAGTTCTTTCCATCAGGTGGCCAAAGATTTGGAGTTTCAGCTTCAACATCAGTCCTTCCAATCAATATTCAGGACTGACTTCCTTTAGGATGGACTGGTTGGATTTCCTTGCAGTCCAAGGGTCTCTCAAAAGTCTTCTCCAACACCACAGTTCAAAAGCATCAATTCTTTGGCACTCAGCTTTCTTTATAGTCCAACTCTCATGTCCATACATGACTACTGGAAAAACCATAGCCTTAAATAGATGGACCTTTGTTGGCAAAGTAATGTCTCTGCTTTTTAATATGTTGTCTAGGTTGGTCATAACTTTTCTTCCAAGGAGCAAGAGTCTTTTAGTTTCATGGCTGCAGTCACCATCTGCAGTGATTTTGGAGCCCCCCCCCAAAAAAAAATTGTCACTTTTTCCACCTTTTCTCCATCTATTTGCCATGAAGTGATGGGACCAGATGCCATGATCTTAGTTTTTTTGAATGCCAAGTTTTAAGCCAGCTTCTTCACTCTCCTCTTTCACTTTCATCAAGATGCTCTTCAGTTCCTCTTCACTTTCTGCCATAAGGGCGGTGTCATCTGCATATCAGAGGTTATTTATATATCTGTCTGCAATCTTGATTCCAGCTTGTGCTTCATTCAGGCCAGAATTTCACATAATGTACTGTGCATATAAGTTAAATAAGCAGGGTGACAATATACAGCCTTGATGTACTCCTTTCCTGATTTGGAACCAGTCTATTGTTCCATGTCCAATTTTAACTGTTGCTTTTTGACCTGCATACAGATTTCTCAGGAGGCAGGTAAGGTGGTCTGATATTCCCATCTCTCTTGAAGAATTTTCCACAGTTTGTTGTGGTCCACACAGTCAAAGGCTTTGGATAAGGCAATAAAGCAGAAGTAGATAGTAGATGTTTTTCTAGAACTGTCTTGCTTTTCTGATGATTCAATGGATGTTGGCAATTTGATGTCTGGTTCCATTGCCTTTATTAAACTCAGCTTGAACATCTGGAAGTTCATGGTTCATGTACTTTTGAAATCTGGCTTGGAGAACTTTGAGCATTACTTTGTTAGAGTGTGAGATGAGTGCAATTGTGCTGTAATTTGAGCATTTTTTGGCATTGTCTTTCTTTGGGATTGGAATGAAAACTGACCTTTGCCAGTTCTGTGGCCATTGTTGAGTTTTCCAAATTTGCTGGTGTATTGAGTGCAGCACTTTCACAGTATCATTTTTTAGGATTTGAAATAGCTCAACTGGAATTCCTTTATGTCCACTAGCTTTGTTTTTATTGATGCTTCCTAAGGCCAGCTTGACTTCGCATTCCAGGATGTCTGGCTCTAGGTGAGTGATGACACCAGCATGATTATCTGGGTCATGAAGATCTTTTTTTGTGTAGTTCTTCTGTGTATTCTTGCCACCTCTTCTTAATATCTTCTGCTTCTGTGTCACTATAAATCCAAAGAAAAATCTAAAATCACCAAGAAACTTAAGAACATATGTCCAGATTTTCTACATATTCCCATTCTCCAAGAAGTTGTAATATATTATCTAAAGCATTTTGTTGCTGCTGCTGGCGCTAAGTCGCTTCACTCATGTCCGACTCTCTGCGACCCCATAGACGGCAGCCCACCAGGCTCCTCTGTCCCTGGGATTCTCCAGGCAAGAACACTGGAGTGGGTTGCCATTTCCTTCTCCAAAAACACTGTTGACATAGTCGTTACTGTGCTCCAAGCTGCCATCCTTTATGATCTGAGTAAATTAGTCGTGTCTGATGTTTCTTTCATGGCTCCTTCTCCTCTCTGCTACACCTTCCTCCTGAGCTGTCACTATCCCAAAGCACAGTCATAAACGACAGAAAATATGGAACAACTCACCAGCCATTGCTGCTTCAACTTCCTGGGCAGTGAAAATGAAAGCAGTTTGCTTTCTTTAGTCTCAGTGGACTAGTATGCTGATATTAACTTAGCAGTAAACGTAACTGCTCCAATTCTCTTGCTCTTTGCTTGAAGAGAATACGATTTTTCCTCTCATATGTAGCGTCTCTCCTTTAGAAAACGGAAAGTGAATTTCTTTTTCTCCTTACTGTAACAAAGTTACCAGAATGAAACACATGCATGCATACTTACAAACAGGCATAAGCGCGTGCGCGCGCGCACACACACACACACACACACAGACGTGTAAATTTAAGTTTCTATGTTCTTGCTTCCAGTCTACTTTTAACACAATAAGTCAAAGCAACCGTTATTCGTCACTATGCCACCTCTTTGCCACTAAATGGTAGGGATGCCTCACTTTACTGATGCCTGCTCAATCCCAGAAGTGAAATGTGAACTTGGAAGACTTGATGGTGGCAGGGGGGCAAGAAACTGACTGAACTGCTAAACAGTTTTAAAAATTCAGATAAAGAATCTTTTTACTTATCTCCTCATCTGCTATTTGTCAGTTCTGGTTATTGTTTATCTGTGAGATTCATGTGTATATTTTTACTTATTAAATACACAAAAGACTTTAAAATTTCTTAGAATAATTGATAAGTGTTTGTATGAAAATTAAACAATAGAAATGTGAAATGCAGTAGATGCAACTTTCTTAATTTCATACTACAAATATATAATACTATAAACATACAGCACAATAATATGTTCAGTTCGCATCTTTGTGAATTTTTTCTGTAATTAAAAAAAACATATAATACAATACCGATTTTATTGATAGCTGCAATTATCGGTTTCTTTGTATCCATGTCCTTTACTCTGACTACAGACTGGCCTTGTAACTTGGTTTTGGCCAGCACGATGTGGTAGAGGGACATGGTGCAATTCTGAGCCCAGGTCTTCAGAAGGCCAGGTCTTCAGGTATTATCTTGGATACCTGAACCTCCATTTGAATAAATCTGGCCTAGATTGCTAGAGAATAAGAGACATGATGTGATGGAGAACCCACTTGTCTCAGCCAAGTTCATGTTAGACCAACTTTAAACTTTCCAAAACCAGATGCTTTCCAAAAATATAAGCAGTGCCACCAGTGTCAGTAGACATGCTTGTCCTAAGTGCAAATGATTTCAGACACGTGAATAATTCCAGAGACAGGAAACACCCGGTTAACTGGTCAATTTTTGAATGATAGTCAGTGCTTATTTTTTTAAGCCACTGAGTTTTGGGGTAGTTTGTTACTCAGCAATAGGTAACTGTCAAACACATATTTACCCATAACTTCTTTTCCATATTATTAATAATTGCTTTTTCAAAATTTGACAATGTATGAAAAACCTTTAAAAAGTCAACTCATTAAGAGCTATCTCATTTTTTATGGCTATACAGTATTTAAGTATGGATAAATTATCATTTGAAAATGTTTTATCAAATTAATGCATACCTAAGGCAACTATCCCAGTAGTATAGGGTTTAATAAAAACTATATTCTCCAGTGCATCTCTCCCCATCTTATATCTGCATCCTATATGTCACTTTCTTAAATTATGCATGTTGTTATTTCCTAGTGATAATCTTTATAATTCTCAGTAACATGAGAATTTCTATTTATCTGTTTTATCATCCATTTTCTTATAAATCAAATACAAACAATGCTATAGATTACCTCATGAAAACTGAGATGCAGTTCATTCACACTGCCTCATTTATTGTCTATTCTACTGAATATTTGATATCATAATTTCAAGTACTTTAATTCATTTTTATATTAAATGATATATTTAACCCTTATTTCCTCTTCCATCTGTACTGCTTAGTTCTCCTCTATGTAAATTGAAGATAGTTGAACTCATACAATTTCTTACATCTTTTCTCACCTCCAGTCATACCAATATTTTTAACTCAAATTTTTATTTAATATTATCAACTTCTTAATATTCTCATTTTCTTCAACATCCACAACCAAATCTTCTGAGCTTTGTCCATATAATATTAATAACTTAATGTTAAAGAACCAATGAAAAACATTTGCATTATTTTTGGCTATATATATATTGCAATCTATCTGGAAAAGTGGTATGCTGGAACAACCTTTCCTTCTCTTTGGGCCCAATCTCCCAAATAATTTCATCCCAAAGAATATTGTCTCAATATCTTCTGACTTACAATTACCTAGTATTCTATACTTGGCCTTTACTCCTATAATTCTATCTACTGCCAAGCCATCACATTTTTTCTTTCTATTTTCTCACTCTTACCTACTGAAGAACATTGTTTAATAATAGTGCCATTTCTCTCTTATATCATTGATTTCCCCCACTTAATCGTATCATTACTTGTGTGTGCTGAATTTCTCAGTCATGTCTGACTCTTTGTGGCCCCATGGACTAAAGCCTGCCAGGCTCTTCTGGCTATGGAATATTCCAGGCAAGAATAATGGAGTGGGGTTCCATGCCGTCCCCCAGAGAATCTTCCTAACCCAAGGATTGAACCCTCATGTCTTGCACTTCTGCCTTAGCAGGAAGATTCTTTATCATTAGCACTGCCTGGGAAGCCCAATCATCATTACTATAACTATAAAAATGCATTATAATACCCTATATTAAAAAGAATCCTCTCTTGATCCTAATTGCATATAACTCCTCTAAAACCATTACCTGTCCTTGAGATCTCCAAATGTACTTTCTTCTATTTTGAACCAACTCCAATCACCCTTTTGTCTCTAGCTCCCTACCAAACAATTCCTGTTAATTTAACCAGTGACTTGTCAAATTAAATGCTTAATCCCCATTAGATTTTTTGACCTATCAAAGCATTTAAGAGTAACATTTGAAGCTCTTCTTGAAACTCTTCATTCATTTACCTTTCAAATAGCAACCCTATCTTGATTCTCCTATTACTTCACAGGGTGGTTATTTTTCCTAGTAACCCTTGCCAAGTTAATTAATATCTTTAGTCTTTGCTCTGGTTTTCCATACTTATTTAGCAGCCTCCTCTAATGCCTTGGTTTTCATTACTGTTTTATATAGGAAAGCTCTAGAAATTTTAATGTTCAGCCTATGCTTGTTCCCTGAATATCATATTTACATAGCAAGTATCAACAGGTATCTATTTGAATGTCGGGTAAATATCTAAATCTTTTGTTTTTAAACTTTTTATTTTATATTGGGATATAGGATTCCCTGGTGGCTCAGACAATAAAGCATCTGCCCACAATGCGGGATACCTGGGTTCGATCCCTGGGTTGGGAAAATTCCCTGGAGAAGGAAATGGCAACCCACTCCAGTACTCTTGCCTAGAAAATTCCATGGATGGAAGAGTCTGGTGGGCTACAGTCCATGGGGTCACAAAGAGTCGGACACGACTAAGCAACTTCACTCACTCACTCATAGTGAATTAACAACATTGCAATAGTTTCAGGTGGACAATAAAGGGCCTCCACCATACATACATATGTATCCATTCTCTCCCAAACTACCCTCCCAACCAGGATACCAAATAACATTGAACAGAGTTCCTTGTGCTATTCACTAGGATCTTGTTAATTATCTATTTTAAACATAGTAGTGTGTACTTGTTTATCCCAAATTCCCTAATTATCTCTTCTCCCCATTTTTCCCTCATGGCAACCATAATCCCCCCCCCCCTCCCCCGTGTCTTTGAGTCTGTTTCTGTTTTGCAAACAAATTCATTTGCATCACTATTTTTTAGATTCCACATGTAAGAGATGTTATAAGATATTTCTCCTTCTCTGTCTTACTTCATTCAGGATGACAACCTCTGGGTCCATCCATGTAAATGCAAATAGCATTATTTCATTCTTTTTAATGGCTGGGTAATATTCCATTGTATGTACCACATCTTCTTTATCCATAAATGTGTTGAAGGACATTTAGGTTGCTTCTGTGTCTTGGCTATTATAAATAGTGCTGCAGTGAACGTTGGGGTTCATGCATCCCTTTGGATCATGTTTTTCTCTGGATATATGCCCAGCAGTGGGTTTTCAGGGTCATATGGTAGCTCTCAACAGAAAATACCCTGATGCTCAGAAAGATTGAAGGCAGGAGAAGGGGATGACATTGGATAAAATGGAGGGATGGCATCACCAAGTCAATGGGTATGAATTTGAGCAAGTTCCAGGAGATGATGAAGGGCAGGGAAGCCTGGCGTGATGCAGTTCATGAGGTCACAAAGAGCCAGACACTACACTGCAACCAAACAATAACAACAACAATGGCAACTCCCTTTTTCAGTTTTTTCAGGAATCTCCACACTGTTCTCCATATTAGCTGTACCAATTTACATTCCCATCAACAGTGTAGGAGGGTAGATATCTCAATCTTGACGTTTCAGTCCTCACTCCCCACCTACCTCTTCTGAGAGTGTTTTCCATTTTACTCTTGCGGTTGTTCAAGCCAAATTCACTGCTCTAATTATTCAGAGTAGAACACTTAATTCTTTTGTTTTTCTTTCTTAAAATCCTCACCAATCCATTGCTTTTACCTTCAAAGCATGAATTTTGTTCATGACCCTCATTTCTATTCTTATCCTTACCTTCCAAATAAACAGTGTAAACAATCTGTTGATTTCAAGAAAATACTGTGTTAGGATTTCTTTGGTATTCTGTTGAGTTTATAGATTAATTTGTATAGAAAATTAAAGTTTTTACATTTATTAGTCTTATCAGTGATAGTGATATATACCTCATTCTAGTTAAAACTTCTTTTATATCACTCAATATTTTTAAAAAATGTTTTTTTTTCACATATACTTTGCAACTATCTGTTTAAATTTTTCTTAAAGTATTTTATATTTGTTGCTTTTGCAAGGGGTGTCTTGCAAAAAGCAAACAAACAAACAAAACAAAAAATACTTCCTAGTGGGGGCAGTTCCAAGATGGTGGAGGAATAGGACAAGGAAAAAAAAAAAGTCACCACAGAAATCAAGCCAAGTGGCAATTGTGAGAAGCAGCTCATACAGTCGTGCCACCCACAGCAAGTGGGGGTTGAGTGTCCAGGTGCTGGCTGCATTGCTGGTCCTTATGGAGAGGACTTGGTTAAATGCCATGAGGACACTCTGAGGGGACTAATATGACACAGCACAGACAGAATGGGGGAAACCCAAGCTATGGGAATGCTAGAGAAACAAAAACAAAGGACCTTTCCCCTGGGGAGGTTCTCACACAGCCTTCTGACCCCTGGCACACTTATAGAACAAAGGGTGATGTCCTAGCAAATACCAAAGGAGAGTGAGCCAGCTGCCATTTACGGCCCTCCCTGGAGGTAGAGAGGCAGGCGTGCAACAGTCAGAGGTGGAAGGCAAGGAGCTGCTGCAAACTCAGCCTTAGAGACTGCATGTCCGACCAAACTGTGAGCAGGCCGCCAGTTGCTAACCACGTCTTCTTGGGATTTTTGACAGTTTGTATCTACTGGGAGTGTCACAGACTGAGACCAGCCCCCTTGAGGAGATGCACAGCCCACCTGGGACTGTGCCCTTTTAGCATACCCGGGAGCCTGAGGGGCTTGGACCCGGGAGGTGCATGCTGCCTTGTGCTATGGCCATCCGTGTGTGGTCCATGCACTTCAAACACTCCCTACACATGCCAGTGGTGTTTGTTTGCAGTTTCTCTCCTCTCCACAGCACAACTGAGAAAGTGAACCCAAATAAGTGATCATTTTCCTCCCTTGGTGTCAGGGCAGAGATCAGAAACTGGAGACAACCCAAGCAAAGAAAAGGAGGGGGGATGGCCCCAGAAGTTGCAGGTGCAGCAGGTTAAAATCCTGCAGTTAAGCTGAGACTGTGCATTTAAGGAGCACCTGTAGACACTGAGAGCAAGTACAAGCCAGAACAAGGACATCTCTGACACTGAAATAACCCCACACTGCCCACAACAGCTCCAAAGATTTTCCGAGATATATATATTTCATTATCATTATTTTTTAATGTTATAGTTTTTAATTTCCTTAATTTTTATTCCATTCTTTCTCTTTGCTTTTTTCTCTTTTTTCACCTCAACTTTTTCTTTTTTCCCCTCATACTGTTCTAATATGGTTTTCTATTACTCCTTTAACTTTTATTTTTATAGCCTACTTTTATCTTTCTTAAACAAAACTATTTAAAACTAAATTCCATATATTTATTTATTTATTAATTTTTGCATCCAATTTCTTTTATATTGTACTTCTGAGAGTCTAATTTTCATTGTAGGTTTTTAATTTTTTTTTATCTTCTGTTATTAATTTTGTATCTTTAAGAGTCTAATTTTTCATATCCTTTTTTTTTTTGTTTACTTAGGGATTCGATTACTGGCTTGATTACTGTCTTCACTTTTGACTCTCCCTTTTCTTCTCCTGGTCACCTCTATCACTTTTCTGCTTCTTCTCATTTCTATACAACTGTATGCATCTTTTTAGGTGTTCCTGGCTATGAAGGGTTGTTTCACCATTAACCTAGGGGATTCTGTGTTGTGTGGATGTAGAAGTCTTAATGTGACTGTAAGTGGTTGGGACTGAAACCCAGAGACAGGAGGCTCAACTCCAGAACTTTGTATCATTACAGAACTCCTGACCCAGGAAATATTAACATATACAAGAGACAATCCAAAATCCAAAATCATCCATGCCTACACTAAGACCAAGCTCCACCCAAGAGCCAGCAAGCTCCAGTGCAAGACACCTTATGCTAATCCTCCAGTAAAACAGAAACACAACCCTGGACATTAAAAGAAAGGATGCCCAAAGCTGTAGCAAACCTGGAGACACTCCAAAACTCTCTACTGGACTCCACACTGCCCTGCAAAGAGAGGAGATCCAGCTCCACCCACCAGAACACAGAAACAAGTTCCCCTTAACAAGCCACTGGTCCAACCCTAACCACAGGGAGCAGACTCTATGATTAAGAGGAGCTACAATCTTCTAGCCTGCAGAAAGGAGA
Source organism: Odocoileus virginianus (assembly GCF_023699985.2). Lineage (NCBI taxonomy): Eukaryota > Metazoa > Chordata > Mammalia > Artiodactyla > Cervidae > Odocoileus > Odocoileus virginianus. Next base: position 71,138,893 of record NC_069683.1, read on the forward strand.
CACTAAGCACAACAAACTAAACAAAATGAAAAAGTAGAGAGATATCCAGCAGGTGAAGGAATATGATAAAAACCCACCAAACCAAAGAGGAGGAGATAGGGAGTCTACCTGAAAACAGTATTCAGAACAATGATACTAAACATGATCTAAAATCTTGAAAACACTGCTTGAACCAGAAACATGGACTGAGAAGATGCAAGAAAGCTTAACAAGGATCCAGAAGAAATAAAGAATAGTCAATCGGTAATGAACAATGCAATAACAGATTAAAACACACTTAAGGGAACCAACAGTAGAAGAACTGAGGCAGAAAAAAGGATAAGTGAGCTGGAAGATGAAATGGTGGAAATAAATGAAGCAGAGCAGAGAAAAAGGAATAAAAATAAAAGAGAACAGCCTTAGAGACCTCTGGGACAATGTTAAGCACAGCATTATTTGAATCACAGGCATTCCAGAAAAAGAAGGCCAAAGGAAATGGCATAGGGATATATTTGAAAATATAATAGTCAAAAATTTCCCGAAAATGGGGACAGAAACAGCCACTTAACTCCAAGAAGCCCAGAGAGTCCCATACAGGATAAACCCAAGGAGAAACGTGCCAAACACGTATTAATCAAAATAGCAAAAAATTAAACACAAAGAACAAATATTAAAATCTGCAAAGGAATAGTAACAAATAACATATATGGGGATCCCCATAGGGAAAACAGCTGATCTGTCAACAGAGACCCTGAAGGCAAAAAGGGAATGGCAGGATACACTAAAAATGAAGAAAGGGAAAAACTGACAACCAAGACTACTCTACCCAGCAAGGATCTAATTCAGATTCAAAGGAGAAGCCAAAAGCTTTATAGACAAGCAAAACCTAAGGGAATTCAGAACTACCAAAGCAGCTCTTCAACAAATGCTAAAGGATATTCTCTAGATAGGAAATACAGAAAAGTTTTACAAAAATAATCCAAAATAATAAATGGTAACAGGATTATACATATCAATAATTACTTTAAATACAAATGATTAAACACTCCAACTGTAAGACAAAAACTGGATGAATGAATACAAAACTAAGCTCCTATATATGCTGTCTACAAGCAACCCACCTCAAACTTAGGAACACCTACAGACTGAAAATAAGTGGTTAGCAAAAGATATTTCATGCAAGTGGAGACCAAAACAAAGTTGGAGCATCAATATTCATCAGATAAAATAGACTTTAAAATAAATACTATTATAAGAGACAAAGAAAAAAAAAAACACACACAAAATGACCCAGACATCAGTCAAGAAGAAGATATAGCTATCATAAACATATATGTACCCAACATAGGAGCACCTAGGAATGTAAGGCAAATGTTAACAAATATTAAAGGAGAAATGACAGTAACACAATAATAGTGGGGGGCTTTATTTAATACACCACTCACATCAATGGGCAGATCATCCAGACAGAAAATTAACAATGAAACACAAGTTTTAAACAATACTTTGAACCAGTTAGACCTGGGCATAATTGATATCTCTGGGCATTTCACAAAAAAATAATGGGTTTCCATTTTTCTCAAGTACACATGGAACATTCTCCAGAATAGATCACATTCTAGGCCACAAATCTACCCTTCATTGTTGTTGTTTAGTCGTTCAGTCATGTCCAACTCTTTGAGACCCTATGGACTGCAGCACACAAGGCCTCACTGTCTTTCACCATCTCCTGGAGCTTGTTCAAACTCATGTCCATTGAGTTGATGATGCCATCCAACCATCTCATCCTCTGTTCTCCCCTTCCCCACTTGCCTTCAACCTTCCCCAGCATCAGGATCTTTTATAATGAGTTCACTTATTGCAAAATGTGGTTCAAGGATTGGAGCTTTAGCTTTGCCATCAGTCCTTCCAAAGTATATTCAGGACTGATTTCCTTTAGGATAGACTAATTTGATCTCCTTGCTGTCCAAGGGACTCTCAAGAGTCTTCTCCAACACCACAGTTCAAAAGCATCAATTCTTTGGCACTCAACCTTCTTTATGGTCCAGCTGCCACATCCATACAAGACAACTTGAAAAACCATAGCTTTGACTATACAGAACTTTATTGGTAAAGTGATATCTCTGCTTTTTAATATATTGTCTAGGTTTATCAAAGCTGTTCTTCCAAGGAGCAAGCCTCTTTTAATTTCATGGATACAGTCACCATCTACAGTGATTTTGGAGCCCAGGAAAATAAAGCCTGTCACTGTTTCCATTGTTTTGCCATCTATTTGCCATGGAGTGATGGGACCAGAAACCATGATCTTCACTTTTTGAATGTTGAGTTTTAAGTCAGCTTTTTCATTCTCCTCTTTTACCTTCATCAAGAGACTCTTTAGTTACTCTTCACTTTCTGAAATAAGATTAGAGTTATCTGCATATTTGAGGCTATTGATATTTCTCCTGTCAAACTTAATTCCCTTGTACTTCATCCAGTCTGACATTTCTCATGATGTACTCTGCATATAAATTAAATAAGCAGGATGAAAATATGCATGCTTTACCTACTCCTTTCCCAATTTGGAACCAGTCCTTTTTTCCATGTCTGGTTGTAACTGTTATTGCTTCTTGGCCTGTATACAGATTTTTCAGAAGGCAAGTAAGGTGGTCTGGTATTCCCATCTCTTTAAGAATTTTCTACAATTTGTTTTGATCCACACAGCCAAAGGCTTTAGTGTAGTCAATGAAACAGAAGTAGATTTTTTTTTTTTTCTGGAATTCTCTTGCTTTTGCTATGATTCAAAGAATGTTGGCAATTTGATCTCTGGTAAATCTCTGGATTTTTTTTTTTTAATGAAATAATTTCAAGCATCCATTCTGGTAAGAATTCTGTAAGTTTAGATATCAACTACAGAAAAATAAATACTATAATAAGCACAAACATATGAAAGCTAGACAACACACTTCTGAATAATCAACAGATCACTGAAGAAATAAAAAAGGAAATTAAAAATATTCATGGAAACAAATGATAATGAAAACAAGATGATCCAAAATCTGTTGGATTCAATAAACAGTCCTAAGAGGGAAGTTCATAGCAATACATGTCTACCTCAAGAAACAAGAGAAATATCAAATAAAAACCTAACCTTAAACAAAAAGCAACTAGAGAAAAAACAATGACAACAAAAACTTAGTAGAAGGAAAAAAATAATAAAAATCAGTGCAGAATTTAATCACCAAGAAATGAAGGAGACTATAGGTCAGTAAAGATGGTTCTTTGAGAAGTTAAACAAAATAGGCAAACTGTTTGCCAGAATCACCAACAACAAAAGGGAGAAGACTCAAATCAATAAAATTTGAAATGAAAATGGAGAAATTACAACAGGCAACACAGAAATACAAACAAGCATAAGAGACTACCATGAGCAACTATATGCTAATAATATGGGCAACTTTGGAGAAATGGAGAAATTCTTGGAAAATTATAACTTTCCAGAACTAAAATAGGAAGAAATAGAAAATGTGAACAGACTAATCACAAGCATGGAAATAAAAACTCTACTCAAAAATTTTCCAACAAGCAAAATCCCCGAACCATTTGGCTTCACAGATGAATTCTACCAAAAATTTAGAGAGGTGCTAACACCAATCTTACTCACTCTTCCAGAATATTGCAGAGTAAGGAAAAATCCTAAACTCATTCTATGAGACCATCAAAATATTAAAACCTAAATCAGACAAAGAAGCTATGAAGAAGGAAAACTGCAGGCCAATATCACTTATGAACACATATGCGTCAAAAAATTCAAAACCTCAAAAAATTCTAGCAGACAGAATCCAAGTACATGTTAAAAAGCTCATGTATCATGACCAACGGGCTTTATTGCAGGGATACAAAATTTTTCAATATTCACAAATCAATCAGTGAGAACAAGACAAAGGTGACCATTCTGACCACTACTGTTCAACATAGTTGAAGAAAAAAGTAGTGTGATGAATCTAGATTGGAAAAGAAGAAGTAAAACTCACTGTTTCCAGATGGCATGTTCTTTACACAGGAAACCCCAAAGATGCCACCAGAAAAACCAACAAATATATTAAAGTTGCAGTATTAAATTAATACACAGAAATCCATTGCATTTCTATATGCTAACAATGAAATATCAGAAAGATAAATTAAGGAAACAATCACAGTCACCATTGCAATGGAAAGAATAAAATACTTACAAATAATTTTACTTAAGGAAACAAAATATCTGTATCAGAAAACTATAAAACATCAATGAATGAAGTCAAAGATGACAAAAATAGATGGAAAAATATACCATTTTCTTGGATTGGAAGAATCAGTATAACAAAAATGAGTATTCTACCCAAAGAAATCTATAGATTCAATGCAATCCCTATCAAATACTCAATGTTACTTTACACAGAACTAGAAAAAATAATTTCACAATTTGTATGGAAACACAAAAGACCCTGAATAGCCAAAATAATCTTGAAAAAGAAGAATGGAACTGGAGGAATCAATCTTTCTTACTTCAGGCTAAAGCAAAGCTATAGTCATCAAGACAGTATGGTACTGGCACAAAGACAAAAAAATATAGGTAAACAGAACAAAGTAGAAAGCCTAGAGATAGATTCAAACACCTATAGACAACTTACCTCTCACAAAAGAGGCAAACATATTCAATGGGGAAAAGACAGTCTCTTCAATAAGTGGTGCTGGGCAAACTAGTCACCCATGTGTAAAAGAATGAAACTAGAACATTATCTAACACCATACACAAAAATAAACTCAAAATGTATTAAAGACCTAAATGTATGACCCAAAACTATAAAATTCTTAGGAAAAAACAGTCAGAACACTCAAATAAATCACATCATGATCATGTATGATCTACCTCCCAGAGTAATGGAAATAAAAACAAAAATAAGCAAATAGGACTTAATTAAACAAAAAATTTTGCACAACAAAGGAAAACTATAAGCAAGGTTTAAAAAAAAAAAAAAAGCAGCCCTCAGAATGGGAGAAAACAATAGAAACAAAACAGCTGATGAAGCATTAATCTCCAAAATACATGAGTGGCTCATACAGCTAAATACCAGAAAGCAAACAACCCACTCAAAAAAGGGCAAAAGACCTAAACAGACATTTATCCAGAGAAGAAATACAGGTGACTAATAGTGACACAAAAAGATGATCAATATCACTCATTATTATAGAAATGTAAATCAAAACTCCAGTGAGGTATCATCTTGCGTCAGTCAGAATGGCTATTATCTCATCAAAAAATCTACAAACAATAAATGCTGGAGAGGGTGTGGAGAAAAGGGAACCCTCTTACACTGTTGGTGGTAATGCAAATATGGAGAACAGTGTGAAAAGTCCTTAAAAAAAAAACAAAAAAAAAACTGGGAATAGAATTGCCATATGACCCAGCAATCCCACTGCTGGGTATATACTCTGAGGAAACCTGAATTAAAAGACACACAATGAACACAATGTTCATTGAAGTATTATTTACAAAAGCTAGGACATGGAAGCAACCTAGATGTACATCAGCAGATGAGTGGATAAGGAATTTATGGTACATATACACAATGGAATATTACTCAGCTATAAAAATAAATGTATTTGAGTCAATTCTAATAAGGTGGATGAATCTGGAGCCTATTATACAGGGTAAAATGGGTCAGAAAGAAAAAGACAAATACTGTATATTAACACATATAAATGGAATTAAAAAGATGATACCAATGATTCCACATGCAGGGCAGTAGAGAAGACACAGTTATAAAGAACATATTTTTGGACTCAACTGGAGAAGGCAAGGTTGGAATGATTTGAGAGAATAGTATTGAAACATATACATTACCATATGTAAAATAGATAACCAGTGTGAATTTGATGCATGAAGTAGAGCACCCAAAGCTGGTGTACTGGGGCAACTTAGAAGGGAAAGGTGAGGAGAGAAGTGGGAGAGGGGTTCAAGATGAAAGGGACACTTGTATATCTATGGCTATTCATGTTTATGTATAGCAAAAACCATCACAATATTGTAATTATCCTCCAGTTAAAATAAACAAATTAATTTTAAAAAGGTGTTTAATTGCTTGTGTTTTGAATACAAGAACGCTATTAAATGTTGTATATTGATCTCAGTTCTTACAAATTAGAGGATTATATTATTCCTCTTAAAAATTTCAATGAATAAAATCATATTTTCAGAAACAGTGATGGCTTTGTTTCTTGGGCTTCAAAAAATTTTAGCTTATATTTTTAGCTTGCATTTTACTATCTTGAAATCTAGTGCAAAATCAAATAGAATTTTTTAATCTCTTATTTTGAGGAATGCTTCCATAAAAATTTTTATTAAACTAAAACTTCACTTCCAGAGTAATTACTAGCTTATTAAAAAATATCAGCAATGTTTCCTATATGACTGCAATTGCTTTGCTAGTATGTTGTTTAGAATATTTACATCAATGCACCTGAAAAATCAGCTTCTATTTTTCTAACTTTGCCTCTACTTCTCTGGTTTTGTATCAGTTTTATTAGTTAGTTTAGTTGCTAAGTCGTGTCCAACTCTTGCGACCCTATAGACTGTAGCCTACCAGGCTCCTCTGTCCATGGGATTCTCCAGGCAAGAATACTGGAGTGGGTTGCCATTTCCTTCTCTAGTCAGTTTTGTACTAGCCCTGAAAGAAACTTAAGAAGCTTATTTCTCTTTTTATTATATGGAAGCATTTAAATAAAATTGAGCTTATCAATTCTTAAAAGCTTTGTAAGACACTTGTCTACAGTCCTTTGTGTCTCTTCTTCTTCTTCTTCTTTTTTTCCAGTAGATATAGCAAAGAAAATTTACTGAATTTATTATTTATTGACTCATTTGTCTTTTCATTTCTTTATGTCCTCATTTGCTAATTTACTTTTTCTAGAATGCCATCAATGTTATGTACTATTTTCTCGTGATTTTTCTGTTTATGTTTATCTCTATTTATTATATCTCTTTACCGCTAACATTGTCTTTGTGCTTATTCTATTTTTTCATACTCAATACTGGTGAATGTCTGTTATTTAATGAATCCTTTTTAAAGGAAGCATCGTGCTGAGTGGCTCAGACTGTAAGAATCTTCCTGCAATGCAGGAGACCCGTGTTCAATCCCTGGAATGGGAAGATGCCCTGGAGAAGGAAATGGCAGTCCATTCCAGTATTCTTGCCTGGAAAATTCCATGGACAAAAGAGACTGGAAAACTACTGTCCATGGGGTCACAACGAGTTGAAGAGGACTGAGTGATTAACACTTTCACTTCCCTTTTAAAGGAAAAGTTTTTTCTTTCTTTCTTTTTTTTTTTTTTTTAAGAATCTGCCCAAATTTTTGTTTTGTTCTGTTACTGTCTCATTATAAATGTGTCTATATATATATATAAATCTTTATCACTTGCTTTCTTTTATTTTCTTAATGGTTAAGTATTTTTCTGACTTCTCAAGTTGAATACTTAGTTCATATGTTTTCCTTTCTTATTTTATATCTGTATGTATATTTTACAACTTATGCTTATATATGCATATACTATGTGCATGTGTTTTTATTTCTAATTATGTAGAAATTTGTTGCAGTCTTTGTGTTATTGGGTTTTTAATGTTATCATGCATTAGTCAGAGAAGAAAGTTTATCTCTGTATATTTTTGATCATTGTGATGTGTTTTTGTATGTTTTGGGATCTTTGGTTCCACGTGGAGTACAGAAATGTCTACATCACAAGTCTTTGTACTGGTAGTTAACCATTACAATTCAAATTTCAGTTAACCATTATAATTGAAAACCTGTACAATTTCAGTCTCTCTTTTTTAGAGAGGTAGTGTGGTGCAGTGGTTAGCAATTCAGATTTCAGAACAAATCTGATTGCACTCAAATCCCGGTGTGGCCACCTACTTTATGTGTCCCTTTAGGAACATCTCTTAAGCTCTATTTTTCTTTTATTTCATTATTTGTAAAATAGAAGTATTAATAGTGATTACTTCATAATGTAGTTGTGAGGATTAAAGTAGTGACTTAAATATACAATATCCCTTACAATAATAAAAATCTTTCAAATAATCTTAACAAGCAATAACAAATATTACTTATTATGGTAGTATTTGATATCTAGAGAATCATTTTATTTTGTAATGCAGTTCAGCATGTACTGAAATATCTATTCAGCATTCTGCATGTATGTAATTGAAGTGCTGCATCTTCTTAGTCAGTAGCTCAGATGGCCATGTTGCCAAAATTTCTCTACTGACATTCACTTTCCAGAAATGTTAACATTTTCTTTCCCATTGCTGACATTTCCCACACTCTTAGCTGTTCTTAATCTAATAATGTCTGTCTTTCTATACAAGCACACCCAGTTATACCATCTTAAATCACAAGCCCAATTTATTTTAGACAATTACCAAGTGTTTGCTAAATAACAAAAATTTACTGAAGCTTTGAAATATGGAAAGAAAAATCATCAATAAGAAAGCAAATTAATTTATGGATAAGAAGAAAGATGCACAAGTATCATAGTAACTTTCTGAAAAAAAAAAAAATTAACTCGACCTGTGATGTTGGTTAAATAATAAATTAGAAAAATTATTCTGAATCATTCTAGTTGCAAGGTTTGATGAGTGATCAAAGGAGGAGGTGACCCAGTTTGTGGTCCTTGTCTTCAGATGGGCACCATCTCCTTTCACCCTGCTGCTGAGAGCAAGTCATGACTAGTTCTCTTCACTCAATAAAGTGCAAGCATTATATGCAATACAACTAGAACATTCACTTTGCTTCTTCCACTTTATTTCCACTCATCCACCGTTTTAACTGAAATTCTTTCTTAGAAGACCCCAAAGAACAGTTCATTTGTTTCCACTTTAATTGAAAGACAAAAGGTTAAACATGGATGCTGTGCTGATAAAAATGCTTCTTGAAGCTGATAAATGGTTAAATTTCCTGTGATTTTCTGGAGAAGAGAAAAAGAACAGAAAATCAACATAGTAATCCCTGGAAGTCTTCAATCTAATCCTTACTGTGATTCTTTTTCTTATTTTCTTCCACATGCTTTTGCCATTCCCCTACCTTCTGTTGGTGACCTTTGTAGTTATTTACCAATAAGTAATCAGAGTGATCTTTGTAAAGTCTAAGTGAGATTATACCATTTTCCTGAATTTCACTCTGCCATTTCTCCCACTCACATTCTCTAGCCAGCTGTCTTTTTGCAGCATCTAAACAGCTTAAGCACGCATCTGCCTCAGGAGCTTACTTCCTGCTTCTGGTGTTGGGATGCATTTTCCACATAGAACTATGAGGTTCACCCCACTACTCTATCTGTTCTGATTTCAAATCATTTCATCATTTCAAACCAGCCTTTCCAAAGTGATCTATCTATAACAGTACAGTGTCTATCATTTTGTGTCTCTTTAGCCTTTTTTATTTATTTATTTTCCCTTAGCTCATACCACTCTCTGATATATATCTACTTGCTTGTATATTTAGATTCTGTCTCCACTCACTAGAGTATGAGCTTTTTGAGAGCAAGGATCCCATTTATCTTGTTCACTGGTATATTCTAAGCATCTATAATAGAATTTGGAACATAGTAAGTGCTTGATAAATATTAGTCAAATAAATAATTTAACCCCCAAATGTGGTTCCATAGGGCTAATTAGAAACTAAAAGTTATTCTGCTGAAGTATCCATGGGTTTATGTAACCAGAGTGTCAGAAACCAGGAGTAGAAGATGGTAGGTAAATATTTCTAGCATTGAGATGGAGTTTACAATAAAATATAATCTTTTTAAAACTTTATTTATTTATTTATTTTAATTGGAGGCTAATTATTTTACAATATTGTGGTGGCTTTTGCCATATATTGAGATGAATCAGCCATGAGTGTATAAGTGTCCCCCCATCTTGAACCACCCTCTCACTTCCCTCCCCACCCCACCCCTTTGTGTTGTCCCAGAGCACAAGCTTTGAGTGTTCTGCTTCATGTATTGAACTTACACTGGTCATCCTTTTTACCTATGGTAATGTACATGTTTCAATGCTATTCTCTCATATCATCCCACCCTTGCCTTCTCCCACAAAGACCAAATATCTGTTCTTTACAACTATATCTCTTTTGCTGTCTTGCACCTAGGTCATTGTTACCATCTTTCTAAATTCCATTTATATGCATTGATATACTGTTTTGGTGTTTCTTTGTATGACTTACTTCACTCTGTATAATAGGATCCAGCTTCATCCACCTTATTAGAACTGACTCAAATGCATTCGTTTTTTTTATCACTGAGTAATATTCCATTGTTTACATGTACCACAACTTGTTTATCTATTTTTCTGCCAAGGGACATCTAGGTTGTTTCCATGTCCCATCTATTGTAAACAGTGCTGCAATGAAAATTGGGGTACATGTCTTTTTTCAATTCTGGTTTCTTCGGTCTGTAAGCCCAGCAGTGGGATTGCTGAGTCATGTGGCAGTTCTATTCCCTGTTTTTTTTTTTCTGTTTTTGTTTGTTTGTTTGTTTGTTTGTTTGTTGTTTTTTAAGGAATTGTGACACTGTTCTCCATAGTGGCTATGCTAGTTTGCATTCCCACTAACAGTGTAAGAAGGTTCCCTTTCCTCCACACCCTCTCCAGTGTTTATTGTTTGTAGCCTTTTTATGATGGCCATTCTGACTGGTGCAAGATGATACCTCATTGTGGTTTTGATTTGCATTTCTCTGATAATGAGTGATGTTGAGTGTCTTTTCATGTGTTTGTTAGCCATCTTTAAGGCTTCTTTGTAGAAATGTCTGTTTAGTTCTTTGGCCCATTTTTTGATTGGGTTGCTTATTTTTCTGGTATTGAGTTTCACGAACTGCTTGTATATTTTGGAGGTTAACTCTTTGTCAGTTGCCTCATTTGTTATTATTTTCTCCCACTCTGATGGCTGTCTTTTCACCTTGCTTATAGCTTCCTTTATTGTGCAAAAGCTTTTAAGTTTATTTAGGTCCCATTTGTTTATTTTCATTTTTATTTCCATTACTCTGGGAGGTGAGTCATAGAGGATCTTGATGTGATTTATGTCAGAGAGTGCTCTGCCTATGTTTTCCTCTAAGAATTTTATAGTTTTTGGTCTTACATTTAGATCTTTAATCCATTTTGAGTTTATTTTTATGTATGGTGTTAGCAAGTGTCCTAGTTTCATTCTTGTACATGTGGCTTGTCAGTTTTCCCAGCACCATTTGTTAAAGAGATTTTTTCTTAATTGTATATTTTTGCCTCCTTTATCAAAGATAAGCTGTCCACAGATGGGTGGATTTATCTCTCGGATTTCTATTTTGTTCTATTGATCTATATTTGTGACTTTGTGCCAGTACCATACTGTCTCGATGCCTGTAGCTTTGTAGTATAGTATGAAGTCAGGCAGTTTGATTCCTCCAGTTACATTCTTCTTTCTCAAGATTGCTTTGGCTACTTGAGGCTTTTTGGTGTTTCCATACAAACTGTGACATTATTTGTTCTATTTCTGTGAAAAATACCATTGGTAGCTTGATAGGGATTGCATTGAATTGGTTGATTGCTTCAGGTAGTATGCTCATTTTCACTTTATTGATTCTTCCAATTCATGAACATGGTATATTTAGGTCATACCTGAATGATATAGTGGTTTCCCCTACTATCTTCAGTTTAAATCTGAATTTTGCAATAAGAAGCTCATGATCTAAGCCACAGTCAACCCCTAGTCTTGTTTTTGCTGACTGCATAGAGCTTCTCCATCTTTGACTGCAAAGAACATAATCAATCTGATTTTGGTATTGACCATCTGGTGATATCCACGTGTAGAGTTGTCTCTTGTGTTGTTGGAAGAGGATGCTTTCTATGACCAGTGTGTTCTCTTGGCAAAACTCTTAACCTTTGTCCTGCTTCGTTTTGTGCTCCGAGGTCAAACTTGCCTTTTACTCCAGGGATCTCTAGACTCCCTACTTTTGCATTCTAGTCTCCTATGATGAAAATGACATCTTGTTTTTGGTGTTAGTTCTAGAAGGCCTTGTAGGTCATCATAGAACCCTTCAACTTCAGCTTCTTTCACATTAGTGATTGGATTACTTTATAGACTTTGGCATAGACTTGGATTATTGTGATATTGAATTGTTTGCCTTGAAAGTGTACAGAGATCATTCTATTATTTTTGTGATTGCACCCAATACTGGATTTTGGACTCCTTTTGTTGTCTATGAGAGGGGGATTCAGATGCATATATATAGAGTAAACAAATAGCATATTGCAAAATTACATCAACAAGGAACACCAATTTACTAATTGACAACTAAAGCAGTGAGCTGTCATTGGTCCTCACTATTAATATCACTTTCCTATTTCTTTTGCCTGCCAACAACATCTCTTGATACTTACTATTTTCAGTTGCCAGGAAAGAGGTAGAAATACCTTGTCATAGAAAGTCGTTCAACAGTGGGCATTTGAGCTTTAACATTTGGTTTTTCAAATGATTGTTGCACCTAAAAACAAAAAGAGATTCTAGATGATACATATGTCTTATGCATCTCAGAAAATATTTTGCAAAATAAGCCAAAGTTTTTTTGTTTTTGTTTTTGTTTTTTGAATGAAGGGTGCTCCTAGGATTGATGGAACCAAACCCTTGGGTATTTTAACTCCTTGTTGCTGCTATTCTACCTCTTAGATATAACACCCAATGTCAGAATAGTCTCTTTATTTCAAAATACATACCTCAGTCTCTCAGTCATGTCCGACTCTTGGTGGCCCCACAAAATTTTTGCCCAATGTAATTTTCTAAGGGAGAATAGGGGAAGTGCTATTCCCTTCTCCAGGGGATCTTCCTGACCCAGGGATGGAACTTGGGTTTCCTGCATTTTAAGCAGATTCTTTACCCTTTGAGCCATCAAGGCTCAAGCCCTATGCCTAAACTAAGTATTTTCAAATTTCATTTTCTCTACTTTCCATTTCTGATCTATAGATCTGATGATTAATTATCCTTTGGTGTTTGTTCATGAGAACTGAACCTCAGAGATCCTCTATCTTCTACATCCAATAAGTCTAACTCTTTAATTTAATATTGTAGGGTTTTGTCCATAAGGTCTGAATGATGAGCAAGATTCACAGTTCCACCACAAGTTGATCTTTGAAGCTTTTTTTTTTTTTTTAATCCCCATAGACTGATCAGTAAAATTGTAATTACTTAGATCCACTATTTCTAATGTTTTCTGAGGAATTCCCTTGAAAATGTAATGTTTAAATCTTATTCTTTCAATAAGACTTAATTTTCTATGTTCCTATTCACTGAGACGCTGACTCACTTTATGTTACAATTTTCTTCAATTCATGAAAGATATATTCTTTTTTTCCCACAGAAGTATTATTATTCTCTATGGTTTTAGTTTAAAAACAATCACAGTTTCCCATGTTTGTAATACTAGTAACTTTCTAACTGAAAAAGGAGGGACATTTATTCACATATTCATGCATTTATTTCTTCAATGACTATTAATTCCTACTTGCTAGCATATTGAGTATTGAATAAATCCCAGGCTTCATGAGTTTGCATTAAAGTAAGTAAATGAAGATAGTAAACACACAGATATATATTATCTGGGTGGTGGTAAGAGTTATGAAAAAAAATAAATTAGGAAGGAGGGAGGAAATAGGGAATGTCCTGAGGTGGGGAATGAATATTGAGCCTTCCCTTCTTGGCCACTCTATTCAAAGAATTTTTTCACCTCTGTCTCTTTCAAGCGTCCTTGCTGTTCAGTTTCTAAGTCATTGATATTCTTTGCAAGCTGTTCACATTCCCTAGGACCTTCTCTTCATGGATCCTACCACAATCTGTATCACACAATGTGTTTGTTGGAATATTTATTCAATACCCATCTCTCTTATAAGAAAGTAAGTTCTAGGTAGCCTTATATCACCTGTGTCTCACTTACATCTGTGTCACAAAGATATAACCCATTATTAAGTAGATCACTATATATATTATATATATATATATTAATTTAACACTATATATATTAAATGAAGCAGTAAAAATTAATCCAATATGCTTTCCATTCTTTGAATTATAAGAACTTATAGCCCATATGATACATGCTCATATTTTGTTATATTTTGTTCTTCTGTGGTGCATTAATGCAGTCTTTTTGTAAATCAGATATTAAATACCTAGATTAAAGAAACCAAGTGCTGCTCTACTTTTGTGTGTCTGAAAAAATCTGTCATTGTCACTTGAAAAGCAAATAATATTTAAGTTTTCCTTAACAAATAAATGATTAGGAAAAAAAAAAAATGAGCTTACCTTCCTAAATACTTCCTCGAGATGACAGCACCAAGCATATTCTTGGAAGCATGTGATGAGTCGTGTAATGAAGAGAGAACCTTTTTTGATGTCTCTCCAGGACACATTATCTATGATGATAGGGAGTGGTAAGCCTTGGGCTGTGGTGTTAATAATTTTTTTTAACTCTTTTTTTGTCTTTTAAAACAAAAATGTATCTTGGGAATTATCTTGACATATTTAGGGGAAGAACTTACAACCTTCCATTAACTCATTTTCCAAAAGAAGTTCAACTAAAGAAGCTGATCATCACAACTGAAGTTCATTTCATGGAGATTGCATTGTCTTTTGGAGACTGACTCTCTACTATGTGACTTATGTTTATCCACTTGGCTTTGAAAAGAGACTTGAGAGATGATTGTAATTATCCTATTTTACAGAGGAAGGAGTACAGGTTCAGAAGGAAGAATTTCCCCATAATCATGCAGGTGGTTGTTTACAGATTATAAACCATGATGTCTTTCACAATATAGGGAACAAAATAAATGAATAGATCTAATGAAACTTTTGGAAGGGAGGGATATGCTTTTGGTATATCAGATAACAGATGGTGGTATAGATAGTGGTATATACTTATCTCCCTAACTCATAAAACTATATACATTAAACATGTAGAGCTTTTTGTATGTTAATTATGCCTCCATAAAGTGATGAGTTATTAAAATTTTCAAGTTAGAGATGCTCAGATATAAGGCCTCTCAAGATGATTATGTGAAGTTTAAGAAATAAGTGCTGTTCCCTTACTAATAATAAGCCCCATTTTATCATTTTCTTCTTCTTTTAAAAGGACATGCACCTACTTGCCAGTGCATGCTTATGGTGCTACTCTAAGAAGCGCAGATGAGAAATAATAGAGAACATAAGTTGGAGTTGATAATTTTCAAGAAAGGGCAGTCGGTCCTTAGATTCATAAAAACTATATTCAAAATGTTAAATGGGTTTAATAGAAAACTGAATCAATAATCTGTTTTTAACCAGTGTGATGGTAAAGGGATTATCTTTTATTATGTTGTTTTAATGGTTACTATACCTTTGGCTGTAAAGTGAAACAGATAATAAAAATCAATTTTTAAAAGTGAAGAAAAAGTAAAATATATTGACAGTATTCAAAATTTGTATCAAATCATTGCTACTCATTTTTTCTCTTTTTGAATCATTCAGAGATAGCCTTAGACCCACAAACCCCTGTCTGCAACTGAGAGACACATACGTGGTGTTGAGGAACAGAAGGCAATGAAGTCCTTCTCCACGTGGGTCTTGTAAACAGCGTCTTCTTCCAGGTTCTCGGATGACTGGGAACAGCCGTCCACCAGGGCTGCTGGGGAGTCACTGACCCACAGTTCCCCACGGTTTGCTGCAGAGAAATCAGCTTTCTTCACACTGTGTGTCTCCCTCAGTGTGACTACTGCAATTACTTCATTATTTTACAATGTTTACTCTAACTAGTTTTATACACCGAAGTACACACACAAATACACAAATGTGAGTGCATCTCCACCCAGCATTGCTTCTTCCTTATGTCATTGAGCAATATGCCAATTACGAGCAAAAACATGGTAAAACTGGAGGAATACCTTTGCTGAGAATAATAAATAATAATCTCAGAGCATATTTATAATTTTATAGCTAAATTATTTCTATATTTCATCTTTAGAAACTGCTCTAAAAGTTAAAATGGTGATTGGGAGTCAGAAAAAAAAAAAAAGAAGAAGAAAACAAAAAGTTTCCCTTAAATCCCAAGTTTTCTCATCTCCCAAGTTATTTTCATTTCAATAATCTAAGAGGAAAAAAAGTAAAATATATTGCTATTATATAATATCCCAACTTTCAAATGAAGTTCCTCTCAAGCCAGAGAACATCAAAATGTCTGTAAAACATTTACAAGCAAAGCAATCATTTAAATTATTTTATTCCAAAGTTAGAATATTTGTGTCTAATTTTTTTGAGGATTCTAGTGATCTCCTTCATCACTTAGTTTGGATTAAATTTATCAGCTAATTTATCAGAAATTTATCAGCTAACAAGTCTCATGAGACCAGCCGCCTAAATGGAATTTCCTAATAATTCAATTTAGTTTAAGATTGTTTCACCTAGAAATAAAACAGCATTACAAACACCTTTATGATCTTTATGAACTTTGGATTCTTCCTCTCACAACTCACCACCTCTGCAGGCCTGGACAATGATGACTTTAGGTTTGTCCTTTAGACTAAGGCAATTACGGTTGTTGAATGTCTGGAAGATGGTGTCATAAGGTAGCACATCTGGATTTTCATCACTGTGCATAGTTCCGCAGATCCCATCCAGGATGCCATGAGACATGAACACCAAGAATGTACTGTCTGAGGATTTGTGCTCTTCGCGTGCAGCAAATTTCCACAGCACTGATTCCATGTCCTGAAAAGACCACAAAGTCTTACTTCAATAAGACAAACATTAAAATTAAACTGACCTCCTATTTATTATCAGTATAAGAAATGTCTGTAACATTTCAGTCACAGTGTCTTTACAGAGTGGATGTTCAATGATAATTTTATTTTCATTTCTATAAAGGATCAGTAGACTCAAATTTTGCTCCTGATATAACCTGTTCTGTAATACATTTTACATTTGTTTATTGTCACCATATACTTTCCCTTTCAACTGTTTCCTTTCCCTCATTACTTAATAAGAAACTTGAATAATAAACATATCATACCATTTTCCTTCTAAAACACTCCCCATCATACTTAGAATAAAATAAAACTTCTGACATGAGCGAACTTCTCCTGACATTCTTCCTCCTCTTCTGGTTATACAGATCTCTTCCTACTATTCATGTAATAGTTTCATATTCAGTTCAGACTTTTCACCTGTAGTCATGCCTTCTTGGAATATATTTCATTCACATCTTTCTAGAGCTATCTTGTCTCTGACAGTCATGTGTCAGAGCCCATATTATCTCCTCAGATGTTTTTCTTGGTCATGATTGTCAAACATTATTACTTATTATTATGTTATCAGTAAAATAATCAAACATTATTACTCTTCATTCACCAATGTGTTCTTTTGTTTCCTTTTTCCTTTTCACTTTCTTTTCAATCTTAAAGACATACAGATATATCAAACCTCTGAAATGTTCTGTTTTGCTTATGGCTTGATCATTCCCTGCCACCCAGCAAGTTAACCTACATCAGTGTGAGCTGGGAACTTTCTGTCTCATTTACTGACCCATCCCCATGCCAGCATAGCCCCTGGCAGAGTCAGGATTCAGCATTTCTGTGAATGCTGTGAATAGCAGTTCACTCTTGCTAGCATTCTTTACTCCAGAATTTTCTGGGAAATACTAGGGCTGAATCTCGATCTTCGCACTTCAGAATTGTGTGAGTATACATGCCCATCAGGTGTTTTTTTTTTTTTTTTTTTTGTCAGGTTTTATGGAATTAAGGATGATTGAAACTTTAAAGCGACACAGATTTCACCTATCTTAATATTTACTTTACAACACACATTCACACACTTAGACATACACATGCACATAAATGAGACCTATGGTTTTAAAGCATTTGCTTAGTATTATAAAGTTCCCTAGTTAGTAGGAGGATATGTGTTGAGTATGTGTCAGGGTGCGTGAGGGACCCTTACGCTGGCTGTGAGTTTCTCTTCCACTTCCACAGTGTAGCCAAGACCCTCAAGCAGCTGCTTCATTCCGAGGATGTCAAGGGCAGCACCATCCCTGGGAGGCAGATGATCAAAGTCTGTATTGCATATGATGAGAGCCAGACGAGTGCGGTCCTTTCTCTGCTTTATTGGATAGATCTACAGGAAATTGATATGCAGCAAGTTTTATTTACCAGAATCTCTCTTAAACTTTCATATACCAATCATTGTTGCTTTTAAGGGCTTGCATAATTGTCCCCTCTCCTATCCCATACCAGAAGACACTGCCCTTCCTCTCTCTTACTAATGGATTAAATTGACAATAGAAAAAAGTACAAATTGAAAGTGAATTATCTTTGAAAAGCCCAGAACAGGATCCAAAACATATTCGTGATGGTTACTTAAGAATTGAGGTGACTAGAACAACTCCTACCCTCTTCTTCTTGCCTTTCTTCTACACCTAGTCAAATCTTTCTTAACATTCAAGATTCAGGTCAAATTGTATAAAAACTAGGAGATATTTGCCATTGGCTCCAGCTGAAAATAAATACACCAAGGATCATTTGCCTTAGGTAACATTATTTTGATACTATTTTTAACACTAACATTATGTTTTGCACATGTTAACATTTTTTAACTAGATTGCAACTGATTATTACTCAGGCATGTTATTTCATAAATATTTTGATTCTATGACTACAGCTAAAATTCTAATAAATCCCAAATATATTTGACAACAAATAAATGAAAAAATGAGAGACATATTTTATCATAGGGGAAGAGAATTGGAATTTGTGTGAGGCCATGTAATTTCTTCGTACTCAAAGTATTTATAAACAAAATTACCACTGTCCCCACCCTGCTGTTCGGTAATGACTGCTTTAAGAAATTGTGTAATTAGTGAAAGCAGTTGTTTCTCTTCCTCCCTTTCATGTACAGAACACAGCACCTCTCCAGCCCTTTCTTTACACAGTTTCAGGAATTCTTCATGAGGGCAAAGCTTGAGGGTAGCTGCAGATCCTTCTGACTTGTCTGGTCCAGCCACAGTTTCCTCAGGAGCTGCAGGATACATCACATGATATAATTGGTGATATCTGTCCCCGTGACCCAGTTATCACCCAAGAAAACTGACAGTGGACAGTCTGGGGAAAATATTTTAACACATTGGGTCATAGAAGATAGATGCATTATCACTGGGAAAGAAGGGAGAAATACTTGGTAGTAAAAGCAGAGCTACTAACAAATGCAATAACAGATTATAATATTGTGAAAAAAATAACCTTGATGATTTGGGGTCAAATAACTTTGTTCCTTACTGAACAAAACAATTTTATTTTTCAAATAGTTTTATTCTAAGGTATTACTTATCTATGTGAACTTTCTCTTGTCTCTGAGCAAGAGCACATTGAGTAAATATTCATCAGTGTTATCTATTATAAATATAATTGAATCACATTTGCAATTTTAAATTTTCTAATGCCCACATTAAATAAGAATAGTATCAATTAATTAAAAAAATTAACATCAAAAATATCATCATTTTAATGTGTTACTAGACACAATTTATGCACATAAAAACTAAGTCCAACATCTCAAGCTCATTCCTAATTCACACAACAAATACAGATACATACACCCCCAAATACTTAAAGGAATATTGAATCTTGTATCACCATGGTATTATTTTTTATTTTCAATCTCTCATGAATTCTTAACCTTTCCAGAGAAAATGAACTTCAAGGATTCCTCATCAAGCTGTGAATTCAACTATTTAAAAGAGAAATGCTGTCTATTAACCATAGTACTGTACCCAGTGTCAAAAGGACAAATTTGTCAGAGATTCTACATTCTACATACTCTGAATGTCTTTGCCTCCAAATGCTGAATAACCAGCACTAGGTTTTCAACCCATATGAGGAAATAACTTCTTCTTGGAAATGTTTGTTTCTGACTCATTCTGCCTTAATCACTTGAGAAATGTAATATTTTCTGAAACTGGTTGGCCTCATTTAACTAAGATTGTGCAAGAGACTGGGAAAGTCCAAAGCCCTTCCTTTGAGAGGGGAGGAAAAGTCCTCATTAGCAAAAACCTGAAGAGAAGTTTATCAAGAACTAATATAACAGGGTTTTTGTCTATGAAAGGAATAAACCTCTATGTTCATTTACATGAACTAATAAAATTTTTCTTATTAATTTAATTTACATTAGAAAAGCAATATCATCTTCTATAATTTTTTTCATTTATTTTTTCCATTACTTTTTCAATAATATTTTTATAAATGTCTTTCTAAAATAGTATGTGAAAAATATAAGCTCTGGAGATGCAGCAAATAGTAAGTCTTTAAGGATACCAAAGTCTCTGAACATTTATTTTTGTAGATTATATGACACATAATCTACCTATTTCAGAAGATTCTACCAATGTGAAGATGTTTGGAGTCCTGGGATAGTCTCTGGTCAGAAGATGTTTTGTCATTGGAAGTCTACTGTTTTCAGGTAATTTACAGGTTTGATGTACTCTCAAATTTAACAAATGTCATCTCCTAATGGCCATTATGTGTCTATGTATAGGTGCAGCATTTACAAACAAAACTGAAAATTAGACTTTTTTATATCTAATAGTAAAATTAGCATGAATCATTTCAATACAGCATAATAAATATAGTGTAGCCTGCGGTCCAAAGGGAATGCCCATGGGCCTGACAGAACAGCAAAAAAAAGAAAAAGAAAATTAGCAGTTTAGATAAAAAATTTTAATATCTCAGTTTTATCTGTTATCTAATGGTGTGCTCAGGAAATCTCTTAAACTGAAACAAAAATAAAGATACTGATACTAGATAAGACAAGGCCATCTCCCTTGGCAAGTTAGGAATTTGAATAATTATCTTCCTGACTAAATAGCAGTTCTGGCACATAGTCTATGTGAAAGTGAAAGTGTTAGTCACTCAGTTGTGTCGACTCTTTACTACCCCGTGGACTGTAGCCCACAAGGCTCCTCTGTCCGTGGAATTCTCCAGGAAACAAATTTGGAGTGGGTAGCCATTCTCTTCTCCAGGGGATCTTCCTGATCCAGGGATCAAACTCAGGTCTCCCACATTACAGACAGATTAAGATAAGATAAAATAAAACAAAATAGGAGACAATTCAACAAATGGAAATCAGAATTGAAGTAATGGGAACTTCAAGATGAATTTAGCAGTTGCAGGATCCAGAACAAATCTTCAACTGAAATAGCATATCCTATCAGAAGAGTCCGTGGCAGGCAGGAGGCAAGTATAGACCTATTTGTTAAAGCAAATAGTTTGGATTCTTCCTATCTCCCACCCCGTTTCCTCAGTACTATGCTAAGAACCCTCCAGGCCCCAAAGGCCTAATATTCTAATATTGCACATTCTAACTGCCCAACTTACCCAACTTCCTGACCTCCTAGACCAGGGTACTCTAGGTGTCCTAGGACTCTTCTGGAAGTTCCATGTACAGATAGAACTCAGGGGACTGCTGGATACTTCATGAAAGGGTCTGCACCTGCCTCCTGCCTGCCATGGATTCTGTTGACAGGTTATTTCAATTTAAGATTCATTCTTGTCTCTGGGATTGCTAAAATCATTTTGGAGCTCCCATTACTTCAATTCTGATTCCTATTTGTTGAATTATCTCTGACTGTGTGTTGTCATATTTTATCTTATATTTTCTTTTCTTTTCCATCCTGGCTTAGTACAGGATATTGAGTATAGTTCCCTGTGCTGTACAGTAGGTCCTTGTTTATCCATTCCATATGTAATGGTTTGCATCTACTAACCCCAAAATCCCCATTAATGCTTCTCCCACACCTCTCTCCCTTGGAAACTACAAGTCTTCTCTCTGATTTTGTTTCTAAACCCAAATTATTTTTATCCCATCCCAGTTTAAGAGAAAATAGTAAACTTGCACAAGGACCAACTTAAATATTAATAACATCTTGGATATCTATTAGACCAGCATGTACTTCCTGATGGTGGTAGTGTCCCTTCTACATAGAGAAAGGCTTATTAAAAATGCTTAATTGCTGTAGTGAGGTCTCTACAATTGTGTGGCATTTCGTTTACTACAGCTTATTATTATTGATAAACTCCAGTATTCTGGGCTGGAGTTTCAGGTTAAATTATAACAAATTGAGGCCATCACTGGTGAGCTTGGACCTGAGGATATTTAGACTCTAGTGATATTTAGAATTCAATTAAAGTGAAGTTTTGAAAGAGGTTAAGATATTGGACACTTTATAGACATTCTCCTAATCATATTTTGTAAACTCACAGGAATACATAAGCCTTGTAAAGGTATAAATATTATAAGCTAGAGAATAATTATGATAACTACTATTTATTGCATGCATGCATCCAACTTTTATTATATGCCTTATAATATACTTTATATATATGCTATATCCTTGGTACTCTGCTAGGAGATATTATTCATTGGTGAAAAAAAAAAGTTGTGAACTGGATTAAGAAACTCAGAGGATTGTAGTCTTATTTAATGAGATAGGGGATAGAAGTGGAACAGATTTGATGGGGAGAATTAAGTATTTCATTTTTTATATCTTAGCTTTGTGAAGTTAATAGAGCAGTAAAGTGGAAATGTTGAATATGAAGCTAGAGCTAGGCATACCTGGAGCTCAGAGGAGAATTCCAGATGGGAGCTAGAATATTATGAATTGTCATCCCATACCTGCCATTATGCTCCTGGCCTTACAAAATCTGTGACAAAGTTAGTGAAATTGTTCCCATTTCACAGATGCTCATATTGATGCTTATGGTGGATAAGAAACTTTAATGAAGATACAGAGTGTCCAAAGTGACAGAAACCTAAATTCAGGTTCAGATATTCCTTATTATAAAGTCTCTGTAGCTATCTCAATGAACAACCTAAACAGAAGACTCAGTTTCTCAGCTAATTGGAAATTGGATGCCCTCCCCAAAGTGATAAAGTGGCCTCTAAAAGGGCAATGATAGATTTAATTAAAATTATACATTAGTAATAGGAGGATGAGGAACTATAGACGACAGTGGAACAGTCTTAGAGTCAAGTAGATTCTGAAAAAATTAAGATCTCCCTTGTAAAGAATTTCAGTCTTACCTTTTATACTGGTGGAATTTTTGTCTATGTTTAGGAAAGTTTGAACAAAGACTTGACCTGCCTCTTGGTTTTTCTGTCGTATAGAATCAATCAAGACTCGGGCTTTGTCTTGAAGTTTGGCATCATAAATTTTTTTCTTCTCCTCTTCCTCCAACTTCAGGACATTTTTTTCCACGAAGTCATCCAAAAGGCCAGAAATGAGTTCTTTGCCCAAAGATTCCAACATCTTAAGTGGGTTTTTGTTGTGTTTGTCTTCTGTTAGAAATACAAAGCTTCAACTTGATCTCTTCTCAAAAAATCCAGAATTGAAAACAATCTGGTGGTTGATCTTTCAATATTATAGATCAGCCTGACACCAGGTTAGTTTATTACTGTCTGGGATAATTTGAATTTTTGTGGGGAAATAAATAAATCAAATTATTAAATATTTTGCTGTAACACCATAGATATTATTTGATCATGTAGTGTATGGGAAGACAGGATATCTCACCAATCCTTAATTAAACCTACAAGAGAGTTATACAGTCCATCTAGAAATAAAGATAGCCTTGACACAAAATGAGATAGTATAAAAAAATTCACCAAGACATTGAACAAGAACTTTGGCCCAGAACCATCAGCCTCATTGTCTATCTTCAAGTATTCTTTCAATAAATGTTTACTGGACAACTTTTATGAGAAAGAAACATGGAAATAAACAAAATATGAATAAAATTTTTTTATCTGTTCATTTTTTTAATAACTAACATCTCTTAAAAGATAAGTATAAAGCAATATAAAATATTATTTACAAGTATACTAAGTAATTTATAAGTATTAATATGATAGACACTCACAATCATCCAGAGAGATGGTTAATACTTTCCCTATTTTACAGATCATTTAAATAAAATGCTGGATCACATTTCTGTTCTTATGCCATATTCTATAAATTTAGCCATAGCACAGCTTCAGTAAGTACAATTGATATTCATTAAGTCCTACTGGTCTCAAGTGCTTCATATGACTCTTCTCAATGTTAATAAAAAGTTCATGTAATAGATATATTAAAATTTATATTATATGGTAAAAGAAAGAAGCACAGAGCAGTTACTTAAATATTTGACCAAAATTGTGTGAAGAGTATGCCATGTTTAGTAAGAGGGCAGGGAGGGATTCAAACTCAGAGGTTCAGAATCCAGAATTACCACTCTTAAGTCATCAAACTACTTTACATGATACTTGGTAAAGTGAAAGTGAAAGTCACTCAGTCCTGTCCGGTGTCCAACTATTGGCAACCCCATGGACTATACAGTCCATGGAATTCTCCAGGCCAGAATATTGGAATGGGCAGCCTTTCCCTTCTCCAGGGGATCTCCCCAACCCAGGATCAAACTTGGTAAAGAGGTATTTAAGAGAATAGAAAGTCATTCATGGACTCAGAAAAGACTGGACACATTTCTTGAGGTGAGGGCACAAAAGGCTGCTCCTCAGAAAAAGTCACAGAAACATTGATCTTAAAGTACAGCAGACATATCACAACAGAGAATTTGAAGAATTACAAACAACATACAATTAATGTATGAGATGTTTACTCTGATGGGGTTCTATTTCATTTATTTCTGCCCTCCACAAGGTTGAATGTTGACTGAATGATTGGTACTAGGAGAAATATGGCAAATGATTAAAGTTTTGTATAATTTTGGCATTACATCCTCTTATTATCTACATGTACTCATGGCTTCAGTTATTAGTTTTAAATAATAAATTAATTATTTAAATAAATAATTTCTGAATTTACAGATCAGTCCAAAGATGGATCTCAATATTAAGGCTCATATAGTCATTTTTTCTCTTCATACCACAAACTCATAAACTCAACTTTTAAAAGCTGAACTGCTCATTTTTTCTCACCTGCTTCATTCCCTATCAGTCAGTCAGACAGTTCAGTTGCTCAGTCATGTCCGATTCTCTGTGACCCCATGAATCGCAGCACACCAGGCCTCCCTGTACATCACCAACACCCGGAGTTTACTCAAACTCATGTCCATCGAGTCAGTGATGCCATCCAGCCATCTTATGCTCTGTCATCCCCTTCTGCTCCTGCCCCCAATCCCTCCCAGCATCAGGGTCTTTTCCAATGAGTCAACTCTTCACCACTTTGAGGTGGCCAAAGTATTGGAGTTTCAGCTTCAACATCAGTCCTTCCAATGAACACCCAGGACTGAAATCCTTTAGGATGGACTGGTTGGATCTCCTTGCAGTCCAAGGGACTCTCAAGAGTCTTGTCCAACACCACAGTTCAAAAGCATGAATTTTTTGGTGCTCAGCTTTCTTCACAGTCCAACTCTCACATCCGTACATGACCACTGGAAAAACTATAGCCTTGACTAGACGGACCTTTGTTGGCAAAGTAATGTCTCTGCTTTTTAATATGCTACCTAGGTTGGTCATAACTTTCCTTCCAAGGAGTAAGCGTCTTTTAATTTCATGGCTGCAATCACCATCTGCAGTGATCTTGGAGCCCAGAAAAACAAAGTCTGACAGTGCTTCCAATGTTACCCCATCTATTTGCCATGAAGTGATGTGACCAGATGCCATGATCTTAGTTTTCTGAATGTTGAGCTTTAAGTCAACTTTTACACTCTCCTCTTTCACTTTCATCAAGAGACTTTTTAGTTCCTCTTCACTTTCTGCCATAAGGGTGGTGGTGTCTGCATATATGAGGTTATTGATACTTCTCCCAGCAATATTTACTAGTAAATTATATCTTACAGTCAATTACTCCAAGTCAGTAAAAACATCAGATTAGTCTACTCTTGTACCTTTCTAATCAGTTCTTCACAATGATGCAGAGTCAGTGTTCTAAAATCTTTTGAATATACTTCACTGTGAAATGTCTCAGCTTAATGTAATCTAGGGCTTTCCTGGCGGCTCAGAGGTTAAAGCGTCTGCCTGCAATGTGGGAGACCTGGGTTCGATCCCTGGGTCGGGAAGATCCCCTGCAGAAGGAAATGGCAACCCTCTCCAGCATTCTGGCCTGGAGAATCCCATGGACGGAGGAGCCTGATGGGCTACTTTCGTCCATGCGGTCGCAGAGAGTCGGACAGACTGAGCGCCTTCCCTCACTGTGATCTAGGTCTTCTCGCTCAGCCTCGTCCTCGGCTACCTACACCCGCCTTGCTCGTTAGACTTTGAACACTTTGCTCTTCATTCAGGTTCTAGAAAGCGATGTACAGTTTCTCACACTCGACATTCCTTATTCTTTTCTTTTTATCTTCAAGTCTCAAATGACATGCCATTTCCTCTTAGAAATGCTCCCTAATGCTAAAGACTAGACCGAGCGTCAGAGCTATATGCTCCCAGAGAGACTTGTTTCAACATAAGGTAGCATTTTTTCCCCTTATAGTTAACTAGTTAACAATGGCAACCAAACTCTTTAGTGTATTGTATCACTCTACTAGTTTTTATCTACTTCTTTTCAGTTTCTCATGTCTGTTTTCTAATGATGTCCTGATTCCAATTCAGTAACCAGTGAAGTCAACCTGCCTAGCTAAAGATGCAACCATGAGCGTGAATTTAAAATACTACTCCCCAGCCCAATGCTGTATTACTGTCCTGAAGAAAACACTAAGAAGATACTAGAAAACAGTCAATTCTCACATTTTAGGAACTTAAATTAAACGTGTGAAGAAATAATTAAACTACAGGGAAAATGAAAGAAATAAAGAAACGCAGTAGCAAGAAAGTATGAGTGGGGTGAATGCAATAAACATTTTTTAAGGAAACTGAAATTTTGCTTTAGAGAGATTAATGAAAGGATGAATACATATTAATATATTCTGAAAAGTAGGAAAACCTGCCCGACAAGTTCAGACATTTTTGTTTGTTTGTTTTAATGGTAGTAAGGATCATTGCAATTTCCTGAGTGAGAAAATCTCACTAAGTTTAGATATCTAGAGCATAAGAAAGATAATGATCTATTCTTTCCTAACAATGCTAATTTGCAGACAAGCCTGATGCAGATACATAAGAATCATTTGTAGATCTTAAAAATATTACAAATCACAGCCTATTCATGATTGAGTAATTTAAGGTTAGGGAGGGGGAAATAATCTAAATTTGTTAATGTCTACAGATTATTTAGATTATTGTAAAGTTTAGAAATCATTGATTTAATTGAACCTCTTCCTTTTCAAATGAAGAAAATGAAGCAAAGAAATCATTTAAAATACTTGAATATTAGCTGCATAAATAGCATAAATAATAGCTGTATAAATAGACTCCATTTCTTATGCCCTCCAGCTCCTGTGTGTAAGATATGTGACCTGAAAGCAGTATGCGAGATGGATTGGAAGATTAAATTCTGGAGAGACGGAGACCAGTTAAAAACTGTGATAACAGTCCAAGAAATAGTATGCTAGAGTAACTAGCCCCAGAGCTAGAAAGGAGGAAAAAATGGAGTCATTTAATAAAGACCAAGAGCATAATTCAATACAGGAGATGGTAAGGGAGAGTGGGAATTCAAAGACTCACTTATCTGATCATGGAGAGAGTTTTATGAAATCAAGAGGAAGCCTAGAAGATATCATAATGCATTTAAGAATTTTCAGAGTTTTCTCACATATAAAAATGTACTGTATTTTTCTTTACCCACCCTTCATTTTGATTATCAGAAGCTGTAAAAAAAGAGTTAACTGCTTCCTGGCTCTGAGCTATGTGTCGATCATACTCTGCTTCAGTTTCTGAGGCAGAGTTCCCCAACTTAAGTTATACAGAACTAACAGGAAGAATTTAACTTTCACAGAATCGACTCACTTCCCTTTTGTATATTTCTGTCACAGATCAATTAATAAAGTGTTTTCTAAGACTCAAGTGTCTGACCCTTAACTAGGAAAAAGACCCCTACTCACCAGCCATAGATAATAGGCTTAGTATCTTCCTACTGCCTTGAAGGAGCACAATCTTGAAAATGAAAGTTACTGGGCATTTCCTTAGTACAGGAGGCTGGGACTTCTAACCAAAGACTGGGAAATTCCTGTTCAGAACTTCCGGGTTCACTGTCGGGAAATCCCCTGTAGTCAGCAAATGAATTTCCAAATCCTTTGGGAAGAAATGTTTATTCATTTTGGAAGAAAAAAATTGAAATGACAAGACATTTTCTGACCTATGTTGGCACCTCTGTTTTTTATTTTTTTCCCTTTCCTCACTCTCCTACACCTTGTTTTCTTTGTTCTCTCTCAGATATCTCAGTGTTTAAAGGACTAAAACTAACAAGTCTTATTTTCTTTCAGGATAAGGGTTATCTGAATAACTTTTGCTTCTTTTTTAACTGTGCTAATAAGGGCAATATCATCTCCTCTCTGTCTCCCTGTCATTTTAAACATTTATTGGAAATAAGTTCTGAATACTTGTCTTCATTTAATGCTTTTCTTTTACTGCCTAAGCTTCCTTAACATTTAAATTTTAATGAAAGTGACAGTTCCTCTTTTTGTTATATTCTGAACAAAGACTGACCATAGAAACACTGTCAAGATGTAGTACAATGATCCTGTAATAATACAAAAGAGATCAATTCAGTTAGTGAAAGCATGAAATAACCTTTTTTTTTTAATAAACATGTTTACCAAAAGCAAGCAGGGAGCATAATTAGGATTGGATTAACCCTATATAACATATACATAAAATAGATAATTATAAAAGCTCTTTAGCACAGAACTCATTCAAATCTGAATACCTTGTGGGAATATCAAAAAGGTAGACATATTAGTCAAACTGATTAATTTGCTGTAATGAAAAGACAGACCACTTAAGTGCAATAACTCCAATATGTGTGTGCTACATTATATTCTAATAAAACATGGAGAAAAATCCATATGATTTGACAGTCCAAATAAACAACAAAATAGTCAGAAATTGCATCTCACTTAAGGGAACAGATTGAAAAGATCATTTGCAACTACAGATAGTTTTTTCCAGTCTGTTTCTGGTAATAACCTGCAATGAAAATCTAACCCCAACCATAGAGATATTAACTTGTAGTACACTACACCTGCAATATTATAGCATTATACTATATGCTGACGATTTCATTTTGACTGTCTTGTCTTCAATGAGATGGTATAAACTAGGTCCCTAGTTATACAATTATTGTGTTACGTAATGCCTAAGAAGCAAATTGTATAAACAGTATCATGACTCAGTGACAATAGATTTTGGATAAGTTACTTATCACATACTATCTCTGAACTCCTTTGAGCCAAAGTGTATTACGGTCAGGTACCTACTGTATTATATCTGTATCCAAAGCAGAAAAAACTCTAGCAATGTTTTCTAGAAAGAATGGGTGTGAGTAGCAAGTTCAAGTTGGATGAATCTGAAGACTTCAACCCATATTTGAACTCAATTCCACTCCTACCTCTCAGAGTGGTGAAAAAGAACTGAGATATTCATTCATTTCCCAAATTTATTGAAATGTTAAGAAATGTCTCGTTTTCCTGTGCCACAGGATTCCAAAACAGTTAGATGACAGAACTCCTGGCTCTATGGAAAAGGGAGAGAAAATGAACAGCCAAAAAGGAATCTGCTAAAAGAAATGCAGTTATAAAATGACTACGAGTGGTTACATACACTCTAAATAAGAGCCTGTGTTATGTCTCAATATTGCCCTACTGACGCAAAGGGAGAACTCTGAAACTGAGATTTCTAATCGCTAATTAGCTCAGCTAATACAAACCTTGAGAAATGGCCAAAACACCCACAACTTGAGAAGTCTAGTTCCTGTACTAACAGCAGAAAGGCTTATCTTATCCTTTTGTATCCCCTGTTTATTATACTAGAACTTGAGATCTCACTAGAGTATTCAGTACGCCCCAATTTACTCCTCCTCACACTACTCTACTTACAGCTTTTACTTTATATCCTGGAAAGAGTTAGAAACATCTTGTCAAATCACTTTTCAGTGTGTCGCATCTGTACCTTAACATTGGCAGCTCAAATGAAATCGAACTAAAGGAAATAAATTCTACTTGATTTTCCCACAACCACCGCCACTCCGCCCAATGGAGAATCACTTGTCAAGATGTAGAAAGAAAAAAAAAATTGTGACATGCTCAACTTTGAAGATTTTTAAAAGGTCAGAAATTCTAGGTCCATCCATGTTGCTGCAAATCATACTACAGAAAATAAGTCAGAAAAGAAAGATAAATATCATACGATAGCACTTAAATTTGGAATTGAAAGAAAGTGGTACAAATGAACTTTTTTATGAAATGGATGCAGAAAATAACCTATTTTTTTTTTTTTAATAAGCTTATGTTTACCAAAAGTAAGCAGGGGGAGGCATAAATTAGGAGATTGAGATTAACATATATATAACTATACATAAAATAGATAATTAATAAAAGCCTTCTTTTAGCACAGGGAACTCTATTCAATATTCTGTAATAACCTATGTGGGAAAATAATCTAAAAAGAGTAGACATATTATGTGCATAACTGATTAATTTTGCTGTACAGTTGAAACAGACAGAACACTGTAAGTCAACTATACTCCATATATATGTGTGTACATACATATATATTCTAATAAAACATTGGGAAAAAATCCCAGTAAGTGTATATTTGACAAGTCCAAATAAAACAACAAAATGGTCAGAAATTCATCTTCACTTTTAATGGGTTAGGATTAGAAAAGGCTCATATTTGCAAGTGAAAGAGTAGTTTTTTCCAGTCTTTTCTGGGTATAACCTTGCTAAGTGAAAATCTTACCCCAAACTCATAGAGATATTACTTTGTATACACCTCACCCTGGCATTTATTTACAGGCATTATACTATATGCTGATTGTTTCATGTTTCTTGACTGTCTTGTCTTCTCAATGAGATGGTAAACTACTAGGTACCTAGTTACACAATTATTTTGTGTTACTGAAATGCCTTAAGGAAGTGCTAGAATTGTATAAACAGTAGTCATGACTGCCAGTGACAAACTGAGATTTTGGATAAGTTACTTATCACATTACCTTCTCTGAATATCTCCCGTTGAGCCCAAAATTTGTTGAGGTCAGGTACCTACTGTAATTTACATCTGTATCCCTAAAGCAGAAAATCTAGCAAATGTTTTCTAGAAAGAATGGTGTGAGTAGCAAGTTCAATTCGTATGAAATCTGAAGACTTCAAACCCATTATTTGCTCCAAATTCCACCTCCCTACCTTCTCAGAGTGGTGAAAAAGAAACTGATGACCTTTCATTTCTATTTCAAATTTATTGAAATGTTTAAAGAAATGTCTGTTTTCTGCCAACAGGATTCCAAAACAGTTATAGAATGACAGAACTCCTGGCTTCCTATGGAAAAGGGAGAGAAAATAAAACAAGCATCAAAAAAGAATTCTGCTAAAAGAAATGCAAGTTATAAAAATGACTACACCAAGTGGTTACATACATTCATAAGAATAAAGAGCCTGTGTTATGTCTCAATATTGCCCTGCTGACGCAAAGGGGAGGAACGTCTAAAACTGAGATTTCATCATCTTCTGGCCTAATCTCAGTCTATATCAGCTAACCTTGAGAAATGGCCATCTACCTCTGCACAACTTTGAGGGAAGTGCAGTGTGCCCTGTACTAACCAGCAGAAAGGCTTTCATTATCCTTTTGTTATCCCCTGTTTATTATACTAGAACTTGAGATCTTCACTAGGAGGGTAGTTCAGTACGCCTCCCCCAATTTTACTCCATCCCTACCACACATACATCTGTACTTACAGCTTACTTACTTTAATATCCTGGAAAGAGGTAGAAACATCTTGTCAAAGTCACTCTTTCAGTGGTGGGCATCTGTACCTTACCATCTGGCAGCTCAAATGAAAATCGAACCTAAAAGGAAAATAAATTCTACAGATTTCCCACCCACCCACCCCCACTCCCCGCTCCAAGTGGAAGAATTTGCACTTATGTTGGAAAAATAGTAGCAAAATAAATGATTAAAACAAAAAGGTTTTGCCTCTATACAAATCAGCGGTATGCATGTCTAAGGATGGACTAACCATGCTTTTAAAATCTACTGAATCTAAAAGCTTTGGACACAAGCAAATTAGAGTCCACTCATTTGTCTATTCACTCATTTGTCTATTCTTTTCTAGGGTTTGTTTTCTAGATCATAATAGCTTGGAATTGGCTTCTGGGTTGGCTGACTCACCAAAGAAAACCTCAAACTCATTTGAAAAGAAGGACATTTTTTAGAAGAAAACATGTCCAGAGCTGCTTTTTAGGTTGCCAGTTAGAACAAATAGGGAAGTAGCATTTCAGAAGTATCTAGCACCTACCTTTCGGAAAATTTCCTCCAGGTCACAGGACCAGGCATATTCTTGAAAATTTTTGATGAGTTTAATAATAAAAAGAGAGCCCAATATGGGATGTCTCCAGGAAACATTATCTATGGAGAAAACACATTTCAAATTTCATGCAAGGTCTCTCACTTGGCTACAGAAATGAAGTCCTAGGATTTCTGTTCCAGCTAAAGCAGACTGTTGAGTTTATGCTATTTCTTACAGACTGTATGCCATTTTTAAGTGACTCTATTCAACATTCAGTGTGAATATTTTCAGATACTTGAAAATTTTTAAAGCCATATGAAGAATGCTGTATATGGTACAGATGTTATGCAGCATAATCTTTGAGATTCAAAGAACCATAAATATAGTAGAGAAGGAAAGTCAGGATGGAATGGAAGGGAATAACTGGGCCTTGAGGAACAAATACCTGAGTGTGGATCCCAAGAGTGCCACTGACAGACTTGAGTTAAGTTAATTATACACTCTGAAATGCAGGCCTTGACTGTAAGAGGTAGGGTAATAATTTCTGCCCCCAAAATACATTTGCATATTAGATGTAAATGCATTGCAAGGATCTGAAGAATATACAAATGTAGTACCCAGTTTATACAAGGAAATCATATTAATAATATTTATTTAAATTTATCTATCTTCTGATTTAATAAAAATCAAATAATATTGATCATAAAGCATTTAGACAAAGAAATTACTAATTAAATTTGAAAATGGCACCAAGAGAAAAGAAGTCCATACCTAGAAAAGATTTAAGAGGGAAAGATCATAAGACAAAACACTCATAGAAAAGACATATTAAAAAAGAATAGTTATACAAAATAGTAGGACTTAGAAGTTATAAAGCCATTTTTAAATTATGTAAAGGAATATATAGGAAAAGTATCAAAATATTTTAGCCAATAGAAGTGGTAATAAAATGCATACTAGTAATAGATTAAAATCCTATCTAAAACTACAGCTGTCTTAATGAAGATGGTTTCAATTAAAAGAAGTAGGTGGGACAGAGTTGCATGCCAATATCTCTTCAAGTTTTTTGTGAAATTAGTTAGAGACCAATCACTTTTCTTCATAAGAGTACTACAATGTAATTGGAAGTAATACCAGAGGATATAAAGCTAGATTTGCTCATAGAATCTCAAGACAACTGAACTGGAGTTTCCACAAATCATCTGGAAGGAGCATGAAGAAAGTGAAAGAAAACAAGACAAAAATCAACAAGATAGATTATCAAGAAGCCAGGGGGCTCATAAAGGTTATAATACCTAGAGGTAAATCTTTGTGGAATACTGGAATCAATTTTTTTTAATAGCTACATCTAGTATTAAAGTTTGTTAAATACACTCAAATTGTAAATGTATGGAGGCTTTCCCTAGTGTCATTGTTTTCATTTTTGAAAAAAATTGATTTCTACATCAAGATATGGTCAACACAATGCAAAATCATGTCTCCTGAGAGATGGTACCTCATTATAGAAGAAAATCTGTAAGTTAAACTATTTGATCACAGGCAAATCCTTAAGGCTGGAAGTAATCAAGAGAATGTTAATGTCCAAGAAATTCCAAACTATAGTGGATGACTTTTATTTAAACCTGGATATGGAAAGTAACTCAAGGTAAAAGCTTGAATTAAGCTACAACATAGAAACATCATTAATAGTGGCAATCATTTAAAGTGTGCTTTATTTTATGTTATGCTTACTTAACATTTCATATTTATTATTAAAATGTTTTAAGCCTTATGGCAATGATATTTGTATTCACATATATTAGTGAGGAATTCAAAGAAAGCCCAAAGAAGCTAAGTAACTGGAACTAATTTACAAAGCACTAAGTGACAGAGTCAGAATATAATTGGCAGTACTCATAATCCAAAATCTAGATTTAGAATCATTCAGGGTTTTTTTTTTTTTTTTTTTTCTGTTTTATAAACTCCACACTTCTGGTTGAAATGCCTTTACCATAGGGACTCAATATACTTTGTTTCCTTTTCTGCCTCTCCCCTTTATAAATACTCTTCTATAAATACATGCGTAGGCAAATTGAAATGTTAAGTGATGTCAAGATGTGGACCTATCTATCTATTCCTAACAGTACAACAATCATTTTGTACCATGGAAGTTTACTAAAACAGATGCATATTTATTTGATCTCCATGGATAAGGAGAATTGAAGGTGTAACTGAGAGGAAGACTTGAATTAGTCTTTCAAAGTCTCACGAAAATTTTAACACAGGTATCCATACTCTAATGTATCAGTGTGAGTTTCTGTATTGGTAATGCTCATAGAGTTGTCTTACACATATACTCATTACCTGGTGTCGAAGAGCAGAAAGCAATAAAATCTTTCTCTATGTGGGCTTTCTTAATTGCATCAGCCTCAAAATCTTCTGGGGCCACTAAGGAACAATTTCCAGAAGCTGTTACAGAATCGTTTACCCATACCATCCCTTGCTTCTCTGAAAAGACAAGATTTAGTTTCTTGTAACTGCCAATAGCCAAGAAAACTTTCTCCACTAAACATCTGTTCAACCATTTACTAATTTGTCAATAATTTTAATTCAGGTATAGATGCACATATACATCTCAGAAACTATCTTAAGAACTCTTGTCCCCCCTAACCCTCAAATTAATTCTAACAACGTCAAAGTCTTAAGATTAAAAGTGATATTTCAGTTGAAAATGGAACAAAACTCTACCAAGCAGTCATATAACTCACAGAAGCTATAATCCCGTTTGTAATGTCAAAGAATATCTACTTTCACCAAACAGGATTGTAGCTTTTCTTTGACATTAAAGAGTAGACTCAAAGGAATGGAAAAATACTGGACACATACAGATGATGAGATCAATACTTCAGGGTCCCGTGTTCTAATGGACATCAGCACTCACCACCACGGCAGGCCTGGATAATGATCACCTTGGGTTTGTCCTTCAAAGTTGGGCAGTTCCAGGTGTTCAAAATTTGAAAGATGTCATCAAGTTTTAATACGTCTGGGACTTCTTCAGAGTATTTCTTCCCACAAATGCCAGCCCGAATTCCATGAGACATGAGTACCAGAAAAGTACTATCAGAGGTCCGGTGCTCTGAGCGAGCAGCAAATGCCTTCAGTTCGAAAGTCATTTCCTGGAAGAGACATTAATACCACTGGTGTTGAGCTATGTGATTGATTATCATGGCAGCTTGGAATCCAATAAAGAGACACTCCTGAATGATATGAAAATCAATGGAATACAAAAGGAAAATTTAATTTTCAATTAATGGAAAGGTGAAAAAGAGTTATGGGTTGTAATTAAGGGATTTCTAGTACTGAGTAAGGGGCATTACTTATTTATTTTTGTGGCCACAGACATATAATTGAATTAATAGAACATTTTCCAGGCAAAGGTTTCACCAAACTCTTGCTGAAAGATTCTAGGATAGAAGCATGAAATACCCTACAAAAACAAATTTGAATTTTAGACTATCAAGAGATTAAGTTTCTGGTGCTACAACCAATCTTTCTAACATTCTTTAAGGGTAAAGGCCATTACCATTGTCTCTACATTATGAAAAAATTTACCAAAGCAGTGAGATTTTCTTTGACATCCACATTGTATCCCAGACCTTCTAGTAGCATCTTCATATTTCTGGTATCAACATCAGCTCCATCTCTTTTGGGAAGATTTTCAAACTCTATGTTGCAGATAATGAGGGCAAGACGTGTGCGGTTTGACCTTTCCATTATTGGGTAAATCTGTAAGAAATGCATGTTGAACAAATAGACTTGTTCTTTCTAATTAAATATCCAGTTTGAGAATTTAAGACAGCTTCTCTCCCCTTAGTTCTCTGCAGAAACCCAATCTCTTGATAGGTAAAAATAAAGGGGGAAGAATGAGTCCTACCTTAGGAGTGGAATGAAATCTGCGAATGCCCAGATGACAGCTGAGCACTTGATTTTTATAACTTTTGAGAGGTAGGACTGAGAGAAATGAGCATAATTAGAGCTATAATGACTCAGTTCTAAAACTGATTCCTTGACTTACTGCTTAAGACACATTATTTCACAACTGTTGCCTCAGTTTTCTGATCTCTAAACTGGGCTATTTTGAGGGTTCAAGGTGTTATTATATGTAATATCCTCAGAACAGTGCCTGACTCCTATTAAGTAGCTGTTTTTTATTATTTTAGCTGTTTTGTTCTTAATATTATAACTATTTTCTCAGGAGATTGGACTAAACTTGAAAATCTCTACATAAATCGGGAAAATAGGAATTCTTTATGTAAGGGAAGAAGCAGGATGGTTTTCCAGAACCTCTCAAGGAAATTAGCTCTAAGAAAGAACCACTGCAGTTTAGAATTTTCTCCAGTGTGTCTTTCACCCAGATCCTTATGTTCTAAGCATAGCACCTCTCCTGATTTTTCTTTCCATATTCTTTGGGCTGTTTCTTGGGGGCAAAGCTTGAGGTTCCCTTCTGGTCCTGAAGATGCAAGCTTGACTGGGTTATCCTGTATTGCCTGAGGAGCTGCAAGAGACAAGAAACATTATGAACAATGGCATTTCTGAGTATCTCATTTGGTGCACCTCCCTGAATCACCTGTGCATGAAGCCGTGGAGGAGGGAATTAATCCTTAAGAAGATGATCCTGGGTTACTCCTTACACCACTGAAAGCAACTCTGCTAAAGGAATATATTCCAAGTCAGAAATTTCCAGGGTGTGATATAGACATCACATCCCTTTATCACTTAGACTTAGCATTTTACAAATGCTTTTCATTAAAAAGCAAAAGGGAGTTTTTCAAGGCTATGCATGATAAAAATCCCAGAAAACAGTATGTTAGATAAAAGAATTAAGCTATAAATATATTTCAAGTAATTGAAATCTTAGATAATTGAAGTTGGCCTTAATGAATACATTTCAATGATTTAAAAATTCTTGTTATGTATCTATTTCTTTAGCTGTTTATTTGCTTAACAGTTGTAAGAGTAGGCATTAGAGACTGCAAGAAAGGTAGGAAGGAAAATCCTTTGTCCTATATCCTTTAGGACTCTCTTTACTGTGTGTACACACAGGGAGAAAAAGAAGATACTGAATACATGGACAAAAATGAATATGAAATAGAGTACTAAATCAAGGTGTACACCTAGAGAAATCCATAGCACTAAATATTGATTGCACAAATATATGAGGAAGAATTTTCACAATGGCTTAAGACTTGGGAGTTTATTTGATCACAAATTCAACATCATCCAATAATGTTGCACATTTTCTAAAAAAATAATCTAATATTTGCTTCAAAATAGAAATAAGTTTTACTGATGTGGGGGGGATATTTTAGAAACTAAACTGTTCAAACAAGAAAATTATATTCAATTTTGATGAGGAATTTGTAGAATTTAGTAGAATTCAGTTAGGTAAACCAATGTAGAACAAAGTGTGTTGACTGTGGAGAAAGTAAGAGAGAATGGATATAGTTGGGAAAAAAAACTATAGAAATCATTATCATGTGGAAAAAATATTGCATTTCTTAAAAAAGGAGTCTGAAGAACAATAGAAAAATTAGATAAATATTTGGACTATATTAGAGTTAATTTTTCTTATGGCCCTTGGTTATATAATGAGTGTCCTTGTCATCTGGGACCTAGGTATTAGTTGTGATACCTTCAGTGCTATGTTGAATGAAAAGTTCTGTGTTTAAATTTTGTGGCTGAGACTGGCTAAATCTTCAACAAGACAATTCATTCTTTTTCCTGAACACATAGCTAATCTATATTGCTAACAATCTAGTCATTAGGTATGGCCATATAACTAAGTTCTAGACAATGGGATGAAAGCTGATATACTGTGTTATTCATCCAGGCCAAGCCTAACAAAATCTTACAAATGATCCTACATATTCCTTCCAATGCCATTAATTTGATTGCCATTACAATCATTTTGGCATTGTATGGTACAAATACCAGAGCCATAGCATGAAAGAGACCTAGATATCTGAGTTACCACCTGAAAGAAAGCTGAATCTAAAGAAAAAAATGCCCATTTTAGAAATTCCTTGAATTGGAACAAACATTTCTATCTTATCTAGCTATTGTAAACATTTGTCTCTGTTACAATATCCCATATCATGTCAACTGACACAGATATGTGTAGTTTCATTTCCATCCCCAAATTTTTGGCTGGCTTTATTTTGATGGTGGAGTTTCTTAAATGCCTATCCATTCACTATTCATATATTCAAGTAGTTTTAAGAAAAGAAGAAATCTTGCTTGTTTTATTCATTACTTTCTGAATAGTCCATACACAATTGGCTATGCAAATATTTTCTAATGGCATAGTAAACAGTAATGATTCTGCCCAAATTATTCAGTGAAATAGTCTTAACAAATATTTGTTACATATATATTACAGGTTTACTGGTGAAATTCTATTAAAGGTGAACTATAAGAAAAAAACATATGTCCAATTTCCTCATAAAGCTTTTAGTGCTACGAGGGAAAATACTGCATTTATTTTTTAAATTACAAGAAAAATATAGTGAAAGTTATGACTGGAGAATTATGGAACACTCTTGGAATAGGGACTCTGACATCTAATAGTAGAAGTAGAAATGCAGAAGCCAATCTGAATTTGTGAGAGGAAAAGAAAATCTGGGTGCCATTTAAATGTTGGAAGTGAGGGAGAAATGGTCTAAGACAATTTCAGGTTTCTGGCTTGAATTACTGGGTGATAGTGGTATCATTCATCAAGACAGAGGAAAGTTGAGGAGAGCCAAAAGGGGGAAGCATGGCAAGCTATCTCAGTTCACAGGATTGAAAGTGTCTGTAGGAGATGAATGCACAAGTTCAGTAGATTATTGAATAGCAAAGTGTGGCACTCAGGATTTGCGATAAAGATTCAGAACTGTTAGTATAAACATGATAGTGAAGCTGTAGGAACAGCTCCTGCTAAAGCAGAATGGATTAAGAGAAAAAATGTATAGAATAAATCTATAAATAAACCCATGGTCCTCTCACCCTGAGTTCATCCCATTAATCTGTAGTTAATGCCAAGGAAGGTGGCAATGCCTTGAGAATACCATTACCTGGAAAAGGAGGGAACAATACTTTGGATTCTTGTCTAAGATAATTTCCAGACTGTGAACCTGAGGAAAGACAAAGGACATTAAAATAGTCACAAGCTCTAAAGATTCTTACCCCAGTGTGTTGGACACTCCTTACTAAAGATACCTTTCACAGGATTTAATCCTATACAAGATGTGACTCACCTGAAGCCATACTCATCACTGGAAAACGAAAGCTTCTACACATGAATGACTGAACTTGTTAACTTAAGTAGTGGTAGAACAAAAGTGTCTGGAAGTGACTTCTTTGATTTATACTTTCTATTATGAAAATAAAATTGAAACAACATCAGCTATAGAATCACATGTATTTTAAGGTGGCTTCTGAGCTGATCAGTACTGCCTAACAAATGTATATTCAAATCGAAGTTTTCTAATTCAGAGTTGACCTGGACTTTGGAGAAAACTAGTGCTAAAAGGCCTCTGTGTTTGAACACTTAGCCATGCCAAGATTTATCACAACAAAATGAGAATGAAATTGAGGCCTATCCCCAATAAGTGTTAAGTAAATTTCTTAAGTCATATAATAATAAGGTGGCAGAGCCAGGATTTGAATACAAAAATGTTTTGACTATCAATACTGACCTCTTAATCACTAACCTACTCTCTAGCCCACAAAGGGTTTTATACAATTATGCATATGACCAGAGCCCTGACCACAACCTGTAATCTGCACTTGTCTTACTCAATCAAATCTATTAATATATTCTCTGATGTCACTAGACATTATGATTGTCAAGTTCAAGTACAAGAATTGAAATTAACTTTAAGGTTTTATAAGTATCTCAATGTAGCAACACCCACCTGAGAAACATATTCTAGAAACTTAAGAATCAGCATGAACCAATACTACTCCAAGTCATAGTACCTATTGAAGACAAGATTCTGTAGCCAAAATATGGGCCATGTGAATGGAGGAAAGCCTTAGGTCATCCCACAATACTTCAAGTCCAAGACATAGGCTACAATTTGTCCCATCTTTCCCATCTAAACTGCAGGACTAAATTAACCATCAATAAATTCAAGAACATTTTCTGCATGAGGCCTTGTTATTGCAGTAGTTTATATGTCAAGAAATGTTTTTAGGTGTGTCCTCTTAGAGCAAATTTAAATATTATATCCAATTATCATACACTTGGGTCCTGAAGCAACTGGCAAATAGCTGAGGAGGCAGCAAAGCCATTACAACCTTGGCTGAGGAGGTATTATCCAACAACTGGAGAAATAGACTACAGGAATTAGAGTTATCACATGAGTTGCACAAGTGCTTCTAGGGTTTAAGGACTGTGAGTTAAAAGAAATATGATAAGGAAGAAGAGATTTTGACTATTATATAGATATTCTAAACCTTTATTTTTATTGATTGTCTTTAATTTTTGGAGGTGGGACCTAATCTAAAAAATGTATCCAAAAAAAATCAACAAAGAAAATATTTGCTGTCACTGAGAGGGACACAGGCTCCTCCCAGTTCCTGAGGGACAAATGATTTCGTGTTTTCAAATAACATCTACTCTCTTTGACTGCTTTTAGAAGCACAAAAGTGAAAGTTGCTCAGTCATGCCCAACTCCTTGCAACTCCATGGACTATACAGTGGGTAGATTTTCCCTTCTCCAGGGAATTTTAGAAGCACAAAAGAAGCCAGTAACTGGAAGCCTATCAGAGCTCCAGTCTTTTTTGTGTGGAGAAACTAGGGAAAGATAGAAGAGGCAGCTCAGATGGCTGAGCCTGGACTGAGTCTTCAGGAGACAGAAAGAGAGGCGATGGGCCTCCCAGAATGGTGCGCAGTAGAGTGCACAATCCTACTGGAAAGAAAATGCAAGGGGGCAACTAAAAGCAAGAGTCCACTTAAAATCTCTACTTTTCTGTAAGCAATTAATTTATTCTCTGAGTGTCCCATTCTCCCTGAAATATATTTTATTCCTCCTGGAGAGCAAACTTTTGGAGAGACATTATACAAAGTATTTGATTACAGACTTTAAACCTGTGTCAAATCACTACACAGAGGTTTCTAGGGACCTTTAGACTATAACTAATTTACTAGATAAGTCAATAAAGTACCTTGCAAGGATGACTGGAGAATACACTGTGAAACTTTTCAAGATTGTCCTCATGAGCTTCAACAAATGAGCTACAACATACTCAGGATAGGAAATAAGCTTTAAACAAAAGAGAGATCCTAAGGCCAAAAAACAGGAACAAAGAAGAAAAGAGACAGGGGGCAAGCAATATGATCACTGAAATACCTGAAACCAGAGGTAAGAAGTGTTCTGCAAGCTAACATGACCAATGAAGAAGTCAGATATTAGGCCTGACAGGCCCTTACCTGAGGTGAGCCCCAGTATTCCTGCTAGGTGGGAGTCTTCTTTACAAATGTGGCTGATGCAGATTTGGCATGCCTGACGTCCTTTACAAATAACAATGTCTATCAAAAACCGGGCTTTATCCTCAGCTGTAGCATTTTCATCTCTTACTTTTTCCATCTCCTCCTGGTTCAGCACTCTTTTTTCTAATAGCTCATCCAGCAAGTCATTTATTGTACCCTTGCTCACTGAATGAACAAACAGATTCCTCTTCTCTTTCAGAACCTTGTCTGTTGGAAACAAAAGAAGCTGCAAGTCATAAAAACAGCCTCACTTTCCTTTCCTCTCAGCAACTCAGAATAGGCTCTTTCAGATTTAATCAGTAAAATGTGCCTTCCCACACAGTGTGGTAATCCGGAAGACTTACACCTCATTCTTCCCCCAGTATTATCCATGTGCTGATGGTGTGGCCTGAAGACTGAGATTTACTATCCCCAAGATCGTACCTGAAAATCCTATGTTAACATGCCTCATGTTGATTCAACTGTGCATAATAAAATAATGAAACAGTGATTTTCCATTTCCTTTGGGGAGAGCTGCTGGAACTTATTCTGTGCCAATTCTGCACCCTCTGTCAGAATTCAGTTAAGATTGCAAAATGATAGCCAGAGAGCAGCCAGTGAAGTTTGATTCCTTTCTGTCCCTTGCTGTTCTGCACCCCTTTCTTTTTTTTTTGCCCCACCGGTACCTCTCCTGTCACAAGCACTCCCTCTTTGCACATTCACAGAACTTAATTATGGCTTCTGTAAAAGCCAGCCCCTTCCAAAACTATTCTTTCAAGAAGCTGTTTTCAGTAAAAAATACTCACCGGCCATGGCTTCCCCTTCTTAGCCTTGGTGTGTGTTATGAAACTGAAAGCTTATTCCACCTTCCTTTTCAACAGGGTGTGCACGCATTGTGAAATACTCATGGCGCATGTGTATATATATGCATTTATTTCTGTCCTAAAGAGATTATCAGATAACTACAACTTAGATCACATCAGGGAGTGTATCCCTGGGAAATTTCCTTCACCACAATTTGAATCGGGTCAGGGTAGGCGGGAAATGAGGCTTACAGAATAAGAATATAATGAAGAAGTATGTATACAATCAAACTTACACAATAATTAAGTGTAATCTGCAAAACTAACTCATCCTTTAATATCTTCATTCATTCAGGCTGCTGTAACAAAAAGTCAGACTGGATATCATATAAACAAAAGAAATGCATTTCTCCCACTTCCAGAGGCTAGAAGTAAAAGATCACTGCGCCAGTATGGTTGGATCGTGGAGGATCCTTATTTCAGTTGCAGACTGACAACTTCTCACCATGTCCTCACATGGCAGAAAAGACAAAGTGTCTCTCTCTGATCTCTGACATAAGGGCATTGGTCTTGCCATGAAGGTTCTGCCCTCATGATCAATTCAACATCTAAAGATCCTGCCTCCTAATGCCATCAGTTTGGGCATTAGGTTTTGAACATGGGCATTTTGCATGGACATTCATTATATAGTCCTTGGAGAAGCTGAACTACTGTGACCCATTCCCCCCACTCCATGGCTCTGGATTATGTCCTGGGAGCTATGTGTCCCTGTGAGCTTTCAGGAAGTAAGCTTCCTAAAGGTTCTAATGAAAGAATTCCCTACATGTTCTGCTTTCAGGAAGGAAATATTTTTCTCCGGAATCAAATGTGACATTCTTCCTTTTTAAAAGCCTCTGTCTTGAGGAACACTGTAGAGATAAAAGCACAGGCTCTGCACTCAGAATCTCAGACTTAGCATTTTAACTCTCTGTTCTTGGGCAAGGTATTGAACTTCTTCATGCTTTATTTCCTTTATTTTTAAAATACTTTAATTAATAGTAAATACCTACACAGATTTGAGCATTAAGTGAATGAAAGTGTGGAAACTTCATAGGACATCTCCTGACACATGATAAGCAGAAAATAAGTGGTGTTATTATTTTTTTCATTTATTTTTATTAGTTGGAGGCTAATTACTTTACAATATTGTAGTGGGTCTTGTCATACATTAAAATGAATCAGCCATGGAGTTACATGTATTCCCCATCCCAATCCCCCCTCCCACTTCCCTCTCCACCCGATTCCTCTTTGTAAGTGTTTCACACTAGAAAAATAGCCAATTTTAATTATCTGCAGGTTTTCCTTTTAATTTTGTCTTTTGTACATCTCACTTATTCATTCATTTAGAAAATATTTATGGATGGCCTTCATATCAGAACTGTTCTAGCCACCAGAGTTGAGACAAATCAGACAATGATCCCTTACCCCTATATCCTCACATTGAATATGAAAAGACAAACATGAAACTCAACATGTGTAAGTAGGATGTTCAGAATGTTAGGTATGGTAAGTACTAAAGAGGAGAAATTAATTAGGGAAGTAGGTTATAAATTTTGGAAGAATCATTAATACTGAAAACAAGGGAGTCTGGAAAGTCACAAGA
Organism: Odocoileus virginianus; assembly: GCF_023699985.2. Taxonomy (NCBI): domain Eukaryota; kingdom Metazoa; phylum Chordata; class Mammalia; order Artiodactyla; family Cervidae; genus Odocoileus; species Odocoileus virginianus. The sequence continues at coordinate 71,183,222 of NC_069683.1, forward strand.
AGTCATTGCTTTCATAAACACATGTACAAATAATTATCCCAGAAATAAACTCAATGTGGCCAATATATTTGACATATATTTGATGAAAAAAGGGCTAGTAACAATGTGCAGATATTAGGCCTTCATGCTTATCCCTTTACTTACTGAAAATATTTACAGGGAATGTAAATAGGTACAACCACTATGGAAAACAGAATGGGGATTCCTTAAAAAACTTAAACTAGAACTACCATATGATTTGGCATACAGTCCTGAGCATATATCCAGAGAAAACCATAATTTAAAAAGTTACGTGCACTCCAATGTTCATTGCAGCACTATTCACAATAGATAAGATATGTAAACAACCTTAAAAAAATAAAAAAGGATGAATAAGGATGTGATACATATGAAGACATGCAAACAACCTAAACAAGAAATGGATAAAAATGTGGTACAAATGTCATGGAATATTACTCAAGCATAAAAGGACTGACATAATGACATTTGCAGCAACATGGATGGACCTAGAGATTATCATACTAAGTAAAGTAAATCAGACAGAGAAAGACAGATATGATATGATGTACTTATATGTGGAATCCTTAATGGGCCTTAGGAAGCATCACTGCAAACCACGCTAGTAGAGCAGATGGAATTCCAGTTGAGCTATTTCAAATCCTAAAAGATAATGCTTTAAAGTGCTGCCCTCAATATGCCAGCAAATTTGAAAAACTCAACAGATGCTGCAGGACTGGAAAAGGTCAGTTTTCATTCCAATTCCAGAGAAAGGCAATGACAAAGAACATTCAAACTACTGCACAATTGCACTCATCTCACAGGTTAGCAAAGTAATGGTCAAAATTCTCCAAGCCAGCCTTCAACAGTTCGTGAACCATGAGCTTCCAGATGTTCAAGCTGGATTTAAAAAAGGCAGAGAAACCAGAGATCATATTGCCAACATTTGTTGGATCATAGGTAAAGCAATAGAGTTCTAGAAAAACACCTACTTCTGCTTTATTGCCTATGCCGATAACTTTGACCGTATGGATCACAGCGAACTGTGGAAAATTCTTAAAGAGACGGGAATACGAGACCAGTTGACCTGCCTCCTGAGAAATTTGTATACAGGTCAGGAAACAACAGTTAACTGGATATGGAACAAAAGACTGTTTCCAAATCAGGAAAGGAGCACATCAAGGCTGTATACTCTCATTCTGCTTATTTAACTTATATGCAGAGCACATCATGAGAAACTCTGGGCTGGATGAAGCACAAGCTGGAATCAAGATTGCCAGGAGAAATAGCAATAACCTCAGATATGCAGATGATACCACCCCTATGGCAGAAAGTGAAGAATAACTAAAGAGCCTCTGATGATAGTGAAAGAGGAGAGTGAAAAGCTGGCTTAAAGCTCAATATTCACAAAACTAAGATCATGGCATCCAGTCTCATCATTTCATGGCAAATAGATAGGAACAATGGAAACAGTGAGAGACCTTATTTTTTTGGGCTCCCAAATCACTGCAGACGGTGACTGCAGCCATGAAACTAGAAGACACTTACTCCTTAGAAGAAAATCTATGACCAACCTAGACAGCATACTAAAAAGTAGAGGCATTAGTTTGCCAACAAAGGCTATCTTGTCAAAGCTATGATTTTTCCAATTGTCATGTGTGGATGTGAGAGTTGGACTATAAAGAAAGCTGAGCACCGAAGAATTGATGCTTTTGAACTGTGGGGTTGGAGAAGACTCTTGTGAGTTCCTTGGACTGCAAGGAGGTTCAATCCGCCCATTCTAAAGGAAATCAGTCTTGAATATTTATTGGAAGGACTGATACTGAAGCTGAAACTCCAATATTTGGCCACCTGATGTAAAGAACTGATTCCTTGGAAAAGATCCTGATGATGGGAAAGACTGAAGGCAGGAGGAGAAGGGAATGACAGAGGATGAAATGGTTAGATGTCATCACCGACTCGATGGACATGAGTTTGAATAAGCCCCCTGAGTTGGTGATGGACAGGGAAACCTGATGTGCTGCAGTCCATGGTGTTACAAAGAGTCAGACATGACTGAGCAACTGAAGTCAACTGAACTGAAATGTGGAATCTAAAACTGATATAAATAAATGTTTCCAAACATAAACAGGCTTGGAAAGCAAATTTATTATCAAAGGGGAAATATGAGGTGCAAGCATAAATTAGGAGTCTGCTATTATATGTACGTGTGTGTGTGTGTGTGTGTGTGTGTGCATGTGTGTGCAAGCTGCTCAGTCATGTCTGACTCTTTGCTACTGCATGGACTGTAGCTTCCCAAGCTCTTCTGTCCATGGAATTCTCCTTGGATTGGAAGTATTCTTGCAGTCCAAGAATACTCGAGTGGGTTGCCATCTCCTTTTCCAGGGATTCTTCCCAGCCCAGGGATCAAACCCAGGTCTTAGGCATTGCCAGCAGATTTGGCAGATTCTTTACCTTTTGAGCCACCAGGGAATCCCAGATATATGTATATGTATAACTAAATCACCTGAAACTAGTGCAACGTTTCAATCAACTATACTCCAATATAAAATAAAATTAGATTAAAAAATTAAAATACTTTTGAAATTATTATCTTATTATCTTAATAGAATAAAGACCCAGAGTTACCAAAATGTTCAGTGTGTTTGTGTGTGCATGTGCACATGCATTTAATATTTAAAATGAATATTAATAGCTTTATCACTATTGTTTTAAAGCTCTGTACAATTTAAAACAAACTTGCTTTTTAATATGTGGGCACAAGTTTTGCTCCTTGTAGTCTAGGCTGTATCAAATTTATTTTATTTATTATTTTATTTTAGTCCAAGATTTCCTCAGGGTAATTTTAATCTTTTCTACTTTGCTTACTTATTCAATCTGGTTGCAGCACACTCTTGTGCTCCTTGTCCCAGGGAGATGTGTCGCAGAGCAGCAAGCAGAAATTGCAAGCACATTTATTCTAGTCCACATTTGTATTTATTTGTTTAGTCATTGTTCAGTTACCTTAAGGATTTAACATAAGGGTTTCTCCACCAGCCAGGGACACACATCACTGAGCTGAAGAATGTTGATGTGGCATCCAAGCCACAGAAGGATGGCTGGGGAATATGCTTGAGAATGTAGAACTCTAGGGACATAATCAATTTGATGATTCCATTGATCCCCAAAGCTAAGTAGAGACCCACATAACGTGGATCCACTGTTGCCTCAAAAAGGAAGATTTGAAAAATTGGAAATACCTCAAATACCCATTTTAGGAACATGTCTGAGTAAACAAATTGCATTTTATGCAAATACTGGTATACTACTCAACAATAAAAAAATAATAAATTACTGATACATACAGAACCATGAATGAAATTTTTATAACCAAAATAACCCATATATAATATAATACATACCTATTATTTCAATCATATAAAGTTCTAGAATAGAGAAAACTAATTTTCTGTAATATAAATCAAATCACTGATTGCCTGAGGGGGGAGGGTGGAAGAAATTGAGTGCAAAAGGCATAAGTTGACTTTATAGAGTGATGGATGGAAATGATTTGCATCTTGATTGGGATGGTGTTATATACTATAATATACATTTGTCATTAATAATCACATTATATCCTTAAAAGAGATATGCTTTATTTTTATATAAATTATGCCACAAAAATTGAATTTTAAAAACTAAAATCAATTATTGTAAAAAAGACTAGAAAATTTTTTCTTTTCTTGTTTTTCTGGACATACTCTATCAAGCTCCACAAAAGTAGAAAAAAAAAAAACTGGTAAAAGAAAGATGTTCCTATACTGATGGAAATGGAATTATTAACAGTTGGATTAGGATTTGTAGACAGAAAGGAAATAATTCATGGGGATAATTTCTAGAGATGATCAATTTAGAAACTAGGATATGTACCTAGATAATAGTAATGCATAGCATTTTAAATATATAAAATCATCTTAAATTCATATAGCAGTCCAGTTGTAAGTAACATTTTAAAGGAAGCATATTCATTTCAAAATTCTCCTGTGATAGCATATTTGTGCAACAGTATCATTTTAATAAAACTAACTAACACAGGAAGCTTCTACACAGAAGACAGAAGATCCCTGTGCTTATGTTCTGGTTGTGCCATTTTTATCCCTTAAAAATCCATTTACCCTCTCAGTTTATCTTTCTCTTATTCTTTATATTTTTAGGACCTTATGATTAATACACCTTAGACTACTAAACAACATAACATGTTATTTTATTTATTCTTTGCCTAAAACTTTCCCTTCTATACAGCTTATTGAGAGTCAATAGCCTTGGGAATCAACGTCCATTTATTAGCTCTCAATCTTGGATATTTATGTAATGCTTTTTATCTTCTGTTTTCTCATATATATGGAGAAGTTCATAATTATCAGTATTTTGTATGATGGCATAGTATGTGTAAAAGCTATGCCACAATGCCTTCCACCTATAGTACTCATGAGCTATATATCAAAAGCAAAGTAATGTCAAAATACACTAAATACACAAAATACACATGCCTTATTTTATAGCCTGTTATAGCAACTGTACACATTAGGTTGAATAAGCATTGATTCTATTCTATAAACAAGAAAATCATGTAAACAGTTGATTCAGAGACTTGGCAATAAATTGCAGAACTTGAGTGAGGAGGCCGTTTTCCTTCCCATTCAACACTTGCTCTATGTGAGGTATTTTGCTCTAATTTGTACTCCTTGGGAAATATGGACAAGAAAAGCAGAGGATAGAACTATGAACTTATTCCTATGGGGCTGAAGATAATTTGGGGAGATTAAATATAAGCACTGATAAGTGATAATAAATGAGGGCATAAGTTAAAATGCTTGGCTATACCAAAAAAAAGAGATAATTAAATATGGCCTAGAACATTCAGGGCAGAGTTCACAGGCTGGTAGGAAGAAGAGTTTTCAGATTGGTAATGGAGGAGAGAGAATAAATAGTGTATTTATTAAAATATGTCTGTGTTTCAGGTACTAAGATAGGTCCTTTCAAATGCTTAACAATACTGAAAAATTATTTCCAATTTTAAAGATCAGAAACTGAGGTTCTGAGTAGATACATCTCTTTGTCAATAGCAGAGTCCATGAGTAAAAAGTTAATTTGATTTCTTAACTCTGAAGTCCATGATTTTCTTAGAAAAACTATAAAGAGTAGAAATGTGAGAACAGGGCAATCCAGTGAAGAGTGGAATGTTAGTCATTCAGTCATATCTGACTCTGCAACCCCATGAACTGTTGCCCACCAGTTCCCTCTGTCCATGGAATTTTCCACGCAAGAATACTGAAGCTATTAGCCATTCTCTTCTCCAAGACATCTTCCCCATTCAGGGATCAAACCCAGGTCTCCTGCTTTGCATGTATATTTTTTACCATCTGCACCACCAGGAAAGCCCAACCCAATGAGGAGAATAACAAATAAAATTTCAAGTCCAAAATCAAGGAAGGAGGGAATTTTTTTTTTTAATTTTGTATGAATCAAAGGGTTCTTTTTTTTTTTTTTGGAAAAGCAGGAAGTGGGTTTTGAGAAATAGGCTGAATCTAGATATGATGATTTATAGCAATCAGCCTCAGTGGAATTTAAACTGATGTGATAGGCAATAGGGAGCCAGTGTAATTTGTTGAGTAAAAGAGTCACATAAGAACACCTCTAAAGTAGCTATTCTATGTTGAGTATTTAAGGAGAAATAAATTTGGAGTGGGTATTTAATCTACATTGGTTCTACTAGTGAAAATTCTTGAAAATACTGATATTCAAGTTTACTTCATATTGTTGAATCAAAATCTCTGAGTGTGGCTCAGGGTTATGAATATACAAAAATAATCCTGGATGATTTTGATATGTGTCCTCTATTGAATAGCACTATTCAATGTCCTAATCTAGTATCAGAAATAAATAGAAACTCTCTGAGACCCCCACACTTCATAGCACTGAGAATTTAGTGGTACCTCTTTTTTGAGACATTGCTGACCACATATGAATCAGAAGATGGGCCTTGAGTAGCCAGGGCATTCATGCCATGAGATGGGATGGGAAATTCTGGGAGTTAGGTGTGGCTGTGAAAATAAGCTATAAATGTGAAGTGGAGTGGAGGACCAAAGTGCTTGCCTGGACTGGCAGCAAAGAGGAGTGTGGTCTTCTTGTGTCAGATTTCTATTTCAATAGTATATGAAAATACTTACTTATAGAACCTTACAAGGTGAGAAAGTTGACCCTGGAATCACCCTAAGGCCAAATCCTTGAGGAGGAATGTATGAGGCCTTAAAAATGATTTTATCACATGACAGCAAAAGTAGAAGGAATTCTTTTCCAAGTTTGGCCATCAAATTTTCTATTCAAAATAGGAAGGATACTGACAGGTGAAGTTTATAAACTCAATAAAATGCAAGTCACTGTAAGACTATATCAGCAGACACAAGAAACTGCAAATGTATGTCCATAAGGATATGAAGATGCTGGACTAATATATAGAGAGTATAGAATGGAGTGTATGAGACAATCAAATAAAGTGGGGAAAGTGATTATTTTATAATAAGGAATAATCAGAACAACAGGTGATGCCTTCCAACCTTCTCAAGCTCTGTTGCTCTCTTCTCCTTCTGCCTTCAACCTTTCCCAGAATGAGGGTCTTTTCCAATGAGTTGGCTATTCGCATCAGGTGGCCAAAGTATTGGAGCTTCAGCTTCAGCATCAGTCTTTCCAATGAGTCTTCAGGGTTGATTTCCATTTAGATTGACTGGTTTGATTTCCTTGCAGTCCAAGGGACTAAAGGGTCTTCTCCAGCACCACAGTTTGAAAGTGTCAAAGTTCATGGACATGAACTTGGGCAAACTCTGGGAGATGGTGGGAGACAGGGAGGCCTGGCGTGCTGTAGCCCATGGGGTCATGAAGTGTTGGACACAACTTGGTGACTGAACAACAATAAATCAGAACAATTTCATTAAAATGAAACATAAGAGACATGTATCAGTTATAATTAATAATGTATAATTTAAAGGAAGACATACAAAATTCATGAGAATATAAATGATCTGGAGATACACAGTTTATTTAGAATACAATAAAAAGAGATGAGGAGCTGGAAAATTTTAAAGATGAATTCAGAGCTAAGAAGCATTGAATGAGAAATTCTAATATATATATATATATGATTAAAATCCTAGAAAGTCATAATTGAGTAGATGAAAGAAAGAAGAAATTTAAAAATATTCTTTTCAGAATGAAGGACTAATGAATCCACTGGATGAGGAAATGTGACATGCCTCAGACTGGATAAATCCAGAAAATAACTATTTATGACCTTATGACAACCCTGTGAACTAGGCTTTTTTATGGGTTGAATTGTATATCACAGAAATATATATTGAAATTCTAACCCACAGAAAGTCAGAATGCATTCTCATTTGGAAAAGGTGTTTCTGCAAACGTGTGTAGTTATCATTAAATCATATTGGATTAAGGTGGGCATTTAATTCAATATGACTAGTGACTTTTAAAAAGAAAAGAGACTCAGGAACAGAGATGGACAGAATACATAAAAATATAGATACACAGAGAGGAGGCAGCAATAGCATATTGAAAACAAAGATTAGCGTCATGCATCTGTAAACCAAGGAACATGAAGGATTGTCAGAAACAACCAGAAACTGTCAGAGAGAGCATGGCTCTTCTGATGCTTTGGCTTCATACAGGATTCAAAAGTGTAAGAGACTAAATCTCAGTTTTGATTCTCCTTGTTTACGATACTTTTTTAGAGCAACAATAGGAAATTAATATGGGCATTGTTAATTCCATTTTGCAAATAAGAAAACAATCTCAGAGAGGTAAACTACTTTGTCACATGAGGACAGGTGATTTCAGCCACAAGGATTTAAAGTCTAGCGGGAGAGCAGAGATTGCCTGAGTTACAAGAGAAGTTAAAAAAATGGTGGTTCTCAGACTCCATCATGAGCACAGATTTTGAGTTTTTCTGACTTTCACAAATATAGTTTCTTTTGACATTAGTTATTTATTAGTTAAAACTTAAAAGGGCTTCCCTTGTGGCTCAGATGGTAAAGAATCTGCCTGCAATGTGGCAGACATGGGTTCTATCCCTGAGTTGAGAAGATCCCCTGGAGAAGGGAAAGGCTCCCAACTCCAGTATTCTGGCCCGGAGAACTCCAAGGGTTCGCAAAGAGTCGAACATTTGAAAACTTAAAAGATTTCAAATAAAATTGTGGAATGTAGTCCTCCCTTGCCTGAATTTACACACGACAATAATTACCTGGAACAGAGTTCATACTGTTACATTTATATGTTCTCCCATTTTTCCTGTTCCTACCTAACCTGCAGAGAAGGCAATGACAAGCCACTCCAGTACTCTTGCCTGGAAAATCCCATGGACAGAGGAGCCTGGTAGGTTGCAGTCCATGCGGTCGCAAAGAGTCGAACATGACCCAGCGATTTCACTTTCACTTTTCACTTTCATGCATTGGAGAAGGAAATGGCAACCCACTCCAGTGTTCTTGCCTGGAGAATCCCAGGGATGGCGGAGCCTGGTGGGCTGCCGTCTATGGCGTCGCACAGAGTTGGACACGACTAAAGCGAGTTAGCAGCAGCAGCACCTAACCTGATTTCCTTAATTTGTGCTTCTTGCCAAGCATATGGCCTTGTTTCATTTGTGGCCTCTAATGTGGTGATTAAAGACCGACCAGGGTTTGGACTCAGCCATTCTTAATAATATCGACACTTCACATTGATGTAGTGATTGGTGTGATAAATATTCAACTCAAGTCTAAATTCCCCTACTTGTAAAGTCTGCCTTGGAGAAGTTGTTAGATTAAATTTAATGTTAAAGATGAGTATCACCTGTTGAATAGTGTACACCCAGTAGTGTGATTGCTACCTTAACATAATTTTACAAGTAACCATAATGCTGGTTGAAAACGAGAAGTGTCGTAAGAGAAAGGTTTCTACAACAGAAATGCAGTATATTTCTGCAAAGAGTTCAAAAGTGAAAAACTACATCTGTTTCAAGGGTAAATGTGGGCAGTATGGAGAAACACTGGAAATTATACTGACTAAAACAGAATAAAAAATATATTTAAGACATAAATAGTATTACATAAGTTTCATAAGCAAAGTATGCAGTACTAATTTGCACTATGAGTTTGAGGAAATAATTATCGCATGCCATAGCCCTTTGACTGACCTGGTTTGAATACTATTATGATGGAGAGTTTCTTGCACGTGGCTAGTGTCCCACATCAAACCACTGTGCATCCTTTTTTTTTTTTTTGCTTTGCTGTCTGGAGATATTCACCAAAGGACTGAGGATTGCTCAGCTGTGAGCATGCACATTCAGGAATTTGGGTGTATGTATATAAAGGCCTGCTCCCCAAAACTTCAGCAGAGGGAGGACAGTAGTCAGTTGATAAATATCCCCAGTTTTCCATTTTCTCAGAAGGCAGATACTACAAGATCCCAAATGATCACCCAGGAAGAATGAAATTCAGTTGTTCAGAATAGTAACTAATTCATTAACACAAAAATTTCAGGTGATTTTTTTTTTTTTTAATTTTTCATCTCCTTTTCCCACTCTGCTTCCACAGGCATCCAAATTGAGAAAATACCTTTGTCATCATCGTCATCATCCTTGCTGTTGTTCTTACCATACTAATTGAGCATTTTCTGTGTGAAAATCACTATGCTTAATTTTCTAGATGTTTCATCTTATGTAATTTTTACTACATTGAGACTGATAGTATATCTCTCCTTACAGACAAAAATCTGTAACTAAGGTTAGTTATACATATAATCACATATCCCATAAGTTGAATTTGTATTATATACCCTAATTATTTTAACTCCCTAAGTTTAATCTAAATAGAATAAAAGGTTCATTTATTTTTAATAGCCTGGGCATAAACTCTTTAACTTTTAAAGCCCAAAACTATGTTTCTGATGTTTCTTATCAGACCTATTCTCCACTGCTCTCCATGATATTCATTAGCTAACTTTAAGCAAAGCTAGTCACTAAATAATCCCTCAAGTATTTGTGTTGTCCATTTAGTCACACAACAAACTTTCTGTTTTTTTTTTAATTTTATTTTATTTTTTTGTCTGAGGGATGTCTACATATTTCTCTGTTATTATTTCACTACTCTGAAGAGATCAGTAAATGACAGGTAAATTGTCTGTGGTAGGAATTTATAGAATTATTTTCCATTGATAGTGAAAGTGGAGATAACACAGGGTGGAATACATAAAACAATATGCAAAGTATTCTGTAAAAACTAGACACATTTCAGCTGTCTAAATTGCTCCAGTTTAGTTCAGTTCAGTCACTCAATCATGTCCAACTCTTTGTGACCCCATAAACCGCAGCACTCCAGGCCTCCCTGTTCATCACCAACTCCCGGAGCCTACTCAAACTCATGTCCATTGAGTCAGTGATGCCATCCAGCCATCTCATCCTCCTCCATCGCCTTCTTCTCCTGCCCTCAATCTTTCCCAGCATCAGAGTCTTTTCAAATGAGTCAGCTCTTTGCATCCAGTGGCCAAAGTACTGGAGCTTCAGCTTCAACATCAGTCCTTCCAATGGATATTCATGACTGATTTTCTTTAGGATGGATTGGTTGGATCTCCTTGCAGTCCAAGGGACTCTCAAGAGTCTTGTCCAACACCACAGTTCAAAAGCATCAATTCTTCAGTGCTCAGCTTTCTTTATAGGCCAACTCTCACATCCATACATGACCACTGGAAAAACCATAGCCGTGACTAGACAGACCTTTGTTGACAAATAATGACTCTGTTTTTTAATATGCTATCTAGGTTAGTCATAACTTTCCTTCCAAGAAGTATGTGTCTTTTAATTTCATGGCTGCAATCACCATCTGCAGTGATTTTGGAGCCTCAAAAAATAAAGTCAACCATATTTTCCACTGTTTCCCTATCTATTTGCCATGAAGTGATGGAACCAGATGCAATGATCTTAGTTTTCTGAATGTTGAAATTTAAGTCTTTATGCATTGCATGACCTCCTACTCTTTCCATTTTTTGATTTATTGAAGCCTGGAAATTGGTGACCTCAACTCATAAAAACTGTCTAGAAAAGTATGCCCTTGAGATTGAAGAGTAGAACGCAAGAAGAAACTTCCTCCCAGGGGCTTTGTTACTGAAACTATTTGGGTCCAGTGAAGAAGTAATCCCAGATATTACAGTGACATTTTTCACCTGTACATGTTCTCACAGAGAAAATTGCATTTATTGCTAGTAGTCACTGAAAAAAAAAAAAAAATCAAGAAAATGTCAGTGTAGTCATCCTTTTATATACATATTTAATCTTATAGTCTCCATTATTATACTCCACCTCTCTCTCTTTCTGTCTCTCTCATATATACACAAACAACATATACATATCTGTTTACGCTGCCCCCACCCTCCCATTAAAAGTCAAAGCCGTCTTTTGCTTCCTCTTAAAACTAATTTTGTCCAATAGGCTTTGAAACAGATTAAAACAACAACAACAAAAACTCACCATTCAGCAATAAAATATTGTATTTAACATTCACCTCCAAGTTGTTCAGTCACTAAATAATGAGATAAAAGCAGTAAAAAGGTAAGGTTCCAAGAGTCAATTAACACATTTTCTGACCTTTATCAGTCTGTTAAGTACCATTGGGTCCATGAAAAACACCGGATGACAAGGAAATTTGAAATTCAACATACCTTGCACTAAGGCAACATAGCACTCACTCAGTAGTAGGCCTAGATGATGATCTTCCATTTGTCCTTAAAATTAGGAATAGTTCCAGCTGTCTCATAACTGGAAGGCAGTGATGCAGCAATATTAGAACATTCACTAGATCCTTGATAATTAAAGTCTGTGTTTATTCTGAAAGTACTGGAATTACCTGTAGCTCATAAGAAATGCAGAATCTCAGTCCTACCTAGCTTTGTTGAATTTGAACTTTCCTTTTAACAGGATCACCAGGTAACCACCTTAAATGTATTTGTGCATTTAAGTTTGGAAACACCATGTTAAGTGCTTCTTCCCTTTGACACTCTCTGAGCCATTATAAGATATAAACACAAGAAAAGTTACCAGTAGCAATCCAAGGTTCTGGGCAGGCAGCTAAAATTTTAAACTAAAATCTTATTTTGAAAAGATTAAAAAACCACTGAATTTGGATTCAATTGAACTATAGTATACACATTAAAGAAATTAGTAATAAATTAATCTTAAATTAGAAAATCCTTTCCTTTACCTTGAAGATTCCACTAATGTAATTTATCATTGATGATCAATTGTATTTCTCATTAAAGAACTCAAAAGACAAAGAGCTAATTTGCTTTAGAGTTTATTAGAATGCAGCAAGAAATAACAAACTTGGAAGACTGGCAAATTTTCTTCTAGTCAAGAAAGCTAGACTATCTGCCATTCTCTGCAAAAATAAAAGGAGTGAAGAAGAGTAGTTTGGCAAATGCTATTTTAAGCCATTTCCTGAAACAATAGTAGCCTTATCATGTGCATTGTTAGCTTCCAATCACCAAATATGTCTTTTTTTAATCAAGAATAAGAAATTGCAAAAGGACATTTGTAGTGGTATATGGTAACATTACTCTCAAATGACTAGGAATGATCAAAATATCTTGGCCTAAGTGATAATGTGTATTCCGCTAGACTGATCATTTCTGTGACTGATTGATCACAGATAATAGGAGTCAAAAATTAGATGCTTAGTAATTATGATGCTGAGTTAATTTCATAACCTAAATTTTAAGAGTGTTAATAATTCAAAGTCTACTAAAATATATGCAAGTTTCTTAGATGTAATGGACATTTTGAAATGAATAAATTAATTACTGACTGAAATCAACATATATATTCAAAAAAGATTTTGACTGTAAAGAAGTTTGGCTTAGCATGAGAAATTGAAGAAAGTATTTGAATAGTAATGTAGTAGTGAGGTAATATTATATCTTGTACTCTAGACATTTATGCAAGTTGCCAATCACAGTGATTGATACCAAAAGACGTTGTGAAATCTCTAGGCATCACATAAGAAGTCATAATATTCCAGGTAAGCACACATTCAGGAGTAACTACATTGAAATGGGTAAAAATTTCAATGAAAGGTCGCATTTTATACATGATAGCACTTACTTGAAGCAGACACACCTCAGTGTCATTGGAAGAAAACTTGCAGCTCACAGGTTGGATTATCTATCAAATGTGAAAGAGAGAGTGGCAGGTATATCTAACATTATGACTTACTGAGGCACTTCCAATGGACTGTTTTTGGTGTTATTTGACTTGGAGGACTGACAGGGAATCAGCATACTTTGGAGGCTTGAGGGCCACTGAAAATAGGAAATCTCAACATTGGAGAACTTGCAGTAGGGCAGACAGATACCAAAAAGAAGAAGAGATTATGATCTCTTGAAAAAGAATCCAGTAAATTTCTCTAATTGGGAAATTATGCACTTAACCCCCAATAAATCACATCTGCAGAAAAGGTGTGAAGCCCCTATAATTTCTAGAAGAGCAACAACAAAAATCTCCAATACTGACTCTTGAAAACAGAAAATCTATAAATTATCTGACAAAGAATTCAAATAACTATCTTAAAGAAGTTCGGTGAGCTAAAATAAAACAAAAATTGAAAACTAAATAAAATCGGGAAAATAATGCATTAACATAATGAGAATATTAACAGATAGAAGCTATTAAAAAGAACCAAACAAATTCTTAAGCTAAAGAATAGAATAACTGAATTAAGAAAGTCACTAAAGGGATTCAAGGCAGACTTGATTAAAGAGAAGAAAGAATCAGCAATCTCCAATACAAGTGGTTTGAAATTCTCAAGTCACAGGAGCATAAAGTGAAAAAAAAAAAAAAAAAGAAGAAGAAGAAGAAAGATGAGGAAAGCCAAAGTTACTTACAAAAAACATCACCAAGTAGACCAATATACACACTATATGAGTCCCAGAAGGGACAAATCATTTACTTGAAGAAATGTGGCTGAAAATCAGCCTACCTAAAGAAGGAAATGGACATCCAAATTCAAAAATTTCAATGGATTCTGACTAGGATATGTCCAAAGAGACTCACACAAAACATATTATAGTCAGATGGTCAAAAATAAAAGATAAGTAGAGGATATTGAAAGCATCAGGATAAAATTGACTCATCATGCACTAGGGAAGTCTCATAAAATTATCAGTGTATTCCTCATCACAAACTTTATAGGCAAGAAGGTGGTAGAATGACATATTCAAAGTGATGAAAGAAAAATAATTGTCAAATAAAAATACCATTTCTGGGAAAAAAAAAGTCTTTCAAAAATGAAGGAAAAATAAAAAGTTTCTCAGATAAATGAAAGGAGCTCACCGTTACTAGACCTGCCTTATAAGAAATGCTAAATGATGACCTAGAAGGTGTGCGACCATGATTTTCCCCTCAGTGTCCTGAAAGTCAGAGGTCATTCTGCTCTGACAACCTAATTCACTGAACTCTGAAAGAGTTTGGCAGGCTGATTCCTTTGAGAACAAGAGTTGCTTATACTTATCCTGCGCCCAATGCCATTCTCAGGTGACCCACAGCTTCAGATTCAGAGAAGACCAGCAAGGTAATAGTGGAACGTAAGCAGGATTCCTGATTCCTCCTGGTCTTGACCTTTCATCTCCAAAATGCTGTGCAAGACTAAGTGAACTCCTTTCCTTTCTCCCACTATTCTTTTTCCACCTCAGAGCTGCTCATGTAAAATTTCATCAAGCCTACTGAGTGCAGCCCTCTTTGAAACTATTCCTCCATACAACCCCTCAGACTGAGGAAGGCTGAAGTCTCTTCACATTCCCTTTGGACACGCAGTTGAAATGGGAAGCGAAACAGCCCTATCTCTTTAGGCAGGACTGGTGCACATTGGAGAAGGAAATGGCAACCCACTCCAGTATTCTTGCCCGGAGAATCCCAGGGGCGGGGGAGCCTGGTGGGCTGCCGTCTGTGCGGTTGCACAGAGTCGGACACGACTGAAGTGACTTAGCAGTAGCAGGTGCACATTGAGAAGTAATGATTACATCGTCCCGAATATGCATTTATCATTATCATTTCCTAAGAAGTATTTAATTATTACAACTTCCCAAGACATTTTTCAGGTCAAGAAACCTTGGATTATGGCGTGAGCTGTGCCTGTAGACACCTACTTCACCTTTCCTTGGGAGTGAGAATATAAAACAAATGAAAAAGCACATATAGTTAAATGTATGCAATAACAAATCTTCAACTCACTGAGGTTTAAATAGAAAGTAAAAACAGTAAATGGAAGTTTGGCCACCTAAATCAAGTACTAAGACTTCTTTCAAATTATGGTTAAAATACATGTAACAAAACTGATCATCTGAATCAGTCTTTTTGTCCATTTCAGTGACATGAAGTATATATACTCATACTGCTGTGCAATTAGCACAACCATACATACATACAGAATTCATCTTAGAAAACTGAAACTGTATCTGCTATACAACAGCTCCTCATTTCTCTTTTCTACCACCATCATCTGCCAACTACAATTCTCCTTTCTGGCTATAGGGATTTAATTGCTTTAGCTGGCTCACATAAGTGGAATCATATAGTATTGGACATTTTATGACTGAATTATTTCACTCAGCATAACGTCTTCAAGGTTTACCCATGTTGTAGCATGTGTCAAAATTCCTTTTCATTTTAAGGCTGAATAATATTACATTATAATTAAAATATATATGTATATATTTTGCTGTTCAGTAACTAAGCTATGTCTGACTCTTTGTGACCCCAAGGACTGCAGCAGGCCAGGCTTCCCTGTCCCTCACTATCTCTTGGAGTTTGCTCAAACTCATGTCCATTGAGTTAGTGATGCTATCCAACCATCTCATCCTCTGTTACCTCCTTCTCCTCCTGCCCTCAATCTTTCCCAGCATCAGGGTCTTTTCTAATGAGTCGACTCTGCATCAGGTGGCCAAAGGATTGGAGCCTCAACATATATCCTTCCAATGAATATTCAGGGCTGATTTCCTTTAGGATTGACTGGTTTTTTCTCCTTGCTGTCCAAGGAATTCTCAAGAGTCTTCTTCAGCACCACAATTTGTAAGCATCGATTCTTTGGTGGAAGCCTTCTCTATGGTCCATCTCTCACATCTGCACATGACTTCTGGAAAAACTGTAGTTTTTGACTCTATGGACCTTTGTCAGCAAAGTGATGTCTCTGCTTTTTAATATGTTATCTAGGTTTGTCATAGCTTTTCTTTCAAGGACGAAGTGCCTTTTAATTTCAAGGCTGTAGTCACCATCTGCAGTGATTTTGGAGTCCAAGAAAATGAAGTTTCTGACAGTTTCTATTTTCCCTCCATCTAAATGCCTTGAAGTAATGGGACCAGATGTCATGATCTTCATTTTTTGAATATTGAGTTTTAAGCTAGATTTTTCACTCTCCTCTTTTACCCTCAGCAAGAAGCCCTTTAGTTCCTCTCTGCTTTCTGCCATTAGGGTGGTGTTATCTGCATATCTGAGGTTATTGATATTTCTCCCAGAAATCTTGATGCCAGATTGTAATTCATCCAATCCAGCATTTCACATGATGTACTTTGCATATAAGTTAATAAAGCAGGGTGACAATATACAACCTCATGTACTCCTCTCCCTAATTTGAACCAGTCCATTGTTCCATGTCTGGTTCTAAC
Source organism: Odocoileus virginianus (assembly GCF_023699985.2). Lineage (NCBI taxonomy): Eukaryota > Metazoa > Chordata > Mammalia > Artiodactyla > Cervidae > Odocoileus > Odocoileus virginianus. The sequence continues at coordinate 71,199,947 of NC_069683.1, forward strand.
TGTTGCTTCTTGACCTGTATTCAGATTTCTCAGGAGGTGGGTAAGGTGGTCTGGTATTCCCATCTCTCTTAAGAATTTTCCAGTTTGTTGTGACCTACACAATCAAAGACTTTAGCATAGTCAAAGAAGCAGAAGTAGATGTTTCTCTGGAATTCCCTTGCTTTTTCTATGATCCAGCAGATGTTGGCAATTTTATCTCTGGTTCCTCTGTCTTTTCTAAATCCAGCTCACTTGGGCTGGTTATTTTTACTTGCCATCCCAAGATCTATTCTCTCCTCTTACCTTCCCTGTTTCATGATTTTATGGAGCATACCCATTGGATAGTCTTGCCAAAAACTTTGAATTTTGTTTGACAAACAGGATGCACCAGCAGGGGAGTGAAGGGAATTGAAGAGTAGTAGAAGATATAAATGAAAATAACCTATTCTTCCACATACCCACATGCCTCACTGTTACCACAGTCCTCTCAGGGGCTTTGTCCTCTATGACTACAGTGCCTTCTGGATGAACCCCTTCCTCAGCTGTCATTGTATCACCACAGTCTGGAACAAAACATGTGGGTGTGTATGTGTGTATATTTCCTAAATGAAGTGAGCAGTTTGGGGTTTAATAATAATAAAATAACTACAGTAATAATGGCAATATTGTGGCTGAAATATATAAGTATATGTGTACCATCATATGTGTCTATATATGTGTACACATATACGTATATATATGCATATAAATTTCTCAAGGAGGTGTAGACATTTATAGATTTAACATTTTTATTGTAAAGTTTAATAAGGCAAGCTCCAGAAAAGTGAAAATGAATGACCTCAAATTACAAATCTGGTTAGTCATTAGAGCTGTATGGGCACGCAGGTTTATATTCACTGCACAGAAGAAGGACTCTTATCTTTGTTACGAGGTTCTTTTCCACATGTGCATGGGAGCCCATGTCCTCAAGTAGCCCTTTCACCTGAATGATGTTGCGACTGGACCCATTGTGCCTAAAGAGGTGGTTGAACTCTGTGTTACAGGTGATGAGGGCTAGTCCTCCCCTATTACTGGGCAAATGTGCATTGCATTTCTTCCTACATATTCATAACATAGTCAGAGTTACACTCTGAAGGATATAGCAGCTTGTTTGTCTGCTAGCTTTTGCCAGAATTATTTCTTAACTCTTCCTTAGTAATGAATAGTAGGAGTTTCTGAAATGAAACAGTGGCAATGGGAAAAGAAATCAAACCTACAGTATAACTAAAAGAGCAAAATGCCAGAGTGGTAATGAGAACAGATGTGCTTTTTAATCAGTGATTTTCCTAGAAAATTTACTTCTTTCCCTCCTTTCTTTGATTTAGTCAAAGTTTATCTAATATTCAATATCCATCTCAACATTTTTTAATATTGAAGGCATTTCCCACCTATTTCAGCCTACACTAGCTTTCAGGCCCATTATAGGGCATTATTTTTAATACATATATTTAAATATATATATTATATATTTATATAGATATATAAAATTATATATGTATATATATATATATATATAACCACCATATATAATGCATTTGGGTTTACCTGGTGGCTCAGTGGTAGAGAATGTGCCTTCCAATGCAGGAGACACAGGTAAGAAGATGCCCTGGAGACAGAGATGGCAACCCACTCCAGTATTCTTGCTTGGAAAATTCCATGGATAGAGAATTCTGGATGGTTACAGTCCATGGAGTCACAAAAGAGTCAGGCACAACTTAGTGACTAAACAACAGTGACATATAATATATTATATCATTATTACTCCATTATGAGTACTCTTAATACAATGAAAATATATACCTATAATATATTCTAACTCCTATAATGTCTTAAGACAACATTAGAAAATAAATCACAACTTTCAGAATCTCTTCATATTTCATATCCAGGGAAACTTACACTTCATTTTACCTTCCATTTCATTCTTGATCATCTAAACCTTCCAGCCTCTTTTTTGTGTGATTCCAAGAACTTTCTGTAAGGAAAAAGTTTAAGTTTTCCTATGGGTTCTCTGGAAACTGACTTTGTTTTTCTGGCAAGAATTTCTGCAAGTTTTGTAAGACAGGACATAGAGTTGTGATATCTAGTGTACTGGCTTTCTTGTTGATTCCAATATCCTATATTGCCCCAGAAATCATCACAGAGAAGGTACTTGTTTTCTTGAAGGCAAGAAGAAAACTTTGCAAGAAGATATCTTAGCTTTTAAGAGTTGTAATTTTGTTCAACATCTTGTTAACAAGATGAATCATTAAGCAAGAGACAGCTCCTTTGTCAGGGAAGTTATCTGATTATAAGATCTATACCAAAGATTCATAAATGCGTGATGCATGTGGCTCTTTGATGAAGACTAAAAGGAAATGGGCCTAATAATAATAATCAATTTGATCTACCTTAATTCTTGGAATCCACTAAAAGACTCCTTGAAATCTAGCCTTTGATTCATAATGGTTGTCTGGCTAGTTCCTGAGAGTAACAGGGTGAGTGAATTTTGTTTCATATAGATACCTTGCTCTCTCCTTAATTAAAAAAAAGAAAAAAGAAAAAGAGTTCCCACCTCAGTTGAACAACGGAGGAAATGCTTTCTTTGTTTTGTTAATATTACTAGTGTTTTCTTACACTGAGGAGGACTAGGTGAATAACAGAACAGCATGAGGCCTGCTGAGGTGTTGCTGACTAGATTGAGTAAAGGAAATGTCCTTGCCAAAGATCCAGAGCTCAGAACAAGTGTCAGTTTCTTATAGCAGGTGTGTTGGGGATCATCAGGGAAGCACAAGAATATGCTCAAGCTGGAGAATATTGATAGCCATTTCTCCATTAGCTTACATTCTGGGGACATGCATGTCACCCAAAAGCCACAAATACGTTTACACCAAGAAGGGAAAAGAACTGGACAGAATACATATTTTGATTTTACTTATTATAAACTTAGAGTCTCCTTCATGGTTTATTGTTTGTTGTGGTGAAGGGGCTTGAGTAACTCAATGAAGCTATGAACAATGGCATGCAGGGCCACCAAAAGACAGATGGGTCATAGTGGAGAGTTCTGAGAAAACCTTGTCCACTGGAGGTGAGAATGGCAAATCACTCTAGTATTCTTACCATGAGAACTACATGAACAGTGAAAAATGAAAGAGAAAGTCGTTCAGTCGTGTCTGACTCTTTGCAATCCCATGGACTGTAAAGTCCATGGAATTCTTCAGGCCAAAATACTGGAGTGAGTAGCCTTTCCCTTCTCCAGAGGATTTTCCTAAACCAGGGATCAAACCCAGGTCTCCCGTATTGCAGGTAGATTCTTTACCAGCTGAGCCCACAAGAAAAACCCAAGAATACTAGAATGGGTAGCCTATCCCTTTTCCAGGGGATCTTCCTGACCCAGGAATCAAACTGGGGTCTCCTGCATTGCAGGTGGATTCTTTACCAAGTGACTTACTAGGGAATCAGTACACAAAGGCAAAAAGATATGACACCAAAAGATGAGCTCCCAGTTCTGAAGGTATCCAATATTCTACTAGAGAAGAGCACAAGTAATTAATAATAACTACAGAAAACAAGAACAGCTGAATCAAAGGAGAAATGATACTCAGTTGTGGATATGTCTGATGGTGAAAATAAAGTCCAATATTTTTTAAAAAAAAGATAAATTGGACATGATCAAACAGATGGCAAGTGTGAACATCCACATCTTAGGAATCAGGACTTTTTTATCTACTACTTTGGGCAAGACTCTCTTAGAGAAATGGAGCAACCCTCAGGAAAAGTCCAAATTTCAGTACTTAATTGCAATCTCAAAAATGAGAGAATGATCTCGGTTCATTTCAAGGCAAACCATTCAACATCAGAGTAACCTAAGTCCATGTCCCAAACACTGATGCTAAAGAAGCTGCAGTTGACTGGTTTTATGAAGACTTGTAAGATCTTCTTGAACTAACACACACACACAAAAAAAAGGTATCATTTTCATCATGAGTGATAGGAATGCAAAAGTAGGAAGTTAACAGATATAGAGAGTAACAGGCAAGTTTGGCCTTGGAGTAAAAAATGAAGCAGGACAAACTCTAACAGAGTATTTCCACAGAAAACACTGGTCGTAGCAAACACTCCTTTTCACCACACAAGAGAAGACTCTACACATGGGCATCACCAAGTGGTCAACACCAAAATCAGATTGATTATATTCTTTGCAGATGAAGATGGAGAAGCTCTATAAAGTCAGCAAAAACAAGACCTGGAGCTGACTGTGGCTCAGATCATCAGCTCCTTGTTGCAAAATTCAGGCTTAAATTGAAGAAAGTAGGGAAAACCACTAGGCCATTCTGGTATGATCTAAATTAAATTTTGTATGATTATGCAGAGGAGGTGGTGAATAGATTCAAGGGTTTAGACTTGGTAGACAGAGTGCCTGAAGATCTATGGCCAGAGGTTCTAACATTTTACAGGAAGCAGTGACCAAAATGATCCTAAGAAAAACAAATACAAGGCGGAAAACTGGTTATATGAGGAGGTCTTACACATAGTAGAGTAAGAAGAGAAGTGAAAGGCAAAAGAGAAAAGAAAAGATACAACCAACTGAATCCAAAGTTCCAAAAAATAGCAAGGGGATGTAAGAAAGCCTTAAATGAACAGTGCAATGATATAGAGAAAGATGATAGAATGGAAATGACTAGAGATCTCAAGAATATTAGAAAGATCAAGGGAATATTTCCTGCAATGATGGGCACAATAAAGGACAGAAATTGTATGGACTTAACTGAAGCAGAGATATTAAGAAGAGGTGACAAAAAGACACAGAACTGTACATAGGAGGTCTTAATGACCCAGATAAACATGATGGTGTGATCACTAACTTAGAACCAGACATCCTGGAGTGTGAAGTTAATTGGGCACCAGGAAACATTATTGCAAACAAAGCAAACATAAGCAAACAAAGCTAGTGGAGGTAATGGAATTCCAACTGAGCTATATAAAATCTTAAAACAAAGTGCTGCTAAAGTGCTGCTCTAGATATGTAAGCAAATTTGGAATGCTCCACAAGTGGCCACAGGACTAGAAGAGTCAATTTTCATTCCAATCCCAAAGAAAAAGGACAATGCCAAACAATGGTAAAACTACTATATAATTGTGCTCATCTAACATGCTAGTAAGGTTACGCTCAAAATTCTTCAAGCTAGTCTTCAGTAGATGTGAACCAAGAACTTCCACTTATACACCTAGATTTGAAAAAGGCATAGGTACCAGAGATCAAAGGCCAACATTTGTTGGATCATAGAAAAATCAAGGGAATTCTAGGAAAAACATCTACTTCTGCTTCCTTGACTACACTAAAACCTTTGACTGTGGGAGATGCAAATAAATAAATAAATCAAAACTATGTAAAATTCTTAAAGAAATGGAAAAACCAGACCACCTTACCTGTGTCCTAAGAAACTTGTATGTGGGTAAAGAAGCATCAGCTAGAACCTTACTTGGAACAACTGACGGGTTCAAAATTGGTAAGGAGTAGGATGAAGCTGTAGGAAAATAAAATATTTTCACCATTTTATTTAACTTCAATGTAGAGTATTTGTGCAATGAGTACCCCATGAAAAGTCTAGAAGGCAAAAAGATATGACACCAAAAGATGAGCCTCCCAAGTTGGAAAGTGTTCAATATGCTAGTGGGGAGAGCAGAGGGCCATTACTAATAGCTCCCAAAATAGTGAAGTGACTGTGCCAAAGTGGAAACAGTGCTTAGTTGTGGACATGTCTGGTGGTAGAAGTAAAACCTGATGCTGTAAAAAACAGCACTGAATAGGAACCTGGAATGTTATGTCCATGAATTAAGGTAAATTGGACATGGTCAAGCAGGAGATGACAAGAGCAAACATCAACATCTTAGGAATCAGTAAAGTAAAATGGATGGGAATGGGGAAATTTAACTCAGATGACAGTTATGTCTACTACTGTGGGCAAGAATCCTGCAAAAGAAATGGAGTAGCTCTCATAATGAACAAAAGAGGCTGAAAAACAGTACTTTCTCAAAAACAGCAGAATGTTCTTGGTTCATTTCCAACGCAAACCATTCAACCTCACAGTAATCCAAACCTATGCTGCAACCACTGATAAGTTAACTAGTTCTATGAAGATCCACAAGACCTCCTAGAACTAACAACAACAACAAAAGATGTCTTATTAATCACAGGGGAATGGAATGCAAAAGGAGGAAGTTAAGAGATACCTGGAGTAACACGTTAGTTTGGTCTTGGAGTACAAAATGAAGCAAGGCAAAGGTTAACAGAATTCTGCCAAGAGAATGCACTGGTCATAGCAAACGCCCTTTTCTAACAACACCAGAGATAACTCTACACATGGACATAGCCAAATGGTCAATATAAAAATCAGATTGGTTACATTCTTTGCAGTTGAAGATGGAGAAACACTATACAATAAGCAAAAACAAGACCTGTAGCTGACTGTAGCACAGATCACAAGCTCCTTATTGCAAAATTCAGGCTTAAACTAAAGGAAGTGGGAAGACCACTAGGCCATTCAGGTATGACTTAAATCAAATCCCTTTTGATTATACAGGGGAGGTGATGAATAGATTCAAGGAGTTAGATCTTGTAGACAGAGTGCCTGAAGAACCATGGACAAAGATTCATAACACTGTACAGGAGGCAGTGACCAAAACTATTCCAAGATAAAGAAAAGCAAGATGATAATGTGGTTATCTGAGGAGTCTTTACCCACAGCCAAGGAAAGAAGAGAAGTGAAAAGCAATAGAGAAAGGGAAAGATATACCCAACTGAATGCAGAGCTCCAGAGAATAGCAAGGAGCAGCAAGAAAGCCTTCTTAAATGAATAATGCAAAGACATAGTGGAAAACAATAAGATGGATTAGACTAGCTATCTCTTCAAGAAAATTGGAGATATCAAAGGAACATTTCATGCAAGGAAGAACATGATAAAGGACAGAAACAGTAAGGAACTAGCAAAAGCAGTAGAAATTAAGAAGAGGTAGCTTCCCAGGTGGTGCTGCAGGTGAAGAATCTGCCTGCCAATGCTGGAGACACAAGAAATACAGATTCGATCCCTGGGTCAGGAAGATCCCCTGGAGAAGGAAATGGCAACCTGTTCCAGTATTCTTGCCTGGAAAATTCTATGGACAGAGGAGATTGGCAGGCTATAGTCCATGGGGTCACAAAGAGTCAGACATGACTGAGTGAGCACACACATACAAAATACGTCTTAATGATGCAGATAACCACGATTGTGTGGACACTCACCTAGAGAAAGACATATGGAGTGTGAAGCCAAGTGGGCTTTAGGAAGCATTGCTGCTGCTGCTGCTAAGTCGCTTCAGTCATGTCCGACTCTGTGCAACCCCATAGACGGAAGCCCACCAGGCTCCCCCATCCCTGGGATTCTCCAGGCAAGAACACTGGAGTGGGTTGCCATTTCCTTCACCAATGCATGAAAGTGAAAACTGAAAGTGAAGTCACTCAGTTGTGTCTGACTCTTTGCGACTGCATGGACTGCAGCCTACCAGGCTCCTTTGTCCATGGGATTTTCCAGGCAAGAGTACTGGAGTGGGTTGCCATTGCCTTCACCATAAGAAGCATTACTATGAGCAAATCTAGTGGAGATGATGGAATCCCAGCTGAGCTATTTCAAATCCTAAAAGATGATGCTGTTAAAAGTGCTACACTCAACACGTCAGCAAATTTGGAAGACTCAGCAGTGGCCACAGGATTGGAAAAGGCCAATGTTCATCCCAATTCCAAGTAAGGTCAGTGGTAAAGAATGTTCAAACTATCAAACAATTTCTCTCATTTCCCAGGTTAATAAGGTTATGCACAAAATCTTTAACGCTAGGTTTCAGCAGTACTTCCAGATGTACAAGCCGGATTTAGAAAAGACAGAGGAACCAGAGATTAAACTGCCAATATTCGTTGGAACATACAGAAAGCAAGGAAATTCCAGAAAAGATCTACTTCTGCTTCATTAACTAACCAAAAGCCTTTGACTGTGTGGATCAGAAGAAACTGTGGAAGATTCTTAAAGAGGTGGGAATACCAGACCATCTTACCTGCCTTCTGAAAAATCTTTATGTGGGCCAGCTTGAATATCACATGGAAAAACTGACTGGTTCAAAATTGGGAAAGGAGTGCTACAAGGCTGCATATTTTAACTCTGTTTATTCAACTTATATTCAGAGCACATTGTGTGAAATGTCAGCCTGGATGAGTTACAGGCTGGAATCAAGATTGCTGGGAGAAATATCAACATCCTCAGATATGCAGATGACACCACTTTAATGGGAGAAAGCAGAGAGAAACTAAAGAGCCTTTTGATGAAGATGATAGAGGAGAGCAGAAAAGCTGATTTAAACTCAACATTCAAAAAACTAAGATCATGGCATCTGGTCCCATCACTTCATGGCAAATAGAAGGGGGAAAAGTGAAAGCAGTGATAGATATTCTATTATTGGGCTTCAAAACATTGCAGACAGTGACTGCAATCATGAAATTAGAAGATAATTTCCTCTGGAAGGAAAGCTATGCCAAACCTAGATAGTGTCATATAAATAGATGCATAATTTTTCTGCCAAAGTCTGTGTAGTCAAAACTGTGGTCTTTTAAGTAGTTATGTATGGATTTGAGAGTTGGATTATAAAGAATGATGAGTGCCAAAAAATTGATGGTTTCAAATTATGACGCTGGAGGAGAATCTTGAGAGTCCCTTGGACAGCAAGGAGATCAAACCAGTCAATCCTAAAGGAAATCAACCCTGAATTAAATTCATTGGAAGGACTGATGCTGAAGCTGAAACTCCATTACTTTGGCCACCTGACGTAAAGAGCTGACTCATCGGAAGAGATCTTGATGCTGGGAAAGATTGAAGGCAAAAGAAGAAGAGGATGGCAGAGGATGAGAATATTGGATAGTATCACTAAGTCAATGGATATGAACTTGGGAAAACTCCAGGAGATAGTGACAGACATGGAGGCCTGGTGTGCTTCAGTCCATGAATTGGCAAAGAGTCGGACAACATTTAGTGACTCAACAACAACAACAACAACAACAACAACAACAACAACAACAACCCTAGAGTAGAGTAAGGAAATAATATTAATGGCATACCTAATACTGAGTCAGAATTAACAGCATTTCAATAGACACCTATGCTATAAATTAAACAACTTTGGATAGAAAAGTCTGCTTATTCAAGACACGTTGTAGATTTATAGTCATAAAGATGAACTTTGGAAGGAGGCTTGAATATTTCATTTACCATCTATTAGCAAGTCAACTTAATTTCTATTTTTTTTTCCATTTATTTTTCTTAGTTGGAAGCTAATTGCCTTACAATACTGTAGTGGTTTTTGTCATACAGTGACATAAATCAGTCATGGATTTACATGTATTCCCCATCCCGATCCCCCCTCCCACCTCCCTCTCCACCCGATCCCTCTGGGTCTTCCCAGTGCACCAGGTCCGAGCACTTGTCTCATGCATCCAACCTGGGCTGGTGATCTGTTTCACCCTAGATAATAATAATAAAATTCTGTTCTGTATATCTGTGTCTGTTTTTCTGTTTTGCATATAGGGTTATCATTACCATCTTTCTAAATTCCATATATAGGTGTTAGTATACTGTAATGGTCTTTATCTTTCTGGCTTACTTTGCTCTGTATAATGGGCTCCAGTTTCATCCATCTCATTCGAACTGATTCAAATGAATTCTTTTTAACGGCTGAGTAATATTCCATAGTGTATATGTACCACAGTTTCCTTATCCATTCATCTGCTGATGGGCATCTAGGTTGCTTCCATGTCCTGGCTATTATAAACAGTGCTGCAATGAACATTGGGGTGCACGTGTCTCTTTCAGATCTGGTTTCCTCGGTGTGTATGCCCAGAAGTGGAATTGCTGCATCATATGGCAGTTCTATTTCCAGTTTTTGAAGAAATCTCCACACTGTTTTCCATAGCCGCTGTACTAGTTTGCATTCCCACCAACAGTGTAGGAGGGTTCCCTTTTCTCCACACCCTCTCCAACATTTATTGCTTGTAGATTTTTGGATAGCAGCCATCCTGACTGGCATGTAATGGTACCTCATTGTGGTTTTGATTTGCACTTCTCTGATAATGAGTGATGTTGAGCACCTTTTCATGTGTTTTTTAGCTATCTGTATGTCTTCCTTGGAGAAATGTCTGTTTAGTTCTTTGGCCCATTTTTTGATTGGGTCATTTATTTTTCTGGAGTTGAGCTGGAGGAGTTGCTTGTATATTTTTTAGATTAATCCTTTGTCTGTTGCTTCGTTGGCTATTATTTTCTCCCAATCTGAGGGCTGTCTTTTCACCTTGCTTATAGTTTCCTTTGTTGTGCAAAAGTTTTTAAGTTTCATTAGGTTCCATTTGTTTATTTTTGCCTTTGTTTCTAATATTCTGGGATGTGGGTCATAGAGAATCCTGCTGTGATTTATGTCAAAGAGGGTTTTGCCTGTGTTCTCCTCTAGGAGTTTTATAGTTTCTGGTCTTACATTTAGATCTTTAATCCATTTTGAGTTTATTTTTGTGTATGGTGTTAGAAAGTGTTCTAGTTTCATTCTTTTACAGGTGGTTGACCAGTTTTCCCAGCACCACTTGTTAAAGAGGCTGCCTTTTTTCCATTGTATATCCTTGCCTCCTTTGTCAAAGATAAGGTGACCATAGGTTCATGGATTTATCTCTGGGCTTTCTATTCTGTTCCATTGATCTATATTTCTGTCTTTGTGCCAGTACCATACTGTCTTGATGACTGTGGCTTTGTAGTAGAGTCTGAAGTCAGGCAGGTTGATTCCTCCAGTTCCACTCTTCTTTCTCAAGATTACTTTGGCTATTCGAGGAGCCTGCCGGCAAACGAACCGGTCACGGGCGCAATCGCCGAAATACCTGAGAAAGAAAGACTCGAAAAGATGGGGTTGAGAGGGACGGAGTCAGCTCTCGATTGAAACCGACAACTTTATTGAGGAGTAACATGCTTATATATGCTAACAGGATTTACTAAATTTAGATCAAGGACATGTATACGTGCAGAATGGCAGGCATTAGTCTTCGCTCAGGAATTTTATCTCAACTCTTTAAGACTATCAGAGCAAGGGAGTGGCGTCTTAGTATGATTACAATCAGTTAAAAGATTATCATGATTACAATCAATTAAAGATTATCTAAAGATTACCTAGACATAAACCATACACAGGAGCCTGACAATCTCGTCAGGAAAATGGGTAAAAGGTCGCTACAGCAATTTCCTTGAGGGAGGTGAGAAAGGCCAACCTGCACTTTAATAAATCAGGGGTGGCGGGACAGAGAGGGGCCTCTTGATCTCTCTCAGGGCTAAGAAGGAGCCTGAGCAGTCAGGCTGGCTCCCCGCAGGTGGTTGACCAGTTTTCCCAGCACGACTTGTTAAAGAGGCTGCTTTTTTTCCATTGTATATCCTTGCCTCCTTTGTCAAAGATAAGGTGACCATAGGTTTGTGGATTTATCTCTAGGCTTTCTATTCTGTTCCATTGATCTATATTTCTGTCTTTGTGCCAGTACCATACTGTCTTGATGACTGTGGCTTTGTAGTATAGTCTGAAGTCAGGCAGGTTGATTCCCCCAGTTCCATTCTTCTTTCTCAAGATTACTTTGGCTATTCGAGGTTTTTTGTATTTCCATACAAATTGTGAAATTATTTGTTTTAGTTCTGTGAAAAATACCGTTGGTAGCTTGATAGGGATTGCATTGAATCTATAGATTGCTTTGGGTAGTATAGCCATTTTGACAATACTGATTCTTCCAATCCATGAACACGGTATATTTCTCCATCTATTTTTTTCCTCTTTGATTTCTTTCATCAGTGATTTATAGTTTTCTATGTATAAGTCTTTTCTTTCTTTAGGTAGATATACTCCTAAGTATTTTATTCTTTTTGTTGCAATGGTGAATGGTATCGTTTCCTTAATTTCTCTTTCTGTTTTCTCATTGTTAGTGTATAGGAATGCAAGAGATTTCTGTGTGTTAATTTTATATCCTGCAACTTTACTGTATTCATTGATTAGCTGTAGTAATTTTCTGGTAGTCTTTAGGGATTTCTATGTAGAGGATCATGTCATCTGCAAACAGCTAGAGTTTCACTTCTTCTTTTCCTATCTGGATTCCTTTTACCTCTTTTTCTGCTCTAATTGTTGTGGCCAACACTTCCAAAACTATGTTAAATAGTAGTGGTGAGAGTGGGCACCCTTGTCTTTTTCCTGATTTCAGGGGAAATGCTTTCAATTTTTCACCATTGAGGGTAATGCTTGCTGTGGGTTTGTCATATATAGCTTTTATTATGTTGAGGTATGTTCCTTCTATTCCTGCTTTCTGGAGAGTTTTAATCATAAATGGATGTTGAATTTTGTCAAAGGCTTTTTCTGCATCTATTGAGATAATCATATGGTTTTTATCTTTCAATTTGTTAATGTGATGTATTACATTGATTGATTTGCAGATATTAAAGAATCCTTGCATTCCTGGGATAAAGCCCACTTGGTCATGATGTATAATTTTTTTAATATGTTGTTGGATTCTGTTTGCTAGAATTTTGTTAAGGATTTTTGCATCTATGTTCATCAGTGATATTGGTCTGTAGTTTTCTTTTTTTTGTGGCATCTTTGTCTGGTTTTGGAATTAGGGTGATGGTGGCCTCATAGAATGAGTTTGGAAGTTTACTTTCTTCTGCAGTTTTCTGGAAGAGTTTGAGTAAGATAGGTGTTACCTCTTCTCTAAATTTTTGGTAGAATTCAGCTGTGAAGCCATCTGGTCCTGGGCTTTTGTTTGCTGGAAGATTTCTGATTACAGTTTCGATTTCCTTGCTTGTATGGGTTTGTTAAGATCTTCTATTTCTTCCTGGTTCAGTTTTGGAAAGTTATACTTCTCTAAGGACTTGTCCATTTCTTCCACGTTGTCCATTTTATTGGCATAGAGCTGCTGGTAGTAGTCTCTTATGATCCTTTGTATTTCAGTGTTGTCTGTTGTGATCTCTCTATTTTCGTTTCTAATTTTGTTAATTTGGTTCTTCTCCCTTTGTTTCTTAATGAGTCTTGCTAATGGTCTGTCAGTTTATTTTTTCAAAAAACCAGCTTTTAGCTTTGTTGATTTTTGCTATGGTTTCTTTAGTTTCTTTTGCATTTATTTCTGCCCTAATTTTTAAGATTTCTTTCCTTCTACTAACCCTGGGGTTCTTCATTTCTTCCTTCTCTAGTTGCTTTAGGTGTAGAGTTAGGTTATTTATTTGACTTTTTTCTTGTTTCTTGAGGTAGGCCTGTAATGCTATGAATCTTCCCCTTAGCACTGCTTTTACAGTGTCCCATAGGTTTTGGGTTGTTTTATTTTCATTTTCATTCTATGCATATTTTCATTTCTTTTTTGATTTCTTCTATGATTTGTTGTTTAGCCTCCATATGTTTGAATTTTTAATAATTTTTTTCCTGTAATTGAGATCTAATCTTACTGCACTGTGGTCAGAAAAGATGACTGGAAAGATTTTAATTTTTTTGAATTTACCAAGGCTAGATTTATGGCCCAGGATGTGATCTATTCTGGAGAAGGTTCCGTGTGCACTTGAGAAAAAGTGAAGTTGATTGTTTTGGGGTGAAAGGTCCTATAGATGTCAATTAGGTCTAGCTGGTCCATTGTGTTCTTTAAAGTTTGTGTTTCCTTGTTAATTTTCTGTTTAGTTGATCTATCCATAGTTGTGAGTGGGGTATTAAAATCTCCCACTATTATTGTGTTACTATTAATTTCCTCTTTCATATTCGTTAGCATTTGCCTGACATATTGCGGTGCTCCTATGTTGGGTGCATATATATTTATAATTGTTATATCTTCTTCTTGGATTGATCCTTTGATCATTATGTAGTGTCCTTCTTTGTCTCTTTCACAGCCTTTATTTGAAAGTCTATTTTATCTGAATGAATATTGCAACTCCTGCTCTCTTTTGGTCTCCATTTGCATGAAATATTTTTTTCCAGCCCTTCACTTTTAGTCTGGGTGTCCCTTGTTTTGAGGTGGGTCTCTTGTAGACAGCATATATAGGGGTATTGTTTTTGTATCCATTCAGCCAGCATTTGTCTTTTGGTTGGGGCATTCAACCCATTTACATTTAAGGTAATTATTGATAGGTATGGTCCCATTGCCATTTACTTTGTTGTTTGGGGTTCACGTTTATACAACCTTTCTGTATTTCCTGTCTAGAGAAGATCCTTTAGCATTTGTTGGAGAGCTGGTTTGGTGGTGCTGAATTCTCTCAGCTTTTGCTTGTCTGTAAAGCTTTTGAGTTCTCCTTCATGTCTGAATGAGATCCTTGCTGGATACAGTAATCTAGGTTGTAGGTTATTCTCTTTCATTACTCTAAGTATGTCCTGCCATTCCCTTCTGGCCTGAAGGGTTTCTATTGATAGATCGGCTGTTATCCTTATGGGAATCCCTTTGTGTGTTATTTGTTGTTTCTCCCTTGCTGCTTTTAATATTTGTTCTTTGTGTTTGATCTTTGTTAATTTGATTAATATGTGTCTTGGGGTGTTTCAACTTGGGTTTATGCTGTTTGGGACTCTCTGGGTTTCTTAGACTTGGGTGGCTGTTTCCTTCCCCATTTTAGGGAAGTTTTCACTATTATCACCTCAAGTAACTTCTCATGGCCTTTCTTTTTGTCTTCTTCTTCTGGGACTCCTATGATTCGAATGTTGGGGTGTTTCACATTGTCCCAGAGGTCCTTGAGGTTGTCCTCGTTTCTTTTGATTCTTTTTTCCTTTTTCCTCTCTGCTTCATTTATTTCCACCATTTTATCTTCTAACTCACTTATCCTATCTTCTGTCTCCGTTATTCTACTCATGGTTCCCTCCAGAGTGTTTTTGGTCTCATTTATTGCATTATTCATTTTTAATTGACTCTTTTTTATTTCTTCTAGGTCCTTGTTAAACATTTCTTGCATCTTCTCAAGCTTTGTCTCCAGGCTATTTATTTGTAACTCCATTTTGTTTTCAAGATTTTGGATCATTTTTATTATCATTATTCTAAATTCTTTTTCAGGTAGATTCCCTATCTCCTCCTCTTTTGTTTGATTTGGTGGGCTTTTTTCATGTTCCTTTACCCGTTGGGTATTTCTCTGCCTTTTCATCTTGTTTAGATTGCTGTGCCTGGAGTGGGCTTTCTGTATTCTGGTGATCTGTGGTTCCTTTTTATTGTGGAGGTTTCACCCAGTGGGTGGGGTTGGACAATTGGTTTGTCAAGGTTTCCTGGTTAGGGAAGCTTGTGTCAGTGTTCTGGTGTGTGGAATTGGATTTCTTCTCTCTGGAGTGCAATGGAGTTTTCAGTAATGAGTTTTGCGATGGGTCTATGTGTTAGGTGTGAGTTTGGACAGCCTGTATGTTGACACTCAGGTCTATGTTCCTGCGTTGCTAAAGAATTTGTGTGGTATGTCTTGTTCTGGAGCTTATTGGCTCTTGGGTGGTGGTTGGTTTTGGTGTAGGTATGGAGGCTTTTGGATGGTCTCTTATTCCTTAATGTTCCATGTAGTCAGGAGTTTTCTGGTTTTCTCAGGTTTTGGGCTTAAGTCTCCTGCCTCTGGATTTCAGTTTTATTCTTCCAATAGTCTCAAGACTTCTCTAACTATACAGCACTGATAATAAAACTTCTATGTTAATGGTGAAAAGATTCTCCACCATGAGGGACAACCAGAGAGGTTCACAGAGTTACATGAAGAATAGGAGAGGGAGGAAGGAGATAGAGGTGAGCAGGAGGAGGAAAAGGGGGACTCAAGAGGAGAGAGACAGATCTATGCAGGTATCTGTTCCCAAAGTGTTCTCCATAGCCCAGACACCCACAAAGATTCACAGAATTAGATTGGGAAGAGAATGGGAAAGGAGGAAATAGAGGTGTTCTGAGGTAGAAAACAGAGAGTCAAAAGTGGGAGAGAGTAATCAACACACTCTTGATTAGAAATGGGAACTGAATATTGGATTCTTAAATGTCCAAAATTTATATCACATTCTGAAAAACAAAGATTAAAAATCTAGCATAGAGGTTAGACTCTTTGAAATACAATATTTAAAAACAAAAACACAAAAGAAAATTTAGAAATATATATGAAGTTCCATTTAAAAATAAGGCTTTTCTCTCTTTTTTTTTTTTTGCAAGGTTATAGTGAAATGAAAATGAAAATTAAGAAATAATAGTGGAGTATTAGAGGACTTTACAAAGAAATAGGAGAGAAAAACAAGAAAAAGAAAAAAAAGAAAAAAAAAGTTTTTCCCTAATTAAAAAAATCATAAAAATACATGAAAATGAAAGTTGAGGAGTAATGGGGGAGTAATAGGGAATTTTAAAAGAAAATGAAAGAGAAAAAATTTTAAAAAAGGAAAGAAAAAAAATTTTTTTTTAATTTAAAAAATATATACATACATATCTAGGAATTTCTCTGGAGCTGTTGCAGTCAGTATAGGTTCAGTTCAATTTCAGATAGCTCCTCTTTCCAGCTTACACTTCTTGATATCTATAGGCCCCTTCCGGTGTAGTCGGTGTTACCTTCAGGGATTTTAATCTGTTGCACCGGTCCTTTCCGAAGCGGTTCCCTTTGTTTATTTGGCTTCTGTTTGCCGTCTCATTGGTGTCTAATTTCCGCCCTGACACAGGCGGGCGGAGGTGATCTCTTATTTAGGTTCCCTAGTTCAGTTCAGTCCTGCTACGGGGAGGACGGGGCGCTGCAGACAGATATCGCTGTGTGTGGATAGCACTCACCGTGTTCCGGCCACACTGGGTTTGCCCCTGCTCACGGGTGTCTGTGCTTTCCCTGTCTACACTGCTCAGGCTCCCGGCTGCTCTATATGGAGCGGGCCCTGCGTTGCGTGCGGTTCCAATTTTCAGGTACTCCACAAAAGCGCAGATACGATTGCGCCTGCGTTTTGTGCCTTCCCCGGCCTCAGCGGCTCAGGCCGCCAGGGGCTTGGGCCCACTCTCCCGGGTGCAGTGCGCCTTTTCCCTCCGCGGCCCTAGCACGCGCTGGTCGGGTGCCTGCAGCTTGTGTTTGTTCTCAGGAGCTGGCCTCTAGCCGCGACCCTGCCGGTGGCGGATGTCAACCATCCAGAATCTCAGGAAGTTTTTAGATAGAAACCGGAGGCCTGTTTGCAGTGTGGGAGGGGTGGCTTCTCTGGGGCTGAGTTTTCCCCTTTTCCCTCTCCCCTGCCTCCTACCTCCAGCGGGGATGGCCAGGCTCTTCTCTGGAGTGTCTCAGTCCCTTTGATTTGCAAACGGCCGGCAGTTTGTTTGGGCCGGTTAATTTTCTCCATTGCTATCCCACAGTTTAAAAGAGCTCCTTCTGATTGCTCTCAGGGCCTTCGAGCCCTGTCCTTACCCTAAGCAATGCTGCCCGCTCCTGTCCGTTCCGCCCCCACTTGTTGGTGGCGGGTGCGGGCATCTAGGGTACTTTTCTGCTGGGAGTTGCTTTTAGGCACATAATCTGTGGGCCTTATTTAATTTTTCCTCCCAGTTAGGTTGCCCTCCGAGATTTGAAAACTTCCCCCAGACCCACCAGTGCGAGGGTTTCCTGGTGATTGGAAACTTCCTCTATTAAGACTCCCTTCCTGGGATGTGTCTCTATCCCTAGCTCATTTGTCTTCCTTTTTATCTTTTATATTTTGTCCTACCTCGCTTTGAAGACAATGGGTTGCTGTTCTGGGTGCCTGATGTCCTCTGCTATCGATCAGAAGTTGTTTTGTGAAATTTGTTCAGTGTTCAATTGTTCTTTCGATGAATTTGTAGGGGAGAAAGTGGTCGCCCCGTCCTATTCCTCCGCCATCTTGGCTCTGCCTCAACTTAATTTCTTAATATCTCTTTTCTTCAGTTTCCTTAGTTGAAATGGGAGGACAGAAATAGCACCTTTCTCATTGATTTTCGTGAGCATTCAGGAGTTAATACATTAGAAATGTTTAGAGCAGTGCCTGCATTTATTGTTTTATTTTAACATTAGCATCATCATTATTTAGCTACTCAAATATCATGTGGACTCAGAAAACAACGGAATCATAATTAGATCTTATATACACATGTGTGTGAGTGTGAGAGTTAAGTCACTTCAGTCGTGTCTGACTGTTTGTGACTCTATAGACTGTAGCCCACTGGGCTCCTCTGTCCATGGGATTCACCAGGCAAGAATAGCAGAGTGGGTTGTCATGCCCTCCTCTAGGGAATTTTACTGACCCAAGGATCAAATCTTCATTATTCCCTGCATTATCAGGCAGATTCTTCACCCCTCTGCCACTTTGGAAGCCCATATACACATGTGTAGCTTATATTAAATAACAAGTAATAAATGTTCTTGACTTTGCTCCTGCAGGTTGAAATTAGTTGTTTTAGTCTAGAATTCAGCACTGTCTTTAATTCTTGGGATTACTGAAACAATCCTCAAATTTTGCCATAGGCTCCCTTTGACTTTTTATTTCATTGTGATTTCATCCATTCCTATGATGTTAAAATAAGAGTTCCCAATTATATGTCTCCAAGTCTTTTGATGTCCAGTTTTATGTAGTTCAACCATTTTTTAATTTAGGCTTTTGCATGCATAATAGACAAATTTAATGCATCAAACTTTGTATATCTTTAATAATACTCAGTTAATCACTCATTCATGACCAATTCTTTGTGATCCCATGAATGTCCTGTGGCGAAGCATGCTAGCCTTACCCATCCATCACCAATTCCCAGAGCTTACTCAAACTCATGTTCATTGAGTCAGAGATGCCATCCAATCATCTCAACCTTTCTCATTGCCTTATTCTCTTCAATCTTTCCCAGCATTAGGGTCTTTTCCAATGAATCAGTTCTTCACATCAGATGGCCAAAGTATTGGAGTTTCAGTTTTAGCATCAGTCCTTCCAATGACTATCTAGGACTGGTTTCCTTTACAATTGACTGATTATATCTCCTTGCAGTCCAGGGGACTCTGAAGAGTCTTGTCCAACACCACAGTTCAAAAGCATCAATTCTTCAGTGCTCAGCTTTCTTTATAGACCAACTCTCACATCCATACATGACTACTGGGGAAACTATTGCTTTAACTAGATGGACCTTTTCTGTCAAAGTAATGTCTCTGTTTTTTAATATGCTGCCTAGGTTGGTAATAGCTTTTCTTCCAAGGAGCAAACATCTTTTAATTCCATGGCTGCACTCACCATCTGCAGTGATTTTGGATGCCCCCAAAAATGAAGTCAGCCACTGTTTTCACTGTTTCCCCATCTATTTGCCATGAAGTGGTAAGACTGGATGCCATGACCTTAGTTGTCTAAATGTTGAGTTTTAAGCCAACTTTTTCACTCTCCTCTTTCAATTTTATCAAGAAGTTCTTTAGTTCTTCTTCACTTTTTGCCATATAGGTGGTGTTATCTGCATTTCTGAGTTTATTGGTATTTTTCCTGGCAATCTTGATTCCAGCTTGTGCTTCTTCCAGCACAGCATTTTGCACTATGTACTATGCATAGAAGTTACATAATCAGGGTGACAATATACAACCTGTACGTACTTCTTTCCCAATTTGGAACCAGTCTGTTGTTCCATTTCCAGTTCTAACTGTTGCTTCTTGACCTGCATTCAGATTCCTCAGGAAGTGGGTAAGGTGGTCTAGTATTCCCATCTCTCTAAGGATTTTCCACAGTTTGTTGTGATACACAGAGTCAAAAGCTTTGGCATATTCAATAAAGCAGAAGTAGATGTTTTTCTGGAATTCTCTTGCTTTCTCGATGATCCAGTGAATGTTGGCAGTTTAGTCTCTGGTTCATCTGCCTTTTCTAAATCCAGCTTGAACATCTGGAAGCTCATGGTTCAAGTACTGTTGAAGCCTGGCTTAGATAATTTTGAGCATTTCTTTGCTAGCATGTGAGGTGGGCCCAATTGTGTGGTAGTTTGAGCATTCTTTGACGTTGCCTTTCTTTGGGATTGTAATGAAAGCGGACCTTTTACAGTCCTGTGGCCACTGCTGAGTTTTCCAAATTTGCTGGCATATTGAGTGTAGCACTTTTAACAACCTCATCTTTTAAGATTTCAAATAGCTGAACTGGAACTCCACTACCTGCACTAACTTTGTTCATAGTGATGCTTCCTAAAGCCCATGTGACTTCACATTCCAAGATGTCTGGCTCTAGGTGAGTGACCAGACCATCACTGTTATCTGGGTCATGAAGATCTTTTTTGTATAGTTCTGTGTATTGTTAGCAATACTAGATAATTTTATCTCATGTTTCTGCTTCTTGATAAATAATGCTACTATTCACTCATTTGCCCAATTGAAAACTTAGAGGTCTTCTTTGATTCCAGTGTTTCCCTCATTGTCTACTCATTTCATCCTCTTCCAAGATCCATTTTATCAGCATATTCCATTAACTCTACCATCAAAATGCATCTTATTTATCAGTTCTCTCTTCCCTACTGCTACCTTCCCATTCCCATAACCCATAGTCTCTCATACTAATCACTGAAATAGCCTGAAAACTTACCTCTCTCTATCTTTTCTTATCCTACTGTTTTCAACTGCTGTAACGGTATCCAGAAAAAAACTTTTAAAAAAGGTATATAAGACTCACTTTTCTCAATTCTAAAGCCCATTCATAGTACTTTTGCTTTTGGTTCAGTGTCTTTGAGAACAAAGATCCTAAAACAAAATCAGTGCAAATGTCCTCAAGAATAAAACTTGAATGGCAATCATAGATATCCATCAAACAGTTTTACATCTCCTTCTTTAAGGAGAAACCTAAGGTGTCAGAGATTTATCTGTCTTCACAATTAAATATGTCTCCTAAGCAATTATATTGACACTGAATAAAATATTCCAATAGTTTTTCATATAATTTAAAATTATATCCATGTGACTCTAACATGCTATTTGAAGACTTACATGATAAAATCCCTGCCTAACCTTTGAGTTTATTTCATACTTGCTTAACAACATGCATAATTTGTGTGTGTGTTTGGCAAACACTTCATAGTGTTGTCTTAAGATCTTTGTACTTATTGTCCTCTGTATTTATGTTTTATTACCCTAAATCTATAAAAGCCTTAATTTTATTACTCATATAATTTTTATAACTTTGAGTGCTAATCCAGGTAGCCTTTCAGTCATTTTCTATCCTAATATATCCACTTATGTTTTGTTTTTCCTTTATAATGCTTATCAATATCTGAAACACTTTTTAAAACTTCTAATTGCTATCCCCTTCCATTTACTGTGTAATGTCCATATGAATTTTATTTTAAAATTACACATGCCCAAGATGAAAAATACTGTTTGGCGGTAGTCACTCAAAGATTTCGTTTAGAAAAAATTAACTTGTGTTAGGTTAAGAGTTGTGGGCTTTGGCCTCAGGAAAGTGAAAGGCAAAGTGTTTTAAGATATGGAAAGACATTTTATTGCATACCCTCTTTTGTACCTGGTATTTAGTATTGGCACTCGTATTTAGTATCTTTCATGAAGAAAAGCATTTGGCTATCTCACAGTGAAGACTATGAGAAACATTTCTAAGATTCTAATTGTAAGAAAAAATAGTAAGAAGTATGACAATCTGTGTATGTGGAAGTGGTATAATGTTGGTCCTATCATTTTTTGAAAAAATTAAGTTGTATATTTTGTGGGAGTGGACATGTTGCTAGATAAATAAATGACTTAAAAGCATATCCAAATCAAGTAAGCAAAGAGTAGGAGAGGGGTAAAATGCTTCCAATTTCAAGAGCTTTCACGAACATCAAGGACTAAAGTAAAGGTCTTTGTCTTTTATTTATTTAGGGAGATTAAAATAGTCTTCCAAATTATTTCTGAAGGATTGAATTATTATTCTCTAATATCCTCTTCAAAGAGTAAGGTATGGTCTAAAAGTAAAACAGAGACCCTCAAAGATTTTGCAATGACAAAACAGAGGAGAACAGAGAGCACAGGCCAGTATGAGAGCAGGCCAAAACACATGAAGGGAGCCTGAGGATAAGTAGATAAGAGGCTAAGAACTCATGAGTCATTTATTAACTGGCAAGTGAATAAGAAAGCAGATATTGAGTACAAAGATGCAAAGGTAGGTTGAGACATCCCTTAAAGAGAATTGAGGAATCTTACCTGAAGAAAATCCTACCTTTAAGCAAGGGTGCAATCACTCTTGCAGATTTGGCAATAAATATTTGGCTAGTATGCAGGACACTGGAAATCACAGTCACTTAAGACAAACTTACTTAAAACATGAGTCTCAGCTATAGTTATAATATTACCCATTTCCCTTTTTTCTGTCTTCTCTTGATTCAACACATAACTTCTTAACCAATGAGTTATTGTGTTCTCATATACTGAGTCAACAAATACTTTTATTTTCTCCATTAGTCTATCTGTTGGAAACACAGAAATGTTGGGACTTATAATCATCTTAAGAAATAGCACTCTATCACCTCAGTAATTGAAATGGTTTCTTCTCCATTCCTTCTTTAATGTCTAGAGTACCAAGGAATGGTTTATTTACTGTATCCAAGATCCCTTTCATTCTTTCTAAGCCCATTGATGGCCACATCCATAATTCTAACCCAGCTAAACCAAAACAAGCCTGTACTGATCCAAATCATTCTCCTTGTTCTGCTTTGTTAAGTTATCAGGCAGGGCACAAGGAGCTTCACCTGTACTAATGCATTGATGTATATGTACATGAAAATCAGAATCAATAATGCTCCTTGAGTTGAAAGCTCAGGGTCTTAACTACTGTACTGCTAGGGAAGGCCCATGTGGCTCTCTTCTTATAAGACAGAAAAAAAAAAAAAAAAATCAAAGGAAAGGTCCTTAAAGCAATCAGGATCTTCCTGTCAAAGCTGGAAATATTCACATCTTGGCACATAACTATTGTTTTGCACATGTGAATGACTGCATACACATGTGTGTGTGACATACACACATATGTATGCATATAACATAATTTTTAAAATTATTCTCTGTTCTCATGTTTCATAGTTTCTTCTTGTGAAAGAACAAGGTAGCACTTCATAGGTTGCTTTTCCATTTTTGCAATTCTTTCCCTTCCCATGCAGATGTTTTTTAGTTTGACATTGTACCACACAGTCATTTTTGCCTTTGTTGTTTATGCCCTTGGTGTCATATTCAAAAAATTATTCCAAATACTCATGTCAAGGAATTTTCTTCCTATGTTTTCTGATAGGAATTTTAAATCTTACATTTAAGTCTATCTGTTATGAGTTAATTTTTGTGAGTAGTGTAAGATAGGAGCACAACTCAATTCTTTTGTACATGAATATTCAATTTTCCCCACATTTTATTGAAGATGTTATCCTAATCCCATTGAGTATTCTTGACTCTTTTGTCAAATATTATTTGACTATAAATACTTGAATTTATTTCTGAACTCTCAGTTGTATTGCATAGGTATATGTCTGCTTTTATGGCCAGTACCATACAGTTTGGACTACTAGAACTTTGCAATATAGTTTGAAGTCAGAAGGTGTAATCCCTACGGGGTGGTTTTTCTCAATGTTATTTTTTCTATTTGGAGTTTCTTATGGTTCCAAATGAATCAAAGAGATTAATATCTAAAATATATGAGGAACTCATACAACTCAACAGCAAAAGCACAAATAATATGATTAAAAAATAGCTAAAGAACCTGAATGAGCTTTCCAAAGAAGACATACATATGGCCACAGCTACAAGAAAAGGTGCTCTAAAACACTAATGGTCATGAGAATGAAAATCAAAACTTCAATAAGGTATCACTTTTCTTTTCCTGGAATGGCTATTATCAATATAATAAGATATGACCAGAGTTTTCCAGCATGTGGAGAAAGGAAAACTTTATGCACTGTTGGTGAGCACATAAATTATCAGTCATTATAGTGGGATAATGACCTAAATCAAATCACTTATGAATATACAGTGGAAGTGAGAAATAGATCTAAGGGACTAGATCTGATAGACAGAGAGACTGATGAACTATGGATGGAGGTTCGTGACATTGTATGGGAGACAGGGATCAAGACCATCCCCATGGAAAAGAAATGAAAAAAGGCAAAATGGTTGTCTGAGGAGGCCTTACAAATAACTGTGAAATGAAGAGAAGCTAAAAGCAAAGAGAAAAGGAAAGATATTCCCATTTGAATGCAGAGTTCCAAAGAATAGCCAGGAGACATAAGACAGCCTTCCTCAGTTATCAATGCAAAGAAACAGGGGAAAACAACAGAATGGGAAAGACTAGAGATCTCTTCAAGAAAATTAGAGATACCAAGGAACATTTCATGCAAAGATGGGTTCACTAAATGACAGAAATGGTATGGACCTAACAGAAGCAGAAGATGTTAAGAAGAGGTGGCAAGAATACACAGAAGAACGGTAAAAAAAAAAAAAACAAAAAAGGAGAGAGAGAGATCTTCATGACCCAGATAATCAAAATGGTGTGATCACTCACCTAGAGCCAGACATCCTGGAATGTGAAGTCAAGCGGGCCTTAGAAAGCATTGCTATGAACAAAGATAGTGGATGTGATGGAATTCCAGTTGAGCTATTTCAAATCCTGAAAGATGATTCTGTGAAAGTGCTGCACTCAATATGCCAGAAAATTTGGAAAACTCAGCAATGGCCACAGGACTGGAAAAGGTCCATTTTCATTCCAATCCCTAAGAAAGGCAATCCCAAAGAGTGCTCAAACTACCGCACAATTGCACTCATCTCACATGTTACTAAAGTAATACTCAAAATTCTCCAAGCCAGGCTTCAGCAATATGTGGACCAAGAACTTCTAGATATTCAACCTGGTTTTAGAAAAGGCAGAGGAACCAGAGATCAAATTGCCAATATCCGCTGGATCATGGAAAAAGCAAGAGAGTTCCAGAAAATCTATTTCTTCTTTATTGACTATGCCAAAGCCTTCAACTGTGTGGATCACAATGAACTGTGGAACATTATGAAGGAGATGGGAATACCAGACCACCTGACCTGCCTCTTGAGAAACCTGTATTCAGGTGAGGAAGCAACAGTTAGAACTGGACGTGGAACAACAGACTGGTTCCAAGTAAGAAAAGGAGTAGGTCAAGGCTGTATATTGTCACCCTGCTTATTTAACTTATATGCAGAGTACATCATGAGAAACGCTGGGCTGGAAGAAGCACAAGCTGGAATCAAGATTGCCAGGAGAAATATCAATAACCTCAGATATGCAGATGACACCACCCTTATGGGAGAAAGTGAAGATAAACTAAAAAGTCTCTTGATGAAAGTGAAAGAGGAGAGTGAAAAAGTTGGCTTAAAGCTCAACATTCAGAAAACTAAGATCATGGCATCTGGTCCCATCACCTCATGGGAAATAGATGGGGAGATAGTGGAAACAGTGCCAGACTTTATTTTCTTGGGCTCCAAAATCACTGCAGATGGTGATTGTAGCCATGAAATTGAAAGACACTTACTCATTGGAAGGAAAGTTATGACCAACTTAGATAGCATATTAAAAAGCAGAGACATTACTTTGCCAACAAAGGTCTGTGTGGTCAAGGCTATGGTTTTTCCAGTGGTCATGTATGGATGTGAGAGTTGGACTGTGAAGAAATCTGAGTGCTGAAAAATTGATGCTTTTGAACTATGGTGTTAACAAGACTCTTGAGAGTCTCTTGGACTGCAAGGAGATCCAACCAGTCCATCCTGAAGGAGATAAGTCCTAGGTGTTCATTGGAAGGACTGATGTTGAAGCTGAAGCTCTAATACTTTGGTCACCTCATGCGACGAGTTGACTCATTGGAAAAGACCTTAATGCTGTGAGGGATTGGGGGCAGGAGAAGAAGGGGACGACAGAGGAGGAGATGGCTGGATGGCATCACCGACTCGATGGGCATGAATTTCAGTAAACTCCGGGAGTTGGTGATGGACAGGTAGGCCTGGCGTTATTTGATTCATGGGGTCATAAAGAGTCAGACACAACTGAGCAACTGAACTCAAGTGATAGAGGGGTTTACCTGGTGGCTCAGATGGTATAGCATCTGTCTGAAGTGCAGCAGACCTGGGTTCAATTCCTGGATTGGAAAGATCCCCCTAAGAAGGAAATGGCCACCTACTCCAATATTCTAGCCAGGAGAATCCCATGGACACTGGAGCCTGGTAGATTATAGTCCATGGGGTTGCAAAGAATTGGATACAGCTGAAGGAGTAACACTTTCACTTTTGCACTTTATTTAGCATGGAAATATCAAAACAGCTATGAAAACATCTTATAAGATGGAATCTTTATAAAAACCTGCTACCCAATTCCAAGAGGACTAGGAAGGCCTGTTATGTTAATAGATTCCCTCTATTGATGCAAGTTGATTCAGAGGCTACACTTTTAGTACAAAGCCAAATTCAATACATTACCCTTTTATTAATAACTTGCTTGTTTTTAATCATAGTCCATGTCCTGAATGCTAAATTTCTAAGTCAATAAATTAAAGGCAGGAAGTGTGTAGTAAAAAGTCATTAGTAAATGAATTATAAGATTGCTGTATTCCAGCTTTATTTTTTCTACTAAGTCAATGGCCATTAACAAGTAATTTAATCTTTCTTAGTCTCATTTCCCTAATAACAAATAAGGGTATCTTCAGTTCAGTACAGTTCAGTTCAGTCTCTCAGTCGTGTCCGACTCTTTGCGACTCCATGAATCACAGCATGCCAGGCCTCCCTGTCCATCACCAGCTCCTGGAGTTTACTCAAACTCATGCCCATCGAGTCGGTGATGCCATCCAGCCATCTCATCCTCTGTTTTCCCATTCTCCTCTTGCCCCCAATCCTTCCCAGCATCAGGGTCTTTTCCAATAAGTCAACTCTTTGCATGAGGTAGCCAAAGTATTGGAGTTTCAGCATCAGTCCTTCCAATGAACACCCAGGACTTATCTCCTTCAGGATGGACTGGTTGGATCCCTTTGCAGTCCAAGGGAGCCTCAAGAGTCTTCTCCAACACCATAGTTCAAAAGCATCAATTTTTCAGCACTCAGATTTCTTCACAGTCCAACTCTCACATCCATACATGACCACTGGAAAAACCATAGTCTTGACCAGATGGACCTTTGTTGGGAAATAACGTCTCTGCTTTTTAATATGCTATCTAATTTGGTCATAACTTTCCTTCCGAGGAGTAAGCGTCTTTTAATTTCATGGCTACAATCACCATCTGCAGTGATTTTGGAGCCCAAGAAAATAAAGTCTGGCACTGTTTCCACTATCTCCCCATCTATTTCCCATGAGGTGATGGGACCAGATGCCATGATCTTAGTTTTCTGAATGTTGAGCTTTAAGCCAACTTTTTCACTCTCCTCTTTCACTTTCATCAAGAGACTTTTTAGTTTATCTTCACTTTCTCCCATAAGGGTGGTGTCATCTGTATATGTGAGGTTATTGATATTTCTCCTGGCAATCTTGATTCCAGCTTGTGCTTCTTCCAGCCCAGCGTTTCTCATGATGTACTCTGCATATAAGTTAAATAAGCAGGGTGAAAACATACAACCTTGATGTACTCCTTTTCCTATTTGGAACCAGTCTGTTGTTCAGTGTTCCATGTCCAGTTCTAACTGTTGCTTCCTAACCTGCATACAGGTTTCTCAAAAGGCAGGTCAGGTGGTCTGGTATCTTAAGTAGCACCAATTCATGGAGTTTTTGTGGAAAACCACTGAGGTTCTTTCCAACTAACAATATTTGACAATAATAATATATAACCCACAGTTAATAACATCCCATATATTTCTTGGGGCATATTTATCTAAATATTTGAAACTTCTTTACAGAAAAAGAAAATGATTATATGTTATTTAACTGAGATTTAAATTTAACTTCTGTTCAGTTTTTATCTCTAAACATAATCAACATTTTGAGCTAGATAATTCTTCATTTTTAGGGGACAGCCCTGTTTACTGTACAATGTTTAGGAACATTTCTCACCTCTATCCACTGGGTACCAATATATCTCCCTTCATTGTGACAATAGACATGTCCTTAGATATTTCCAAATATACCCTGCCATCCTTCCCTCCATGTTGAGCCTCTCTAAATTTTGAGTTAGGGTTAAGGTCTCTGCTCTTTCATTACAATTTGCATTATCCTAAGCTTAGATTTAGTTACTTTAACTATACACTGGGGATACCAATAATATAAAGATTGCTATGTGGATTAAATGGCAAAGTTTATTTAATGACCATGGATATAGTGATGTGCTTTTACATTTGAATTAGGTGCCAATATAATGTGCTTAATGATCATATAAACTGGTGAATATTAACTCCGTTTTATAGATTACAAAATCAAGCTGATGAACAGAGAAATTAAGCATCTTGTTCAAGGTCTAACAACAAGTAAGTGGCAGAGCCGGAATTCAAACCCAGTTGGTCTGGTAGCAGAATCTAATTCTTCAATATGCGAGATTGCTTCTCAGAAACATGGCAGACATCTGGCACTTAATAAGAGATTAACAAATTTTATTGATTGTTAGAGTTTGATTTGTGTTATTCTTTCATACAACTGTGAAAACAGGTGTTGTGCCATATGATTTCTTTTGTACTTTTATGCATAGTATCCTTACAACTACTTTGTACACAAGAGAAAGGGCAAGTAACAGTATATTTATCTGATGAATAGTGAGCCTACGTACTAGCCAGAGAGGTGGGATGAGCCTGAAATGAGAATCCAGTTTTTCTCACCCTTGGGTCAGCTTTCTATCATATCAAAAGTCACTTCTTTATTGAGCATTGTGCCAAGTTCCCTAGGAAGACAAGGAAGGTAATATTAAAGGACACTCTGTCTTCAAAAGGCTTAAGACAGACTGGAGGACAACAGCAGAAGAAAAATCTATGTGACAATAGAAGAGAGCAGAGAATCCCTAAAAGGTAGAACAAACCAGGAGTGCTATAATGGAATTTCAGAAAAAGAAATTTAAGGTGCTCTAGGCTCTAAATAAAAAAATTGCAGAATTTTGGATGTACATATTTTGTTTTGTTTTGTTAAATCCTGTATTTAAAATGCACCTACTAAGTGTCAGACATTGTGGTGGATGCTTTATATACAGTCAGGTATTATTAACTCACAAGTCTGTGGAGAAATGTTAGTGATGTATCTTAGGTGTGACAGCTGGATTAAAGCTCCCATTTACAGATCACACTGTTAATATCTGGTAGAAATAAATTTAAATTCACTCTTCCAGTTCTAAAACCTGAGCTATTTCATGTGAAAACACAAGAGAGGGAAGGACATTATATATCCAGAGCAGCATAAAAGTTGAAAGCACAGAAACCAGAGTGACAGAGAGAAAAAAAAAAGACAGACTTGGGGGAGGGAAATCTGTTTCATTTTAAACAGAGAATGCTTGTTATAGAGCAAGGCAAAAACAAAATTATCTAGAAATTGTTCTCTTTAAAACAAATTGATTAGTAACTGATATTTTCTGTTGTTTATGTATTATCTCTTTCTATCCAAAAATGTCTCCTGGAAAGAGTGACCTCTTCTATCTTCTTTGTTTCTATGTCCACATTATCTAAAATAATGGTTTTGCTCTAGAAGGCAATCAGTATATATTGTAAGATATGTGTGTTATAGACTGAAAGGAAGAATAAATGTCAGACATAGCAAATTTATTAATAAAAATAGCTTAGAAAATTTTGATAGCATAGGGTAATTAATTTAAAATATAACATTAAACATGAAAATACATGTAAGAAAAATACATATGAATTGTTGAATTTAGTCATGTAACACATTCTTCTATTTATTTTTATTCATTAAATACATATTTATAGAGTACATAATAAATATGAAGTATTATAAGATACTCTTCTTGTCAAATACTTTTTCTGATTATTTGAGGAATACCAACATATGAGTGATTCATAGTTTTTATGAAATTGAAATACATACAAGGTGGGGCAGATAATACACATGATCAATTGCTCCACTGCTTCATGAAGAAATTTAGCAACAGTTTTTGTGTAAAATACAAGTTCTGTACTATCTTAGGCTCATAAATTTAATTGATGCTAGGACAACTCAATAGCATCTTAGGGTCTATTAATCTTAATTCACTTAAAAATATGTATTGTGACCTTACCTACCAAATATTATACACTGTTTCAGTAAAAATAGCATCAATTGTAGAATCTTGTCTTCATAAAACTTACATTCTAGTAGGAAGAAGACAGTTAATACATACATGAGATCTTCAGTTTTAATAAAATATATATTCCCTTGCTTTGTGCAAAATACCTAGAAGCCATGACAATCTAGTATCAATGATAACTGCTGGTGTCCAGATATAATTTCTAAATATTATTATTATTATTTCCTTTTTTTAGTAAAAGGGATGAAGAAACTTTGGAGAAAAAGCTGGTTTCAGGTCATGGGCAGAAAATGTACAAAATGAAGGTAGGATGTCAACAAGAAAACAAGGAATCTCTCACGAAGTCACTTTAAAGACATAGGGAGCCTACTCCTACTGACCAATTTTTGTTTCAGAAATGATGTCTTGAAATGATGAAAAAGCATACAATGTATTTAAAAACAAACAGTATGCTTTAACTGGAGGGTGATTGCTTTACAACGTTGTGTTGGTTTCAGCCATACAAAAATGCAAATCAGTCATACTCCTCTTGAGCCTCTCTGGAGTAGTAGAAACAAAGCTCCTCTTTGAAAGTTAAAATTGCTAGGATAGTTGTTAATTATTCTGAAATTTGAAAATTAAAGAGAAATTAATTAACCTTTTATCTTCTTTTTCCCATATGAATTCTATTTTAAGATAGCCAAATTACACATAATGCATGAGGGGAAACTCATACTAGGAAGAATTCACAGAGAGGTGGAATCAAGACTGAGTAATAGGAGAGCAGTTAGCTAATCTCCTTTCATGAATATAGCAAAATTGCAACTGCAAATAGATGCCCTGGAGAATGGAATGGCTAGGAACTGGAATGCAAAGTAGGAAGTCAGGAGATACCAGGAGTAACAGGCAAGTTTGGTGATGGAGACCAAATGAAACAGGGAAAAGGCTAACATAGTTTTGCAAAGAGAATGGACTGGTCATAGCAAACACACTCTTCGAATAACAGAAGAGATGACTCTACACATGGACATCACCAGATGGCCAATATCAAAATAATATTGATTATATTCTTCACAGCTGAAGATGGAGAAGCTCTATACAGTCAGCCAAAAGAAGACTGAAATTTGACTGTGGCTCAGATCACGAATTCCTCATTGCAAAATTCAGACTTAAATTGAAGAAAGTAGGGAAAACCACTAGACCATTCAGGTATGACCTAAATCAAATCACTTATGATTATACAGTGGAAGTGAGAAATAGATTAAAGGGATTAGATCTGATAGACAGAGTGCCTGAAGAACTATGGATGGAGAATCAGGACATTGTACAGGAAACAGTGATCAAGACAATCCCCAAGAAAAGAAATGCAAGAAGAAAAATTGATGTCTGAGGAGGGCTTACAAATAGCTGAGAGAAGAAGAGAAGCTAAAGACAAAGGAGAAAAGGAAAGATATATGCATTTGAATGCAGAGTTCCAAAGAATAGCAAGGAGAGATAAGAAAGCCTTCCTCAGTGATCAATGCAAAGAAATAGAGGAAAACAATAGAATACCCATTCTAGACTAGAGATCTCTTCTGAGAAAGCAATGACATCCCACTCCAGTACTCTTGCTGGAAAATCCTATGGACAGAGGAGCCTGGTAGGCTGCAGTCCATGGGGTTGCTGAGTCAGACACGACTGAACGACTTCACTTTCACTTTTCACTTTCGTGCATTGGAGAAGGAAATGGCAACCCATTCCAGTGTTCTTGCCTGGAGAATCCCAGGAACAGGGGAGCCTGGTGGGCTGCCATCTATGGGTTGCACAGAGTTGGACACGACTGAAGTGACTTAGCAGCAGCAGCAGCAGCAGAACACTCTTCAGGAAAATTAGAGATACCAAGGGAACATTTCATGCCAAGATGGGCACAATTAGGGACAGAAATGGTATGGACCTAAAGGAGCAGAAGATATTAAGAAGAGGTGTCAAGAATACCCAGAAGAACTATACAAAAAATATCTTAATGACACAGATAACCATGATAGTGGTTATTAATCACTAACCTAGAGTTAGGCATCCAGGACTGCGAAATCAGTGGACCTTAAGAAGCATCACTATGAAAAAGCTAGTGGAGGTGGTGGAATTCCAGTTGACCTATTTCAAATCATAAAAGATGATGCTGTTAAAGTGCTGCATTCAATATGCCAGCAAATTTGAAAAACTCAACAGTGGCCACAGGGCTGAGAAACGTCAGTTTTCATTCCAATCCCAAAGAAGGTTAATGCCAAAGGATGTTCAAACTATTGTACAATTGGACTCATTTCACACAGCAAAGTGATGCTCAAAATTCTTCAAGCTAGGCTTCAAAAGTACATGAACCGAGAACTTACAGATGTTCAAGCTGAATTTAGAAAAGGCAGAGGAACCAGAGATCAAATTGAATACATCCACTGGATCATAGAAAAAGCAAGAAAAGAATTTCAGAAATACATCTACTTCTGTGTTATTAACTGCCCCAAATCCTTTGACCTGTGGAATGACACAAACTGTGGAAAATTCTTAAAGATGTGGGAATACCAGTCCACCTTACCTGCCTTCTGAGAAATCTGAATGTAGTTCAAGAAGCAGCAGTTAGAACCAGACATAGAACAATGTACTGCCTTCAAATTGGGAAAAGAGTATGTTAAGGCTGTATATTATCACCCTGCTTATTTAACATAAATGCAGAGTACATCATGCAAAATGCCAGGCTGGATGAAACACAAGCTGGAATCAAGATTGCAGGGAGAAATATCAACAACCTAAGATATGCAGATGACACCACCCTTATGACAGAAAGCAAAGAGGATCTAAAGTGCCTATTGATGAAAGTGAAAGAGGAGAGTGAAAAAGCTGGCTTAAAACTCAACACTCAAAAAACTAGGATCATGGCATCTGGCCCCATTACTTCATGACAAATAGAAGGGGAAAGAATTCAAACAATGACAGACTTTATTTTCATGGACTCTAAAATCACTTCAGATTGTGACTGCAGCTGTGAAATCAAAGTACACTTTCTCCTTGAATGAAAAGCTATGACCAACCTAGGCAGCATATTAAAAAACAGAGACATTACTTTGCCAACAAAAGTCCATCTTGTCAAAGCTATGTCTTTTCCAATAGTCCTTTATGGATGTGAGAGTTGGACCATAAAGATAGCTGAGCACTGAAGAATTGATGTTTTTTAATTATGGTTTTGGAGAAGACTCTTGAGAGTTCCTTGGGGTGTAAGGAAATCCAAGCAGTCAATCCTAAAGGAAATCAGTCCTAAATATTCATTAGGACTGATGCTGAAGCTGAAACTCTAATACTTTGGCCACCTGATATGAAGAACTGACTCATTTGAGAAAACCCTGGTGCTGGGAAAGATTGAAGGCAGGAGAAGAAGGAGACGCCCGAGGATGAGATGGTTGGATGGCATCACAGATTCAAAGGACATGAGTTTGAGTAAGCTCTTTGAGTTTGTGATGGACAGGGAAGCCTGATGTGCTGCAGTTCATAGAGTCGCAATGAGTCAGACATAAGTGAACCATTGAACTGAACTGAACAACTACATGTATATCAACCAATAAAACAGAGTTATCTTTAAAGCAGGACAAGAAAAATTTTAAACATAAAATTGTCTCTCTACCCACTTCCCTGGTGGTCCTAGGAACGATATATATGAATTACTGAAGACTAGGGTTTCCACTGAAGGCAAAGTGGTTTAGATCCTTGGTGAGAGAAGTTTTGCATGCAATGATGTATGACCAAAAAAAAAAAAAAAAAAGTCTCTCTGCCCATTTGAACTACTACTCCATCATCTTTAATGTGCTTGTGAATATTCATTATATATATATATATCTATAAACTGAATCTCTTAGAAGACATACAAATACCTATTAACCAAAAAAAAAAAAAAAAAAAAAAGCAATTTCCTCTCACTGTCAGTAAGGTTAACTTTTCTTATTAAACCTTGTAGGAATCATGACAACTCACTACTTAACTTGCTAGATTATGTAACCTGTCAATACTTTATTTTGGTATATAACTCTTTTTCTTGAAAACTTACATAACTATGCCTTGTTCTCTAATAGGTAGAACAGTGCTCAGAGCTTTCTTAAAGACTGTTTTACCAGTTATATTTCTCACGTTGGCTTGAATGAAAATTTCCTTGTCTTTCTTTGATTATTTATTAAATTTTGTTGACACAGCTGTCACTGAAAATGACCTGAAGCAGAACAGCTCTTCTACAACAATGACTATATAGACATAACGCATGGAGTCTGGTAGGAGGGGAGGGAAAATCATGTAGTTAACCTCAGTCCATGCAAGTGACCGTGAATAAGAGAGAAGTATCACAGCCTTGAGAGATCCTCTTTGGGTAGTGAAGGATTTGAGCCATGTCTTAGGTATCTCAGTCCTGCAGTCTGAAACTGGGAAGACAAACACCTTTAGCTGATTTGAAGTCCAGTGGGGCTTACTGGAGAGTTGTAAATAACCAAGACACTGCTCTTAAAGTGCATTCACAGACTTGCTTTTTCTATTCCAAGTGTAGAAACAGCAGGCTGAAAACCACCTTGTGCTCTGCCTAACTTTCTACTACCACCGCAGGACATACTCCAGAGTGCAACAGCTTCTGCTCCAGACCCTCCTGCTCAGGCACTGCTCTCTGCTAGTTTTGTGGCTACCATTGCCAGTGACAGTGTGGAAACGGAGACAACTCATGCCCAGCTCTGTTTCTGACCAGAGCAGAGCATTGCCTGCACATGCATTAAAGCACACACACTGGAGGAAGCAAAACTAGCTTCAGGCAAAGGGTGATTACTGACTTACAGGTCCATGCACAAACTTGGGAGGGAGTGGAAGCAGCTCCAGGGAAGAGCTTACCATTGCAGACACACACGTTCATGTCCTCATGTGGAAAATGGCAGATCTAGTTCGGTTATATGGATCCAAATTTCTGGCCCCAATATAACCTCTACCCAAGGTGTGTACATGGAGTAGCAAAGAACCAGACATAACTGAGAAACTAACACACACATATACACAAGCTGTGTATTCAAGGGAAATAGACAAACTAAGAATTGTAGCCCAAGACCACAGACCTGGCCATGACCTGAATTGAGGCAGATATTACCATAATACACTGAAAAAAACCAACTCTTTCATAGATACTGTTCTAGCACCTTGGGACCAATCTCTATGCCCAATAAGCCAATGAGCACAAGATAAGCCCTCACTAGCACTGGCTCTGTCTACAGTCTCTCCAAACCCTGCACTCTATCAACCAAGGCAATAGCTGCAAGTACACCACAGGGAAAGATGCAGGCCATGCTCACTTTAGACTCAGCTCTGTTTTCTCATTGTTAATGTATAGTAATACAAGGGATTTCTGCATGTTAATTTTATATCCTGAAACTTTATTATATTCATTAATTAACTGTAGTAATTTTCTGGTGAAGTGTTTAGGGTTTTCTATATAGAGGATCATGTCATCTGCAAACAGTGAGATTTTTACTTATTTTCCTAACTGGATTCCTTTTTTTTTTTTTTCTTTTTCTGCTTTGATTGCTGTGGTCAAAACTTCCAAAATTATGTTGAACAGTAGTGGTGAGAGTGGGCACCCTTGTCTTGTTCCTGACTTTAGGGGAAATGCTTTCAATTTTTCACCATTAAGGATAATGTTTGCTGTGGGGTTGTCATATATAGCTTTCATTATGTTGAGGTATGTTCCTTCTGTTCCTGCTTTCTGGAGAGTTTTTATCATAAATGGATGTTGAATTTTGTCAAAGGCTTTTTCTGCATCTATTGAAATAGTCATATGGTTTTTATCTTTCAATTTGTTAATATGGTGTATTGAATTGATTGACTTGTGGATATTGAGAAAACAGAGAGAGAAATTAAGGAAACAATACCATTCACCATCGCAACAAAAAGAATAAAATACTTAGGAGTACATATACCTAAAGAAACAAAAGACCTATACATAGAAAACTATAAAACACTGATGAAAGAAATCAAAGAGGACAAAAATAGATGGAGAAATATACCGTGTTCATGGATTGGAAGAATCAATATTGTGAAAACGAGTACACAACCCAAAGTAACCTATAGATTCAATGCAATCCCTATCAAGCTACCAACCATTTGTCACAGAACTAGAACAAATGATTTCACAATTTGTACGGAAATACAAAAAACCTCGAATAGACAAAGTGATCTTGAGAAAGAGGAATGGAACTGGAAGAATCAACCTGCCTGACTTCAGACTATACTACAAAGCCACAGTCATCAAGACAGTATGGTACTGGCACAAAGACAGAAATATAGATCAATGGAACAGAATAGAAAGCCCAGAGATAAATCCACGAACCTATGGTCTCCTTACCTTTGACAAAGGAAGCAAGAATATACAATGGAGAAAAGACAATCTCTTTAATAAGTGTTGTTGGGAAAACTGGTCAACCACTTGTAAAAGAATGAAACTAGAACACTTTCTAACACCATACACAAAAATAAACTCAAAATGGATTAAAGATCTAAATGTAAGTCCAGAAACTATAAAACTCCTAGAGGAGAACATAGGCAAAACCCTCTTTGACATAAATCACAGCAGGATCCTCTATGACCCACCTCCCAGAATATTGGAAATAAAAGCAAAAATACACAAATGGGACCTAATGAAACGTAAAAGCTTTTGCACAACAAAGGAAACTATAGGCAAGGGGAAAAGACAGCCCTCAGAATGGGAGAAAATAATATCAAATGAAGCAACAGACAAAGGATTAACTTCAAAAATATACAAGCAATTCCTGCCGCTCAACTCCAGAAAAATAAATGACCCAATCAAAAAATGGGCCAAAAAACTAAACAGACATTTCTTCAAGGAAGACATACAGATAGCTAACAAACACATGAAAAGATGCTCAACATCACTCATCATCAGAGAAGTGCAAATCAAAACCACAATGAGGTACTATTACATGCAGTCAGGATGGCTGCTATCCAAAAGTCTACAAGCAATAAATGTTGAAGATGGTGTGGAGAAGAGGGAAAAGTCTTACACTGTTGGTGGGAATGCAAACTAGTACAGCCACTATGGAGAACAGTGTGGAGATTTCTTAAAAAACTGGAAATAGAACTGCCATATGACCCAGCAATCCCACTCCTGGGCATACACACTGAGGAAACCAGCACTGAAAGAGACACGTGCACCCCAATGTTCATCACAGCACTGTTTATAGTAGCCAGGACATGGAAGCAACCTAGATGCCCATCAGCAGATGAATGGATAAGGAAGCTATGGTACATATACACAGTGGAGTATTACTCAGCCATTAAAAAGATTACATTTGAATCAGTTCTAATGAGATGGATTAAACTGGAGGCCATTATACAGAGAAAAGTAAGCCAGAAAGATAAACACTGATACAGTGTACTAATGCATATATATGTAATTTAGAAAGATGGTAAAGATAACCCTATATGCAAGGCAGAAAAAGAGACACAGATGTATAGAGCAGACTTTTGGACTTTATGGGAGAAGGCAAGGGAAAGATGATCTGAGAGAATAGCATCGAAACATGTATATTATCAAGTGTGAAAGAGATTGCCAGTTCAGGTTGGATGCATGAGACAAGTGCTCAGGGCTGGTGCACTGGGATGACCCAGAGGGATGGGATGGGGAGGGGAGTGGGAGGGGGGTTCAGGATGAGGAACACATGTAAATCCATGGCTGATTCATGTCAATGTATGACAAAACCCACTACAATATTGTAAAGTAATTAGCCTCCAACTAATAAAAATAAATGGAAAAAAAAAAAAAAAAAGACTCAGCTCTCACATCAAGCCATAAGGCACATACGGATAACCTCGGGACACTCCAGGGAAAACCTTCAAGACTAGCAGGAGTTGCTATTCACCTAGTTTTGTAGAGACGGGAAAGTTAAACAAAATGAGAAGACAGAGAAACATGTTTTAAAAGAAAGAACAAGAAAAAACCCTAAGGAAACAGAGATAATTTGCCTAGTGGAGAGTTAAAGAATAATAATAAGACCTCTAACTGAATTAAAGAGAAGGATAGATAAACACAGGGTTTAAAGACAGAACTAGAAAATATAAAATAGATACATTCAGAGCTGAGTAACACAATAACTAAAACAAAAAATATAAAACAGAAGAAAATAACAGTCTTAATAATACACATGTACACATAAGAGATCTGGAAGATAAAATAGTGGCAAATACCTAATAAAAATAACAAAAAGAAATATTTTTAAGAAAGATAATTGCTTATGGAACCACTGGAATAACATCAAACATACTAATACATATTATAGAGTTCCAAGAGAGAGAAGAATGTTGAAAATATGCTTGATCAAATTATGGCATAAAACTTTCTGAACCTGAAGAATAAAATAAAATGACTCCTAGTTTAAAACAAGTATAGTTACAAATGAACATTTATGAACTCCAATGTAACCACAAATCAAAAAGCTATAATACACACACAAAAATTGATATAGTAATATAAACAAAATATTAAAGAAAATAAACCACAAGGAAATAGATTAAAATAAGAAGAAAAATACAGAGAAGAGTTACATAACTAATCAGAAAACAAGTAGTAAAATGTCAATAAGTGCATATCTATTAAAAACTGTTTTAAATGTCAATGGAATAAATGCTCCAAACAAAAACCACAGATGATTGACAAGGAAAAAATAAAAAGCAAAGGAAAAAAAAAAATTCTCCATTCTGCCCACAAAAGACTCACTTAAGATCAAGAGAAACAGAGAGATTGTTAGTGAGGGAATAGAAAAAGTATTTCATCCAAATGGAAATTAAAACAAAGTAATTCTTATATCACAAAATGTAGACTTTAAAACAAGTATAAACATTCAAATAGAATATTATAGGTGCTGGCTGACAGTAAGCTTTCATGCCTTGGTTCTTATCCATAAGACCTTTAAATTTACTAGAGACTCAATGTGGAGAGGTAAGATATGATGGCAGAGAGTAAGACCCTGAGATCAATTTTTCTAATGGGCACACCCAAATCACAATTATCTGCAAAATAACCATTCATGAAAAGGAACATAACCTACCAAAAATATCTAGAAATTGTGATATAAAGAAGCTACCTTAAAATGGGTAGGAGGGATACACTTGCAGAAGTCCTACATATCCAGGGAAGTGACCCACAAAAAGGAGAAAAACTACACTGCAGAACTTCTCCAAAAAGAGATAGAAATGTGAGCTCCAGGTTGGGGTCAGTTGGGGGTCCTGCATTTGGAGATGAGCTGCCAGAGTGTTTGCCTTTGAGGGCAAACAGGCTTACTTTTGAGTGTCCCAGTGGGCTCAGGGAAAGAGAGATTTCACTTAAAGGATGCACACAAAATCTCACATGCTTTGGCAATCAGAGAAGAAAGAGTAATCTGAGAGAAACCCATATCAGACCTACCTCTTGATCTCCAAGAGTCATCTGGAAAAGCAGAGGTCAACTGCAGCTCACTGTGAGAATTAGACATTGTTGGAGATTATTTCTGGTAGCACCTTCTACCAAGTGAACACTGGAGCTAACAGGTGCCATTGTGTAATCCTCCCTCTAGCTTATTAACACCAAGTTCTGGCCCCACCCAACAGCCTCTAGGTGCCAGTGCTAGAATGTCTCAGCGTACAAATTTAACTGGACAAGGATACAGCACCACTGCATCATTAAGCAGGATGACTTAAGACCCCAGAGTCAACAGTTGCCTCTGATTACCAGAGGGCTCAGGACTCAGTTCCACCCACTATTGGGTGGGCACCAGTCTCAGAATCTTGTGAGTTCTAGGTCCTGCCTCCCTTCCCAGGAAACCTGCTATAGCTTCGAGATGAGCCTCATCCAACAGGAGCAAACAACAGACTCCAGAAAACCACAAGCCTGCAGGCTGTTAACTCAGCCTGATATTTAGCAGGCCAGATCCTGCCTTGGGATGAGTTTGGCCTTGGCCCTGACAACTAGCAGAATAACACAAGTTTTGGGACACCCCAGACCATTTATCCTGTACTGATAAAGGCAAACATATAGTAAAAGTAAAGAATCATTCACAAAAAGCTATTAGGCCAAAAGTAGCTAAATTATTGATGCCCAGAGTAAGAAATTAAGGGATACACAAAACAATTAAATGTAAAATATGTTACCAAAAACAGTAATCATGAGTGGAGGAGAGTATAAATGCAGGACTGTTAAAATGTGTTATAAAGTAAGAGAACAGCAACTTAAAAAAACAAACGAGCAAACAAACAAAAAAATCTATATATATGGTATATATTATATACCAATAATCTAAAATAGATACCCACACAAAAATGAAAAAGAAATCTAAACATAACCCAAAAGATTCATCAAATCACAAGATAAGAAAACAAAAGAATAACAAAAAATAGCTAGGAAAACCACCCCCAAACAATTATCAAAATAACAATAAAAGGATGAATATCAATAATTACATCCAATGTAGAGGGACCAAGTGATCCAGTCGAAAAATACAAAGTGACTCAATGGATATAAAAACATCTGTATATTCATTGCCTACAAGAGACTCACTTCAGATCTAAAAACATAGAGAAAAACTGAGAGAAAAAGGATCAAAAAGGATATTTTATGCAGATTGAAATCACGAGAAAGCTGGACTAGCAATACTTATCCCAAAGAATATAGACACTAAAAAAATACTGTTATAAGAGATAAAGAAGGGCATTGTACAGTGATAAAGGGATCAGTTCAAGAAGATGATAGAACTAATATAAATATATATGCAGCAAACAAAGGAGCACTAAAATACATAAAACAAATATTAATAGACATAAAGGAAAAAACTAACAGTAATGCAATAATATTAGTGGAATTTAACAATCTACTTTCATCAACAGATCAACAATACACAAATTCAGCTAAAAAAAAATCAAAAGGTACATTAAACCAGATGAATTTAATAGATATACATAGGATACTCCATGCTAAAGCACCAGAATGCATAGTTTTATAATGTGCACATAGAACATTCTCCATGATAAATCACATGTTAGGCTGCAAAACAAGCCATGTCAAATTTATGGTTTAAATCAGATCAAGCACTTTCCCAACTATAATGTTATAAGACTAGCAATTTATTGCAAGAAAAATAATTCAAAAATCACAAAGAAGTTTCATCTAACACAGAAGTTGATTTAAGAGACTCTTATGAACAGCTATCTGCCAATAATTTGACAACCAAAAATAAATGGAAAAGTTTCTAGAAATGTTCACTTTCCTAAGAGTGAATCAGAGAGAAATAGAAAATAAAAACAAAACAAAACAAAACAAAAACAGTTACCAGTAATGGTATTGAATCAGCAATTTAAAAACTTTCAAAAAACAGAAATCTAGGACCAGATGGCTTCACAGTTGAATTCTATTAAACAATTAGAGATAAATTAACATCTTCTCAAGCTATTCCAAAATATTGTTGAATAATGAACACTTCCAAATTCATTCAACTATGTCAGCACTACCCTGATACCAAAACCAAACAAAGATATCATAAAAAAATAAAATAACAGGCCAATATATTTGAAGAACATACATGCAAAATCCTCAACAAATTATTACCAAACCAAATCTAACAATACATTAAAAGAATCATATACCTTAATCAAGTAAGACTTATCCCAGCAATGGAAGAATTTGTAAATATCTACAAATGAATTTATGTGATACATCATGTTAATAAATTAATACACATTATATGATCAATTCAATAAATATGGAAAAAGCTTTATACAAAGTTCAATATCCATTTATATATGTAAAGGGGGTAGTTTAAAAGGAGAGGGGTTGTTCTAAATCAAAGAAGAACTTATAAAAAATTTAGATATAGCCAGATACAAAGAGTATGCCTGATTTAGATTCTAATTTATATAAACCAGTTATAAAAATGCATTTTTCAAGATAAATAATGAGCTGACTATAACTTAAAGAATTAAATAAATATTTTTGAACTATAATGACATAAATGATTAACTTTATACATTTATATAAATATATAGATTTTACATCTATCTGCTTGAAAACTTCCATGGACTTTTAGACATTTACATACTTTGAAGGTTTACATTTGAATAACTGCAATTATTATTAATGACTATTTGTGCTTGTGTGTGTTAATGATAACACATTCTGACAATTAGCAACCTAATATACATATATATATATATTTTTTTTCTTTTAAATAGTTTTGCTAACTACCTCTAAAATGTCTTTGATAGAAAATCTTTTTTAAACGTAAGGATTTTCCTGGATGATACTTATTTTCCCTACCTCAAACATGGAAGTAGCCAACCTGCAAGGAGCTCTGATTTCTTTACACAGAGACTAGTATCAGAGACAAAATTATTGCAGCTGTGGATTTATTATCAGCTACCTGTTCAGATACTTGTTATAATGTTTTACATTATATTCAGGGTAGAATGAAGTATGGTATATCAACCATTCCTGAGATGAAATTTTCTTTTTCTTCAAAAGAATCAGAATTTCACTTTCATGTTTAAATTTAATCCTATTCCTTTTGATCTTGTTCTAATGCAAGAAGTAATTTCCTCTTTTTTGCTTTCTTTGATACATCAAGTTACACTGATATCATATTATATTAAGGCATATATTTATGCTGGTGCCTTCTCCCAAACTTAGGAGTATTCATTTATTTATTCATTGATTTCCTAGTTTACTATTTTATATCTGGCTTAACCATCTCAGAAAATGCTAACAAATTTTACATATCCAGGTGATTTTTTTCCCTCATGATTGCTTAAATACTAATGCTTAAAAATAAAAATAGATCTCAACCTCCCTCTAAGC
Organism: Odocoileus virginianus; assembly: GCF_023699985.2. NCBI lineage: Eukaryota > Metazoa > Chordata > Mammalia > Artiodactyla > Cervidae > Odocoileus > Odocoileus virginianus. The sequence goes on from NC_069683.1 coordinate 71,242,944, forward strand.
TTAAAAAAATTTTCCAGAAACAGAAATCACCTAAATTGTTACAACAAATTCCAAATGGTTAAACCAAAACAGTGGATAAAACAAAAAAATCTAAATCAAAACTTTGAGATCTTGTAGAAAACAGTTTTTTAAATGAGTGTAACTCTCTGAGTTTCTAGCTAGTTTGCCTGAATATTTCACTCCACTAAAATCAATTAGGTAAATGTATTTATATTTTATTTTATTATGTGACCTATATATTAAAATTTAATTAAGAATGACATAATGTATACCCAATGATAATAATAACAAGAAGGAAAATCATCTTTGTCTTTTCAAAATTGATTAAAATTTTTCAACAAAATGCTTTCTGTGACCTAAATATTCCATAAGGTCCAATTCAAAAAAGACAGCATTATACATGGAAATAACGTATTGATTAGGAAGCCAGTATGCCTTGCTCTCTGCCTGAGTCTATTCTGGGGAATGATCGGTTATCCTCTTAAGCTAAGAATGCAGTACTTGGAAGCATTTCCTTCTGGAAGTCAGTAGCACAATTTCTATTTCTATCGGTTGTGAATGATACTTTATCCAACTCCTCAATGCTTTCTCTTAGCTTGATTGTATCTGGACTGACTGGGCAGAGTTTGGCCTAAGGGCTTCATCACCTTGACTCTACCACCCACTCTCCTTACTTTCTGAATGCCAAAAGTCTTCATATCACATTAAGTAATTTTGATATTTTATAAATAAATTTATATATGTAAGTGAACAGCTATTGTGTCATTTGGGTTTTCTGTCTTCAGCTCTCACTAGAGATTATTAGTTTCCCCACTCATCGTCTTAGTCAAATTGTTAACAGAAGCCAAGACATTGTGCTTAGGTTCGCTTGTCTTGGATTGGCCATCATCGTTTGTCCAACAAGATCAACTGAATGGTATGTGGGAGCAGTTGTCAAATTCTGGTGATCCACTGATAACGCTCCTTCAGAAACAACTTTCAGATTCTCAGGTCTCCCTCTCAACATCTCACTCTTTTCACAGATTTTCAACAGCACTTCTAAAGTGAATACTAAATGGATTCTAAAGGCAGTGGCTTCATTATTATTACACTACTAAGGGCAATCTGCAGTGTTGCTTTCTGAGAGAACTGTTTTAGATGAATGGAGAGAGATAAAACATGGGCTCTAGATATGAGGACCATGAACGGAGTCAGAACTCATTGGAAGTGGGGAGCTACACAGAGCAGGCCTAATGCAGTATATCTATGTGAATCCTTATTCTGGTCCCTCTTATCTGTGAATTTTCCCATGACTGTCTCTTCCAAATATCCTGTCAAGAGGTAAGAGAGATACTAAATTCCTGTCCACTGCCTCTCTTTTCTCAAGCTTACATTACCATATGTGAAGACTTTAAGCTGATAATTTAGAGACTTTTGTTGAGGGAATAATGTAAGACTGTGTTGGGAGACAGGCTTTACTGGAAAACTAAAGGCAGCACAATTGTTCAGGGCTCCCTGAATTGCTCAGGGCTTTGCTTTCTTATCCAGATGCAAGTTTGATTCAAGATAGCAAGTACTTTTCTTGTTTTTGCCATTGTTTCCTGAGTGTGTGTCTACTTTGACAATCTCAGGGGAAGAAGGCACATGGGTATCTTCGACTTCATTCAGAGTCTTGTTTCTTCTCTATTGACATATTGCTGTCTTAAAATTGCAAAGAGAATTGCAATGCATACTAAAAGACACATATTAACAACAGGCTCTTTTTAAAAAGTTAGTTAAATGTTTTTATTATTAATATTCTTTCCAGATAAGTACTTTCCAAGAGGAATACCAGGATGATTCTGATGCAGCCCTCTGTTTTGGAAACATTCTATGCCAGGAAACTTAACACTTTAGAAGTAGAATAATCTATTGTTAAAATCTGATTGTAAGAAAGATACAATCTACATTCCATGTCTGCTAACTTCTTAATTTCCATGTTTGTCAAGTTGACACTCTAATTCACAAATAATGTGTCTCTTATGTATTATCTTCAGGAGTACTTAAACTATTTCAGATAACTAGTTTATTTTTAGGCATTCTCTGTGTTAAGTAGCCTGTCATGTTCAAGTTCACATAGTTAAGTAAGATGTGAAATGAAAGCAGAAACAATGGTCATCTGACTCCTGGTCAGTGTTTTTTCTACAATTCTGAGGTTTCCTTTAAAACTCCCAGCCTCCCCATTTGTTAGTTTAGTAAAGATGGTCAGGTTTAAAAGGATTCTCTTGTAAGAGCCACCATTATTTTTCAAGGATAAGTCACAGCTAAGACTATGATCACTTCCTTGCTTGGAACTGAGGGCAAGAGAAGTGCTAGAGGAGCTGGCCTGTGACATGCTAGAACTCAGTTCTTGGTGACAATATTCAGGTTGTGACAGCTTTGCTGTTTTCCCACTTCAAACTCAGCCCCGAGGTATGAGCTAAACCTGAAAGTTATTGAGTAAACAGTTCTTAAATTAGCTGAATTTGAATTACAAATGGCCACCAAAAACTCTTTATTATTATTGTTTTTTTCTAGAAACTTAGAGTACAATTCAGAAAATGATCAGCAGCCTCTAATGAAGTATGCTTTCTTTTGGCTAATGAGCTGGAATTGGCTGACACCTCTCACTTGGTCCAGTAAGTACAGAATGGAAGGAGTTAGGTCAGAGTTCTACCTCTCTCTGAGAGATGACTGAATTAATGCACCCTGTATCAATCAGACTACACAATGAGCTGCTGGGTAAAGCCCAAATATCAGTGACTTGAACAAGCTAGAGCTTTATTTCTCTCTCAGGAGGCTAAGCAGTTTCAGACTAATTATTCCAAAGCTGATATATCAGGGTATTTGGGATCCAGGCTAGCTTCATTTTGTCATGGTTGAAAATGATTGCTCCAGCTTATGTCAACTTACTTTCTTTTCATTCTGAAGGAACAGAACAAGGAAAGGGGGAAAGTATATTTCATACTTTTTAAGTATACCAACCAGAACTAGCTCACATAAATTTCACTAACTTCCCTTTGTATAAAACCTAATCATCTGGCCAAAGTTAGCTGCAAGCTGTCAGAAAAACTAAACAAACAAAAAATACAGAGTTTAGTTGGACTGCCATGTGCTCAATTGAAAACTCCATTATTATTAAAGTATAAGAGATGGATATTGGAATGCTCATCACAGTCTCTTTCACAGACTCTAAAAGTGCCTGAAAACCTACCCTTCACAATTTTAAGGGGTAGTAAGCTAGAAAGTAGCCTTGTAACCCAAAGAAATCTTCCCATGTACTCTCATTATATCTGTTCTGATTCCATTCCTATTTTCTGTATGAACTAAAAACCATGTTCTGATTCACCCATTATTTTGATGTCCACCTAGAAAAGCATGATTTTTTTTACTCTCAAAAGTACCTCAGTTTGGCACATAAATGATATATTTACTTTATCAGGGGCCCTTGTACAACATCCTGCCCTATATTCCTTCCCTCCCTCCCCAGTTCCCAAGCTGTGAAAGAAAACTAGATTAGCCATCTATAGGGGAAAAAAAATGAGGAACAAACTCCAGCTCCTACCAGAGAAGCATGACTTTTTTTGTCAAAAAAAAAAAAAAAAAAAAAAACTCCTTTTATAGTTCTGGAATTAGCAGAAGCCCTTGCACACGTTAATAGGCATCACAGGCCCCATCTTTATTTTTTATTGTTTTTTCTTGAGTTATAAAAATTGCCAAGTTTTAAGAAGGTAAGGCTTATATTAAAACTTTTATTGCATTTCTTCTTTCAAGTTGCATAGCTAGTGTAGTGCATTTCTTTCTGACATCTACATTCAGTGTTAAACCTGTGAGCTGTCACCCATTTGATGAAATATTCTTTAAATAACACCAGACAAAAATATTTTATATATACCATTTATAACTGACAGTATGTTTCACTATAATCTTGCCATTACTGCTGTACAACCACAGGAAGCCTTTGAACTACCAAAGGTAGTCTGTTAACATCATCATCACTGAAACATTTTCTCATATTATGTTGGGAATCAATGTCAGAATAAAAGTCAACATATGTAACAGAAAAATTGGAAGGAAAAGATATATCCATCTTTCTGACCTCAGCTCTCAGCTTGGGAAAGTGACCAATGTGAAAATTGATGTGTTTATCTTTTATGCTAGGGTTATTAAAGGCAACCAAGATGAAGCCTTTGAGATATTCCTAAGACTTTGAAACGGGAGATATTCTGGACAGAAAATAAATATTGAGCTATAAAACAAGAGAAAGAGACCTTAGAGGAATGTCACAGAAAAAAACTCCTGCATAGGTCACTGTCTTATCTGGGCAAATGGGCTTGTACATGTGAATGAATCTATGAGATATGCAGTGCAGGACCACCCAAGATGAATGGGTCATAGTAGAGAGTTCTGACAAAGTGTCGTCCACCAAAGGAAGGAGTGCCTATCCATTTCAGTATTCTTGCCCTGATAACCTCATGAACAGTATGAAGACGAGCCTCCTAGGTCAGAAGGTGTCCTATATGCTACTGGAGCAGAAGGAATTTACTAATAGCTCTAGAAATAAGGAAGCAGATGAGCCAAAACAGAAATGATGTCAGTTGTGGGTCTGTCTGGTGGTGAAAGTAAAGTCCAATGTTGTAAAAAATTATATTGCATAGGAACCTGGAACATTAGTTCCATGAATCAAGGTAAATTGGATGTGATCAACAGAAGGAAAGAGTGAACATCAACATCACAGGAATAAGTAAAATAAAGTGGACAGGAATGGGAATGGGCAAATTTAATTCAGATGACCATTCTATCTACTACTTTGGGCAATAATCGGTTAGAAAAAATGAAATAGCCCTCATAGTCCAAACTGCAGTAATTTCGTGTAATCTCTAAAATGACATAATGATATCAGTTCATCTCTAAGGCAAACCATTCACTATCACAGTAATCCAAGTCCATGCCCAAACCACTGATGCCAAAGAGGTTACAATAGACCACTTCTATGAAGACTTGCAAGATCTCCTGGAACAAACACAAAAAAAGATGTCCTTTTCATTACTGGGGATTGGAATGCAAAAGTAGGAAGTTAAGATATACCTAGAGTAACAGACATATTTGGTTTTGGAGTACAAAATGAAGAAGGGCAAATGCTACCAGAGTTTTTGTTGTTGTTGTTGTTATTGGTTTTTCGAGAGAACACACTGGTCATAGCAAACAGTATTTTCCAACAACACAAGAGATGGTTTTACACATGAACATCACCAAATGGTCAATACTGAAATCAGATGGATTATATTCTTTGTAGCCGAAGTGGATAAGTTCTATATAGTTGGCAAAAACAAAAACTGTATCTGGCTGTGGCCCAGATCATCAGTTCCTTGTTACAAAATTCAAGCTTAAATTGAAGAAAGTAGGGAAAACCACTGGCCATATAGGTATGATCTAAATCAAATCCCTTTTGATTATACAGTGGAGATGATGAAAAAATTCAAGGGACTAGATGTGGTAGACACAGTGCCTGAAAATTTGTAACTAGAGTTTCCTAACATTGTATAGGAGGTAGTGGTCAAAAACATTCAAGAAAAAGAAATGCAAAAAGGAAAAGTGGTTGTCTGAGGAGGCTTTACAAATAGCTGCAGAACAAAGAAAAGTGAAAAACAAGGGAGAAAGGGAAAGATACAAACAACTGAAAGTAGAGTTCCAGAGAATAGCAAGGAGAGATAAGAAGGCCTTCTTCAATGAACAATACAAAGAAGTAGAGGAAAAGAGTAGATTGGAAAAACTAGAAATCTCTGAGAAAATTGGAGAGATCAAGGGAATATTTTATGAAAGGAAGGGAATGATAAAGCATAGAAATGGTAAGGGTCTAACAGAAGCAGAAGAGATTAAGAAGAGTTGACAAGAATATACAGAAGAAATATGCATAAAGATATTAATGACCTAGATAACCAAGATGGTGAGGTTAACTCACTTGTAGCTAGACATCCTATAGAGTGAAGTCAAGTGGGCCTCAGGAAGCATTATTGCAAATAGACAGTAGAGATAATGGAATTCCTGCTGAGCTATATGAAATGCTAAAAAATAATGATGCTAAAGTGCTGCATTCAACATGTGAGCAAATTTGGAAAACTCAGCAGTGGCCAAAGTACTGGAAAAGATGAGTTTTAATTTAAATCCCAAAGAAGGTCAATGCCAAGAATGTGGAAACTACTGTATTATTGTATTCATCTCACATGCTAGTGAGGTTATGCTCAAAATCCTTTAAGTTAGGCTTCAACAGTATTTGAACTGAAAACTTCTAGGTGTACAAGATGGATTTGGAAAAGCCAGAAAAAACAGAGATCAAATTGCAAACATTTGTTGGATCATAAAGAAAGCAAGGGGTTTCAGAAAAACATCTAATTATCTTCATTGACTGTTTGAATCACAATATATTGTGAAAATTCTTAGAGAGATAGAAACAGCAGACCACATTACTTGTCTGCTTAGAAACTTATATGTGGGTCAAGAAACAAGAGTTAAAATCTTACATAGAACAGCTGAGTGGTTCAAAATTGGTAGCGAGTAGGACAAGGCTGTATAGTTTCACTATGTGTATTTAACTTCTATGCAGAGTACATCATGCAAAATATCAGGCTGGATGAATCACAAGCTGGAATCAAGATTGCCAGGAAAAATATCAACAACTTCAGATATGCAGATGACATTATTCTAATGGCAGAATGTGAAGACAACAAAAGAGTCTCTTGATGAAGATGAAAGAGGAGAATGAAAAAGCTGGTTTCAAAATTCAAAATTCAAAACACTAAGATCATGGCATCCAGTCCAATCACTTCATGGCAAATAGAAGGGGAAAAAGTGAAAGCAGTGACAATATTTCTTTTCTCTGGTTCCCAAATCACTGCTGATGGTCTGCAACCATGAAATTAAAAGACACTTCTTCCTTGGAAGGAAAGCTATGACAAACCTGACAGCATATTAAACAGGAAAGATCTTACTTTGCCAACAAAGGTACTAATTGTCAAAGTTATGGTTTTTCCAGTAGTCATGTATGGATGTGAGAGTTGAACCATAAAGCAGGCTGAGCACCAAAAAAATATGATGCTTTTAAGGTTTGGGGAAGACTCTTGAGAGTCCCTTGGACAACAAGGAGATCAAACCAGTTAATCCTAAGGGAAATCAACTCTGACTATTCATTGGAAGGACTGATGCTAAAGCTGAAGCTTCAATACTTTGGCCATCTGATTTAAAGAGCCTTGTTGTTGCTGTTGTTCAGTCACTTGTCACGTCACCCTGTGAACCCACGGATTGCAGCACACCAGGCTTCACTGTTCTTCACCATCTCCTGGAGCTAGTTCAAACTCAAGTCCATTGAGTCAGTGATGCCATTCAGCCAACTCATCCTCTGTCATCCTCTTCTCCTCCTGCCTTCAATTTTTCCCAGCATAAAGGTCTTTTCTAATGAGTTGACTCTGTATAAGGTGGCCAAACTATTGGAGCTTCAGCTTCAGCATAGGTCCTTCTAATGAATAGTTAGGATTGATTTCCTTTAGGATTGATTGGTTTGATATCCTTCTCAAGAGTCTTCTCAGTACCACAGTTCAATGCATCATGCTTTGATGCTCAGCCTTCTTTATGGTCCAACTCTCACATACATACATGACTACTCTAAAAACCTCAGCTTTGACTAGACAGAACTTTATTGACAAAGTAATGTCTCTGATTTTAATATGTTGTCAAATTTGACCTAGCTTTTCTTCCAAAAGACAAGTGTATTTTAATTTTATAGCTACAATCACCATCTGCATTGATTTTTGGAGCCCAATAAAGTAAAGTCTGTCACTGTTTTCATTGTTTCCCCATCTATTTGTCATGAAATGATGGGACTGGATGCTATGATCTTAGTTTATTGAATGCTGAGTTTTAAGCCAGCTTTTTCAGTCTCCTCTTTCACGTTCATTAAGAGGCTCTTTAGTCTTATTTTGCTTTCTGCCACTAGGATGTCATCTGCATATCTGAGGTTATTGATATTTCACCTTGCAATCTTGATTCCAACTTACATTTTTCCAGCCCAGCATTTCACATGATATAGTTTACATATATGTTAACTAAGCAGGGTGACAATGTACAGCCTTGACATACTCCTTTCCCAACTTGGAATCTGTCTGTTCCTTCATGTCTGGTTCTAACTGTTGTTTCTTGACCTGCATACAGGTTTCTCAGGAGGCAGGTAAGGTCTGGTACTCCCATCTGTTGAAAAAGTTTTCAATTTGTTGTGATCCCCACAAGGGCTTTAACATAGTCAATGAAGTAGAAGTAGATGTTTTCCAAATTCATTGGCTTTTTCTATTATCTAACAAATGCTGGCAATTTGATCTCTAGTTTTTCTGGCTTTTCTAAATCCAGCTTGAATATCTGGAAGTTCTCAGTTCATGTACTGTTGAAGTCTGGCTTGGAGAATTTTGAGCAACACTTTGCTAGCATGTGAAATGAATGAAATCCTGTGGTAGTTTGAATATCTTTAGCAATGCCCCTCTTTGAGATTCAGATGAAAACTGATTGTCTCCAGTCCTTTGGTCACTGCTGAGTTTTCCAAATTTGCTGGCATATTGAGTGTAGCACTTTAGCAGCAGCATCTTTTAGGATTTGAAATAGCTCTGCTGGAATTCTGTCACCTCCGCTGGCTTTTTCATAGTGATCCTTCCTAAGATCCACTTGACTTCACATTCCAGGATATCTGGCTCTAGGTGAGTGATCACACCATCGTGTTATCTGGGTCATTATGATCTTTTTGTATAGTTCTTCTGCATATTTTTCCACCTCTTGTTAATATCTTTTGTTTCTGTCAGATATACTGTTTCTGTCTTTTATTGTGCCCATCTTTGCATGAAATATTCCTTTGGTATCTCTAATTTACTTGAAGAGCTCCTTAGTCTATCCCATTTTTTGTTTTCCTCTACTTCTTTGCATTGCTCATTCAGGAAAGCTTTCTTATTTCTCCTTGTTCTTCTTTGACACTCTGCATTCAGATGCTTATATCTTTCCTTTTCTTCTTTGCCTTTCACTTCTCTTCTTTTTCAACTATTTGCAAGGCTTCCTCAGGCAGCCACTTTGCTTTTTTCGTTTCTTCTTTTGGGGGATTATTTAAATCACCACCCCCTGTACAGTGTCATGAACCTCGATTCATAGTTCTTCAGACAATCTCTCAGATCTAGCCCCCCTGAATCTATTTGTCACTTCCACTGTATAATCATAAGGCATTTGATATAGGTCATAACTGAATGACCTAGTGGTTTTCCCCATTTTCTTCCATTTAGTTCTGAATTTGAGCCACGGACAACTCCCATTCTTGTTTCTGTTGATTATATACAGCTTCTCTGTCTTTGACTGCAGGTGTCCATAGAATCGCTCAACTTGCTCAGTGGCTCTATGGTGTCTCTAATGATGACATCTTCCAAGAGGACTTATGCCACACGCGGCACCTCCCAAGTCTACTTCAGCCAAAGCCCCTATCACCGCAGCAGGTTACTGCTGACCTGTGCCTCCAAAGGAGACAGTCACTCAAAGGCAGGTCTGGCTCAGTCTCTTGTGCAGGTCACTACTTCTTTGCCTCGGTCCTGGTGGGCACAAGGTTTTGTTTGTCCCTTCTGAGCATCTATGTTAGGTCTGAGATTTGATTTTAAATGTAACTCTGCCCCTCCTATCCTCTTTTTGGGGCTTCTCTTTTGCCTTTGGATGCAGGGCATTGTTGGGGGGAGGGGCCCAGCATTCTCCTATTGATGGTTGTTCAGCAGCTAGTTGCAATTTTGGTGTTCTCACTGGAGAGATGAGTGCATATCCTTCTACTCTGTCATTTTGTTCTTGAATTAGGAAAGATTGAAGGTAAAAGGAGAGGAGGGTGGTAGAGGATAAGATGGTTAGATAGCATCACCAACTCAGTGGACATGAATTTGAGCAAACTCTGGGAGAGAGTGAAAGACAGGAAGCCTGGTGTGATATAGTCCTCTAGGTAACAAAGAGTTGGACATAACTTAGCGACTAAACAACAACATCAGCAGCAAAAAGCACATGGGACTTCTTAACCCAGAACATTAGATGCAGGAACTTGGGTTTGAACATAAGGAATATGAGACTAAATTGAGATGCTGAATGATATGTGAGCTGACAAACAGAATATTAAAACCAGATATTGGGCTCTATGATACAGTGTCTATTTCATCCCATCTTTAGAAGAATATATTGAAGTTATATATTTAATTATTTCAATTAAGTCCATTGCTATACAATTTTTATTTCCCTTTTTGTCTACTCCTCTCAACTTAGCACTCTATCTTCTAATAAGCCACTGCTTATACCATTATCTATTGACTATAAAAAGGACCTTATATGAAAGCAATAAATTGCCAAAAGTTATGAGAATGTTGGGAAGTGTCATCCAACCCCTCATATCATGGCTCAGAAATCTCACAAAGATGACCTGTTAGTAGTTGAATTTTTCCCCTTTTAATCTCTTTTATTTGGAAGACTCCTATTCTTTGTACTCTAATGCTGTCAGAACTGCTCACATGTGAACTCCTTTTCTTGGTCTCCCTCAGTGAGTCATTTAATTAGTTTTGTTTTTTCTTTTTTTTTAAATGAAGCAACTAACTTCCATTTCAGAGAGCCCTCAGATTATAACAACCATTAATGGCCTCCTGTAAGAGGTGAAAAAATAGCCAAAGGCCTTCCTAATGAGTCCAACAGTCTCTGGTGTTCTCTGCATGCAAATAAGGTGACCTCAGTCAAACTTGATTCATTCAAAAAAAAAAAAAAAAAACCACAAAAGAAGCATAATGCATTAATAAATACCAGGCTCCTTCCGGGCTTTGTATCCTCTTTCAGAATCCCAGGGGGATACTTGGCTCATTATCCTATCCTTCAATAGCCAAAGGAAGCCGAGCCTCCAGCTCAAGAAGCAAAGATGCTCAGTCAAGTTTCTTCCATATCTCCGTCCCTCTTTATTCTATTCCTTCTCTCCAACTATCAGCGACATTTGAATGATTATTTTCTAAAATAGATATTATCTTTCTCAAAGATATCCTCAAATAACAACCCTTTCAGATGGTAAAGTCTCACTGTTCATAGTTTTCCATTGAAGATTTTGGAAAAGTAAAAGAGAAATTAAGGAAAATTATATTGTCCTTTTCTTTTTTACCTCAGGGTATTTAGATTCTCTTACTATTTCATTTTTGGCTTCTTGTGGGATAGAAATTTAAGCAAATTCATATGAACTTCCTAATTACATTCAACATGTTCCTTGTATTTGCTAAGGCTCAAATTTATGCAATATAAGATTGTCCTTGGCAAAGGATAAAACACCTCTGCACACTTGTACATCAGAAATGTCCTTAGATGTGCAGTTTTTCAGAGTTTGTTTTTTTTTTTTTTCCCCTGATAGGGGTTACCTTGTGTCTCAGATGGTAAAGAACCCACCTGCAATTAGGGAGACCTGGGTTTGATCCCTGGGTTGGGAAGAGCCCCTGGCAAAGTGAAAGACTATCCATTCCAGGATTCTGACCTGGAGAATTCCAGGGACTGTATAGCCCATGGGGTTGTAAAGAGTTGAACACTACTGAGAGAGTTTCTCCACCTCCAAGGAGAGGCTGCTGTGCGGGCTCAGGAGGGCCGAGAAGAGCTACTCCACGTTCGAGGTCAGGAGGGGCGGCCGTGAGAAGATACCCCTCCTCCAAGATAAGGAGCAGCGGCTGCGCTTTGCTGGAGCAGCCGTGAAGACATACCACACGTCCAAGGTAAGAGAAACTTAAGTAAGATGGTAGGTGTTGCCAGAGGGCATCAGAGGGCAGACACACTAAAACCATAATCACAGAAAACTAGACAACTTGATCACAGGACCACAGTCTTGTCTAACTCAATGAAACTAAGCCATGCCATGTGGGGCCACCCAAGATGGTCGGGTCATGGTGGAGAGGTCTGACAGAATGTGGTCCAGTGGAGAAGGGAATGGCAAACCACTTCAGTATTCTTGCCTAGAGAACCCCATGAACAGTATGAGAAGGCAAATGATAGGATACGGAAAGAGAAACTCTGCAGGTCGGTAGGTGCCCAATATGCTACTGGAGATGAGTGGAGAAATAGCTCCAGAAAGAATGAAAGGATGGAGCCAAAGCAAAAACAATACCCAGTGGTGGATGGGACTGGTGATAGAAGCAAGGTCTGATGCTGTAAAGAGCAATGTTGCATAGCAACCTGGAATGTTAGGTCCATGAATCAAGGCAAATTGGAAGTGGTTAAACAGGAGATGGCAAGAGTGAATGTCGACATTCTAGGAATCAGGGAACTAAAATAGACTGGAATGGGTGAATTTAACTCAGGTGACCATTATATCTACTACTGTGGGCAGGAATCCCTTAGGAGAAATGGAGTAGCCATCATAGTCAACAAAAGAGACCAAAATGCAGTACTTGGATGCAATCTCAAAAATGACAGAATGAGCTCTGTTTGTTTCTAAGGCAAGCCATTCAATATCACGGTAATCCAAGCCTATGCCTCAACCAGTAGCACTGAAGAAGCCGAAGTTGAATGGTTCTATGAAGACCTACAAGACCTTTTAGAACTAACACCCAAAAAAGATGTCCTTTTCATTATAGGGGACTGGAATGAAAGAGTAAGAAGTCAAGAAACACCTGGAGTAACAGGCAAATTTGGCCTTGGAGTATGGAATGAAGTAGGCCAAAGGCTAATAGAGTTTTGCCAACAGAATGCACGGGTCATAGCAAACACCCTCTTCCAACAACACAAGAGAAGACTCTACACATGGACATCAACAGATGACCAACACTGAAATCAGATTAATTATATCCTTTGAGGCAAAGATGGAAAAGCTCTGTAGAGTCAGCAAAAATAAGACCAGGAGCTGACTGTGGCTCAGATCATGAACTCCTTATTGCCAAATTCAGACTTAAACTGAAAAGAGTAGGGATAATCACTAGACCATTCAGTTATGACCTAAATCAAATCCCTTATGAATATACAGTGGAAGTGAGAAATAGATCTAAGGGACTAGATCTGATAGACAGAGAGACTGATGAACTATGGACAGAGGTTCATGACATTGTATGGGAGATAAGGATCAAGACCATCCTCATGGAAAAGAAATGCAAAAAGGCAAAATGGTTGTCTGAGGAGGCCTTACAAATAACTGTGAAATGAAGAGAAGCTAAAAGCAAAGGAGAGAAGGAAAGATATTGCCAGTTGAATGCAGAGTTCCAAAGAATAGCCAGGAAAGATAAGAAAGTCTTCCTCAGTGATCAATGCAAAGAAAGAGAGGAAAACAACAGAATGGGAAAGACTAGAGATCTCTTCAAGAAAATTAGACATGCCAAGGGAATATTTCATGCAAACATGGGTTTGCTAAATGACAGAAATGGTGGTATGGACCTAACAGAAGCAGAAAATATTAAGAAGAGGTGGCAAGAATACACGGAAGAACTGTACAAAAAAGATCTTCATGACCCAGATAATCACAATGGTGTGATCACTCACCTAGAGCCAGACATGCTGGAATGTGAAGTCAAGTGGGCCTTAGAAAGCATCACTATGAACAAAGCTAGTGGATGTGATGGAATGTGAGATGAGCTATTTCAAATCCTGAAATATGATGCTGTGAAAGTGCTGCACTCAACATGCCAGAAAATTTGGAAAACTCAGCAATGGCCATAGGACTGGAAAAGGTCCGTTTTTATTCCAATACCTAAGAAAGGCAATCCCAAAGAATGGTCAAACTACCGCACAATTGCACTCATCTCACACACTAGTAAAGTAATGCTCAAAATTCTCCAAGCCAGGCTTAAGCAATACGTGAACTGAGAACTTCCAGATGTTCAAGCTGGTTTTAGAAAAGGCAGAGGAACCAGAGATCAAATTGCCAACATCCACTGGATCATCAAAAAAACAAGAGAGTTCCAGAAAAACATCTATTTCTTCTTTATTGACTATGCCAAAGCCTTCGACTGTGAGGATCACAATAAAATGTGGAAAATTCTGAAAGAGATGGGAATATCAGACCACCTGACCTGCCTCTTGAGAAACCTGTATGCAGGTCAGGAAGCAACAGTTAAAACTGGACATGGAACAGACTGGTTCCAAATAGGGAAAGGAGTACATCGAGGCTGTATATTGTCACCCTGCTTATTTAACTTATATGCAGAGTACCTCATGAGAAACGCTGGGCTGGAAGAAGCACAAGCTGGAATTAAGATTGCTGGGAGACATATCAATAACCTCAGATATGCAGATGACACCACCCTTATGGGACAAAGAGAAGAGGAACTAAAAAGCCTCTTGATGAAAGTGAAAGAGGAAAGTGAAAAAGTTGGCTTAAAGCTCAACATTCAGAAAACTAAGATCATGGCATCTAGTCCCATCACCTCATGGGAATAGATGGGGAGATAGTGGAAACAGTGTCAGACTTTATTTTTTTGGGCTGCAAAATCACTGCAGATGGTGATTGCAGCCATGAAATTAAAAGACGCTTACTCCTTGGAAGGAAAATTATGACCAACTTAGAGAGCATATTAAAAAGAAGAGACATTACTTTGCCAACAAAGGTCTGTGTGGTCAAGGCTATGTTTTTTCCAGTGGTCATGTATAGATGTGAAATTTGGACTGTGAAGAAAGCTGAGCACCGAAAAATTGATGCTTTTGAACTATGGTGTTGGAGAAGACTCTTGAGAGTCCCTTGGACTGTAAGGAGATCCAACCAGTCCATCCTGAAGAAGATAAGTCCTGGGTGTTCATTGGAAGGACTGATGCTGAAGCTGAAACTTCAATACTTTGGTCACCTCATGTGAAGAGTTGACTCATTGGAAAAGACCCTGATGCTGGCAGGGATTGGGGGCAGGAGGAGAAGGGGACGACAGAGGATGAGATGGCTGGATGGCATCACCGACTCGATGGGCATGAGTTTGAGTAAACTCCAGGAGTTTGTGATGGGTAGGGAGGCCTGACATGCTGTGATTAATGGGGTTGCAACGAGTCGGACACCACTGAGCAACTGAACTCAACTGAACTGAACTGAGAGACTTTCACTTTTATTTTCCCTGATATGATAGAAGTCCACTTTTAGATTACTGCTAGAGAGAAGAGAGGGATGGGAAATGCATAGACCAGAAGAGATTCTCATTGTATGCTAATTAATTAACCTTAGATATGGGGGAAAACTGAGTTGAAAAATTGCAGACATGGAAAAAGTAAAATATCTTTGGCTTTTGTGTTTAAACCTTAGGCTTGAAGATATGACTGACCAGTGCATCTTGATGAACAAGCTGAATATATAGCTAAATGTAACTCAAGAAGTACAGAACTAGAGGGAGGCTTTAAGTGGCAAATCTAAGTGATTGTGGTTATTTTGTAAATAATATAGGAAAGGAGAAGTCTAGGAAATTAGACTTCAGAATTTCCTCTTTGTTTTGGTGGATGAGATATGTTAAACCTTAAGATTAATGCAAAAAGGAAGATTTGAATGTTGTCCATGATTTTCCTACTTTTGCATTCCAGTTCCCAAGGCTGAAAAAGGACACCTTTTTTGGTGTTAGTTCTAGAAGGTCTTATAGGTCTTCATGGAACCATTCAACTTCATCTTCTTCAGAATTAATGGTTGAGGCCATAAACTTGGATAACTATGATGTTGGATAGTTTCCCTTGTAAATTAACCAAGGTCATTTTGTTGTTTTTAAGACAGGGAAGCCTGGTGTGCTGCAGTCCATGTGGTAGCAAATAGCCAGAAACGACTGAGTGACTGAACAACAACATGAAGTTCGTTGCCATAACTATCTTCCAGACAAATAAATGTACTTTTAACCCATTGAGAGCATAAGGATTCATCCTGTGGAAGCACATTGGACTGAAAGTCTAATAGTACTTTCTAGAGGAAATATTAGTTAACTTCTTTGATTGCAAACTCTACACTGCTCACTGCTGTAACTCCTTTGTATTACAAATGTGATTTTTTTATTCATCTCAGCTTAATATAAATTGAGATGTTGACAAGTTTCTCCAAGAAAATAAATGAGTCATGATAAACCTCTTCCTGCATGAAGATGAATGTGGAGTACATAACCATTATCTGAACAGGATGTTCCTTTAAAAAGCAATTGAGATTGCACATCTCAACCCTATTTGGATGGCAACTGGAATATTTTCTGCTATGCTTCTCAGCAATATTTTCAAAAGTCAGGAAATTAAATACTTTGACAACAAATTCCAAAGGATTGTCTTCCTTTCTCTACTTAGACGTAGTGACCACACTCTTAATCTTTTGCCTTTGACTGTGTTACCTTGCTGAATGTACCTTAACTTTGTACTGTGTGGTTTGATCAACTTAAAAAGTGACATCGTAAAATACAGGAAGCTGTGATCAAAACTGTCTCCAAGAAAAAATAAACGCAAAGAATCAAAATCGTTATCTGAGGAGGGCTTACAAAAAGCTGAGAAAAAGAGAAGTGAAAGGCAAAGGAGAAAAGGAAAGATGCATCCATCTGAATGCAAAGTTCCAAAGAATAGCAAGGAAAGATTAGAAAGCCTTCCTTGGTGATCAACACAAAGAAATAGAGGAAAACAATAGAATGGGAAAGACTAGAGGTTTCTTCAAGAAAATTAGAGATACCAAGGGAATATGTCATGCCAAGATGGACACAATAAAGGACAGAAACAGTATGGACTTAAGAGAATCAGAAGATTTTAAAAAGAGATGGCAAGAATACAAAGGAACTATTCAAAAAAGATCTTCATGATGCAGATAAACATGATGGTGTGATCACTCATCTAGAGCCAGACGTCCTGGAATGTGAAGTCAAGTGGGCTTCTGGAAACATCACTACGAACAAAGCTAGTGGAGGTGATGGAATTCCAGCTGAGCTATTTCATATCCTAAAAGATGCTGCTACTAAAGTGCTGCACTCAATATGTCAGCAAATTTGGAAAACTCAGCAGTGACCAAAGGACTGGAAATGGTCAGTTTTCATTCAAATCCCAAAGAAAAGCAATGCCAAAGAGTGGTCAAACTACTGCACAACTGCACTGATCTCACATGCTAGCAAAGTAATGCTAAAAAATTCTCCCAGCTAGGCTTCAAAAGTACATTAACTGAGAACTTCCACATGTTCAGCCTGGATTTGGAAAAGGTAGAGGAACCAGAGATCAAACTGTCAGCATTTGTTAGATCATGGAGAAAATAAAAGAATTCCTGAAAAACATCCTGTTCTACTTCATTGACTATGCTGAAGCCTTTGACTTTGTGGATCACAGAAAACTGTGGAAAATTCTTTAAGAGATGGGGATACCAGACCACCTTAACTGCCTCCTTAGAAATCTATATGTAGGTCAAGAAGCACTGAACAGCTAGAACTGGACATGGAAAAATTAACTGGTTAAAAATTGGGAAAGGAGTATGCCAAGACTATATATTGTCACTCTGCTTGTTTAGCTTATATGCAGAGTGCAGCATGCTAAATACCAGGCTGGATGAAACACAAGCTAGAACCAAGATTTCCAGGAGATATATCAACAACTTCATATATGCAGATGACACTATCCTTAGCGCAGAAAGCTAAGAGGTACTAAAGAGCCTCTTAAAAGTGAAAGAGGAGAGTGAAAAAACTGGCTCAAAATTCAACATTCAAAAACCAAGGCTCATGATATCTAGCCCCATAACTTCATGGCAAATAGATGGTGAAACAATGGAAATAGTGACAGACTATTTTCTTGGGCTCCAAAATCATTTCAAATGGTGACTGCAGCCATGAAATTAAAAGATGCTTGTTCCTTGGAAGGAAAGCTATTATAAACATGACAACATAATAAGATACAGAGACTTTTCTTTTCTTATAAAAGTCCATATAGTCAAAGCTATGGTTTTTCCATTAGTCATGCATGGATGTGAGTTGTACATTAAAGAAACCTGAGTGTCAAGAATTGATGTTTTTGAACTGTGATGTTGGAGAAGACTCTTGAGTCCCTTGGACAGCAAGAGATCCAACCAGCCCATCCTAAAGGAAATCAATCCTGAATATTCATTGGAAGGACTGATGGTGAAGCTGAAACTCCAATACGTTGGTGACCTGATTGGAAAAACTGTCTCATTAGAAAAGTCCCTAATGCTGGTAAAGATTGAAGCCTGGAGGAGAAGGGGATGACAGAGGATGAGATGGTTGGATGGCATCACTGACTCAAAGGATATGAGTTTGAACAAATTCTGGGAGTTAGTAATAGACAGGGATCCTGGCATACTGCAGTCCATGGGTCACAAAGGGTCAGACATGACTGAGTGACTGAACTGAACTGAAGGAATAACACAGTGCAATAAAAGTTTATAGTAAGAATTTAGAGATAGTTATAAAATGCTGCAAAATTTCATTCTGATGTGTATGTATGCATTCTTGGTTATGGTGACTATAGCAAATTTTCTGTAGTGACAATTCTAAAAAGGGAAAAAGTAAGTTTAATTAATTTTATTACCTTAAACCACAGAGTTTTATGATTGAAAACTTGGAAATTATAGAAAAGTTTTAGACAGAAGAGAAATACCACTTGCATTGCAAGTATATGCACATACTGTAGTTTCTCTACAAAAAGTACATCATGATAAAGTTGTATTTTTGTTTTTTTGGCTATATACTAAGGGTTAAATAACCTATATGTTGATGTTAAATACACCTGAACAGCAGTTAAAAAATTAGAAACTTTACCAAAACGTTAGAAACTTATCAAAACAATGCCCATGGCATCATTCTATACATACTGTTTCCTCCTCTGTGTGTGAGTAGGGAAAAAACAAAAGTAGAGTAGCGACAGAGCAGTAAGAAAGCAATGAGTAGATGGGCTATAAACAAACTTTAAAGAAAATATTTTAACAAGAAAAATATATACAAATGGAATAGGATCACTTGATATTACTTTCCAGTGGTTCTTTAAATGCTTCAGGTTGAACTTTTAACTTGCCTGTTTTTCTCATAATTTGAATTAGCCATCTGTCTGCCACAAAAGTTCTGTGTAAGAATAAGGAAATGGCAACCCACTCCAGTATTCTTGCCTGGAGAATCCCATAGACAGAGGAGCCTGGTGGGCTACAGTCCACGGGGTCGCAATGAGTCGGACACAACTGAGCGACTTCAATATCACTATCACTATGACTAATCTAAAATTGTAAAGCTTTTTAAGTTGTTAAACACAGAGGGTACTAAAAAATATTATAATGCCTAGACACCATGTTAATTTTGTGTGAATTGAAATTAATGATGTAGAATTTCTTCTTTCACTTATGTAGCATTTAGTCTATTTAGAGAATAATATTTTATTATTTTATGAAAATATGAAAATACATTTGAATTTTTCTAGAAAAAATAATAAATGAAATAAGCAGAAGGAACCCATTAAACTTCAAAAATATTTGGTAGAACTAACAAGAAAAGGAAAATTTTATACTCCTATAATCAGGAGCTATTTGGAAGTCTATTCATCACTTCTCCATTTCAAAGCTACCTCATTGTCATATAAGAAAAACTTCCTGGTGTACATCATATAACTATAATATTATAATAATACTTTGGCTTCTAGATTTGCAATGTAACTTTAGCCAAAATATGAAAGATATGCTATATATCAAATGGGAAATATTAACTTTACAGAAATGGAAAATATCATAGTAATAAGATTGAAATATATGTCACTAGTCAGAGAAACTGATATGCATATTGTAACATAATTCTAATGAGAGGGAAAGAAAATATTATGAGAAGTTCAGTGTTGGACAGAGCAGGGGAAATTAGCAAGCATAAGTAGGAAAGACATGGGTTAGAAATAGTCATTTTCTAAAACATGAAGGAAGGAAAAAATTGAAATGACATTATCTCTGCCTTCTTATTTTTACTGGTACATAAGTAAGTGATGGGATCTGATAGAACAACAACAACAACAAAAATTACTTAGGTTTCCATACTCTTTTCCTTTTGTATATCTAACCAAAATTATTCCAAACAAGTCATTGCAACATAATACTTTTTTAATATGAAAAAAAATGCAGTCAAAATTTAGTATTGAAACTAAAGGAAAATGCTAAGATGTCTTCCAAATCATAATGGGTGTTAATCTCATAAATCTAAGAAATTATGTGTTAGAAAAGACTTTGGAACTAGCTTTAAGACAAATATATTCCCTCTCTTTTCAGAATCAAGATATCAGTATTGCCTCGAGCTTCCTGAAAATCATAACAAATTAGATGAAAAATGATAAGCGGGACCAAGGCCCTGACTCAGTAAGCAGCACCATATGCATTTAAAAACTTACTCCTACTTGAAACAGAAATAACAGTGTCTCAAAAACAGAATTAGGTAGCTTAATTGTTTAAAATTGCTTATATTTATTTCTTTAAACAAGATATATAATTTTAATCTCTAATATTCACCCTGATCTTCCAAACATGGTTTATTTTTGTATGATATGTGTTTTTTCTACCAATTGCTTAAATATACACATATATATCTTTATAAAATTGTAATAATAGTCAAAAGAATGAGAAGACAAGCCAGACACTTTCAGAAAATATCTGCAAAAGTATATTTGCTAATGGACTGATAGTCAAACATACAAAAACTTTTAAAACTCAAGAATAAGAAAGTCAGCATTCTAACTCTTAAAATGGGCAAAAGAATTTGAGGCACTAAACCAAAACTATGTACACATAGAAAGAATGCATATGAAAAGATGTTCAGCATTAAGGAATTGAAAATTAAAGCAATGAACTAACTCTCCACATCTATTGGGATGGTGAAAATCCAAAAACCTGAGTATAGAATGAAGCAGGGCAAAGGGTAATAGAGTTTTGTCAAGAGAATTCACTGGTCATAGCAAACAGTCACTTCCAACAACACAAGAGAAGACTCTACTCATGGACATCACCAGATGGTCAACACTGAAATCAGATTGATTATATTCTTTGCAGCCAAAGATGGAGAAGCTCTATACGGTTAGTAAAATCAAGACCAGAAGCTTACTGTGGTTCAGATTATGACCTCCTTACTGCTAAATTCAAACTTAAATTGAAGAGAGTAGGGAAAACCAGTAGACCATTCAGGTATGACCTAAATCAAGTCCCTTACAATTATACAGTAGAAGTGTTAAATAGATTTAAGGGACTAGATCTGATAGACAGAGTGTCTGATAAACTATGCATGGAGATTCGTGACACTGTACTGGAGACAGGGATCAAGACCATCCTCAAGAAAAAGAAATGGAAAAAAGCAAAATGGTTGTCTGAGGAGGCCTTACGAATAGCTGTGAAAAGAGAAGCCAAAAGCAAAGGAGAAAAGGAAAGATATACCCATTTGAAGACAGAGTTTCAAAGAAAAGCAAGGAGAGATAAGAAAGCCTTCCTCAGCAATCAATGCAAAGAAGTAGAGGAAAACAACAGAATGGGAAAGACTAGAGATCCCTTCAAGAAAATTAGAGATATCAAGGGAACATTTCATGCAAAGATGGGCTCAATAAAGGACAGAAATGGCATGGACCTAACAGAAGTAGAAGATATTAAGAAGAGGTGACAAGAATACACAGAAGAACTGTACAAAAAAAGATATTCATGACCTAGATAACCATGATGTTGTGATCACTCACCTAGAGCCAGACATCTTGGAACATGAAGTCAAGTGGGCCTTAGGAAATATCACTATGAACAAAGCTAGTGGAGGTGATAGAAATTGCAGTTGAGCTATTTCATATCCTAAAAGATGATTCTGTGAAACTGCTGCACTCAATATGCCAGCAAATTTGGAAAACTTATCAGTGCCACAGGACTGCAAAACATCAGTTTTCATTCCTATCCCAAAGAAAGGCAATGCCAAGGAATGCTCATACTATCACACAATTGCACTCATCTCACACGCTAGTAAAGTAATGCTTAAAATTCTCCAAGTCAGGCTTCAACAATACGTGAACCGTGAACTTCCAGATGTTCAAGCTGCTTTTAGAAAAGGCAGAGGAACCAGAGATCCAATTGCCAATATCCACTGGATCATTTACAAAGCAAGAGCATTCCAGAAAAATATTTATTTCTGCTTTATTGATTATTCAAAAGCCTTTGACTGTGTGGATCACAATAAACTGTGGAAAATTCTTGAAGCGATGGGAATACCAGGCCCACTGAACTGCCTCTTGAGAAACCTATACGCAAGTCAGGAAGCAACAGTTAGAACTGGACATGGACCAACAGATTGGTTCCAAATAGGAAAAGGAGTATGTCAAGGCTATATATTGTCACTCTGCTTATTTAACTTTTATGCAGAATACATCATGAGAAACGCTGGGCTGAATAGAGCACAAGCTGGAATCAAGATTGCCAGGAGAAATACCAATAACCTCAAATATGCAGATGACATTACCCTTATGGTAGAAAGCAAAGAAGAACTAAAGAGCCTCTTGATGAAAGTGAAAGAGGTGAGTGAAAAAATTAGCTTAAAGCTCAACTTTCAGAAAACGAAGATGATGGCATCCAGTCCCATCACTTCATGTCAAATAGATGGGGAAACAGTGGCTGACTTTATGTTTTTGGGCTCCAAAATCACTGTAGATGGTGACTGCAGCCATGGAATTAAAAGATGCTTACTGTTTGGAAGGAATGTTGTGACCAACCTAGACAGGATATTAAAATGCAGATACATCACTTTGCCAACCAAGGCCCATCTAGTCAAAGCTATGGTTTTTCCATTAGTCATGCATGGATGTGAGTTGGTTCTTACAGAAACCTGAATACAAAGAATTGATGCTTTTGATCTGTGGTGTTGGAGAAGACTCTTCAGAGTCCCTTGGAATGCAAGGAGATCCAACAAGTCAATCCTAAAGGAAATCAGTCCTAAATATTCATTGGTAGGACTGATGTTGAAAATGAAACTCCAATACTTTGGCCACCTGATGTAAAGAGCTGACTCATTGGCAAAGACTCTGATGCTGGAAAAGATTGAAGGTGGGAAGAGAGAGGGATGACAGAGGATGAGGTGGTTGGATGGCATCACCAACTCAGTGGGCATGAGTTTGAGTAAACTGAGAGTTGGTGATGGATGAGGAGATCTGGTGTGCTACAGTCCATGGGTTTGCAAAGAGTTGAACATGACTGAGTGACTGCACTGAACTGATTACACTTTAGGCTGACAAAGAGGTAGAGCAACAGGGCCTCTCATTCAGTTATGGTGGGAATGCAGGACAACAACTTGGAAAATAGATTACCAGGTTCTTAAAAATCTAGTCGTATTTTTCCCATAAATTTCAACAATCTTACTTCTTGGTATTCATCCAAACAAGTTGAAAACATGTAAAAAATGTTTTTTCTATGTAAGATAATCATGTTCCGGAGAGCTATCGTAAAGCATATGACTATCATCAGTAGTATTGTTCCCTGTATTGATATTTGTTGATATGTTAGATCTTAAGTGTTCTTACCACCTCACCCCACCCCATACAATAAAGGGTGTGTGATGGATTTGTTAATTAGCTTGTTGTATGATGATTTCACAGTGTTTACATATATTAATACTAATACATCAAGTTCTACACCTTAAATATAAACAGATTTTATTTGTCCATGTTATGAATAAAGCTAAAAGGGAGCCAAGAAAACATGATCACACAAAACCCTGCATACAGACCTTTATAGCAGCTTTTTGCATAATTGCCAGAACTTTCAGAAAAGAGATGTTCTTTGGTAGGTGAATGATTAAATAAACAACTGCACATGTCAATAGTGATAAATTATTCAGTGTTAAAAAGAAATGAGTCATCATGCCATAATCAGTGAAAGAAGCCAAAAGCTACATACAGTATAATTTCAACACTGTGATCTTCTGCAAAAAGTAAAATCTGTGAAGACAGCAAAATGATCGGTGATTTCCAGGAATAAGGGGGTTGAGGGAGGTGCATGCACAGAGAATATAGGATTTTTAGGGTAGGGAAACTATTGTGGCAATTTCTTTCTTCTTTTTTTTCCATTTATTTTTATTAGTTGGAGGCTAATTACCTTACAGCATTGCAGTGGTTTTTGTCATACATTGAAATGAATTAGCCATGGATTATTGTGGCAATTTCATGTCACACATTTGTCAAAACCCATAACCTGTGTAACACTGAAAGCAAATGCTAAAAATGATGCATATTTCCTAGGCTATCAAATCTAATGGCTGTATATTTTCTTCAAAATGAGTTGATTTTGGCTTTATACCAACTTTTTAATGTCCTTGAAAATTGTGCTAAATTATTGATTATATTTTATTATGAGGTAAACAATTATGATTTTATATTTTTATGTTACATATCCATATTAAATTGATTTTTAAAATTTTCTTTTATATATGACTTTATATTTTATTATGATTTACAATATTATGATGGTATGTTAATTTCAAACAATTGCTATCTTAAAAAAAGATTTAATTGTCCTTGGATTTGGGAATATTTTTGACTCTAAATTTTTTTAATGGATTATGTAAAACTATATCCAGTTATGCAGCTGGAACACTCCTTTACATGTAAGAAAATGTGACATTTCAAACTACAGACTTTTTGTCTGAAAGGAAGTCACTGTAAGGAAAATGGCTTTAAGAATCATGGAGGAAAACTGCTATGCTTTTTTATAGGAAGTAGAAATGAGGATATAAGAATTGAATTTTACCACAGAAATAGCAAGATGGAAAACCAACTTGTTCAGGAAGTACTATGCATGATCAAAAATACTGCTAATTCTCACTTCCTAAAAGCAGGATAACATAATTCTATACTCTATGCTACCACACATGCTTCTGCCATTTTTTTTTTCCAAGTCTACACTTGAAAATCCTTCTAAAGTCCTTTTTAACCAGCATCTGTTCTAAATTTAAGTAAAAGATGGTTTAAAATGTTTCTTTTCCACCATTCTCCATTCAGTTTTTGGTAACCAAATGAACAGAAAGTAGTGTTTCTCATGTCTGTACAGTTTCCTCATACTTACTTCCAGAACCAAATAAAATTTTGTCTAACCAAATGTTACATTTGTACTTTGGCTTTATATATTAGTCACCACTTCCTTGTTATAGAAGAAATGTTCTTTGATCAAAAAGTTTGGGAAATATGAAGCTAATATAATTTTTTTCTTTGCTAAACACAATGAGCACTTTAATTGGATAATATATTTTGTGATTCCTGAAGTTGAACTGCACTGTGCAACATTTCCTAACTGCCAATTTTAGAACAAGTTTTAAACTTTTAAAAACTTTTCATTTTGAAACAATCATTATCTAGGAGCCAGTTAGCTCAGTTGATTAGAGTGTGGTGCTAAGAATGCCATGGTCGCAGATTTGATCCCTGTATGAACCACTTTCTTTGGTCACCTCCACCTGGAGGCTACCAACCATTTGGGACTTCCCTAGTGGCTCAGAGAGTAAATGATCTGTCTGCAGTGCAGCAGACCCGGGTTCAAACCCTGGGATGGGAAGAGTCCCTGGAGAAAGAAATGGAAACCCACTCCAGTATGCTTCCCTGGGAAATTCCACAGATGGGAGCCTGGTGAAATACAGTCCTTGGGGTCACAAAGAGTCAGACATGACTGAATAACTAACACTGATAGATGTACAGCAAGTTACAAATGCAGCATCAAAAAGTTCCCTCTACTCTTTATCTAATTTCTTGTAATAGTTATTTTTTACATAAGTATAGTACAAAATGTCAAAGGTAGAAATTTGATGATAGATTGATGTATAGACAGATAGATGTCAATTAATCACCTGTGAGATGAGATGGTTGGATGGCATCACTGACTCAATGGACATGAGTATGACTAAGCTCCAGGAGTTGGTGATGGACAGGGAAGCATGGCGTGCTGCAGTCCATGGGGTCACCAAGAGTCAGAAGTGATTATGACTGAAACGAACTGAACTGAACTGAATCACATGTGTAGGTTCCTGTAACCATCACAACAATCAAGATACAGAATGTCTTTCATCATAGCTCACTCATTATACTCTAACTTATGTAATACCTTCCCTAGCCCTTCCTACTATCACTAAAATGGACAAATCCTAACCTGTTCTGTAATTTTTTCAAGACTGTTACATAAACAGAAATACATAGTATATAATCTTCTGAGATTGTTCCCCCCCTCTACTCAGAATAATGCTTTTGAAATCCAGCCAAGTTATTGAGTGTATTTTTAGTTTGTCTTTTTTCATTGCTGAGTAGTATTCCATGATACAGATATATGACTGTGTTTAACAATTTACCTTTTGAGGAATATTTTAGCTGTTTTCAGGTTTGGGCTCTTACAAACAAAGCTGCTAGGAACATTCATGTACAGGTTTTGTGTATATATAGGTTTTTATTGTTTTCTTTTGTAATAAATGTCCAAGATTGCAACCACTAGGTTCTAGAGTAAGTATAACTGCTTAAAGAAACTGTCAAATACTTGCAACATTTACTAGTTCATTTTATATTCCCACCAGTCACATACGCCAGATTCAGTTTATCAACATCCTTGGCAGTATTTCCAATTTTTTCCCTTTAGCCATTTTGATTGGTTTATAATAATATCTCCTGCTGAACTTTAACTTGCATAATTTTGAATACATTTTCATGTGTGTTTATTGTCCATATGAATATGAATATGCTCTTTGCTATTAACTCCTTATTCCAAAATTCAGACTTATATTGAAGAAAGTAGGGAAAACCACTGGGTCATTAAGGTATGACCTGAATCAAAACCCTTATGATACTGCAGTGAAAATGACAAATAGATTCAAGGGATTAGATCTGATAGACACAGTACCTGAAGAACTATGGACAGAGGTTCATAACCATGTATAGAAGCTGTTGATCAAAACCATCCCCAAGAAAAAGAAATGCAAAAAGGCAAATGGTTGCCTGAGGAGGCCTTAGAGAAAGCTGAGAAAAGAAGAGAAGTGAAAGGCAAAGGAGAAAAGGAACAATATACCCATCTGAATACAGAGTTTTAAAGAATAGGAAGGAGATATAAGAAAGCCTTCCTAAGTATTCAAAGCAAAGAAATGGAGCAAAACAATAGAATGGGAAAGATTAGAGATCTCTTCAAGAAAATTAGAGATACCAAGGGAACATTTCATGCAAAGATGGACACAAAAAGGACAGAAATGGTATGGACCTAACAGAAGTAGAATATATTAAGAAGAGGAGGAAAGAATACTCAGAAGAAATGTACAAAAAAGATCATGACCCAGATAACCACAATGGACTGATCACTCACTTAGAGGCAGACATGCAAGAATATGAAATTAAGTGGGCCTTCGGAAGCATCATTATGAACAAAGATAATGGAGGTGATGGAATTCCAGCTGAATTATTTCAAATCCTAAAAGATGATGCTTTGAAAAGGCTGCACTCAATATGCCAGTAAATTTGCAAAACTCAACAGTGGCCACAGGACTGGAAAAGGTCAGCTTTCATTCTAATCCCAAAGAAAGGCAATGACAAAGAATGTTCAAACTACTGCACAACTGCAGTCATCTCATATGCAAGCAAAATAATGTTCAGAATTGTCCAAGTGAGGCTTCATGAACTGAGAATTTCCAGATGTTCAAGCTGGATTTAGAGAAGGCAGAGAAACCAGAGAGCAAATAACCAATGCCTATTGGATCATAGAAAAGTCAGAGAATTCCAGAAAAGCATCTACTTCTGCTTCAGTGGCTACACTAAAGACATTGACTGCATGGATCACAACAAATCGTAGAAATTTTTTCGAGAGATTGGAATAACAGACCACCTTACCTGTCCCCTGAGAAATCTATATGCAGGTCAAGAAACAACAGTTAGAAGGACTGCACATGGAACAAGGAAGGGACTGGTTCCAAACTGGGAAAGGAGTATGTCAAGGTTACATATTGTCACCCTGCTCATTTAACTTGAGCTGGATGAAGCAAAAGCTGGAATCAAGATTGCCAGGAGAAATATCAACAACCTCAGATATGCAGGTAACAGCACCTTCCAGGCAGAAAATGAAGAGGAACTCTTGAAGAAAATGAAAGAAGAGATTGAAAAAGCTGGCTTAATACTGAACATTCAAAAAATGAAGATCATGGTATCCAATCCATCACTTCATGGAAAACAGGGAACAAATGGAAGCAGTGACATAATTCATTTTCTTCGGCTTTAAAATCAGTGAAGATGGTGACTGCAGCCATGAAATTAAAAGATGCTTACTCCTTGGAAGAAAAGCTATGGCAAACTTAGCATATTTAAAAGCAGAGACATTCTTTTTTCAACAAAGTTTCATCTAGTCAAAGCTATGGTTTTTCCAGTAGTCATGTATGGAGGGAAGTGTTACACCATAAAGAAGGCTAAGCACTTAAGAATTGATGCTTTTGAACTGCGATATTGGAGAAGACTCTTGAGAGTCCTTTGTTCTGCAAGAAAGGCAAACAGTCAATCCTAAAGGAAATTAGACCTGAATATTCATTGGAAGGACTGGTGCTGAACCTTAAGCTGCAATAATTTGGCCACTTGATTTGAAGAACGGACTCAATAGAAGAGACCCTGATTCTGGGAAAGATTGAAGGCAGGGGGAGAAGGGGGCGACAGAGGCTGAGACGATTGGATGGCATCCCCAACTGGATAAAATGAGTTTGAGCAAGTTCTGGGAGTTGGTGATAGACAGGGAAGCTTGGCAAGCTTCTGTCCATGGTGTTGCAAAGTCTGACTGAGACTGAACTGAACTGATTTTCTTTGTGGAAATTCACTTTCTAAATTTTTTCTACTTTATTCTTATAATTTTTTTTGAATATTTTGCAATATAATTTTTAAATTCTTTATTCTTGATGTGTCTTTGATAGATGCATGGTTTACAAATATTTTCTTGAAGTATATAACCTGTTTTTATGCTCTTGAAAGAAATAGAGAAAAATAATAGGATTGGAAAGACTAGAGATTTCTTCAAGAAAATTAGAGATACCAAGGGAATATTTCATGCAAAGATGGGCACAATAAAGGACATAAATGGTATGGACCTAACAAAAGAAGAATATATTAGAAGAGGTAGCAAGAATACACAGAAGAACTATACAAAAGAGATCTTCATGACCCAGATAGCCACAATGGTGTGATCACTCACCAAGAGCCAGACATCCTGGAATGTGAAGTCAGGTGATCCTTAGGAAGCATCACTATGAAAAACCTAGTGAAGGTGATGGAATTCCACTTGAACTACTTCAAATCCTAAAAGATGGTGGTGTGAAAGTGCTGCACTCAATATGCCAGTAAATTTGGAAAACTCAGCAGTGGCCACAGGACTTAAAAAGTCAGTTTTCATTCCAATCCCAAAGTAAGGTAATGCCAAAGAATGCTCAAACTACTGCACAATTGCACTCATCTCACATGCTAGAAAAGTAATGCTCAAAATTCTCTAAGACCAGCTTCAACAATATGTGAACCATGAACTTTTAGATGTTCAAGCTGGATTTAGAAAAGGCAGAGCAACCAGAGCTCAAATTGCCAACATCCATTGGATCATCGAAAAAGCAAGAGAAGTCCAGAAAAAACATGTACTTCTGCTTTATTGACTATGCCAAAACCTTTGACTGTATGGATCACAACAAACTGTGGAAAATTCTTAAGGAGATGGGAATACCAGACCACCTGACCTGCCTCCTGAGAAATCTGTATGCAGGTCAAGAAGAAACAGTTAACTGGACATGGAAAAGCAGACTGGTTCCAAATCAGGAAAGGAATATGTCAATGCTGTATATTTTCATTCTAAATAACTTATATGCAGAGTACATCATGATATGCTGGGCTGGATGAGGCACAACCTGAAATCAAGATTTCCAGGAGAAATATCAATAGCCTCAGATATGTAAATGAAACCACATTTATGGCAGAAAGTGAAGAACTAAAGAGCCTCTTGATGAAAGTGAAAGAGGAGAGCGAAAAAGTTGGTTTAAAACTCAACATTCAGACAACTAAGATCATGGCATCTGGTTCCATTACTTCATGGTAAATAGATGGGGAAACAGTAGAAACAGTCCCGTACTTTATTGTTTTGAACTCCAAAATCACTGTAGATGGAGACTGCAGCCATGGAATTAAAAGACTTTGATTCTTTGGAAGGAAAGTTTTGACCAACCTAGACAGCCTATGAAAAAGCAGAGTCATTACTTTGCCAGCAAATGTCCATCTGATCAAAGCTACAGTCTTTCTAGTAGTCATGCATGGTTGTGATAGTTGAGCTATAAAGAAAGCTGATCATTGAAAAATTGGTTCTTTTGAGCTGGGTGTTGGGTAAGACTCTTCAGCATCACCTGGACAGCAAGGAGATCCAACCAGTCCATCCTAAAGGAGATCAGTCCTGGGTGTTCGTTGGAAGTACTGATGCTGAAGTTGAAACTCCAAAATTTTGGCTACCTGATGCAAAGAACTGACTCAATGGAAAAGACCCTGATTCTGGGAAAGATTTAAGGCGGGAGAAGGGGATGACAGAGAATGAGATGGTTGGATTGCATCACCAACTCAATGGACATGAGTTTGAGTAAACTCCAGGGGTTGGTGATGGACAGGGAGGCCTGGCATGCTGCAGTCCATGGGGTAACAAAGAGTCAGACTCAATTGAGAGACTGAACTGACTGACTGAACTGTTGACCTGTTTCTTTCCTCTTGAACTATCTTTTGTAGATCAAAATTTCATGTTTTTTTTTGTTGTTGTTAATTTCAGTTAATCATTTTTTGTTTTACAGAATATGTTTTTGGATTTATGTCTAAGAAATCTTCACCAAGCTCCAACCCCAAAGATCTTTTCCTAATTTGTTGTCTAAACATTTTATCATATTCTATTCTACAAATCCTATTTGTTTTAAGTAAATTTTTATATGAGTTGTGAGATTTAATAAAGGTTAATTAATTAATTTCATGTCTGTTTATAAAATGCTTATGAGTATCCAAGGTTTCAAACACCATTTTGTTCAAAGGTTATCCTCTTTCTGTTAAATAATTTTTGTAGAAAAAATCAGTCAGTTGTTCTATTTCTAGAATCACTCCTTTAGACCATTTATCTGTGTATATATTTATCTCTTTGCCAGTACTTCATAAATTTAATTACTATAGTTATATAACGTCTTAAAAAGCTTCTTAGTGTTATTCTGTTCACTTTCTTCTTCTTTTTCTAAGTTGTTTTAGCTATTCTAGTACTTTTACTTTTTAAAATAAAGTTTAGAATAATCTTGTTTATATCTATAAAAATTATATCTGAATTTTCATAAGAATATTATATTATGCACACATTCATGTATGAATTTATATATTGCAATTTATAAATAATTATAAATTTTCAGGATAATTAACATATTTAGTGTTTATATTTTCCTTTTCATGGAAATGTTATGTCTCCTCATTTATTTAGGTCTTTTTATTTCTTTCATAATTTACACATTAACACAGTAATCCTTCCCAACTTTGTACAGATTTTAAACCAAGTATTGCATTTTTGTTATTACATATGGTATTTTATATTTAATTTTGGTTTCTACACATTCTTGCTTAATTTTTATTTTTTAATTTTTTCATCATATTTCTAATTGCTTGTTAAAGCATTTTTATGGTGGCTGTTTTAAAATTCTTATCAGATCATTCTAATATCTATATAATCTCTGTGTCTCTGTATCGGTATCTATTATTTGTCTTCTGTCATTCAAGTTGAAATATGTCTGCTTCATATTATAATGAGTAATTTTGATTGAAATTTATCATTTAGAGTATTATGCTATGAAACTACAGATCATATAGAAATCTTGTGTTTTACCAGTCTTCCTCTGCCACTTCCCAGTTAGATACTCCCACTGATTTTGGTTGGTGAGAGCTAAAATCCAGGTTTCTCCATAAATTTCTATTGACCCTGAGGATGAGTGGTGCCTCAACTACTGGGTGGGGATAGAAATTTAGGTCGCATTGATACTAATCTATATGTGATGGCAGGACATCCTGCTCCTGCTCCCTACCTACATGACCATCACTGACATGGCAGACAGGTAATGGCCTTATTACTATTTATGGGTGTGAAAAGCCCAGTTTTCCACTAGGTTTCCTCAGATATTAGCCAGTGGGGAGTGATAGGGGTCCCCTACTGGTGGAGTCAGTTCAGTTCACCTCAGCCCCTCAGGCTTGTCCAACTCTTTGTGACCCCATGGACTGTAGCATGCCAGGCCTCCTTGTCCATCACCAACTCCCAGAGTTTACTCAAACTCATGTTGATTGAATGGGGGATGCCATCCAACCATCTCATCCTCTGTTATCCCCTTCTCCTCCCGCCTTCAATCTTTCCCAGCATCAGGGTCTTTTCCAGTGAGTCAGTTCTTCGCATCAAGTGTTTTGGAGTTTCAGTGTCAGCATCAGTCCTACCAATGAACATTCAGGACTGATTTTCTTTGGGATGGACTGGTGGAGTAAGGCCGAGTTAAAAGTCGAGGCTTCCCACATAGTCTACACTGACACCACTTTGGAATGAGATTCAGCAGTCAGGAAATTCCTGGATTCGTTCTTTCCCAACAGGAAGGAATGAGGGGGTGGGAAATGCCTGTAAAACCCTCCAGGAAGAAACTGTAAATTTCTACTTTGCCTTTGCTAGAGGGCGTGGGGATGTTTTCTACAATTTTTGATCTAGAGTAGGGTTGTCATTGGCTGAAAGTTTTCTGTCTTGTCAGGCTTCCTATTTTCTTGGTCCTTTGGATAGAAAGAATAAAATCTTTTTTTTTTTTTTTTCCTTTTAGTCTCTGCATACTGATGTTTCTGGATTACCAGCTCCTCAGATTCCTAGTCTGGCATGTATAAGTCCTAAAAAAGTATCCTCCTCATAACTAGAATCACAGAAAAATGAGAAGTTTGTGACTACTTGAGAAAATTTGAATGTTAGAGAAAAAAAATTATTAAAAGTTTAATACTTATTGAAGCACAAAGGGTTTTTAGGGCAGTGAAACCACTATGAATGATGCTATAATCATGAATGCATTTGTCAAAACACATAAAATATACACCACTTAAAGTAGACCTTAATGTAAACTATGGACTCTGGATGGTAATGATGTTTCATTAGATTCATTAATTGTAAAATAAATACCACTCTGGTGAATAATGTTGATAATGTGGGAGGTTATGCACATTTTGTGACTAGAGGTATGTAGGAAATCTCTGTGCCTTCCACTCAGTTTTGTTTTGAACCTAATACTGCTCTAAAAAATCAAATATATTATTTTTTAAAGGCTTTCTGTACACTAACATTCCATTAAAAGGTAACTACAAAACTTTTATCTTCTCTCCTACAAGGACCTAGAGTGGGCCTAAATTTGAAAGATTGAATTGGTTTAATTTATTCTTAAATGATATTCTACTTTAAGAAAACTAAATCTCCCATAGGCTATAGTAATGAATCATCAACTTATGGTTATAGTTATTTGGAGAGCTGCTGTGTCAGCCAAACAGAGCTATTTAGACCAATCTTTATTTTTATATTAAGTAGCTTTTGGAGAATAATTTAGAGAAATCAAATGTATGACTTTATTTCCCTTAATCCCTTTTGAGGAATATTTTCCTTGCAGAGGGGCCCATTTACATTGTCTTTTAAATGACTCAGAATTACATTTAGTACTAGAGCAAAAAAGAAAAACTGTTAAATCTGAAAGCTGGAAACCTATACAGAGATGAAAGTTTTACATATTTTTTTGACTTGGTGTCTTCCATTTTTGCAGGGATCACATAAATCTCATTAATTGCTATTTCAATAATATGAATAAACTACTGAAATTTAGCAGTTAAAGACCACCATGAGATTGTATGGGCTTCCCAGGTGGCACTAATAGTAACAAATCCACCTTCCAAATACAGGAGATATAAGAGAGGCAGTTTCAATCCCTAGGTCAAGAAGATTTACTGGAGGAGGGCATGGCAACCCAGCCCAATATTCTTGCCTGGAGTATCCTGTGGGCAAAGGAAGACTGGCAGACTATAGTCCATAGGGTTACAAAGAGTAAAACATGACTGAAGCAACTTAGCACACATGCATGTAGATTGCAAAACAAAAACTCATGTGTTGAGGTCTAGATATGGAAGTCATTTTGCCTTTAAGAGAACTCTGTGATCTAACTATGATCCTGAAAAGGAAGTTTGTTTCATTCTATCTTACTATTAAAAATGCATAATGGCTTAATGAACTGTCATAATTATTTTAGATGCAAGGATTAAATGAAATAATGAACGAACATCTTAGGGATTGACAGTTTTGAAATTAGTCTCTTGATTCCATATATATAGTGTGTATTCAAGAAACAGCTCAAAAACTGAAATAAAAGAGAGTTGTGTCTGAGTGTGTTGTCACTTTAGTCATGTCCGACTCTATTCATTTCAATGCCTTAAACTTTGCCTTAGCCTTTTCTAAGCTGTAAATACATACTTTTATGGAAATTATTCATTTACTGATTTCACTGATAAGACATCGATAAATAAATTCATTAATTTATGTGTAAATTATATATGTACATACATATATATAAGTTCATGCATGCTTGAAATTATATACATTGTGTATGCATATATATATTTCAGACATGTCTGAAATTACATACATTATATAAATACATAATGTTTCAGACATGCAAAAATTACATATTTAAGACATGAATCAAATTATATACATTATATATATTTAAGATATGTATCAAATTATATACATTACATATATGTCTATTATATATATTATATATATATAATATTTCACACATGTGTGGAATTATATATATATATAATATTTCAGATATGTGTGAAATTATATACAATATAGAGACAAGTTTCCCTTGTGGCTCAGATGGTAAAGTGTCTGTCTACAATACGGGAGACCCAGGTTCAATCCCTGGGTTAGGAAAATCTCCTGGAGAAGGAAATGGCAACCCACTCCAGTATTCTTGCCTGGAAGATCCCATGGATGGAGGAGCCTGATAGGCTACAGTCCATGGGGTTGCAAAGAGTTGGACATGACTGAGCAGCTTCACTTCACTTCATATACAATATATATATATATAAGAATTTCAGATATGTATGAAATTATATACATTATATATATATATATATTTCAGACATGTATCAAATTGCATTCACTATATATATATTTCAGACATGTATGAAATTCTACATGTTATATATACATATATTTATTTCAGACATGTCTGAATATATATACATTATAAATGCATATATATACATATATGAACTTATATACACTATATATATTTCAGACATGCACTAAATTATGTACATTGTATATATAATTCAAACATAAATGAATTTATAATCAATGCCTTATCAATGAAATCAATAAATGAATCACTTCCATAAAAGTATGTATTTACAGCTTAGAAAGGGCTAAGACAAAGTTTTAGTCATTGAAAGAACTGAGTCTGACATAAATGAAGTGACTTTGCACACACGCACATACACAACTCTTTCTCTTATTTCACTTTTTGAGCTGTGTTTTGAATGCAAAATATATTTGTGGCATCATGAGACTGACTTCAAAACAAACAGTCCCTATGATGTCGGTTCTTTATCTCATTCAATTCTTGCATCTGTTAGGTAGAATAGGGAAAAGGAGTCCGAAATGGCAGTGGCTAAAAGACATGGAAGGGGAAAGCCCGCGAAAATAGAACAAAGGAAGGTCCGAGGATCAGAGTGAGAACCTCAGGTAAAACAACCAACGTTCCTGGCTAAGCCCAATTTACAAAGGACAGGCCCGGGGTGGGGGGGGGGGGCATATAAAAAGAGGAGCCAAAGTTCTCTTCTCTCTCTCTCTCTCCCCCACGAAAAGGGGCGATCTTCTCTTCACGTCTTTGGATCGACGTGCCCTCATGCCTCAAAGATGGATTTTCCTGCTATTATCTAAATAAATTGAGCTGTAACACTGAGCTGTAACACTGATTTATTTAAGAGCTATAACACGGTCTGTCCTTCCAAGAGCTGTGACCTGCTGAGGGGGCTTCAAATGTCCATCACTCCAAATTTTTGTTGTGACGAGACAAGAACAGAGGAGCGTCTACGGTGCCGTGACTCGGGTTTAACCTGGCTGAAACAACCTCCACGCAGAAGAGGCCAAGCGCAGCAGGAGCCCGACTCAGTGAAGCTCCTGCGCTAGAAGAGGAACATGAAGAAAACCCAGTGCAGGGGAAGGTCCGTCGTGCTAGAAACCGGGGCAATGAAAAACAAACTCAGCAGAAAGCCCACGCAGCTCAGCCTCAGATTCCAGAAGACCTCCGGTTAAGGTAGGAGGTGCTCACTCCTATGGCTGGAGGGACATGCCTAACAAAATCTTAATTCCTTTACAATCTCTTGTTTCTTGTTTCCTTGAACCCCCCCCCCCCCACCCATGAACAGGTGGGTGGCAGTGGGTGCAATTGAGGGACTCTGGAGAGGCTACTCATGGATATGTCCCAAAGGCACTATCTGCTGGGCCCCAGTAGTGGTTACCCAAGCCGGTGGGGGTTCTTCTGTCCCTACTCTTCTCTGTTCCAAAAATCAGACCA
Organism: Odocoileus virginianus; assembly: GCF_023699985.2. NCBI lineage: Eukaryota > Metazoa > Chordata > Mammalia > Artiodactyla > Cervidae > Odocoileus > Odocoileus virginianus. The sequence goes on from NC_069683.1 coordinate 71,279,516, forward strand.
GTGAAAACTGAGCACAGGTCAGATATCTAGCAAATTTTCCAGTAGGCTATGAAGGGGATTCCTTGGCACGTTTTTCCCACTGCTTTTTCCTCCTGTCCTTCAGCTCTCTCTCCTGGGATGCGAGCCCGACCAAAACCCAGGATGCCCAGGCTCAGAGGTCTTATTGCAAAAATTCAGTGAGAGACAAAGCGATAAGTAGGAGGTGGATTTGTTAGGATTCAGAGAGAAGCGCCCATTCTACAGGGCTTGGGTCATGGAATGCAGCCTAAAGTTTGCAGTACAGGGTTAACTCATATGCTAATGAGTGGGAGGATCATCCCACTCATTGGGGAACCATCCACTCCTCCCTCTGTTGACAGTGCCTTAAGAGCTGTTCTGCCACCTCTGGGTGTGTCTTTTGGCTTACAGATTGGGGATTAAGGTTTGCTCGAATTTGACTTGTCATCTTGGACCCAATTGGTTTTAATTGGTTTATGTTATAGCCCCATGCTATGTCATTCTTTCAAAGGTTGTGCTCTGCCCTCCTTTCCTTCCTGTTTCATGCTCCTTTCCTCAGCCCCATCCAGGCCCACAAAGTTGCCTCTACAGTCTTCTAGAGGGATAACAAAAAAAATAACTGGCCTCGGGAGGGAAGTACTATGTAATATCCAACCCCTTCATCCTACCTAGCACTGGTCACACTGAAGATCTTAGGGATGCTCAAACTTCAGTCCGGGGGTCCCAGGAGGTCTTCATGCCTTGACCTGCCTAGGGATCTTGTCCTCGAAAGGTTGTCACGCCTCAACCTGCTTGGGAACCCGCCAATCCTACAGGTCCCAGGAGGTCGTCATGCCTCGACCTGCCCAGGGCCCCAATTCTCGGGAGGCCATCACACCTCAACCTGCCCAGGGATTCAATCTCTAGGAGACTGTCACGCCTCAGCCTGCCTGGAGATCTGCATCCTGACCCAGGGACGCCTGGCTCTCAGTTTGTGACAGTACTGGGTAGGATAAGTTTCAAAAAGACTATTAGTTTTTTCTTTTCCTTTCCCTCTCTAACATGACTGTTTTTCAAATGGGAAATAACCAATCCACTTTCTGGCAGATGCCCTTGGGATGCATCCTTGATAACTTGAAGCTGTTCAATCCTCTAACTCTGAGGAGGAGTCGCTTAAAATTCTTTTGTGCCACTGTGTGGCCACGGTATCCACTGGGGGACGAGGAACACTGGCCCGAGGATGAGACTTTAAATTACAATACCATCCTGCAATTATAATTATTCTGCAAAAGACAAGGGAAATGGACAGAGATCCCTATGTCCAAATCTTCTTCAGACTGAGAGATATGAAGAAACTCTGTCTTAAGTACAGGATTGTTGTACACCCTAAAACTGAGCCCACTAGGCAAATGGTGTTAGGCACAGGGAACCAAGAGAAGGAACCCCCCCCCCCCCCGCTACACCCCATGAAGGCTCACCTCCCACAGCTCCTGAGTTGCCTGGTGCTTCTTCCTTGTATCCAAGCATGCCCCCATACTCAGGAGCACCCCCTCCACAAAAGCCAGCTCAAGTATGTCCCTTAGTTGAAACTGGAGGAGAATTCCAACCAACCCGCTTCCATAAACCATTCTCCCTCTTAGAACTAAGATCAAACAAGACCTGGGAAGCTATGCAGATGACCCAGGCAAATATATAGATATGTTCCAACATATTACCTTGGCCTTTGACTTGACATGAAATGACATCATGGTCATATTTAGTCAAACTTTATCCGACCCTGAACATACTAGGGTCTTAAAGGAAGCCTGGAGGCATGCAGCAAGGCTTCACATGTCAAGTGATAGATACCCAGTAGGGGAAACTGCAGTCCCCTCCTCCGAGCCTAACTGGAATTATAATGACCCTGAGCACATCTGGGAAAGGGATCATTTTCTAATCTGTATAAAGGCAGGACTGAAAGCAGCCCAGCAAAAAGTCATCAGCTATGCCCGGGTCTCAGCAATAACTCAGGAGTTCAATGAGAACCCCATTGTCTTTCTAGAAAGGCTAAAAGAGGCCCTCCAAATTTTACCAATTTGGACTTAGACTCTTACAAAGGACAGGTGATTTTAAAGGACAAATTCCTGTCCCAATGCGCATCAGATATCAGAATTAAGTTACAACAGCTACAACAGCAGGACTCTGCTGCCTCTCTAGATGAGATGATCCAGACAGCCACCAATACCTTTTATAACAGAGAACAGGAGAAGGAGGCCAAGGCCAATGACAGGGAGAGAAGGAAAGAGACAAGCCCTGCCCAGATGCTGGCCGCCCTCCAGGGAAGCCCTATGGCACATCCTGAGCCCTTGAATGACAAGGCATGAGGCAAATGCCTAATCTGTAGACAGGCGGGGCATTGGGCCAAAGAGTGTTCTAACTGAGACAAGTCTCCTAGAATGGCTTGCCACAAATGCCATCAACTGGGACATTGGGTGGCACTCTGCCCTGGGGACCCAAGAGCCTCAAGGTCAAGCACCAAGCTTTCCCTCACGATGGTTCAAGAGGACTAAAGTGGCCTGCTCCAGCCAGCCTGCCTGTCAGAGATAACCATCGCAGGGCTGGAGCCAAGTGTGCAACTGGATGTGGTAGGTATGTCCGAGAATTTTTTGGTTGACACAGGGACTACCTACTCTGTCTTGATCTCCTACTCCAGAGCCTTTTCCTCCCAAACCTGTACCATTTTGGGTGCTACAGGAAAAGCAACTACTAAAAGATTCACCCAAGCACTTCTTTGTTGCTGGGATGGACAGATATTTTCCCACCAGTTCCTGGTGGTCCCTGAGTGTCCTACTCCCTTAATGGGAAGAGACATACTCACTAAACCGGGGACCACCCTTGTGATGGGAAGCTTTTCAGCCCCTAGGGCCCTACAGTTTCTGGTTACTACTGAAGAATCCATTACACCTTCTCCAATAGAGAGAGAACAAAGACTATGGGAGGACAAAATTAATCCCCAGGTGTGGGACCAGGGGATCCAGCCCACCAAGCTGAACTGGTCATCATTGTCCTCTGAGATCCCACTCGGTTTCCTAACCAGAAACAATATCCTCTCAAAAGAGACGCTCAAGAGGGACTACAGCCTTTAATAAAGAAATTCCTTGCTTGTGGGCTATTGGTTCCCACCAGTTTGCCATGTAACACAACCAATCCTCTCAGTAAAGAAAAAGGACGGAACCTGACGAATGGTTCAAGATCTACAGATTATAAATGAAGCTGTAGTCCCCCTCCATCCCACAGTACCCAATCCCTATGTAATCTTGGGAGAAATCCCACCAATTACCAAGTGGTTTACAGTCTTGGATCTCAAAGATGCATTTTTTTTTTTTTTTGCATACCACTGGCTAAAGAATCCCAATATCTTTTTGCCTTTGAGTGAAATGCCCCAGGAGAAAAACACCAACAGATGACTTGGACAGTATTACCTCAGGGGTTCAGAGATAGGCCCCACTTGTTTAGATAGGCCCTTAGCCAGGATCTCTTAGATTTGGACCTGCGACCTAATGGGAAAATATTACAATATGTAGATGACCTACTAATCTGCTCTCCAGATGAGGAAAATGCCCAACAACATGCAATTCAGGTTCTAAACTTTTTGGCAGAAAGGGGATATAAAGTCTCCTGTGCTAAGGCACAGATGGTCGAGACAAAGATCACTTACCTGGGAGTTCAGGTTACACGTGGGTCCAGGAGGCTGTCCTCTGATCGGGTACAAGAAATCCTCCAGTTGCCCTCCCCCATGACTCAAAAACAATTGTGAGCTCTCCTGGGGCTAACTGGATACTGTAGAATCTGGATACCCAGCTATGATCTAGTTGCCCAGCCCTTATATAAAAGCTTAAAGGGACGAGATGATTCAATCCCACTAATCTGGGGGAACTCCTCAAAAGAAGGCAGAGCCTACGCTAAACAGGCCTTAACACAAGCACCTGCCTTGAGGTTGCCAGATCCAAAAAAAGCATTCCAACTTTATGTCCATGAAAGAGAGGGAATAGCCTTTGGAGTGCTAACTCAAAGGTTTGGATCTGAGCCCCAGCTTGTAGCTTACTTATCCAAGAGACTTGATCTAACTGTCCAAGGCTGGCATCCCTGCCTTTGAAATCTTGCAGCTATCACAATCATGATAGAAGATGCTTTAAAACTCTCATTTGGGGGCAAACTAGGTATTTTTACCATCCACCAAGTAAAACAACTCCTAAATGGGAGAGGCCATTTATGGATGTCTCAGCAAAGGATACTCAGATATCAAGTAATACTGATGGAAAATCCAGGCCTCACTATATCCTCTTGTAAGGTTCTTAACCCAGCCACCCTCCTGCCTACCCCCTAGGGTTCTCTCCCCTTTCACTCCTGTCTAGAAACCTTGGACCACTGGACAAAACCCCGAGAAGGATTGTCAGAAGATCCTCTGAGCAATCCTTAGGAAATCTGGTACACTGATGGAAGCAGCTTTGTCTTGAATGGAAAAAGAAGAGCTGGATATGCAGTAGTCTCCAATTTTGAGATCATAGAGGCTAAGCCTCTGCCACCAGGTACATCAGCCCATTTAGCTGAGCTCACAGCCCTGACTCGAGCTCTAGAGCTGGGAAAAGGAAAATGAATAGCCATTTACACTGACTCCAAGTATGCCTTTCTGGTGCTACATGCACATGCAGCTATTTGGAAAGAAAGGGTCCATTTGACCACCTGAGGGTCCCCAATCAAATATGGTGATCAAATCCTTAGACTCTTAGAGACAGTCCATCTGCCCACTGAGGTTTCAGTCTCCCACTGTAAAGGACACCAACAGGGATCACGGAAGTGGCACGAGGGAGCCAAGCAGCTGATCAGGCAGCTAAGAGAGCAGCATTACAGAACCATGACCTAATAGGGGTTGCCACCTTAGTTCCACAGACTAACTTGCCAGAAACTCCTTCATATACTGAAGGTGAAACTCTTAAAGCTAAGAGTGAGGGCTTTCAAGAAGATCATATGGGATGATTCCAAATGGAGGGGCTCTTTTCTCTGCTTGGGAACCTCCAGTGGAAGTTGGTTAACTCCTTACACGCCATTACTCATTTAGGAGAAAAGGCCCTCCAAAGATTACTAGAAAGGTCTTTCAGAGGATCAGGCTTCCAAACAACTATAAGACAAGTGGTCTTCTCTTGTCTCACTTGCCATTTAAACAACCCCCAAGGAGCTCAAAGACCCCAGCTGGCCCAGCCTGTCCAACAATATGGGGCCTATCCAGGAGAGGACTGGCAGATGGACTTTACCCAGATGCCAGTTTCTCAAGGGTATAAATACCTATTAGTCATGATAGATACATTCACAGGATGGATTGAAGGCTTTCCCACCTAACTGAGAAGACTGAGGAGGTAGTAAAAAAACTGCTCCATGAAATCATTCCAAGGTTTGGTCTGCCCAGGTCATTACAAAGTGACAATGGGACGTCATTTACCTCTAAGATCACCTAAGGAGTCTCTAAAGCATTGGGCATTACTTATTATCTCCATTGTGCCTGGAGGCTGCAGTCTTCAGGAAAAGTAGAAAGAACCAACCAATTCTTAAAATCAGCAATAAAAAGGATAACCCAAGAGACTTCCCTGGGATGGAAGGAGGCTTTACCAATAGCTCTCCTCCGTACCTGTATTGCCCCTAAGGAACGGGTTGGTCTTAGTCCTTATGAGATGCTATATGGGAGACCTTTTGTTTATGTCAATGACCTCTTCCTAGATCCAGAGGTTCAGACCCTCCAGTCTTATACCATGGCTATTGGGCAATTCCAACAGGATATACGCTTGTGGGGTATGAGCCAGGACCCAAAAGACTCCAAGGAGTCACCACTATATGCTCCAGGGACTCAAGTACTAATTAAAGTCTGGAAAGATGGGTCCCCAAAGGCTCAATTCCAGCCCACATGGAAGGGCCCCTACCCTGTAATACTTTCTACTCCCACAGCAGTCAAGGTGCCAGGGCATGACTCCTGGATTCACTACTCACAAGTCAAGCCATGGCAGAAAACAGAAGAAGACACTCAATACACCTGTGAGCCCCTGGGAGATCTCAGATACTTATTCAAAACTACAAATGAGTGCCATTCTAATAAACAACCCCAAAATCTAGTCTCTGGGGTAAGATTTCTCAAGACAGCTCCAAACAGCCAACACAGCTTGGCAGAAATAATACTGCAAAATAGACAGGAGATAGTTCTGATCTCTGAACAAGGAGAGACTTGAGCCATCCTGGTGATGTAAATTTAAAATTGGCTAATGCCCCTACTAGTCCTTGTTATGCCATATTGATGCTGCTAATGATTGTTCCATGTACTGTCAATTGTCTAACTTGTCTTGTCTCTGCCCAGGTCAAGTTACTACATGCAGCGCCAGTTCAACAAAGATATAAAACTACAGCCAACCACGGAAAACATCAGTTACCCTTAGATGGACACCGCTATAAGGACTCTGAGGCCTGAGACTAGCAAGAGGGGGAGGCCCAATGCCCCTCTCCATCCCAGTTCATCAGGAAGTAGCCAGAGGGACCTCAATGCCCCTATTCCTAAAGAATTGGGCCTCCCAGCTCTTGAGGGGGGAATGTTAGGTAGTTAGAATAGGGATAAGGAGTCCAAATTGGCGGTGGCTAAAAGACATGGAAGGGGAAAGCCCTCGAAAATAGAACAAAGAAAGGTGCGAGGACCAGAGTGAGAACCTCAGGTAAAACAACCAACGCTCTTGCCTAAGCCCAATTTGCATAGGACAGGCCCAGCGGGAACAAAAATAAAAATAAAAAGAGGAGCCAAAGCCCTCTTCTCTCTCTCTCTCCCGCGCAAATGGGGCGATCTTCTCTTCGCATCTTTGGATCGACGTGCCCTCATGCCTCGAAGATGGATTTTCCTGCTATTATCTAAATAAATAGAGCTGTAACACTGAGCTGTAACACTGAGCTGTAACACTGAGCTGTAACACTGATTTATTTAAGAGCTATAACACTGTCTGTCCTCCCAAGAGCTGTGACTCACTAAGGGGGCTTCAATGTCCGTCACTCCAAATTTTTGTTGTGACGAGACAAAGAACCGAGGAGCATACACTTGCGTGACACATCTAACACTAATTAAGACAGTTCATTAAGTCATATGCATTTTTAATAGTAAGTTCATTTCAGTTGCTCTGTCATGTTCAACTCTTTGTAACCTCATGGACTGCAGCTTGCCAGCTTCCCCTGCCCATCACCAACTTCCTGAGGTTTCTCAAACTCAAGTGCATTGAGTTGGTGTGCCATCCAACCATCTTATCCTCTGTCGGCTTAGTAGTAAGATAGAATGATCCTTCTGACCTTTAGGATTTTAAGTAGGAGGTGTCAGAAATTACCACAGGGGTAAATGATTGGTGTCAGTCGAGCTTTCATAGTGACATTGTTTTTTAATGCTTCAATGTCAGCTATATATATATAAAACACATGTCTAAGACAGACAAATATAATATATAACATATTAAAACTAAATATAAACATATAATAAATATATAATATAGGCTATATAATATATATTTTATTGCAATATATTTGTATTTATATATCATAAATATATATATTATATTTGCATATTATATACAATTATATAATATATAAAACATAATATAGTATATATCTTATATATAGTGTATAGTATATAGTATAGTGTATATATATATATTATATATATATATTTCATACACATCTAAAGTATATAAATTTTATCTCAGGGAATTACCTGAGTACAAATAAAATTTTCTGGTATAATTTGAATATCTAGGCAATATTTTCTCTGTCTATCTAAAACACATTTTTAAGGTCTTGGACATAAAACCTACTTAGATGCATAGGCTTACAAGAGTTTTGTTATTGCTAAGTCACTAAGTCACGTCTGACTCTTTTGCAACTCCATGGACTATAGCATGCCAGGCTCCTCTTTCCTTGGAATTTCAGAGACAAGAATACTGAAGTGGGTTTTCACTTCCTTCTCCAGGGGATCTTTCCAAAACAAAGATCAAACCCATGACTTCTGCATTGGCAGGTGCATTCTCAACCACTGAGCCACCATGGAAGCCTTTATGATAGTTTACAAGCACAAATTTTTAAATTTTGCCTCAGACACAGTTCCATCATTTCAACCTTGTTCTGAATCTGCACACATCTCAGGATCTTTCTGTTCAGATTAAGCCAATGAAACTCCAAGAAAGTGAAAACAAACTATCATATGGCACACAGAATGACATGGCATTTTTAAAGGCAGGAAAATGACACCTTTTCAGGAATTTTTTGTGACTTTCAGATTTATTCTGATGATTTAGGTAATGAATCCCCTGGCCAGTTTTATAAATGCTAAACTTTTAAATTTTGCTTATTGTCATTCACATAGCTTTAGGCCTGTGGGCCACATGATTTGCTTTTATTCTTTGAGAAACTGGAACTTCTCTACGCACGTCTAGAATAGAGCATGTGTAAGGGACCTATTAAGATTAACGATAATACATTCACTGGGAAATTTCACAAAGTGTGAAAAACACAACTACATGAACAAAATGAAATTATGTATTGTTGGAAAGGGCCTTATATAGTCCCAGAGATGTATTTCCTCTGTACTTATGTAAAAATAAAATGTAGTTCTTTAAAGTGTTAATTAATATTTCAAGTTTAGGTCTATGAAACACTCGAGAAACATCTGACTACGATTTTTTTTTTTTATAAAGTCCTTCATCTTTGTTCAGTTAGTTCCACAAATAGTAAATTGCTCATAGTACACATTTGTCATATGCTAACTGTCTGCCCAGAATAACCTACTTAGATGAAAGTGGGCATGCAAGGTAGGTCAGGAGCACATTTAGATGAATATTAACAGAGCAATATTCATCTTCTTGCAGGCTTTTAATCAGTTAGTTATTAAAATTATTGTATCTGTGAGCTTTTCCTCTCTTCTAAATGTCTTGAAAGTGTGCTTTCTTTTAAAGTCAAATAAAATATGTTTAAAATAAAATATGATAATAACTGAGCCAATTTTTTTTAATTAAAAATTTTTTATTCTAGTTCCTGAGAGGATCCTTCTAACCAAATAGAAGTTCTATGCTTATCCTTTTCTAACAATTGTACTTTCATTTCTTCACTTCTTCAGCTAATACTTTTGGTTGCCACTATATGAAGGACTAAAACGAAGTCTTAACAAAATATTATTTTTGTATGAACTGCATATTAACAGTAATTATATTTATGTGTTTACAGTGCTAAGCATTTTGCTTAAGGGTTTATTGGTATTACCATGTTTAACTGTTAAAGAATCTTGTAATACTTTGAGCTTCCACACCTTAATATTAGAGACGAAAAAATTAAGCTGTGAGCAAAAATTTATTGAATTCACACAACTAACAATTAGCAAAACTAGAGCTTAAACTCAGGACAAATTCCAGAGCCTATAATTTTAACTACTCACAAAGGTTGTTTATATTTGTATTTTCCTTCAAGTGAGTTATTGAGGTAAAAGTTAACATATTACCTAACTATTACTTGAGATATTTTATTAAGATGATTTTTGACCTTTTACAAAGATAGAACTAAAATAAAATTCTTGGAAATTCCTCTGAACACCTTGACCTTGAACCAACACAAGTCTCAGAGACTGTGAATGATTCAGCCTGTGCCTTATAGCTGAGATCCAGAAACAGCTTGGAAACTTGCAAATAACTAAAGTACATTTTCTAGCAGACGATAGATAATATTGAAATTTCAATGAGCCATATGGAAGTAGAATTTTATACAATATTTTAGCTTATTTTAAATTTTAAACATTTCTAAAATATTTCTATTTACCCATTTACCATTATTCAGAGAAGGACTGGTGCTGAAAATCCAAAACTTTGGGCATCTGATGCAAAGAGCCAGCTCATTGGAAAAAGCCCTGATGCTGGAAAAGATTGAGGGCAAGAGGTAAAGGGAGAGAAAGAGGATGAAATGGTTGGATGGCATCACTGACTGAACATGAGTTTGAGCAAACTCCAGGAAATAGTGAAGGACAGGGAAGCCTGGATTTTTTTTTTTTTTAAGTCCTTTCTCTTTGTTCAGTTTGTTCCACAAATAGTAAATTGCTCATAGTACACATTTGTCATATGCTAACTGTCGGCCAGGAATAACCTACTAAGATGAAAGTGGTCACACAAGGTAGGTCAGGAGCACAGTTAGATGAATATTAGCAGAACAATATTCATCTTCTTGCAGGCTTTTAATCAATTAGTTAGTAAAATTATTGTATCTGCGGGCTTTTCTCTCTTCTAAATGTCTTGAAAGTGTGCTTGTTTTATGTATATATATTACATGTATATATTAAATACACATGATAATACACTATAATATGTATTATGGACTGCCCAGGTGGCACTAATGGTAAAGAATTTGTCTGTCAATGCAGGAGACTCAAGAGAAGTGGATTCAATCCCTGGGTCGAGGAGATCCCCTGGAGTAGGAAATGGCACCCCATTACAGTATTCTTGCCTGGAAAATTCCATGAGCAGAGGACTCTGGTGGACTGTATACACATTATAATGCACATTATATATAAAACACATTATAATGTATCTATGTAAGACATTGCAATGTATTACAATGCATATATAAAATATATTGTACATATATGTGACTGTGTGAGTGAAAGTCGCTCAGTCGTGTCCAACTCTTTGTGACCCCATGGACTATACAGTCCATGTAATTCTCCAGGCCAGAATACTGGAGTGGGTAAACTTTCCCTTCTCCAAGGGATCTTCCCAACCCAGGGATCAGACCCAGGTCTCCCACATTGCAGGCAGATTCTTTACCAGCTGAACCACAAGGGAAGCCCCGTACATATATAGACATATATAAAATTAAGTGTTTCATTATCATTTTAAAAATAGTAAGACATATGTAATATAGCACTGTTACAGCAGACTAGGTAGTTAGGTATGAACAGAGAAATGGGAGCAGGGACCAGGTGGCAGGAAATCTTGTAAAGAGTGGGAGTTAATAGGCAGACAAAGGAAAGCAAGAAATTTCAGATAGACAGGAGACCACACATTTTGGGCTACAAGGGTTCAAGTAGCCTACAAAGAGAGGTGGGAAAGGTGAGAATCTCCTGCTTCCAAATGTAACCTTTTGCTCATTGTGCTCTCATTATAATAAGATTAACCTTACAGACAAAATGTACTCATCATGCACCCATGCCATTACACTTCTGATCTAAGTTAAATAAAGACAAAAATCCATCTTCCCCTCAGAAAAATGGAGCTGGGATGAAAACCAGGGACCATGACTCCCAAACTCCTCTCTTTTCAGTGAATGTTCTGCCCCTTCACTTGTATGCCCCTTATAACCAGCTTGCCGAATTGTTACAAAACATTAATCACTCAGTCATGTCTGAGTCTTTGCAAACCCATGGACTGTAGTCACCAGGATCCTCTCTCCATGGAATTCTCCAAGCAGAGAAGGGGTGAGCTGCCTTTCCCTTCTCCAGAGGCTCTTCCCAACCCAGGTCTCCCACATTATAGGCAGATTCTTTACCATCTGACAGGGAAGACAGTAATTTTAACTCCATGTTGATCCTGTTTCTTTGACTTTAACCTTTACTTTTCATGTATTTTGTTATTATAAAGTTACATAATGGCCTGCCTTAGAGAACCCTTCTCCTCTGCCTGAATGTTAAACCAAAGTACCTTTGTTAAGGACTCTGTCCACCTATGAACGGCTGCAGCAAATAAGAAAGTAACACATTTAGGCTGGCCATTCCAGGAGATATTTGCAAGAATTATGGCTTTTTTACATTAATTCCTCACTGTTTCCTCCTCTCTGCTCTATAAAACAAACTGGCATCCAGACTTCATTAAGATGATTATTTTGATATAGTAGTCTGCCATCTTCTTGGTTTTCGGGTTTTCTGAATAAAACCATATCCCTTGCCTCAATACCTCACCACTCAGATAATTGGCCTGCCATGTGGCAAGCAGAGAGAGCTTGGACTTGATAAGAAAAGGAATCAGGGGCAACAGCTCTTCACCTGTCTGCCCAGCCTTCCTCTGAGAGCATATCCTTGCTTTAATAAACTCTCACTTTACTTTCCTTAACTTCTCTACTTCATCTCCCAATTCTTTCATCATGAAGAGAGAATCTTAAATTCACTGGGAACAGTGTAAAAAATAGTAGAAATTTTCAAAAGTTTAGTTCAGAATGAAAAAACCTTGACTGTATTACAATTTTCACAAAATCAGAATATCAACAAATGTTGAAAATAGTGATTATTTTGACTTTGATTTTTTAGATCTTAATAAACCGTGGGAAATTCTCAAAGAAATGAGAATACCAGACAACCTTACCTGTCTCCTGAGAAACCTGTATGCAGGACAAGAACAATAGTTACAACAAGACATGGAGCAGTGGGCTAGTTCAAAATTGGGAAAGGATTACCTCAAGGCTGTAAGATTGTCACTCTGCTTATCTAACCTATATGCAAACTGCATCATGAGAAATCTTGAGCTGGATGAATCACAAGCTGGATCAAGATTACTGGGAGAAATATCAACACCTCGGATGTACAGATAATATCACTCTAATGGCAGAAAGTGAAGAGGAACTAAACAGCCTATTGATGAGGGTGAAAGAGGAGAGTGAAAACACTGGCATAAAATTCAACATTCAAAAAATTAAGATCATGATATTCAGTCCTGTCCCTTCATGGCAAATAGAAGGAAAAAAAAAAAAGTGGAACAGTGACAGATTTTATTTTCATGGTCTCCAAAATCACTGCTGATGGCTAATACAGCTATGAAATTATGAGATGCTTGCTCCTTGGAAGGAAAACTATGAGAAACCCAGGTTGTATATTAAAAAGCAGAGACATCACTTTGCCAATAAAGGTCCATATTGTCAAGGCTATGGTTTTTCCAGTAGTCATTTATGTACGTGAGCATTGGACCATAAAGAACACAGTGTAGAAGAATCAATGCTTTCCAATTTTGTTGTTGGAGAAGACTCTTGAGAGTCCCTTGGATAGCAAGGAGATCAAACCCATCAATCTTAAAGCAAGTCAACCCAGAATATTCATTGGAAGGACTGATGCTGAAGCTGAGGCTCCAATACTTTGGCCACCTGACGTGAAGGGCTTAGTCACTGGAAAAGACTCTGATGCTGGGAAAGATTGAGGGCAGGAGGAGAAGGGGGTGACAGAGGATGAGATTGTTAGATAGCATCAGTGACTCAATGGACATAAGTTTGAGCAAACTCCAGGAGATAATAAAGGACAGGGAAGCCTGGTGTGCTTCAGTCCATGGGGTTGCCAAGAATCAGATAGGATTGAGCAACTGAACAACAATGATTATTTAAAATTTTGCAGAACATTACTGTTGGTGAATTTGAGGCTTTTTCTTCAACATTAAAGAGATCAGAGACAAAGCAAAGAGGTTAAGAAAGTAAAGTGGACGTTTATTTAAGCAAGGAACACTCAGGAGAACAGGCAGAAAGGTGAAAAGCTGCTGCCCCAGGCCTCTTTGTCAAGCTGGTTATGGTGGCATTTAAATGAAGGGGCAGAATATTCACTGTGGAAAGAGGAGTTTGGGTGCTAACTTTCCTGATTTTTCATCCAAGTTCCATTTTCCTGAGGAGAGGATGGATTTTGTCCCCATTTAGTTTAAACCAGTAGTGTCATGGTGTGGATGCAAGATGAACACTTTTTATCTGTAGAGAGAATCTTGTTATTAGCCTTATTAGCCTATGAGCAGAAGGTTAATTTGGGCTCAGGGGATTCCCACCTTTCTTTGTCAACTACTTTAACCTTTATCATCCAAAATGTGTGGCCTTAGGTCAATCTGAAGTTTCCTGCTTTCCTTTGTCTGTTTATGGACTCCCACTGTTTACAAGACTTGTGATTTCCTGGCATCTGATCCTGTTCCTAATCTGCTCATACCTAGTTACCTGCCTGCTGCAGCATTACTGTCCATAATTCAGAGAACTAAATTCATTTCTTTTAATTTAAGAACATTTTTTCTCTCTCTCTTTTATACCCTTTAGTATTATAAAGGGTATAACAAAGGAACTCCTTTGAAGCAGAACCTAAATAAAAATATGCCCCATTATCTGTTTTCTAATTTGTCTGCAACCATATATCTATCTAGATTTTTATCTAGATTTATATTTTTCCATGATAAAGATCAAATTTACCATTATTTTTCTATCACTAAGTTCTGGCCATTAGACAGTAAACAGAAGGACCTTGTGATGGTTAACTTTATGTGTCAATTTGGCCCACAAGTTCCTCAGTTTCTGATGAAACATTATTCTGGTGTGTCTGTGAGGATGTTTTTGGATGATATTAGCATTTGAGTTGGTTAACTATGTAAGGAGATTGTTCTTACCAATGTAGATGAACCTCATTTAATATGCTGACTCCAACAAAAGGCTGGGCAAGAAAGAATTTTCTCTCCCTTTCTCTCTCTCTGCCTGATGGTCTTCCAGGTGGGACATTGGTCTTCACTAGTCTTCTGCCTTTGTATTCAAACCCAAACTTACATCATCAGTTCTTCTAGTCTTAGACTTTCAGACCGCAGATCTTGAGACTTTTCAGCCTCCATATTAGCATGCATACATATGACAAATCTTATAATAAAACTTTCTCTCTCCTCTGTGTGTGTGTGTGTGTGTGTGTTTGCATGCATATATATATGTGTATGTATGTATGCATACACAGTTGTTTAGTCTCTAAGTTGTGTCTGACTCTGTGACTTCATGGACTCTAGGCCACCAGGCTCCTCTGTTCATGCATCATGTACAACAAATAAATGAACACCATGCAACATAAACATTGAATCAAGAACAACAAGTAAATGAACATGCGTTTCCCATGATGTACTTTATAAGTTAAATAAGCAGGGTGACAATATATAATAACACTGATATATTCCTTTCTCAGTTTTGAACCAGTCCATTGTCCCATGTCTGGTTCTAACTGTTGCTTCTTGACCTGCAAACAGGTTTCTCAGGAAACAGGTAAGATGGTCTGTTTTTTCCATCTCTTTCAGAATTTTCCACAATTTTTTTGTTATCCATATAATCAAAGACTTTGGCATAATCAATGATGCAAAAGTAGATGTTTCTCTGAAATTTCCTTGCTTTCTCTATGATCCAACAGATGTTGGTGATTTGAGCTCTGGTTCCTATACCTTTTCTGAATCCACATTGTACATCTGGAAGTTCTCAGTTCATGTACTGCTGAAGCCTAACTTGAAAGATTTTGAGCATTACCTTGCTAGCATGTGAAATGAGTGCAATTGTATGGTAGTTTGAACATTCTTTGGCATTGCCTTTCTTTGGGATTGGAATAAAAATTGACATTTTCCAGTCCTGTAGCCACTGCTGAGTTTTCCAAATTCCCTGACACATTGAGTGCAGCACTTTAACAGTGTCATCTCTTAGGATTTGAAATAGCTCAGCTGGAATTCCATCACATCTGCTATCTTTGTTTGCAGTAACACTTCCTAAGGCCTACTTGACTTCACACTCCAGAAGGTCTGGCTGAAGGTGAGTGATCTCACCGTTGTGATTGTCTGGGTTTATTAAGACTGCTTTTGTAAAGTTCTTCTGCATATCGTCACTGCTGCAGCTGCTACTAAGTGGCTTCAGTCATGTCCAACTCTTAGTCACCCCAGGGACTGCCGCCCACCTGGATCCTCCGTCCATGGGATTTTCCAGGCAAGAGTACTGGAGTGGGTTGCCATTGTTTTCTCTGGTATATCATCACTACATCTTCTTAATCTCTTCTGTGTCTTTTAGATCTTTACAATTTCTCTCCTTTATTGTGCCCATCCTTGCATAAAATAATCCCTTGGTATCTCCAGTCATCTTGAAGAGATCTCTAGTCTTTCCGATCCTATTGTTTTCCTCTATTTGCATCATTCACATAAGAAGACTTTCTTATCTCTCCTTGGTATTCTCTGGGACTCTGCATTCAATTGGGCATATCTTTCCCTTTCTCCTTTGCCTTTTGCTTCTCTCTCTCTCTCTCTCTCTCTCTTTTAATTAATTAATTTATTTTAATTGGAGGCTAGTTACTTTACAGTATTGTGGTGGTTTTTGGCATATGTTGACATGAATAAGCCATGGGTGTACATGTTCTTCTCTTCCTTTCTCAGCTATTCGTAAGGCCTCCTCAGATCACCACTTTGCCTTCTTGCTTTTTTTTTTTTTTTTCCTTTGGAAAGGTTGTGGTCACCACCTTCTGTAAAATGTTATATACCTCTGTCCATAGTTTTTCAGGCACTATGCTCACTTATAGTCCACAAATAATTTAGTATTTTTCTTAGGAATTCATTCTAAAATATCTGGGCTCATTTTCATATAGCTGAAAAGTGGGTAAATATGATAACTTGGCATAATTGTCAATATATAATATTAAAATGTAGTATGAACATATTTTAAAATATACATATATATGGGGCATCCTCAGGGTCTCAGTGGTAAAGAATTCACCTGCAAGGCAGGAGTTGCAGGAGACACAGGTTTGAGCCTTGGGTCAGAAAGATCCCTTGGAGGAGGGCATGGCAACACACTCCAGTATTGTTGCCTGGAGAATCCAATGGATAGAGGAGCCTGGTGGGCTACAGTCCATAGGGTCACAAAGAATCGGACATGACTGAAGCAACTTAGCATGAATGCAGACACACATATATATCTCAAACCATGTAGAATAGTATACATGCAAATAATCTTTTCTGCCCAGTTTATCACCCAAACATAACTGCCCTAAATTTGGTGCTATAATAACAAACTTGAGAATGAAAGTTACTTTCTTTCAAATAAAATGCTTGATTCATCTAGAGATGTCGTAAAATACTTTCTATTTAAGCTTGGTGAGATTCTCTGTTTTCTGTTGCTCTAAAAAAGTTCTGATACTAACTGACAAGCATCTAATTATATTTATATAACAGGGAAGAACTAGCTTGCAAATGGCTACACAAATTCATAGTACCACGACTAGCTTCCAGATTTTCTCTTGTTCTTTTGTTTGTTAAACTGAATTTCATTACTCAGAATTTCTCCATCCCACTACTACACTTATGATTTTAATGGGAGTCATCTGCAAACGCTTTTCAGGTGGTGCTAGTGGTAAAAAAAAAAAAAAAAAAAAAAAAACAATAATAAAAATGCTAAGACTGGAGATGTAAGAGATGCAGGTTTGATCCCTGGATTGGGAAGATCCCCTGGAGAAAGAAATGGCAACCTACTCCATTATTTTTGTCTGGATATCCCATTGTAAGGAGAGCCTGGCGGGCTACAGTCCATAGGGTCGCACAGTGTCAGACATGACAGAAGTGACTTACACCTGCAAATATGGCTGAATTTCCAGGGAAGAATAATTGGCCTGATTTTGTAACTTTTAAAAATTCACCCTCTTTTGCCCCCATATCCCCTCTGCAGACTCACCTCCATCCTTATGTAGTAGTAGCAGCCATGCTGAGGGACTCGTATGATAAAGAGCCATGCTCAACCTCAGCTCTGGCCTTGACATATGCTATTTCTACTCATCAATTCTTTTACTTTTATTCAGAATTCTAGTCATTGCCTCTTCCAAGAAAATGACTTTGACCTTGGACTTCGACTTATGTGGGTTAAATCCTTCTCCTATGAGTTTTCAGTCACTTTGTGCATAATGTTATTATAGCAGTCACTGGGTAAAATTTTAAATGTCTGCTAACACTTTTATCTCCATGAACACAGGCATGACCTTAATTGTCTTTGAATCCCCAAACTGTACTTTGTCATTTAGTGGATAACAACAATATTCTGTTGAATATACCATTAATTGGGAACCCCTGGATCCTAGCATAAATTGTGTAGTATTTTGCTCCGTAAGAGTGAAAGTGAAGTCGCTCAGTCATGTCCGACTCTTTGCGACCCCATGGACTATAGCCTACCAGGCTCCTCCATCCAGGGGATTTTCCAGGCAAGAGTACTAGATTGGGGTGCCATTGCCTTCTCCAGGAGATCTTCCGGACCCAGGGATTGAACCCGGGTCTCCTGCATTGTAGGCAGACGCTTTACCCTCTGAGTCACTGGGGAAGCCAAGTCCCTAGGAACTAGTAATTTACTGAATTTTTAGTAAAGATTTATTGAATAAATAATCGGAGATTACATCTATGGTTGTTTCAAAAGAAAAGATTAGAGGTTATTTTTATCTCTAAGCCTTTGTAATCAAAGAGTGATCAGCATTCTTAGTCTCCAGTTTTTATTAGAACAAAAACTATTTACATTTTTGCTTCTTATAGTCCTTTCCTAGAGAAAACCTATTTATATTTTAAAACAGTGATACATATACAAGCTTATTCCAGAGTTACAAAAAAAAAAAAAATTAACATCATTGAATGATAGAAACAGAAAATCAGATCCGAATACAGGGACAGAAGATTGAATAAAAATATGGCAAAATGCCCAGACAAATCTCAGTTTATGACAGAGACAAATTGTTCTATTTTTCTTTCTCATGTATATCTCAGTGGTATGTGGAGAGGGTATGAATAGATTGGTTTGCACACTCTGGAGTGAGACTGTTCAATTATTTAGGAGGTCTGTCATGAAGTAATTGGTTGCATATCCAGACAACACAAATGCTTACACATGTGTTGTAAGCTTATGTAAATGCTAATGTAGATAAAAGGCATTGCTAATATGCATAGAAAGGAAAATAATTAGGAAATTTATAAGGGTCACTCTGTAATTCTAATATTAAAACTAAGCCTTTGTTCATTTTAAGATATTCCTCTAATGGGTTTTCCTGCATTTTTAATGATAAGAGAGGATGTGCTCAAATTTACAAAGCAGAAAAAAAAAAAAAAATGAATGGAACGTTTTTAAGTCTTGGGAGTCTATCCAAAGCAGTGGGTCGTGTTTAGTGCCTGCATTTCCTGTTCATAAACAGTTTAAAGGTGCCTTGTACTTACCATTCCACACCACTGCTATTTAGGTCTTTACCCAAACTTCACTCACATCTTGCAGATGGCAATGCTATAGGAGCACTACCTATACTGTATTTACCAAATAGATTAATTCAAACTGAGCTCTTGGACCTGTTTCAGAAACCTCTATTGACATCCTAATTGACCTCTTCTTCTGGGTGATTCTCATTGCCTCATTCTCCCCAGAAACATCTTTGACAGAAGAGTCATCTAGTTCCAAAATATAGTCTTGAAGTTCCATTTTTATTGCCCTTCCTGTGCCTATATCTATTGGTCTCTAAGTGACTTTTTCTTCTTACAGTTAATCTTTGGGAGGATGACAGAATTTGTAGGAACAAATCACACAGACCTAGTTTTGTAAGGCTGAGCAAGTCAGATTTTAAAGCTCATGGCCTTTAGCTATATACACCTAAAAAATACAAGATTAATCTTTCTGGTACAGAGTGCTAAGTGTCTACATAACTGTCTCCCCCATATACTGTTACTTATATTAATTATAACAATGATTATCTCCTCATTGTATTCCAAGAATTGTGCTAACTTAATTCCATGAATCACCTCTTGTAATCAGGACAACAAAGTTGGTAGTTATCATTATTACCCTCACTTTGCACATTTGAAACTAGGCTTACAGAAGGTAAAACTGCCATATCTCAGAGCTTATTGATTTTTCTGAAATCTGAATCCAGACTGCTTGACCAAAGATCCCACCCTCTAAATCACCATAATATGGGATCCCTTTTATTTGGTCTAGTCAAAGCTGAAATTAGAAAAGAGAGAGGAGCCAGAGAGATAAAATTCCCAACATTCATTGGATCATAGAAAAAGCAAGAGAGTTCCAGGAAAGCATCAAAATCTGCTTTATTGACTACACTAAAGCCTTTGACTGTGTGAATCCCAACAAACTGTGAAAAATTCTTAAAGAGATGAGAAAACCAAAACACCTTCCCTGTTTCTGAGAAATCTGTATTCAGGTCAAGAAGCAACAGTTAGAACCAAACATGGACAATGGACTGGTTCCAAATAGGGAAAGAAGTCCAACAAGCCTGTATAATGTAATCTTGTTTATTTAACTCCTATGCAGGGTACATCATGCAAAATGCCAGGCTGGATGAAGCACAAACTGGAATCAAGTTTGTTGGAAGAAATATCAATCACCTCAGATATGCAGATGACACCACCCTTATGGCAGAAAGCAAAGAAGAAGTAAAGAGCCTCTTGATGAAAGTGAAAGAGGACAGTGAAAAAGCTGGCTTAAAGCTTGACATTCAAAAAACTAAGATTATGGCATCAGGTCCCATCACTTCATGGCAAGGGGAAACAATGAGAGACTTTATTTTTCTGGGCTCCAAATCACTACAGATGGTGAATGCAGCCATGAAGTTAAAAGACACTTTCTCCTTGGAAGAAAAGTTATGACAAACCTAGACAACATATTTAAAAACAGAGACGTTATTTTACCAACTAATTCTGTCTAGTCAAAGTTTTTTCTTTCTTTTCTTTTTTTTTTTTTCTCTGTAGTGATGTATAGATATGAGACTTGGACCATAATGAAAGCTGAGCAATAAAGAATTGATTCTTTTGAACTGTGGTGTCAGAGAAGACTCTTGAGAGTCCCTTGGAGGGCAAGGCTATCAAACCAGTCAATTTTAAAGGAAATCAGTCGTTTTACAGTGTCCCATAGGTTTTGGGTTGTTGTGTTTTCATTTTCATTCGTTTCTATGCATATTTTGATTTCTTTTTTGATTTCTTCTATGATTTGTTCGTTATTCAGAAGCATGTTATTTAGCCTCCATATGTTGGAATTTTTAAGAGCTTTTTTTTTTTTTTTTTCCTGTAATTGAGATCTAATCTTACTGCATTGTGGTCAGAAAAGATTACTAGAATGATTTCAATTTTTTTGAATTTATCAAAGCTAGATTTATGGCCCAGGATGTGATCTATTCTGGAGAAGGTTCCATGTGCACTTGAGAAAAAGATGAAATTGATTGTTTTGGGAGTGAAATGTCCTATAGATATCAATTAGGTCTAGCGGGACCATTGTGTCATTTAAAGTTTGTGTTTCCTTGTTAATTTTCTGTTTAGTTGATCTGTCCATAGGTGTGAGTGTGGTATTAAAGTCTCCCACTATTATTGTGTTATTGTTAATTTACCCCTTCATTCTTGTTAGCATTTGCCTTACATACTGTGGTGCTCCTATGTTGGGTGCATATATATTTATAATTGTTATATCTTCTTCTTCAATTGATCCTTTGATCATTAAGTAGTGTCCTTCTTTGTCTCTTTTCACAGCCTTTATTTTGAAATCTATTTTATCTGATATAAGTATTGTGACTCCTGCTTTCTTTTGGTCTCCATTTGCATGGAATATTTTTTTCCAGCCCTTCACTTTCAGTCTGTATGTGTCCCATGCTTTGAGATGGGTCTCTTGTAGACAGCATATATAGGGGTCTTGCTTTTGTATCCATTCAGTCAGTCTTTGTCTTTTGGTGGGGGCATTCAACCCATTTACGTTTAAGGTAATTATTGATAAGAATGGTCCTGTTGCCATTTCCTTTGTTTTGGGTTCATGTTCATACAAAATGTAATAGCAGGGCTAAGGGGAATGTTCATAGCAATACAGGCTTACCTCGAGAAACAAGAAAAAAGTCAAATAAATAGCCAAACTCTACACCTAAAGCAACTAGAGGAGGAAGAAATGAAGAACCCCAGGGTTAGTAGAAGGAAAGAAATCTTAAAAATTAGGGCAGAAATAAATGCAAAAGAAACAAAAGAGACCATAGCAAAAATCAACAAAGATAAAAGTTGGTTTTTTGAAAAGGTAAATAAAATTGACAAGCCGTTAGCCAGACTCACCAAGAAACAAAGGGAGAAGAACCAAATCAACAAAATTAGAAATGAAAATGGAGATCACAACAGACAACTCTGAAATACAAAGGATCATAAGAGACTACTACCAGCAGCTCCATGCCAATAAAATGGACAACTTGGAAGAAATGGACAAGTTCTTAGAAAAGTATAACTTTCCAAAACTGAACCAGGAAGAAATAAAAGATCTTAACAGACCCATCACAAGCACAGCAATCAAAACTGTAATCAGAAATCTTCCAGCAAACAAAAGCCCAGGACCATATGGCTTCACAGCTGAACTCTACCAAAAATTTAGAGCAGAGCTAACACATATCTTACTCAAACTCTTCTATAAAATCGCAGAAGAAGGTAAACTTCTAAACTCATTCTATGAGACCATTATCACCCTAATATCAAAACCAGACAAGGATACCACAAAAAAAGAAAATTACAGGCCAATATCACTGATGAACATAGATGCAAAAATCCTTAACAACATTCTAGCAAACAGAATCCAACAACATATTAAAAAGATCATACATCATGACCAAGTGGGCTTTATCCCAGGAATGCAAGGATTCTCTAATATCTGCAAATCAATCAATGTAATACACCATATTAACAAATTGAAAGATAAAAAGCATATGATTATCTCAATAGATGCAGAAAAAGCCTTTGACAAAATTCAACATCCATTTGTGAGAAAAACTCTCCAGAAAGCAGGCATAGAAGGAACATACCTCAATATAATAAAAACTACGTGTGACAAACCCACAGCAAACATTGTCCTCAATGGTGAAAAAAAAGCATTTCCCTTAAAGTCAGGAACAAGACAAGGGTGTCCACTCTCACCACTACTGTTCATCATAGTTTTGGAAGTGTTGGCCACAGCAATCAGAGCAGAAAAAGAAATAAAGGGAATCCAGATAGGAAAAGAAGAAGTAAAACTCACTGTTTGCAGACGACATGATCCTCTACATTGAAAACCCTAAAGAATCTACCAGAAATTTACTACAGCTAATCAATGAATACAGTAATGTTGCAGGATATAAAATTAACACACAGAAATCCCTTGCATTCCTATACACTAACAATGAGAAAACAGAAAGAGAAATGAAGGAAACAATACCATTCACCATTGCAACAAAAATAATAAAATACTTAGGAGTATATCAACCTAAAGAAACGAAAGACCTATATATACAAAGCTATAAAACATGAATGAAAGAAATCAAAGAGGACAAAAATAGGTGGAGAAATATATCATGTTCATGAATTGGAAGAATCAGTATAGTGAAACTGTGTATACTACCCAAAGCGATCTATCGATTCAATGCAATCCCTATCAAACTACCAACGATATTTTTCACAGAACTAGAACAAATAATTTCACCATTTGTATGGAAATACAAAAAAACAAAGATTGCCAAAGCAATCTTGAGAAAGAAGAATGGAACTGGAGGAATCAACCTGCCTGACTTCAGACTCTACTACA
The DNA here is from genome assembly GCF_023699985.2 of Odocoileus virginianus. Lineage (NCBI taxonomy): Eukaryota > Metazoa > Chordata > Mammalia > Artiodactyla > Cervidae > Odocoileus > Odocoileus virginianus. The sequence goes on from NC_069683.1 coordinate 71,302,844, forward strand.
AACCCAGTCATCAAGACAGTATGGTACTGGCACAAAGACAGAAATATAGATCAATGGAACAGAATTGAAAGCCCAGGGATAAATCCACATACCTATGGACACCTTATCTTTGACAAAGGAGGCAAGAATATACAATGGAAAAAAGACAACCTATTTAACAGGTGGTGCTGGGAAAACTGGTCAACCACCTGTAAAAGAATAAAACTAGAACACTTTCTAACACCATACACAAAAATAAACTCAAAATGGATTAAATATCTAAATGTAAGACCAGAAACTATAAAACTCCTAGAGGAGAACATAGGCAAAACCCTCTCTGACATAAATCACAGCAGGATCCCCTATGACCCACCTCCCAGAATATTGGAAATAAAAGCAAAAATACACAAATGGGACCTAATGAAACTTAAAAGCTTTTGCACAACAAAGGAAACTATAAACACGGTGAAAAGACAGCCCTCAGAATGGGAGAAAATAATAGCAAACAAAGCAACAGACAAAGGATTAACCTCAAAAATATACAAGCAACTCCTCCAGCTCAACTCCAGAAAAAGAAATGACCCAATCAAAAAATGGGCCAAAGATCTAAACAGACATTTCTCCAAAGAAGACATCCAGATGGCTAACAAACACATGAAAAGATGCTCAACATCACTTATTATCAGAGAAATGCAAATCAAAACCACAATGAGGTACCATTACACTCCAGTCAGGATGGCTGCTATTCAAAGTCTACAAGCAATAAATGCTGGAGAGGGTGTGGAGAAAAGATAACCCTCTTACACTGTTGGCAGGAATGCAAACTAGTACAGCCGCTATGGAGAGCAGTGTGGAGATTCCTTTAAAAAACTGGAAATAGAACTGCCATATGACCCAGAAATACCACTCATGGGCACACACACCGAGGAAACTACATCTGAAAGAGACACGTGCACCCCAATGTTCATCACAGCACTGTTTATAATAGCCAGGACATGGAAGCAACCTAGATGCCCATCAGCAGATGAATGGATAAGAAAGCTCTGGTGCATATACACAATGGAATATTACTCAGCCATTAAAAAGAATTCATTTGAATCAGTTCTAATGAGATGAAAGAAACTGGAGCCCATCATACAGAGTGAAGTAAGCCAGAAAGATAAAGACCAATACAGTATACTAACACATATATATGGAATTTAAAGAGATGGTACCGATAACCCAATATGCAGGACAGAAAAAGAGACAGAGATGTACAGAACAGACTTTCAGACCCTGTTGGAGAAGGCAAGTGTGGGGTGTTCTGAGAGAATAGCACTGAAGGAAGTATACTATCAAGGGTGAAGCAGACCACCAGCCCAGGTTGGATGCATGAGACAAGTGCTCAGGGCTGGTGCACTGGGAAGACCCACAGGGATGGGATGGGGAGGGAGGCGGGAGGGGGGATCAGGATGGGGATGCTGGAAAAGATTGAAGGCAGGAGGAGAAGGGGATGACAGAGGATGAGATCATTGGATGTCACAGCCGACTGGATGGACATGACTTTGAGCAAGCTCTAGGAGATGGTGATGGGCAGGGAAGTCTGGCATGCTACAATCCATGAGGTCACAGAGAGCCAGACATGACTGAGCAACTGAACTGAACTGAACTGTGTCCCCTTTATGAACTCTTCTGTATGGTGAGTTTTGTTATATAATTTATGCAGCTGGGAGCCTAGTTCAATCATTAACATTATAAACCCATGTATAACGATGATGACGTTAAAAACAGACAAAAATATAAGATTGCATATATGTGTGTTTTACTTTTTCTCTTCATTTCATGCTGTGATTAGAACACCTTATATATGTGTGTTTGTGTGTGTACATATATGTATATCTATACACACACACATATATAGACATATGCACACACATACAAACACATGGAGAATAGGGTGTTCTAGAGGAAAAAATTTTCAATCATCATTGATTTATGTTTACATTTACTCATATTTATGCTAACTTACTGTTTTTAAGTATAAAATACAGCTCATTGACAGAAAGGAACAGTCCGTGTTCTCAATGAATCATACAGCTTTGTTAAGACTTTCTTTCATATGGAAAAATGACCCTGCCTCCAGAAGAACATATTAGGGAAGGTATATCCTTGGAATATTTCATTACAATTGAACTAAGTATTAAAAGTGCTAACTTTTATGATATTATTTTGGATAAATATCAGTTAGAATGAGGGTTTTTCCCCCAAGCAAAGTAATTTATAAGTTTATTTTCCACATTTCCAGTGAGAAGTGCTCTCAGAACTATAGATAAGAATATCCATAAGCATTTTGATATTGTATCCCTATTTTTATGATTAAGATCATTGACTACATTTACTCCATATAATCACAAATATACACTATGAAGACAATTTAGGAGGTTGCTAAATAATTTTTTAGTGTTAAAAAAAAAACTATGAGTGGTAAAAAAAATAACATTGTATTTAAAAGATAGAATATTATTTTTCTCTCACAGAAAGTACATTCAATGGAAAGTAATACAGCGGACAAGCCACTCATTGGTACCATCTACGAAATTTCTTCTAACATGTTTTGGCATTTGGCTCCTTGCACTCTATCTGTTGTACTATGGAGCATAGAGATGGCAATGCTCTTTCTTTTTGAAACTTATCTCTATATGTCTGTAATGCCTGTTATTAGTCACAGTAATCTAGAGAAAAACAATCAATAAGACACACACACACACGCACACATATGCATATATATATATGTATGTATGTATGGGTTAAGGAGGAGAGTTTTGAGAAAACATGGTCCACTGGAGAAGGGAATGGCAAATTACTTCAGCATTCTTGCCTTGAATACCCCATGAACAGCATGAAAGACAAAAATATATTACACTGAAACATGAACTCCCCAGGTCAGTACGTGCCCAGTATGCTACCAGAGAAGAGCTGAGAAATAGCTCTAGAAGGAATGAAGAGGCTGAGTCAAAGCAGAAACAATGCCCAGTTGTGGATATTTCTAGTGGTGAAAGTAAAGTCTGATGGCATAAAAAAACAATATTGCATAGGAACTTGGCATACTATGTCTATGAATCAACATGAATTCAGTTCATTTCAGTTCAGTTCAGTCGTTCAGTTTTGTCAGACTCTTTGTGGCCCCGTGGACTGCAACATGCCAGGCTTCCCTGTCCATCACCAACTCCAAGAACTTACTCAGACTCATCATGTCCATCAAGTTGTTGATGCCATCCAACCATCTCATCCTCTGCCGTCCCCTTCTCCTTCTGCCTTCAATCTTTCCCAGCATAAGGGTATTTTCTAAGGAGTCAGTACTTCACATCCGGTGGCCAAAGTATTGAAAATTCAGTTTCAGCATCAGTCTTTCCAGTGAACACCCAGGACTGATTTCCTTTAGGATTGACTAGTTTGATCTCCTTGCAGTGCAAGTAACTCTCAAGAGTCTTCTCCAACACCACAGTTCAAAATCATCAATTTTTCAGCACTCAGCTTTTGTTATGGCCCAACTCTTACATCCATACATAACTACTGGAAAAACCACAGCTTTGGCCATATGGACTTTTGCCAGCAAAGTAATTTTTAATTGACAGAGGTCAAACAGGTGATGGTGAGAGTGTACATCAACATTTCAGGAATCAGTGAACTAAGAAACTAAAATAGAATGGGATGGATAAATTTAATTCGGACAACTGTTAATATCTATTCCTAAGGAAAAGAATCCCTTAGAAGAAATAGAGTATCCCTGATAGTCAAGAAAATAGTTTGAAATGCAGTACTTGGATGCAATCTCGAAAATGACAGAGTGATCACTGTTTGTTTCCAAGGCAAACCATTCAATATCATAGTCATCCAAGTCTATGCCCAAATCACTAATGCCAAAGAAGCTGAACTGTTCTATGAAGACCTACAAGACTTACTAGAAATAGCACTAAGAAAAGATGTACATTTCATCTTAGGGGACTGGAATGCAAAAGTAGGAAGTCAAGAGATACCTAGAGTAACAGGCAAGTTTGGCCTTGGAACAAAATAAAATAGGGCAAGGCTAACATATATCAGGCTTCCCCGGTGGCTCAGTGGTAAAGATTCAGCCTGTCAATCCACTTGCCAATTAGGAGATAGGGATTTCATTCTTGGGTCAAAAATACACCTGAAAAAGAAATGGCAATATTTCTTTTTCAATATTTTGGATGACGTACTTTGTGTGTGTGTGTATTTTTTTTTTTTTTTTTTTTTGCTGTATGTGATGCTCACATCATGTGCAACAAATAAATGCATCAGAAAGTGAAGGAATTCACTAATTAGATAAGGCCTTTTTTAACATACATAACTTGATAGATTTGCATTACATGTTATTTTTTCCTCTTTCACAAAAGGGAAAAAATTAGTTAGAGAAATTAGTTATATTTAGAAATGCTGGACTCCGAAAAAGAAAATATTTTCTTCTATTCAACTTATTACTGATTAAAACACTTTAGGCAGAAAATAATTTACTGTGGTTCACCTGGGACATTTGCAGTTCTAAATACAGATCAGCTAGAAGGGAACACAGAAAGGTAAATTTGATATCAAGAAAAACCTATATCTCATCATTATTGATATTAAATACAATATTGTGTTCATTATACATTTATGTTCAGATAAGCATATGTCCCTCTCATCATAATCCCTTTGCTCTACACACTTAAGAAAAACTTGATTATTATCACTATTTTTCATTTGATGTTATTGAAATATTTTTACCTGAAACAGTCATGTAGGCACTCTGTTAAAAATGAGTGTCCTTTTCATATTTTCTCAACTGTAATAAGCTGCCATATAGTTTCCAGCTTAATGTATAAAGCTCCTATAGAAAACATGAAATCTTTAAATTAGTAAAATTGTATTATCTTGTTCAGTGACCACAACTCATAGTTTTATACTTTATGAGGGGCCTGAGTTTCTGAGAACTTGAGTCACACAAGGTCAAATAGTCAGTCATTAAATTGAATTATCATTGTTAACTAGAGTTTGGAACAAAGACACCTGCCTCCAAATATATTACATTGTTTAGGTTCTGCTCCTCTCCCTATGAATGATTCTATGAAGAACTACAAGACCTAGAACTAACACCAAAAAAAAGATGTCCTTTTCATCATAGGAGACTGGAATGCAAAAGTAAGAAGTCAAGAGATATCTGGAGTAACAGGCAAGTTTGGCCTTGGAGTTCAAAATGAAGCCTGATGAAGGCTAACAAACTTTTTCCAAGAGAACACACTGGTCATAGCAAATACTCTCTTTCAACAACACAAAGGAAGACTACACATGGACATCAGTAGATGGTCAATACTGAAATCAGATTGATTAATATTCTTTGCAGCCAAAGATGAAGAAGGTCTATACAGTCAGAAGAAAACAAGAATGGGAGCTGACTATTGCTCAGACCATGAACTCATTGCAAAATTCGGACTTGAATTTAAGAAAGTAGGGAAACCACTAGGCCCTTCAGGTATGACCTACATCAAATCCCTTATGATTATACAGTGGGAGTGACAAATAGATTCAAGGGATTTAATGTGACAGACAGAGTACTGGAAGAATTATGGATGGAGATTCATAACATTGTACAGGAGATGGTGACAAAGCCATCCCTGAGAAAAAGAATGCAAAAATACAAAATGATTGTCTGAGGAGGTCTTACAATACCTGAGAAGAGAGGTGAAAGGCAAAGGAAATCTATACCCATCTGACAGTTTGCAACTCCATGGTCTTGTAGCCCACCAGGCTCTTCTATCTGTGGGATATCCCAGACAAGACACTGGAGTGACTTGAGATTTCCTTCTGCAGGGTATCTTCCTGATTCAGGGATCTAACCTGCATCTCCTGCATTGGTAGGTGGATTCTTTACTGCTGAGCCACCAGAATCCCTAGATAAAGTTGGCTCTAAGGATTGCTACATTTATACACTAGTAAAATATTTGCTATGGAAGAAATCTTGCAGGCGAGTTGTTAATTCTATAGCTGAGAATACTTAATTCTCCCCCCAAATCACGATTCAGTCCAAGATTACAGCAGAACTATGACTTGGAAAGAAGTACCATTGTCACTTGTATGACCAAATCATTTGCTTAAATCTTGACTTTGCTTTGGTCTATTTTAGAGTCACTATTTGCTGACACCTTCTACTGCATAGTTTCTTTCTCTTAAACTCATGTTCTACCTTTACAGTTTCTCAGAAAGGCATATACTTCACTATCAATTAAAACATTTTCAGGTGTTTTGACTGCTTCTGTGGTTTTATTTGAACATTAGCTTCAGTTAATCATTAGGGTAGTTCTTTGATCTGCCCCCAATTGACTTGCCTGAATTACACACAAAGGGAAGTCCAAACTGATAAAGGTAATCCTTCTAGCCCATTCTCTGTAGTAAACAGATATCTTTTCTCCATGTGTACACATATCCTGATACTATTTCAGTATTTCATCAAAGGGAAATCTCATATATGAAGATCAAAAGCCCATTCTTCCTTTGCTCCAACAGGCATAGGTGACATTTTTTAGGGCTTCCCAGGTGGTGTCAGAGGTAAAGAACTTGTCTGCCAATGCAGAAGATGTAAGAGACATGTGTCTGATCCTTGGTCAGGAAAATCCCCTGGAGGAGGGCATGACAACCCACTCCAGTATTCTTGCCTGGAGAATCCCATGGGCAGAGGAACCTGGTGGACTACAGTCCGTGAGATTGCAGAGTCAGGCAAAACTGAAGTGACTTAACATGCACAAAAATTGTCAACAGAGCTACCACATTTTACCTCATAGAAATTCCTTCTGTTCTTAGTTATCAACCACTTTTAGTAATAATCTCTAATTATGCTCTTTAGGAATGATTCCAGAATGCTGAATGTATAAATACAGAACAAATTTGAAAAACTAAGACTTTTTTTCCCTTCTGAAGAACAGTATTTAAGTCTTCTTCATTTTCTTTTTATTTTTCAATGACAAGTTTCTTTGCTTTAACATTGTTTTTACCCTTTTCTGCTTCTGAAAGGAGCTCTTGTTTACAAAATATCAAAGTACACTGGAAAGTGCCAGTCACTTACACAAGATAGAGAAACCCACAAGTAAAGACAGATAGTAGCAGGTGGCACAATGTGGGAAGTAATTGAAGCAGTGATTGCTTTCACAGGAAGCTAAAACTATCCAGCAGGTGGCCCACTAACTTTAGCACAATTAGACTATTTAGGCCACCTTGGCGACTTCTGATTCTAAAGTTCTTCCAGTTGAGATTTCTTGTCCTGGTCTTAATCCATTTTGAGTTTATTTTTGTGTATGGTGTTAGAAAGTGTTCTAGCTTCATTCTTTTACAGATGGTTGACCAGTTTTCCCAGCACCGCTTCTTAAAGAGGTTGTCTTTTCTCCATTGTATATTCTTGCCTCCTTTGTCTAAGATAAGGTGTCCATAGGTGCGTGGATTTATCTCTGGGCTTTCTATCTTCTTCCATTGATCTATATTTCTGTCTTTGTGCCAGTACCTTACTATCTTGATGACTGTAGCATTTGTAGTATAGTCTGAAGTCAGACAGGTTGATCCCTCCAGTTCCATTCTTCTTTCTCAAAATTGTTTTGGCTATTCGAGGTTTTTTGTATTTCCACACAAATTGTGAAATTATTTGTTCTAGTTCTGTGATAAATACAGTAGCTTGATAGTGATTGCATTGAATCTATAGATTGCTTTGGGTAGTATACACATTTTCATAATACTGATTCTTCCAATCCATGAACATGGTATATATTTCTCCATCCATTTGTGTCATCTTTGATTTATTTCATTAGTGTTTTATAGCTTTCTATATAAAGGTCTTTTGTTTCTTTAGGTAGATTTATTCCTAAGTATTTTATTCTTTTTGTTGCAATGGTGAATGGGATTGCTTCCTTATCTCTCTTTCTGTTTTCTCATTGTTAATGTATAGGAATGCAAGGGATTTATGTGTATTAATTTTATATCCTTCAACTTTACTGTATTCACTAATTAGCCCTAGTAATTTTCTGGTGGTGTTTTTATAGTTTTCTATGTAGAGGATCATGCCATCTGCAAACAGTGAAAGTTTTGTGTCTTCTTTTCCAGTCTGGATTCCTTTTATTTCTTTTTCTCCTCTGATTGTTGTGGCTAAAATTTCCAAAACTATGTTGAATAGTAGTGATGAGAGTGGGCACCCTTGTCTTGTTGCTGACTTTAGGGCAAAAGCTTTCATTTTTTCACCATTGAGGATAATGCTGTGGAAAATATAGGCAAAACACTCTCTGACATAAATCACAGCCACATCTTCTATGACCCATCTCCCAGAGAAATGGAAATAAAATAAAAATAAATAAATGGGACCTAATTAATCTTAAAAGCTTTTGCACAATTAAGGAAACTTCATTGTAAGGTGAAAAGACAGCCTCCAGGTTGGGAGGAAATAATATCAAATGAAGCAACTGCCAAATAATTAACCTCAAAAATACAAAAGCAGCTCATACAGCTCAATACCAGATAAACAAATGACCCAATAAAAAAATGGGCCAAAGAACTAAATAGACATTTCTCCAAAGAAGACATACAGATGGCTAACAAATGCATGAAAAGATGCTCAATATCACTCATTGTCAGAGAAATGCAAATTAAAACCACAATGAGGAACCATCTCATGCTAGTCAGAATAGCTGCTATCAAGAAGCCTACAAACAATAAATGTTGGAGGGAGTGTGGAGAAAAAGGGAACACTCTTACACTGTTGGTGGGAATGCAAACTAATACAGCCACTATGGAGAACAGTGTGGAGATTCCTTAAAAAACTAGAAACAGAACTGCCATATGACCCAGTAATCCCACTGCAGGACAAACACACTGAGGAAACCAGAATTGAAAGAGACACATGCACACCAGTGTTCATTGCAGCACTGTTTCAATAGCCAGGACATGGAAGCAACCTAGATGTTCATCGGCAGACAAATGGATAAGCAAGTTGTGGTACATATACACAGTAGAATATTAGGTATTAAAAAGAATGCATTTGAATCAGTTCTAAGAAGGTGTATGAAACTGGAGCCTATTATACAGAATGAAGTAAGTCAGAAAGAAAAACACCAATACAGTATATTAATACACATATATGTAATTTATAAACATGGTAACAATGATCCTATATAAGAGACAGCAAAAGAGACACAGATATAAAGAACAGACTTTTGGACTCTGTGGGAGAAGGTGAGGGTGGGATGATTTGAAAGAATGTCATTGAAACATGTATATTACTGTATGTGAAATAGTTCACCAGTCCAAGTTCAGTGCATGAAACAGGGCACTCAAAGCTGGTGCACTGGGGCAACACTGAGGGGTGAGATGGGGAGGGAGGTGGGAGTGGGGTTCAGGATGAAGGACACATGTACACCTGTGGCTGATTGATTTTAATGTATGGCAAAAACCACCACAATATTGTAAAGTAATTAGCCTCCAATTAAAATAAATAAATAAATAAATAAATAAAGAGTTTTTGGCTTGTACCAATCACAGGGTGGCTGGGGGGCACTGGACCAGGTGATTGAAAAATGGACACTATTTTTCAAAATACTGTCACTGACCTGATAAATGTGCTGGGAGACTTCAGGAGCTCTGAAGTTCAGTGACAGTGTGTAATTGGTGTTTCCGGGCTGGATGCATAGCTCACAAAAACGCATAAGCCATTAGTGAGCTTCAGGGATTGGTACAACATATCCTGCCTTTCCACATTCCTCTTTGCAATAGTAGAAATATTATTGTTTTGTAACTTGCTGGAAACAGTTTCAGCATTTAAACAATTTCCCTAACCTGAAACTGAAGTTCATTTTCATTGGAAATATCCTTCTGTTAGGTAGTTAGAATAGGAAACAGGAGTCTGGAATGGCGGTGGCTAATAGACAAGGAAGGGAAAAGCCTGCAAAAATAGAACAAAGAAAGGTCTGAGGACCAGAGTGAGGACATCAGGTAGAACAAACAACACTCCTGGCTAGCCCAGTTTACAAAGGGCAGGCCCAGGGAGAAGGAAAAAACAAAACAAAACAAAAAACATATAAAAAGAGGGGCCAAAGGGCTGAGGACCCCCCACCCACCCTCCTGCATACTGGAGCACTCTTCTCTTCGCATCTTTGGGTCAAAATGACCTCATGCCTCAAGGATGGATTTTCCTGCTATTTCTTCTAAATAAAATATAGCTAGAACACGGAGCTGTAACACTGATTTGTCTAAGAGCTATAACACGGTCTGTTCGAGACCTGAGAGCTATAGCTCCGTCTGTCCAAGACCCGAGAGCTGTGACACGCCAAGGGCTTTAATGTCTGTCACTCCAAATCTTTGTTGTGATGATACAGAACTGAGGAGCATACACTCACCTGACACTTCCATGTTGCAAAGAAGACCTGGTGCTCCTTAACAGTCTTCTTCAACTATGCAAGTTTTGTATCCAGTTTCTAGTGAGTTTAGTTTATCTAGGTTCTTCTTTCCTTGTAGAATAATTATCTAAGTTTTCAGTTAGTCTTAGCTATTTAAAAAAAAAAAGCAGCAAAGTTATTGTATGACCCCAGATTATGAGGACATGTGGCAGTGCAAACACAAGAATTTCAGTAGTTTATTACAATTTTTTTTTTTATTGTTAAATCTATGGTCACCATGGGCATGAGAGACCATCTAATGGGTCTACTTTCCATGCAGTGGCTCGATAATCTTTGGGTTTTGATCTCTTGCCATTTTCATGTGACATACACTTTCATCTTTGCTATGGCAAAAGAAGAGATGGTTGTAAGGTTCTGCATCAGAATTTAAATTCTTCAGGCTATAATAACTCATGCCACTTTAACTCAAAACCCATTGGTCTAACTGCAAGGGGACTAGGAAATGTAACTCTTTTATAGCTGGAAGGTGAAAACTGGATATAGACTAGTGTAATAGATTCTGAGTACATAATAAAATAGTGGTTAAAAATAGCTAAGTAGAAATCACAAATCCATACATGGTAACATTTTCTTCTAGCCTTACATTGCCCAACAAGTAATAGATGCCAACAATTTATGACATACGTTCAGCTGGAATGTAATATTTTAATTTAAATGGGAGACTGTCATTATGGATTTCTAAAGAAAGGATTGTGAATATGTGGGAATATAGTAGCCAATTAATAAGTATACAAATGCAAGTGCTGAAAAGTGTAGAATAGTTGCAGTTGGTATTCCTGATTTCAATGGCAAATTTATTTTACATCAGAGCTCTAAATACATTTGATATGTTATGCACTTCATTTTCTAAATCTTAGAAGTTTATATGGGCAAACTCTTGGATGATCATTGTTAGCATATCTTCATTAAGTCTGAAAAATGCACTCAATTTAAAATTAAATGTTAGTTTTGTTATTCAATACTGTTTTTCAAGCTAAGAAGAAAAGTTTGTAAATTTTGCCACCACAGAGAATCATTTTGTACAGAATTGGTGAGAGCTAAAAATGTATGCTTTTAATATAGCTCTTATTTGGGACTTATCTCTTGTATAGTGTGGCTGTATTGTACTTATGATGGCTACATTAATATTACATTGGGAAAATAAGACCGTAAGTCAAAACTGTCCCTGATTTTCTCTCTAGAGAATCTAATTAAATCAAGTTAGATGAGAAACTGAAAGCAATAATAGTGGAGACTTAAATAATACAGAAACTTTCAGATGATTATACAAAAACCTGTCTGTGGCTGTTAAATTTTTATAAAACATTTAAGTACAAATAAAAGTCAAATATAAAAGTTTATTTTTCCTTCAGGTGTTAGTCTACTACTCTAATATAGATTTAAGAATACCATTAAACTAATAGCATAAATCAATACAAATGGTGTTTTTAATAAAATAAAAATAATTAAATGGTTAAAAATTCTAAAAACTTCTTGTAAGGGTTTAATGTCATTTCATTGGGGTATATTGTTTAGCAACTGTGAAAACATTATTCTGGATTTAGTTTAGTTGACTAGAATACTTTTGCAATAAAAATGTAGGGTATACCTACTACACACCTTTTTTTATTATTAATTTTTTTAAAGAAAAATTTTATTTCCTAAACCATTTATAGTATTTTATTCTGATACGTCACTTGATGTGAGAAAATTTTCTCTATAAAGAACACAGGCTTGGATTGCAATCATCAGGAAGGTGAATTTTGATTTTAGCCTATTTCTGTTTTCAAGTTTACTATAAGATTAAAAGCTATATGACTAAATCACGATAATTTTCTCTAACATCCACATGATACTTTCTGCTTATACACTTGTGGCAAAGCTCTACAGGTATTCTCTCCCCTTGAAGCCAATGTTGGGGCTGGACCAGCCCTTGTGTTTCTTATTATGATTCTAAGACAAATCTCAATCATAACCACCAAGTACCTGAAAAATTAAGATTATCTGTATCTTGGAGGGACCATGGCATTCCCAAGTGCCACACAGAATGGCTGCTGTGGAGAGGGGCTTCCCTGGTGGCTCAGTGGTAAAACATCTGCTGGCCAAAGCAGGAGAGGTGGGTTAGATCCCTGGATTAGGAAGGTCCCCTGGAGAAAGAAATGGCAAGCCTCTCCAGTATTCTTGCCTGGGAAATCCCATAGGCAGAGAAGCCTGATGGGTTACAATTCATGGTGTCACAAAGGAGTCTGACATGAATTAGCCACTAAACAACAATACAAATCTATACATCTTTTTCGAGTATGGTGGTATATTATTTTTCATTTTTAAGCCTGTTTGTATCTCATCCTATCTCATTCCAGCAAAATTATAACATGTAGCATATAGTATATACTTCATAAACTCTAATTTGTCTCCAATGTTTTCTAGATATTGTTCAAAGATAAATTCAATGCAACAGTCAAATAAAATTCCAATGGTATTTTATGGATAAGCAGTAAAAAGTGATTCTGAAATTGAATGTGAGAACAAAATGTTATACATCAGTTCAGTTCAGTTCAATTGTTCAGTCATATCCGACTCTTTGTGACCCCATGAAGAGCAACACGCCAGGCCTCCCTGTCCATCACCACCTCCCGGAGTCCATCCAAACCCAGGTCCATTGAATTGATGATGCCATCCTCTGCCGTCCTCTTCTCCTTCCCTCAATCTTTCCCTGCATCAGGGTCTTTTCAACTGCATCAGCTCTTTGCATCAGGTGGCCAAAGTATTGGAGTTTCAGCTGCAACATCAGTCCTTCCAATGAACACTCAAGACTGATTGCCTTTAGGAGGGACTGGTAGGATCTCATTGCAGTCGAAGGGACTCTCAAGAGTCTTTTCCAACACCATAGTTCAAAAGAATCAATTCTTCACTGCTCAGCTTTCTTTATAGTCTAACTGTCATATCCATTCATGTCTACTGGAAAAACCATAATGTTATACATACTTGAAACAATTTTAATAATAGTATTTATATCACAAGTCACTGAGAAAAGCATTTACTTACTAGATGATGTTGAGGAAACTTTAAGCAGGATCCAAGTCACACTATATACAATAATAAACTAGATGGATTAAAGCCTAGCTGTGAAAGATAAAGCTATGAACTTAATGAAGAAAATCTAGGACAATATTCTTGTGAACTTGGGTATTACACCTTAAACAAGACACAAAAATTACAAATAATAGCAGTGAATGTGATTATTTTTATTAAAATAAAGACATTAGCTTCAACAAAGACTCTCACAAAGATATTAAACAGTTCAGTCAACAATGGTATTTGTAACAATTGAAGTTGCCTAAAATGTAATATCTAGAATTTATAAATAGATACAAAAGATCAAACAAGAAAAGGAAAGTCTATGTTTGAAAAATTCATACAAAGAGACTCAGAAAATACAAGATAATGAAGTGATTTTCAATCTCAGTAGCCATCAGAGAAATACAAACTACAACAAAGTGGTACCACTTATATTTTGTAGAATAACAAATGTAGAAAATTAAAGTAGTGTCAGATGCTAACCAGGATATATGGTCACAGGAAGAATGTTAAATAGCTCTAGACACTTTAAAAATCAATCATATAGTACTTAAGAGGTATAAATATGTGTATAACATAATTCAGCAGTTATACTTCAAGTTATATATCAGAGATACTTTCTGGTTCAAAACACAGCATGTGCAAAATTGTACTTTCTGGTATTTATTCCAATGATAAGAAATTGGAAGCACCAATAAGAGACTGGATAATGAAAATATGCTTCAATATTGAGAAAATTTGAGCTAAGTTGACATATGGCAATACAGACATATTTTGAAACTGTTGGGTGGATTTTAAAAAGAAAGCAGATTTAGAACACAAGATACCACTTGTATGATCATGTAAATAAGCTAGTCATATATAGATAAGATAAAATAATAATTTCAATGTATTTAAAAATAAGTTATTTCACTTGTTTTTATAAGGAAATTCATCAATACATTAAAATTAGTACTTAGAAAGAACAATTAAAAAGGGAGGAGAAACGTGTCACTAGATTAAAGTAAAGATTTGGAAAAAATGATAATGATAAGGACATGAAGTAAGAATATGATAAATCCAAATCTAAGCATCTATACTAAATATAAGTTAAGAAAAATATTCCACAGAAGATAGAAAAAGAAAAGCTAAATATCTTTAAGCCACTTAAGCTTTCTCACTTTTTGTTTCCTCAATTATTGACAGCTAAAACATAAACTCCTCCATTGGGCCATGAAGACTGTCTATTCTGAGTCAATCTACCATGTCTCACACTTTGTATTAACCATGATTTTATTCCTGCTATAATTGACAAGCTAAACTAAAATAAATAAGGGCATGCATGTTATCATTTTAGGCAAAAAACTAACGTCAAGTGATCTCATCCTTCTAAGACTTATGTATCACACATTTGGGAAGAATCTGACTTAGCTTATATGTCAGCTCTGTCCCTATATCAATCTGTCTGTTGGAAGAATAAAGCATGACCTTGTATAATGATCTCAACCTTGTGCTTAGGAAGTGCATTGAGAGTTACCAGAACAAATTTTTTACCAAAAGTAGAGAGGTTGAGAAGAAAGATTTTCTCGGTCAAAAGATAAATATCTCATAAAGAGCTGTTATAAGCAACATTAGGCATATATAATTTAAATGTTGAAGGGATGTGGGCAGGGCATGAATAGTATTTGCCACAAATATCTCTTTGAAAGACCTGCTAGTACTGTATGTTTAACGTCTATGCTTATTTACCCCACTTATTTAACTTCTATTCAGAGTACATCATGTAAAATGTTGGGCTGGATGAGGCACAAGCTGGAATCAAGACTGCTGGGAGAAATATCAATAACCTCAGATATGGAGAGACACCATATATATGGCAGAAAGTGAAGAGGAACTAAAGAACCTCTTGATGAAGGTGGAAAAAAAGAGCAAATGTGATGGCTTAAACATTCAAAAAACAAAGATCATGGCATCTGGTCCCATCACTTCATGGCAAATAGATGGGAAAACAATGGAAACAGTGAGAGACTTTATTTTTTGGAGCTCCAAAATCACTGCAGATTGTGACTGCAGCGATGAAATTAACAGGCACTTGCTCCTTGGAAGAAAAGCTTAGGCAAACCTAGACAGCCATTAAATAGCAGAGACATTACTTTGCCAACAAATGTCCATCTAGTCAAAGCTATGATTTTTCCAATAGTCATGTGTGGATGTGAGAGTTGGACCATAAAGAAGGCTGGATGCTGAGGAACTGATTCTTTTGAACTGTGTTGTTGGAGAAGACTCTTGAGATTCCTTTGGACTGCAAGGGTATCAAACCAGTCAATCCTAAAAGAAATCAATCTTTAATATTCATTTTCAGGGACTGATGCTGAGACTAATGCTCCAATACTTTGCCCACCTGATATGAAGAGCAGAGGTGAGTCACTGGAAAAGACTCTGATGTTGGGAAAGATTGAAGGTCCAGGAGGAAGCAGATGGCAGAGGATGAACTGATTAGAAGGCATCACTGACTCAATAGAAATAAGTTTGAGCAAGCTCCAGGAGATGGCAGAGTACCCAGTATAGAGGTAATTGCCTGGGGGATATTGGCAGGGTACCCAAAGCCTCTGTTTAAGCATTCAAAATGTTTATCCTGCTTGTCTTTATCTCCTAAATGATCCTATTCACTGGTAAGCTGTAAATTTGAAGTAAAATATCACTATCCCATCTACTCCTAATCTCTCTTTTCATGATATCTTCAAACTAATTATTTCCTCACTAGATTTAATTACCTTTTTAAAAAGCAGTGGCTATTTATTTATTTATTGATTACACTGGATCTTCATTACTACATAAAGGCTTTTTCTACTTGTGGCAAGCAGGGGCTATTCTCTAGTTACACTGTGTGGGCTTCCCATTTTGGTGGCTTCTCTTGCTGCAGAGTATGTGCTCTAGGATACACAGACTCAGCAGTTGCAGCACATGGGCTTTGTTGCCCTGAGCACGTGGAATCTTCCCAGACCAGGGAATGAATCTGTGTCCTCTGCATTGGCAGGCAGATTCATAACTACTGGACTGCCAGAGAGGTCCCTAAAATCAGTTTGATTTTCTTTCTCTAATGTCATTTAATATATTAAATATGGTTATAGAGGGCTTTCCTGGTGACTCAGACGGTAGACTCCACTTGCAATGGAGATCTGGGTGATATTTTTCAACTATATAATAATAATTACCATATTCTTTCATTTATTGTAAATAAACTGTAAGCTTTTTGAATACAATCTCTGCATCTCACAGGTCTAAAAGAGTACTCGGTACAAATCATTAAGTAAATATTTGTTGAATTATGTTGAATTGAATAATCCCATCTTTTCAGTCCAAGTAACAATGAAAATATTAAGTTCAGAAAAAGTGAAATTATATGTTGAATAGACTTGTATTAATAATACTGAGCTATATTTTTCTTAGCTTCTTAGATTTTGATTCTCTTTTATATTCTTATATCCATAAAAAAACAAATCCAAATATTGTTTATTCACAAGTTTTATCACTGTTCAATAGAAGTTGATTTAAGAAATATTAAAGTGGTTGGAAGGTTTCAAGTACTATCGATTGGTTTTGCAATTGGAAAAAACAATGATACAGATTGCTTACTGACACAACAACAACAAAAAAAAAACCTTTCAGACTAGAGGATAGAATCAAACCCAGTTCTATTTTGAAGTTATTACTGATTGCTACTTTCATGACCCCTAAATTCAGTACTAATTGTACACTTAATTTATATAGGCTTAAAATCATTTTTCAAAGGCTATTTGGAAATTGGACCTTACATTTTTAATTGCCTACTCCTTTTATATTCAGCAGTCTTACACCAACCCCACATCAACTTCCTTTCAATGTATCAGGGGTATTTCCTTCAGATGCACAGTATATAGAATCATTTTCTTATCTTCTGTGGCAACCAATCCCCAAGCAAGCATTAACTGTAAAACCATAGCAGTCCATCCCAGTCCATCCCCTCCCAGTCCATCCATTCTGCTGCAAATGATAAAATTTCATTCTCTTTTTGCGACTGAATATATATATATATATGTATATATATATATATATATATATATATATATTCCATTGTTGCTGGTCCTTTAATGGGCCGGAACCTGGTGGTCTGGAGTCGACGATAAGAAAGTAAGAGAGAGAAAGAGGCTGATATCCCCTGGTTTACGCGGAAAGACAATAAAGCTCTGTTTTTAGAGCTTGCACAGCTGCACGTAGGCACCAGGCGCCCTCTCGAGTGGGTGAAGGCACAGTGCGCCTTCTGGAGAGGGTCTTAGAAGCCCAGGCAAGAAAGTGAGCTCAGCGGGCCTCCGCGCTCCAAGGAATTAGCCTGAAAGAGAGAGAGAAGGAAGGAAAGAAATAAAGAAAGACATGGGGACCCAAGCTCTGATGGAGCAAAGGTGTTTTAATCAACATGGTGTGGACATATATACTGTCTGACAAGGTAGTTATTCTCAGCAAAGATGATTAAAATCCCAGACTTACATAAGGTGATCCCTATTAAAGAGAGAGAGTTGTAAACAATCACTTTTTACCATATGGTTCATAAGAAGGTAGAGGGTACTTATCACGGCATTGAGAAACTAACGAAGGAAATCCTGGATTCCTCAGCCCCAGGAAAGGCGTGCCTCTCCTCTCAATTCCTGAATATTCAGGAATTAATAAGAACCAGAGGATTCCTGACAGATCCAAAACAGTACACAGGAAGCCTCCTGTTAAATGCTTCCTGACACACTGTATATATATATACACATACCACATTTTCTTTATCCATCCATCTGTTAATTCATACCTTGGCAACTGCAAATAATTCTGCTATAAATATTGTGGTGCCTGTATCTTTTTGAATTAGGTGTTTTCATTTTTTAAGATATATGGCCAAGAGTAGAATTCCTGAGTTATATGACAGTTTTTACCATCTGAGCCTTAGCGTGTACACACGCATGGCAGTTCTATTTTCAGCTTTTGTAGAGCCTCCCATGCTCTTTTCCACAATGGCCACAACAATTTACATTACCAAAAAGAATATATATATAATATATATATATATATATATATTTTTTTTTGGACTGGACTGTGTATAGGTTTTTACCTCCTTAGATATCTATATCCATAAGTATTCTCTTTTCACTAAAAACTCACCAACATTTAATATTTGTGTCCCTTTAGATGATATCCATTCTAATGTATATGAAGTGATAACACATGGTTTTATTTGCATATCTCTGATAATTAATAATATTGAACATCTTTTCACGTGCCTGTTGGAAATCTGCTTTTTTTTTTGTAAAATGTCCATTCTGGACTTCTGCATGTATTTTGTTTTTTAATTGTGTTGTTTTGTATTTATTTGTTTTGATATTGTTTCTGATCTGTTTATGCATATTTGACTACTAATCTTTTATCAGTCATATCAATTGAAAATATTTTTCTCCCATTCAACAGGTTGTCTTTAAATGTGTATTGCTGCTGCTGTGCAAAAGCTTTTTATTAAGTTCCATTTGTTTGTTTTTTCATTTATTTCCTTTGCTTTAATCCAAAAATTATTACTGCAAATTATTTCTAACTATGCTTTCTTCTAGGAAATTTTTGATTCCTAGTCTTACATTTAGTTTTTAACTCATTTTGAATTTATTTGTTCATGCAGTGTGAAAAATAGTCTAATTTCATTTTTTCACTTGTTACTGTCTGGCTTTCCCATCACCATTTTTTGAAGACACTAGTTTCTCCATTGTGTATGCTTACCGCCTGTGCAGTAGATTAACTGATCATAGCTTTTTGTTCTCTATTCTGTTCTGTTGATTCATGTGTCTTTTGTCATGCCATACTATTTTGATTTCTGAAGATTTGTAATATAGTTGGAAGTCAAGGAGTGTGATATCTCCAGCTCTGTACTTCATTCTCAAGATTGTTTTGACTGTTTGTTTCTTTTATGCTTCCATACAATTTTTAAAATTACTTCTTCTAATTCTGTGAAAAAATGTTCTTGGTATTTTTGTAGGGATTTAATTGAATCTGTAGATTGCCTTGGATAATATGATCATTTTAATGATATTAATTCTTCAGTCCATGAATATGGTATATATCTCCACTGTTTGTGTCATCTTTGATTTCTTGCATCAGTATCTTATAGTTTTCTGAGCATAGGTTTTTACCTCCTTAGATATGTATATCATAAGTATTTTATTTATTCACTTATTTATTTTTTATTTAGTGGCAAATGAGATTGTTTCTTCAATTCTTTATATATTAATTTTGTATCCTGCAATTTTACCAGATTCATTGATAAACTAGTAGTTTTCTGGTGGTTTATTCAGAATTTTCTATGTATAGTATCATGTCATCCTAATCTTTTTCCTCAACTTCGATGAAATGTTTTCAGTTTTTATCTTTGAGTATCATGTTAGCTGTGGCTTCTCATATATGGTCTTTATTATGTTGAGATATGTTTCCTTGATACCTAAATTTTGGATAGTTTTTGACATAAATGGTTGTTGAATATTGTCAGGAGCTTTTTCTGCTTGAGATGATCATTTAGTTTTATTTTTCTATTTGATAATGTGGTGTATCACACTGATGGATTTGAAGATACTGAAAAAGCCTTGCATTATTGGAATAAATCACACTTCATCATGGTATATGATCCTTGTAATGCATTGTTGGATTTAATTTGCTAATATGTTGTTGAGTATTTTACATCTACATTCATTCCAGGAAATTGATTTGTCAGTTTATTTTTCTGTGTGTGAGATATCTGATTTTTCTTTCAGGATAACACCAGTCTTACAGAATGAGTTTTGAGCCATTATTTTTTTGCAAGATTTGAAATAGTTTGAGAAGAATTGATGTTAACTCATCTCTAAATATTTGGTAGAATTCCCTTCTGAAGCCATCTCATCCTGAATTTTTGTATGTGAACAAATTTTTGCTACTGATTCAATCTCTTTACTGTCAATTGGTCTATTCATATTTTCTATTTCTTGTGGTTCAGCCTTGAGAGATTGTACATTTCTAAGAATTTGTCCATTTCTTCTAGGTTATCCATTTTACTGATGTACAATGGCTCATAGTACTCTCTTAGGCTCCTTTGTGTTTCTGTGGTGTCAGCTGTAATTTCTCTTTTTTTAATTTCTAATTTTATTGACTTGGACTGATTTTTTCTCCCTTGATGAGTCTGGCCAATAGTTTAGCAATGATGTTTCTCCTTTCAAGGAATCAAATCCTTTATTTCCTTGAAGTATAGTTGATTTACAATGATGTGTTAATTTCTGTTATACAGAAAAGTTAGTTATACATATACATACATTCTTTTAAAAAATATTTTCCGCTATGTTTAACCATAGGATTTTGGATATAATTATCTGTCCTATACAGTAAGACCTTGTTTTTTTGTCTATGTACTCCATAATCTCTCTTTGCCTTGGCAACCACAGGGCTGCTTTCTGTGAGTCTGCTTTTCAGTTTGTAGATGGGTTCATTTGTGTCATATTTTAGATTCCACATAAGTGGTATTATATGGTATTTGTCTTTCTCTTTCTTACTTACTTCAATTAGTATGATAATATCTAGTTGCATCCATGCTACTGTGAATGTAAATAATGTTACAATAGATATGGAAGTGCATATATCTTTTTGAATTAGTGTTTTCAGATTCTTCAGATAAATAGCCAGAAGTGGTAATTCCATTTTTTTTTAAATTTTTTGAGGATTTTCATAGTGGCTGCCTCAGTTACACTCCCACCAAAAGTGTACAAGTTTCTCATTTTCTCAATATCCTCTCCAACATTTGTAATTTATTGTCCTTTCGATAATAGCCATTCTAAGAGATGTGAGGTGACATGTAAATGTGGTTTTGTTTTGCATTTTCCTTAGAATAAGTGATGTTAAACAATTTTTTTTATGTTAATGTTGGCCATCTATATGTCTTTTTTGTAAAATGTCTATTCAGATCCTCTGCATATTTTTAATAGGACTGCCTATTTTATCACTGTTGAGTTATATGAGTTCTTTATATATTTTGGATATTTACCTCTTATCAGGTTTATGGTTTAGAAGCATTTTCTTCCATTTCGTAGATTACCTTTTCACTTTGATTATGAGTTCTCTCACCGTGCAAAGGTTTTTGGTTTAATGTAGTTTCACTTGTTTATTTTTGTCTTTGTTTTTCTTAACTCAGAAGACAGATACACAAAAATATTGCTAAACTAATGTCAATGAGATCTGTTTTATTCTAGGAATTTTATAGTTTCAGGTCTTACATTAAGTTTTGAGTTGATTTATGCATGTGGCATAAGATAGTAGTTTCCTTCTATTGCATGTGGCAGTCTAGTTTTTCAGTACAATTTATCAAACAATAGAACAAAACCAAAAACCTCTCTTTCTCCATTGTATGTTCTTTGTTTCTTTTTCATAAATTAGATGTTCGAATATGTGGGAGTATATTTCTAGGCTTTCCACTCTGTCCTGTGGACCTGTGTTTCCATTATTGTGCTATTATCATGTAGTTTTGCAGCAGTTTGACTATTCAGGATCTTCTGTAGTTTCATACATATTTAGAATTATTTGTTCTTGCTCTGTGAATCCCTCCATTGGAAGTTTAATAAAGATTGCATTGATTCTGTAAAATGATTTGGCTATTATGAACATTTTAACAATACAAAGCCTTCAAAGCTTGAGCACAAAATATCTTTCTATTATTGTGTATACTTCAAAATATTTCATCAATACCTCATACATTTCAATGTACATATCTTTAAGGTCCATAGTTAAACTAATTCCTATATGCTGTATTCTAAACTAATTCCCATATGCTGTATTCTTTTTGATACAATGGAAATTGGGCTTGTTTATTTTTTGATAATCATTTTTAGTGCATAGAAACACTATGGATTTATGTATATTAATTTTGTATTCTGTGACTTTGCTGAATAACTCATTAATGTTAACATTTTATGGAGCCCCTTATTTTCAAGTTTACATATGACATCTGCAAATAGTGATGGTTTTACATCTTTCTTTCTGAATTTGATGCTTTTAATTTATTTTTTATATTCTGATTGAGGTTGTTAGGACTTTTATTTTTTTTAAGAATCTTTTACAGATTTTGTCCTGTATATGTTATTACAGAGTTACTTGTGCTACACAGTAGTTCCTTGTTGATAACCTATTATATATATAGTTCATGAGGAAAGTTGGGCTGGAAGAAGCATAAGCTGGAATCAAGATTGCTGGGAGAAATGTCAATAACCTCAGATATGCAGATGATACCACCCTTATGGCAGAAAGCAAAAAGGAACTAAAAAGCCTCTTGATGAAAGTGAAAGAGGAGAGTGAGAAAATTGGCTTAAAGCTTAACACTCAGAAAACTAAGATCATGGCATCTGGTCCCATCACCTCATGGGAAATAGATGGGGAGACAGTGGAAACAGTGTCAGGCTTTATTTTGGGGGGCTCCAAAATCACTGCAGATGGTGATTGCAGCCATGAAATTAAAAGACAGTTACTCCTTGGAAGGAAAGTTATGGCCAACCTAGATAGCATATTAAAAAGCAGAGACATTACTTTGCCAACAAAGGTCTGTCTGGTCAAGGCTATGGTTTTTCCAGTGGTCATGTATGGATGTGAGAGTTGGACTGTGAAGAAAGCTGAGGGCTAAAAAATTGATGCTTTTGAACTATGGTGTTGGAGAAGACTCTTGAGAGTCACTTGGACTGCAAGGAGATCCAACCAGTCCATCCTAAAGGAGATCAGTCCTGGGTGTTCATTGGTGATGCTGAAGCTGAAACTCCAATACTTTGGCCACCTCATGCGAAGAGCTGACTCATTGGAAAAGACCCTGATGCTGGGAGGGATTGGGGGCTGAAGAAGAGGACAACAGATGATGAGATGGCTGAAAGGCATCACTGACTCGATGGGCATGAGTCTGAGTAAACTCTGGGAGTTTGTGATGGACAGGGAGGCCTGGCATGCTGCGATTCATGGGGTCACAAAGAGTTGAACAAGACTGAGAGACTGAACTGAACTGACTGTATATACACTAACACTAGACTCCTAATTTGTTCTCCACCTCCACCACACTACCTTTTGATAAACAAAAGTGGTTTGTTTTTTTTTTTTTCAAAGTCTGTGAGTCTGTCTGTTTTGTAAATAAGTTCATTTCTATCATTTTTAAGATACCACAAATGATATCATATATTTGTCTTCACTCAGTATTATAGTCTCCAGGTCTATCCATATTGCTGCAAATGGCATTATTTCATTCTTTTTAATGGCTGAGAAATATTCTGTTTTATAGGTGGATCACATCTTCTTCCCTATTTCTGGCAACATATACTTAAGTTGGCACAATGTCTTGGCTATTGCAAATACTGATGCTATGATCATTGGGGTGCATGTATCTTTTTAAATTATGATTTTGTCTGCAGATATTCCCATGCATGGAATTTCTGGGTAATATGGTGCTTTTAGTTTTAGATTTTTTAAGAAACCTCCATACTGTTCTCCATAGTGGTTGTTGTTGTTCATTTGCTCAGTCATATCTGATTCTTTGTGACCTCATGGACTGCAGCACAGCACACTTCCCTGTCCTTCACCCAGAGCTTGCTCAAACTTATGTCCAGTGAATAAGCGAAGCCATCCAACCATCTCATCCTCTTTCCCCTTTCTCCTCCTCCCTTCAATAGTTCCCATCATCAGGGCATTTTCTAGTGAGTCAGCTCTTTGCATTAGGTGGCCTAAATATTGGAGCTTCAGCTTCAGCATTAATCTTTCCAATGCATATTCAGGGTTGATTTCCTTTAGGATGGACTGGTTGGATCTCCTTGCAGTCCAAGGGACTCTCAAGAGTCTTCTCCAATACCACAGTTCAAAAACATCAATTCTTTGGTGGCCAGCCTTCTTTATGGTCCAACTCTCACATCTATACATGACGACTGGAAAAATCATAGTTTTTACTATTTGGACTGTTGTCAGCAAAGTAATGTCTCTGTTTTTTTAATATGCTGTCTAGGTTTTTCATAGCTTTTATTCCAAGGGGCAAGCATCCTTCAATCTCACAACTGTGGTCACCAGTGATTTTGGAGCCCAAGAAAATAACGTCTCTCACTGTCTCATTGTTTCCCCATCTATTTGTCATGAAGTGGTGGGATGGGATGCCATAATCTTAGTTTTTTGAGTGTTGAGTTTTAAACCAGCTTTTTCACTCTCCTCTTTCACCTTCATCAAAAGGCTCTTTAGTTCCTCTTCTCCTGCCACAAGGGTGGTTTCATCTGCATATCTGAGGTTATTCATATTTCACTTGGCAATCTTTATTCCAACTTGAGATTCATCCAGCCAAGAATTTTGCATGATATGCTCTGCATATATTTAAATAAGCAGGGTTGCTTTATATAAGTACAGCTTTGGCATACTGCTTTCCCAATTTTGAACCAGTCCATTTTTCCATGTCTGGTTGTAACTGTTGCTTCTTGACCTCCATAGACGTTTCACAGGAGTCAGGTAAAGTGGTCTGGTATTCCCATGGCTTTAAGAATTTTCCACAGTTTGTTGTGATCCATACAAAAACTTTAGTGTAGTCAATGATCTAGAAGTAAAGGTTTTTCTGGAATTCTATTGCTTTTTCTATGATCCATCAGATGTTGGCAATTTGATCTGATTCCTCTGCCTTTTCTAATTCCAGCTTGAACATTTGGAATTTTCAGTTTGCATTTCCACCAATAATTTAGTAGTTACCTTTTCTCCACACACTCTTCAGCATTTTTTGTTTGTAGACCTTTTTTATGACGCCATTCTTACTGCTGTGAGATTATATCTAATATTACCTTTGATTTGCATTTCTCTAATTTTTGATGTGTAGCCTCTGTCTTTGTGCCCCTTGCCCGTCTTTATGTTTTCTTTGGAGAAATGTGCATCTAGATCATCTGTCCATTTTTTAAATTAAATTATTTGATTGTCTTTTTAAATACAGAGCTACATGAGCTGTTTACATATTTTGGAGATTAATCCTCTGTTGACTGATTCATTTTCTCTCATTCTGTGGGGTGTCTTTTCTTTTTGTTTATGGTTTCTTTTGCTTTGAAAAAGTTTAAATTTAATTATGTCCTATTTGTTTATATTTATTTTATCATCGTTACTCTAAGAGGTATATCCATAAAGATATTTCTACAAATTATGTGAAAGGGTGTCCTGCATGCTTTCCTCTAAGAGTTTTGTAATACCTGGCATTACATTTAGGTCTTTAATATATTTTGAGTTTATTTTTAATGTGTGATATTACAGAATATTCTAATTTAATAATTTTACATATAGCTGTCCAATTTTCCAGGAGCCAGTTATTGAAGAGATTGCCTTTCCTTCATTGTATATTCTTTCCTTCTTTGCTATAGATCCACTAACCATAGATGTGTACGTTTTATTCTGCGTTTTCTGTCCTGTTCTGTTCAACTATATTCCTGTTTATTTCTTCCAGAACCATACTTTTTTGATGACTACAGATTTATAGTGAGGTCTGAAGTCAGGGACCCTGATTCCTTTAGCTCCATTCCCCTCATCTGTCATGATTGCTTTGGATATTTGGGATCTTTTGTTATTCCATGCTAATTTTAAAATTTTTGTTCTAATTCTATGAAAATGCCAGTGGTAATTTAATAGGGATTGCATTAAATCTATGTATCACCTTGGGTGGTACAGTCATGTTGACTGTATTGATTCTTCTATTCCAAGAACATGGTACATCTTTCCATCGTTTGTGTCATCTCCATGTTCTTTCATCAGTGTCATAGCTTTCACAGTATTGGTCTTTTGCCTCCTTAGGTAAGTGTATAACTAGGTATTTTATTCTTTTTGTTAGAGATAGTAAATTTGATTGTTTCTGTAATTTTTCTTTCTGTTCTTTTGTTGTTAGTGTATAAGAATGCAACAGATTTCTGTGTATTAATTTTATATCTTGAAACTTCACTGAATTTATTGATGAGCTCTTGTTTTCTGGCAGCATCTTTAGAATTTTCTGTGTGTAGTATCATGTCATCTGCAAAGAGTGACAACTTTACTTCTTATTTTCCAATTTGGCTTTGTTTTGTTTCTTTCTTTTTTCTCTGTTTGCCATGACTAGGACTTCCAAAATTATGTTGAATAAAAGTAGTGAGAGTATACATCCTTGTTTTAGTTTTTCTTCTGGGTTTTTATCTTATTTCATTTTCTGGATCATATTTCTGTGTCCTCTCATTTGTCTAACTTTCTGTATTTGTGATATCCTTTCCACAAGCTTCAAGGTTGTAGTTCCTCTTGTTTCTTGTGTCTTCCCTTTTGTGGATGAGATTGATCCAAGAAGTTGTACATGCTTTTTGGTTGGAAGGACCAGTGCCTGCCAACTTTTGGGTGGAATTGGATTTTTTCCCTCCAGTGGGCAGGTTGTGACAAGTGGTATGTTTAGCAGTATCTTTAAGCTTAATATAACTTTAGGAAACTTGTTTGCTCATGACTGTGGCTGTATTCCCATCCTATTGGTTGTCAGGCCTGAAGTGTCCCAGCACTATAATCTGAAGTCTACTGGACGGGACCAAGTTTTGGTGCCAAAATTTTGACCTCTGGGAGAGTTAATGACAATCATTGCACCCTGGGATCTCTGTCACCAGTGTCCTTACCCCAGAGACAACTCCCATCCTTCCAAAGGTACTCCAAGCGTCACTGGTAGTTTTGGCCCTGACTTCTATGGAGTCACTGTTTTGTGCTTGGTTCCAGTGCATATGAAACTCTGTGTGTGCTTTTCAAGAGTGGAGGATCTGTTTCAATTCTATGAAGCTCCTGTACTCCTGACCTTCAAAATCAAATGGTCTCAGGACTTTTCCAATTGCTAGACCTCTACTCTAGGTAGCCTGGTGTAGGAGACCTCTTACTCATGTTTGAGAACTTCTGTGATATAATTATTTCCCAGTTTGGGGGTTGCCCACTTCGCAGGTATGGGATTTGATTTTATAGCCAAATTATTATCCAACCATTTTCTGTGACTTCTTTGTCTTTAAGTGTAAAATATATTTTTTTGTTTGGTTCCAGTCTCATTTGTTGATTACTGTTCAGCATTTCATTTTAATTTTGATGCCTTCATTAGAGCAGATGAGTTCAAGTTCCTTCTACATCTTGTCTGAAACTAAGAGGCTGTTTTTAGTTTGGATATTGTCTGTCTCTTTCCTCAGCCTATGTTATCTCCTTAATATGGAGGTGTAAAGGTGCGGTGGTCCCTTCAAGCATCATGGATGCCAGCGGTAGTCAGGACTTTTATTATTATGTCAAATGAAAGAGTTGAGAGTGGAAATTCTTGTTCTGTTTTTGATTTTAAAGGAAAACCTTCCAGGTTTCCACCACTGAGTATGATGGTGTCTGTGTGTTTATCATGTGAAGCCTTTATTATGTTGTGATATACTCTCTCTATACCAATTTTGTTGTCCAATTTGTTGGTGTTTAATTGTTCATAGTTATCTCTCTTTTTTTTAATTTATTTTTATTAGTTGGAAGCTAATTAGTTTACAATATTGTAGTGGTTTTTGCCATACATTGACATGAATCAGCCATAGATTTACATGTATTCCCCATAGTTATCTCTTAATGGTCTTTTTATTTCTGTGTTGTAATGTAATTTCTCCCCTTTCATCTCTGATTCTATTTATTTGGATCCTCTCTTTGTGTTCTGATTAGTCTAACTAAATGCTTGTCAATTTTATCTTTTCAAAGACAAGCTGTTAATTTTATTGATCTTTTTCATTACTTTCCTGGCCTCTGTTTTATTTATTTATGTTTTGACTTTTATTATTTCCTTCTTTCTATTAAATTTTCACTTTATACTTTTTTATAGCTCTTTTATGTGTAAAGTTAGATTATTTGGGGGACATTTTCCTAGTTTTTGAGGTAGGCCTGTCTTGCTATAATCTTCCCTCTCAGAATCAACTTTGCTGTATCTCATAGATTTTAGTATGTTGTATTTGTTTTTGTTCCCCTCTACATGCTTTTTATTTTTCCTCTTTTTTGATGACACATTACTTGTTTGGTAACATATTTTTGTTGCTTTTTCTTGTGATTGATTTCTAGTTTCATGCCATTGTGATTGGTAAAGATGATTGCTGTTATTCCAGTCTCCTTGATTTTACTGAGACTTGTTTTGTGACTAACATGTGATGTTTCTTGGATAATGATCCATGAGTCCTTGAAAGATAAATGTGTATTCTGATGCCTTCAGATGGGGTGTTCTATATATGACAATTAACTCTAAATATCTAATCTGAAATGGTGTTTCTTATTAAACTACTGTATGAATGATCTATCCATTGATAAAAATGAGGTTTTAGTTTCCTACTATCATTGTGCTGATTTAAATTTCTCCTTCTAAGCCCACTAAAATTTTCTTTGTACACCTTGGTGCTCCTACATTGGGTGCATTGGTGAAAGTCATATCTTCTTATTGGATTGACTTTTTATCATTATGCAATTTCCTGACATGTTTTTTATTTGAGAAAATGATTCTTGACAGGGAGTGTCTCTGTTCCCAGGGTGTTTCCCTACTTGTCCCTACCTCTCCAACACATGCTTCAAGATTGGTAAGTGGGTCCTCATTCATTTGTTGTCCCTGTGCTTTTAAATTTAGTGTTTTCTTATTGTTTTATGGGTTAACTGAGTCTTCACATGGTTCTATTAAAAGTGAAGGTTTTGTTTTCCTGAAACTCTATGAAAGTGAAAGTTGCTCAGTCATGTCTGACTCTTTGCAACCCTATGGACTATACAACCCATGGAATTCTCCAGGCCAGAATACTGGAGTGGGTAGCCTTTCACTTCTCCAGGGGAATTCACCCAACTCACGGATCAAACCCAGGTTTCCTGCATTGCAGATGGATTCTTTACCAACTGAGCTACAAGGGAAGCCCAAGAATACTGGAGTGGGTATACTATTCCTTCTCCAACAGATCTTCCTGACACAGAGATTGAAGCAGGGTCTCCTGCAATGCAGGTGAATTTTTTACCAACTGAGCTATGAAGGAAGCCTTGAAACTCTATAGTTTTTCTGAATATATTTCTTATTGGGTTTCAAAGACATGTGTTTATGAGGGGGCCATCTTTCTGGTCCAGGATCCAACATTTGGGGTATCTGATCTAGAGGTCAAATCATCTGCTCCCCACGGAAAGTAGCTGTACCTTTGTAATCCTCTTTATCTGAGGGTAGCCGTGGACAGAGTGTTGATTTTCCTTTGGTAAGTCCACCTCTTTGCTCTTCTACCCTTCTGCTCTTCTACTGTCCTTTTCTGTTTTGTTGTGAAGACACTGCTTATCCAGTTTTCAGATCAATTTCAGGGGGAATTAAGCTATATGTAGTAGTAGAGCTGTTTTGTTTGTGGGAGGAGGTAAGTCTTTCTAAGCTACCCTCTTGAATCCTGTCTCAACACCTTCCTTTCAAAAGAAATTTACTTCATGGCTGACTTCCAAAAACTCAAATGATTGTTGTTTTTACAGAAATTTATTTTTACCTTATTACTCCCACTTGACATGCAACTTCAATGACATCCCCATCAAAATTCAAGTAAGTTATTTTGTGGATATCAACAAACTTATCTAAAGATTATACAGAAAGGCAAAAGATTCAGAATAACCAACATGATATTGAAGTAGAAGAATAAATTGGAGAACTAACACTACTTGTATTACTATAAAACTACAGTGGATCATAAGAAAATATGAAAAACTCTTAAACAGATGGGAGAAATATCAATAATATCAGATATGCAGATGATACCACTCTAATGGAAGAAAGTGAAGAGGAGCTAAAGAACCTCTTGATTTGGGTGAAAGGAGAAAGTGGAAAGGCCAGTCAAAAACTCATTATTAAAAAACAAACAAACAAAAAACTAAGATCATGGCATCCGGTCTCATCACTTCATGAAAAATAGAAGGGGAAGAGGTGGAAACAGTGAAAGATTTCCTCTTCTTGGTCTCTAAATCACTGTGGATGGTGACTGCAACAATGAAACTAGAATATGATTGCTTCTTAGAAGAAAAGCTATGATAAACTTAGACAGTGTGTTGAAAAGCATCACTTTGACAACAAAGGTCCATATAATCAAAGCAATGGTCTTTCCAGTAGTCATATGTGGATGTGAGAGTTGGGCCATAAAGAAGGCTGAACACTAAAGAATCGATGCTTTCAAATTGCAGTGCTGGAGAAGACTCTTGAGAGTCCCTTGGACTGCAAGCAGATCAAACCAGTCAATCCTAAAGGAAGTCAATCCTGAATACCCATTGGAAGGGCTGGTGCTGAATTTGAAGTTAAAATACTTTGGCCACCTGATGTGAAGAGCCAACTCATCAAGGAAAGACCCTGATCTTGGGAAATATTTAAGGTAGAAGGAAAGGAGGTTGACAGAGGATGAGATGGTTGGATGGCATCACCAATTCAGTGGACATGAACTTGGGCAAACTTCAGGAGATGGTGAGGGACAGGAAAGCCTGGCATGCTGCAGTCCATGGGGTAGCAGAGTCAGACACGACTTGGCAACTGAACAACAAAAACAATTCAAGATAGTTGATACTGGCCAAAAAAAGAACAGAATAGAGTGACAAGAAATAGACCCTCTAAACATCATCTGTGACAAAGAAGCAAAGATATTACAATGGAACAAAGGCAGTTTTTTAAACAAATGATGCTGACTGGGACAACTGAGTATGCATATGCAAAAAAGTGAACCTAGACACATATCTTCACACAAATTAACTTAAAATTGATCAGAAGACCTAAATCTCAAATGCGAAACTATAAAACTCTTAGAAGTTAATATATGAAAAAACTTAGAGGGATTTGAGTATGGCAAAAGTCTTTTAGGTATAACAGTGACACATGATACATGAAAAAGCAAATAACAAGGTGGATTTCATTCAAATTAAAAAACTTCTGTTTAGCAATAGACAAAGACTAAGAAGATAGTCATTGACTGAGAAAATATTTGGAAATGATGCATCTGATAAAGTGTTGTTATCTAAAATATAGAAAGAAGTCTTACCAACTTTAAGAAAATAAACAGCTCAATTAAAAATAGGCCAAATACCTAAATAGATATTTCATCAAATGGTACATAAAAATAGAAAATATGCACATGAAAAGATATTTAACAATATATGTCTCTAGGAAATTGCAAATTAAAACCTGACAAACCACTCTAACATCTGTTAGAATGGCACCTGCTGATATGAGGTAAGGATGTGGAGCAAGAACTCACATTCATTGCCGTGGGGATGGAAAATGATGCAGCTACTTTGTAAGACAGTTTGGAAATCTCTTACAAAAATAAGAAAACTCTTACCATATGATTCTGCAATCATTTTCCTTGGAATTTATCCCCCAAAATCGAAAATTGTATCCACACAAAAACCTGAACATGGATATTTATAGTAGTTTTAGTAATAATTGCCAAAACTTGGAAGACACCAATATACCTTCAGTTGATGAATAGATAAACTGTGGTACATCCAGACAATGGAATACTAATCATCACTAAAAATAATTGAGTTCTCAAGCTATAAAAACATCAAGTTAACTTAAATGCATATTAATAAGTGTAAGATGCTATTCTGAAAAGGCTACATGTATTATTCCAACCATATGAGATTCTGTAAAAGGCAAACCTTTGGAGACAGTAAAAAGATTGGTAGTTTCTAGAGGTTAGGGAGGAGGGAAGGGTAATTGACTAACACAGAGAAAGTTTAGAGAAATGAAACTATTCTGTATGCTACTCCAATGAAGGATTCATGTCATTATATATTTGTCAAAACCCATAGATTGTAAAACACCAATAATGAACCCTGGTGTAAACTAAGGACTTTGAATGATCATGACGTATCATTCCAGGCTCATTCTTTGTAACAAATGCATGACTCTGGTGGGGAGGATATGTGTGTGTGTGTGTGTGTGTGTGTGTGTGTGTCAAAAAAAGGCAAAAAATCCACTTGTGTACCTTCTGCTCAATTATACTATGAATCTAAATCCTCTTTAAAACATAATGTTTAATAATTGATTACAAAACTCAAGAACATCAACAACAACAACAAAACCCCTATTGGTTTGGGTTAATTTACGTACAGGAGTGAGATATAGTGAAAGAATACAGTTTACAGAATCAAGTATGGGCTTCATGCATGGCCCCCAACAGGTGAGTTTCTCTGATACAGAATTAAAGATTCAGCCTTTCTCAGCAGTTCTTTCTTTATCTGTACTTTGAATCCAAATTTTATTCTACTTCTGAAGGTTATTATAAAAATCAATTAAATGTTATGTGTAGTAAGCATTAACTTTAATGAATATATATATATATATATATATATATATATATATATATTTGACAAAGTGCATAATGATCATAAAACAATTGTCTCAGTGATGGTACTCAGTGGAAGTTGGATCTTAAATGATTTCTAACACTATTTGCACTTCAGTTTAGTTCAGTCGTTCATTTGTGCCCCACTCTTTGGGACCTCATGAACCTGCAGCATGCCAGGCCACCCTGTCCATCGCCAACTCCCAGAGTTTACTCAAACACATGTCCATTGAGTCCGTGATGCCATCCAACCATCTCATCCTCTGTCGTCCCCTTCTCCTCCTGTCCTCAATCTTTCTCAGGATCAGGGTCTTTTCAAATGAGTCAGTTCTTCCCATCAGGTGGCCAAAGTATTGGAATTTCAGCTCCATCAGTCCTTTCAATGAATATTCAGGACTAATTTCCTTTAGGATGGACTAGTTGGATCTCCTTGCAGTCGAGGGAACTCTCAAGAGTCTTCTCCAACACCACAGTTCAAAAGCATCAATTCTTCGGTGCTCAGCTTTCTTTATAGTCCAACTCTCATATCCATACATGACTACTAGAGAAATCATAGCTTTGACTAGCTGGACATTTTTGGCAAAGTAATGTTTCTGCTTTTTAATTATGCAAAAATTCATAAGTTGTCTAAAGTACATATGTATTATATGTATTATTAATATATATATGTAAACAAAAGGTATTCTACTATGCTTGATAAAGACATGAGAAAGAACAAATAAAAAAATGAAAAAGATGGAGAAATTGGAAAATATAAACTAAATGAAGTGAAACACTTAATATGAAACAGAAAATGTAAAACAAACTAGATAAAAGTAAAAGATACTCATATAGTCCAGCTGTTAATTTTTTTTAACATGGCCTCTTATTGGAAACATATTTGGATTCCTAGGGGGAAGAAAAAAAGCAATACTTGGGCATTTGTATTTTTCAAAAAATTCCAAGATTATTCTGATATGCATCTGGAGTTTTAAAACTAATTAGAGGTTTTTCTATTAAATTGTAGTTTTGATGATGTAAAATTCCACAATTTTTCTGTTGACCAATCATGACACAATGGTATTAAATGAGTAATAGTCACATAGTCACAATAGTAAAAGATGTTTATCAGTTTTTAAAACTAATAACCAAACCAAAAATAAAGGATAATTATAGTTGCAAGTCATAATGAGAACATGATTAACCTAGCAATATAAAATAACTACTTAAAGATAGATGTGGTAAGTGGAACTGCATACATGCATATGTTTGCATCTATTCAACTAGTCTATGTCTTTTGGATGGTGCATTTAATCCATTTACATTTAAGGTAATTATTGATATATATTATAATCCTACTACCATTTTCTTAATTTTTTTGGTTTTATTTTCTGTAGGTGGGGCTTTTCATTCTCTCATTTTCTGCCTACAGAAGTTCCTTTAGCATTTGTTGTAAAGCTGGTTTGGTGCTGCTGAATTATCTTAACTTTTGCTTGTGTGGAAGGCTTTTGACTTCTCCATCAAATCTGAAGGAGAGTCTTGCTGGGTAGAGTATTCTTGGTTGTAGGTTCTTTTTTTTTTCATCACTGATATATCATGCCACTCCTTTCTGGCTTGTCGAGTTTCTGATGAGAGAGCAGGTGATAGCCTGATGGGAGTTCCCATATGTTATTTGTTGTGTTTCCCTTGTTGCTTTTAATATTTGATCTCTGTCTTTAATTTTTCTCAGCTTGATTATTATGTGTCTTGATATGTTCCTCCTTGGGTTTATCCTGCCTCAGACTGTCTGCACTTCCTGACTTGGTTAATTATTTCCTTTCCCATGTTAGAGAAGTTTTCAGCTATTATGTCTTCAAATATTTCATAGATCCTTTTTTCTTCTCCTTTCAGGACCCCTATAATGTGGATGTTGGCGCATTTAATGTTGACCCAGAAGTCTCCTGGACTGTCTTAATTTCTTTTCATTCTTTTCTCTATATTTTGTTCTGTGACAGTGATTTCCACTATTCTGTACTCCAGGTCATTTATCCATACTTCTGCCTCAATTATTCTGCTATGGATTCCCTCTAGTGTTTGCTTGTTCTTTAGTTCTTATGGGTCTTTGGTAAACATTTCTTTCATCTTCTCAATCTTTGCCTCCATTCTTTGTCTGAGATCTTGAGTCATATTCACTATCATTATTCTGAATTCTTTTTCTGAAAGGTTGCCTATCTCCACTTCATTTAGCTGTTTTTCTGGGCTTTTATCCCTTCATCTGGGATGTAACTTCCTGCTTTTTCATGCTTATTAAATTTCTGTAATGTGGTTTTGTTTTAGTCGCTGTGAGATTGTGGTTCTTCTTGCTTCTTCTGTCTGCCCTCTAGTAGAGGAGACTAAAACACTGGTGTAAACTTCCTGATGGGAATGGCTGGTGGTGGGAAAACCTATGTTTTGCTCTGGTGGACAGGGCCTTGCTTCACTCTAATTATCTGGTGTTGGCTGGGGGTGTGCTCCCTCCTTGGTAGTTTTTGGGCCTGAGGCCACCCAGCCCTCAAGTCCATGGGCCTATGGTAAGGTTAATGGTGACCTCCAAGTGTATTTATGCCAAAGGGACTGCTCTCAGGCAGCCACTGCCAGTACCCCCATTGCTGTGGTGAGCCCCTGCTGACCCATGCCTCCACAGGAGATTCTCCAACACTAGGAGGTGGCTTTGGTTCAGTTTCCTATAGAGTCACTGCTCCTTTGTTCCTTTTCTCTGAGTCTTGGTGCACACAAGGTTTTGTTTGTGTGCAGGCTCTCCAAGCCTGGAATCTCTGTTTCCCACAGACCTGTGGATGTCTTGTAATCAAATCCCACTGGGCTTCAAGATCAGAGTCTCTGGGAATTCCCAGCCTCTTTTTTGAGTCCCTAGGCTGGGAAGCCTGACTTGGGATTCTGAACATTCACAAGCAGTGGGAGAACTTCCCTTGGCGTTACTGTTCTCCAGTTTGTGTATCACCTACTGGGCAGGTATGGGATTTGATTTTATCATGATTGTGCCCCTCCTACCACCTCACTGTGGCTTCTTCTTTGCCTTTGGACTTGGGGTATCTTTTTTGGTAGGCTCTAGCATCCTTTTGTCAATGGTTGTTCAACAGCTAGCTGTGATTTTGGTGCTCTCACAGGAGGAGATGAGCATATACCCTTCTACTCTGCCATCTTCAAAGGACCAGCCAGATGATCTTAAAATCCCATCTGTCTCTATCATTCTATGGCTTCCTAAATCTTCAAAACTTCATTAAAATCATCTATTGTTATTCCAGTTAAAACTGAGGAATCTATTCAGAGAAACCATTTGTGTCATGTAAACCAAAGTTACCATATTCTTCCATGATTTGAGCGTTTGATTTTATACATAACATCACTGTCAAAATGTGGCATCAGCTTATAGCACATGGTATTTATTGACAGAGTAGGAGCTCCAAACATCTAGTGATATAAATATGAATCAGACAATTTTTGCCATCAAGAGCTAACAGTCTTGTGATCATAATAATGGGAAAGGTACACATGCATGCGTGACAGTGCTGTTACCAAGCAGAAGAAAAGTGATATTAGCAAGCAAAGGCTGAATATCTAATTTTTTCTGAGTACCCAGGTCTGAAATTCAAAGGAGAATGAATAGTACCACTGGGCTGTGAGAAATGAAGACAAGTTCCCTAGTAATGAAAGTGGGTGGATTTCCAGACAAGAATGGTTGAGTTAGGATGTATAATAGTGGCTGCTCTTTGTTGAATATCTATTACATGCCAGAGATTCCCACAAATTATTTTTAATCTTATTAAGATCTTGATTATTTCTATTTTATTAACCAGTATGATGAGTTTTAGAATCATGCAGTCAAAATCTTACAGCTAATGGCTTTCATTAGATTTGAACTTAGGTATCTGACTGACTCCAAGCTTACATTATTCTTTTTCACTATGCCACACTGCTCTCTCTCTACACAAGTGTCAAGTTTCATTCCAGCTAAAGACTCTAACCTTTCAAATTTCCAACGTGCAGAAACATCAGGAAAGTGACAATGCATAGGCATGGATCACTGCAATCATTTTTTAATACTACCCTCTTCAATAACACAACACTTCATTTATGCCACATTTGTGGATCCTGGAGACTTGAGCTTTGTGCTGTTAACTGCATTTTCAATAGACACAGAATAGGTCATAAAAAGACCCTTTTTATTAAATGTTTTATTCTTATATGCATATGTGTATCTCTGTCTGTAGTTAATTTTGGATTCATGTAGCATTCAGAGTGAGGGGCATTAAAGCTACTGTATCTGCCATGAAGTAACCTATTAAAATGAAATTTCATAATACTCAGCTATCTAATGAATAAATGTATGAGGTGTATATATAACTGGCTTCAGCCGCCATCCTAGTTAAGTTTATTACGTCCTAGTTGGGTAGAATTTATGGTATTTTGGTAAACAGCATGCCTTCTGGTTTAGAAATATATAAATTTTAATCCCATTCCTGGCATTTAAAAACCACATAGCTTCAGAAAACTTAATTAGCCTCTAAGGTCTGGTCTATAAATGGGAATTTTATTTATTTAATTGGGCTATTGAATGAATTAAAACATCCAATTAACATAGCATATGATAAAGTATCAAATTTTCAAATTTTGACTATAAAAACATTTACTACTAATTATGTGGATGCACACAATATCTAAAATTAAACTTCTCCATTAATATCTGGGTAATGTTTGTTAACAAAAGGCCAATTACTCAACAATATATTTACTAAATTATTAGCACTGTATTAAAATTCAAAACTTTATATATATTATAAAGTAGTACTTTCACTTCTTTGTGGGAATTTGAAATGTAAAGAAATAAAATTCCTATGTCAAACACCACACAAAGAAACTAGAGAACAAAGAAAAATAGATTAAAAAATCTCCTCATAAGCTCCATAAAAGTTTGAGGTTTTTTACCTTATCTATTAGCTAATATCCTCCAATTCAGACTTAAACTGAAGAAAGTAGGGAAAACCACTAGACCATTCAGGTATGACCTAAATCAAATCCCTTATGACTATACAGTGAAATTGAGAAATAGATATAAGGGGCTAGTTTTGATAGAGAGCCTGATGAACTGTGGATGGAGGTTTGTGACATTGTACAGGAGACAGGGATCAAGACCATCCCCACGGAAAAGAAATGCAAAAAGGCAAACTGACTGACTGAGGAGGACTTACAAATAGCTGTGAAAAGAAGAGAAGCAAAAAGCAAAGGAGAAAAAGAAAGATATTCCCATTTGAATGCAGAGTTCCAAAGAATAGCCAGGAGAGATAAGAAAGCCTTCCTCAGCGATCAATGCAAAGCAATAGAGGAAAACAACAGAATGGCAAAGACTAGAGAGCTCTTCAAGAAAATTAGAGATACCAAGGGAATGTTTCATGCAAAAATGGGCACAATTAAAGGTTAGAAATGGTATGGACCTAACAGAAGCAGAAGATATTAAGAAGAGGTGGCAAGAATACACAAAATAACTGTAAAAAAAAAAAAAAATCTTCATGAGACACATAATCACAATCTAGGTGGTGTGATCACTCACCTAGAGCCAGACTTCCTGGAATGTGAAGTCAAGTGGGCCTTAGAAAGCATCACTACCAACAAAGCTAGTGTATGTGGTGGAATTCCAGTTGAGCTATTTCAAATTCTGAAAGATGATGCTGTGAAAGTGCTGCAGTCAATATGCCAGCAAATTTGGAAAACTCAGCAGTGGCCACAGGACTGGAAAATGTCGGTTTTGATTCCAATCCCTAAGAAAGGCAATCCCAAAGAATGCTCAAACTACCACACAATTGCACTCATCTCACAAGCTAATCAAGTAATGCTCAAAATTCTCCAAGCCAGGCTTCAACAATACGTAAGCCGAGAACTTCCAGATGCTCAAACTGGTTTTAGAAAAGGCAATGGAATGAGAGATTAAGTTGCCAACATCTGCTGGATCATCAAAAAGCAAGAGAGTTCCAGAAAAACATCTATTTCTGCTTTATTGACTACCCCAAAGCCTTCAACTGTGTGGATCACGATAAACTGTGGAACATTCTGAAAGAGATGGGAATATGAGACCACCTGACCTGCCTCTTGAGAAACCTGTATGCAGGTCAAGAAGCAACAGTTACAACTGGACATGGAACAACAGACTGGTTCCTAATGGGAAAAGTAGTATGTCACCCTGAGTATTTAACTGATATGCAGAGTACATAATAAGAAACACTGAGCTGGAAGAAGCACAAGCTGGAATCAAGGTTGCCAGGAGAAATATCAATAACCTCAGATATGCAGATGACACCACCCTTATGGGAGAAAGTGAAGAGGAACTAAAAAGCCTCATGATGAAAGTGAAAGAGGAGAGTGAAAAAGTTGGTTTAAAGCTCAACATTAAGAAAACTAAGATCATGGCATCTTGTCCCATCACTTCATTGGAAACAGATGGGGAGACAGTGGAAACAGTGTCAGACTTTATTTTTGGGGGGCTCCAAAATCACTGCAGATGGTGATTGAAGCCATGTAACTAAAAGACGCTTACTCCTTGGAAGGAACGTTACGACCAACCTAGATAGACTATTAAAAAGCAGAGACATTACTTTGCCAACAAAAGTCTGTCTAGTCAAGGCTATGGTTTTTCCAGTGGCCATGTATGGATGTGAGAGTTGGACTGTGAGGAAAGCTGAGCACCGAAAAATTGATGCTTTTGAACTATGGTGTTGGAGAAGACCCTTGAGAGTCCCTTGGACTGCAAGGAGATCCAACCATTCCATCCTAATGAGATCAGCCCTGGGTGTTCATTGGAAGGACTGATGGTGAAGTTGAAACTCCAATATTTTGGCCACCTCACTCGAAGAGTTGACTCTGGAAAAGAGCCTGATGCTGGGAAGGATTGGGTCAGGAGGAGAAGGGGACAACAGAGGATGAAATGGCTGGATGATATCACTGACTCGATGGGCATGAGTTTGAGTAAACTCTGGGAGTTGGTGATGGACAGGGAGGCCTGGCATGATTCGATTAATGGGGTCGCAAGGAGTCAGACACAACTGAGTGACTAAACTGAACTGAATTAATATCCTCCAAGCGCAAATATTAGTATTGGACACTTAACAGGTATTCAAAATGTTTCTATAAATTAATAAATTAATCAAGGGCATATGTCTGCTAGATTTCAAAGTAAACTATTAATACTACCTGAGTCAGAGAGAAAAAAGGGATCATTAAAATGATCTTTATAAAAAGCTTTATGGAGTGGAGGACTTGACCTAAACTAGTATTTAGTGATATTTAGTAATATTTAATAATATTAGTAATATTTAGTGAAAAGAAAAGGAGAAGACATTCTAGGATGGGTCAGGGCAATATCAGGAATGTTTTTGTCCAAATGGATAGTAGTGAGTACTCACTCAGTAGTGAGTTTTGTAAAAGGAGGGAAGGGGAGTGGGGTTAGGGATGGGGAGACACACGTCTAACTATTGATTCATGTTGATGTATGGCAAAAGCCATCACAATATTGTAAAGTAATTATCCTCCAATTAAAATAGATTTTTTTAAATTTTTTATTAAAGAAATCCACACCTCTATTTTTAAAAGAAAATAGAATAGAAAAAATAAATGAACAGAGAGATATATATATAGAGAGAGATAGATATAGATTTTTTTTTTCCTTCCCTAAAATACATACTTAGCTAATAATGAGGTATCAGAAAACCACTGGAGATTGTGAAATGCTTATTGGTCTTGGAATCAGTTCAATCTAAATGTTTTCCTTTAGTATCTGTGTGACTTCGGACAATTCACTTTCTATGGGTATGCTAGATTTGAAAGTAAATGATAGTTCTTATTGTTCCTTATAGACATGTTCTGATGATGTACAACACACTGCTTCCATACAATATTTTTAGCACACTGAAAACACTTCAGAGTACATAAATACATTTGATTCCACCCTGATATCACTTAGTCACTTTAAAATAAAATCTTTATTTTAAAGTAGAAATCATATACTCTAAATAAGATCATATTTTATTTACTTTAAAAGTTCATTAATTCATTCTTATGATAATTAATTAATTCAATATTGAAGTTGCTCAGTCATGTCTGACTCTTTGCGCCCCATGGACTGTAGCCTACCAGGCTCCTCCATCCATGGGATTTTCCAGGCAAGAGTATTGGAGTGGGTTGCCATTTCCTTCTCCTTAGCAACTACAATGTGCTAAATAATTTCTAATAAGCCAACACTAGGATACAAAAGTAAACTCCGGGAGTTGGTGATGGACAGGGAGGCCTGGCATGCTGCAATTCATGGGGTCTCAAAGAGTCGGACATGACTGAGTGACTGAACTGAACTGAGGATACAAAGATGAGGCAGCTAACAATCTAATAGAAGGATGAAGCAGCAAATAAGTAAAATACTAGCTATAAATTGCTACATGAAATTATAGTAATATTAATCTGCATATGTTAATATTGAAATAAAGGAAACAGTAATTCTAGGGATCCATGAGGTTTTAACTTTTGAGCTAAGTCATGAAGAATGAATAAGAGACAGGTTCTGCCTTCATGGGTAGATAACCTCTTCAATTACATAGGACCTTTTATTCAGAAGGACTCCACGTGTGGTTTAATGTCACTGCTGTTGCTGTCTTGAAATTCTCAATGATTTTATCTTTTGAATTGTATTTTGTAGATGAAGTCTGATACATCAATGAAGTACATATTTAAGCAGAGGAGATACATACAATATAAGTGTTCATTGTTCCTTGCCATCTTGTTTTCATGTAACACTTGAAGATGTCTCATGAAGACAGAATTTCTATAGATCCACAATTCGTGGAGTTCAAGGAGACTCAAAGAGAGCACAAATTTAGGGTGTTATATCTATGATTAAGTAGAAACACTGACAGCCCTCGAGGCCAACATGTATTTTGGAACAAGGACTTGCTTCCAACTTGGAAAGAAGGCAATGTCATAATTTGAATGACTAAGGTACTGTATCATGTAATCATTTATTAATCATTTTTCCTTATATTAACTAATCATTAATGCTGAAAATGAAAATAAAGAAGGAAAGACAAGGATAGGGCAACCCATGGTTTCTTTTCCTTTATTCTTTTCCTTATTCATCAGTGAGTTGAAGGTAGTGTTGGTAGAATAGAGATGGAGTAAACACAGATGAGGCAGAGCAAAAGAAAAGACCAATGAAATAATGATAAAAAATAAAGAAAGGGAAAAGTTTTTGAAAAGCATATATACATTAAGAAGTTATTATCTGAAATATATAAAGAATTTATAATTTACTGGGGCTTCCCAGATGGCACTACTGGTAAAGAACCTGCCTGTCAATGCAGGCAGCATAAGAGACATGGCTTCAGTCTCTCGATCAGGATGATTCACTGGAGCAGGGCATGGCAACCCACTCCAGTATTCTTGCCTAGAGAATCCCATGGACAGAGAAGCCTGGCAGACCACAGTCCATAGGGTCACAGCCAGACAGGACTGAAGCAACTTAGCATGCACATACTAGCAAAAAATCTCAAATAATACAATTGAACAATGGGCAAAAGACTCGAATAAATATTTTTCACAGAAGATACAGAAACAACCAATAGGTACTTGAAAAGTTGCTCAATATCACTAGTTGTTAGGGACATATAATTCAAAACCACAGCAAGATATTACTTCACATACATTAGAATGGCTATTATCAAAAAGACAAGTGAATCCTTTTACCCCATTGATGAGAATGTGAGTTGGTACAACCACTATGGAAAATAGTTTGAAGTTCCTCAAAAAATTAAAAATAAAGTTATCATATGATTTAGCAATTCTACTTACGGATATTTATCCAAAGGAAATGAAACACTGTTGAAGAAATACCTGCACCCTCATGTTCACTGCAGCATATTCATTATAGCCAAGATGTGGAAGCAATCTAAATCTTCTTCCATAGATGACTGGGTAAAGAAGATGTGATACATAAACTGCCAGGCTCCTCTGTTCATGGAATTCTCCAGACAGTAATACTGGAGTAAGTGCCCATTCCATTCTCCAGGGGATTTTCCTGAACCAGGAATTGAACCTGAGTCTCCTGTATTGCAGGCACATTCTTTCTTTACCATCTGAGCCACCGGGGAAGCCCAATATACAAACTATGGAATGTTATTTAATGATTTAAAAAAGAGGAAAATCTTGCCATTTGTGACAGCATGGATGGAACTTTAGTACATTATGCTGAATGAAATATCAAGCAGAAAAAGACAAAGACTGTATGATCT
This sequence comes from Odocoileus virginianus, assembly GCF_023699985.2. Lineage (NCBI taxonomy): Eukaryota > Metazoa > Chordata > Mammalia > Artiodactyla > Cervidae > Odocoileus > Odocoileus virginianus. The sequence goes on from NC_069683.1 coordinate 71,345,984, forward strand.
GTATAGATAAGATCTTAAAAAAAAAAAAAAAGAAAAGGAACCCACCCAAAACAACCAAAGTCATAGAAAAATAAATAAGATTTGTGGTTATCACGTAAAAAAGTACTGGGCATGTGACCTTAATGTGTACGATTATAACTGCAGTTAACAGTGCTGTATGGTATATTTGAGAACTACAAAGAGTAAATTCTAAAAAATGTCATCACAATGAAAAAGCATTTTTTCTTTCTTTGTATATATATGAGACAATGGATGTTAACTAAATTTATTGTGGCAATCATTTCACAATATATGCAAGTCAACTTATTATACTGTATTTTCTAAACTTACACAATAGTGTTATGTAAATTATCTCTCCATGAAACTAGACAAAAATATAGATGAGATATTTGTGTACAGAGTTTTCACTGTTCTTTAGAGTAAATACATATCCATGTACAAGCTAGTGAATACAGATTGTGCAATTTTAATACATCCACATAGTTGTTAAATAGTTTTAAATGGGTATTTTAAAATCAACATAGCTGCATTTGAAATTGCCATTAAACAAAAAATTAACAATAACATTCAATAAAATAATTTAATAAACACATTCCTTTACTTATGACATTAAATATTAAGGGACAAAAATGCCAAATCAAGATAGAGACTGCAGAAGAAAAGAAAAAGTTTTATATTTTAAAGCCTTATAGCTATGCTGTTCTTTCCTGCTTTTTGAACAAGAGGCCTCACAGTTTCAATTTTCACTGAGCCCACAATTTATGTAACCAATGCTGATTAGGAAATATATTGACTCATTATCCACAGGATCAGGCTGTGAAGAAAAGGGGAACATGGAATATTATATATATATATTCACATTTTCAGGAAAAGACTGAGCAGGTGAAAAAAGAAAGACTGAAATTGCCCTAAAATTTACCTCATATTCTTACCATTTTGCTCAGATTCCTCCAAGCTGTGCAAAATTAAACTTCAATGTCAGATGTCAAATATATATATATATATATATATATATATATATAATACACAAGCTAAGAAACACCTCCAACAATTCCTTTGGGAGAAAGCATAAGAAATGTGGTCACATTGTCATGGAACCCCTTATATCATTTCTGTTTTAAGAATGCATAAAAAATAAACAAGCTAGAGAAAATCTCAAGCTGATTCGTGAAGGCTGAGACAAGAAGTGGATGGTAAAAGACATGTGAAAAATGAGGGACAAGGGAAGAGCTTCACTGAATGCACTACTATAGTGATTTAAATCTTTTATTGAATCAGACCAGCAAATCTTGAGTTTCTGAGATGCAGAGATAATCATCACTGGTCTGCATAACAGTGCATATTGAAATGGGAAATCATCTGTTTATAAATCAGTCAATGGCCATAACAAGTTAATGATTATTGAGCTTTAAGGATTATAACTGAAACAAATTTTAATTAAACTAATGATGCCCAGAGAAAAGATACTAGTGCCTTTTAAGACAAATTACAAAGAAGTGTCATATATTGATACTTTGTCAATGTAAAAGTGCTATTGCTCTTAGCTAACTAAATTAAAGTTGTCCTCTAAGAAGTAAAGCAAAAAACCATAATGATCTATATGTCTAGTGGATAAATAAATTTAAAAATCTATTTATATGTATTGGGTCTGAAAGGTTGCAGCTGCGAGCTGGGATTTGTGACCTCTGGAAAAGAGGATTTTGATCTGGGGTCAGAGGCGAGGTTTGACTACTTGGAGATTTTTGTGTAGCAAATTTTTATTCAAGTATAATAGAGATTGGGAAACCTTCTGCCATAGAAATAAGAAAGGGACAGAAAGAGTATCCCCTTGCTAGTTTTTAGCAAGGTGCTTTATGTCTGTTAGAAAGCTATTAATCAGATAAAAGAGACATCTCAAGGCTAAGGGAGTTACACCAGGTCCCTCTCCCACAATATGTATGTTTGAGGTATGATGGCATGAGATGTGTCATCCCCCAGCCATAAAACAATTGACAGGAATACTGGTTTGTTGAGCCATTATCAGACTAAAGTTTGGGAAAAGAAAAAAAAAAAAGTTAGTTTTAGGCAGAACTGGTTTCATCAATAGAGAAGAAAACAAACCCCCCCCCCCCCAAAAAAAAAAAAAAAACAACTGCCACTTGCAGTTTATTTCCTCCTTCTGCTTGGGGACCTCTGACCCTCTGGGGTCTCACCATAGCACCACTTTACAGATGTAAATACACTAATATATATATATATATATGTGTGTGTGTGTGTGTGTGTGTGTGTGTGTGTGTGTGTGTGTGTATTTGTAATTTATTACTTTTATTTTAAAGCTATTAATAATAAAAATGCCTTTTATATGATAATTTGGCAATAAATTATCAACTTTCTCTCTGGATCCCTTATCCTCCTGGTCTACTCACAACAAATTTTTATAATTCCTACTCCAGGTACAAAGATGGCTAACTGGATATGAGAATTATAAAGTATAAATTTGTTACAGAAATCTAGCTTCTTCTTGATCATCTTGCTTCTAATAATTGCTAAGATATTGAGATGAAAAGAATAAGCTTACAAATTAAGGTATATGTTTGAAAGTTGCAGAAAGGGCTCTGAGGGAGTTCTAGAAAATAAATTTATGAAAAACATCAAGTTTATAACAGCAATAAGATCACTGAAAAGACACAAAGGACTAAGTAAACCCTACAAATCCAGACAATGGTGTGTGCCTGTGTTCAGTCGCTTCAGTCATGGTCGACTCTTTACAACACCATGGACTATAGTTGGCCAGGCTCCTCAGTTTATGGGATTCTCCAGGCAAGAATGTTGGTGTGGGTTGCCATTTCCTTCTTCAAGGGATCTTCCCAACCCAGGGATTGAACCTGCATCTCCTACATTGGCAAGCGGATTCTTTACCACTTAGCCACCAGGGGATCACCCCAGGTAATGGTAATGCTACCCTTATTCCAGGTGATAAACTCCAAGTTACTAGCTCAGTTCATTCCTCTGATCTCTCCCCTTGATCAGGCCCATCCCCAAAGAGAGGGGTAGTGTCAAACGTGCATCCACCGTGAAACTCAGAGGAGAAAGAGAACTTAGTGTGTTCACTTATGTGGTCAGAGGGTTTGGACTTAACACAGCATCACAATGTGAAGTATTTGTCATTCAAATTCCAAATCAAATGAAATAATCTCAAAATCCTATCTTTATGTTATTATTAATTTCTTGTTAAATAGGCATTTGTTTAAAAATATTTTTTAAAGAAGACACGTTTCTAAAGTTTACATCTTCTGGAGTTTATTTTCTGTTATAAAAAAAAAATACTTCGTCACTTCCAAAATTATTTTTAAAAAGTAAATTGTCCTAATTTTTATCTTGAACTTTTTTGGCCTCATTTTCTTTCTCTTATTTTCTTTTTCATCTGGAGTTTATTTTGATCTTAGAACAGAAGTAGGAATTCAGCATTATTTTTCTTCAGAAATGGTTGTCACAAAGTGATTTATTAAATAATCTTTTTTTTTCCCCACAGATTTTAAGTGCCTGTTTTATCATATGCCCAATCTATACATAATTCTGGATCTATTTCTAAACTGTCAGTTCTGTCCCATTGGTGATAATCTAATCTTAACTCCTAGTGTGCTGCTTTTATTATTGCAGCACTACGGGCTTCCCTGGTGGCTCAGTAGGTAAAGAATCTTCTCAAAATGTGAGAGACCTGGGTCTGATTCCTGGGTTGGGAAGATCCCCTGGAGAAGGGAATGGCAATGCACTCCAGTATTCTTGTCTGGAAAATTCCATGGACAGAGGAGCCTGAGGGGCTATAGTCCATGGGCTCACAAAGAGTTGGATATGACTGAGGGACTAACACTTTCACTACTTATGTACGATCTGGCAGAACTAGTATGTTATCCTTAGCCAGAAATATTCTGAGGAACAGTCTTTGTACAAGATTGCCTTTTGCATTTGAACTCTGTAGCCAATTTTCTCTGGTTCTTAACAATCCTGACAGATCTCATTAAATGCTGATATTCAGTGCATTAAAACTTAAGAAGCTCCCCAGCTTAGGTTTCTGTTAATATGTATCACTCTTATGCAGAAATCACATTATCTCATCAACCTTTTATTATCCTCTATTTATATACCCATTAAACCCCCTTTCCTCTAAGGAAAAGACAGTGCATTTTAGATGACATATATATATATATATATATATATATATATATATATATATATATATGTTTAAGAAGACCAAGTATATGGAGGACATGAAAAAGCCCTATTAAGAAGTTCAGCTTCAAGTGACCCATTTCCTGTTTTGTGGTCAACCATCCTCCTACCCTTCTCACTCCTGAGCAGTGAATAAGGACAACAATTACCATTTGTCTGATAAGTTGCAAGCAGCTGATTTCTATTAATAGAATGAGAATAAAGGCCAGTACAAATGGAGGCCTTGTAACTAAATACATGTGTAATATATGTTCATGTATCAGGTAACCTGAAGTATATGGAGCTGACTCAAAAATCTGTCTGCACCCCATCCACCCTCAAAACTGGACTTAACTAAGAGAAATGAAATCATAGTAACTTTGATTTTGTCAAGGCTCATAGACTCAGTTTTAGTAATCTGAGAGAAATTTTCTAATTTTACCTTCAACAATAGAGTTGTGATTAAAAAGTTATCAAAAATTATTCAAAGATTGTTAACTAATCTCATGTGTTCATATAGGCTCCTACCAATATTCAAGAACCAAGTGTTAAATATTAAAGAACTAAGCCAGTTAGTTGGTAATCCTGTTAGTAAGTTGAAATTGGCCATGGTGGAAGTTTTTTCACCACAAAAGTTGGCAAATGTTATTTTAAAAGTTCCCCTTTAAAGGTTCTTTTCCAGCACACCACTGATCATAACGATATAGAGTGCTTAGAATTCAGCCTTATCCTTCAGAAGTATTCAGTAAGTGTTATGGTTATTACTAGGGAATTATTCTATACTTGCTACATCAAGAATTCTAAAGCAATACAACTATTTGCATTATAAAAACATAAGCCAGGTGTCATTAGTAAAGAGTGAAACTATGTTCATCATAGTTTATTCAAAGTGAAAAAAAAAAAAAAAAGAGTTAGTTTAGATTTTTCAAGAAGTAGAAACCGAGAAGGAATCAAATATGTAAGGACTCTACTGGGGAAAATGTTTACATGGGGAAAACAGATGGGACCTGAGTGAAGGAGAGGCAAAAGGGTGGATGGAAGCATGTCAGACTACCAGGTCTTCTAAGGAAGGTTTTGCAAAGCCCCCTAGGGCTCCCTGAGACAAAGTTGGGCCCCACAGGAACCCTGTTTCTCCAAGATAGGGTCTTTCTTGGTACCCCTGCAGTGGTGGCCACTGGTCATTAGAAATCAAAGACAGGAGTGAGTGGCCTCAAAATGCAGGAAGGATTTTCTGACCTTAGCTGCTCCTGGACCGTTGCTCATTCATGCCCTCTGCCTCGGGAGGTCCACCAAGAATATTCTCACAGATGCCAAATGAAATTAGCTAAAGAGTTTCATATGTGCCAGCTTTGAAGATCCTTCAGCCGTTCTCAACTTCTGTGTGCTTGAAAATCAGCAAAAATAGTAATCAAATGACAGATTCATGAATCCTTGACCATTAATTTAAATCTTTAATGTGCACCTCAGGTAATTCTCATATTATGGAACAGTATAAAACCACATTTTAAGAGGATTTATTCCTTAAAACTATAAGCTTATTTTAATCACCTTTCCTCCTTGGGAATGACATATTTTATACCTGTAAAATAATAACATTGCTGTGATTCATGTAAGAGGAAAAAAAAAAAACACACACACACACACACCAGAGAGCCTGGCTCATCTTTTGGAGTCACCAGATTCTTAGCCTGCAAGAGTTTTCCATCTGTGTCTAGCCATGTTTATGCCAACCTGATTTTCATTATGTGTGCCAAGACAGAGCTTTCAGTGAATTAGCTTAAATTTATAATTTTGTTTTTGTTTTACAGCTTCCTTCCTTTTCAGTTATCTTGTCTTTGCTACTTCTTCATTGTTTTGATGCTATTTATCTTGCACACATCTCTATTGCTTCTTCTTTACTATTGTCAAAGATAGCATCCTAATTCAATTTTTACCAAGAAAAAACAAAACAAAAAATAGAAATTATTCTTGCAGGTATCTCCCTAGTGTTCTTCCAGATTTCAAGATTTTTGTTCCATTTCACAGAACTTTTTTTTTTTTTTAGCTGAAATATAGTTGACCTACAATATTCTTTTAGGCTCAGGTATACAGCAATATGATTCCTACATTTTTTAAAGATTTTTTTCCATATTAGATAACTATAAGATATTGAATACAGTTCCTTATGCAATGGAAGATATCATTGTTGCTTATCTATTATAACAATGGTGTATATCTGTTAATAGTATACTCCTAATTTATCCTCCCTCCTTCCCACCTTTTGGTAGCAAAGAGATTGTTTTCTATGTGTTTGACTCTGTTTTGTAAATATTTTATTAATATAATTTTTTAGATTCCACAAATAAATGATATGATATAATATTTGTTTTTCTCTATTTGACTTATTTCACTCAGTATGACAATATCTAGGGTCTGAATGTTTCAGAAGAGTGCAATATTTCTTTCTTCTTTATGGCTCATTAGTATTTCATTATGTATGTATCACATCTTATTTATCCATTCAACTGTTGATGAACATTAAGCTTACTTGCATGTCTTGGCTCTTGTATTTAGTGCTATGACAATGGTTACATTGGGGTTCCTGTACTATTTCTAATTAGAGTTTCATCTTTTCCAGATATATATGTAGAAATGGGATTGCAGGGCCACAGAGTACTTCTGTGTGTGTGCTTAGTCATTCAGTTGTGTTCCGTTCTGTGACTCCATAGACTGCAGCCCAGCAGGCTCCTCTGTCCATGGGGATTCTCCAGGCATGAATACTGGAATGAGTTGCCATGCCCTTCTCCAGGAGATCTTCCCAACCCAGAGATAGAACCCAGGTCTCCTGCATTGCAAGTAGATTCTTTGCCATCTGAGCCAACAAAGGAAGCCCAAGAATACTGGAGTGGGTAGCCTATCCCTTCTACAGGGGATCTTTCTGACTGAGGAATCAAACTGTAGTCTCCTGCATTATAGGCAGCTGATCTTTACCAGCTGAGCTACTGGGGAAGACCACAGTACTTTTAGTTTTTAAAGAAAACTTCATACTGTTCTCCATAGTGGTTGCACCAATTTGTATTCCCACCAAGAGTGTAAGAGAGTTTCTTTTTCTACATATCCTTTCCAGAATTTACTATTTGTAAACTTTTTGATGATGGCCATTCTGATGGTGTGAAGTGGTACCTTATCGAGTTTTGATTTGAATTTTCTCTAATAATTAGTGATGTTGAGCATTATTTCATGTACCCGTTGGCCAACTATATGTCTTCTTTGGAGAAATGTTTATTTACATCTTCTGTCCATATTTGATTGGGTTCTTTACATTTTGATATTGAGTTCTATGAACTGTCAGGGGACATTTGACTTTAATGAGTCCAATATGTTGCATTTTTTCCTTTGTGTGCCATTTTTCAAGGATTCTCTGTTCCTTACCAGTTCCTATTCCAGGAACAAGTAGGGCTGTACACAGTTCTCAGGACTGAGATCATGGGAAAGGGTTTCTGCTTGGATTCCTTTCAGTAACTCCCTTCAGTGACTTTTCAGCATCAGTGACCTTGTATGTATTAGACAATCCATATTGTGGCTATTGATAAAATTTCATCCTGTGTAATAGCTGAGTAATCATCTTACTAAAGATAGATAAACCTGCATTTCTGCTAATAAAATACTTTTGCTCCATCAAAGTTTGTGTGCCTATGTTTTTCTTTCTTTCTCTTTCTCTCCCTCTCTCTCTCTCTGTCTCCCTCCGGCTAATTCTCTGGAGCATGGAAACCCGCCGAGCTCTCTTTCCTGCCCGAGCTTTCAAGACCCCCTGGAGAGGGAGCCCTGTACCTTCGTGAGCTGTGCCAACCCTGTTCTAGGGTTTTATTGGTTCTCTGAATAAACCAGGGAATATTAGCCTCTTTTCCTCTTTCACTTTTTTATCATTGATTCTGGACCACCAGGTTCTGGTCCATTAAAGGACCGCAACAATGAACTGTTTTTGCATTTTGGAAATTAATCTCTTATCAGATACAACATTTGCAAATATTTTCTTCCATTTATATGTTTTCCTTTTTATGGTTTCCTTTGCTGTGCAAAACTGTTAAGCTTAATTAGGTTCAATTATTATTATTATTTGCTTTTACACATTTTTTTTTTCCCCCTTGGGAGAGTGATCTAAGAAAAGTTACTATAATCTGTTAGAGAACATTTTGGATATGGTCTCTTCTGCGAATTTTATGGTTCATTTCTTATGTTTAGGTATTTAAACCATTTTGAGTTTATTTTTGTATATGGTGTGTATATGGAACATTCTAATTTAATTGATTTACACAAGGCTGTTCAGCTTTCCCAATACAACTTGCTGAAGAGATTTTTCTGAAAAGTCTTTTCTCCATTGTGTATTCCTGCTCCTTTGTCAAAGATTAATTGATCATAAGTGTGTAGATTTATTCTGGCCTCTGTTTTTGTGCCAAAACTATGTTATTTGTTATTTTGATTATAGTAGCTACATAGCATTGCCTGATCTCTGGGAAGGTTATGCCTCCAACTTTGGACATGGAACAACGAACTGGTTCCAAATAGGAAAAGGAGTACATCAAGGCTGTATATTGTGACCCTGCTTATTTAATTTATATGCAGATTACATCATGAGAAATGCTGGGCTGGAGGAAGCACAAGCTGGAATCAAGATTGCCAGAAGAAATATCAATAACCTCAGATATGCAGATGAACCCACCCTTATGGCAGAAAGTGAAGAAGAACTAAAGAGCCTCTTGATGAAAGTGAAAGAGGAGAGTGAAAAAGTTGGCTTAAAACTCAACATTCAAAAAACTAAGATCATGGCATCTGGTCACTTCACTTCATGGCAAATAGATGGGGAAACAGTGGCTAACTTTATTTTTTGGGGCTCCAAAATCACTGCAGATGGTGATTGCAGCCATGAAATTAAAAGATGCTTACTCCTTGGATGGAAAATTATGACCAACCTAGACAGCATATTAAAAAAGCAGAGACATTACTTTGCCAACAAAGTTCCCTCTACTTAAGGGTTTTTTTCAGTAGTCATGTATGGATGTGAGAGTTGGACTATAAAGAAAGCTGAGCGTTGAAGAATTGGTGCTTTTGAACTGTGGTGTTGGAGAAGACTGTTGAGACTCCCTTGAACTGTAAAGAGATTCAACTAGTCCATCCTAAAGGAGATCAGTCCTGAATATTCGTTGGAAGGACTGACATTGAAGCTGAAACTCCAATACTTTGGTCTCCTGATGCGAAGCTGCTGTTGCTACTTCTAATTCGCTTCAGTTGTGTCCGACTCTGTGCGACCCTACGGACAACAACCCATCAGGCTCCTTCAAACACAGGATTCTCTAGGCAAGATTACTGCAGTGGATTGCCATTTCCTTCTCCACCTGATGCGAAGAGCTGACTCATTTGAGAAGACCCTGACGCTGGGAAAGATGGAAGGCAGGAGGAGAAGGGAATGACAGAGGATAAGATGGTTGGATGGCATCACTGACTTAATAGATATGAGTTTGGGTAAACTCCGGGAGTTGGTGATGGACAGAGAGGTCTGGCGTGCTACAGTCCATGAAAGTTTCAAAGAACCGAACACGATTGAGTGGCTGAACTGAAATGAACTTGATATTTTTCCTTAGGGTTGCTTTGGCAACTATGGGTTTCATGTTGCTCCACATAAACACATCATGCGTAATTTGATAAGGATAACATTAGATCAGTAGATGGTTTGTGATTTTAAGGATATTTTAACAATATTAATTCTTCCAATTCTGTAGTGTGGACTATCTTTTAATTGCTTTGAATTATCTTCAGATTTCTTTATAAATGTTTTGTAGCTCTCATTGTGAATGATTTCACCTCCTTGATTAGGTTAATCTTAGGTATGTTTGATACCATTTTAATTTTTTTCACTTTCCCTTTATAATATTTCATATTAATGTAAAGAAATGCAAGATGTTTTTGTATATTAATCACATCCTGCTACCTAGTTGAATTCATTCATTAGTTATGATAAGCTTTTTGTGGAGTCTTTAAGGTTTTCTACATAGAGAATTGTGTTATTTACATATGACAGTTTTACCTCTTCCTTTCCAATTTGAATAACTTTTACTTCTTTGTCTTGGTCATTGCTGTAGCTATAAGTTCCAATACTATATTGAATAAAAGTGATTAGAGTGGGAATCCTTGTCTTGTTTCGTAACTTAGAGGGAAGACTCAGCTTTTTACTATTGAGTATTATGTTGACTCTGAATTTTTCATAAATAGCTTTAATTGTATTGAAATATGTTTCATCTATGTTCACTTTGGTGACAATTTTTATGTTGAATGAATGTTGAATTAGATCGAATGTTTGACTTATCATTTTTTTTTTTAATCTGTTAAGATGATCCTGTGTTTTTTGTCTTTTTTTCTTGTTGATGTGATATATCATATTGATTGATTTGATTGTGCTGAAATATACTTGCCACCCTGGAATGAACCCAATTTGATCCTGGTGCATGATCATTTTATGTGTTGTTGGATTTGGCTTGCTGATTTTTTTTTTTTTTTTTTAGGATTTTTAAATCTATATTCATCAAATATATTGATTTATAATTTTCTTTTTTTTGCAGTATCTTTGTCTGTTTTTTGGTATCAAGGTAAGGACTTCATAGAATGACTCTGGGAGTGTTCCCTCCTCTTCAAGTTTTTGGAATAGTTTGGAAAGCTTAGGTATAACTTTTTGTATGCTTGGTAGAATTCCCCAGTTAAGCCATCTGGTCCTCGACTTTTGTTTGCAGTGGTTTGTGTGTGTGTGTGTGTGTGTGTCGTGTGTGTGTGTGTGTGTGTGTTTTAGCAGATTCTATTTGGCTTCTATGATCAGTCTGTTCAAATTATCTGTTTCTTGTCTCAGTTTTGGCAGTCTGTAGGTTTCTAAAAATTAGTCCATTTCTTCTAGATTGTTTAATTTGTTGGCATATAATTATTCATAGTATTTTCTTTTTTCTAATTTATTTATTTGTAATTGAAAGATAACTGCTTTACAATATTCACTTATTTCTGCCATGCATCAACATGAATAGGTATGCATAGGTCTCCTCCCTCTCGAACTTCCCATGGAAATATATATGTGAAATAGATAACCAATGGGAATTTGTTGTATGACCCAGGAAACTCAAATTGGGGTTCTGTAACACCCAGAGGACTGGGAAGGGTTGGGAGGTGGAAGGGATGCACATAGTATTTTCTTTTTTTTTTTTTTTTTTTTTGAGTTTTTGTTGTACTGGCTGTTATTTCTCCTTTCTCATTTCTAATGGGTTTTTTTTGTGTGTGTGTGTGTGTGTAGTTGTTGTTTTGTTTTGTTTTGTTTTGTATTGTTTTAAATCTAGTTCCTCTCTCTTCTTGGTGAACTTGGCTAGATGTTTTGCAATTTTGCCTATCCAGTAAAAATGAACTTTTGATTTTATTAATCTTTTCTCTTTTCCCCTTTGACGTCTATTTTATTCATTTTCTCTGTGGTCTTTATTGTTTACTTCCTTCTACAGACTTTAAATTTTGTTTGTTCTTCTTTTTCTGTTTCTTTTAGGTGGTGATTTAGGTTGTTTATTTGAGAGTCTTCTTGTTTAAGGAAGGCCTGCATTCTTAAGAACTTCCCTCTTAGAACTGATTTTGCTGCATCCCATAATTTTTTTGTATGATTGTGTTTTCAATTGTCTTTTGTCTTGAGGAATTGATGTGATTTCCTTGTTGATTTTAGTTTTATCATTGAGTTTTAGTGGGGTTTTTTTTTGTCTCCATGCAGCCATATTTTTCTTGATTTCCTTTCTTCAGTTGATTTCTAATTGTATAGCTTTGTTGCTGTAAACATTGCTAAAATAATTTCTATCCCTTTAAATTTGTTGAGGCTTGTTTTGTGTTATCATATGTATTCTATCCTACAAAATATACTGTGGGGTCTTGATTTTTTTTTTTTTTTTCTTTTTTGGAATGTAGTGACCTACAGATATCAATTAAGTTCAACTGTTTTGTTGTGTCATTTAGGATATCTTACCTTCTTGATTTGTTTTCTGTAAGATCTGTCTACTGATGTCAGTGAAGTATTAAAATCTCTTAGCACTATTGTATTCCTGTCAATTCCTCCCTTTATGTCTGTTAGCATATTTATTCTTTATACATTCAGGTGTTCCTGTATTGGGTGCATATATGTCAATGAGTGTAGTATCATCATCTTATATTTATCCCTTTATTATTATATACTAGCCTTCTTTATCTTTCTTAATAGATTTGTTTTAAATAATATCTTGTCTATTATGAATATTGTTACTCTTTTTTTCCTGTTGTTTCCACTTATAGGAAATAGTTTTAGAAAAGCTTTCTTACTATCTAAACTGAATTAGTAAAACGTCCGACTCAATAAATTTACCTGTTGAAACAATTGCAAATCTAAGTTGGGGCTCTAGGTTTCTTATATTGTACTTTGCATATATAATTTAACATTTCCTAATGTATATTCTATTTGTATAAGTGAACACTTAAATCTCGTAAATATTAGATTGATTTTATGCAGGATGTGACTTAAAATTTGTGACAAACCATGGACTCAGACACTCTCTTATCTTTATGATTCTGAATACAGTAACAATGGAAAATTGCACTCATCTCCCAGACTAGTAAGGTTATGTTAAAAATTCTGCATGTTAGACTTCAGAATTACATGAACTGAGAATTTCCAGATGTACAAGCTGGGTTTAGAAAAATCAAAGAATCCAGAGATCAAATTGCCACAATTTTCTGGGTCACAGAGAAAGCAATGGAATTCAAGAAAATATCTACCTCTTTCATTGGCTACACTAAAGCCTTTGAATCTGTGAATCATAATAAACTGTGGAAAATACTTAAAGAGATGGGAATGGCAAAAAATCTTACCTATCTCCTGAGAAACATGCATGTAAGAACTAACTGGTTTAAGAAGCAAAAGTTAGAATCCTGTATGGAACAATTGAGTGGTTTGGGGTTGGGAAAGGGATATGTCAAGGCTGTTTATTGCCACTCTATTTATTCAAGTTATATGCAAAGAACTTCATGAGAAATGCTGGGCTGGATGAGTTACAAACTGGAATCTAGATAGGAGGGAGAAACTTCAATAACCTTAGATATGTGGATGATACCACTCTAAAGGCAGACATCAAAGAGGAACTAAAGAACCTATTGATGAGGGTGAAGGAGAAGAGTAGAAAAAGCCTCCTTAAAACTAAATATTAAAACCAACCAAACAAACAAACAAGAAACTAAGACCATGGCATCTGGCCCCATTAGTCAGTCCAGTTCAGTTGCTCAGTCCTGTCTGACTCTTTGCTACTCCATGGGCTGCAGCACACCAGGCTTCCTTGTCCATCACCAACTCCTGGAGCTTACTCAAAACCATGCCCATCAAATTGGTGATACCACCCACACATCTCTGTCATCCCCTTCTCCTCCCACCTTCAATCTTTCCCAGCATCAGGGTCTTTGCTAATGAGTTAGCTCTTTGCATTAGGTGGCCAAGTATTGGAGTTTCAGCTTGAGCATCAGTCCTTCCAATGAATATTCAGGATTGATTTCCCTTAGGATGGACTTGTTGGATCTCTTTTCAGTCCAAGAGACTCTCAAGAGTCTTTTCCAACACCACAGTTCAAAAGCATCAATTCTTCAGTGTTGAGCTTTCTTCATAGTCCACCTCTCATATTTATACATGACTATTGGAAAAACCATAGCTTTGACTAGATGGACCTTTGTTGACAAAGTAATATCTCTGCTTTTTAATATGTTGTCTAGGTTGGTTATAGCTTTTTTTCCCAAGGAGCAAATGTCTTTTAATTTCATGGCTGCAGTCACCATCTGCAGTGATTTTGGAGCCCAAGAAAATAAAATCTATCACTGTTTCCATTGTTTCCCCATCTATTCGCCATGAAGGATCAGATGCCATGATCTTAGTATTCTGAATGTTGAGTTACATGCCAACTTTCTCACTCTCCACTTTCACTTTCATCAAGAGGCCCTTTAGTTCTTCTTCACTTTCTGCCATAAGGGTGGTGTTATCTGCATATTTGAAATATGGTAAATAGAAGGGGAAAAGGTGGGTGCAGTGATTGATTTCTTCTTCTTGGACTCCAAAATCACTGCAGATGGTGACTGCACTCATGAAATTAGACGACAATTTCTTCTTGGCAGGAAAGCTATGACAAACCTAGACAATGTGTTAAAAAGCAAAGACATCACTTTGCCGACATAGTCAAGGCTATGGTCTTTCCAGAAGTCATGTACGTTTGTGAAAGCTGGACTGCAATGATGGTAGAACGTGGAACAATTAATGCTGTCAACTTGTGGTGCTAGAGAAGACTCTTGGGAGTCATTTGGAGTCCAAAGAGATCAAGCCAGTCAATCCTAAAGGAAACCAACCCTGAATACTCATTGGAAGTACTGCTGCTGAAGCTGAAGATGAGACTCCATCTATGTAATGGACATGAACTTAGGCAAAATCTGGAGATGGTGAGGGACTGGGAGGTCTGGCATGCTGCAGTTCATGGGGTCATGAAGAGTTAGGCAAGATGGGTGACTGAACAACAACTTTGAGAAATCTTTTGAAAATTACCAGCCAACAATGACATGGACTTGATTCTTTGTTGGTCATTTTAATCTATAGTCAATGGATGCTATTTCTTGATTTTATTACATTTAGCACTTTTCTAATTCATTCAGTTAATTTTTTCCTCCCTCAGATGATTATGCAAAATTTAAGAATGGGTTCATAATTTGTTTACATTCTCTATACTACCCAGAAGAATGTCATATACTATATATGAAATGGGACTTGCTAAATGGAAAAGATGGCTGTGAAAGTGCTGCACTCAATATTTCAGCAAATTTGGAAAACTCAGCAGTGGCAACAGAACTGGAAAAGATCAGTTTTCATTCCAATCTCAAAGAAAGGCAACACCAAAGACTGCTAAAACTACTGCACAATTGCACTCATCTCACATGCTAGTAAAGTAATGCTCAAAATTCTCCAAGTCAGGCTTCAACAATAAGTGAACCATGAACTTCCAGATGTTCAAGCTGGTTTCAGAAAATGTAGAGGAATCAGAGGTCAAATTGCCAACATCTGCTGGATCATCAAAAAAGCATGAGAGTTCCAGAAAAACATCTATTTTTGTTGGATTGACTATGGCAAAGTCTTTGACTATGTGGATCACAATAAATTGTGGGAAATTCTGAAAGAGATGGGAATACCAGATCACCTGACCTGCCTCCTGAGAAATCTGTGTGCAGGTCAGGAAGCAACAGTTAGAACTGGACATGGAACAACCGTCTGGCTCCAAATAGGAAAAGGAGTATGTCAAGGCTGTATATTGTCACCCTGCTTATTTAAATTATATGCAGAGTACATCATGAGAAATGCTGGGCTGGAGGAAGCACAAGCTGGAATCAAGATTGCCAGGAGAAATATCAATAACCTCAGATATGCAGATGACACCACCCTTATGGCAGAAAATGAAGAAGAGCTAAAGAGCCTCTTGATGAAAGTGAAAAAGGAGAGTGAAAAATTTGGCTTAAAGCTCAACATTCAGAAATCAAAGATCATGGCATCTGGTCCCTTTCCTTCATGGCAAATAGATGGGGAAACAGCGGAAACAGTGGCTGACTTTATTTTTTGGGACTCCAAAATCACTGCGAATGGTGATTGCAGCCATGAAATTAAAAGATGCTTTCTCCTTGGAAGGAAAGTTATGACCAACCTAGATAGCATATTATAAAGCAGAGACTGCTTTGCCAACAAAGGTCCATCTTGTCAAGACTATTGGTTTTTCCAGTGGTCAGGTATTGATGTGACAGCTGGACTGTAAAGAAAGCTGAACACTGAAGAATTGATGCTTTTGAACTATGGGATTGGCGAAGACTCTTGAGAGTCCCTGGGACTGCAAGGAGATCCAACCAGCCCATCCTAAAGGAGGTTAGTCCTGGGGGTTCATTGAAAGGACTGATGTTGATGCTGAAACTCTAATACTTTGGCCACCTGATGTGAAGAGCTGACTCTTTTGAAAAGACCCTGATGCTGGGAAAGATTGAGGGTAGGAGGAGAAGTGAACGACAGAGGTTGAGATTGTTAGATGGCATCACGTATTCAATGGACATGGATTTGTATAGACTTTGGCAGTTGGTGATGGACAGGGAGGCCTGGTGTGCTGCAGTTCATCGGCGTCACAAAGAGTCAGACATGACTGAGTGAGTGAACTGAACTGAACTAAACTTACTTGAGTGATAAGGAGTAAGATCTCAGGAACTCAGAAGTTGAGAGCATGAGAACGTGGGATGCAAATTCTACTGGAGCAGAGAGGAAAACTGCAACAGAATGATGAGTCCAAAGTACAACACAACACATGAATATTTTTAATGTAGTTGCTTTGCTAATCATATTTTGCATTGCATTATTAAGTCTTTTTACCATTCATAGATATTCACTATGACATTTGGAAGAGAGAATTTTCACTATATTTCAAGTCAATAGAATCTCCTAAAGTACCCAAATCTATCACATATGTATCATAAAGAGAAAAAAAAATCTCTCTCCATTTATGATACTTATGAAATATTGTGTCCAGGGATGTGCAGGAGCTGGAGGGAGAACACCAAGATTAACAAAAAGAGTTTTTAAATTGAGAATTTATATGTGAAATAAAACTACTAGCATGTACTTTATCTGTTTCTTTTGAAAATTAAGTATTACAATATCAATGTTATCTCAATCAGCTGATGGTACCAGTGTCTATGTGGTAAAAGCCTCAAAGAAAGGTGAAGCAAAACTTCATAGAATGACTTGTGGTTCAGTAGTTGTATATAACAGATTGTTCTAAAAACAGTGAAAAGCCATGTTTGTGCACTTGATTTCATTGGACTCAAGAGGATAACTCTTTACTAAGGAGATTGACATATTTGACTTATGAATTAAAATAGCCTATGTGGAATAACTCACATAAACTTTAAGTAAAATGTAATAAATGAGATGAGGTTAAGAATACAGCATTTGACTGGGAACTCAGTTCCAGTTTATTTCTATTAGTCATCACTCACTTAGGCAATGATGTAAGAATATTCATTCATATCTATTCACTGGAAACAGCTGATGGTAAAAGAGAATGATAACAAATTAGAACCTAGAGATAAGCTGCAGCTGATGGGGGTTGTAGTTCACCCTTCTAACCTCTCAGTTCTGCTCACAAGTAAGTTTCCTAATTAGCTGGGCTGAACCATATGGGAACCTCCATTTGTTTAAATTGGAAATAATTAGAACCAGTAATACAAGTGCATCAAATAAAACAATGAAAGCCCATTCTTAATTAAGGCCTTACCTCTCTCATAGTGAAGAGAATATTGTCAGGATCAAGTGGTAGATTGAAAAAGAAAAATATGCTAGTGGTAGAGCTTTTGCTCTTCAACACAGCCATATGTGTGTTCCTTCTGCTAAGAGTGTACTTCTGGAAACTGTGATCACATCAGTGGCTTTGACCTCAATCAATGGGTGAGAGAACTAAAGAAAGAGCAGCGAGTTTCTTTGTTCTGGAACCTTCTCTATTAATAAAATAATGTTAGGAAAAGAGAAAAGGGATCATTGGTCTTTTCTATGGAGAATGCTGCTACTGCTAAGCCACTTCAGTCGTGTCTGACTCTCTGTGACCCCATAGACGTCAGCCCACCAGGCTCCCCCGCCCTTGGGATTCTCCAGGCAAGGACACTGGAGTATGTTACCATTTCCTTTTCCAATGCATGAAAGTGAAAAGTGAAAGTGAAGTAGCTCAGTCGTGTCCGACTCAGCGACTCCATGGACCACAACCCACCAGGCTCCTCCATCCATAGGATTTTCCAGGCAAGAGTACTGGAGTGGGGTGCCATTGCCTAGCATCACATAAAAAATGAAATGTAATTTTATTAAACATTTCCTTACTGTTTATTTAGTTAGCTTCTCATATTATTCTTTTTTTTTTAAATTATTGGAGTATAGTTCTTTTACAATGTTGTGCAATTTAGCAAAATGAATCTGCTATACATATACACATATCCCTTCTCTTTGTATTTCCTTCCATTTTAGGTCACCACAGAGCATTGAGTAGAGTTCTTTGAGCTATACAGTAGGTTCTTATTAGTTATCTACTTTATACATAGTATCAATAGTGTATATATGTCAATTCCAATCTCCCAGTTCATCTCACCCCCAACTTTTCCCCTTGGTATTCATATGTTTGTTCTCTATGTCTGTGTTTTAGATGATCATATCTTGTAGAATTCTTATAAAAATTGAAGCAAATTATAAGAGCTTTAATTAACACTTTAACAACATATTTTCATCAAGAAACATTTATGTGTATGAAGTTCTAAGGCAGTCTTCAGTGTTCTACTGCATACTTACTTTTTTTTTTTTTTTAAATAGGGACAGAGAGAGTAAATGAGCTCCTTACACAGAGAGAGTAGAAAAAAATATGTGAGGAAATTAACTGTAATATGCTTAATTAGTATCTTAAACACTATGATGTTTAGGGTAAAATAGAATACTTGAATAAATATCACACCATGAAAGGGAGTCTAGATGTTATTTGATATAAAGTCAATAGTCTCAGCAATACTATGACCTCAACAATATTATTTTTGGCTTGAGGGAGGAAGGTGGATATTCATGTGTTATATTATCCTTAAAGAGAACCAAACCTGTTAAAATCCTTAAACAGATCCAATCTTCTATTTTTTCTTTGGGCCATCTATATCATCCCTCAAAGTTCCAGGCTCAAATTTGGCCAGGATTCAAAGGAACTTTTACTGGAATCTTATTTTGGTCCTTAAATGAAATTGTACTACTTCAATTTATGCATAAATTGTCCCTCAGATATCTGACACTTTAAGAACTAGGAAAGAATTCAGAGTTATTGCATATCTGTAATAATAACATAAGCTAATATCTATGGTTCACTTACTATGTGCTAATCTCTTTACACTTAACAAATCATTTAAGCCTCAAAACAACACAATGCATTAAATACTTCGATAACCATTGGGTTATAGTTGAATAAAATAGTCAAAGAGTTTTCAAACGTTAGTCAAGTTCATATTGCTATGCAGCGAAAGAGTCAGGGTTTGAACCCACTGTGGTTAAATCATTTTAAAAGAGTTGAGCCAAGTATGATCCAGGAGGTCATACTGTATAAACTGCTCGAAGACCTGGCTTCACCCCTTTATCTCAGGTGGCTAATATTTTTTGAGAAGCCATGAAAAAATCAGTATGAAAGATATCTTTGTATTTATCTGCAAGAATACTTAAAATTATTTCAACTCTTGAATGTACATCTTCCCCCAAATGATCAGCCACATCTAGTTTGTGCTCAGTAAGCCTGAATATATGCTGACTTCACTCAACACTTATCAGCTCCTTCTACAATCTGGGAGCTATCATCTTCTATGCTGCTATTGCCTCCTTGTGAGTCCCAGATATGGATGTTCTTCAAGAGTCATCATCTTCTTCAGTTGCTTTCAGCTGCTATCCTGCTAGCTCTGTGTAACAAAGCAACTGGAAAGGCCAACACTTCATTCTGAACTAATGCTAACTACTTTTTCATTGACAAAAGGTATCTGACTTCAGTTGCAGACAAAGGTATAATCAGATCTCACATATTCCTTCCTGTCCTTTGCACTTTCATAAAGTCATGCATTTTTATAGGGTTGCAATTTTTCTTTTTCCTTCTATGGGCATGGTGGTTGGGCACTGGTTCTAGTATTGCCAATTGAAAATCTACAAAAGTCCGTGTTCTTATTTGTTCAGTAACCTACTATTTAATATGAATCATAAATCCTTTTATGACCCTGCTATCACTTAGCTTACCACTACTGTCAAGTTATAAGAAAGTGCTTGCAATTCTGATAAGTTCCCATCGTGTTCTCACCTCTGGGATTATGTTTCTCTACAGAGAATCTTTTATACCTTCCATTTGTTGTTATATTTTAACTGCTTTGGTTTATATCTTAATGTAGAATTCTCTCCCACTGAGAAGATGTTCTTGACCACCAAGATTTTGACTCCTATTCTTCTGTACATTTATAGCAGTCTGTATTTATATGCAATGTAGATCTTTAAAACTTGGCATCAATAATTTTACAGACCTGGAAGGGAACAAGATGGCAGAGAAGTAGGTGGACATGGAGTACATCTCTTTCCATGGACACATCAGGAATACACCTTCAGACAATGAAGTGCGTTAGAACACCAACTGAGAGTGGACAGGAGTACCTGACCAGCAGAAAAGAATATATAGAACCACACAAAACTCAGTAGGATGAAGGAAGTAGGGTGAAAAACAGGAGTGTTACTAGGGTGGGAGAACTGAAGCAGGGTCCGATCTCCACATTGGGGCAGTTGTCTGAGTCAGGGGAGAAACAACTAAAGCCGAGAGTGAAACAGCTGATCCGTGGCAGCCTAAACGGAATGAGAATCAGACAGTCCTTGCTGCAGCCATGCAGACCCCAGACAGGGATGCAGGTCCCCTAGAAGCCTCAGTGACTGGGAGCTGGAGTTTAGGGATTTGTGGAGCTATCCCAGGGTGAGGGCTGCTGTCAGCTGTGGAGAGACGGACAGAGGGCATGTGAGGGAGGAGATTGTGGTGGGAAATGCCTGTGGAGGAAAGCCAGGTAGTCAGGGAAGAAGAGCGATACAGCTGAGTCACACATAGTGGGTAGAGCCATCACTATAGCCTCTCTCCCCATGTGCCAGCATCGGCAACTGAACAACAGAGAGGCTAGTCCATCAAGTGCCTGCTGCACGGAATTCTGCAGTAGGACCCCAGTCAGGGTGCTCCTTTAAGTGACTGATGTGCTAAACTAGAGAGTAGGACCCCACCCATGGTGCCCCTTTAAGTGTCTGATGTACCCTCCTACAGAGTAGGACTCCAGCCGGGGCAGGGGGGGGGGGGGTCCACTATGTGCCAGCCACTCCAAACAGCAGAGAAGGACCCCAGGCAAGGGAGCCTACTAAGTGTCTGAATGGGCAAAGCTATGGAGAAAGACTGGCCAAAAAGGCCTTCTGATCGCCAGCTACAAGAGGCTCAAAAATAGACTCTGATAAGGCCATAACTCCTGTGGCTTAGGCAGTCCATATCCCTAAACACTTGGCACCTGCAGGGTCCCCACGACCCATTAGCTGTGCCACCTTCACTCTCGACCCTCACAGGGGCAGAGTGACCACAGGCAAAAAAAAAGTCTTGCATCTATGCATGTGGGATCACTTCACTCCTGTCCAACTCTTTGCAACTCTGTGGACTGTGGCCTGCCAGGCTTCTCTGTCAGCGGGGTTCTCCAGGCAAGAATACTGGAATGCATTGGCCAATATGCTTCTAAAGCACTATATTGTGCTAGTTGCCATATGCTTCTAGAGCACTATATTTCCTGCTGCCCTAGACGCCAACTCCCCTTGAGTACCTGGTGCTCCCAGAACCCCAGTGACCCAAGCAACTGCACCACCTCTACACCCGGCCATCACTGGGGCAAATCCAAGTCCTCCAGGGAAGCCTCAGGAGCAAACCCCAGTGGACAACCCACATACAGAAGTGGAGATAAAACAACAGTTGAAACCCAGGGGCAGTGTGGCTAAGGAAGAAGACCCAAAACCTTCCCACAAGCTGTACAAGCTGCAGACTAAATCCACACAATCAAATAGGTAAACTCTATCTATGGAAAATATAAAAGGCCATTGAGAGCTCCCACAAAAGAAAACACACTAGTTATGATAGCTGTGAACATTGGAGGCAAGAACACACAGAAGTAAGACCAGATTAGAGTCTGAGTTGCCCTCACAGCACAGGAGGTCCAGAGACCAGCACAGTGTTGGAGGGCGTCCTAAGGAGCTGAGGTGGATTGTGACTCCCAGCTTGGGAAAGGATCCTAAAAGCAGTGACTCAAGAAAAAACATTTATTATTCCTATGTTTTTACTTGTTCTGTAGTTTATTTTGGATTTTTTGTTTGTTTGTTTTCTTTTTTTGTCCCCCCCCCCATTGAAATTGTTGATTTTACTGGAACTATGACATCTAATTAAGCTTTTGAGTTTGTTTTTATTTTTTTAATCGATCATATGTATTATTGTTGTAATAAGTCTCTGCCTCTTCATTGGGCTTTTGAAGTTCTGTAGTGTTTTCCTTATTACTTTTTTTTAAATTTCTTCTTTTTATTTTCTCTCTCTTATTTTAATTTTTTAAACTTATTATTATTTTTTCTACATTTGTTCCTTTGTATGCTTTTCCTATTGTTCTTTTCCCCTTGCAGTTAATCTTTAAAGTATATAAAACTGTTTTTTTTTTTAATCTATCTCTGTTTAGCTTTGCATCTCTATTCTTTCTTTTCTTTCCTTTCAACATATTTGTTAGTTTTGTTTTCATTGTTTTATTCCCCAATTAGCACTTTTGTTTAGTTTTGTTTTTCCAGTGTGTGATTTTGGTATTCTCTGTCATAAGCAGGCAGGAATGCCACCTCACTCAGCTTTTCCCATCAGAAGGAAAAAAAAGAAAAGCTCAGCACAAATCTAACCCTATACAAAGCTTACACAAATGACTGGACCAACCTTAGGAGGACACAAAACAAAAGCAAGAAAGAATTCAGCCTTGAAGCCTAGGAAAAGGAGACCTCAAACAACAAAAATAAATAAGATAAATAATGAAAAGGCAGAGAAATACTGCACAAATGAAGTAGCAAACTAAAAACACAGAAGTTCAAATAAAGAAGAGGAAATAGGCAAACTACCTGAAAAAGAATTCAGAATAATGATAGAAAAGATGATAAAAAAAACCTTGAAATCAGAATGGATAATATGTAAGATAATTAATAGAGACTTAGAAGAAATGGGAATACCAGACCACCTGATCTGCCTCTTGAGAAATTTGTATGCAGTTCAGGAAGCAACAATTAGAACTGGACATGGAAGAGCAGACTGGTTCCAAATAGGAAAAAGGAGTATGTCAAGGCTGAATATTGTCACCCTGCTTATTTAACTTATATGCTGAGTATATCATGAGAAACACTGGGCTGAAGGAAGCACAAGCTGGAATCAAGATTGCCAGGAGAAATATCAATAACCTCAGATATGCAGATGACACCACCCTTATGGCAGAAAGTGAAGAAGAGCTAAAGAGCCTCTTGATGAAAATGAAAGAGGAGAGTGAAAAAGCGGCTTAAGGCTCAACATTCAGAAAACTAAGATCATGGCATCCTGTCCCATCACTTCATGGCAAATAGATAGGGAAACAGTGGCTGACTTTATCTTTTGGGACTCCAAAATCACTGCAGATGGTGATTGCAGCCATGAGACTAAAAGATGCTTGCTCCTTGGAAGGAAAGTTATGACCAACTTAGACAGCATACTAAAAAGCAGAGACATTACTTTGTCAACAAATGTCTGTCTAGTTAAGGCTATGGTTTCCCCAGTAGTCATATGTGGATGTGAGAGTTGGGCTGTAAAGAAAGCTGAGCACCGAAGAATTGATGCTTTTGAACTGTGGTGTTGAATAAGACTCTTGAGAGTCCCTTGGACTGCAAACCCATCCTAAAGGAGATCAGTCCTGAGTGTTCATTGGAAGGACTGATGTTAAAGCTGAAACTCCAATACTTTGGCCACCTGATTTGGAGAGCTGACTCATTTGAAAAGACCCTGATGCTGGGAAAGATTGAAAGCAGGAGGAGAAGGGGATGACAGAGGATGAGATAGTTGGATGACATCACTGACAGAATGGCCATGGGTTTGGGTGGACTCTGGGAGTTGGTGATGGACAGGCAGACCTGGTGTGCTGCAGTTCATGGTATCACAGAGTCAGACACGACTGAGCAACCGAACAACTGAACTGAACTGAACTAGAAGAAATTAAGAATAAACATACAGAGACAAACAACACAATAACTGAACTTAAAACATACTATAGAAAGAATCTAAGCAGAATATTTGAAGCAGAAGAATGAATGAGTGAACTGGAAGATAAAATATTAGAAATAACTTCTGAAGAGTAGAATAAAGTAAAAAGAATGAAAATAACTGAGGATGAAAAAATAAAAAAGAAAAAAAAAAAGAATGAAAAAAAAAAACTGAATTTCAGAGACCTCTGGGGTAATATCAAATGCACCAATATTTGAATTATGGGGTTCCCAGAAGAAGAAAATAAAAAGAAAGTGTATGAGAACATTTTTGAAGAGACTATGGATGAAAATTTACCCAAGATGGAAAAGGAAATAGTCAACATATTCAAGAGGCTCAAAGATTTTTTGGGATAAACTCTTGGATAAACCCAAGGAGAAATATGCCAAGACACAAGCTAATCAAATTAACAATGATTAAACACAAATAAAGAAACTTAAAAGCTGCATGGGAAAAGCAACAAGTAACATACAAGGGAAACCCCATATGTTTTACAGCTGATATTTCAGCAGAAACTTTGCAGACCAGAAGGGAATGACAGGAGATATCTAAAGTACTAAAAGAGAAAAATCTACAACCAAGATTACTGTACCTGACAAGAATCTCATTCAAAATTGATGGAGAGATCAAAAGCTTTTCAGACAAGCAAAAGTTACAAGAATTCAGTACCACCAAATCACCTTTACAGACCATGTTAAAGGGACTTATATAGTCAGGAAACACAAGAGATGAAAAAGATCTACAAAAATCAAACCCCAAACAATTAAGAAAAATGGAAATAGGAACTTACTTATCAATAGTTACTTTAAATGTAAATGGATTAAATACTCCAACCAAAGAAAGAGACTGGCTGAATGCATAGAAAAACAAGATCCAGGTATATGCTGTCTAAAAGAAACCCACTTCAGTTCTAAGTACACATATAGACTTAAAGTGAGAAGATGGAAAATTATATCCCATGAAAACGAAAAGCAAAAGAAAGCTGGAGCAGCAATCCTCATATCAGAGACAATAGACCTTAAATAAAGAATATTACACCTTGTTTATAGTTTCCTTTGTTGTGCAAAAGCTTTTAAGTTTCATTAGGTCCCATTTGTTTATTTTTGCTTTTATTTCTAAAATTCTGGGATGTGGGTCATAGAGGATCCTGCTGTGATTTATGTCGGAGAGTGTTTTGCCTATGTTCTCCTCTAGGAGTTTTATAGTTTCTGGTCTTACATTTAGACCTTTAATCCATTTTGAGTTTATTTTTGTGTATGGTGTTAGAAAGTGTTCTAGTTTCATTCTTTTACAGGTGGTTGACCAGTTTTCAAGAGGGTTCCCTTTTCTCCACACCCTCTCCAGCATTTATTGCTTGTAGACTTTTGGATAGCAGCCATCCTGACTGGCGTATAATGGTACCTCATTGTGGTTTTGATTTGCATTTCTCTGATAATGAGTGATGTTGAGCATCTTTTCATGTGTTTGTTAGCCATCTGTATGTCTTCCTTGGAGAAATGTCTGTTTAGTTCTTTGGCCCATTTTTTGATTGGGTCATTTATTTTTCTGGAGTTGAGCTGGAGGAGTTGCTTGTATATTTTTGAGATTAATTCTTTGTCTGTTGCTTCGTTTGCTATTATTTTCTCCCAATCTGAGGGCTGGTACATATACACCATGGAATATTACTCAGCCATTAAAAAGAATTCATTTGAATCAGTTCTAATGAGATGGATGAAACTGGAGCCCATTATACAGAGCGAAGTAAGCCAGAAAGATAAAGAGCATTACCGTATACTAACACATATATATGGAATTTAGAAAGATGGTAACGATAACTCTGTATGTAAAACAGAAAAAGAGACTCAGATGTATAGATCAGACTTGTGGACTCTGGGAGAAGGCGAGGGTGGGATGTTTCAAGAGAACAGCATTGAAACATGTATATTATCTAGGGTGAAACAGATCACCAGCCCAGGTTGGGTGCATGAGACAAGTGCTTGGGCCTGGTGCACTGGGAAGACCCAGAGGGATAGGGTGGAGAGGGAGGTGGGAAGAGGGACCGGGATGGGGAATACATTTAAATCCATGGCTAATTCATTTCAATGTATGACAAAAACTACTGCAATGATATAATTAGCCTCCAACTAATAAAAATAAATGAAAAAAAAAGAATATTACAAGAGATAAGGAAGGACACTACATAATGATCAAGAGATCAATCCAAGAGGAAGACATAACAATTGTAAATATCTATGCACCCACCATAGAATCACCTCAATATATAAGACAGACACTAACAGACATAAAAGAACTTGCCAGTAACACAGTAACAGTAGGAGACTTTAATACTCACTCACACCAATGACCAGATCATCAAAACAGAGAATTAATAAGGAAACACAAGTCTTAAATGATACATTAGATGAGATGGATCTCATTGATAGCTTCAGGACATTCCATCCAAATGCAGAATAAACGTTCTTCTCAAGTGCACATGGAAAATTCTCCAGGATAGACCATATCTTGGGTTATGAGTCAAACCTCAATAAATTTAAGAAGATTGAAATTGGATCAAGCATCTTTTGTGATCACAACACTATGAGAATAATTCTCAATTATAAGAAAAAAAAAAGCAAACACATGGAGGTTAAACAATACATTTCTAAATAGCTAACAGATTACTGAAGAAATCAAAAGGGAAATAAAAAAAAATCTACAACCAAATGACAATGAAAACACGACAGCTCAAAACCTATGGGATGCAGCAAAAGCACTTCTATGAAGGAAGTTTATAACATTATAATCCTATCTCAAGAAACAAGAAAAACTGGGGAAATGAACACATTTTCAATAGGTTTCCCATATTTTTCTACATTTGCTTCTTTTTGTCCCCCTTCTCTACAAGGATGGTGTTTAAAATGATTAATACATATTTAATCAAATAGACAACCTAACTTGGAACCTAAAAGAACTGGAAAAAGAAGAAGAAGAACAAAAACAACAACAAGAAAAACACTCTCAAAATTAGCAGAAGAAAATAAATCATAAATATCCAAACAGAAATAAATGAAAAATAAAGAAACAGAAAAGATTAACATTAAAAGCTAGTTCTTGAAGAAGATAAACAAAATGGAGAAACCTTTAGCCAGACTCATCAAGGAAAAAAAAAAAGACATTTCACAGAACTAGAGCAAATAATTCCACAATTCATATGGAAACACAAAAGATCCTGAATAGCCAAAGCAGTCTTGAGAAAGAAGAATGGAACTGGAGGAATCAATCTTCCTGACTTCAGATTATACTACAAAGCTACAGTCATCAAGACAGTATGGCACCAGCAGAAAAACAGAAATATAGACCAATGGGACAAGATAGAAAGTCCAGAAAAAAACCCATGCACCTATTGGTACCTTAATTTTGACAAAGGTGGCAAGAATACACAATGGGGCAAAGACAGCCTGTCCAATAAATGGTGCTGGGAAAACTGGACAGCTCCATGTAAAAGAATGAAATCAGAACACTTCCTAACACCATACACATTAATAAACTCAAAACATATTAAAGACCTAAATGCAAGATCAGAAACTATAAAACTCTTAGAGGAAAACATAGGCAGAATGCTTGATGTCATAAATCAAAGCAATATCCTCCAAGACACAGCTCCTAGAATAATGGAAATAAAAACAGAAGCAAACAAGTGGGACCTGATTAAATATAAAAGCTTTTGCACAGCAAAGATACCTATAAGCAAGGTGAAGAGAAAACCCTCAGAATGGGAGAAAATAATAGCAAATGAAACAACTGACAAAGTATTAAGTTTCAAAATATACAAGCAACTAATACAACTCAATACCAGAAAAACAAACAAACCAATCAACATGTGGGAAAAATACCTAAACAGAGATTCCTCCAAAGAAGATATACAGATGACTAACAAACACATGAAAAGATGCTCAACATCATTAGAGAAATACAAATCAAAACTATAAGATATCACATCACACTGGTCAGAATTTCCATCATCAAAAAGTCTACAAATAATAAATGCTGGAGAGGGTGTTGAGAAAAGGGCATGCTCCTGCACTGTTGGTGGGAATATAAGTTGATACAGCCACTATGGAAGACGGTATGGAAATTCCTTTAAAAACTAAGAATTAAAGCACCAGATGAAGCAGCAGTCCCACTCCTAGGCATGTACCCTGAGGAAACCAAAATTGAAAAAGACACAGGTATCCCATTGTTCATTGCAGCACTATTTGCAATAGCTAGAATACGGAAGCAACCTAGATGTCCATCAACAGATGAATAGATAAAGAAACTGTGGCACATATACACAATGGAATATTACTCAGCCATAAAAAGAACACATTTGAGTCAGTTCTAATGAGGAGGATGAACCTAGAGCCTAGTCAGAAAGAGAATGATGAATAATGGATACTAACACATTTATATGGAATCTAGAAAAATGGTAATGAAGAATTTATTTGTAAGGTAGCAATGGAGAAACAGACATAGAGAACAGACTTATGGACATGGGGAAAGGGGAGAGGACAGGGTGAGGTGTACGTTGAGAGTAACACTGAAACTTATACCACCATATGTAAAATAGATAGCCAATGGGAATTTTCTGTATATCTCTTGAAACTCAAAAAAGTCTCTGTATCAACCCAGAGGGGTAGGATAGGGAGAAAGATGGGATGTAGGTTCTAAGGGGGGGGGGGGAATATATGCATTCCTATGGCTGATTCATGTTGAGGTTTGACAGAAGAAAACAAAATTTTAAAGCAATTATCTTTCAATTAAAAATAAATAAATAAATATTTTTTAGAAAAAAAAAAAGAATTTTAAGACTTGAGTTCAAAGTTAAATATTGCCACTCTCAAACTATGGAGAAAAAGGAGAAAAGGAAAGATACACCCATTTGAATTCAGAGCTCCAAAGAATTAGCAAGTAGAGATAAGAATGTCTTCTTCAGTGATCAACACAAAAAAAAAGAAAAAAAAAATAGAAGAAAACAATAAAATGGGATAGACTACAGATCTCTTCAAAAAAATTAGAGACCAAGGGAATATTCATCCAAAGACAGGCACAATAAAGGAGAGAAATATTATGGACCTAAGAGAAGCAGAAGATATTAAGAAGACTTGGTAAGAATACACAGAGGGACTATACAAAGAAGATCTTTATGACCCAGATAACCTCAATGGTGTGATCACCCACCTAAGGCCAGATATCTTGGGAAGCCAAGTCAAGTTGGCCTTAGGAAGCATCACTATGAACAAAGCTAGTGGAAGTGATGGACTTCCAGTTGATCTATTTCAAATCCTAAAAGATAATGCTATTAAAGTGTTGCACTTTATATGCCATGAAATTTTGAAAACTCAGAAGTGGCCGCAGGACTGGAAAATGTCAGTTTTTATTCCAATCCCAGAGTTCAAAATCCCATGAGTTCAAATACCATATTCAAAATACCACAGAGTTGCACTCATGTCACACACTAACAAAGTAATGTCCAAAATTCTCCAAGCCAGGCTTCAACAGTACATGAACCATCAACTTCCAGATTTTCAACCTGGAATTGGAAAAGGCAGAGGAACCAGAGATCAAATTGCCAACATCTGCTGGATCATCAAAAAAGCAAGAGAGTTCCAGAAAGATATATATTTCTGCTTTACTGACTACTCCTAAGCCTGTGACTGTGTGGATCACAACAAACTGTGAAAAATTTTTTAAGAGATGGGAATACAAGCCCACCTTACCTGCCTCCTAAGAACTGTATATGAAGGTAAGGAAGCAACAGTTAGAACTGGACATGGAACAATAGATTGGTTCCAAATTGAGAAAGGAGTTAATCAAGGCTGTTATTGTCACTTGACTTATTTTACTTATATGCAGAGTATATTATGCAAAATGCTGGACTGGATGAAGTACCAGCTGGAATCAAGATTGTCGGGAGAAATATCAATAACTGCAGATACGCAAATAACACAACCCTTATGGCAGAAAGTGAAGAACTAAAGAGCCTGTTGATGAAATTGAAAGAGGAGAGTTAAAGTATTGGCTTAAAGCTGAACATTCAGAAAACTAAGATCATGGCATCCAGTTCCCCCACTTCATGGAAAATAGATTGGGAAACAATGGAAACAATGACAGACTTTATTTTTGGGGGCTCCAAAATGACTGCAAGATGGTGACTGTAGCCATGAAATTAAAAGATGCTTGCTCCTTGGAAGAAAAGCTATGACCAACCTAGACAGCATGTTAAAAAGCAGAGACATTACTTTTCCAATGAAGGTCCGTCTAGTCAAAGCTATGGTTTTTCCAGTAGTCATTTATAGATTTGAGAGTTGGACCATAAAGCAGGCTGAGCACTGAATAATTGATGCTTTTGAACTGTGGTGTTGGAGAAGACTCTTGAGAGTCTCTTGGACTGCAAGGAGATCATATAATTCAGTCCAAAAGGAAATCAGTTCTGAATATTCATTGGAAGGACTGATGCTGAAGCTGAAACTCCAATACTTTGGCCACCTCAGGCAAAGGACTGATTCATTGGCAAAGACCATGATTCTGGGAATGATTGAAGGCAGGAGGAAAAGGGACCAACAGAGGATGAGATGGCTGGATGGCATCACCGACTTGATTGATATGAGTTTGTACAAGCTCTAGGAGTTGGTTATGGAACAGGGAAGCCTGGTGTACTGCAATCCATGTGGTCACAAAGAATCAGACACGACTGAGTGACTGAACCCACTAACTATGGAAACTAGGAAAGCTATTTTATTTCTAATATTTATCTTATGCAAAATTTTAAGAATTTATACTTATTAGATTTGTGGTAAGTATTCAATTGAATACAGATACAAAAACTGTGTATGGTTCCTTAAAAATAAGCTTTTTGTTTTTTATGTGGTATTTTGTCACTCTATTCTTTTTTATTTATTTATCTGTTTATTTTTGTCACTCTATTCTTAATTAACATAGGCAATTCTACCATGGACTGGCAATAAACCTTCATTCGTTCTATCACAGCCTCTCTGTTGAATCACAATTCCTGGCATATATTTGAAGTCATTATGCTTTGGAGAAATGTTTAACCGGGAGAAACAAATTACTCAGTCTCTGCGTTTAATCATCTCTGATTGTCCAGGCCTTCACGTTCTAAGGTGGGGAACTTTGTCAGCACAGCCCAAACATATTCAGAGCACTATTACTATAAGTTTTCAGGATGGCATAAATACATTTGCTTTTGCTTTTATGCATGCTTGTGGTCTCAGTAGCTCTGTCATTTTTGACTCTTTGCAATCCCATGGACTGAGAACCACCAGGCTCCTCTGTTCATGGAATTTTCCAGGAAAGAACACTGACGTAGATTGCCATTTCCTATTCCACAGGATCTTCCCAATCCCAGAGATCAAACCTGCATCTCTTATGAGAAGTCTTCTACATTGGCAGGTAAGTTCTTTACTGCTGTACCACCTGGGAAGCCCTATGCCTCTATATCAACTGCTTAAATTCACATTCACACACATTTGCCTTATCATAGTGGAACCCCTCATTACTCTTCCCCTCTATTACACAGAGGGTGTATGTGCCAATTATTTGTAATATTTAGATAGGGCTTCCACTATTTTTCTGGCTTCCAGGAAGGAAAAACTCTGTTCTTGAGTAGTTTTTGTGGCCTGTGGTTTATATGTGATTTCCTACGAAATTTTACCTCTCTTGAATTTTTGTCCAAGGAATTTCCAAAGTATTATTTCCAATGCAAACAGGACTGAAACAATGAATCACTTTTAAGCAGGAAGCCATCCTCCCCTTGTGCTGTGCTTAGTTGCTCAGTCGTGTCCGACTCTTTGCTACCCCATGGACTGTAGTTCACCAGGCTCCTTTGTCTATGGGGATTCTCCACGCAAGAATACTGGAATGGGTTGCCATGCCCTCTTCCAGGGAATCTTTTCAACCCAGATATCAAACCCGGGTCTTCCACATTGCAAGCGGATTCTTTACCATCTTAGCCACCAGGAAAGACCAAGAATACTGGAGTGGGTAGCCTATGCCTTCTCCAGGGGATCTTTCTAACCCAATAATCCAACCAGGGCCTCCTGCATGGCAGGCAGATACTTTACCAGCTGAGCTATTAGGGAATATTCCAGCATTACTAGGTGAGGGAATTTTTCTGTTACCTGAGATCAGATAAAATATTTTGAAATTGATTAGGTACTTATTTTTCCTGAGGAAATTAGAAAGTAAAATAATTCTGTCCTGTAACTGATTCAGTTCTGTTCAGTTCAGTTTAATTCAGTCCCTCAGTTCTGTCCAACTCTTTGCGACCCCATGAATCGCAGCATGCCAGGCCTCCCTGTCCATCACCAACTCCTGGAGTTCACTCAAGACCATGTCCATCGAGTCGGTGATGCCATCCAACAATCTCATCCTCTGTCATTCCCTTCTCCTTCTGCCCCCAATCCCTCCCAGCATCACGGTCTTTTCCAGTGAGTCAACTCTTCACATGAGGGGGCCAAAGTACTGGAGTTTCAGCTTTAGCGTCAGTTCTTCCATTGAACACCCAGGACTGATCTCCTTTAGGATGGATTGGTTGGATACCCTTGCAGTCCAAGGGATTCTCAAGAGTCTTCTCCAACACCATAATTCAAAACCATCATTTTTGGCGCTCAGCTTTCTTCACAGTCCAACTCTCACATCCATACATGACCACTGGAAAAACCATAGCCTTGATCAGACAGAAATTTGTTGGCAAAGTAATGTCTCTGCTTTTTAATATGCTATCTATGTTGGTCATAACTTTCCTTCCAAGGAGTAAGAGTCTTTTAATTTCATGGCTGCAATCACCATCTGCAGTGATTTTGGAGACCAAAACAATAAAGTCTGACACTGTTTCCACTATCTCCCCATCTATTTCCCATGAAGTGATGGGACCAGATGCCATGATCTTAGTTTTTTGAATGTTGAGCTTTAAGCCAACTTTTTCACTCTCCTCTTTCACTTTCATCAAGAGGCTCTTTAGTTCCTCTTCACTTTCTGCCATAAGGGTGGTGTCATCTGCATATCTGAGGTTATTGATATTTCTCCCGGCAATCTTGATTACATCTTGTGCTTCTTCCAGCTCAGCGTTTCTCGTGATGTTTCTGCATATCAGTTAAATAAGCAGGGTGACAACATACAGCCTTGACATACTCCTTTTCCTATTGGGAACCAATCTGTTGTTCCATGTCCAGTTCTAACTGTTGCTTCCTGACCTGCATACAGGTTTCTCAAGAGGCAGGTCAGGTGGTCTGGTATTCCCATCTCTTTCAGAATTTTCCACAGTTTATTGCAATCCACACAGTCAAAGGCTTTGGCTTAGTCAATAAAGCAGAAATAGATGTTTTTCTGGAACTCTCTTGCTTTTTCTATGATCCAGGAGATGTTGCCAATTTGATCTCTGGTTCCTCTGCCTTTTCTAAAACCAGCTTGAACATCCAGAAGTTCACATTTCATATATTGCTGCAGCCTGGATGGGAGAATTTTGAGCATTATCTTAGAGATGATTTAAAAATTAATTTTATATAAATTAACATTAATTAAAAAATCAATAATGATTTTGAAATTTTACCAACTTTTTGTTATGAATCATTTAGGGATGTTTTAAGTCTAAACATAATATTTACTCTAAGGAATATAAGCAATGATGAATCATAAATTATCTCACAGAAATTAAATATTTC
Source organism: Odocoileus virginianus (assembly GCF_023699985.2). Lineage (NCBI taxonomy): Eukaryota > Metazoa > Chordata > Mammalia > Artiodactyla > Cervidae > Odocoileus > Odocoileus virginianus. The sequence goes on from NC_069683.1 coordinate 71,379,801, forward strand.
TCAAATTTACTGATGGATCAAGCTTAATCTGAATTTACTTCACATAAAGAAATATTCATTCCTCTATAGCCCATTTTTAGAAAGTTTAATTCAATAAAAAGATTAGACCTTATTTCTGTTCTAACAACTGTTGCCATGTGACAGGACAGATATCATATTCAAGGGTTAAAGTGAAAGTCTCTCAGTCGTGTTCACCTCTTTGCAACCCAAGGACAATACAGTCCATGGAATTCTCCAGGCCAGAATACTGGAGTAGGTAGCCTTTCCCTTCTCCAGGGGGGTCTTCCCAACCCAGGGATTGGAGGTGGTTTCTTTACTAGCTGAGCCACAAGAGAAGCCCAAGAATACTGGAGTTAAATGCTTCCAGTGGTTCTCTTGGTATCACAATCTTCTCGTAGGTGTGTTTTGAGATTTTTAGCATTGAAACAGAGATATTATGTTGTTATTTTGAAGATTTGATTATCATGAAATGTTATGAAAAAATTGAGTATCCTGACTGCACTGGATAGCAGAGACCCTGCTGGTTTCTCATCTGATTCCTCACTTCGTTCTCAGACTTACCTTACATTAGGCCAAATACTTGTATTTCCTTTACCAAAGAACAATAACATTAATTTTTTCAACTGGAAATAATGATATTAAATAATACAAAGTCATTACTAAAAGGATAGTATAATAGCCAATTGTTTTCCTATTTTACTAAAGTCAGAAATAAGCAAAAAGATTTTGATTTCAAAGAGGTAAATTCAATCTAAGAAAGGACTTTCCTGATTATGTGGATTGTTTCATAGACTCTGGGACAAGTCCAAAGGCAGTTTAAGACCTCCTTCAATGATTGTTTTTCTGTTTAGGGTTAGAAATGTGAACTAGATAGCCACTTCATTTTGTTTTATATTCTATGGATTTACTAAGAACATTCATTCATCACTCCCATTAGTTTTTTAAAACAGTGGAGATAGTTGGGTTGTGACCTGATTTTGTCTCTAAAAATTAGATTTTAAAAAGCTAAGTGGTCTATATTACCCTCCTCCACTACTTGCCAACCCTGTTGGTGACTAGGATGATTTTATAATGAAAACTGCAATTAATCCAAAATGGAAGCTGCTGCTGCTACGTTGCTTCAGTCATGTCCGACTCTGTGCGACCCCATGGACAGCAGCGCACAAGTCCCCCCTGTTCCTGGGATTCTACAGGCAAGAATACTGGTGTGGAAGCAAAGGATAGCAAATAAATTATTTTGCTACAGAGATCCTGCCTTAAGTTAAATTGTAAGAGCCTCTCTCTATAACATCCCCTTAATTTTTCCTAATGCTACCTCTTTTTTTTTTTTTTTTTTTTACTGTCCTCTACCAAACCTTCAAGATCCTCTGTGGCCAATATATATGTTAGACTATTGATTCCAGCTACAGTCTCTGAAAAGCATCAGATTTTTCCTGATTCATTTCCATGTGGGAAACTAAAATTCAACTATATTCCTGGAAACTAACCTCTGAGAATGTTGCTTTCAAATAATTTATTTAATAGTACACTTTTAATGATTATGAATCATATGAAATTTCACTGAGCTCTAGCAGATGAACTGGTGCTAATATCCTTGGAGATTTACCTACACATGCATTTTAGAGAAACTTCACCCTACCTCAAATGATTGGCTTTCATAGAGATGTTGACTGTATCAGGCCTCAGAGGAGATCTAATTAGAGTTTCTACTCATCTATTGAGATCAGCAATTCCACGCTGAACACTTAAACTCTTTATTACCAAAACTGACTCAGTTGCCTGCTCATATATTCACGCATTCTTCTAATGTATTATTTCCTTATTTGTTTTTATTGCATTTTGGAGGTTTTCTATATACTAAACCATCATCTGCTATAGTTATTTAAATATCTTTCCTGTCTGACCCTTACTTTTTAACTTCATTCTTTTGCATAAATGTTTGATTTAAATTTAGCCTAATATATCAATATTTAATTTTATTATTAGAGCTTTTAATATTATAAAAGACTTCTTTATACTCAAGTCATAAAAAAAGAAAGTTTTACATTTTTGAATAGATGTTTCCTTTTTCAACTTGTAGAGACATGAAGCTCTAAAGTTCAATAAATAAAGTTGCAAGTAATAACTGTAGGATAACATTTCCAAAGTTTTTTAAAAGCCTTTAAACGTTTATTGTTCACATTCAGTAAAACTATTAAAATATAGCCAGGGATGTACATAGAACAACCCAAATTGTGTTGATTCTGAAGGAATAGAGAGGCAACTAGTACAAAGAGAAATGTCAAGTTGTTTTTCTTTCATAAATATGTTTTAAAGAATATTAATATATGAATAAATAAAACATAGCTATATATTAGCATTTGGTATGTACAGATAATTGGTAAAAATATTTATTATGTCCATTATCCTTTCTTCATTAAATTCTAATTAAATATATTGAAACAGCATTTTTAGGAAACCTTCCTTATTTAAGGCTAAGATGATTTCTCACTGTGCTTGTAATATGATAAATAACATGCCCAAAGAGTTTGGTTCCTATTAGTTTCTAGTCATGTCCAACTCTTTGCAACCCCATGGGCCATAGCCTGCCAGATTATAGGAATTATAGGAATCTATAATTATAGATTCCTATATAATTATATGATTATAATTGTAAAAATTATAGGAATAACAACAATACCAAAAACTATAATCATTTGTTAGCACATTCTATTTAGCAAGTCTCAAACTATATGCACCTGGAGAGGAAAATGGCAACCAATCCAATATTCTTGCCTGGAGAATTCCCATGGACAGAGTAGCCTGGAAGACTACACCCCATGAGGTCTCAAGCGTCAGACATGTCTGAGTGACTAAGCCATTGAAATGTATGCATAGTATCTAATCCAATTCTGTGAGTTATATGTTATTATTATATATGAAAATTTAAAGTAAAAAATTCCTGGATGAGAAATATCAAATAATTCAGTGTCACAAAGCTAGTGATTGTGAAATACTGAAAATGGTTTGATAAAGACTTGCCTTAGTGTGGAGAACATAATTCTAAAACTAACCTCCAAGCTGTTATACCTTAATCCTGAAAACATTTCATATGATGAAATATCACACCTTCTATTACATTATTTTTTCCACCTTTAATATGTTTAATGGAAATTGTAACACATACCTCTTCTGTTTATATTCCATTTTATTCTGTCTTGCTTTAATCTATTTATTTTAATTTTTATTCTATATTGGATTACTGTTCACTTGCTCAGTCATATCTGACTCTTTGCTATCCCATGGACTGCAGCATGCCAGGCTTCCCTATCCTTCACCATCTTCTGGAGTTTGCTCAAGCTTAAAAATGTTGTATTAATTCCAGATGTACAGTAAAGGGATTCAATTTACATACAAATGTATTTTTTTTTTCAGATTATCTTCCCACTTAGATTATTACAGAATACTGAGTAAGTTTTCTGTGCATTAGAGAGAGTCCTTGTTTGTCGTCAATTTTAAATATAGCAATATGTACATATAAATCTCAATCTTCCAACCGATTCCCCCCAACCCTTTCCTATTTCCTGGTATGTTATTTAAGTGTTAATTTAAATATGCTATTTAAGTCTGTGAGTCTGTTTCTGTCTTGTAAATAAGTTCATTTGTATCCTTTTTTTTTCCAGTTCTACATACAAGCATTATTATATGATATTTGTCTTGATTTGCCTGATTTATTTAACTTAATGTGATCATCTCTGGGTCCATCCATGTTGCTGCAAATGGCATTATTTCATTATTTTTAATGGCTGAATAACATTCCTCTGTATATACCACATCTTTATTCATTAATCTATCAATGAATATTTAGGTGGTTCCCATGTTTTAACTATTGTAAACAGTACTGCAATGAACATTGAGGGGCATATATCCATTCAAGCTCTGTTTTTGTCCAAATACATGGGCAGGATGACAATGTCATGAACTTTCCATCATAGGTCTTCAGGCACTCTGTCTATCAGATCTAATCCCTTTAAACTATTTTTCATTGCCACTGTATAATTGTAAGGTATTTGATTTATGCCATACTGAATGGTCTAGTCCTGACAATTTAGACCATACTTGAATAGTCTAAATTTCTTCAATTTAAGTCTGAGTTTTGCAATAAGGAATTCCTGATCTAAGCACCAGTTAGCTCCTAGTCTTGTTTTTGCTGACTCTATAGAGCTTCTCCATCTTTGGCTTCAAAGAATATAATCAATCTCATTTTGGTATTGACCATCTGGTGATGTCCATGTGTAGAGTCTTCTCTTGTGTTGTTGGAAGAGGGTGTTTGCTATGACCAGTTTGTACTCTTGGCAAAACTTTGTTAGCCTTTGCCCTGCTTTGTTTTTACTCCGAGGCCAAATTTGCCTGTTACTCCAGGTATCTCTTCACTGCCTACATATGCATTCCAGTCCCCTATGATGAAAAGGATATCTTGTGGGGTGTTAGTTCTAGAAGGTCTCTGTAGTTCTTCATAGAACCGTTCAACTTTTTCAGCATTACTGGTTGGGGCATAGACTTGGATTACCATAATATTGAATGGTTTGCCTTGGAAACGAACAGAGATCATCCTGTCCTTTTTTGAGATTGCACACAAGTACTGCATTTCCAACTTTTTTGCTGACTATGAGGGCTACTCCATTTCTTCTAAAGGATTCTTGCCCTCATTAGTAGATATAATGGTCATCTGAATTAAATTCTCCCATTCCAGTCCTTTTTAGTTCACTGATTCCTAAAATCTTTCCTCATATGTTTAAATAAAAACCCAGTCTTGCTATCTTATGATTTTGCCCTTCTGGAAGCATAAACAGAGAACACAGTGAAGTCCACCTGGAATTCTTATCTACAGAATTGGAAGATATTGGCAAGTGTGGTTTTGATCTACTAAACTTGTAAAAGCTTTGTTATAACAATATTATAATATGTAGATTGTATGTATAGCTACTATGTATCACTGAGTCCTTATAGCTGTAACAAATTAAACTTCAAAAATTATTCCTACTCTCATCACTAATACAAATATTGCTACTAATACAGATATTGCTATTAAAATGATGACTACTACTACTATTACTAAAAATGATAATAATATTTTCATATATGTACACACACACACACACACACACACACACACACACACACCAGAAAATAGCCAGACTCTAATTTAAAAGATTCTGATCTAATTGATCTGAATAGAGGTGAAAATATGCATGTTTATATCATTCCTAAGATAATTTTACACAGTCAACATTAAGAAGCCAATTGGTTGTGTACTATTACACACTGAATTATTCTCTACCAAAGTTCATATTTTGAATCCCTAATCTCCAATACCTCAGAATGTGACTTTATCTGAATACAGGGCATAAATGGGTGGGTAAGTTTCAATTATGTAATTGGGATGCTAATATTTAAGATTCTAATTCAATATGACAGTGATTTTATATGAAAAGGAAATTTGGATACACAGAGAAACCATGGGTCTACAATACACAAAGGAAAGATATGTGGACACAACCAGTAAAATTGAGGAGAAGTTCACAGAAGAAACCAAATTTGTTGTTAGTTTGATATTGAGCTTCTACCTTCTAAAATTCTGAAATAAAAAGTTCCTCTTGTTTAAACCCCCCAGTATATTATATTGTGTTATATAAATAATAGCAAACCAATACATGTGCTCTTTAGGCATATTTTTTAGCTTGGAGGACTTCATTTTATAGTGAAGGTAATAGAAATTCAGGAAATTTTAACTATCTTCTTAAGGTTGGGCATTTAAGTATTATTATCAGAGTGTGGATTCATTTTTGGTTTGTTTTGTTTTCAGAATCCAAGCAGCATTTTTTCCCCATTCTCTGTCATAATCCAAATTTCTGATAAAACATTAACTATAATATATGCAGGTAGAGCAATATGCCATGCACTACCAAACATCAAACATACCCAGAAAATGAATGTATAAAACCTTTTTTAAGTAGTTATATATCTCGTAGAATTTAACAAGTTGCTAAGTCAATTTTTATATTAACTTTTCGAGGTATATATATTTTTGATCTTTTTTCTTTAATTTGATGGCAAAATTTTGCTGTGAAACTCTCAATATTAACAAAGAACAAAGAAGCAATATTTTATGCATGAACTTGGGAAAAATAACAAATTTCCTTTATTTTATTCTGTAAATATATTCTAGCTATTCCTTTTAAGATATGATCAATATAGAAAGTGGAAACTATAAATAATTGTGGCTGTTCAGTTGCTCAGTTGTGTCTGATTTTGCAACCCCATGGACTGCAGCATGCCAGGCTTCCCTGTCCTTCACTGTCTCCTAGAGTTTGCTCAAGGTCATGTCTGTTGATTCGATGATGCCATCTAACTGTCTCATCCTCCATTGTCCCCTTCTCCTTGTGTGCTCAATCTTTCCCGGCATTAGAGTCTCTTCCGATGAGTCACCTTGTCACATAAGGTGGTCAAAATATGGGAGCTGCAGCATCAGCCCTTCCAAAGAACATTCAGAGTTGATTTCTTTTAGGGGATTGACAGGTTTGATCTCCTTGCTGTCTGAGGGACTCTCAAGTGTCTCCTCCAGCACCACAGTTCGAAAGCATCAATTCTTCACTGCTCAACCTTCCAACACTCACATCCATACATGAGTACTAGGAAAACCATAACTTTGACTATATGGATTTTCTCAGCAAAGTAATGTCTTTGCTTTTTAATAAACTGTCTATATTTGTTATACCTTTTCTTCCAAGGAACAAACGTCCCTTAATTTCATGGCTGCAGTCACTGCCCACAATGATTTTGGACCTCAAGAACATACAGTCTTTCACTGTTTTCATTTTTCCCCCCATCTATTTGCCATAAAGTGATGGGACTGGTTTCCATGATCTTAGTTTTCTGAATGCTGTGTTTTAAGCCAGCATTTTCATTCTCCTCATTCAGCTTCATTAAGAGGCTCTTTAGTACCTCTTTCCTTTCTGCCTTGAGAGTAGCGTCATCTGCATGTATTAGGTTGTTATTTCTCCTGGCAATCTTGATTCTAGTTTGAGCTTTATCCAACCCAGCATCTCACATATTGTACTCTGCATAGAAGTTAAATAAACAGGGAGACAGAGTACAGCTTTGACCTACTCCTTTCCCAATTTTGAACCATTTTATCATTCCATATTTGGCTCCAAATGTTGCTTCTTGACTTGTACACAAGTTTCTAAGTAGTCAGTAAGGTAGTCTGATATCCCCATCTCTTAATGAGTTTTCCATTGTTTGTTGTGATCCACATAATCAAAGACTTTAGGGCAGTCAATGAAACAGAAGTAGATTTTTTTTTTCCTGGAATTTCCTTGCTTTTCCTATGATCCAACAGATGTAGGCAATTTGATCTCTGGTTCCTGCCTTTTCTAAATGTAGCTTGTACATCTGAAAGTTCTTGGGTCACATACTGTTGAATCCTAACTTGAAGAAATTTAAGTATTACCTTGCTAGCATGTGAAATGAGTGCAACTGTGCAGTAGTTTCAGCCTGGGGAGTTCATCTTTAGCGTCATATCCTTTTGCCTTTTCATACTGTTCATGGGGTTAGAATTATGTAGTGGTTTGCCATTCCCTTTTCTGATGTACCATGCTTTATTAGAATTCTCCACCATGACCCATCTCTCTTGGGTGGCCCTATAAGCCATGGTTCATAGTTTCATTAAGTTACATGAAACTGTGATCCAGGTGACCATTTTGGTTAGTTTGGAGGACACAAACAAAACCTTATGTGCACCAGTGACCCCAATAAGAGACAGAACCTGACCTGCCTGTGTGTGTTTGAGGGCTTCCTGAGGATGCATGAGTCAGCAGTCATCTGCCATAGTGACAGTGCCTCTGCCAGCGGCAGTCCTGGGAGGTAAGGCACGCAGCATAAGTTCTGTTGGAGCAGTCGCGATCCGTCCCACTATAGAGTTGCTTGTAGGCCATCCACAAACTGGAGAACAATTATACCAAAGAAGTTGTTGCACTGCTGTGAAAGTTCTAGGTCCCACGACAGACTTGCCCACCTGGGGATCCAAGAAAGGGAATGAGAATCCCTAGGGAATCTGACTTTGAATGTTAGTGGTTTTTTTTTTTTTTTTTTTTTTTTTTTTTTTTTTTTTACAAAACTTTCACAGGACTGGGGAAACAGAGTTTTGGAGGGCACAAACAAAACCTTGTGTACATCAGGATCCAGGAGAAAGGAGCAGTGACCCCACAATAGACTGAGCCAGCCTTGCTGTGAGTGTTCCGAAGTCTGCTGTGGCCAGAGGCAATGACAGCAGCAGTCCTGGATGGCGTAGCATGCTGCAGAATGGAGGAGGTTGCCATTATCCCTACCGTAAACTCTGGAGCAGGGGATGAATACAACACCCACCAGCAGAAAATTTGATTAAAGATTTACTGCTCCTGTCCTTGCCAACATTTTCCCCATAGCAAGTCCCTCCCATCAGGAAGCATGCACAAGTCTTTTATTCTCACCCATCAAAGGCCACACAGACTGGAAACTGCAATCACAGAAAACTATAAATAATAATAACTTTAAAAAATAATCAATTAATACCAAGATTAGATTTGAGTTAATACAAATTGGGTAAAAATTTAAGATAGCTGAAATAAAATCATGCCTATGAGACCTTCAATTTTTTTGAGAAATTTTTGTAAGAAACAATTTGAAAATCTCCATACATACAATTCCTTTTTATTGACATGATAGTCTACATTTTATTGAAAAATTTTCTTTGAACATAGTACTATATTTAACTAAAACTTTGTTTTTAATTATATTGTAAATATTTCAGCTGCATTGTTATTATTGATGACAAAACATTTTTTCACCTTTCAAGTTAAACTACAAGTCACTTTTTTCAATCAGCCTTTAACAAACTAGTTACTGATAATATTCCTATCATTATGAACTCATGTTCAAGGTCTATGTTAGAATTCCTTTGAAACAAGTTGTGATAAATATAGGAAACCCGGAGATCAAAAGTGGGTCAACAGAGAGCAAATGTCAATAGAAAACACGATTTTAAGAGCAAATTGCTAAAGGAGCATGCTTTCAAATTTAACAGGAAGATAGAAAAGAGGGAAAATATATCTGCTTTTATACATTTTCCTTCTTTTCTATCTCCCTGTTAAATTGGTTCACTTAGAAAAAAAAAAAAAAAACATATGTATATATCTACTACTCATTTTAAGGAACAGAGTCATGATACCACCACCAACTGACCAATAGAAATTATTATGAGGCCAATTTTGAAATACAGTCTGTTTACATAGGACAGTCATGTTCATTGCATCTTTCCACCATATATAGATAATTTGACTTTAAGTTTTTTGTTTATTGCAAGTAAATAAATAATACAGTGGCTAGAATACACAATCCAGCATAGATCATGATGCACATGATGCTATTTAATGCTTGAGATGTGTCTAAGCTTGTAAACTAAAATCAGCATTTTAAAAATAAAAGGCGGTGATAGTTAAAACTACCTTTAAACACACACAGAATTCATCAGGAAGAGTAGATAAAAAATATTACATATATATATATGTCTACACTTAAGGCTGCCATAAAATTCTATTATTTGGGAGAAAATGCCTATTTTTTTTCCTTCCTGCACTGCCCTCTAAATGCTATTTTCAGCTTTATGGAATCACTTTATATGAGAGAACTCTAAGTATCTTGTTTAATTAAATTTCTTCAAGAAAACACTACATCAAGTAAATTACAAATAATGAGAAAAGTTCAGAGACAATACAATCATGCAATACTAGAAATACTTGAAATGTATCAGTCAATATTTACTTGAAAATTAGGAAACAGTAAGTATTGTGGGAATAAGTGGTTTATAGTAGGAAATGAAAGACTGAAAGGGAGAGTTGAAGGATTGGAAAAAGTCAATATCCAGTAGCCTTGACTAGATGGACCTTTATTGACAAGGTAATGTCTCTGCCTTTTAATATGCTGCCTAGGTTGTTCATAACTTTCCTTCCAAGGAGTAAGTGTCTTTTAATTTCATGGCTGCAATCACCATCTGCAGTGATCTTGGAGCCCCCCAAAATAAATTCAGCCACTGTTTCCACTATTTCCCCATCTATTTGCCATGAAGTGATGGGACCGGATACCATGATCTTAGTTTCCTGAATGTTGAGCTTTAAGCCGGCTTTTTCACTCTCCTCTTTCACTTTCATCAAGAGGCTCTTTGGGATGTTTTGAGAGAACAGCATCCAAACATGTATATTGTCAAGGGTGAAACAGATCACCAGCCCAGGTTGGATGCATGAGACAAGTGCTCGGGGCTGGTGCACTGGGAAGACCCAGATGGATCGGGTGGAGAGGGAGGTGGGAGGGGGGGATCGGGATGGGGAACATATGTAAATCCATGGCTGATTCATGTCAATGTATGGCAAAAACCACTACAATATTGTAAAGTAATTAATCTCCAGCTAATAAAAATAAATGAAAAAAAAAAAAAAAAAAGAGGCTCTTTAGCTCTTCTTCATATTCTGCCATAAGGGTGGTGTCATCTGCATATCTGAGGTAATTGACATTTCTCCCAGCAATCTTGATTCCAACTTGTGCTTCCAGCCCAGCGTTTCTCATGAGGTACTCTGCATATAAGTTAAATAGGCAGGGTGACAATATACAGCCTTGATATACTCCTTCTCCTATTTGGAACCAGTCCAGTTCTAACTGTTGCTTCCTGACCTGCATTCAGATTTCTCAAGAGGCAGATCAGGTGGTCTGGTATTCCCATCTCTTTCAGAATTTTCTAGTTTATTGTGATCCACACAGTCAAAGGCTTTGTCATAGTCAATAAAGCAGAAATAGATGTTTTTTTCTGGAACTCTCTTGTTTTTTCGATGATCCAGTGGATGTTGGCAATTTCGTCTCTGGTTTCGCTGCCTTTTCTAAAACCAGCCTGAACATCTGGAAGTTCATGGTTCACATATTGCTGAAGCCCGGCTTGGAGAATTTTAAACATTACTAGCGTGTGAGATGAGTGTAATTGTGAGGTAGTTTAAGCATTCTTTGGCATTGCCTTTCTTTGAGATTGGAAGGAAAACTGACCTTTTCCAGTCCTGTGGCCACCGCTGAGTTTTCCAAATTTGCTGGCATATTGAGTGAAGAACTTTCACAGTGTCATCTTTCAGGATTTGAAATAGCTCAACATCACCTCCACTAGCTTTGTTTATAGTGATGCTTTCTAAGGCCCGCTTGACTTCACATTCCAGGATGTCTGGCTCTAGGTGAGTGATCACACCATTGTGATTACCTTAATAAAACTGAAATAAAAATTAGAAATAATACATGAAATTGAATTATGCACTTTAAAAAAGGAAGAAATTCCTGAATATGTAACAATGTTGCTGTATCCTGAGGGCATTATGTTAAGTAAGTAAAATAAGTCAATAACAGAAGGATAGATATTGCATAATTCCACTTATATGAGGTATTTAAATTAGTTAGTTTCATAGAACCAGAATAGAATAGTGCTTGCTAGGCACTGGGAGGAAAGGATAACATGAAAATTATACTCATTAATGTATATAAAGTCTCAGCTATGCAAGTTGAGTAAGTTCTAAGAGCTGTTTAGAACATTTTCCCTGAAGATAACGAGGCTGTATTATACACTTAAAATTTTGTTACATAGATCTTATGTTAAGCATTCTTACCTGGATATAAAATACAATTAGGAAAAATAAGTATGGACTTGCTTCACTCTGATAATGACACCTGAATCAATGAAGAGAGCATGTGCAAAAATTGTAGCAGGAAGAGCACAACACACACACACACACAAACACGCACACATATTAACTTGAGTATAAAATTTAAGGGAGAAATGACGTTTAAACCAGAAGTTGAGAAGTAGAGCAAAGATATTTCCCACACTACACAGCTTAAACAACCTAACCATCTCTCATCTTCTAACAGCAACGTACAGCTTAGAACATCTAAGGAAAGTTTACATTGTGTAAGTAGGATTATTACTTGTGTCATTTCATTTGACATTCATAATATAGTACAATAGTAAAGTATAGTACAAAAGTAGTAGAATGGTAAAGTGTTGGATTCTGGAGTCACAGGGACATGATTTAAATTCTGTCTCTACTATATAGTAGATAAGACATGAGTCAGTTTATAACAAAAGTAATTAATTCTCCAATTTTTCAACATTTTCTTATCTATGTATATTGGATGAGTAATTGACCTCTTTAGTTCTGAGTTTTCTAAGATTAATAAACATTGTTGTTCAGATAAAATATGTGAAGCTATTCTCAAAATGAATAGCACATAGAATATTATCAATTAGTTAATACTTTAAATTTCTAGCCAGAGGAAACAACATGCATAAAGACAGTGAGCTGAACATTTGGATTATTTAAGTAATAGAAATGAGGCTAACCTCAATGAACAGTAGTGGAAACAGGAAGAATACCATGCAATAAGGCCAAGACATAAGCAAAATCCAGGCTTCCTCTTTGGCTCAGAGGTAAAGAATTTACGCAGGAGATGTAGGTGTGATCCCTGAGTTGGGAAGATCCCCTGGAAGAGGAAATGGCAATCCACTGCAGTATTCTTGCCTGGAAAACCCCATGGACAGAGGATCTTTGTGGGCTACAGTTCATGGGGTTGCAAAGAGTTGGACACAACGGAACACACATGCATATAATAAGCAGAATCTAGAGCATGTAGAGACTGAATTAGTAATTAAAAAAAAAAAAAAAAAAACTGTATCTACCTACAAATAATACCCCCAAGCCAGATGTCTTCACTGGTGTAATCAACCATATATTTAAAAGACTAACACTAATTCCTCAACAACACTTCCAAAAACAATGGAAAATTAATAACTTCAGAACCCATTCTATAAAGCCAGTATTATCCTAAAACCAAAACCAAGCAAAGATACCACATGAAAAGTAAATAAATGTAAAACTCCTGAAAAAAATATTAACAAGACAAATCTAGCCATTTATAAAAAGGATTACACATTGTGACTGAATGGGATCAATCTTAATAATTTAAGACTGACTTGACATTTGAAAATAGTCAATATAATATACATTATTAATAAGATAGAATATAAAACTCACATGATCATCTTAATAGACACAGAAAGGGCTTTTGTTCAAAACTAACAAAAGACAAAAAAAATTCTCTCTGACATCAGGAACAACACAAGAATGTTTCCTCTCACATTTCTACTCATCATTTCCCTGAAGATTTCGTCTAGGGTAATTTGGCAAGAAAGTAAAATAAAAGACTTCCTTATTTTAAAGATAACAATAATGTCCAAATTTATCTACAGTTTAAGCATGATCTCTACCAAAATAACTCCTAACATTTTTGCAGAACTTGTGAAGCTTGTCTTAAAATTCACAGAAAAATACAAATAATCCAGACTATTAAACACATTTTTAAAAAGGTAATAAAATTATAGAATTCACACTTCCTAACTTCAAAACTTACTTCAGATCTTCAAGAACCAAGACTCTTAAGTGTTTGCATAAGAATAGACACAGAGATTAAAGGAAAAGAACTGAGAATATCCAAATCAACTCATACATCTACGGTCAGTAGAGTTGCAACAGGTTTGTCAAGACAACTGAATGTAAGAATTGGCTTTGTAACCAAAGGTGCTGAGAAAACTATACATCAAGACAGAATGAATTTGGATGACTATCTCACATCATACACAAAAGGTAACTCAAAGTGGATCAAAGATTTATTTTTTTTGAAATTACTTTTTATTGGAGTATAGTTGCTTTACAATGTTGTATTGGTTTCTGCTGTATAGCAAAGTGAATAAGTTATATGTATACATACTCCCCCCATTTACCAGATTCCATCCCCATTTCATTCACTGTGGATATTGAGTAGAGTTCCCTGTGTGTACAGTAGGTTCTGTTTATATCTATTTTATGCAAAGTAGTGGTATGTATGTCAAGCTCAATTACCAAGATCATTTCACCCCTTTGTCCCTCAATGTTCATACATTTGTTCTCTACATGTGGGTCTCTGTTTCTGCTTTATAAATGAATTCATCTGTATCATTTTGCTAGATTCCACATGTAACTGATATTGTATGATTTTTTTCTTTCTCTTTCCGACTTACTTCACTTTGTAAAACAGTCCCTAGGTCCATTTATGCCTCTGTAAAAGGCACAAATTCATTCCTTTTAATGGGTAGGTAACATCATGCTGTATATATGTACCACATCTTCTTTTTTCATTCCTCTGTTGATGGACATTTAGGTGGCCTCCATGTCCTGGCTATTGTAAATAGTGCTGCAATTAATATTGCAGTGCATGTATGTTTTTGAATTATGGTTGGTAAAAAATCTGCCTGCAATACAAAAGACTCCTGTTCATTTCCTGGGTTGGGAAGATCCTCTGGAGAAGGGATAGGCCACCCACTCCAGTATTCTTGGGCTTCCTTGGTGGCTTAGCTGGTAAAGAATCTGCTTGCAATGTGGGAGACCTGGGTTCAATCCCTGGGTTGGGTAGATCCCTGGAGAAAGGAAAGGCTACCCAATCCAGTATTCTGGCCTGGAGAATTCCATGGACTTCACAGTCCATGGGGTTACAAAGAGTAAGACATGACTGAGCCACTTTCACTTTCATATGGCTAAGAGTGGGAATGCTGGGTCATATGGTACTCATATGTTTAGAATTTGAAGGACCATCCATACTGTTCTCTATATTGGCTGTACCAATTTACATTCCCATCAATAGTGTGGAAGGGTTCCCTTTTTGCCACACACTCTCCAGCAGTTATTCTTTGTAGATTTTTTTATGATGGCCATCTTGACCAGTGTGAAGTAATACTTCATTATATTTTTGATTTAAATTTTCTGATGATTAACAATGTTGAGTATCTTTTAATGTGTTTGCTGACCATTCATATGCCTTCTTTGAGAAAATGTCTGTTTCTGTCTTATGCCCATTTTTATTGTATTGTATTTTTTTCCTAGTAGGTCTGCATGAGCTATTTGTATATTCTGGAGATTAATCCCTTGTCAGATGCTTCATTGGCAAATATTTTCTCCCATTTATGGGGGTTTCATTTTCATCTTGTTTATGGTTTCCTTTGCTCCATAAATCTTTTTAAGCTTAATTATTTTTTATTTTGTTTATTTCTGTTTTTATTTTCACTACACTATGAAGGGAGTCAAAAAGATCTTGCTGAGATTTATGCCAGATGTTCTGCCTGTTTTCATCTAAGAGTTTTATAGTGTTTATCCTTCTATTTAAACTTTTACCTTATTTTGAATTTAGTTTTTGTATGGTGTTAACCAATCTTCAGTTCAGACACTCAGTCGTGTATGACTCTCGCTGACCTCATGGACTTTAGCAGGCCAGGCCTCCCAGTCCATGACCAACACCCAGAGTTTACTAAAGCTCATGTCCATTCGGTCAGTGATGCCATCAAACGATCTCCTCCTCTGTCATCCCCTTCTCCTACCACCGTTAAACTTTTGCAACATAAGGTATTTTCCATTGAGTCAGTTCTTCCTATCAGGTGGCCAGAGTATTGGAGTTTCAGCTTCAGCATCAGTCCTTCCAGTGAATAATCAGGACTGATTTCCTTTAGGATGGACTGGTTGGATCTCCTTGCTGTCCAAGGAACTCTCAAGAATCTTCTCCAACACCACAGTTCAAAAGCATCAATTCTTCAGTGCTCAGCTTTCTTTTCTTTCTTTCTTTTTTCTTATAACCAACCATTTGATTTTATTTTTTTCATTTATTTTTATTAGTTGGAGGCTAATTACTTTATAATATTGTAGTGGTTTTTGCTATATATTGACGTGAATCAGCCATGGATTCACATGTGTTCCCCCTCCCGATTCCCCCTCCCACCTCCTTCCCTATCCGATCCCTCTGGGTCTTCCCAGTGCACCTTATAGTCCAACTCTCACATGTACACATGACTACTAGAAAAACCATAGCTTTGACAAGACAGACCTTTGTTGGCAAAGTGATGTCTCTGCTTTTTAATATTCTCTCTAGGTTGGTCATAACTTTTTCTTCCAAGGAGCAAGCATCTTTTAATTTCATGGCTGCAGTCATCATCTGCAGTGATTTTAGAGCCCAAGAAAATAAAGTCTCACTGTTTCTACTCTGTCTCCATCTATTTGCCATAAAGTGATGGGACCAGATGGTGTGATCTTACTTTTATGAATGTTGAGTTTTAAGCCAACTTTTTCACTCTCCTCTTTCACTTTCATCAAGAGGCTCTTTAGCTCTTCTTCAGTTTCTGCCATAAGGGTGGTGTCATCTGCATATCTGAGGTTATTGATACTTCTCCTGGCAATCGTGATTCCAGCTTCTGACTCATCCAGCCCAGTGTTTCTCATGATGTGCTCTACATATAAGTTAAATAAGCAGAGTGACAATACACAGCTTTGACATACTCCTTCCCTGATTTGTTACCAGTCTGTTGTTCCATGTTCAGTGCTATCTATTGCTTCTTGAACTGCATACAGATTTCTCAGAGGACGGGTAAGGTGGTCTGGTATTCCCATTGCTTGAAGAATTTCCCACAGTTTGTTGTGATCCACACAGTCAAAGGCTTTCGCAAAAGTTAATAAAGCAGAAGTAGATGTTTTTTTCTGGAGCTTTATTGTTTTTTTGATGATCCAATGCATGTTGACAATTTGATCTCTGGTTTCTCTGTCTTTTCTAAATCCAGCTTGAATAACTGGAAGTTCACAGTTCATGTACTGTTGCAAGCCTGAATTGGAGAATTTTGAGCATTATTTTGCTAGAATGTGAGATGAGTGCAAATGTGTGGTAGTTTGAGCATTCTTTGGCATTGCCTTTCTTTGGGATTGGAATGAAAATGTACTTTTCCAGTCCTTTGGCCACTGCTGAGTTTTCCAAATTTGCTGGCATATTGACTGCAGCACTTTCACAGCATCATCTTTTTAAGATTTGAAATAGCTCAACTGGAATCCCAGCACCTCCACTATATTTGTTTATAGTGATGCTTCCTAAGACCCATTTGACTTCACATTCCAGGTTGTCTGGCTCTAGATGAGTGTTCACACCATCATAATTATCTGAGTCGTGAAGATCTTTTTTGTGTAGCTCTTCTGTGTATTCTTGCCACCTTTTCTTAATATCTTCTGCTTCTGTTAGGTCCATACCATTTCTAAACTTTAATTGTGCCCATCTTTGCATGAAATGTTCCCTTGGTATTTCTAATTTTCTTGAAGAGATCTCTAGTCATTCCCATTTTATTGATTTCCTCTATTTCTTTGCATTGGTCACCGAGGAAGGCTTTATCTCTCCTTGCTATTCTTTGGAACTCTGCTTTCAAATGGGTATATCTTTCCTTTTATCCTTTGCCTTTCACTTCTGTTCATTTCATAGATGTTTGTAAGGCCCTCTCAGACAACCATTTAGTCTTTTTGCATTTCTTTTTTTCTTGAGGATGGTCTTGAACATTGACTCCTATACAATGTTACAAAACTTTGTCCCTAGTTTTTCAGGCACTCTATCAGATCTAATCCCTTGAATATATTTGCCATCCCCACTGAATAGTCATAAGGGATTTGATTTAGATCATACCTGGATGGCCCTGTGATTTTCCCTACTTTCTTCAATAAGTCTGAATGTGGCAATAAGGAGTTCATGATCTGGACCCCAGTCAGCTCCCAGTTTTGTTTTTGATGGCTGTGTAGAGCTTCTTCATCAGTGGCTGCAAAGAATATAATCAATCTGATTTCAATATTGACCATCTGGTGGTGTTCTCTTGTGTTGTTGGAAGAGGGTGCTTGCTATAATTAGTGTGTTCTCTTGACAAAACTCTGTTAGCCTTTGCCTTGCTTCATTCTGTCCTCCAAGGCCAAGTTTGCCCATTACTCCAGGCATTTCTTGACTTCCTCCTTTTGTCTTCCAATGTTCTAATTTCATTCTTTTACATGAGGCTGTCCAGTTTTTCCCAGCACTACTTACTGAAGAGACTATCTTTACTCCATTGTATATCCTTGTCTCCTTTGTCATAGATTAGATGATCACACATATGTGGGTTTATCTCAAGGCTTTCTACTCTATTCCATTGATCTGTGTTTCTGTTTTTGTTCCAGTACCATACAATCTTGATACGAGTAGCTTTCTTATATAGTCTGAAATCAGGGAGTCTAAATTCTTCAGCTCCATATTTTTGTCTTCTGATTTTTTATATTTATTTATTTTTTTGCTATTTGGAGTCTTTCATATTTCCATACAAATTGATTATTTTGTTATAATTCTATGAAACTTCCATTGGTAATTTGATAGGGATTGCTTTGAATCTTTAGGTTGCTTTGGTGAGTATAGTAATTTTCACAAGAGTGATTCTTTTAATCTAAGAACATGGTATATCACTCCATCTGTGTCATCTTTGATTTCTTAGTCAGAAACTTATAACTTCCTTAGTACAGGTCTTTGCCTCTTAGGTAGCCTTATTTCTTGTATTTTATTCCTTTTGTTGCAATAGTAAATGGGATTGTTTCATTATGTCTTTCTGAAATTCAATGTTAGTGTATGGGGATGCAAGTTGTTTCCTCATACTAACTTTGTATCATACAATTTACCAAATACACTGATTAGCACTAGGAGTTTTGTGATATGAGTTTACGATTTTATAAATATAATATCACCTGCAAATAGTGACAGTTTTACTTCTTTTCCAATTTGAATTCCTTTTATTTCATTTTCTTCTCAGATGTAATTTACATGGCTATGACTTTCCAAAATTATGTTGAGTAAGAGTGGTGAAAGCAGATATCCTTGTCTTCTTTCTGATCTTAGTGGAAATGCTTTCAAGTTTTCACCTTTGAAAGTGGTGTTTGTTGTGAGTTTGTAGTATATGGCTATTGGCCTTCATCTGATGAGGTAGGACCCCTTTATGCCCACTTTCTGAAGGGGTTTTATCATAAATTGTTGTCTAATTTTGTCAAAAGCTTCCTCTACCTCTATTGAGATAAACTTATGGTTTTTATCTTTTGATTTGTTAATTTGTATTGATTTTTTTAAACAAACTAATGACAACAAGCAACAAGTATTGCATTGGTTAATTTGTGTATATTGAGTAATCCTTGCCTTCCTCAGACATATCAATTTTGATCATGATGTATGACCCTTTTAATGTATTGTTAGATTCTTTTATCTATTATTTTGTTAGGATTTTTGTGTCTATGTTTATCAGGGAATTGGATCTGTCATTTTCTCTTTTGTTTTTTATATCCTTGGGTTTGGTATCAGAGCAATTGTGGTTTCTTAGAATGAGTTAGGGAGTGTGTCTCCCTTTGCAATATTTGAAAACATCTGAGAAGGATAGTTGTTAGCTCTTCTCTGTTTGCTAGAATATGCCTGCGAAATCACTTGTTTCTGTACTTCTGTTTGTCAGAAGATTTTTAGTCACAATTTTAGTTTAATTTTTAATCACAATTTTATATAAACTTGTGGTTGATCTGTTTTAGTTTCTATTTCTTCTTGGTTCAGTCTTGGAAAGTTGTACCATGATAAGAAGCTGTCCATTTTGTCCAGATTGTCATTTTATTTGCATATACATACTTGTAGTAGTCTTTTATGATCTTTTGTAATTCTGCATTTTCAACTGTAACTTCTTTCATTTCTAGTTTTATTTGTTTGAGTCCTCTCCTTTTTCTTCTTGATTAGTCTGGCTCGATGTTTATCAGTTTTGTTTATTTTCTTAAAGAACCAGTTTTTAGTTTTGTTGATCTTTTCTGTTGTTTTTTTATTTCTATTTCATTTATTTTTGCTCTGATCTTTGTGATTTTTTTACTTCTAGTAAGAGGATTTGTTTGTTCTTCTTTCTCTAGTTGCTATAGGTTGAAAGTTTGAATTTTTTTTTATTTGAAATTTTTCTCGTTTCTTGAGGTAGGATTGTATTGCTATACAATTCGCTCTTAGGACTGCTTTGGCTGCATCCATAGGTTTAAGTCCATCTCATTTAATGTGTCGTTTAAGGTTTGTATTTTCTTACTTATATTGTCTTAATAATCTGTCCATTGTTGTTAGTGAAGTGTTAACATCCCCTGCTATTATTGTGTTACTGTTGATTTACCCTTTTATGACTGGTAACCTTTGCCTTATGAACTGAAGTGCTCCCAGTTTGGTTCTTGGATTGATCCCATGGTCTTATATAATTGACCTTGTTTGTCTCTTAAAATAGTCTTTATTTTAAAAATAAATGGAAATAAAAAATAAAATGCATTTTGTCTGATATTAGCATTGCTACTCCAGTGTTTAAAAAAATAATAATAATTGATATGCATGGATAATGTTTTTTCATTCATTTACTTTCAGTCTGTGTGTATCCCTAGGTCCCTACAAATGAATCATTTGTAGGTAGACAGCACACAAATGGGTTATAATTGTGGAAACAGTTTGAGGATAGTTGTTAGCTCTTCACTAAGAGCTATTTTTTTTCCCATTTATTTTTATTAGTTGGAGGCTAATTACTTTACAACATTGCAGTGGTTTTTGTCATTCATTGAAATGAATTAGCCATGGATTTACATGTATTCCCCATCCCGGTCCCCCCTCCCACCTCCCTCTCCACCCCATCCCTCTGGGTCTTCCCAGTGCACCAGGCCCGAGCACTTGTCTCATGCATCCAACCTGGGCTGGTGATCTGTTTCACCCTAGATATACATGTTTCAATGCTGTTCTCTTGAAACATCCCACCCTCGCCTTCTCCCACAGAGTCCACAAGTCTGTTCTATACATCTGAGTTTCTTTTTCTTTTTTTGCATATAGGGTTATTGTTACCATCTTTCTAAATTCCATATATATGTGTTAGTATACTGTAATGGTCTTTATCTTTCTGGCTTACTTCACTCTGTATAATGGGCTCCAGTTTCACCCATCTCATTAGAACTGATTCAAATGAATTCTTTTTAATGGCTGAGTAATATTCCATGGTGTATATGTACCACAGCTTCCTCATCCATTCGTCTGCTGATGGGCATCTAGGTTGCTTCCATGTCCTGGCTATGATAAACAGTGCTGTGATGAACATTGGGGTGCATGTGTCTCTTTCAGATCTGGTTTCCTCAGTGTGTATGCCTAGAAGTGGTATTGCTGGGTCATATGGACGATCTATTTCCAGCTTTTTAAGAAATCTCCACACTGTTTTCCATAGTGGCTGCACTAATTTGCATTCCCACCAACAGTGTAAGAGGGTTCGCTTTTCTCCACACCCTCTCCAGTATTTATTGCTTGTAGACTTTTGGATAGCAGCCATCCTGACTGGTGTGTAATGGTACCTCATTGTGGTTTTGATTTGCATTTCTCTGATAATGAGTGATGTTGAGCATCTTTTCATGTATTTTTTTTTTGCCATCCGTATGTCTTCCTTGGAGAAATGTCTGTTTAGTTCTTTGGCCCATTTTTTGATTGGGTCATGTATTCACTAAGAGCTTTATATCCTTTCAAACAATATGTGTCTTTTGTTTGGACCATCTAACCCATTTAGTCAGTTCAGTCACTCAGTCGTGTCCAACTCTGTGACCCCATGGACTGAAGCATGCCAGGCTTCCCTGTCATTCAAAAGCCCATTTTAAGTTTAAAGCAATTGTCAGTTTATATGGGCTTCCTGTTGACTCAGACAATAAAGAATCTGTCTGCAATGCAGGCGACCTGGGTTCAATACCTGGGTCAGGAAGATCCCCTGGAGAAGGGGATGGCTATCCACTCCACTATTCCTGCCTGGAGAATTCCATAGACAGAGGAACCTGATGGGCTACAGTTCATTGGGTCACAGAGAGTTGGACATGACTAAGCACCTAACACTTTGAGTTTTTATGTTTCTATTACATTTTCATAATTGTTTTGATTTGTTTCTTTAGGCCTTTTTTTCCTCTCTTGTGTTTCCCATCTGGAGAAGTTCATTTAGTGTTTGTGATAAAGCTGTTTTGGTGGTTCCAAGTACTCTTAGCTTTTTCTTGTCTGTGAATCTTTTGATTTCTCTGTCAAATATGAATGAGATCCTAGGTGTGCAGAGTAATATTTGTTCTAAGCTTTTTCATTTCTTCACTTAATTTTTTTCCCATTTATTTTTATTAGTTGGAGGCTAATTGCTTTACAATATTGTAGTGGTTTTTGCCATATGTTGACATGAATCAGCCATGGATTACATGTGTTCTCCATCCTGAACACCCCCCCCCCCATCCCATCCCTCTGGGTCATCTAGTGCACCAGCCCCAAGCACTTGCCTCATGCATCCAACCTGGGCTGGTGATCTGTTTCACCCTTGATAGTATACTTGTTTCAATGCTATTCTCTCAGAATAGCCCACCCTTGCCTTCTCCCATAGAATCCCAAAGTCTGTTCTGTACATCTGTATCTCTTTTTCTGTTTTGCATATAGGGTTATTGTTACCATCTTTCTAAATTCCATATATATGCATTGGTATACTGTATTGGTGCTTATCTTTCTGGCTTACTTCACTCTGTATAATGGGCTCCAGTTTCATCCATCTCATTAGAACTGATTCAAATGTATTATTTTTAATGTCTGAGTAATAGTCCATGGTGTATATGTACCACAGCTTTCTTATCCATTTGTATGCTGATGGGCATCTAGGTTGCTTCCATGTCCTGGCTATTATAAACAGTGCTGCGATGAACATTGGGATATACATGTCTCTTTCAGATCTGGTTTCCTTGGTGTGTATGCCCAGGAGTGGGATTGCTGGATCATACAGCAGTTCTATTTTCATTTTTTTCCAGAAATCTCCACACTGTTCTCCACAGTGGCTGTACTAGTTCACATTCCCACCAACAGTGTAAAAGGGTTCTCTTTTCTCCACACCCTCTCCAGCATTTATTGTTTAGCAGCCATTGTATAGCAGCCATTCTGACTGGCGTGTAATGGTACCTCATTGAGGTTTTATTTGCATTTCTCTAATAATGAGTGATGTTGAGCATTTTTCATGTGCTTCATGTGTTGGCCATGTCATCTTTGGAGAAATGTCTATTTAGATCTTTGGCCCATTGTTTGATTGGGTCATTTATTTCTCTGGAGTTGAGCTACAGGAGTTGCTTATATATTTTTGAGATTAATCCTTTGTCTGTTTTTTCATTTGCTATTACTTTCTCCCATTCTGAAGGCTGTCTTTTCACCTTGCTTATAGTTTCCTTTGCTATGCAAAAGCTTTTAAGTTTCATTAGGTCCCATTTGTTTATTTTTGCTTTATTTCCAATATTCTGGGAGGTGGGTCATAGAGGATCTTGTTGTCATTTATGTTGGAGAGTGTTTTGTCTATCTTCTCCTCTAGGAGTTTTATAGTTTCTGGTCTTACATTTAGATCTTTGCTCCATTTTGAGTTTATTTTTGTGTATGCTGTTAGAATGTTCTAGTTTCCTTCTTTTACAAGTGGTTGACCAGTTTTCCCAGCACCACTTGTTAAAGAGGTTTTTTTTTTTTTTTTTTTTTTTTCCATTTTATATTCTTGCCTCCTTTGTTGAAGATAAGGTGTCTACAGGTACGTGGGAAAAAAATATTTCATGCAAATGGAGACCAAAAGAAAGCAGGAGTCACAATACTCATATCAGATAAAATAGACTTTAAAATAAAGGCTGTGAAAAGAGACAAAGGACACTGCATAATGATCAAAGGATCAATCCGAGAAGAAGATATAACAGTTATAAATATATATGCACCCAGCATAGGAACACTGCAATATGTAAGGCAAATGCTAACAAGTATGAAAGGGGCAATTAACAATAACACAATAATAGTGGGAGACTTTAATACCCCACTCACAACTATGGATAGATCAACTAAACAGAAAATTAACAAGGAAACACAAACTTGAAAGGACACAATGGACCAGCTAGACCTAATTGACATCTATAGGACCTTTCACCCCAAAACAATCAATTTCACCTTTTTCTCAAGTGCACACGGAACCTTCTCCAGAATAGATCACATCCTGGGCCATAAATCTAGCCTTGGGAAATTCAAAAAAACTGAAATCATCCCAGTCATCTTTTCTGACCACAGTGCAGTAGGATTATATCTCAATTACAGGAAAAAAAAACATTAAAAATTCAAACATATGGAAGCTAAATAACATGTTTCTGAATAACCAACAAATCATAGAAGAAATCAAAAAAGAAATAAAAATATGCATGGAAATGAATGAAAATGAAAACACAACAACCCAAAACCTATGGGACACTATAAAAGCAATGTTAAGCTATGAACCTTTGTTCATAGCATTACAGGCTTACCTCAAGAAACAAGAAAAAAGTCAAATATATAACCTAACTCTATACCTCTCTTATTTTAAACACCAACTTCATGCCTTGGGAATTTCCATCCAAGCTCAGATTTGATAATTCTCTAGAATTACTCATAGAACTCAATGAAAATTATTTCCTGAAATCAATGTATGGCTATGAATGGAGCACTGCCAACCAGGTAAGCTCACCTGAGGCTTGGTGTCCAAAAATTTTATTGGTGCTCCACGGTTGACTGCACACATAGGTGACCTTATCTCCAGTCTCTCCAGTGGTAGAGTGAATACTGCATATCCCCTGTCATAAATTATATCTCATAAATCACAATTTTTGACTATCCAATAACCCAGATATCCTAGTCAAACTAAAATACTTCTATCAGGCAGGACATTCTAAGGGTCCAGATACCACAGGGTACCACAGATAGTGCAGGGAAAAGGCCAGACCACTCTTTGGATAAGGTTAATTTTTACTACACAGAGCCAGGAAACATACTTGAGGTATCAAAGACAGAAAGAAACAGAACAACATGGTTTCACAATAATTGAAGGATTAGACTATTAAAAGGAGGGAATGCTCAGTTGTTTCAAATAATATTGAAGGTTTAATTAAGATGAGGACAAGGAAATGATCAATGAACAAAGCAACACTTTGATCATTGGCAGTCTTGGCAAAGAAGTTTTTGTGTAGTGATTAAAACTGGAAATGCAGAAAGAGAGAGAGTTTAAGTTTTGTTTTAAAGGGAGATAGATATCTTGGGCCATAGCTAAAAAAGCAAAGTGAAGTTAAGAGAAATTTTTGAAAGATAGATGATTTTAAAGTGGGGTAAATGAGGAGCTGTTGAAAGGCAAGAGGAAAGAAAGCCTGCTGAAGCTGAGTCCAGCAGATAACAGGAAGTAACAAGATCAAGATCTGAAGAGGACAGACTTTGAATGGGACAAGGCTACTTCATTCATCTTAGAAGTGAAGATCATGGTGATGGAAGATGAGAGTTTTTCTTCTACTGTTGTTTATTATATCACTGGAATGTGAGGTGAGCTAATCAGACAAAAGTGGTCATTTGACGATAGAAAAGTAGATATAAAATAATTGTCTTCAAAAGTAGGGAAAGTACACTAAAGAAATTGTGCAGGATTGTCACAAAGTATTGGGTGCCCCTGTGAGTGTGCAATCAAGAATTCAAGCTGGTACTACTAATACAAGCAATGTTGTGAAATTGTAATATTTATAGCTATTCCCTGACATTGCCAGGGAGGTAGAGAGGGGAAAGAGTTGGAAGATTTTTTCAAGAAAGTGATTGTAATGATGGACTGTGGATTCTTTATTGTGTAGGCAGAGATGAAACAGAAGGGAGTTGGAAGCATAGTTGTATGGGTGAGAGTTGATTGGACACCTTGATGAGCCACTTGTTTTAAACACTATCATTTGATGTCTCTGTTGAAAACTGACCTCACACTTTCTGTAGATGCTTGTGCATTGATATAGAAATTATCTGGTTACCCAGATGTCAGTACAATAGCTACAGACTTGGTCTCTCAGTTTCTATTTTGGTTCCCATTTACATGCTCAGCCAGTATTCACAAAGTTCAACCATTATGCTAAAGTAGTTGGTGATCAAATTTGCTGCCACCTATGCTACATTTGGACAAAACTAGCTCTCCTACAAAATATATCCTGGCACTGGGTATGTTCTCTCTGTGACCCTTATATATATTCATATGTGTGAGTGTGTGTGTGTGTCTATACATGCATATGTAAATATATATGGCATAATAATTACAATAATTATAATTAATAATTATATAATTGTCTATATAATATGTAATGATATTTAATATATTAAATAATTATGATATATATGAATAATTAATATGTATTGATAGTAGTTATTATATAATTATATAATGATATATAATTATTATATGTTATATTATATATAGTATATATTATAATATACAGCATATATAATAGTATGTATACTATATATAATATAAATATATTATATAATATATTATATATAGTAACATTAATATATTGTCACCCTGCTTATTTAACTTATATGCAGAGTACATCATGAGAAATGTTGGGCTGGAAGAAGTACAAGCTGGAATCAAGATTGTGGGGAGAAATATCAATAACCTCAGATATGCAGATGACACCACCCTTATGGCAGAAAGTGAAGAGGAACCAAAAAGCCTCTTGATGAAAGTGAAAGAGGAGAGTGAAAAAGTTGGCTTAAAGCTCAACATTCAGAAAACTAAGATCATGGCATCTGGTCCCATCACTTCATGGCAGATTGATGGAGAAACAGTAGAAACAGTGTCAGATTTTATATTGGGGGGCTCCAAAATCACTGCAGATGGCGATTGAAGCCATGAAACTAAAAGATGCTTACTCCTTGGAAGGAACGTTATGACCAACCTAGACAGCATATTAAAAAGCAGAGATATTACTTTGCCAACAAAGGTCCATCTAGTTAAGGCTATGGTTTGTCCAGTAATCATGTATGGATGTGAGAGTTGGACTGTGAAGAAAGCTGAGTGCTGAAAAATGGATGCTTTTGAACTGTGGTGTTGGAGAAGACTCTTAAGAGTCCCTTGGTCTGCAAGGAGACCCAACCAGTTCATCCTAAAGGAGATCAGTCTTGGGTGTTCATTGGAAGGACTGATGCTAAAGCTGAAACTCCAATACTCTGGCCACCTCATGCGAAGAGGTGACTCATTGGAAAAGACCCTGATGCTGGGAGGGATTGGGGGCAGGAGGAGAAGGGGACAACATAGGATGAAATGGCTAGATGGCATCACCGACTCGATGGACATGAGTTTGAGTAAACTCCGGGAGTTGGTGATGGACAGGGAGGCCTGGCGTATTGCTATTCATGGGGTCGCAAAGAGTCGGACACGACTGAGAGACTGAACTGAACTGAACTGAACATTAATATATTTTGATATATTAATATATTTAATTATTATATTGTAATGTGTATGTGTAACATTAATATATGCTGATATATTAATATATCTAATTATTATATTGTAATGTGTATATATACTAATGACTCCTAAAATAAAAGTTTCAAGTGCTGTATCTAGTACTGCTCTTTTACTTTTAGCACTCCCTTCCTACATACACAGAGAGAAATGCCTCTCCCCAGTTGATTTTCCCTACATATATATTGATAAAGGAATTAATTCATTGACTTAAGATGACACTAGAATAATAATAAAACAAGGAGAGCTTTATAGAATTGAAAGAGATCTGATTAAATAATTTACCACTGTATAGACCAACGAAAATGACAAGGACCATCCTTTTGTGGCATGGGGTTAATACATAGTACTACATGCATAAAGGGAAATGAAATGCTAACAGCACTCATTAATGGTCTCAGAGTGTGCTTTGAGGCAGAGAATAGCATGAAAATAAAAGGGTAAAACACATCCTCATCAAGACAGTTAAATCTAGATTCTACCAGAATCCCTAATGCTCTTGCTAGTTCAATTAGCTAGTCAGTATTCAGATCAGTTTAGTTCAGTCTCTCAGTTGTGTCTAACTCATTGTGACACCATGGAGTACCACACGCCAGGCCTCCCTGTCCATCACCAACTCCCGGAGTTTACCAAATTCATGTCCATTGAGTCGGTGATGCATGAGTTTTAGGGTCTATTAAAGATTGTTCTGTTTGATTTTCTTTGTTGGAAAGTAAAGCCATTTTAATATAAATACACATCAAACTTAGCAAACTAAAAGGCAGACTCTATAAACACACAAATTATGTAAGGAAAGTAATGATATACTGCTGATTTATTATTTATTCATTTATTTAGTTTTAGTCTTTTAAATCATGCATACACAAACAACAGTGACTAGAAAGTCTATCAATGATTTAAGATAACCATCTCAGTAGAAACACCAAACACTTTTGTAAGTCTCCCCCCACCCTCCACAGGAATCCCTATTTTTATTTTTTTAATTTTTTTCCATTTATTTTTATTAGTTTCAGGCTAAGATTTTTACAGGATGAATTACAGTTCAACTCTTACTTAAAGAGATGCATCCTCTTTCATTTAACACTAATTGGAAGACCTATTGAACATCTCAACAGCAAATCCAAGTGGGCAATTTTTTTCTACACATATACTTAACACAAATGGGTAAAATAATTTTAGCCTTTCTGCTGCAGTGCTTTTTTGCGTATGTGCATGGAAAATTAAGTTTTCTTGGGTTGTATACCTAACTCTATACATTTGTATATAGAATCAGATATGAGAACCATATCCTCAAGGCAATATAACATACACATTTATTGTGACCCTGTTTAAACAACCAAATACTCTCTTGTTAAGAAATATCTAAATAACTGGAAATAATTGAATTGAATTTTCTAAACCAGAATAGGTAGTCTCAAATCAATTGCATTCATGCTCTAAAAACTCTGATTTGTTTGGATCCATTTACTGTAACCAAATAGAAAACTCTAGCTATTAACTCATACATTGTTCATGACAAAATTGCACAGGGATTTTGCACATTTGAGAATATGATATATCTCTTGTGGGCAGAAATGTTAGTTATGGTAATTTTGATAATAAAGTTATATTTAGGTTGTATATATTAAAATAGTATTAAGATATCTGAAAAATAATCAATTTAGTAGCTTCAGTATGAAATGGGTACATTCCTCAGCTGTCAAAAATTCTGAGAGAGAGACAAAAAGAAGGTAAAATATATTAATATCTCCACTCTTTCTTCAGTCATTATTGTCAATGTTTTGCTTCATTTAGTGAGTTTTCAAATATCACATAAAAGTTAAAATTAATGTTAAATAAAAATATTTACAAATCACCTCCACCAGGACAAGTGAATAAAAAAATTAGAAGTTATTGGGAAAATAACACCTCTATTCTGCATAACACACTTGTAAATAAATGCATTTTCTGCTAGCTGACCTCAGGAAACTCAACTATTGACAAACTAAAATTAGCAACCGCATGTCCCTTGCCTACAGCAAGCACAGATGAAGGATGAAAAACTAGAGAAAAGGGAGGCTCGCTCTAATTTGCAATTGTGCCTAGTACTTCATTGTATGTTAATTATAAGTGTTTACTACTCACAGGCATAACAGAACCATGAGGTTCAAATAATCCTTGAGAGTTTAAGAAATCCATATCTCTGCCTCCAACTAAAACAGTTTGAAATATTATAAAAAAAGATTAAGAAACTGCTGAGCATTTCCTATCTCCTTGAATATAAATTTCCTTTTTTGTAAAGACATAGATGAGTCAGGAATCACTATAGAAAACTTCAAAGGCTCATGGAAAATGTGAACCATAAGTAGAAATAGCTTTCCTCCTGAAAGCTCTTGTGTAGCCACCTAAATAGGAAGCAACAAAGAGGATTGTCTCTGACTAAAACAGGATAACAGACGTAGTAGAACTCAACTGAAACCAAAGTTTCAGGTCTGTATTGTTTGATTTGCTTTTAGCATCCACTTTTCAGTTTATCTTTTAAGAAATAAATTTTAAAATTATTTTTAACAAGAAAAAATATTTTAGACATATACCAATTAATTTGTTAACTAATTATCTAATTCATTTCTGTAATTAAATAAGAATCAGAGTAATTTTTGTCATTTTTGCCTTACTTTACTATTTTTTAATATCTACTTGATTTGCTTTCACACCAGTGTGTAATTTTAACAATAATAATATAAATGATAATAAATAAAGATATTATTTATTATTCTCCCATTATAGATTGCACTCTAGACTTTATAACGCTTGTTTTAAAACTTTGTCACACATTAGGTCACCTGGGAAGGTTTGAAAATTCCTGAAGAAAAAAAAAAATAATTAAAAAAAAAAGAGAAAATTCCTGAAGGCCAGGTTTCGCCCCACACCAATGAAATTAAAATATCCATGAATGAAAACCAAGCAGAAGTGTTTTTTGAAAACCACTATTTTATTTTACCACATCCTCTATATACTTCTCTGAAATAGAGTAATTATGGCAATAGTCCAGAGCAGTTAAACATGCCTGATCTTTTTGTGTTAAAATTAGCATTGGTTACAGGCTGCACTGTTTATGAACTCTGTGACACTGAACACTATTTAACCTTACTATGCCTCAGTTTTTTTCATGTGTAAAATGAGAATAACAATTAGTAGCTACTTTATAGTGTTTGTTGAATGTTGATTTAATACAGATAAGTTACTCAGCATGAGTTATTATCTTCTCCCCATTTTGTAAATGAAGAAACTAAAGCATAGAAACTTGAATAACTTGCACAAGTTTGCACAAATAAAGGTAATACTCAGCTTGAAGGACTGTAGTCCAAGCTTCCACTATGGCCTAATTTTAGATGTCAATTATTCCTTTAAAATATATAATTCTCAGTTCTATAATCCATGTAAAATGGTATAATCTAGAAATGGATTTTTACATAAAAAGATAGGTTAATAAAACCACCCAGTGACTGTAGTCTTATAGATCTAGTTTCAGCACTTTCTTCTAGGCAACCATGGAACTAGCTTCTTCCCACAAAGTCAATAACATAGGCTTCAAATATAAGAATTAAGGAAGTATGATTCATTTTCTTAACTAGAATCTAATTTCTACTTATCTGCTATAAAGTATGAGCACAAATTATGAAGACTGATATTTTTATCTTGTGTCAATTGTGGCATATTACTGTCTTTAATTTTTATAAGGAAAAGAGAAGTTGACTTAATTTAAGACTGTGAGGAAGATGTTACTTATTTCTAACAGTGGTTTTCAACTATAGAATCACAAGTGTTGATTTTGTGAAATAGTGATGACTGCTTAACACTTAGAAATACTGATTCAATTGACCTTGGATGGGGTCCAGGTATCTGTGTGTTTAAAAAATTTATCCTTGTGATTCCAATGTATAGGAATAATATGAGTAATAGAAAAATAATCACAGAATAATAAAGATACTAGAATGTAAATTGTGAGGCTTCAATAGATCTCCAACAGGCTTCAGCACTTTAAATACAAGGTGCAACATCTACCCAGGTCTAAAGTCTTTCTTACTTCCCTAGTGGCTCAGGTGGTAAAGAATCTGCCTGCATTGTGGGAGACCTGGGTTCAATCTCTGCATTGGGAAGATCCCCTGGAGAAGGGCATGGCAACCCACTCCAGTATTCTTGCCTGGAGAATCCCATGGACTGAGGAGCTTGGCAGGCTCCATGGGGTTGCAAAGAGTCAGACATGACTGAGCGACTAAACACAGCACAAAGTCCTTCTTGCTAGCACACCTAAACATCAACAATAAGTACTTCAGTAATGAATTGTGTTGTATTTTCAGTGTATAAAGCAAGTTTATAGTGTTGGGTTAGAAATGGAAATGGCTTATTAAGCTCCTGTAAGGATGCTACTTGGTTTGCTTTTTTTTTTTTAATGTTACAGGACAGTGAATTTTGTTGACGATCTGGTATGAAAGTTTAAGCCCCTTGACCTTATAAAAATTCCCAATATAATAGACATCAATAAATAGAAGTAATGGACTTTGGAATAAGACAGACATGGACTTTAATCCCAATTCCAGAATTTTCTAGCCTTGTGATTTTGCATGAAATTCTTAACTTCTCAGAACTATTTCTTTTGGTGCAAAATGGAGTCAATAAAGCTTATCCCACAGGTTTGTTTGTTTTAGGGATTTAACAATATTGTATGATTAGTCTAGCACTAGAATATAAAAAGAACCCCAAAATTATTTGCTGTTGGTATTATATCATAATTCAGCATGATAAGCATGGAAATAGGTGATTCTCAGGGAGTTATGAGAAAACACAAGTGAGAATGCCAAAACAGAAATGAATTGAGGGAGGGCAGTTTTAGGGAAGGTACGCTATTCACTAACTGCACAATTCTATATCTCTAAAGTTTGGACTGCAAGGAGATCCAACCTGTCAATCCTACAGGAGATCAGTCCTGGGTGTTCATTGGAAGGACTGATGCTGAAGCTGAAACTCCAATACTTTGGCCTCTTCATGCAAAGAGTTGACTCAATGGAAAAGACCCTGATGCTGGGAGGGAT
The DNA here is from genome assembly GCF_023699985.2 of Odocoileus virginianus. Classification (NCBI taxonomy): domain Eukaryota; kingdom Metazoa; phylum Chordata; class Mammalia; order Artiodactyla; family Cervidae; genus Odocoileus; species Odocoileus virginianus. Next base: position 71,412,165 of record NC_069683.1, read on the forward strand.
TGGGGGCAGGAGGAGAAGGGGACGACAGAGGATGAGATGGCTGAATGGCATCATCAACTCGATAGACATGAGGTTGAGTGAACTCTGGGAGTTGGTGATGGACAGGGAGGCTTAGTGTGCTGCGATTCATGGGGTTGCAAAGAGTCAGACACGATTGACTGACTGAACTGAACTGAACTGAAAGTTAACATGCTGAGGTCTAGTGTTATTTATGAATATTCTGATAATGATGTCATCTTCTGTTTTATTTTCTACAGTTGTCAAATTAAAAATAAAATTATCTATAAAACTTCTAATCCACTGTAACCTCATATCTTGCCTCTATAACCACAATCAATGAATAAACCAATAATATGCAGACAATTATGAAGCAATCTATGATATCAATTAATTAAACTAAAACTTATTCAAGAAATTACTCCCACAAGTGATCCATGGAGTCATTTGGTACATCATATTGGAAGACTTTTCCCAAAATTAAGTTTCACAGACAAGAAGTTAGTTTTGCATCTGTAAATCAATTATTTCACTTTATAACTATATGGAAGAAAGAAAAAAAGAGACCAGATCTTGCTTATTTTAGAGCAGTCTCTAAAATACCAGACTGGATGAAGTGCAAGATGGAAACAAGACTACAGGGAGGACTATCAATAACCTTAGATGTGCAGATGACACCACCCTTATGGCAGAAAGTAAAGAGGAACTAAAGAGCCTCTTGATGAATGTGAAAGAAGAGAGTGAAAAAAGCTATCTTAAAACTCAATATTCAAAAAACTAAGATCATGGCATCCGGTCCCATCACTTTACGGCAAATAGATGGGGAAACAAAGGAAACAGTGACAGAATTTATTTTCTTAGGCTCCAAAATCACTGCAGATGATGACTGCAGCCATGAAATTAAAAGATTTTTGCTCATTGGAAGAGAAACTATGACCAACCTTGACAGCATATTAAAAAGCAGAGACATTACTTTCCAACAAAGGTCCATCTAGTCAAACCTATGGTTTTTCCAGTGGTCAAATATGGATGTGAGAGTTGGATCATAAAGAAGGCTGAGTGCTGGTGAATTGATGCTTTCAACTATGTTGTTGGAGAAGACTTTTGAGAGTCCCTTGGACCACAAAGATATCAAACCAGTATATACTAAAAGAAATAAATCCTGAATATTCATTGAAAGGACTGCTGCTGAAGCAGAAGCTCCAATACTTTGTCCAACTGATGCAAAGAGCTGACCACTTGGAAAAGTCCCTGATTCTGGGAAAGATTGAAGCGGGAGTAGGGGATGACAGAGCACAAGATGGTTGGATGGATCACTGACTGAACATGAGTTTGAGCAAGCTCCAGGAGATGGTGGAGGACAAGAAAGCCTGACATGCTGCAGTTCACGGGGTTTCAGAGTTGGACATGAATGAGTGATTGAACAAAGGAGGAGTTTTCAGTAACATGATTTACTGAAAACTTCTGTAAGTTTTACACCTTTTACATAATGATCAGGGTACTGAAAAGTTGTTGAACGATAAGACGCTGGGATTCTTGGCCTCCAGAGGAGATAAATTCAATCCGGGGCCAGAGACGAGGCTGGATCACTCAGAGCTTTTGTGTAATAATGTTTTATTAAAGTATAAAGGAGATAGAGAAAGCTTCTGACATAGGCATCAAAAGGGGCAAAAGAGTACCCCCCTCCTAACCTTTAGCTGTAAGTTATATAGTCACTCACAGTCTGTTAATGAAAAGAAAGGAATGTCTTAGAATTTAGAATGTCACCAGATAATTCATCCTTGGCCATAAAACGATTGACTTGAATCTTGTAGAAGGGCAGATTAACAACAAATAGTTTCATTTACATAGATTAGAGAACAATATCTGAGTAAGTAGGTTAGGTCCTTTGGCGGAACCAACTTGAAGATAGAGTCTGGGGTACATTAACATAGCTTAAGACAACATTTCCATAAGAAAAAGAAATGTATTGGTTAACTCAAGGTTTGAGAGTAGTTAGCTTCAGGTGAAACCAGGTGTCATGGCAACACAGCATTTTAAGAGAAACCTCCTTTTAAATTTGTATAGAGAAGAAAAAATATCGCTGTTTTTTTTCCTCCTGCCACTTAAAAGGGATAAAAATGTCTGGCACTTGCAGCCTCTTTCCTCCTTTTGGAGATCCCTGGCCTTCCTGCCTGTTACCCACTCATTCCCCCCTTTTCTTTTAGGAGAATTATGTTGCCTAGGGAAAAGGGGAGTCATTTTCATTCCATAACTGCTTACCAGCTGACAAGGGGCGTTGTCCCTAAATTGGTGAGGCAACATATTCTCCTAATCCTCATAGTGAGGATGTCTGATCCAGGGACCCCAAATAGTAGTCGGAAGAAGCTGCAGTGATAGCAGGAGTTTGAGCAACCATTTGTAACTTAAAAGTTTTCATACGACTAGAAACAAATCCAGTTACACAGTTACAGATGCAGGGAGCAAACAGCAAAAACAAAACAATCAGAATTATTGTAATTAAGGTAGTTTTCCACCATGGGGAACTAGTTAAATTCTCCCAAAGTGAGGCGATTGAGGCTTCAGGAGTATCCATGGCCCCCATCATCTTGTTCATGTGTTTAGTAAAATGAGTAACATTAGTGCTCATCTCAGGTATATATGTGCAGCATTGAGCATGAATGGTGGCACAAGTTCCTCCTTGTGCAGCTGTCAGAATATCTAAAGCCAATCTGTTTTGTAAATCCACCTTTCTAATTTGTGCTTGTTCAGCATTAAGAGCTGAAATAGCTTTTTGAGAATCTTGTAATGCCTGTTGAGTAAAATTAGTCAAAGCATCCACTCGTATCATAACATCTGTAGTTCCCAAAGAGGTGACAAACACTGCAGCCAAATAATCATACCAGTGAAATACAGACCTTGCCCACTGAGTTTTAAGGTGGGGTAAATTAGCAGGCTTTTCTGGAAACACTGAAAATATAAAGCCGTGAGTAAAGGCTAGACCCAGGGCGCATCTCCCTATCCAGCCAGGGGGAAGCCAAGCCCATAGGTAAGAGCCACATATCCAATAAGTCCCGTTTGGAGCAAGCCAGCGTGACTGAGATATCCAGTCCCAATTAGTGCCTGGGGTTGGAAAACACGGGAATGATTACGCTACATATTTCCTGAGGCAAAAATCCCAGTTGTTTCCAAGCATTGTAATTAAGGTGTTGGCTAACTTTGGGGGATGGCTCTGTTTGTTCCCAGCATATAGGGGCAGTAGATATTAGACATCCTTTTTCAGGAGTTAGCCATATAACCTCATCCCATATTTGATAAACATCAGGTAAAAAACCATCAGATCTAGACCTATTTGTCTTATGTGCAGCAAAATAGTCATTAAACTGAGACAGTGTGTAATCAAAATTAAAAGTTAGATTATGTCCAAAGTTAAAGTACAAAGTATTGCACCAGTCCATTCTAGGGTTGTTAGATGTCATCAGACGAAGAAGAGGCATCACATGCGATTGTTGTCGAAGGTATTTGCAGACTTGGAGAAAGTATTTTCCTTGAAGTGGAGATGTCCACCACGGGAAGACTTCCACTGATGAAGAGGGGAGTGTTCTGCAGACCCAGCAGTTAGACCCATTGTGGAATGCAGCATAGGAGTGAGTCTAGGGCAGGAAGGCATTGTCTTGAGCATCAAACGGCAGACTCAGGATTTCTGGAGTCAGCAGAAGTAGGCTCACATAGATTATCAGGCCCATCTGAAAAGTACAAAGTCAGAGCATAGAAAGTAAAGACATAAAATGACATCACTTAGTTCTGGTCATGGTGCTACCTCTTTACTCCAGTGTGATGTACCCATGAATCAATTCCTGGCACTTTGACAGCTGTGGGAGAAGAAAGAATAACCTGGTAGTGGGAGAAGAAAGAATAACCTGGTAAGGGCCTTCCCAGAGGGGCTCAAGGGATGGGCCCCCAGACCCCAATGTTTTTATGAGGACCTCGGTTCCTGGCTCAAATAGAGGCTTGCTTGTCTCAGAGGCTGGGTCAGGAGTCATCTCCCAGAGTTCTGTTAAAATGCCTGTTGAAAAGCTGAGAGCTGAGTTACATAATTAGTTAACTCCAAGGCTCAGGGTCTATAACAATGTCTGTGCATAAGAAAGGCCTTCCATAAATACATTCAAAGGGGGACAATCCCTCCTTTTTTGGGGCAGTTCGAGCCCTCATTAAAGCTATGGGTAGGACTTTAATCTAGTTGTCCTGCGTTTCTTGAATTAATTTGTGCAGATGTCTTTTGATAATGTCATTAGCTTTTTCAACCTTTCCTGAGGATCGGGGTCTCCAGGAACAGTGTAAGTGATACTCTATTCCTAGAGCTTTAGACACCCCCTGAGTTACAGTAGCTTTAAAGGCGGAGCCATTGTCACTCTGAAGGCACCGTGGCAGCCCAAACCTGGGGATAATTTCATGGATTAAAATCTTTATGACCTCCTTAGCTTGTTCACTACGACAGGGGAAAGCCTCAATCCATCCAGTAAAAGTATCCACCCAAACTTGTAGGCAAGAATATCCATTAACTTTTGGCATATGAGTAAAATCAATTTCCCAGTCCTCTCCAGGATACTTTCCCCTTCGTTGTAATCCAGATTTTGCTAGCTTCTCAGTCATTGGGTCATTTTTCTGACAAACCTCACACCGTTTGATAATATTCTTTAAAGTTTTCCTTACATTTTTAAACTTCAAACAAATGAGAAGCCATTTGGTAAGTACTTTCTACACCCAAATGAAAACTCTGATGTAAACCCTTAAGAATTTTCCACTGAGCATTTTCAGGAATTATTAATTGTCCATCCTCGGACTGTAACCATCCTTTATCAGTAATCTTTGTTCCTTTTTCCTCATATCTTTCTAATTCTTCCTCAGTATATTGTGGTTTTTCCTGTTCCACAGAACCTGTCTAGATCAAAGGCATCTTGGGGAGGGGGTTTCATAAAATGCCTCTTTTTTGGCTTGAGAGTCAGCTAACAGGTTGTGGGCAGCTACTTTACTCCCATCCCTGCTGCGCCCTTTGCAATGCATAACCGCTACTTCTTTAAGACAGTAGATAGCAGTTAAAAGTCTCTCAATCTCTTTGAAATGCTTAATAGGTTCTCCTGTTGCTGTTTTAACTGTCTTTCTTACCATATTGCAGCATGAGCATGTAAAGTAAAATAAGCATGCTTAGAATCCGCGTAGGTATTCATCCCTGGCCTTCCTGCCTGTTACCCTCTCAGTACTATATGTCTTAGAAGCCCATCATATCTTCATCTTTCGTTTGTTTATAGATATTTAAATTGTCAACTATTAAATTTTAATTCTCAAGTCACTTTTTTTCCATTCCTACAGAGTTAGGGATTCTTAACCTCTTAGTTCATAGCCCTTTATTTTTGTAACACATTTACTAGTCAACTTGGTTTTTCAATTGAAAAATCATTTTTAAGCTGAAAAACTAAAACTGAGACATCAATTATTATTGATATACAATGATGGGACACAATTGTAAACATTTAAAAGATTAATTCTGTGAGAAGTGCCTTAATAGAAAGGGCTTGGGAGTTATGTAGAAACTATCCTCAGTCTGTGCTATTATATATATATATATATATATATATATATATATTTTTTTTTTTTTTTCAAATTATCCAGAAGGTAGAAAATGCTGGTATAATTAAAATGGCAGTTTTATTTAAAATATTTATCAAAATATTCTGCATCATATTAAATATTCATGGAAAATTGTACCACTGAATTAATGTATGATATCCCCTCCAAAAAGGGAATAGAGTGAGCACAACCTGATTGAGAGAAACAGCTATCATAACTAATATTATTTCAGATGCAAGATTAGTTAATGTTTCCTATTATAATTATTTTTTATTGTTCATCAAAATGTTAGGAACTTTACTAATACAAGGTCAAAATTTGACTTCAGTAGAGGAATGTTTTCCTTATTAAAAGAAGGCATACTAACTGCTTATTCCTAGGATTATTGAATACACAGAACAACTACACAAAAAAATATCTTAATGACACAGATAACCTTGAGAGTGTGATCACTCATCTAGAGCCAGGCATCCTGGAATGTGAAGTCAAGTGGGCCTTAGGAAGCATCACTACAAACAAAGCAAATGGAGTTGGAATTCCAGCTGAGCTGCTTCAGATCCTAAAAGATGATGCCGTTAAAGTGCTTCACTCAATATGCCAGCAAATTTGGAAAACTCAGCAGTGGCCAGAGGACTGGAATAGTTCAGTTTTCATTTGAATCCTCAAGAAAGGCAATGCCAAAGAATGTTTAAACTACTGCACAAATGCATTCATTTCACATGCTAGCAAAGTAATGCTCAAAATTCTCCAAGCAAGGCTTCAACAGTACATGAACTGAGAATTTCCAGTTGTTCAAGCTGGATATAGAAAAGGCAGGGGAACCAGAGATCAAATTGCCAACATCTATTAGATCATAGAAAACGCAAGAGAATTCCTGAAAAATATCTACTTCTGATTTATTGATTATGCTAAAGCATTTAACTGTGTGAATCACAATAAACTGTGGAAAATTCTTAAAGAGATGGGAATACCAAACCAGCTTACCTCCCTCCTGAGAAACCTGTATGCAGGTCAAGAGGCAAGAGTTAGAACCGGACATGGAACAATGGACTAGTTCCAAATTGGGAAAGGAGTATGACAAGGCTGCATAATGTCACCCTGCTTATTTAACTTCTATGCAGTGTACATCATGTGAAATGCTGGGTTGGATGAAGCACAAGCTGGAATTAAGATTGCTAGGAGAAATATCAATAACCTCAGATATTCAGATGACACCACTCATGGCAAAAGTGAAGAGGAACTAAAGAGCCTCTTGATGAAAGTGAAAGAGGAGAGTGAAAAAGCTGGCTTAAAATTCAACATTCAGAAAACTAAGATCATGGCATCTGTCCCATAACTTCCTGGCAAATAGATGGAGAAAAAATGGAAATAGTGAGAGACTTGACTCTCTTGGGCTCCAAAATCACTCAAGATGGTGACTACAGTCATGTCCTTGAAAGAGAAGCTATGACAAACCTAGACAGTATATTAAAAAGCAGAGACATTACTTTCCTGACAAAGATTCATGTAGTCAAAACTATGGTTTTTCCAGTAGTCATGTGTGGATGTGAGAGTTGGACCAATAAGAAATCTGAACACTGAAGAATTGATGCTTTTGAACTGTGGTGTTGGAGAAGACTCTTGAGAGGCCTTTGGACTGCAGGGAGATCAGATTTTTCAGTCCTAAAAGAAATCAGTTTTGAATATTCAGTGGAGGGACTGATGCTGAATCTGAAGCTCCAACACTTTTGCTACCTGATGGGAAGAGCCAGCTCACTAGAAAAGTCCCTGAAGCTGAGAAAAATTGAAGGCAGAAGGGGGGATGAGAGAGGATGAGATCATTGGATGGTATAACTTACTCAATGAACATGAGTTTGAACAAGCTCCAGAAGATGGTGAAGGACAGGGAGCCTGGTGTGCTACAGCCCATGAGCTCTCAAAGAGTCAAACATGACTGAGTAAAAACAATAATGCTTGTATTTAATATATACATTTAAATTTTAGATTATGGTAAGATTATCTTTTTTCTTTAAAATGTTTTACTCAGAATAGAACAGAATAGACATTATCTCAATTGTGTCTGACTCTTTTGTGACCCCATCGACTGTAGCTTGCCAAGCTTATCTGTCCATGTGATTTCCCAGGCAAGAATACTGAAGCAGGTTGCCATTTCCTTCTCCAGGTGATCTTCCCAACACAGCAATTGGACACCTGCATCTCCTTCATCTGCATTGGCAGGCAGATTCTCTACCACTAGCACTACCTGCAAAGCATGAATCACTAATCAGCAGAGGAAATGCTATGGTGTGAATGCAGGGCTAAAAAAATTAGCTTTAAATGATAGCTTTCTTTTCCAGGGACAAATCCTCATGAAGAAACCATTCAAGAGCCCCCCCAGAGTCACTTCCTTAAATGAAAGTTATTCCTGTCACCCAGGAAATCACAAAAATTTCAGGAACCTATGCCATGAATTGGGAGCAGAGACCAGTATATGTATTTTCTACTATCTAATATAAGGGCTTCCCTGATAGCTCTGTTGGTAAAGAATTCACCTGTAATGCAGGAGACCCCAGTTCAATTCCTGGGTCAGGAAGTTCCTCTGGAGAAGGGATAGGCTACTCACACCACTATTCTTAAGCTTCCTTTGTGGCTCAGCTGGTAAAGAATCTACCTGCAATGCAAGAGATAAATGTGCTTTCATTGTAATCTGGTAACAAGAGGGTAGAACTGTTACCATTCAGGGTTCTTAGGCTTCTTTAATCAATAAGAATTAAGCTGGTTCCTCTTATGAAGTGAGCATAGGGGTGTATCCAGGGGTCGGGACAGAGGGGTGACTTAGGTAGTGTTGAGTGCTAGGGGCAAGAGCAATACCTTGCTTTTGCTTCCAATACCATGATTTTGCTCCTGGTCTTCAGAAGTGTCAGTTTGATTTTAAGTCTTTTTGTTCATAATTTGCCCTGCTGTGCATACCCCACAGTTATTGTTAGTCCCTCATAGTTTTGTTGTATTTTCTTGCTTGAAAAGTCTATGTAGGTATAAGCACTACAGCAAATGGCCTCAGGGCCTAAGCCCCAAGCCTGTCTCAGAATCTTTGCATAGAACTTCCAGAGAGTTTACTGATATTTACTAAAATAAATTTTAAAAAATGAAAAGGAAATACAAAAAATCTCAAATAGCCAAAGTAATCTTGAGAAAGAATGGAACTGGAAGAATCAACCTGCCTGACTTCAGACTATACTACAAAGCCACAGTCATCAAGACAGTATGGCACTGGCACAAAGACTGAAATATAGATCAATGGAACAGAATAGAAAGCCCAGAGGTAAATCCACGAACCTATGGACACTTTATCTTCGACAAAGGAGGCTAGAATATACAATGGAAGAAAGACAACCTCTTTAACAAGTGGCGCTGGGAAAACTGGTCAACCACTTGTAAAAGAATGAAACTAGAACACTTTCTAACACCATACACAAAAATAAACTCAAAATGGGTTAAAGATCTAAATGTAAGACCAGAAACTATAAAACTCCTAGAGGAGAACATAGGCAAAACACTTTCCGACATAAATCACAGCAGGATCCTCTATGACTCACATCCCAGAATATTGGAAATAAAAGCAAAAATAAACAAATGGGACTTAATGAAACTTAAAAGCTTTTGCACAACAAAGGAAACTATAAGCAAGGTGAAAGACAGCCCTCAGATTGGGAGAAAATAATAGCAAACGAAGCAACAGACAAAGGATTAATCTCAAAAATATACAAACAACCCCTGCAGTTCAATTCCAGAAAAATAAACGACCCAATCAAAAAATGGGCCAAAGAACTAAACAGACATTTCTCCAAAGAAGACATCCATATGGCTAACAAACACATGAAAAGATGCTCAACATCACTCATCATCAGAGAAATGCAAATCAAAACCACAATGAGGTACCATTACATGCCAGTCAGGATGGTTGCTATCCAAAAGTCTACAAGTAATAAATATTGGAGAGGGTGTGGAGAAAAGGGAACCCTCTTACACTGTTGGTGGGAATGCAAACTAGTACAGCCACTATGGAAAACAGTGTGGAGATTTCCTAAAAAACTGAAATTAGCACTGCCATATGACCTAGCAATCCCACTCCTGGGCATCCACACCAAGGAAACCAGATCTGAAAGAGACACCTGTACCCCAATGTTCATCGCAGCACTGTTTAAAATAGCCAGGGCATGGAAGCAACCTAGATGCTCATCAGCAGACGAATGGATAAGGAAGCTGTGGTACATATACACCATGGAATATTACTCAGTCATTAAAAAGAATTCATTGGAATCAGCTGTATGAACGGAACTGGATGGATGAAACTGGAGCCCATTATACAGAGTGAAGTAAGCCAGAAAGATAAAGACCAATACAGTATACTAACGCATATATATGGAATTTAGAAATATGGTAACAATAACCTTATATTCAAAACAGAAAAAGAGACACAGATGTACAGAACAGACTTTTGGACTCTGTGGGAGAAGGCAAGGGTGGGGGAGAGAACAGCACTGAAACATGTATATTATCTAGAGTGAAACAGATCACCAGCCCAGGCTGGATGCATGAGACAAGTGCTCGGGCCTGGTGCACTGAGAAGACCCAGAGGAATCGGGTGGAGAGGGAGGTGGGAGGGGTATCCGGATGGGGAATACATGTAAATCCATGGCTGATTCATGTCAATGTACGACAAAAACCACTACAATATTGCAAAGTAATTAACTTCCAACTAATAAAAATAAATGGAAAAAATTAAAATAGAAAGGGGCTAATAATTGTGTACAATATAATTGGTTCAGGCTACTTTACCGTAGAATAGATATGTGGGTATTCATTGAAAGGATGACATTCCAATATTTTGGCCACCTGATATGAAGAGCTGACTTACTTGAAAAGACCCTGATGCAGGGAAAGATTGAGGGCAGGAGGAGAAGGGGATGACAGAGGATCAGATGGTTGGATGGCATCACAGACTCGATGCACAATGGTTTGGGTGGACTCCGGAAGTTGGTGACGGACAGGGAGGCCTGGTGTGCTGCAGTTCATGGGTTTGCAAAGAGTCAGACACGACTGAGTGACTGAACTGAACTGAGCTGAACTGAGATATGTATGATGGTTTGGAAAAACATATTTAAATGCTTCTAGTAAATCAAGAAAATATACAATAACCATGTAACCATGATTTCTAGTTTTTATATTCAGTATTTTGACATCTTGGGGCCTTACTACATAGAAGGAACTGCCCCTCCTAGGGTTAGCTATTTTCTAGTGATAGGAAGGAATTCATTTGCAAATACACCTTTCATATGCAAGTCAATAAAGAGCTCAAATTTCCCAATCATCTCCTTTGTCAAGCTTCCTGGAACACTTACACTCTAGACTGCTATTTACCCACCCTAACCATTCCATGATCAGGTATCTGACAACTAGGGAGAACCCCAGTCCCTGACCTCACTGAGTGAGTGAAGTGAAAGTGAGAGTGAAAGTCCCCAAGTCGTGCCCTACTCTTTGTAACCCTCTGGACTATATAGTCCATGGAATTCTCCAGGCCAGAATACTGGAGTTGGTAGCCTATCCCTTCTCCAGGGGATCTTCCCAACCCTGGAATCAAACTGGGGTCTCCTGCATTGCAGGCAGATTCTTTACCAACTGAGTTCTGAGGGAAGCCCTGACTTCACTGAACATATTTAAATTGCCAGTCTTAAATCCTTGTTCTCTGCCTTGCCTCTTTCTTCCCAGGGAAGCTACGCTACGCTTGCCCATATTTTGTCTTTCTCCCTCAGTCTCCTGACCAACACTTGATACTTCCCTGGGTGACTTTGCAAGCTGTGCTATTTTCCCATTTCTAAGGATCTCTAAGTATAAAAATCTTCTTTTTTCATGATAATCTTTCCAAAACTATCTTTCTATGTGTCTTACCATACCTGATTTATGCAAATAATGAGTATCTTTACATCAAAGGAGTTAAGATTTTATTTCAAACAGCAGATAAAGGTCAGAGTCAGCTGGAGAGAAAAGTGAAACCTAACACAATAAGAAAGAATATGCATGATGCTACATGATAATGTAGATGATGTCCTGACTTTTTGAAGATAATTTGGTATGAAAGAAAGGCTGATAGACTTGATTTAGTGTTTAGTTTTCATAACAGAGATCACACAGCTTTAACTTATATCTTTAATTCCAGATGTCTTAGTAGAGGTGATAGTATAATTTAAGAGTATAATTTGGAGAATGTGTTAAAGCCTACTTTGAAAGCAACACTTAACTTTTAACTATGGCCTCACAGTCCACAGTAAAATTTGCATGAGTGGTAAATATTCAGATTTGTTAGCCTTAAAATTGATAATTCAAGCCAAAGTTATCTAAACCTCTGACCTGAGGGAATCTTCATGAAACCTAGATTTGAGGAATATAGTTAATCTTGTATTTCATATAATCATGTTCCTACAGGAATGCACCTGATATTTAAAACAATGCCAAACTGTAATTAAAATCAATAAAACCTATTGATTCTGTAACATTAGAAAAATCTTGTTCATTTTGACTAATAATATTCTTCGAGTTAAAATAATTTTCAACTCCTTTAATACATATTTAATACATATTTTAATACATATTTAAAATTACATATCTACTACATGTAATTGGATCTATACTGGAAAACACAAGATGGAAGCTAATTGATGACAAAAGTCATCAATCTAATGATTGTAGATTCAAATATGAATCTATACTGTGGTGGATATCAGTTTGATATTTTATTGAAATCAGAAAATATTAAGGGATTTTTTAAAATATGCTATAAGACTCATTTCCTTGACATTTGTTTTCCATCTAAAATAAATAAACATTGTTAGCTAAGTTTCTGTGGTTAAAATAATAACAGTAACTGATTATGCATTATTTGTTTTTTTGTTTTCATTTTGTGTTCATTTTACGAACAAATAAGCAAAAGCAACCTGGTATTTTCTAATAAAAATGTTAACAAGCTCAACTAATTTGGAGGAAGCCACTCTAATGTATATTTCTTACAGAAAGTTAATTCATTCAAATAAACATTTCTACTGGTGTTCCTGTAAATAAGCAAGCCATTAATTCATTTATCCAGTCAGCTAAACTTTACAGAGTGTCTACTGTATGCTAAACACCAAGTAATAAAGAAGAATATAATAAGATTTCTGCCCCCAGATATTCATACCTCAAAGCAATGGTAGATATGAAAATGAAAAGAGGTACCCTTTTGCATGACTTGCCCAGGAATAGAGTTGTAATTGGAATATAGATAAACTCGAAAACAAAGGGAAGAAATAATTGGGGAAAATGGTAATGTGATTTGAGAGCTAACTAGAGAAAACTTTGATAAATGTGAAAGGAAATAAGATCAGATGAAGTTAAAAGGATGAAATGATGAAGCCAAAATGATACAGAAAACAGTAGTTTGTGAGAACAGCACAATTATTCTATAAGCAGAAGTGAAAACTATGAAATTTAACCTTTGTGCTTGCCATGCCCATGGTATCCATATGCTGTTTGAAAAAAGAAAAAAATACAATAAAGCAAGTTACTCCTGGAGTTGGACTAGCAGCAACTCAAAAAATTATGGTTAGTGGATCATGAATGAAGCATCCTGTTGAATGCATATGACCACTTATTTATGGATTTAAAAGAACAAGATGTAAAATGGATTAAAGGAATTATGTCTGCCTAAAGGACATTTGTTTCTCAAGTTTAGATACAAGCTGCAGTATAACACAAACACCAGAAATGAAAGATAATGAAAACTGGAAACTCTAACCATATTGTCTCTAGATAGTTGACATATGGTCCCATTTATCCAGCATCTTTCTTAGTGAGCTAAAAGGGAGTAAATAATAACCAAACTAACGATAGTAACAGATCATAGCAGATTGGAAACTGTCGCAATGACACCACTCTTGACTGTGAAGTGACAACAGGGAAACAAACAGCTTTGACATATAGGGAGAAATGTGGGAAAAATCTTTAGATTCAGATAAGGAAAAGATCAATAAATCTGGAAATGTAGAAAAATGATGCACAGAAACAAGAAATTGAGCATGCCAAGTTTTAGTAAAATGCAAAATCATATGTGTATGTGTATATGTATACATACTAATATGCTTTTGAGGAAACTCTGGGAGATAGTGAAGGATAGGGAAGCCTAGCATGCTGCAGTCCATGGGGTCATAGATTTGAAGACGACTTAGTAACTGACAATACATATGTATTGTTGAGAAATGCATCAAGGAAGTTATAAAATTATGGACACTAATAGATGGAAGGTGATCAAAAGAATTAAGTGCCTATGGCATGAAGAATAAGAAATACAATATCACTTCCCTAAAGACTTGGGAGGTAAATAACTCTCTGAATAGCTTTAAAATCAATACAATGAAATAAATAACAGATGGCCATCTCGGGAGAAAATACTCTCACTAAAATCATGTTTTAAAGAAAATGGGAAAATCTCTCTGTACACTGCTTCTTGTTTTGTAAGATAATATGTTTTCTTTATTGATTTATTTATTCTATTATTGTAGCTGAAAATGTATTACTTAGTATAGTAACTAGGGCAATAGAACTGAGTTCAGATTCTCCTGAAGCTGCTTAGATTATATAATTTCAGCCAAGACACTTAATCCCATTGTTCAACAGATATTTATCAATGGCCTTCAATGTGCCAACCAGATATCAACTACCAACTGCTCTTTTAAGACAATAGTGGTGAAATAATGAGTAAAACAGACAGATACCCCTGTCATCATGGCCCTAACAATCTACTTTGTGTTCTGTGAGTCTCTCTTGTGAGAGTAGTGGTGGTGTGTGGTGATAAGCAAATGACTGCATAAAAGATATTTAAATAGTGAAGAGTCAGTGAGACTCAGGAACTGAGAACAGTAGGAAATGAGGTTGGAAAGATTATGGAGGTGGGAACAAGTTTGATTAGTCAACTTGACCTGACTTACCTTTTACTACAATCACTGGGGCTGCAGTGTTGAGAATTAGATTGAAGAGGGGGGCAAGGCTGGAAGCAAGGTGACTAGTTGGGAAATTATTAAAATAACTCATCCAGAAACTGACCTCTTCTTACAACCTCCACTGCTACCAAATTTTCACCATTGTTCTCTGTACACTTTTAATCTATATCTGGAAGATTTTCAGAGTCACATTGTTAAAAACGAGTTAAAGTTGTCTTTAGAGAAATGTCTTCAAATAGTTTGTAAGCTAACTTGATGGAGAACAATTTAGAAATATTAAAATTTAAAGGAAAATGAAATAACAGAATCAAAGGTCAAGGAAGGAAGGAGTATCATGTAAGTGAAGACTCAGGAAATCCTGCAAGTCAAAGGCATTGATATGAACATAATTGTAATGGAAGGATATTTGGGAAGGTGGAGAACATTGTTACAGGTACAGAGACTTGCTTTTCAGTGTTTGTTATTATTATTATTTTTAATTCTGGAGTAACCTAAAGGAGGTAACCTGATGGAAACTGAGATATCGTGAGCCCCTGAGACACTAAAACACCATATAAGAAACAGGCAATGTGATGCCTTAAACCTCACATTTAGCCAAACTATGTTTATTCACCAGAAATCCCCTTCTTCAGTCAACAATTTACAATCTTTTCTCAATTGCATTCCTTTCTCTATACTATGCACAATAAAACAATAACAATACACCTTAGTGGAATCAAATAAATCTTTTACATTCATACTTGTGCTCTTGAGTAAGAAATAAATATTTTTTGATGACTTGCATCTTATGATCTCTCCATAAATATGGAGGCAAGGTTTATTGCAGATCCTTGTCTTTAACTCTTTGTCCCATAACTAGCACCAATAGATCTTGAGTAAGCATAGCCACTTTATGAAAAGTGAAGCATTCTAAGGCAAATGTTGCACAAGCTAGAGATGGGTTCCTTATGACTGTTTGATGGTACTGAATTCTAGAAGAGCTGGACTCCACAATTTTTCTACCCTCTCTCCCCAACCCTTAATAGGCAGCCCAGAATACATTGGTTCTATGTAAAACCACTCTAGAAGGCATTTCAATAAAAGGAAAGCAAATGAGAAAAAACAAGTTTTGTGGATACATGAATTACACTAGGGCATGCTAATGGCCCAGTAAAACAGGTTATTTAAAGTAGATTAACAGACAAATAAAAGTGAGGAAGCTGTGGCTATCTTGTAGGTGACATCAAAGGTCAGGTTGGGGACTTAATTTTATGGGCTAGGAAAATAATTGGGCACTTCTGAGAAGTGAAGTTGCAGAAGAAGGAAGGCCGAAATGCATAGGTTGGAGTTTTGAGGGAAAAGACAAGAGGAAATATCAGTTTGGCAGTGTGTCAAGTAGGTTAGAATTTCTCCAAGACTGAGACATAAAATACTAATGAGCTGAAAGGTCGTGGATCTAATCCATTTTGTGGAGACTGGAGCATATATAACTTAGAAAATTTCTTCAATAAGCAAAATACAATGTCTTAAATGAAAAATTATGCAAGCAAAGAATGCTAAACATTAATCTGCTTCTGATGGCAGTATTATAAAACCAAGACCTTTGTAAACTATAATAGTGTTAGATAAATGGAAAGTTTTTTCAGTGTTTGGGATTTTCTGTTTCAAATTCTTATCCTTCAGTCTCCTAGGTACAGTCAATTAAATAAATACAAGATAATGACTTTTTATTTGAATAAATATGTACATTCTTCTCTTAAAAAAATTCTGATCAGAAATAAAAGAAACCTGAGTCAACTCATTTATTCTCTCATTAAACACATTTAATAAGGACTTCCAATTTTTAGATACTTGGTTATCTAGACACAGATTATTATTTTGAAAGCATAGACTGTGTCAGGATCCATAGAGCTTAGCTTGGACGTTTAAGGTAGAAAGGAGTTTGCTGATTCTTTTCAGGTAGTCTTTTAAGTATTGCACATTTTCAATGAATAAGGATACTTTTTAAGATTAGTTTAAATATAGTCTCACTATAAGATCACTGATACTCAGTCAGTGAACTTAAGTCACTTAAGTTCTTAAGTCACTCAGTCATGTGCAGATTTTCTGACTTGAAAGACCGCTGCTCACCAGGCTTCCCTGTCCATCACCAACTCCCAGAGCCTGCTCAATCTCATGTCCATCGAGTCAGTGATACCATCCAGCCATTTCATCCTCTGTTGTCCCTTTCTCCACCCATATTCAATCTTTCCCAGTATCATGGTCTTTCCCAGAGTCAGTTATTCCCATCAGGTGGACAAAGTATTGGAGCTTCAGCTCCAGCATCAATCCTTCCAATGAATATTCAAACTGTTTTTCTTTACTATTGACTGGTTTGATCTCCATGCAGTCTAAATGATTCTCAAGAGTCTTCTCCAACACCACAGTACAAAAGCATTAATTCTTCAGTGCTCAGCTTTCTTTATGTCCAAATCTCACATCCATGCATGACTAAAGGAAAAAAAATATATCTTTGACTATACACAGTTTTTTTTGCAATATAATTTCCTTGCTTGTTAATATGCTTTCTAGATTTATCATAACTTTCCTTCCAAGGAGCAACCATCTTTTAATTTCATGGCTGCAGTCACCAACTCCAGTGATTTTGGAGCCCAAGAAAAGAAAGTCTGTCACTAATTCCACTGTTTCCCCCATATATTTGCAGCAAAGTCATAGCATTATACCTACAATTGAGGGCAAGAACCCCTTAGAAGAAATGGAGTATCCCTCATAACCAACAAGATTCTGAAATGCAGTACTTGAGTGCAATCTCAGAAATGACAGAATGATTTCTGTTCCTTCCAAAGCAAACCATTCAATATTGCACTAATCCAAGTCTATGCTTCAACCACTAATGCTGAAGAGGCTGAAGTTGAGTGGTTCTGTGATGACCAACAAGACCTTTAAGAATTAACACCAAAAAAGATGTCCTTTCCATCATAGGGAGGTGGCATATAAAAGCATAAAGTCAGGAGAGTCTTGGTAACAAGCAAGTTTGACGTTGGAGTACAAAATGAAGCAGGTCAAAGGCTAACTGAGTTTTGCCAGGAGAACTGGTCATAGCAAATATCCCCTTCCAAAATGCAAGAGATGACTCTACACATGGACATTATCAGATGGTTAATACTGAAATCAGATTGATTATATTCCTTGCAGCCAAAAACGAAGAAGCTCTATACAGTCAGCAAAAACAAGACAGAGCTGACTGGCTCAGATCATGAAATGTTTATTGCAAAACTCACACTTAAATTATAGAAAATAGGGAAAGCTACTAGACCATTCAGGTATGACCTAAATAAAATCCCTTATACAGTGAAAGTGACAAATAAATTCAAGGGATTAGATCTGATAGAGTGAAGAACTATGAACAGAGGTTTATGACATTGTGCAGAAGGCAGGGATCAAGACCATCCCCAAGGAAAAGGAATGCAAAATAGCAAAGTGGTTTTCTGAGAAGACCTTAAAAATAGCTGAGAAAAGAAGAGAAGCTAAAGGCAAAGGAGAAAATGAAAGATATACCCATTTCAATGCAGAGTTCCAAAGAATAGCAAGGAGAGAGATAAGAAAGACTTCCTCAGTGATCAATGCAAAGAAATAGAGGAAAACAACAGAATGGAAATGACTAGAGATCTCCTCAAAAAAATTAGAGACACCAATGGAATATTTCATGCAAAGAAGGACAAAAATGATATGTACCTAACAGAAGCAGAAGATATTAAGAAAATGTGGCTAGAATACACAGAAGAACTAATCAAAAAAGATCTTAAGGACCCAGATAACACAATGGTGTGATCAATAACCTAGATCAAGACATCCTGGAATGTGAAGTCAAGTGGGCCTTAGGAAGCATAATGAAAAAGAAAGTGAGTGGAGGTGGCATAATTCCAGTTGAGCTATTCCAAATCCTAAAGTATGTTGCTGCTAAAGTGTTGTACTCAATATGCCAGCAAATTTGGAAAACTCAACAGGGGCCACAGGACTGGAAAAGGTCAGTTTTCATTCCAATCCCAAAGAAAGGCAATGCCAAAGAATGTTTATGCTACTGCACAATTGCACTTGTTTCATATGCTAGCAAAGTAATGCTCAAAATTCTTCAAGCAAGGCTTCATCAGGACATGAACCCTGAACTTGGAGATGTTCAAGCTGGATTTAGCAAAGGCATAGGAACATGAGATCTAGTTGCCAACATCCTTTGGATCATAGAGAAGGTAAGACAATTCCAGAAAAAATGTCTGCTTCAGTTTTATTGACTCTGCCAAAGCCTTTGGCTGTGTGGATCCCAACAAGCTGTAAAATTATTCAAGAAATGGGAATATAAGACCATCTTTCTTGCTTCTGAGAAATCTGTATGCAGGTCAAGAAGCAACAGCTAGAACTGAACATGGAACAGACTGTTTCCAAATTAGGAAAGGAGTATGTCAAGCTATTTATTGTCACCCTGCTTATTTAACTTATATGCAGGGTACATCATGTTAAATGTTGGGCTGATTGAAGCACAGGCTGGAATCAAGATTGCTGGGGAAAATATCAGTAATCCCAGATACACAGTTGACACCACCTTTATAGCAGAAAGAGAAGATGAACTAAAGATCCTCTTAATGAGTGTGAAAGAGGAGAGTGAAAAAAAAAACCTGGCTTAAAATTCAGCATTCATAAAATGAAGATAATGGCATCCAGTCCCATCACTCAATGGTAAATAAATGGGGAAACCATGGAAACAGTGAGAAACCTTATTGTCTTACTATACAAGCATGTTATTTCTAGGAATACCTTTTGTCTTATGCATTATAACCATTACTGATAATGCATTAAACTGATCAGGTGCAAGATTAAATATAGGGGGAAAAAAGACAAGAAAGACCCTTAAGACAAACTATTCCAAGCTTTGCATCAGAAATGGATGAGCAGAAGTATAAATTAAGAAAAATGAGTCACCAATAACAGCAGAAAAAGAGCATTTGTGATTTACAATTAGAATCAAAACTAGATTTTTTATTGTTTTAGTAGAAGATCAACAACATAAGAATGGAAAATGTACTGAGAATAAAGATATGTGTTAAACTTGGTGAATCTTATGGAGACACACCAAAAATACTCTACTATGTTGAGTGTATTAAGCCTGAGTATAAGCCTAGTTCCTGAGGACCTGGAAAGCAAATTCACTGCTTAAATATCAACATAAAATGTCTTTGTGAATTATCAAATGGAAGATTGTGTGTAAGAAGAAATAATCAAATATTAAACTTTATTAGATTTCAGGTTATTAGATAAAATTCTCATGTGTATATTTAAGTATACAGTGTATGCTTGTTTCTGTAAGCATATATGGACACTGCTGCTGCTGCTAAGTCACTTCAGTCATGTCCGACTCTGTGTGATCCCATAGATGGCAGCCCACCATGCTACTCTGTCCCTGGGATTCTCTGGGCAAGAATACTGGAGTGGGTTGTCATTTCCTTCTCCAATGCATGCATGCATGCTAAGTTGCTTCAGTCGTGTCTGACTATATGCGACCCTATGGACAGCAGCCTACCAGGCTCCTCTGTCCTCGGGATTCTCTAGGCAAGAATACTGGAGTGGGTTGCTACTTCCTTCTCCAATGTATGGACACATATACTTGATTATTAGGGCTTCCCAGGTGGCTCAGTGGTAAAGAATCTGCTGCCCAATGAAGGAAGTGCAGGAGATGTGACTTTGATTCCTGAGTTGGGAGGATCAGGAAAGGAGGAAACGACAACCCACTCCAGTATTCTAGCCTGGAAAAGTCTAGGAGAGTGGCAGGCTACAGTCCATGAGGTCACAAAGAGTCAGACCTGACTGAGTGCCTGAGCATGTATGCACACAATTGTTTATTCCCATTGAACTAATTGGAATCTGTTCGGATTTCTTAAGTATATTCCCAAATTGTGATTGTAGAACACTAAAATTATTTCTTAAATTCTTTGGTCATTGAAACCTAAATAAATTTCTAGCTACTGGAAAATATCACTAATAACTGAAACCATTCTAAAGTAATTTCAAGGAGAACTTATTTTGGGTGCTAGTGAAAATGTTGTCAGTTGTTTTGGTATAAGCTATATTAGCATGAATTTTTAAGCCACCAATCAATTTTTTACTGTTCTCCATGAAAAATTCTGAGATTCCCTTAGGTAAGAGCACTGTTTCTCTATTTTAAAGTCCAATTGATATTTAGAGATTATTTAGTGAATATTTATTTATTGAACACTTAATCTGCAGAATCATTTTCATGAACATCATATCTATTTTATACACATTTATATGACTATTAGTAACAAAAAATGAATATTTTAACATCTTTATATAAATCTATCATAAGAAAAACCAAATTATCTAGGCTTACTTTCACCATTCGCTAGAGACACAGTAGGTGTTAAACTTCCAGATTTCACAAGGGACAGTTGGTAACTAAAAGCTGTCATAATAAACCAACTTGGCCCCTTCATTAGAATTTAGAGAAGGGAGCATCTGCTGAAAAAGGAGCTGATCTACTGGCAACTCTGACTGAACATAATAGCTACAGGGAAAGAAGTGCTCTAGATGAGTCAGGCTTCATATAGTGATGTGGGACAGTATACACAAACACCACCTTGTATAGGAACAACCAACACACCTAAACATTATCATAAAGTCATATTGTCACCTGGTGTTTATACCTTGTTTGTAGTATGCAGACTCTTTCATGTAAATACCATCTTGAATGCATCCCCAGGGAATTCCTTGGGATAAGAGGACCCTTTTTATAAGAAAGATTATCCAGTGTTAGAGTGATTAAGTGATTTGCCAACAAATAAACCTAAACAGTGATTTTAGCTCCAATTTTATGATTTATTTTCAGTAAAGTGTCCTTTCTACTTAGACGAGAGCTTGTTTCAAGCCATTCTAGATACTGAGTGATACTCATTCCAAAAAATATACGAAGAAATATACATATACGAGATATGATTAGATCTGTAGAATTGCCAAAAGTTTTTAATAAGTGAAACAGAACAATGGAGAACAGTATGCATGCTAAATGAGCACAGAGAATGGTCTTATCCAATTGCTATTATTGAATACCTAATGTTTTACAGAAAACCTGAAGAGGTGACTAAAGCTACCACAACTCTTGCCTTAAAGATTTTGTTCCACTCTCACTGGAAACTATAAAACTCCTAGAAGAACATGTAGACAGAACACACTTTAACATAAGTTGTAGCAATATTTATTTTGATCTGTCTCCTCAAGCAAGGAAACAAAAGCAAAAATGAACACATGGAACATAATTAAACTAAAAAGGTTTTGCACAGCAAAGGAAACCATCAACAAAATGAAGAGACAATCTCTTAAATGTGAGAAAATATTTTCAAATGATGTGCTTGATAAGAGGTTAATATTCAAAATATGTAAACAGCTTGCATGAGCTGTTTAAAAACAAGCAACATAAATTATAGAAGACCTTTAGGTGTATTTATGTCTATTTATAGACATTTTTCCAAAAAAGATGGCTAATACACAGAAAGATGTTCAACAACACTAATCACTAGAGAAGTGCAAATCAAAAGCACAATGAAATATTATCCCAAACCTGTAAGAATGGCTACTGTCACAAAGCCACAAATAATAAATGTTGATGAGAATGTGGAGAAAATGGAACCCTAGTACACTGCTGATGGGAATGCAAATTTATACAGTCACTATGAAAAACAACATGAAAAACAACATGAGCTTTCACAAGATAAATTAAAAATAGAACTACAACAAGATTCAACAATCCACTCCTGGCTATATACTGAAAGCAAATGAAAAAAATAATCCTGAAAAATATATGCCCTGCAATGTTCATTGTCATTTATCACTCAGTCATGTCTAACTCTTTGCAACCCCATGGACTGCAGCATGCTAGGCTTTGCTGATCTTAAACATCTGCTTGAGATTGCTCAAACTCATGTCCATTGAGTCGGTGATGCCATCCAACCATCTCATCCTCTGTCGTCCCCTTCTCCTCCTGCCTTCAAGCTTTCCCAACATCACAGTCTTTTCTAATGAGTTCTTCACATCAGGTGGCTAAAGTATTGGAGCTTCACCTTCAGCATCATATATCCAATGAACATTCAGGATTGATTTCCTTGAAGATTGACTGGTTTTATCTCCTAGCTGTCCACGGGACTCTCGAGAGTCTTTTCCAACACCACAGTTCAAAGACATCAATTCTTCAGCGTTCAGCTGTCTTTATGACCCAGCTCTCACATCCATGCATGACTGCAGGATAAAACATAGCTTTGACTATACGGATCTTTGTTGAGAGAGTAATGTCTCTGCTTTAATATACTCTCTAGATGTGTAGAGCTTTTCTTTCAAGGAGTAACCATATTTTAATTTCATGGCTGCAGGCACTATCTTCAATGAGTTTAGAGCACCAAAAAATAAAGTCAGCCACTGTTTCTCCATCAATTTGCCATGAAGTGATGGGACCAGATGCCATGATCTTAGGTCTTTTGAGTTGAGTTTTAAGACTGCTTTTTCATGCTCCTCTCTCACCTTTATCAAGAGACTCTTTACTTCCTCTTCACATTATGCATAAGGGTGGTGTCATCTGCATTTCTCAAGTTATTGATATTTCTCTCTGAAGTCTTGATTATAGCTTATGCTTTATCCATCCCAGCATTTTGTATGATATACTCTGCATATAAATTAAATAATCATGGTGACAGTATATAGCCTTGACATACTCCTTTCCCAATTTGGATCCGGCCCATTGTTCTATGTCTGGTTCTAGCTTTTGCTTCTTGATCTGCATACAGATTTCTCAGGAAGCAGATAAGGTGGTCTGGTATTACAATCTCATTAAGAATTTTCCACAGTTTCTTGTGATCCATGAAGTCAAAGCCTTTAGCATAGTCAATGAAGCAGAAGTAGATTTTTTTTTTTTTTTTAATGTGATTCTCTTGCTTTTTCTATGATCCAACGAATGTTGGCAATTTGACCTTTGGTTCCTGCCTTTTCTGTATCCAGGTTGAACATCTGGGATTTCTTGGTTCAGGTTCTGTTGAAACCTCACTTGGTGAATTTTAAGCATTACTTTGCTAGCATGTGAAATGAGTGCAATTGTGCTGTAGTTTGAGCATTCTTGGCATTGCCCTTCTTTTGGATTGGAATGAAAACTGATCTTTTCCAGTCCTGCGGCCCCTTCTGAGCTTTCCAAATTAGCTAGCATATTGAGTGCAGCACTTTCACAGCATCATTTTTAGGTTTTGAAATAGCTCAACTGGAATTCTATCACCTCCACTAGCTTTGTAGTCAGTGATGCTTCCTAAGGCCAACTCGAATTGCATTCCAGGATGTTTGGCTCTAAGTGCGTGATAACACCCTCTTTGGATATCTGGGTCATTAAGATTTTTTTTATGTGAACATTTTTCAATGTTTATAACAGCATTATTTACAATAGCCAAGATATGGGCCAACCTTAGTAACCATGAAAAGATGAATGGATAAAGAAGATGTGGAATATTCAGTGGGTGACCCATCAACTGGTGACCAATAATACCAAAGAAGTTATTTCAATGTTGTAAAGATTCTGGGCCTCACATCAGGCTTCTCAGCCTGGGGATCCAGAAAAAGGAGTATGAATTCTCAGGGAATCTGACTTCAAAAGGCAGTGAGAATGGATTGCAGGGCTCCCATAGGACAGGGATAAATTGAGACCCTACTCTTTGAGAACACAAATAAAATCTTGTCTGTACCAAGACCTAGGGGAGAGGAGCAGTAGCCCCACAGGAGACTGAATCAGACCTATCTGTTTGTATTGGAATGTCTCCCATGGAGGTGTGTGTAGGCAGTGCATCACTGAGGGGACAAGTGCATTGGCAGCAACAGTCCTGTGAGATGGCCCTTGGCATAAGTCTTCTAGGAGGATGTCATTAATTCTATCATAGAATCTCTGGACTTCTGGTCTGGGTCAAACAACTAACAGGGAGGGAGTGCAGCCCCACCAATCAGCAGACAATTGGATTATAGTTTTTACTGCCCACTATATTAAGACTTATTTTTCCCATTGCCTGTCTTTCTTATCAGAAAGTCTGCATGATCCTCTCAGCCTTATCCACCCGAGGGTAGACAGAAGAAGCAAGAAGAACTATAAATCCTATAGCCTCCAGAATGAAAACCACAAGCAGAGAAAGTTAATCAAAAAGACACAGCATTATCTCCTAGATGAAGGAACAAGATAAAACCACAGAAAAATAACTAAATGAAGTAGAGATAGGCAAACTTCCAGAAAATAAATTCAGAATAATGATAGCAAAGATAATTGAAGATCCTGGGAAAAGAATGGAGAAGATACAAAAAATATTTACAAAAGACCTAGAAGAACTAAGAACACACAAAGATGAACAATACATTAGAAAGAATCAGTAGCAGAATAACCGAGGCAGAAGAATGAATAAGTGGCATAAAAGACAGAATGATGGAAATTACTGCCACGGAACAGGATATAGAAAAAAGAAGGAAAAGAAATGAAGACAGCCTGTAATCCTCTAGGAAAACATTATATTTGCAATACATAGTGTTCCCAGAAGAAGAGAGAGAGAGAGAGAGAGAGGACCCAGGACCCAAAAATCAAAGAGGAAATTAAAAAACAAAACCAAAACCAAAGTAAAAATAAAAAACAAAAACCTATAGTTAAAAGAAAACAAAAGCATCTCTCTCTCTCTCTCTCTTTTTTTTTTTTTTTTGTTGTTGCATCTATGTCTATCAGTGATATTGCCTTGTATTTTCCTTTTTGTGTCTTGTCTTTGTCTGCTTTTGGTATCAGAGTGATGCTGGCCTCATAAAATGAGTTGGGAAGTGTTCCTTCCTCTGCAACTTTTTGAAAGAGTTTTAGAATGATACGCATTATGTCTTCTCTAAATGGTTGATAGAACTCTCCTGTGAAGCCATCTGGTTCTGGGCTTTTGTTTTGTGGGAGATTTTCTTTTTTTTATCATAGCTTCAATTTCAGTGCTTGTAATTAGGTTGTTCATAATTTTTATTTGTTTTTGGATCAGACCAGGAAGATTGAACTTTTCTAAGAATCTGTCCATTTCTTCCAGGTTATTCATTTTATTACCATATATTAGTTCATAATAGTCTTCTATAATCCTTTGTATTTCTGCACTGTCTGTTGTAACCTCTCCTTTTTCATTTCTAATTTTGTTGATTTGACTCTTCTCTCTTTTTTTTATTGATGAGTTTCACTAAAGGTTTGTCCATTTTTTTTTAAATCTTCTTAAATAAACAGCATTTAGTTTTATTAATCTTTACCATTGTTTCTTTCATTTCTTTGTCATTTATTTTTGCTTGGTTCTTTATGCTTTCCTTTCTTCTACTAATTTTGTGGGGTTTTTTTTGTGGCTAATTCTAAAAAGAGATGGGAATATCAGACCACATGACCTGCCTTCTGAGAAATCTGTATGCAGGTCAGAAAGCAACAGTTAGAACTGGACATGAAACCACAGACTGGATCCAAATCAGGAAAGGAGTTCATCAAGGCTGTATATTGTCACCCTGCTTATTTAACTTATATGCAGAGTACATCATGAGAAATGGTGGGCTAGAAGAAGCACAAGCTGGAATCAAGATTGTTGGGAGAAATACCAATAAGATCAGATATGCAGATGACACCACTTTTATGGCAGAAAGCAAAGAAGAAATAAAGAGCCTTTTGAAGAAAGTGAAAGAGGAGAGTGAAAAAGTTGGCTTAAAATTAAACATTCATAAAACTAAGATCATGGCATCTGGCCCCATCAATTCATGGCAGATAGATGGGGAAACAGTGACAGACCTTATTTTGGGGGGTTCCAAAATCACTGTAGATGGTGACTGCAACCATGAAATTAAAAGAGGCTTACTCCTTGGCAGGAAAATTATGATCAACCTAGACAGCACATTAAGAAGCAGAGACATTACTTTGTCAACAAAGGTCCATATATTTAAAGCTATGGTTTTTCCAGTAGTCATGTATGGATGTGAGAGGTGGACTATAAAGAAATCTGAGCATGGAAGAACTGATGCTTTTGAATTGTGGTGTTGGAGAAGACTCTTGAGAGTCCCTTGGACTGAAAGGAGATCAAACTAGTCCACCTTAATGGAAATCAGTCCTGGATATTCATTGCAAGGACTGATGCAGAAGCTGAAACTCCAATACTTTTGCCACCTGATGTGAAGAACTGACCCATTGGAAAAGACCCTGATGCTGGGAAAGATTGAAGGCAGGAGGAAGAGGGGATGACAGAGGATGACATGATTGGATGGCATCTCCAACTCAATGGTCATGAGTTGGAATAAACTCCAGGAGTTGATTATGGAAGGGAAGCCTCGCATGCTGCAGTCCATGGGGTCACAATGAGTTGGACATGATTGAGCAACTGAATTAACTTTGTGCTTAGTTTTCCTGTTGTTTTAGGTGTAAAGTTATGCTGCCTATTTGATGTTTTTCTTGTTTCTTGAGGTAGGATTGTATTGCTATAAATTTCCCTCTTAGACCTGCTTTTGCTGCATCTGATACTATTTGAGTTGTCCTGTTTTCATTGTCATTTGTTTCTAGAATTGTTTTTATTTCCCTTTTAACTTCTTCAGTCACTTGTTATTTATTTAGAAATGTGCTGTTTAATCTCCATGTGTTTGTGCTTCTTACATTTTTTTTTCTTGTAATTGATATCTAGTCTCATAGCATTGTGGCCAGAGAAGATGCTTGATATGATTTCAATTTTCTTAAGTTTACTGAGGTTTAGAAAAACAAAGAACCCAATCAAAAAATGGGGGAAAGACATAAACAGACATTTCTCCAAAGAATATACAGATGGCTAACAAACACATGAAAAGATGCTCAACTTTACTCATCATTCAGTTCAGTTCAGTCACTCAGTCATGCCTGATTCTTTGCGACACCATGAATCACAGCTTGCCAGGCCTCTCTGTCCATCACAAACTCCCAGAGTTTACTCAAACTCATGTCCATTGAGTTGGTGATGCCATCCAGCCATCTCATCCTCTGTTGTCTCCTCTTTCCTGCCCCCAATCTCTCCCAGCATCACGGTCTTTTCCAATGAGTCAACTCTTTGCATGAGGTGGCCAAAGTATTGGAGTTTCAGCTTCAGCATCAGTCCTTCCAATGAACACTTGGGACTTATCTCCTTTAGAATGAACTGGTTGGATCTTCTTGCAATCCAAGGTACTCTCAAGAGTCTTCTCCAACACCACAGTTCAAAAGCATCAATTTTTCAGCACTTAGTTTTCTTCACAGTCCAACTCTCACATCCACACATGACCACTGGAAAAAACATAGCCTTGACTAGATGGACCTTTGTTGTCAATGTAATGTCTCTGCTTTTTAACATGCTATCTAGGTTGGTCATAACTTTCCTCCAAAGGAGTAAGCAGTCTTTTAATTTCATGGTTGCAATCACTATCTGCAGTGATTTTTGGAGCCCCAAAAAATAAAGTGTGACACTGTTTCTAGTGTTTCCCCATCTATCTGCCATGAAGTGATGGGACCAGATGCCATGATTTTAGTTTTCTGAATGTTGAGCTTTAAGCCAACTTTTTCACTCTCCTCTTTCACTTTCATCAAGAGGCTTTTTAGTTCCTCTTCACTGTCTGCCATAAGGGTGGTGTCGTCTGCATATCTGAAATTATCGATATTTCTCCCGCAATCTACTCATCATTAGAGGAATACAAATCAAAACTACAATGAGATATCACTTCACATCTGTCAGAATGGCCATCATCAAAAAGTCTACAAAGAATAAATTCCAGGGAGGGTGTGGAGAAAAGGGAACAGTCTTGCACTCTTGTTGGGAATGTAATTTGATACAGCCACTATGAAAGACAGTATGGAAATTCCTTAAAAAACTAGGAGTAAAACCACCATATGACCTAGCATTCCCACTCCTAGGCAAATGCCCTGAGGAACCCAAAATTGCAAAATACACATGTATCTCATTGCTTATTGCAGCATTATTATAATAGCTAGAACATGGAAGCAACCTAGATGTCCATCAACATGAATGGATAAAGAAACTCTGGTACACATACACAGTGAAATATTACTCAGCCATAAAAAGGAACACATTTGAGTCAGCTTTAATGAGGTGGATGAACCTAGAATCTATTGTACAGAGTGAAGTAAGTCAGAAAGATAATTTAGAAAAAATAGTACTGAATAATTTATTTACAGTCAGCAATGGAACAACAGACATAGAGAATAGACATGCAGAGAGTGGAGGAGAGGGTGAGATTAATGGAAAGAGTATCATGGAAACTTATATAACCATATGTGAAGATAGACAGCCAATGGAAATTTGCTGTATGGCTCAGGAAACTCAAACAAGGGCTCTGTATCAAACTAGAGGGGTGGGCTGGGGAGGGAGATGGGAGGGAGGGTCAAAAGGGAGGGGATATATGTCTAAGGCTGACTCATGTTGATGCTTGACAGAAAACAACAAAATTCCGTAAAGCAATTGTCCTTCAATTAAAAAAAAAAACTAAATATAAATTAATTAATTAATTAAAATATATATAATGAGAATGAAGTGACAACTGATTCCACAGAATACAAAGCATCAATAGAAACATATAAAATTGACACTTTATACAACAATAAAATGGACAACCTGGAAGAAATAGACAAATGTTTATAAATGTACAGTCTCCTAAGATTGAACTTGGTTGAAATAGAAAATATGAACAGGCCAATCACAAGCATTGAAACTGCAACTATGATTTTAAAACTGACAAAATCTAGGGCCTTATGTTTTCACAAGTAAATTCTATCAAACATTCAGATTATAGTTAACATCTATCCTTCTGAAATTATTCCAAAAATTTGTAGAGAAAGGAAAACGTCCAATTTCCTTCTATGTGGCCTTTCTTGATACCAAAATCAGACAAAGATGACTCATTAAAAAAAAAAGTTACAGGCCAATAATACTGATGAACGTAGATGCAAAAATCCTCAGCAAAATACTATCGATCTAAATCTGACAATTCATTGAAAAGATCATATACCATGATCAATTGGGATTTATCCAAAGGATGCAAGGATTTTTCAATATCTGTAGATCAAACAGTGTGATACACCACATCAACAAACTGAAGAATAAAAACCATATAATCACCTTAATATATGCAGTAAAAGCTTTAGACAAAATTTAGCACCCATTTATGATTAAAAAAAAAAAAAAAACTCTCCAGAAATTGAGGAAAGAGAACATATCTCAATATAATAAAGACCATTATGACAAACCTACAGTAACATCATACTTGATGTGAAAAACTGAAAGCATTTCCTCTAAGATTAGGAACAAAACAAGAAGGACCACTCTTGCCACATTTATTTAGCATAATTTTGGAAGTCCTAGCTACAACAATTAGGGAATAAAAAGAAGTAAAGGGAATCCAAATTGAAGAATAATTTAAACTGTCACTGTTTGCAGATGACATGATATTGTAAATAGAAGATCCTAAAGATGCTGCCAAATGTGTACTAGAATTCATCAACAAATTTGGTAATCCTGCATATTACAAAATTAATGCAAATAAATCTGTTGCATTTCTCTACACAAGCAATGAAAACCACAAGGAGAAATTCAAGAAAATATTCCATTTACCATCATAGCAAAAAGAATAAAATACTCAGGAATAAAGGACTTTTTTACAAAAGACAAAGACTTGTACACTGAAAACTATAATATGCTGTTGAAAGAAATTGAAGAAGATGCAAACAGATGGAAAGATATACCATATTTGTGTTGTGGAAGAATTAATATTTTCAAAATGAATGTAATACTGAAGGCAATCTATGGAGTCAACACAATCCCTATCAAGCTATCAATAACATTTTCACAGAACTAGAATCAAAAAAATATCAAAATTTGTATGAAGACAAAAAGCATCCTGAATAGCCAAGGCAGTCTTGAGAAAGGAAAATGGAGCTAGAGAAATCAGGTTCCCCAGCTTCAGAGAGTGAGAGTTAGTCACCCAGTCATGCCTGACTTTGTAGGACCCCATGGACTCTAGCCCACCAGGCTCCTCTATCCATGGAATTCTCCAGGAAGAATACTGGAGTAGAAAGCCACTGCATTCTCCAGGAGAACTTTATGACCAGGGATTGAATTCAGGTCTCCTGCATTACAGGTGTATTATTTACTGTTTAAGCCATCAAGGAAGCCCCCTGACTTCAGAATATACTATAAAGCTATGCATCAAAACATTATGATACTGACACAAAAAATAGAAATGTAGATCAGTGGAACAGAATAGAATACCCAGAAATAAGCCCATACACATGTGATCAATTAATCAAGGATAAAGGAGGCAACATTGGAAAAACAATCTCTTCAACAAATGGTGCTTGGAAAAGTGGAGAGCTACATATAAAAGAAAGGAAAATATATCTATTTTTTACACAAAAATTAGCTCAAGATGAGTTGAAGACCTAAATGTGAGACTGAAACTATAAAACTCCTGGAGGAAAATATGCACAGAACACTCTCAGACATTAACTGCAATTATCATTTTCAGTCCATCTCCTAGAATATTGGAAACAAAAATACTGTAGAGCAATTATCCTTCAATAAAAAAAATAAATTAAAAAACATAAAGAAATGGGGCCCACTTAAACTCAAAAGTTTTTGCACAGCAAAGGAAACAATAAACAAAATGAAAAGACAACCCATAGATTGGAAGAAAACATTTACAAATGTAACCAACAAGTTATTAGTCTACAAAATTTACAAATATCACATTATTGTTAACAGTATTAGAACAAACAACATAGACAAGGCATGGGTAAAATCTAGACAAATATTTACTGAATAAGACATACAGATGGCTAAGAGGAACATGACAATACATCACTAGTTATTACAGAAATGATCAAAACTATGATGAGATAGTACCTCACATCAGATAGAATGGCTATCATAAAAAAAAATCCACAAAAAATAAATACTGGAGAGTGTGGAAAGAAGGGAACCTTCCTATACTGTTGCTCAGAATGTAAGTTGGTAGAGACACTATGGAGAATAGTATGGAGGTTCCTTTAAAAAAAAAAAAAATTAGAGCTACAATATGACCCTGCAATCCCAGTTCTGGGCACATGTCTGGGAAAAACAAAAACAAAAACAAAAACAAAACAAAACATGATCTGAAAGGATGCATGCACCCAAATTTTCATAGCAACATTGTTTACTATAGCCAAGACATGGAGGCAACCTAAATGTCCATTGACAGAACAATTGATGGAACATTACTTAGCTATTAAAAAGAAGGAAATGATATCATTTGAACAACATGGACATCACCTGATGGCCAACACTAAAATCAGGTGGATTATATTCTTTGCAGAAGATGGAAAAGCTCTATACAGTCAGCAAAAACTAGACTGAGATCTGACGGTGGTTCAGATCATGAACTGCTTGTTGCAAAATTCAAACATAAACTGAAGAAAGTAGGTAAAACCCCTGGGCCATTCAGGTATGACCTAAACCAAATCCCTTATCACTATCAGTGGAAGTGACAAATACATTCAAGGGATTAGATCTGATAGAGTGCCTGAAGAACTACAGATGGAGGTTTGTGATATTGTATAGGAGGCAGTAACCAAGACCATCCCCAAGAAAAGGAAATGCAAAAAGGCAAAATGGCTGCTTGAGGAGGCCTTACAAATAGCTGAAAAAAGAAGTGAAAGGCAAAGGAGAAAGGGAAAGATATAGCCATCTGAAAGCAGAGTTCCAAAGAAAAGCAGAGAGATAAGAAAGTCTTCCTGAGTGATCAACACAAAGAAATAGAGGAAAAGAATAGAACTGGAAAGACTAGAGATAATTCAAGAAAATTAGAGATACCAAGGGAGGATTTAATGCAAAAATGGGCACTATAAAATAAATGCTATGGACCTAATAGAATCAGAAGATATTAAGAAGAGGTGGCAAGAATATGCAGAAGAGTTATACCAAAAAGATCATAATGACCTTTTGGGTCAGATAACCACAATGGCGTGGTCACTCACCTAGAGCCAGAAATCCTGGAGTGAGAAGTCCAGTGGCTCTTAGGCAGCATGACTACAAACAAAGTAAGTGGAAGTGATAGAATTCCAGCTGAGCTATTTCAAATCCTAAAAGATGATGCTGTTAAAGTGTTCCTCTCAATATGCCAGCAAATTTGGTAAACTCAGCAACGGTCAAAGGCCTGGAAAAGTTCAGTTTTCATTCCAATCTCAAAGAAGGGCAATGCCAAAGAATGTTCAAACTATTGCACAATTGCACACATTCCACAAACTAGCAAAGTAATGCTCAAAATTCTCCAAGCTACATTTCAATAATTTGTGAATCGAGAACTTCTAGATGTTTAAGGTGGATTTCAAAAAGACAGAGGAACAAGAATTAAAATTGCAAACATCTATTGGATCATCGAAAAAATGGGAGTTCCAGAAAAACATCTACTTCTGCTTCATTGACCACACTAAAGCCTTTGACTGTGTGGATCACAACAAACTGGAAAATTCTTAAAGAGATGGGAATACCAGACCACCTTACCTGCCTCATGAGAAATCGGTATTCAGGTCCAGAAGCAACAGTTCTCAACAAGGAACAGTTTTGGACATGGAAAAATGGACTGCTACTGCTGGGAGCCAGCACACGAGATCCCACCCATGATAAGGTCGTGAGGAGGAGACCTGACAAGCAAGGCAGATCAGGACTTCAGAGATTTCGAAAAGCTGCCCCGGCGCTCACCTTAAAGATGATCGCTGTCTTTCTGATGCTTGCTTTATTAGACTACTCCCTGATTTCTGTGACATGGGTAGAAGGCCTTCCCCGATCTCTTTCCAAACAGAATCAACTTAGAACTTTAATCAATATGTCCCCCGTACGGCGGTATCCTATAAGATTATCCAGGATGAAAGGAGTGTTTCAAGTTAGACCCCTTTGATGGCATTCTAGCCTGCTTGGCAAATGCGTACTAATGCACATGACTGCTCACAACACCTTAATCATAAACAGCATAAAGAACCTGATCACACAAAGGGCCCTAATAGGCACAGAGCCCTTCAGGGGTGAGGAAGCCCTATTAGAGAATATAAAAATATTATTCTAAAAGCGGTTATAGTTAAAGATTTAGAAAAATAGGAGTTTAGAATTGTTAATTTTAACCAGGAATGCTAAACAGGGGCTGCCTCACTGGAGCTGCAGAGCCTTTGTGTGGTAAACCTTTTAGATAAATTTAACTGATAACTTCTGCAAAAGGACTGACCTTTGTGTTCATTAAAGAATAGATTATGGAAAACAGCTTTGCATTCACCTAGGTCATAAAATGTCAGTAGGCCCCAAGGCCAGAAGATAATATACAAGACCCTCATAAACAAAGAAGCATGCAGAAAACACCCTGCTTTCGTGAAGAACAAGCTGATGTAATGTTAAACTATCTTCCCCTTAGAAATGTACTAATTTAGGGTATAAAAGCCACTAAAAAATAAAGCATTGCCAGACTCTGCCAGACCCTGTTACACCCCCCGTCTGGTCTCTCTCTCTCTCTCTCTCTCTCTCTCTCTCTCTCTCTCTCTCTTTCTCTCTCTCTCCCTCACAGACTTGGCCCTATCAGGGCTGGTCTCACGTCTCTCTCTCTCGCCGATGCCGTCCATCCTGAGGGTATTCCCTGGATGTTGCCGAGAACCATCTGCAGTGATTTTGGAGCCCAAGAAAATGAAGTTTATCGCTATTTCCAATGTTTCCCCATCTATTTACCATGAAGTGATGGGATCTGATATTTCTCCTTGCAATCTTGACTGCAGCTTCATCATGAATTAAGTGTAGGTTATGATTATAAACCTATATGCAGTTCAGGAAGCAACAATTAGAACTGGACATGGAACAACAGAATGTTTCCAAATAGGAAAAGGTGTAGGTCTAGGCTGTATAGTATCACCCTGCTTATTTAACTTATATGCAGAGTACATCATGAGAAACGCTGGGCTGGAAGAAGCACACACTGGAATCAAGATTGCCAGGAGAAATATCAATAACCTCAGATATGCGAATGACACCACCCTTATGGCAGAAAGTGAAGAGGAACTAAAAAGCCACTTGATGAAAGTGAAAAAGGAGAGTGAAAAAGTTGGCTTAAAGCTCAACATTCAGAAAACTAAGATCATGGCATCCGGTGCAATCCGGAAATAGATGGGGAAACAGTGTAAACAGTGGCAGCCTTTATTTTTTGGGCTCCAAAACAACTGCAGATGGTGATTGCAACCATGAAATTAAAAGACGTTTACCCCTTGGAAGGAAAGTTATGACCAACCTAGACAGCACATTAAAAAGCAGAGATATTAATTACTTTGCCAACAAAGGTCTGTCTAGTCAAGGCTATGGTTTTTCCTGTGGTCATGTATGGATGTGAGAGTCGGACTGTGAAGGCTGAGTGCCGAAAAATTGATGCTTTTGAACTGTGGTGCTGGAGAAGACTCGAGAGTCCCTTGGACTGCAAGGAGATCCAACCAGTCCATCCTAAAGGAGATCAGTCCTGGGTATTCATTGGAAGGATTGATGGTGAAGCTGAAACTCCAATACTTTGGCCACCTCATGTGAAGAATTGACTCATTGGAAAAGACCCTGATGCTGGCAGGGATTGGGGGCAGGAGGAGAAGGGTACAACAGAGGATGGGATGGCTGGATGGCATCACCGACTCGATGAACATGAGTTTGAGTAAACTCCGGGAGTTTGTGATGGACAGGGAGGCCTGGCATGCTGCGATTCATGGGGCCGCAAAGAATCTGACACGACTGAGGGACTGAACTGAACTGATGATTATAAATGCTTCCCTGATGGTTCAGATGGTGGCTTAAAAATCCTCCTGCAATGCAGGAGTCCCAGATTCCATCACTGGGTCAGGAAGATCCTCTGGAGAAGAGAATTCCTATCTAGTCCAGGATTCTTACCTAAAGAGTTCTCTGGACAGAGGAGCCTGGTGATCTTCAGTCCATGTGGTCTCAAAGAGTTGGGCACAACTGAGCAACTAATGCTTCTCACTATGATTATAAAACCTAATCTACTGTTTCCTGAGCAGTATATTTTCTATCATTATCTATGTGAAGGATAAGTCCTGTTTCATTCCAGATCTGGAATTCCAGGATGCGCACTTTCAATGAGAATTTAGTATCTACCCTAGTTACAAAATTCTATTTTTTATATACTAAGCTAGTAATTCTTCACATCTAATTTAACCTAACCTATATTCTTGGCATATATGTTTTGAATAAAGAAAACTGTTAATTATCACATATATTCCAAAGTTACAAAGAAGCGCAAATTTATTCTCTTGTTTACCTTAAATAAGACTGAGAATGGTCAGGGAATGATAAGAACAGAGAATGGTAAATACATTTTAATTATTACAGAAGCCATTAGATAGAATTTCTTGAGAATCCAACAGCATAAAATTGTTTATAAATTATTCCCTAAGCCATCATTTTCAAACCTAAATACACCTTTTTGAGATGTTAATTGCTGGCCTCCTTCCTAAGGTTGGCTAATAAAGAATTAGTTTTGTTTTGCTTTTTCATTCAGGATTTCCATTTAGAAAAGACATGGAACCTGCTCTACTTTGGAGATCCTACCATACTTGTGCATTGCTTGCATCTAGATAAGGAAGAAATTCTCCAAACCAAATGTGTCCCGTAAATGAGTCAAGTAAAAAGTGGCTTTTACTCATCTATCTAGAGTCTATTACACCAATCCTAAAAAGGGTTATTTGTCTGGTATAACAAGGAGTTTTTTTTTGTTTTGTTTTGTGTTTATTTCCAGATTCAAAAGGGAACTAAATTTCACTATTTTCAGAAAATATATACTTTATTATACACAATCCTATGAGTCAATAAAATACTCACTATTTAAAAATAAAGATGTTAGAAGTCAAAGATTAGAACACTGTACACTAGGCTGCATAAAATAAAGAGAACTTTCAACCAAAAATCAAGAATCTCTATGAAAAATTATATCTCTTTAAAATATTACTTAAGAAAATAGAAGATTTTAACAAAATTCAGGATATGGAAACTAAATAATTAAAGCTTGACTGTTCTTCACTACTTAATTTATAAAAATCAAGTTTGTAAATTGTCTAAAAGTTTTTCTTTTGTTTTTCTAATTAAGAGTCTTAGAATGGCCAAAAATATTATTCTTACAAGGATCAGTAAGAATTCCTTGCCCTTTCAGCTAAACTATATTGTAAAGTTACAATAGCAAAAACAAGCATATCAAGCAGTGAAAATTTCAAAAAATATAGAAAAAAAGAAAAGAAAAGTTACAAGATCTTTTAAAAATGGTTGAATTTCTGATTTCTAGGTATGGAAAAATATTTTAGGTATTCAGTCATGGAATACAAAATAGTTGTAAATGATAGATAAAAATGATGTGAAATATTGAGCAGCTTGGCAATTTTTAAATCTCTTTAAAAATAAATAACTAAAATTAATGATAAAAGAAACATGATTATGTATGTCTTAGTTTGACATGCATGTTAGGTAAGGTTCAAAATACTCCAAATAATAGCAAAGACTTATTTCAAATTGTTAAAAGTTATGAATAATCAAAAGAAGATTATCAGTGTGCATCAGTACTTAGCTGATGTGTGCATTGCTTGTGCATGCATGCTTATTTGTTTCAGTCATATTCAGCTATCTGCAACACTATAGGCTGTTACCCTCCAGGCTCCTCTATCCATGGAATTCTCCAGGTAGGAATCCTGGAGTGGATTGCCATCCCCTCCTTCAGGGGATCTTCCCAACCCAGGGACTGAATCCATGTCTCCTGCCTCCCCTGCTTTGCAGACAGATTCTTTACCTCTGTGCCACTGAGAAGTCCCTGGAAAAATGCAAATTGTCAATTAAATTGTAAAATATTCATTCATTAGCAATCCAAGAAAATCCATCACAGTCATGATGAATTTTTAATTAAATTAGTAAATATTAAAACTTTAATATCTACTTTCTATAAGATTAGGGAAAATAAGCACATTATATGACTGAAAGAATATAAATTTGGTGGACAATGTGAAATAATATTTCTTTATTTCTATCTCATATTTTAACTATGGAAATATATGTAGGAATCTTAAAAATGCTCTTCTCTTTGACTCAATTTTTCTACGTTTTAGAATTAAGCTGTAGGAAATAACCAGAGATGTATATAAAAATTATGGAAAAAGAACTCATCACAATATTGTAAATTACCAACAACTAAAGAACCTAAATGTCCAATACTGGCATCACAATTTATGATATTTACAGACAAATAGCTATCCATTAAACAATAATTTCAAACAAAGATGAGAATTCAAAACAGGATAAATTGTCCATTCCATTGTCTTATATAATCATTTTAAGATGTTGTGTTTTATATACATTAAGACAATAATTTTGTGAACATTATAAAAAAAAATCAAGAAACTATATCCAGTTCTTAATATTAATCATTTTTGGAAGGAATATGTATGATTTTTATTTTCTTCTTTGTACTTTTATGTAGTTAAAAACCAGAGATTTTCATGTTGGATAAAAGATTTTCTATAAGATACCCATAAATCATATTAACTGGTCTCAACACTTATTTAAGACAGTGTGGTAGTAGCATAATGATAGACATATGAATTGATGGAAAAGAAAAGAGAAACCAGAAATAAACTCATAATATACATGGTTGGCTGACTTTCAATAATGATTATATGATAATTTATTAAGAAAATATTTTTTTAATAAATAACACCAGACCAATTTGGTATCTTTGTGTCAAGAAATATTAATAGTTTTACCCATACTGTCAACCAAATTAAAAAAATAAAATGAACTTGAATTGGATTACATCTCTAATGTAAACTAAAACTATAAAATTACTAAAAGAAAACAGGAGAAAAAAATTAACAATTGATTAAATTGGACAAGCAAAATGAAAACCTTTGTTTTCATAATGATAGCCTTAAGAAAATGAAATGATATGCTGGAGACTTGCTGAAATTATTTTCAAGGCATTTATCTCATAAAGGTCTTGTTTCCAGAATGATTTTGTCTAAAGAACACTTGCAACTCAACAATGAGACAGCAATTCACAAAAATGGGAAAATTTTAAAACAGATCCTTCCCTAGTTGCTCAGACGGTAAAGTGTCTGCCTACAATGCAGAAGGCCTGGGTTCAATCCCTGGGTCGGGAAGATCCTCTGGAGAAGGAAACAGCAACCCACTCCAGTACTCTTGCCTGGAAAATCCCATGGAGAGAGGAGCCTAATAGGTTACAGTCCATGGGGTGGCAAAGAGTTGGACATGACAGAGAGACTTCACTTTCACTTTCACTTTTCAAATAGAAACACACAAAAAGGATGGAAAATTAGGGCATGAAATATGTTCAAATTCTAATCATTAGAGAAATACAAAAAGCCACATTGAGATACCTCTGCAATCCTATAAAATTGAATGCCGGTATCAATTGGTGGTAAAGAGGTGCAGCAACTAGCATTTTCATGCACTGCTAATGGGAATTCACTGTAGAAAACCTTGTCAGGTTCTTATGAAGTTAAGCATACACCTACATTGCTTAGAAATTCTGCTTCTAGGTAATTAGAAAAAATGTAAACCTGTGCAATACTACACAGTTGACCCTGAAAGAACAAGGACTTGAACCATGTGGGTCCACTTATAAGAGGATTCTTTTTTGATAATAAATACTACAATACTGGTGGAGAAAGAAATGGCAACCCATTCCAGTACTCTTGCCTGGAAAATCCCATGGACGGAGGAGCCTGGTAGGCTGCAGTCCATGGAGTCGCAAAGAGTCGGGCACGACTGAGCGACTTCACTTTCACTTTTCACTTTGCTGCATTGGAGAAGGAAATGGCAACCCACTCCAGTGTTCTTGCCTGGAGAATCCCAGGGACGTGGGAGCCTGGTGGGCTGCAGTCTATGGGTTCACACAGAACTGGACACGACTGAAGTGACTTAGCAGCAGCAGCAGCTATAATACTACATGATTCAAGGTTGTCTGAATCCAAGAACACAGAAGCTTGGATAGAATAGCCAACTCTCAATGGATTTTTCACTGGAAAGGGGATCAGCACCTCTAATCCCAGTATTATTTAAGGGTTAACTGCACTTGAATATCAGACAAGGCAATGGCAACCCACTCCAGTACTCTTGCCTAGAAAATCCCATGGATGGAGGGGCCTGGTAGGCTGCAGTCCATGGGGTCGCACAGAGTCGGACATGACTGAGTGACTTCACTTTCACTTTTCACGTTCATGCGTTGGAGAAGGAAATGTCAACCCACTCCAGTGTTCTTGCCTGGAGAATCCCAGGGACGGGGGACCCTTGTGGGTTGCCGTCTATGGGGTCACACAGAGTCGGACACGACTGAAGCAATTTAGCAGCAGCAGTACTTGAATATTCAAAGAAACTTTACTTGTAATAGCCAAAAATATGGAAACAATGTAAATTTCTCTAAGCTGGTGAATCCATAAACAAATTATGGTACAATTTGGTACATTATGGTACAATTCTCTCAATTGAGAAATGAAAGGCAAGGGAGAAAAGGAAAAATCTGTCTAAATGAATTCAGACTTCTAGAGAATATCAAGGAGACATAAGACCTTCTTAAATGAACAATACAAATAAATAGAGGAAAACAATAGAATGAAAAAGACTAGAGATCTCTTCAAGAAAATTGAAGAAATCAAGGGAGCATTTCACGCAAAGATGGAGAAGATAAAGGACAGAAACAATAAGGATCTAACAGAAGCAAGAGAGATTAAGAAGAGGTGGCAAGAATATACAGAATAACTGTACAGAACTATACAAAAAAGGTCTTCATGACCCAAACAACCACCATCGTGTGGTCACACATCTAGAGCCAGACATCCTGGAGTGTGAAGTCAAGAGGGCCTTAGAAGCATTACTACAAACAAAGATAGTGGAAAGTGAAAGTGTAAGTCTCTCAGTCATGTCTGACTCTTTGCAACCTCATGGACTATACAGTCCTTGGAATTCTCCAGGCAAGAATACTGGAGTGAGTAGCCTTTCCATTCTCCAGGAGATCTTCCCATCCAGGAATTGAATCCAGGTTTCCTGCATTGCAGGCAGATTCTTTATCATCAGCTGAACCACATGTGAAGCCCAAGAATACTGGAATGAGCAGGCTATCCCTTCTCCAGTGGATCTTCCCAACCCAAGAATTGAACCAGTGTCTCCTGCATTGCTGGTGGATTCCTTACCAGCTAAGTCACCAGGGAAGCCCAACTGAACTGTTTAAAAATCCTAAAAGATGATGCCCTTAGTGTGCTGCACTCAAGATATCAGCAAATTTTGAAAACAACATTAGCAACATGACTGGAAAGGGTCAGTTTTTGTTCCAATCCCATCTTCCAAAGGGCAAGAAGGGCAATGCCAAAGAATGTTTGAACTACAATACAATTGAGTTCATTTCACATGCTAATAAGTTTGTGATAAAAATCCTTCAAGCTAGGCTTCAGCAGTACCTGAACTTACGACTTCCAGATGTACAAGCTAGGTTAAATTGCCAACATTCACTGCATCATAGAGAAAGCAAGGTGATTCCAGAAAAAGTATCTACTTCTTCTTCATTGATGACACTGAAGCCTTTGACTGTGTAGATCACAGCGAACTGTGGAACATTCTTTAAGAGATGGGAGTATTCGATCACCTTA
Source organism: Odocoileus virginianus (assembly GCF_023699985.2). Taxonomy (NCBI): domain Eukaryota; kingdom Metazoa; phylum Chordata; class Mammalia; order Artiodactyla; family Cervidae; genus Odocoileus; species Odocoileus virginianus. Next base: position 71,453,529 of record NC_069683.1, read on the forward strand.
CCTGTCTCCTGAGAGACCTGTATGCAGGTCTAGAAACAACAGTTAGAATTTTACATGGAAAAATTGACTGGTTCAAGATGGGAAATGAATATGCAAGGCTGGATATTGCCATCCTGCTTATTTAACTTCTATGCAGAGTATATTATGCAAAATGCCAGGCTGCATTAATCACAAACTGGAGTCAAGATTGACAGGAGAAATATAAACAACCTCAGATATGCAGATGATACCACTGAAATGGCAGAAAACAAAGAGGAACTAAAGATCCTCTTGTTGAGGGTAAAAGAGGAAAGTGAAAAAGTTGGCTTAAAACTCAACATTCAAAAAAAAAGCAAGAAAAAAAAAAAAAAACCACTAAGATCATGGCATCTGATCCCATCACTTTATGGCAAATATGTGAGGAGAAAGTAGAAGCAGTGGCAGATGTTATTTTCTGGGGTTTCAAAGTCCCTGTGGATGGTAACTGCAGCCATGAAATTAAAAGATGCTTGCTCCTTGGAAGAAAAGCTATGACAAAACTAGATAGCATATTAAAAAGCAGAGATATCACTTTGCTGACAAAGGTCCTTATAGTCAAAGTCAAAACTATGGTTTTTCCCATAGTCGTGTACAGATGGGAGAGTTGGACAATCAAGAAGGCTGAGCACTGAAGAATTGATGCTTCCAAACTGTGGCTCTGGAGAAGATTCTTGAGAGTCCCTTGAGCTGAAAAGAGATCAAACCAGTTAATCCCAAAGGAAATCAACTCTGAATACTCATTGGAAGGACTGATGCTGACACTGAAGCTCTAATATTTTAGCCATCTGATGGGAAGTGCTGACTCATTGGAAAAGACCTTAATGCTGGGAAAGATTGAAGACCAAAGCAGAAGGGAGTGACAGAGGATGAGATGGTTAGATAGTATCACTGACTCAATGAACACAAATCTAAGCAAACTCTGGGAGACAGTGAAGGACAGGGGAGCCTGGAGTGCTACAGTTTTGTTGTTGTTCAGTTGCCCAATCATGTCTAATTCTTTGCCACCTCATCGACTGCAGTGTGCCAGACCTCTTTGCTACTGTTTAGGGGGTCACAAAAAGTCAGACACTACTTACTGACCAAACTATACAATGGAATTGAAGAAGGAAATGACAACCCACTCCAGTATTCTTGTCTGGAAAATTCCATGGATAGAGGAGCCTGGTAGGCTACAGTCCATGGGGCTGCAAACAGTCAGATGTGACTGAGCAACTCCACTTTCTTTCTATAGTTCCTTTTGAAGAAGGAAATGGCGACCCATTCCAGTACTCTTGCCTGGAGAATAACATGGATGGGGGTGCTACAGTCTATGGGGTTGCAAAGAGTCAGACATGACTGAGCAACTAACTAACTAATACAATGGAATATGATAGCCTTAAAAAGAAAGACCTATCTATATATGCAAGAACTTTGATAATTCTCATAAGCACTACATTAAATGAAAAATAGCAGAGACAAAAGGACATATAAAAATCAACTTATTTATATGACATTCTAGAAAAGAAAACAATATAGAAACAGATGTCATAAGTCATTGCCAGAAAGAGAAGTATGGTCAGAAGTTTAACTGCAATATACCATAAGGGACTTTCTGTGTGATGGAAATATTCTATATTTCAATTATAGTAGTGGATAGATGATATACATTTGTCACTTTCATTAAAATCCATATATAAAAAGAATTAAATTACTGTATTGTAATTGAAATTTACTGTATTCACTGAAATTTACTGCATTGTATGTGTATGTGTGTGTGTGTGTGTGCTGTCGTCGGATTCTTTGTGACCCAATGGACTATGGCCCACCAGAATAGAATTTTCCAGGCAAGAATACTGGAATGGGTTGCCATTTCCTACTCCAACTGTCAGTTCAGTTCAGTTCAGTTCAGTCAGCCGCTCAGTCCTGTCCGACTCTTTGGGACCCCATGAATTGCAGCACGCCAGGCCTCCCTGTCCATTACAAACTCCCGGAGTTTGCTCAAACCCATGTCCATCGAGACGGTGATGCCGTCCAACCATCTCATCCTCTGTCGTCCCCTTCTCCTCCTGCCCCCAATCCCTCCCAGCATCAGGGTCTTTTCCAATGAGTCAACTCTTCACATGAGGTGGCCAAAGTATTGGAGTTTCAGCATCAGTCCTTCCAATGAGCACCCAGGACTGATCTGTTTTAAGATGGACTGGTTGGATCTCCTTGCAGTCCAAGGGACTCTCAAGAGTCTTCTCCAACACCACAGTTCAAAAGCATCAATTCTTTGGCACTCAGTTTTCTTCACAGTCCAACTCTCGCATCCACATCTCACATCTCACATCCACAACTCTCACATCTCACATATCACACTGGAAAAACCATAGCCTTGACGAGACGGACTTTTGTTGGCAAAGTAATATCTCTGCTTTTTAATATGCTATCTAGGTTGGTCATAACTTTCCTTCCAAGGAGAAAGTGTCTTTTAATTTCATGGCTGCAATCACCATCTGCAGTGATTTTGGAGCCCCCCAAAATAAAGTCTGACACTGTTTCCACTGTTTCCCCATCTATTTCCCATGAAGTGATGGGACCAGATGCCATGATCTTAGTTTTCTGAATGTTGAGCTTTAAGCCATTTTTTTTCACTCTCCTCTTTCACTTTCATCAAGAGGCTCTTTAGTTCCTCTTCACTTTCTGCCATAAGGGTAGTGTCATCTGCATATCTGAGGTTATTGATATTTCTCCCGGCAATCTTGATTCCAGCTTGTGCTTCATCTAGCCCAGCATTTTTCATGATGTACTCTGCATATAAGTTAAATAATCAGGGTGACAATATACAGCCTTGACATACTCCTTTTCCTATTTGGAACCAGTCTGTTGTTCCATGTCCAGTTCTAACTGTTGCTTCCTGACCTGCATATACTTCTCTCAAGAGGCACAACAACTGTACTGTAATATTAAATCTGAATTGATATTACTTAAAATATACATTTTAATAACAATTTTAATAGTTATGTTGATACAATAGTAGTGAACATTTACCAAATTACAATTAACAAATTATTTTCACATAGTAATCTTGTTAGATACATTGGATCATTTTCATAAATGTGGACATTAAATGTTAGATGATTTTAGGTGATGTTTTTCAAAAGTGCAATGATTTCTATGGGGATGGGTAAGACTCAGATGCAGCCTGAGATTTATTCAGCAAGGATACAATAGAAGGGGAATAAATTTTGTAATTGTAAGTATATAAGTTCAAATCTTATAACTCCTTCTGAAATATATGGAAATTACTTTAAAAGGATAATCATCAGTATTACAATGATAACCTTTTCAAAATGTCTAGTAAAATGCCTAACGCATTTTGGGTATTATCATTATTCCTTTTCTTGCCTTTCATTAAATTGCTATTCTCTTAATCTCTCCTGAATAGACACTCTCTGTTAATAGCTTCAGAACTTTCCAAATTATTCAAGTGAGGAGTCCTGGAGACATAGAACCTTTTCCTCCCTCTCCCTACTAACATTCTTATGATGGGGAGCCTTGCAACTTTCTTCCTAACAATGTCTCGAATTCTCCTTAACTCACCCTTAGTCTCCACATTTCCCTAGTTAAAGTTCTCATTTGTTTCCCGTTTAAAATTCTGAAACTGTTTCCTACCTCATCTCTCAGCTGTTGAACTGCTCTCTACATTGTTTCCAGAGTGAGCACCTTAAAACACAAAATTGGCCATTATTCTCATATTAGTTTCATTTATTAGCTCCTTGTGTATGAGCAATTTGAATTTTAAACTCAGTAGCGTATGAAGCACTTCATGATCTGAGCTTAGCCTTTTTTCCTGGTCTCCACTCCCAACCCCACACCTCCAATATCCAATTCCGCAGAACTTCTTGTAGTTTACCTCAGTAAAACCTACTAATTCCAATTCTATCTTTATCCTGGGAATCTCCTTTCTCTTCTCTTTTCTGGGCTAATTCCTGCTCTTCATTTGCAAATATTTTCTCCTCCAGAAACTCTTTTTTTATTAAATAAAACTGTGTTAGTTTTGTCCTTTCTCTGGGTTCATATAACTGCCCAAGCACAATAATACCATGGAATTTATGACCCCGTGTTAACATTATTGGCTGTCACACTTATCTACTCCAATTGACAATGAATATTTTGATGGACAAAGTCTTTCTTATAGTTATTATATCAGCCCCTAGAACAATACATGAAATAATCATACACTGAATGAATAAATGTAAATATATTGAACAAATTAATAAGTAATACATGGACTTTTTTCTGTCATCTCTAAGTTTATTTGGCAAAAAGGAAATTTGTGCACCCAAATATTTTCACATTGTCTATTTTTTTAACAATTTAGGAAAAATTGTGATGATAGTTCCCTATTTTTTTATACATCCAAATACTTTAGCAATTCTCAGTTTCCAAGAAAGGGAATCATTACTTAGTAAAAATTAAAACTAATGTCAGAAGACTTGTTACTATTTCTAGCTCTACAAGTAGCTAGTTAAATAACAGTCCAATAACTTCACCATGTTTCAGTTTTCTTGTAAACGAAGGTATACTCTGATGTTTATCCTAATTCCAAAGAGTGGTTTTTGAGTTCACTGTGTACTTTTAAAAAATCTTGATCCTTGTGATAGTTTTAATTTCTCTACTTTCCTTTCTAGCCTACAAAGTCTTTTTTTGGGTAGAAATCCCTAGGTACCTACGATGAAAAACACTGCAATTTACTCTTTGTTGGCTTTCTAGAACCTGGTTTCTTTTTTCTTCATGTGTATAACACACTATTGCAAAATAATTTTCTATGCCAACCTTTTGAGGCTGCCACCTCTCTATTTCAGTGAGTCTCCTTTTCCCTCAGATCAAATACCACCTTCTCAATGTTACTTCAAAATGCCGAAGCTACATTTGTTCTCCCTCCCTTCTCTCATCTCTTCTTAACCTTATTCTTCACCTTACTTCTCTCATAATTACCTATTCCTGTCCAGCAGCAGTTTGCCCATGTTGCCCAGTCCACCCTTGTTCCATCTTTCCATTCTATTAAGTATGAGTTCAATACTCATCTCCTTCAAATACTTGTCTGTGGTTAATCCTGTTTCTTCTCTGATCTTCTCACAGAGTCTCAGGCACCCTTTCAACTCAATGTAGCAAGTAATGAGCAATCTGGCTAAATACTCATATTATTCAGTTCATAGAACAAAATTTAATCATTCAAGGAAGAAAACTATTTATACTAAAATATGGAATATATCTGGAAACTCCCAAGTTCTCAGTCTCAATTTTATTACCAATTTGTTTGTATCCTTCCTTTAGTTCTTCATGAGGAGAGCTCTAAAGTGATATAGCACAGAGACCATCAAGATTTGTAGCTTTTCTGATATTCTAATAGGTGGAATATTTCCAGTGTATTAGCTATTTAATAAATGAATTGATTTTATTTAAATTGCCTTTATTTTCTAATCAAAATATGTAAATTTAAATTTTCTACTACTCTTAGAGCCTAAATATAAGGGACTATGAATATATTCACATTCACAGTTGAAATGGACTTTATACATTGTCTGATTTAAACTCATTATTTTGGATGAGGAGACTGAGATCCATGAAAATGAAGACATTTAGTGAAGGTCACACTACTTTTAGGTGGTAAGTCAATATTAGGATGTTTTTTTCCCAATCCTCATCTCCTTTGTGCTTCTTAATCTTTTCTCCTTCTTTTATCTGGGATGAGGAGAGTTGAAGAAAACCCTTTCTCATGGCCTTCGGTTCTAGATAAGGACACAAAGAAGAATCTGAGGTCTTACCCCCGGCAAAAGCAAATTCATTGAAGAAAGAACTGAAAGAACACCTCAAGAGAGAAGTGAGAGAGGCACGGGAGCCAGAGTGATGAGCTGCGGGTGTTTTAAGACAGGGCTTTTGCATATTCATCCAGGCAGGTGTGAATTGACAGTTTTGATTGACAGTTGCAAGTTACAAAACAATAGGCTTTATTGCCTATGTCTTTCCCATAATCCAGTCTGTTATAATCAGATGTATGTGTGTATAGATTATTTATGAACTCTTAACAGGCTTCCAGCTACCTAGAGTCACTTGAGGACACAGCTGTGCATCAAGGGTGCATTCTCAGGAGTTGGAGAAGTCTGCGGTTAGTTTGTATCTACTGGGTGCTTAGGGCACATGCAGAGTTAGAAAAGTCTCTGGTTATTTTGTAGCATATCTCTGATCTCTCCTGGGCTACACTAGGGCCTGTCTGGGATGGGATTTAGATATCAGCTTGTATCTTTTTCTGCTAGGCCACTTCTTATTGCTCCTACCTAACTTCCTATCTAACACTTCAGTTTACTGCCAGGTTATAGGCAGAGTAATCATATTATTGCAATTCTCCTGAAGTGGACATCTGAATAACATACTTTGCCATTAGATATTGACTTGTACTTGCCATTGAAAAAGAAATGACACAGTTTTTACTATGACTAGCAACTAAATGGTACAAGGAATATTTTAACACATTCATATTGGTACAATGTGATAGGATTTGTGTTAGCAAACTATTCTTAATATTACTCAGTTTTATCTGTTACTAATTTACCTATGAAGTAAGCTATATAGAGCTTTAACTTTTAAGATCAGTAATAAACAGCTAGACTGTTAAGAAAACCATCTGGAGGTAGTACAGTACTTTGGGAACACATACATGTTTTTATTATAATTGTATTTTGTAGCTATTTCTATAGAAAAGTAGGTTCAATGCTAGTTATATAATCCAGTGCAATAGTTTAAGACATCTTTTTAACACGATTTTTAATTATGTAGGTAAAATGTACAACAAAAATAATTGGCTTTATATTCTACACCTGAATATATTGCATGTTCATTGAGATGGGGAGGACAGAGGATGAGATGGTTGGATGGCATCACCGACTCAATGGACATGAGTTTGAGCAAGCTCTGGGAGTGGGCGATGGACAGGGAGGCCTGGCGTGCTGCAGTCCATGGGGTCCCAAAGATTGGCACACTACTGAGTGACTGAACAGAACTGATTTTCTTTGTGGTTTTGATTCCTGGTATTTATTAAAGGAACAAAGCAGAAATTTGGATTTAGTAAAAAATATTTTTAACTGAATTTTCATTCTTTAGTTGCAGTTGTACTGCAGTTAGTATCCATTGATTGGCTAATGTCCAGCTTGTCAATTTATATATGAGATAATTAATCATTGAAACAACTTAAATCTTCACTTACAGTGTAATAAATTAGACCAAACAACTAGTATTTTTATTTTATATTCCAGTGTTCTGTTCAGTTCAGTCACTCAGTCATATCTGACTCTTTGAAACCCCATGGATTGCAACATGCCAGGCTTCCTTGTCCATTACCAACTCCCGGAGCTTATTCAAACTCATGTCCATCAAGCCAGTGATGCTATCCAACCATCTTATCCTCTTTCAGCCCCTTCTCTTCCCAAAGTCAATCTCTCCCAGCATCAGGATCTTTTCAAATGAGTCAGTTTTTCCCATCATGTGGCCAAAGTATTGGAGTTTCAGTTTCAGCATCAGTTCTTCCAATGAATATTCAGGACTGATCTCCTTTAGGATGGACTGGTTGGATATTCTTGCAGTCCAAGGGACTCTCAATAGTCTTCTCCAATGCCGCAGTTCAAAAGCATCGGCTTTTGAAAAAGCTCAGCTTTCTTTATAGTCTAACTCTCACATCCATGCATGACTGTTGGAAAAACCAGAACTTTGACTAGATAGACCTTTATTGGCAAAGTAATGTCTCTGCTTTTTAATACGCTATCTAGGTTGATCATAGCTTTCCTTCTAGGAAGCAAACATCTTTTAATTTCATGGCTTCAGTCACCACCTGCAATGACTGTGGAGTCCAAAAACTAAAGTCTCTAAACGTTTCCATTGTTTCCCCATCTATTTGCCATGAAATGATGGGACCGGATGCCATGATCTTAGTTTTCTGAATGTTGAGTTTCAAATCAACATTGTTACTCTCCTCTTTCACTTTCACCAACAGGCTCTTTAGTCTTTCTTTGTTTTCTGCTATAAGTGTGATGTCATCTGCATATCTGAGGTTATTTATATTTCTCCTGGCAATCTTGACTCCAGCATGTGCTTCCTCCATCCCAGCATTTAGCATGATGTACTCTGAATATAAGTTACATAAACAGAGTGACAATATTCAGCCTCGACATACTCCTTTCCCAAATTGGAACCAGTCTGTTTTTCCACATCCAGTTCAAACTGTTGCTTCTTGACCTGCATTTAGATTTCTCAAGAGGCAGGTCAGGTGGTCTGGTATCCCCAACTCTTGAAGAATTTTCCACAGTTGTGATCCACACAGTCAAGGACTTTGGCATAATCGATAAAGCAGGAGAAGTTGTGTTTTCCTAGAACTTGCTTTTTCAATGATCCAACTGATGATGGCAATTTGATCTCCGTCTCCTCTGCTTTTTCTAAATCCAAGTTGAACTTCTGGGAGTCCACAATTCAGGTACTGTTGAAGCCTGGCTTGGAGAATCTTGAGCATTACTTTGCTAGCGCATGAGATGAGTACAATTGTGCAGTAGTTTGAACATTGTTTGTCATTGCCTTTCTTTGGGATTGAAATGAAAACTGACATTTTCCAGTCCTGTGGCCATTGATGAGTTTTGCAAAATTTCCGGTAAGACACTGCTTTCACAGCATCATCTTTTAGGACTTAAAATAGCTCAACTGGAATCCCATCACCTCCACTAGCTTTGTTCATAGTGATGTTTCCTAAGGCCCACTTGACTTCTCATTCCAGGATGTCTGGCTCTAGGTGAGTGATCACATCATTGTGGTTATCTGGGTCATGAAGATCTTTTTTGTGTAGTTCTTCTGTATATTCTTGCCACCTCTTCTTAATATCTTCTGCTTCTGTTAGGTCCATACAATTTCTGTCGTTTCTTGAGCCCATCTTTGCATGAAATATTCCCTTGGTATCTCTAAATTTCTTGAAAAGTTCTGTAGTCTTTGCAATTGTATTGTCTTCCTCTATTTCTTTGCATTTTCACTGAGGAAGTTTTTCTTATCTCTCCTTGCTATTCTTTGGAACTCTGCATTCAAATGGGAATATCTTTCCTTTTCTCCCTTGCCTTTAGCGTCTCTTCTTTTCTCAGCTATGTGTAGGGTCTTCTCAGACAACCATTTTGCCTTTTTGCATTTATTCTTCTTGTGAATGGCCTTGATTACTGCCTCCTATACACTATTACAAACCTCCATCTGTAGTTCTTCAGGCACTCTATCAGATCTAATCCCTTGAATCTATTTGTCACTTCCACTGTATAATCCTAAGGGATTTGTTTTAGGTCATACCTGAATCGTCTGATGGTTTTCTCTACTTTCTTCAATTTAAGTCTGAATTTGGCAATAAGCAGTTCATGATCTCAGGCACAGTCAGCTCCTGGTCTTGTTTTTGTTGACTGTACAGCACGTCTCCATCTTTGGCTGCAAAGAATGTAATCAATCTGATTTCGGGGTTGACCATCTGGTGATGTCCATGTGTAGAGTCTTCTCTTGCGTTTCTGGAAGAGTGTGTTTGCTATGACCACTGTGTTCTCTTGACAAATTTCTGTTAGCCTCTGCTCTGCTTTGTTCTGTACTCCAAGGTCAAATTTGTCTGTTACTCCAGCTATCTCTTGACTTCCTACTTTTGTATTCCATTTCCCTATAATGGAAAATACATCTTTTTTTGGGGTGTTAGTTATGGAAGGTCTTGTAGGTCTTCATAGAACCATTCAACCTCAACTTCTTCAGCATTACTGGTCAGGGCATAGACTTGATTTACTGTGATATTAAATGGCTTGCCTTGGAAGCAAACAGAGATCATTCTTTCATTTTTGAGATTATATCCAAATACTACATTTTGGATTATTTTGTTGACTATGATGGCTACTTCATTTTTTCTAAGAGATTCTTGCTCATGTTCACCCATTCCAGTCCATTTCAGTTCACTGATTCCTTAAACATTGATGTTCCCACTTGCCATCTTCTGTTTGACCACTTCCAATTTACCTTGATTCAAGTGTTACTTATTCTAAAAGCCCATGATCTTGAAAAATAAATCATGTTAACTGATTACCATCTATTTTCCTAGTTTCTGTGCCAGCTAGAAGGAAAGCTGAAATGAACCTTGCAGTTTGAAGAAATAAGGAGGCATAGACAATAATGTTTATATACCTGAATGTTTCCTTCAGCATTACTTGAAATGGTGATTTAAACAAAAATAAGGAAAATAAGCTACAGTATAGCTTTAAGCACAGAACAGCATTCACTATTGAATGCTATTATTAAATGATATTTTATAAGGGCATATGTAGTTTATAATCCATCTATTGAAAAATAATAAACATATATAGTTTCATTAACACAATTAAAGTTACTTAATTGCAAACCATAATCAAAATTAAGCAAACTCCGTCCCTTGCAAAGTTTACATCTTCGTGGTGAAAGCATACAGCAGAGATAAGTAAATAAAAGCAATACATATGATGTGGTAGCAGACAGGAAAGGTGACAGAGAATTACAGTGAGGCTACTGTTTAAGAATAGTCAAGGAAGATATAGCTAAGCTATTTAAAATTATAGCTAAGTTATAAAAATCTTAAAATGTTGTGCTGTTAAAGTGCTGCAGTGAACATATCAGCAAATTTGTAAAGTTCAGTAGTGGCCACAGGATAGGAAAGTCAATTTTCATTCCAATCCCAAAGAGGAGCAGGGTCAAAAAATGTACTAGCTACTAGGCAATTGTACTCACTTCACATGGTAGCAAGTTTATGCTCAAAATTGTTCATGTTAGGCTTTAGTAGCATGTGAACCAAGGACTTTCAGATGTACAAGCTGGGCTTAGAAAAGACAGAGGAACTAGAGGTCAAACTACCAGCATTCACTGGATCATTGAGAAAACAAAGAAATTCCAGAAAAACACCTACTTCTGCTTCATTGACTTTGCTAAAGCCTTTAATTGTGTAGATCATAACAAACAGTGAAAAATTCTTAAAGAGATGGGAATACCAGACTACCTTACTTGTCTCCTCAGAAACCTGTATTTGGGTCCAGAAGAAATAGTCAGAACTGAATATGGAACAACGGACTGATTCAAAATTGGGAAAGGAGTATAGCAGGACTGCATATTGTCAACCTGTTTATTTAAATAATATGCATAGTACATTGGGCTTCCCTGGTAGCTCAGCTGGTAAAGAATTCACCTGCAGCATGGGAGACCTGGGTTTTATGCCTGGGTTGGAAAGATCCCCTGGAGAAGGGAATGGCTATGCACTCCAGTATTCTGGCCTAGAGCATTCCATGGACTGTATTATGTGAAATTCTGGGCTTGATGAATCACAAACTGGATTCAAGATTGCCAGGAGAAATATAAACAACTTCAGATAGCAAATGATACCATTGTAATGGAATAAATTGAAGAGGAACTCTTTGAAAGTTCAAAGGAGCTTCAAAAGAGCCTTTTGATGATGAGGGTGAAAGAGGAGAGTGAAAATGTTGGCTTAAAAGTCAACAGTAAAAAAAAAAAAAAAACACAGCAGAGATCATGACACTCAATCCCATCATTTTGTGGCAAATAGATGGGAAAAAAATATGGAAGCAGTGGCAAATATTCTTTTCTTGGGTTCCAAAATCACTGAGGACAGTCATGAAATTCAAAGATGCTTGCTCCTTGGAAGGATAGCTTGACAAACATTGACAACAGATTAAAGTGAGAGTTGTATACAGATCCAACAAAGATTGGTAGAGTCAAAGCTATATTTTTCCCAGTAGTCATGTATGGATATAAAAGTTGGACCATAAAGAAGGCTGAATCTTGAAGAATTGATGCTTTTGCATTGTGGTGCTGGAGAAGACATTTTTTTGTTGGGGGGGGGGTGGGGGGAGGCTACTTGAGAGTCCCTTGGACTGCCAGGAGATCAAACAAATCAATCCTAAAGGAAATCAACCCTGAATACTCATTGGAAGGACTGATGCTGAAGTTGAAGCTCCAATTTTTAGTCATCTGATGGGAAGATCTGACTCATTGGAAAAGGCCCTGATGCTGGGAAAGATTGAGGACAGGAGGAGAAGGAGATGAAAGAGGATGAGATGATTGGATGGCATCACTGACTCATTGGACACGAGTTTGGGCAAACTCCGGGAAGTGGTGAGAAATAAGGAGGGTGATAGCCTGATGTAGTGCAGTTCATGCGGTTTCAAAGAGTCAGACACAACTTAACGGCTGAAGAACAATAATGTGTACCATTTGGAAGAGAGAATCAGTGAAGTGTTCATTCTAGGCTAATTGCTCACAGTTACTCAAAAAAGACCTTTCTGTGTGCCTTATGTAATTCCTTTTAGGTTTTCCAATATGGCAAGAAGAAATAAGTAACATTCCAGGCCTTATGCGCATTCTTTCTCTTTAACCCTTTAATTTTCAAATTCTGTTCATTTTCCAAGCCTCGGGTAAACTCCGAATACAAACTTCACATCACTGATATGCACAATATTTACATCGTCAAACACTGGAGGGGATCCTCTACAGATCTCTGTGAAGCTTTCTCCTCTTTGATGCTCTATCCACAAACTATAGCAGCCTTAATATACATGGACTCTTAATTCTAGATTTTCCTTCAGGAACATCCTTAAAAATTACTGCAATTCTCCCTCTTATACCACACTCTAGAAGAATGTTCTGTTACTAAGCTGGAGCGATCAAAGATCTATCTCAAGTTGTTTCTTGAGTCGCAAGATTTATTTTCTTCACTTTTTTTTTTTTTTTTTTTTTGCCCAGTGTTTTGTAAATCACCATTTTATATATTTTGTATGCTTTTAACTGTTTCAGTAGGAATGGTTCAGCTGTTCTTCTTAACTCCATTTTGCCAGAAGCAGAAGTATTGTAATAGGAATTTAGTTCAGTTCAGTTCAGTCGCTCAGTTGTGTCCAACACTTTGCGACCCCATGAATCGCAGCATGCCAGGCCTCCCTGTCCATCACCAACTCCCAGAGTTTACTCAAACTCATGTCCATCGAGTCAGTGATGCTATCCAGCCATCTCATCCTCTGTCGTCCCGTTCCCCTCCTGCCCCCAATCCCTCCCAACATCAGGGTCTTTTCAAATGAGTCAACTCTTCGCATGAAGTGGCCAAAGTACGGGAGTTTCAGCTTCAGTATCAGCCCTCCCAATGAACACCCAGGACTTATCTCCTTTAGGATGGACTGGTTGGATCTTCTTGCAGTCCAAGGGACTCTCAAGAGTCTCCTCCAACACCGCAGTTCAAAAGCAGCAATTCTTCTGTGCTCGGCTTTCTTCACAGCCCAACTCTCACATCCATACATGACCATTGGAAAAACCATAGCCTTGACGAGACGGACCTTTGTTGGCAAAATAATGTATCTGATTTTTAATATGCTATCTAGTTTGGTCATAACTTTCCTTCCAAGGAGTAAGTGTCTTTTAATTTCATGGCTGCAATCACCATCTGCAGTGATTTTTGGAGCCCCCCAAAATAAAGTCTGACACTGTTTCCACTGTCTCCACATCTATTTCCCATGAGGTAATAGGACCAGATGCCATGATCTTAGTTTTCTGAATGTTGAGCTTTAAGCCAACTTTTTCACTCTCCTCTTTCACTTTCATCAAGAGGATTTTTAGTTCCTCTTCACTGTCTGCCATAAGGGTGGTGTCATCTGCATATCTGAGGTTATTGATATTTCTCCCGGCTACCTTAATTCCAGCCTGTGCTTCTTCCAGCCCAGTATTTCTCATGATGTACTCTGCATATAAGTTAAATAAGCAGGGTGACAACGTACAGCCATGACATACTCCTTTTCCTATTTGGAACCAGTCGTTGTTCCATGTCCAGTTCTAACTGTTGCTTCCTGACCTGCATACAGGTTTCTCAAGAGGCAGGTCAGGTGGTCTGGTATTCCCATCTCTTTCAGAATTTCCCACAGTTTATTGTGATCCACATAGTCAAAGGCTTTGGCATAGTCAATAAAGCAGAAATAGATGTTTGCGATCCATAGACTACACAGTCCATGAAATTCTCTAGGCAGGAATACTGGAGTGAGTAGCCTTTTCCTTCTCCAGGGAATCTTCCCAACCCAGGGGTCAAACCCAGATCTCCCACATTGCAGGTGAATTCTTTACCAGCTGAGCCATGAGGGAAGCTCTAATAGGAATTTAAGGCAAGCTTTAAATATATCAACCAAGGTCCATTATTTTCCAAATCTGAACCTGACTATTCTTCCTATTAAAAAACAAAGTATAATACAGTAAACCCTCCATCATCTATTCAAAAATACCTTCATATGTTTTCTGGAATTCATTCAGGTGAAGTTTGGTGTGGTTTCTTACATCCTGGAATATGCTGTGCTCGTACCCTCACAGCCTAATTGGCATCATTTTTCTTACTACTTGTAAGTTAATGAAATTTCAACCACTAAGCAGAAAATGGAATTTCTTTGTATGCCACTTCCTCTCAGGGGAAAGTATCCTCCATCCAGAACACATTTGGAGTAAAGAAGCTGCTTCTTTTCTCCTTCAACTGGTAATTTTTTCATCAGAACATAGGAATATGAAGTTTTATCCAGTGACCTAATTTCCACCCCCCTACACTGCTTGTCTTAGTACTATAACCCCTGCCTGTGTGTATGTATTAAAGCATGAGTCACTAGTCTTTTAATTTTTTTTCTGTGTATTTAGAGACAAGCTATCTTCCATTTAATATAGAATATTACAGTAATAAAAGTATGATCTGGTAAAAGTTTCCTTTTTAAATTTATGTTTAAAAAATAGAAAAATGAAATTAACTGTTGAAAACAAAGTGAATAACATAAAATATACTAATAAAGTCATGTACATAATTTCTAAATTAAAGCTAGAGTAAGGTGAATTCAGTCAAGAAGCAAAATAGATTCCAAACTTAGAAAAATAAAATACAATGAATATTGGAAGAAGTATGATTTCAACTAGATATTTATTTTTATTGGAACACAGTTGATTTACAATGTTGTGCTAGTTTCTGCTATACAGCAAAATGAGTCAACCATATGTATACATATATATGTTCTGCTTTAGATTCTTTCCTCATACAGGTCATTAAAGAGTATTGAGCAGTCTCCCCTGTGATATATAGTAGGTTCTTATTAGTTGTCTATTTTATATATAATAGTATATATCTCAGTCTTAATTTCCAATATATCCTCCTTACCTTCTTTATCCCTTGGTAATCATAATTTTGTTTTCTAAATCACTGAGTCTATTTCTGCTTTGTAAACATGTATATTTGTACCATTTTTTATATTCCACAAATAAGCAATATCGCACCTATTTCTCTGACTTACTTCACTCATTATGACAGTATCTAGGTCCACTCATGTCTCTGCAAATGGCAGTATTTTGTTGTTTTTTAGTTTGAGTAAGATTTTCATTGTATACACGTACCACATCTTTATCCATTCCTCCACCTATGGGCATTTAGGTTAATTACATGTCCTTGCTGTTGGAAATAGTGCTGCAACGAATGCTTTATTATTTGTAATTTTTTAAAATTATGATTTATTCTGGATATATACCCAGGAGTAAGATTGCTTGATCATATGTCAAGTTTAATTTTAATTTTTTAAGAGGTTCCATACTGTTCTAAGCTGTAACTTTACCTATTTACATTATGACCAACAGTATAGGAGTGTCTTTTCTTCACACCTTACCCAGCATTTACTGTTTGATGATGACCTTTCTAACCGGTATGAAGTGATGTCTCATTGTAGTTTTGATTTGCATTTCTCTAATAATTAGTGATGTTTGGCATCTTATCATGTGCCTCTGGGTCATCTATATTTCTTCTTTGGAGAAATGTTCATTTAGATCTTTCACCACCACCCCCCCTCCTTTTTTAAATTGTTTTTTCTTTTCTTTCTTTTTTTTTTTTTTTTAAGATATTGAGCTGCACAAACTCTATATTTTGGAGATATATGTCCAACAGTCACTTTTTTTTTTCTTTTGCAAATATTTTCTCCAATTCTGTGGGGTTTGTCTTTTTATTCAAAGTTTTCTTTACTTTGTAACAGCTTCTAGGTTTAATTAAGACACATTTGTTTATTTTGTGTTTATTTTCATTTCTCTGGCAGGTGGATCAAAAAACATCTTGCAGAGACTTATGTCAGTGATTGTTATGCCTATGCTTTCCTCTAAGAGTTTTATAGTACCCAGTCTTACAGTTAGGTCTTTAATACATTTCAAGTTTATTTCTCTGTACTGCAGTAGGCAGTTTCTAATTTAATTATTTTACAAGTAACTTTCCAGTTTTCTCAGCACCACTTATGAAAAAGATCATCCTTTCTCCATTGTACATTCTTGCCTCTTTGTCATAGATTAAATGACCATAGGTGTTTGGGTTTATCCCTTGACTTCCTATCCTGTTGCATTGATGTATATCTTTAAGTTGTGCCAATATCATACTGTTTTGATGGTCATGTGTTTGTACTATAGTATGAAGTCAAGGATACTGATTGCCACAGTTCCACCTTTTTGTTTGTTTGTTTATTTTGTTTTTCCCCTCAACATTGTTTTAACATTTGGGTTCTTTGAGTTTCAATACAAATTATATATATACATGTATATATATATACACACACACACACATATACATACATATATATATATCAGTTCAGTTCAGTCACTCAGTCATTTCCAACTCTTTGTGACCCCCTGGACTGCAGCATGCCAGATTTCCCTGCCCATCACCAACTCCCAGAGCTTGCTCAAACTCATGTCCATGGAACCTGTGATGTCATCCAAACATCTCATCTTCTGTCATCCCCTTTCCTCCTGCCTTCAATCTTTCCCAGTATCAGAATCAGAGTCTTTTCCAGTGAGTCAGTTTTTTTTGTATGTGTCTGTCTATGCTTATTCTGTGAAGAATGCTATAGGTTATTTGATAGGGATTGCCTCGACTCTGCAGATGTCTTGGGTAATACAGTCATTTTATAATTTTTGATTCTTCTAATCGAAGAAAATGGGATATCTCTTTATACATTTGTGCGATCTTTGATTTATTTCATCAGTGTCTTACAGTATTCTGAGTACAAGTCTTTTGCCTCCTTGAGTACATTTATTCCTAGATATTTTATTATTTTTGATGCTATGGTAAATGGGATTGCTCCCTTAAGACTTCTTTTTTATTTTTCATTGTATACAGAAATGCAAAATATTTCTCTGTATTAATTTTGTTTCCTACAACCTTATCAAATTTACTGATGAAATCTAGTATTTTTCTTTTCTTCATAGATCACAGGTTTGCCATGGCAAAGAGCCTTGCTTAACTCTATGAAGCTATGAGCCATGCTGTACAGGGCCACCCAAGCAGAAGGGTTTGACAAAACGTGGTCAACTGGAGGAGGCAAAGGAAAACTACTCAAGTATTTTTCCATGAGAACTCCATGAGCAGTATGATTAGGCAAAAAGGACACCAGAAGATGAGCCCCCTCAGATCAGAAAATGTTCAATTTGCTACTGGGAAAGAGTGAAGAGCAAGTACTAATTTCTCCAGAAAGAATGAAGTGGCTGGGATAAAACAGAAATGCCATTCAGTTGTGGCTGTGTCTGTGGATGTAGAAAGTGAAGAACTAAAGAGCCTCTTGATGAAAGTGAAAGAGGAGAGTAAAAAAGTTGGCTTAAAACTCAACATTCAGAAAACTAAGATCATGGCATCCGGTCCCATCACTTCATGGCAAATATATGGGATAACAGTGGAAACAGTGAGAGATTTATTTTTGGGGGGCTCCACAATCACTGAAGATGGTGACTGGAGCCATAAAATTAAAAGACGCTTTGAAGGAAAGTTATGACCAACCTAGACAACATATTAAAAAGCAGAGGCATTACTTTGCCAACAAAGGTCCATCTAGTCAAGGCTATGGTTTTTCCAGTGGTCATGTATGGATGTGAGAGTTGGACTATAAAGAAAGCTGAGTGCTGAAGAATTGATGCTTTTGGACTGTGGTGTTGGAGAAGACTCTTGAGAGTCCCTTGGACTGCAAGGAGATCCAACCAGTCCATCTTAAAGGAGATCAGTCCTGGGTGTTCACTGGAAGGACTGATGCTGAAGCTGAAACTCCAACAGTTTGGCCACCTGATGCAAAGAGCTGACTCATTTGAAAAGACCTTGATGCTGGGAAATATTGAGGGCAGGAGGAGAAGGGGATGACAGGGAATGAGATGGTTGAATGGCATCACTGACTCAATGGACATGAGTCTGAGTCAACTCTGGGAGGTGGTGATGGACAGGGAAGCCTGGCTTTCTGCAGTCCATGGGGTCGTAAAGAGTCGGACATGACTGAGCGACTGAACTGAACTGAACTGATTCTCCTTCATTAAGTTCCATTAAAATATATATATATATAATTATTGTTATATTTAGAAATGATATTTTTCATTAAAAAGTAGATCCAACTTAAGGGGTTTTGATATATCCTAATATTTAAAGGAACTGGAATTGTCAGAAAATATTGTAACAATGTATCTTATCTGATAATCATGAGCTATAGATCTTAAGAGTGACTGACTTCATCCAGTTACCAGTTTTATACTTTTTCAAGAAACTCTTGTGATTCAGTCTCTTTAGAAACCCCTTCTCTTCTATCTCTTTTACACACACACACACACACACACACACACACACACGCACAGTTTTTACTAGCCTTTGACATTCCCGCTGTCACATACTAGATAAGCAGGCGATCTATGATTCTGAGACCTAGGTTTAGCTACTGTCTTTGTTTGTTTTCCATGTTTTAAAATTAGATACTATACTACATAAATAAATTCCACACATACCTAGGCAAAAAGAAGAAACTCACATCTCTGCATTGGCGGGTGGATTCTTTACCAGTGAACAACCATGGGTGAAGCCCCATATCATCGTGTACTACTAGCCAAAATGTTCATATGTGTGAAACTGTTGCTCAGTAAGAACAGAAGCAAATTAATATACTCCTCATTACATAAAGTAGATGAGTACATATCCTGAATTTAAATGTGAATTTGAATTTTGTGACATGCCTTCTTAAGGTGGGAGAATTAGATGCAAACAATACCTTTTACTAGAAACTAAAGATGAGTTGTCTGAAATCAGTGTTTTTTTTTTCATTAGTGTATCTTAATGCCTGAAGTGAAAATAGGTGAAATAAATAAATTTGTATACTATATAGATGTGAAATATTACATTAAGAATAAAGTAAAAGGTATATTGTTATGGAATTTGGAGAATTGGCAAGGTCCTTACCATAATATTTTTTTAAGATAATGTGTAAATAATATGTACTTCAATAAAGTCAAATTCACACTGTATGTCTGAGAAATACATAGAATTTTAAATCTTTCCTTGTATGAGAATAACTTTCAAAAGAAGAAGGATGTGGATATGTCTAGTGATGAAAGTAAAATAAAATAAAAATATTGCAGAAGAACCTGGAATGTTAGGTCCATGAATCAAGATAAATTGGATGTGGTAAAGCAGATGGCAAGAGTGAACATCAACCTCTTAGAAATCAATGAACTAAAATGGACAGGAATGGATGAATTTAATTCCAATGACCATTTATCTGCTACAGTGGGCAAGAATCCCTTAGAAGAAATGGACTAGCCCTCATAGTCAATGAAAGAGTCCAAAATGCAGTACTTGGGTGCAGTCTCATAAAGACAGAATGATCTCAGTTCATTTAGAAGGCAAATCATTCCATATCACAGTAATCCAAGTCTATGCCCCAACCACTAATGCAAAAGAAGCTTAAGTGGACAGGTTCTGTGAAGAATTGCAACATCTTCTAGAACTAACACCAAAAAAAAAAAAAAAAGAAAGAAAGAAAGAAAGAAAAGATGTCCTTCTCATCAAAGGGTATTGGAATTCAAAAGTAGGAAGCAAAGAGCTATCTAGAGTAACAGGCAAGTTGGGCCTTAGAATTCCAAATGGAGCAGGGAAAAGGCTAAGAGAGTTTTGTCAAGAGAACTCATAGGTCATAGCAAATACCCTTCTCTAACAACACAAGAGATGACTCTACACATAAACACCAGATGGTCAATATGCAGGTCGATTTTATTCTTTGCAGCTGAGGATGAAGAAACTGTACAGTCAGCAAAAGCAAGATTGGGAGCTGATTGTGACTCAGATCACAAGCTCCTTTTTGCAAAATCCAAGCTCGTGTTGAGAAAGTATGTACAACCATTAGGCCATTCACTTATAATTTAAATCAAAATCCCTTATGATCATACAGTGGAGGTGACAAACAGATTCAAGGGATTAGATCTGGTATACAGAGCACCTGAAGAAATATGGATGGAAGATTGAAATATTGTAAAGGAGACAGTGACCAAAACTATACCAAAGAAAAAGAAATATAAGACAAAGTGGTTCTTTGAGAAGGCTTCACTAATAGCTGATTAAAGAGCAAGAGAAAACAATGAAGAAAAGAAAATATATTTGTCACAACAAACTATGGGACATTTTTTAAGGAAATAGAAATATCAGACAACTTTACCTGTCTCCTGAGAAATCTGTAAGCAGGTCAAGAAGCAGAAGTTAGAATCAGACATAGAGCAACACTCATTCAAAATTGGGAAAGGAGTATGATAAGGCTGTATATTGTTGTCCTGCTTATTTACTCTCATTGTGTGTGTGTGTGTTAAGTTGCTTGTTAAGTTGTGTGTTTGTTAAGTAGCTTCAGTCATGTCCGACTCTTTGAAACCTTATGGAATGTAGACTACCAACATTTTCTGTCCATGGGATTCTCCAAGCAAGAATACTTGAGTGGATTTTCATGTGCCCCTGCCCTCCTCCAGAAGATCTTCCCAACCCAGGGATTAAACATATGTCTTTTATGTCTCCTACATTGGCAGACGGGTGCTTTACCAGTAGTGCCACCTGAAAAGTCAGTTTGCAGAGTGCATCATGCAAAATGCCAGGCTTTCTGAAGCACAAGCTGGAATCAGTATTGCCAGAAGAAATTTCAACAACCTCAGATATGCAGATGGCACCACTATGATGGCAGAGTGGAAGAACTAAAGGGTCTCTTGGTGAAAGTGAAAGAGAAGAACAAGAATACTGACTTAAAACTCAACATTCAAAAAACTAAGGTCATGACATTCCATCACTGCATGGCAAATAGATGGAGAAAAAAATGGAAGCGGTGACAGATTTCATTCACCTGGGCTCCAAAATCACTGAGGATGATGACTGCAGTCATGAAATTTAGAGACACTATGACAAACCTAGACAACATACTAAAAAGCAGAGACATCACTTTGCAGACAAAGTTCCACATAGTCAAACTATGGTTTTTCCCGTAGTCATGTATGGATATGAGAGTCGGACCATAAAGAAGGCTAAACACTGAATAACTGATGTTTTTGCATTGTAGTGCTAAAGAAGACTCTTGACAGTCCCTTGGACCATAAGGAAATCAATCCTGAATATTCATTGGAAAGATTGATGCTGAAGTAGAAGCTCCAATACTTTGGCCAACTGATGCGAAGAGCCAACACGTTGGAAAAGATCCTGATTCTGGGAAAGATTGAGGGCAGCAGGAGATGGTGGCAGCATAGAATGAGATGGCTAGGTACCATCACTGACTCAATGGACATGAATTTGAGCAAACTCAGGGAAATGTTGAAGAACAGGGGAGCCTGTGGTGCTGCATTCCATTAGGTCATAAAGAGTTGAACAGGACTTAGTGACTGAACAGCAATACTAAAGGTACTTTATTTATCTGATAAAATCTTTAGGAATTTCTATGTAAAGTATCATGTCACCTGCAAACAAGGACAGTTTTACTTCTTCTTTCCCAATTTGGATTCCTTTTCTTTCTTTTTTTTTTTTTTTCTTCTCTGATTTCCATGGCTAGGACCTCCAAAATTGTGTTGAATCAAAATAGTAAGAGTGGAAATCCTTCTCTTGTTTCTGATCTCAGAGAGTATGCTTTCAGTTTTTCACCATTGAAAATGAAGTTTGCTATGGGTTTGTCATATATGCCCTTTATTATATTGAGCTATGTTCCCTCTATATTCACTTTCTGGAGAAGTTTTATATTTTATGTGTTATAATAACTCAGTGTTGAATTTTGTCAAAAGCATTTTCTGCATCTATTGAGTTGATCATATAGTTTTTATTCTTCAGTTTGTTAATGTATTGTATGTCATTGATTTGCATACATTGATGCATCCTTATATTCCTGGGATAAGTCCCACTTGATCATGGTGTATGAGCCTTTAGTGTGTTGTTGAAATATTTTTGCTAGTATTTTGTTAAGGATTTCTGTGTCTCTGTTCATCTGTGATACTGGTCTGTATTTTTTTTTTTTTTTCTGTGACATTTTTGTCTGGTTTTAGTATCAGAACATGAGATATTTTTAAAGGTGAGTAATAAACTACTCAGTGTCCTACAGTTGAACAAATCATTTTTGATAAATAAAATTGTGATGTCAATCAAATTTTATAAAATGTGTAAACATTATTATAACATC
This sequence comes from Odocoileus virginianus, assembly GCF_023699985.2. Taxonomy (NCBI): domain Eukaryota; kingdom Metazoa; phylum Chordata; class Mammalia; order Artiodactyla; family Cervidae; genus Odocoileus; species Odocoileus virginianus. Next base: position 71,476,067 of record NC_069683.1, read on the forward strand.
CTTAACTGGAATAATAAACATGACATATCAAATTAAAGATATCTTTCAAAATGATATGGTCATACTTATTACATGTAATATATACATATAAATTTATTTTGTCTTTGAATATTTACATGTAACCATAATCTCTGCAGAATTCTAGGATATTTTGTTGTCTTCAAATTATTTCCATAGAGAAAAAATGTCCATATAATTTTGAGATTATTTTATGTGTCCCTTAGAACTAGGTGCAAAATCATTTTGACACAAGACTTACTAGGTCAGAAGGCATTTTCTTTACATAGGTTTCCAACTGAATTGGAAATATCATTCAAGTATGCTACTAACATTTCTGAAAAAATAAAGCAAAAGTACAAATTCACTAAAAGTAATAAGAAAAATAAAAGTAGTTAACTAAAAAAGAAAGATATTAATTTCTTGAATATGAAACAGTGTAAAGTAAAGATGCATATAGTGAGTGTAAAATGTAGCAGACGTGTTTGCGAGTTAAATCTCGTAGATATCATGCAAACCCTCTTTAGTATCTACTTAAGCTTTACAATATATATTTCAACTTAGCAAATCAATTTCTATGAATGTTCCTCAAAGAAATAATTGGTGGTGACTGCAACATCTGTGTAAGATGATATTCAGTTTCATACACCAGAGTTTATAATAGAAATTGTGAATAGAGCTTAAATATTAAAAATTTCAAATGACTAAAAGTTATGGAGACAAGATAACAGCTCAGGCGTGGTGAGAAGCTCGGGAAAGCTGTCACAGCAGTTTGAAAGAAAGAGTGAAGGTGGCTAAGCCTGAAGCAGGAGGACTCCTGAGCATAGAGTGACTTGGAGTGTTTAGGAATTTTGTCTGCACAGAATACCCTAGATCTAGGTATGTAGGATACTTGCTTAAGGCAAGCATTTCAGGAGCCTAACTCTTTGGGCTGTCATTATTTGCAGCATTGTCCATGAAAAGTACTCTAAGTCTACACTAGGAACCACATTTGACTACCCCTGTTTCTTCCACTGTAGACCTTTTCTAATCTATTTCTCTCCATTCGCAAGTGTGATAAAACAAGACTATAAGGATTTATGACTATGGGATCTTCCTTGAGCCCTTTAGCTTCTCCATGGTTTCAGGAGAGCAGTGAGTGAAAAAATTGCTCCTGAAAGACCTACTTTTTAAAATGGATTGATAGATTTATGCATCAAAAATATACTGACATGCTGAGTTCTACACTTATTGCTGAGGATATTTCACAACTCTGGCAACAGACTTCTCTGACTTGAGCCAAATATTTCACCAGTACACTGTCTCTTCCTTTTCTACCATTTGATCACCATGCTCCTCTAATCAACATTTGAGGGCTGTGGAGAGTCGACCACCACTGATATCTCTTCACAAATTGCCATTTCATATCAGGAATTCCTCCAAGAGAATCTCAGCCTATCCTCCAAAAGCATTCATGACCATCAACAAGTTTTGTGCTCTATCACAGGTAAATGGGGACAATAAAGGACAGAAACAGTATGAATCTAACAGACGTTATTAAGAAGAGGTGGCAAGAATACACAAAAGAACTATATAAAAAAGATCTTAATGACCCAGATAACCACGATGGTGTATCACTCACCTAGAGCCAGCCATCCTTGAATGAGAAGTCAAGTGGACCTTAGGAAGAATCACTATGAACAAAGCTGGGGCAGATGAAGGAATGGCAGCTGAGCTTTTTCAAATCCTAAAAGAAGATGTTGTTCAAGTGCTGTGCTCAATATGCCAACAAATTTGGATAACTCAGCAGTGGCCACAGGACTGGAAAAGGTCAGTTTTCATTCCAGTTCCAAAGAAAGGCAATGCCAAAGAATGTTCAAACTACCACACAACTGCACTCATTTCACATGATAGCAAAGTAACGCTCAAAATTATCCAAGAAGAACTTCCAGAAGTTCAAGCTGGATTTAGAAAAGGCAGAGGAACCAGAAATCAAATTGCCGACATCCGTTGGATCATAGAAAAAGCAAGAGAGTTTCACTAAAACATCTACTTTGGCTTTATTGACTGCACCTAAGCCTTTGACTGTGGATCGCAACAAACTGTGAAAATTCTTAAAAAGAAAGGAATACCAGATCAACTTACCTGCCTCCAAAGAAATCTGCATGTAGGTAAAAAAGCAACAATTAGAGACAGAGATGGAACAATGAACTGGTTCCAAATTGGGAAAGGAGTACATCAAGGCTGTATATTATCATCCTGTTTATTTAACTTATACAGAGTTTAATTAGTTAGCTCATTTGCTCACTCATGTTTGACTTTTTGTGACCCCGTGGACTGAAATATGGCAGGCTTCCCTCCCATTACCAACTCCCAGAGCCTGATTAAACTCAAGTCCATTTAATCAGTTATATCATCCAACCATCTCATCCTTTGCCCTCCCCACCTCCTCCTGCTTTCAATCTTTCCCAGAATCAGGGTCTTTTCCAATGAGTAAGTTTTTCATATCAGGTGTCCAAAGTATTGGAGCTTCAGCTTCAGCATCAGCCCATCCAAAGAATATTCAGGACTGATTTCCCTTAGGTTTGACTGGTTTGATCTCTTTGCAGTTCAAGGGATTCTCAAGAGTCTTCTCCAACACCACAGTTCATAAGCATCAATTCTTCAGTGCTCAGCTTTCTTTATGGTCCAACTCTCTCATCTATACATGATTCCTGGAAAAATACATGGCTTTGATAGATTGATATTTGTCAGCAAACTAATGTCTCTGCTTTTTAATATACTGTCTAGGTTTGTCATAGCTTTTCTTCCAAGGAGCAAGTGTCTTTTAATTTCATGGTTGCAGTCACCATCTGCAGTGATATTGGAACGCAAGAAAAGAAAGTCTTTCACTATTTCCATTTTTTTCCCCATCTATTTGCCATGAAGTGATCAGACCAGATACCAAGATCTTAGTTTTCTAATGTTGATTTCTAAGCCAGCTTTTCCACTCTCCTCTTTCATTTTCATTAAAAGTCTCTTTCTGTTCTTCTTGTTTTTCTGCCATAAGGGTGGTATCATCTGCATATCTGAGATTATTGATAATTCTCCCAGCAATCTTGATTCCAGCTTGTACTTCATCCAGCCCAGCAGTCCATATGATGTAATCTGCATATAAGTTAAATAAGCAGGGTGACAATATACAGCGTTGATTTACTCCTTTCCCAATTTGGAATCAGTCTGTTGTTCCATGTACAGTTCTAACTTTTGCTTCTTGACCTGTATACAGGTTTCTCAAGAGGAAGGCCAGGCGGTCTGGTATTCCATCTCTTGAAGAATTTTCCATAGTTTGTTGTGATCCATACAGTCAAAGGCTTTGGTGTAGTCAATAAAGCAGAACTGGATGTTTTTCTGGAAGTCTCTTGTTTTTTCAATGACCCAGTTGTTGTTGTCAATTTGGTCTCTGGTTCCTCTACCTTTTTAAAATCCTTCTTGAACATCTGGAAGTTTCATGGAAAATTCTGAAACGTTTTTGGTAGTGATGCAGAGTACATCATGTGAAATGCCAGGCTGGCTAAAGCTCAATCTGGTACCAAGATTGCCAGGAAAATTATCAATAACCTCAGATACACAGATGACACCACCCTTATGGCAGAAATATACAAGCTAAAGTGTCTCTTGATGAAAGTAAATTAGGAGAGGGAAAATCTGGCTTAAAATGCAACACACAAAAGATCAAGGCATCCTGTCCCATCACATCATGGCAAATAGATTGGGAAACAATGGAAACAGTGTCAGACTTTATTTTCTTTGGCTCTGAGATCACTGTAGATGGTGATTGCAATCATAAAATCAAAAGACCCTTGCTCCTTGTAAGAAAAACTATGACAAACCTATACAGCATATTAAAAAGCAGAGACATTAGTTTGCCAGCAAAGCTCTGTCTAGTCAAATCTATTGTTTTTCCAGTAGTCATGTACGGATGTGAGAGTTGGACCATAAAGAAAGCTGAACGCTGAAGATTTGATGCTTTTGAGTTGTGGTGTTGGAGAAGACTCTTCAGAGTCCCTTGGACTGCAACGTGATCAAACCAGTCAATTCTAAAGGAAATCAGTCCTGAATATTCATTGGAAGGACTGATGCTGAAGTTGAAACTCCAATACTTTGGTCACCTGATGTGAAGAACTGACTCATTGGAAAAGACACTGGTGCTGGGAAAGATTGACGGTGGGAGAAGAGGATGACAGAGGATGAGATGGTTGGATGGCATCATTGACTCTATGAACATCAAACTCTATGAGTTTGAGTAAGTTCAGTGAGTTGGTGATGAGCACGGAAGCCTGGCATGCTGCAGTCCATGGGGTTGCAAAGAATTGGACATGACAAAGCAACTGAACTGAACTGAACTGAACTGGCAAATTATATGAGATAATAGTTTCCTCTATCGGTCTTAAGATATAGTAGATAAGATACAGGCATTTCATGTCTAAATGGGGCCATTCTTCTTGCTCTCTGCAAGGCAACTCACCTACCCTTTCTGATGCTGGCATGGAAAGCAGAAAAGCAAGGAAATATGGTAACATTGAGAGATTTTGTTCTAAGATTTCAATGATTACAGGCCATAGAGTTCAATAGAAAACAGGATTGAAGAATATACTTTTCCACCATAGTTTTACTAGAAAATTTTGTGTTGTAAATTTCACATGACATAGTAAATGAATTATCATTCATATTTTTTTTCCTGCACAGTTTGGGTGAGACTTGCATCTATGATTTATATCAATAAAATATTGTGACAAACTTTTAAAGTCACTGGCAAACAATATGCATGGATTATTCAGCATCATGAGAAATACAATTGGCAGTGACTAGAAATTAATAGTGTGTTGCAGAAATAATAAATCTACTTTGTTTCAATACCAACAGGTTACTAAAATCTTCTTGTTAGCAATAGCATCTTGCACCTTTTTCCTGGGAGATCAATTAGCCATATTAATCAGGAATCATACATTTAACAAAAAAGAACAGTAATAGATGGGTTTGGGATCTGAACAGGAAGAGGTAGTGTCTAGAAATGTGGCAAATATCTGAGTCACTAATTTGAGAGTAAACTAATAAAATTTTTTCATTAATATATCTCTAAGCTTTATATATACTTATGAATTTTTTTAAATTTTAAATTATATTATTAATATAGATAAATGACCCACAAAAATATTTTTAGAACTTCTCAAAACCTTTAGGTGGCCTTCTGGCTACACACAGGGATGTTAAGCAAATAAGCAACCATACTGAATACAATGGAATCCAGATTTTTTTACCCTCAGTAGTGTTAGAAATATGAAAATAGCCAAGTATAGAATGAACCCTGGAGTATTGCACTAGAATTTGTGTTACTGTCATAATTTCATGGATTTCAGTGTACTAAAGATAGAAATATATATTGGATAGAGAGAAGAATATTTATATATACAAAAGGTCTGTGTTATAATTCTGTACATTATGAAGGCCCCTGAAAAGAAACACATCAGTAGCACACCTATAACATAGAACTTGCTTGTTGATTACATTCTTCAGTAAAATAACTTAAAGTTTCTTTTAAAATGATGCAGTCTTGGGTTAGGGAAAGTACAAGATAAATCTAGAACATCTTGTTTTGCCAAATAAAAGAAAGCACTCAGAAATGATGAGGGCATGACATAAAGACACAGGAGTTAGATTAAAGGAGCTCTTGAGAGTCTCTTGGACTGCAAGGCAATCCAACCAGTCCATCCTAAAGGAGATAAGTCCTGGGTGTTAATTGGAAGGATTGATGCTGAAGCTGAAACTCCAGTACTTTGGCCATCTCATGTGAAGAGTTGACTCATTGGAATAGACTGTGATGCTGGGAAGGATTGGGGGCAGGAGGAGAAGGTGATGACAGAGCCTGAGATGGCTGGATGGCATCACTGACTCGATGGGCTTGAATTTGAGTAAACTCCGGGAGTCGGTGATGAACAGGGAGGCCTGGTGTGCTACAATTCATGGGGTCACAAAGATTCGGACACGACTGAGTGACTGAACTGAACTGAACTGAACAGCCAAATGTGAAGCAATTTGAGCAGAAAATGTATAATAACAACAATTGATTGTAACATACTAAATAAACTAGAAATTTATAAATGAGCTCTAGTTTCAGATTGGGATGGGGAATACATGTAAATCCATGGCTGATTCATGTCAATGTATGGCAAAAACCACTACAATATTATAAAGTAATTAGCCTCCAACTAATAAAAATAAATGGAAAAAATATATATAAATGAGAAAGTGTCTAAGTAAATAAATAACCAGAAGAGACTATTTCTACAGTAAAATATAGAAAGAATGGTGGAATCAGATTATCACTATTTGGCAATCACAATAAAAATTCAGACAAGATAAAATTATTAGTGGATGCTAAAATGTTGGATGGAAGAAAGTGAGAATGAGGAACAGAATTTTATGTGGTATCAAAGTATTTCCTATAAATTATCATTTGAGAAGGGAATACATGCAACTTTATGATAAAGGTAGCCAAAGTTTTTATCTTCACTAAATACTTCATAAGTCTACAAATAAAGGAGCAAATCAATGCAGTGTGCCACAACAGAATGATGCAATGAAAGAATGCAGCATCAGTTCTGTGGTATTTTAGATGAAAGTGCATGACTCAGGTGAAATCATGAGGAAACACTGAACAGAGCCACTTGGTTGATAGGAAGCTAAAGAGTTACATGAAATGATGTTCTCCATGAAGGTAAACAAATAGTAGATGACAGTCCATATTCTGCCTTTTGCTATCAGTTTATTTTTTTTCCCCTTTCATGTCATGATATCTTTAGATTAAAACAGTCTCCGTCTTCTTAGAGCTAAGACATTTTGTTAGTATTCATCTTTCTCTTTCTGAGATATATTGTCATTGTGGTATAGTATCCTAGTGAAAGTGGAAAGTCATCCTGTCATGTATGACTCTTTGCAACCCCATGGACTGTAGCCAGCCAGGCTCCTCTGTCCGTGGGATTTTCCAGGCAAGGATACTGGAGTGGGTTGCCTTTTCCTTCTCCTGTTAAGAGTTAATAAATGTTCTGCTATCCAGCTAGTTAATGTGTGATTCCTCAGGGAATCAATGAAATTTTGATAAGAATGAATACCATCTGATAAAAAAAAATTAGCAGATCTACTGAGTCAGAATAAGAGCTCAGGAATCTCTCTCTTACTGGAAAGGAAGCAGGTCAATCAGCTGAGTGGATATCATGAGATATCAGATTTTGTTTTTCCCAAGGAAAGCAAAGACCAAGGAAATTATCCACATTATCAGGAACAGAATAGGATTGAAAAGATAATTCTGTGGCATTGCTTCTCTAATATAGCATGGTAGAGAACCATTATCAGAGAACTTAATAACAGCTTAGCTTTTCTGGGCCTCACCTCCAGAGATTTTGCTTCAGTAGATTTGCTGTGGGAGTCAGGGAAATTTCCTTACTATCAGACTCTTATTTGATTTTTTCCACATTAAATTAGAGAACAAATATTATAACAATATAACAATATCTTGCAAAACTCATCCTGCTGTTGTTAATATTAACAACTTTCCTGGTCTTTACCATTTCTAGGAAGGATCTCTGACCTCCTGCATAGGTTCAGGTTCCACTAATCTAATTACTCTGCTTCCTCACCAGTACTAAGAGAAAGTGCATGATGGCCAGATAAAGGACCACACCTTGAATAGTACTGCCTTACAGAACTAAAAAGTGCATACATATCCAGTGGAGTTTCTGGGGTGGCTCAGATGGTAAGGAATCCTCTTTCAAATGCAGGATACCTGGGTTTGACCCCTAGGTTGGAAAGATCCCCTGGAGGAAGGTACAGTAACCCACTCCAGTATTCTTGCCTAGAGAATTCCCATGGACAGAGGATCCTGGTGGGCTACAATCCATGGGGTCACAAAGAGTCAGACACAACTGAGCAAATAAGCACAGCATAGCACAGCACATATATCCAGTGAATTCCAGACATCACACAGAGGAAAAGTTATTAGTCATGCCTGATTCAAAGCTGGTTTCTAAGCAATGATCTCAAAAGGAAATTTCTCAATGTGGTCTTTTGTTGAATTGTGCCTCCCTTCCCCTCAGCATCCCTCTGGTATTTAGTCCCAGAAAGTAGTTTTTGAGAATAGAATATTCTTGCTTCCAAAGTCTCTCTTACCCTCTTCTTGAATGTCTTATGATGATTTTCACCTATTTTCTACCAAATAGTTAGAAAATGACAAAATCAGAAGCCTTCACCTTTGTAAACAGCAAGCTCTATGACAGTGTCTGATACAAATACCCTCAAATTATATGTTAAATTAAAAGAGCCAGTCATATACCCTTTTATTTGTTTTATACTGTTATGCAACAGATTACACAAAGTTGGCTTGAAATATAAAAGTTTCCATGGGAATCTTGCATAATTTAGCTGGGTGTTCTGCTTGGAGATTCATAAGGCTTAACTCAAATGTTGACTGAGTGTGTCCTTATCTGGAATTCAACTAGGGAAATATCCACTTCCAAGTTCTCTTAAATTGTTGGAAAATTAATTTTCTTGATTTTCTTTGACTGTATTCTTGCTATCTGTTGTTTAAGACCTGCTCTCAGAGGTCACTCTCAGAACCACACAGAACTTTCTATCATCTTTTCTTCTTATACTTTGAATCTCCTCCTTTCTCTAATCTCTATACATTTATTAAAATGGGGCCACTTTGGCTAAATGAGACCCACCTACACTTAATGGATAAAGATTATAAAGGATAGTCACGACTATTAGGGGCTATTTTATATTTCTGCCTACTGTAATCCTTAATAAAATTCTTAGAGTATTCACTCCAATTTGTAAGTTGTTTTACATGGAAATACAAAAATGATAAACTTTACTATTTACTATGTGTAATCAGAAAAATAATTAATCAACACAATATGACCACTGATTTATTTCCTAAGTTAACTTTCTTTACCCGGAGTGTTAACATGGAGTTCCACTCACCATCTGGTTTTACAAGGATTAAGTCATTAGCCACTACAGTATGCTATCAAAGGAATTCAGAACAAAAAGCACTCTTCCCTTTGGGGAAACAGGCAAAATAAGGCCATAGATAATTTTACATATATATTTCAGGAAAAATATTAATAAATTCACAGTTTTTTGCATCTTCCCATACACAGAAAATCACTAAAGTCATTATCTGAGATATCTGATCCTTATTACTATTAACAACAGTTGTCTTTTGGCAAGATGTATGCTTTACTACATGTATCACCTAGCCAAAATCACATATACACTGGCTGCTTCCCCTATGTCATCAGAGGATTTCCTCAGAGGAATCTTAGAAGCTGTCTTCAGGTCTATAGTCTTCAGTAAGACACTGAACAAAACTCAACTCACAGCTCTTATGATTGCACTTTCTTTTTTCCAGTTAACAAGGGCTAAAATATCTCAAAGTCGAGGACTACAGCAATATCTGGGTTTTCCCAAGTGGTGTCGTGGTAAAGAACTTACCTGTCAATGAAGGAGATGTAAGAGATGCAAGTTCAATGCCTGGGTTGGGAAGATCTCCTGGAGGTGCATGCAGGCTAAGTCTCTTCAGTCATCCAGGCTCCTCTGTTCATGGGACTCTCCAGGCAAGACTATGGGAGTGGGTTGCCATGCCCTCCTCCAGGGAATCTTTCCAACCTAGGGATCCAGCCCATGTCTCCTGCAGCTCCTGCATTGAAGGTGGGTTCTTTGCTGTTGAGCCAGCAGAGAAGGAGGTCATGTCAACCTCCTCCAGTATTCTTGCCTGGAGAATCCCATGGACAGAGGAGCCTAGCAGGTTATAGTCCATAGGGTCCCAAAGAGTTGGAGTCAACTGAAATTACTTAGCACACAGGCACAGCAATATCCACCTACATAGAAATAAGACAAGAAGTGACTTCTAAAGATTTCTCTTCCATTAGGTGAGATAATTGGAGGAAACTGATGCCTGACTTTTGTCCTCCCCTGTACTTGTGTATTAACAGATGATAGCAAGCTATTAATTGCTAACTTAGAAACAGTGCTTGCTATGATCATGCACAGTGCTAACACATACATATGTGATTTCATCTTAAAGGAATCTTTTGAAGTTTGCTATCATTGTGCCATTTTACAAAAGAAACTTAAGTAAAGAGAGGTATCAGATATATATATATATGAGGTATCATATATATATTGATTTTTTGATAAATATCTATCTTTTTAAAAACATCTAACTCATTTTGAATAATTTCTATCCATATATAGATTGATCAACTTTCTTGGTCTTTTCAAAATTCATGAATGAGGTTATGTGTTAGAGACTAAAATAAAAATTATTTTCTTACTATGTTTACCAATAAATGCATGTTTCTAATGTGCTATTTTTTTTCAGTTCTAGTGATGTACAAATGAATGTGAACTTTGTCAAAGACTAATTTTTTTTCCTAAAACATGTAGTATTTTGCATATATTTCATATTTTATATAATATCAATATGACACAAAATAATTCTTTGCATCTGGCCATCTTTAAATCATCAGAGAAATGTTTAAAATCTAGATCAATTAGACAAGTAAATAATGTTTCAATGAGCTGAAACATTAAACTTTGGCTATGTATAATTAACTACATATAAATAACTTTTAAGACTAGTTTATTTTATAGGTGTGCTTGTTAATATAAATATAGAAACAATTCTGTGTTAATAAATATAAATGTGTATGTAAAAACACTTTTTCTTAAGTTATATATATTAGATTAAATAAGCACTGGAATAAAAATAGTTTGCTCTCCATATAAACAGTTTTAAAGTAGTTGCATCATTGAACAAAAATATCTTTATGTAAAATTTAGTGAGAAATACCTTGCAGTAAAATGAATATGAAAAATGTACATGAGTTAATTCCTGCAACAGAAACAAAAATAGACCAATATATGCATTGAGATCCCATTACTACTCTTGTTATAAGAAAGCATTTATAAAGTTATATAAGGTTATCATTTTAACAGAATAGTCTTATCAAGTGTAAAAAATATTTTTGCCTAATGTTTATACTTTTAAGGAATAGAACATACATGAAAATAAAATTTCAGTTCTAGAGATTTCAGTAAAAGTTTGCAAAAAAAAGATTTCTGGATTGAAATAATAAAATATTAACTTAAAATATAGAAGACATAAACTATACAGTCTTTTCATTTATGGCTAATTAACTTTCAATACCCAGATCATAACATCTCCCCTCTGTGGAAACAAGCAAATATTTTAATTTATTTTGTTTACCAGGATGTATATTATTATTATAATACATGATAACAGATTCCTGATAGCTCAGATTTATTATGTTTACCAGGATGTATATTATTTTTATAAAACATGATAATGTATTCCTGATAGCTAAACTGATAGCTGATATCTTAATTGGTAAATTCTATGAAAACTCAGTTGGTAAAGAATCTATCTGCAATTCAGGAGACCCTGGCTGGATTCCTGGGTTGGGAAGATCCACTGGAGAAAGGATAGGTCACCCACTCCGGTATTCTTGGGTTTCCCTTGTGGCTCAGACGGTAAAGAATCTGTCTGCAATGCAGGAGACCTGGGCTCAATAGCTGGATTGGGAAGATCCCCTGGAGAAGGGGAAATCTACCCATTCCAGTATTCTGGCCTGGAGAATTTCATGGACTTTATAGTCCATGGGGTTGCAAAGAGTCGCACATAACTGAGTGACTTTCACTTTCATGATAATGTAAGGCAGGTTAATTTTTTGTAATGTCTGATCTTTCAGCAACTTCTTATGCTTTCTTATTTCTCAAAAAAGTATTTCTGATTGTATGAGCTAATTATAATTATCCTGAGAAAATTTTGAATCCTATAGATGAGAATTAAGTTTGGCACAGTGCTTAATCCTCTGTGTAATGCTTGACCTATATTTTCTATTCATTTATTTATTCAGAAAACACAGACAATTATGCTGCATAATGGAAAACATTGGAAATATAACAAGAAATGTTTTCTGCCCTTAAGGGATACCATATACATCATAAGGAAAGAGACAAAATATCATAATGTGGTCTAAAAAAGAATAGAAATGAAAAAGGCTGCTATGAAATAAATAATATATTTACCAAAAGCAAATTAGGCAGACAGGGATGGTTTATTGGTAAAAGTGTTATTGGAGTTGATTTTGGAAAATTAATTTTGAAAATTTTGACCTTATCTTAAATCTTACTGGAAAAATATAAGACAACAAAGCAAAACTTCCTTTTCTATAGTTAAATTTTCATAATATGAACTTACATAGCATTTTCTCTAATTACCAAGGTGAAATATATCTGCCCTGATTTAAGGCTAAACTTTCCACTTAAGGTCTGGATCCAATGCTTTATTTCTTCTACAAGGACTTTGCTCCTTTGTTTATGCCCTTCCTTAGTTATCGTACAAGTTGAACTGAGTGTTTCCTGGGCCACTCAGCCACAGAGTTAAAAATGGACAGCAGTTTTCATCATCAAATGGAACTGATACACCCAGAACTAGGCTCAAGCAAATCCTGAAGACACAAGTAAATTACATAAAGGACTGACCTAGATGCCTATGGTCACCACTCCTGATATACTGCCTTCTCTCTCCCTACTTATAACTCTAGGCTCATGAGGAGTTCCCTAGAATGAGCTTAATGAAAAACAAATATAGGATTGGTTTACAAATGATTCTGCATGATATATACACACAGCATTGAAAACTGGACAGTTACAGTGCTACAGTGTTATGTGGGATAACACTGAAAGACAATGATAATTGGAAATATTGTCAAGTAGGCAGAATTTCAAGCAGTATACCTGGCTGATCCTTTTGCCTGAAAGGACAGATGACCAGAGGTACGTGTCTGCATCAATTCATGAGATACAGTTAATATTTTGACAGGATGGTCAAAGACTTGGGAGAACAAAATATGATTAGAAAATAGATAACAAGATCTGTTGAAAAAATCTGTGTATAGATCTCTCTGAATGGGCACAGAATGTGAGGACATTGGTGTTCCATGAGAATGCTCAACAAAAGTGACTTAGCAGTGGAGGAGTTTAAGATTAACACAACTTCCAAAATGGCATTATTTCCCAGGGTATCAGTTACCTACCTGGTAAATCATGTTCATCATAGAAATGGAGTGATCTGTTCTAACAGAAAGATATCTTTACTCTGAATATATGCTTTCCTAGACTGCAAGGTTTCTGCTAAACTTCTCAACTTGGGAATTCAGGACTGCCTTATTATGATGTTGGGCTTCCCTGATAGTTCAGTTGGTAAAGAATGCACCTGCAGTGCAGGAGACCCTGATCTGATTCCTGGGTTGGGAAGATCTGCTGGAGAAGGAATAGGCTCCAGTATTCTTGGGCTTCCCTTGTGGCTTAGCTGATAAATAATCCACCTGCAATGTAGGAGACCTGGGCTTAATCCTTGGGTTGGAAAGATCCACTGAAGAAGGGAAAGGGTATTCACTCCAGTTTTCAGGCCTGGAATTCCTGGAATTCGAAGGACAGTATAGTCCATGGGGTTGCAAAGAGTCAGACAGGACAGAGTAACTTTCACTTTCACTTATTATGATATTATGATATATAAGAAGAAAAATAGATGTGGTCTTTCTGGCATAGAATTCCTAAAGCCACTGGAATTTCCTAAGTGATTTCCTGTCTTTTGTTCTGTTAATGAGGTGACTTTGAAGTGCATCTACAGATTGATCTGGTTGTGAGAGAAGCCAAATCTGTGATTAAAGGGGTGGAAATTTTAGTTTTGCCCTCTTGACCTCTGGAAAGAGAGAGGAGCTGGAGGTTGGATACATTTCCAGTGACCAATGACTTAAGTCCTGTAAGTGGTCTTGGAATCTTTCTGGACATGGTGCTGACTGAAGAACATGAATTAAGGAGTCTGTAGAAGCCCCTGTATCAGTGGTTACTTTTATCTCCTACAACCTGCAAGGCACACATGTAGAAGAGTTAAAGAATCATTGAATGTTCAGGAGTGGCGGCTGTGACAGCACAGAAGCGGCCAAGAGGAGCTACCCCACATCCGAGGTCAGGGGCGGTGGCTGCGCTTTATCGCAGCAGCCATGAAGAGATACCCCATGTCCAAGGTAAGAGAAACCCAAGTAAGAGGGTAAGTGCTGAGAGAGGGCTTCAGAGGGCAGACAGACTGAAACCACAAACACAGACAACTAGCCAATCTGATCACACGGGCCACAGCTTGTCTAACTCAATGAAACTAAGCCATGCAGTGTGGGACCACCCAAGATGGAAGGGTCATAGTGGAGAGGTCTGACAGAATGTGGCCCACTGGAGAAGGGAATGGAAAACCACTTCAGTATTCTTGCCTTAAGAAACCCATTAACAGTATGAGAAGGCAACAAGATAGGACACTGAAAGATGATACTTTCATCTTTCAGAAAGCCCAATATGCTACTGGAGATCTGTGGAGAAATAACTCCAAGAAGAGTGAAGAGATGGAGCTAAAGCAAAAACAACACCCAGTTGTGGATGTGACTTATGATAGAAGCAATGTCTAATGCTGTAAAGAGCAATGTTGCATAGGAACCTGGAATATTAAGTCCATGGATCAAGGCAAATTGGAAGTGGTCAGACAGGAGATGGCAAAAGTGAACATCAACATTCTAGGAATCAGCGAACTAAGATGGACTGGAATGGATGAATTTAACTCAGATGACCATTATATCTATAACTGTGGGCAGGAACCCTTTGGAAGAAATGGAGTAGCCATTATAGTCAACAAAATAATCTGAAATGCAGTACTTGGATGCAATCTCAAAAACAGCAGAATGATCTCTGTTCATTTCTAAGGCAAACCATTCAATATCACAGTAATCGAAGTCTATGCCCCGTTCAGTAATGCTGAAGAAGCTGAAGTATGAAGACCTACAAGACTTCTTAGGACTAACACCCCCCAAAAATGTCTTTTTTTATTAAAGGAGACTGGAATGTAAAAGTAGAAAGTCAAGAAGCACCTGGAGTAACAGGCAAATTTGGCCTGTGCTGGGCTGAAAGAAGCAGAAGCTGGAATCAAGATAGCCGGGAGAAATACCAATAACCTCATACATGCAGATGACACCACCCTTATGGCAGAAAGTGAAGAAGAGCTAAAAAGCTTCTTGATGAAAGTGAAAGAGTAGAGCGAAAATGTTGGCTTAAAACTTAACATTCAGAAAACTAAGATCATGACATCTGGTCCCATCACTTCATGTCAAATAGAAAGGGAAATTGTGGAAACAGTGTCAGACTTTATTTTTTGACAACAAAACCACTGTAGATGGTGATTGTAGCCATGAAATTAAAACAAAAAAAAAACAAACACAAAATCAAAAAGCAAAACAAACAAAACACAAACAAACAAACAAAAAAAAATGCTTACTCCTTGGAAGGAGTTATGACCAACCTTGGAAGGAAAGTTACGACCAACCTAGACAGCATATTAAAAAGCAGAGACATTACTTTGTTAACAAAGGTCTAACTAGTCAAGGCTATGGTTTTTCCAGTAGTCACGTATGGATGTGAGAGTTGGATTATAAAGAAAGCTGAACCCCGAAGAATTGATGCTTTCCAACTGTGGTGTTGGAGAAGACTCTTGAGAGTCTCTTGGACTGCAAGGAGATCCAACCAGTCCATCCTAAAGGAAATCAGTCCTGGATATTCATTGGAAGGACTGATGTTGAAGCTGAAACTCCAAAACTGTGGCCACCTGATGTGAAGAGCTGACTCATTTGAAAAGACCCTGATGCTGGAAACGATTGAGGGCAGGAGGAGAAGGGGACAACAGAGGATGTAATGGTTAGGTGGTATCACTAACTCAATGGACATTTGTTTGGGTGAACTCCGGGAGCTGGTGATGGACAGGGAGGCCTGGCATGCTGTGGTTCATGGAGTCGCAAAGAGTCGGATACAACTGAGCGATTAAACTGAACTGAATGACTTAATCAATTGTTTTTATGTAAGGAAGTCTCCATCAAACCCTAAAAGTGCTGGGCTCAGAAAGCTTCCAAAATAATAAACATGTGGAGGCACTGGGAGAGGGGCCATTAGGGCAAATGTTTCCCTATTCATCTCTTCCTCCTGAGTGTTCCTGACTGGTATTATTTTATAATAAACTGATAATCTAATAAGTAGACTGTTTCTCTGAGTTTGATGCACTGCTCTAGCAAACCAGTCAAATGCAAGGAAGGGGTCATTGGAAACTGACATGTTGATGGTTATGTCAGAAGTACTGGAGATCACCTGGACTTTCAGTTGGTGTCCTAAGTGAGAGAGGTGGACAGTCTTGAAGTACTGAACTCTTAACCTGTGGGATATGATGCTATCTCCAGGTAGATAGATACATCAGAAATTAACTGAATCATTAGGACACCCAGTGTTTGAGAATTGTTAGTGTGGAAACACCTATCTGCCCAAAACATTAAAAATTGGGATCTCTAACTTATTCACTGGTGTGGTGTTCTACACAGCACTGCTGCTGATTAAGAAATTTATTTAACAGAAAATGAAGTGCATAAATAGGCCTGTGCTTAGTAAATCCACGGATCTTAACATATCCCCCATTGTCTTAAAGCACTGGATTCTTTGAATGGTGGAATAACATTTGAAGACTCAGATATGGTGAAAGATAGGTGAGTCTGAGAATCAAGGGATAGAAAATTGAGTAGTACTTCTTCATATTATCTCTAGTAATCTACAAGCAAATATTTTGCTTGTTGTTCCCAAGATCTTAGGCTTTGATGCTCTAACGGCCTTAGTTGCAAAAGTTTCCAAGAGGCAATAAAATGATTTCACCGAACTGGAAGGTGAGACTGTCACTCACTTTGAGATCATAATGACACTGAATAGAGGTCTGGGATAATTGATCTTATCAAATTAAAATTGACTTGAATTACACAATGGTATAAAGAGGAGTATATTGGAATGTAGGAGATCCTCGATTATGTGCCTTGTGCATTCCATATCTTATGATTAAAGTCAATAGAAAATAAATTTAAGTAAACTAAATAAATATAAGCAATTTAATCAGGATAGCTAATGACCCAGAACTTTCAGCAATACAGGTTATGATGACATCACCAGGCAAAGAACCTCAACCAACCCCATGATTTTTCTGAGAGAAAAAGGACTATGCAATGAGTAGTTGGAAAGGATAGTTATAAAAATACCTATAATCATGTGCCCAGCTTTATGAAATAAGGAGAAAAATAGTTATAATCATTTATTTTATTTTGATATAGTTATGTTTGTATATACATATATACATATATATTTTATTTTTACACTTCCTCTCATCTGGTTTAAGATGTGTTAATATGTTAGTTGGGATTTCATTGACAGAAGGAATTGAAAGTCAACTGGAAAAAAAAATAACATAGCTAAAGATACACAAAGAACTTTATATATTCTTCTGAGGAACTAGCTAGGATGTTTCACCTTTTCACACAGGAATTAACCAATATCCATATTCTCTGCTATATATAACACTATTTTTTTAGCTCTATAATGGCACTACTTACAATGTGCCTTAGGATTTCTCAGACACATATATGTCTCCTCAATATATTTCATGCCCTGAAATTATAGGACATATGTCTTGTTTACCTTCGTTTCCCCAATAATGCCTGGCATAATCCCACCTAGAGTAGATGCTCAAGTAACATTTATTATATTGAAACATTTAACATTTAAAATGTCATCATCCATATACATCAACAACTCTATTTAGTCAGCAGTTTTTGTATTCCAGAAAAAATACTTTGACTATTTGGGGCAATATGTCTTCATTACTAACTGGGATCAGAGTCTAAAATGTAAACATTAGTATAAATATGAAGCTATTATATCATTATAAGAATTAATTTAAGATGAAATGTTTAGTTATCGCTAAATTTTAAATTGATATTTCTGATTAGATGACAAGAATAGACTCGAAGATATTAAACTCAAATGGCTATTTTCAATGACTAAAAGCACTAGATGTATACTTAGAGTAAATTATGAAACGACAGAGTTGTTGAACTTTGAAAAATACTATTGAGATACAATTAGTAAGGTAAAGGTGCAGTAAAAAGGTAATTGTTTTGACTAAGAAATGTTGGATTAGGGATCTTACAAGTCTTTGTGACCCATTGCTTAGCACTAAATCCCTCTTTGGGCTTATTTATATTTGGGGACATGCTACATCCTAGAACGTTTCATAACCAGGACTTGTAGCCAAATAAAATAATTTTACTTGCAATTTATCAACGGATCAATTTATTAAATTACTTGGAATAATAAATGATGAGAAGACTTATCATTCTCTATTTCTTGTTGCAAGTTGGAAAATATTCTTACCCAATTAAGATACACACCAGTATTTTAGAAAGACACACTGGATCTTCTGTAAGACTTCCGCCAAGAAGTACACTAAAAACAAATAAGTGTATCTATGTCTGTCAGTATCCTAGCACTTATGTCTTAAAGCTCTTTTATTTTCTTCTATGGTGGGCTCTGAAATCATTGAGGGAAAAGATAAATTTCTCTCTTTTTTTTTTCCCATTTATTTTCATTAGTTGGAGGCTAATTACTTTACAACATTGTAGTGGTTTTTGTCATACATTGAAATGAATTAGCCATAGATTTACATGTTTTCCCCATCCCGGTCCCCCCCTCCCACCTCTCTCTCCACCCCATCCCTCTGGGTCTTCCCAGTGCACCAGGCCCGAACATTTGTCTCATGCAACCAACCTGGGCTGGTGATCTGTTTCACCATAGATATACATGTTTCGACGCTGTTCTCTTGAAACATCCCACCCTCGCCTTCTCCCACAGAGTCCACAAGTCTGTTCTATACATCTGAGTCTCTTTTTCTGTTTTGCATATAGGGTTATCGTTACCATCTTTCTAAAGTCCATATATATGTGTTAGTATACTGTAATGGTCTTTATCTTCTGGCTTACTTCGCTCTGTATAATGGGCTCCAGTTTCATCCATCTCATTAGAACTGATTCAAATGAATTCTTTTTAATGGCTGAGTAATATTCCATGGGGTATATGTACCACAGCTTCCTCATCCATTCGTCTGCTGATGGGCATCTAGGTTGTTCCATGTCCTGGCTATTATAAACAGTGTTGTGATGATCATTGGGGTGCACGTGTCTCTTTCAGATCTGGTTTCCTCAATGTGTATGCCTAGAAGTGGTATTGCTGGGTCATATGGCAGTTCTATTTCCAGCTTTTTAAGGAATCTCCACATTGTTTTCCATAGTGGCTGTACTAGTTTGCATTCCCACCAATAGTGTAAGAGGGTTCCCTTTTCTCCACAACCTCTCAAGCATTTATTGCTTGTAGACTTTTGGATAGCAGCCATCCTGACTGGCGTGTAATGGTACCTCATTGTGGTTTTGATTTGCATTTCTCTGATAATGAGTGATGTTGAGCATCTTTTCATGTGTTTGTTAGCCATCCGTAAGTCTTCCTTGGAGAAATGTCTGTTTAGTTTTTTGGCCCGTTTTTTGATGGGGTCATTTATTTTTCTGGAATTGAGCTGCAGGATTTGCTTGTATATTTTTGAGATTAATCCTTTGTTTGTTGCTTCATTTGCTATTATTTTCTCCCAATTTGAGGGCTGTCTTTTCACCTTGCTTACAGTTTCCTTTGTTGTGCAAAAGCTTTTAAGTTTCTTTAGGTCGCATTTGTTTGTTTTTGCTTTTGTTTCTAAAATTCTGGGATGTGGGTCATAGAGGATCCTGCTGTGATTTATGTTGGAGAGTGTTTTGCCTATGTTCTCCTCTAGCAGTTTGATAGTTTCTGGTCTTACATTTAGATCTTTAATCCATTTTGAGTTTATTTTTGTGTATGGTGTTAGAAAGTGTTCTAGTTTCATTATTTTACAGATGGTTGACCAGTTTTCCCAGCACCACTTGTTAAAGAGGTTGTCCTTTTTCCATTGTATATCCTTGCCTCCTTTGTTGAAGATAAGGTGACCATAGGTCGTGGATTTATCTCTGGGCTTTCTATTCTGTTCCATTGATCTATATTTCTGTCTTTGTGCCAGTACCATACTGTCTTAATGACTGTGGCTTTGTAGTATAGTCTGAAGTCAGGCAGTTTGATTCCTCCAGTTCCATTCTTCTTTCTCAAGGTTACTTTGGCTCTTCGAGGTTTTTTGTATTTCCATACAAATTGTGAAATTATTTGTTCTAGTTCTGTGAAAAATACCGTTGGTAGTTTGATAAGGATTGCATTGAATCTATAGATTGCTTTGGGTAATATAGCCATTTTGACAATATTGATTCTTCCAATCCATGAACACGGTATATTTCTCCATCTGTTTGTGTCCTCTTTGATTTCTTTCATCAGTGTTTTAGAGTTTTCTATATATAGGTCTTTTGTTTCTTTAGGTAGATATACTCCTAAGTATTTTATTCTTTTTGTTGCAATGGTGAATGGTATTTTTTCCTTAATTTCTCTTTCTGTTTTCTTATTCTTAGTGTATAGGAATGCAAGGGATTTCTGTGTGTTAATTTTATATCCTGCAACTTTACTGTATTCGTTGATTAGCTCTAGTAATTTTCTGGTAGAGTCTTTAGGGTTTTCTATGTAGAGGATCATGTCATCTGCAAACAGAGAGAGTTTCACTTCTTCTTTTCCTATCTGGATTCCTTTTACTTCTTTTTCTGCCCTGATTGCTGTGGCCAACACTTCCAAAACTATGTTGAATAGTAGTGGTGAGAGTGGGCACCCTTGTCTTCTTCCTGATTTCAGGGGAAATGCTTTCAATTTTTCACCATTGAGGGTGATGCTTGCTGTGGGTTTGTCATATATAGCTTTTATTATGTTGAGGTATGTTCCTTCTATTCCTGCTTTCTGGAGAGTTTTAATCATAAATGGATGTTGAATTTTGTCAAGGCTTTTTCTGCATCTATTGAGATAATCATATGGTTTTTATCTTTCAATTCGTTAATGTGGTGTATTACATATTCTGTCTACAAGAGACACACCTCAAAACAAGGGACACATACAGACTAAAAGTGAAGGGCTGGAAAAAAATATTCCACGCAAACGGAGACCAAAAGAAAGCAGGAGTCGCAATACTCATATCAGATAAAATAGACTTTCAAAGAAAGGCTGTGAAAAGAGACAAAGATGGACACTACATAATGATCAAATGATCAATCCTAGAAGAAGATACAACAATTATAAATATATATGCACCCAACATAGGAGCACTGCAATATGTAAGGCAAACACTAACAAGTATGAAAGAGGAAATTAATAGTAACACAATAATAGTAGGAGACTTTAATACCCCACTCACAACTATGGATAGATCAACTAAACAGAAAATGAACAAGGAAACACAAACTTTAAAGGACACAATGGACCAGCTAGACCTTATTGACATCTATAGGACGTTTCACCCCAAAACAATCAACTTAACCTTTTTCTCAAGTGCACAGGGAACCTTCTCCAGAATAGATCACATCCTGGGCCATAAATCTAGTCTTGACAAATTCAAGAAAATTGAAATCATTTAAGTCATCTTTTCTGACCACAGTGCAGTAAGATTAGATCTCAATTACAGGAAGAAAATTATTAAAAATTCAAACATATGGAGGCTGAACAACATGCTTCTGAATAACCAATAAATCATATAAGAAATCAAAAAAGAAATCAAAATATGCATAGAAATGAATGAAAATGAAAACACAACAACCCAAATTTCTCTTATTCACTCAAATTGACATGAGTTCACCTTAGATTTGGAGAAGGCAATGGCAACCCACTCCAGTACTCTTACCTGGAAAATCCCATGGACAGAGAAGCCTGGTAGGCTGCAGTCCATGGGGCAGCTAAGAGTTGGACATGACTGAGCAACTTCACTTTCACTTTTCACTTTCATGCATTGGAAAAGGGAATGGCAATCCACTCCAGTATTCTTGCCTGGAAAATCCCATGGATGGGGGTGCTTGGTGGGCTGCAGTGTATGGGGTCTCAGAGAGTTGCACATGACTAAAATGACTTAGCATCAGCAGCAGCAGCAGCAACAGCACCTTAGATTAATTCTTTAGATGTAGAATCTGAACCAGGGCTTCAGGGGCATGTGACTTATTGGCAAAGGATCTCAAAAGAAAGAGAATTTTGAAAATATGATAAAACAGGGGAAGGAGAGAAACAAGGAATTGATCTCAACTGGAGCATAATTTGAACAAGTTTAAAATCATAGAGGCTTCTATTAACTAGAACCATCCTATCAGTTTAACATTGCCTGCAGACTATCTGGAGATGATGGGAGGTTGTCAGATAGGATGAAAAATGAGTTAGCTTATGTCTTTTAAGAATCCAATGTCGAGATGGGATCAGCCATGCAAGATAAGTATTAGGAAGGAGGTCTGAGAGATAAAATTGAAAGGAAGTTTTGATCTTTGTGAAAGAAAAACGAAGTCTGGGACATATGACAATTAAATTAAATGAACCTTGAAACAGAAAAAGGCCCTTATGGGGATGCACTAGGCCAGAGTCTGAGCTGCCTCCATAGTGTCCACGGCACATTCAGATCTATGATTACTGCCATCCTGGGACCTGATTATAGTACAGTGTGTCTACACTGGCAGCCTCGTGGAAGCAACACCTGAGAGATACCAGGATAAATTGCCAGCAAATCCACAGTTCAGGTGGAGCTGACAGCAGTGTCAACACCAGTGTAATATGAGAGTTCACACAACAAAGAGCACCTACAGATGAACAACTCCAAAGAAAGCATACTCAGTGGCTTCACTCTCAGTGGGACTTTAACACCCTATTCAAATCAATGGATAGATCATCAAAACAGAAAATAAGGAAATACAGCCTTTAAAAGACATATTAGACTGGATGGATTTAATTGATACTTGTAGAGAATTTCATCCAAAAGTAGCAAATACACATTCTTCTTAAGTGCCTGTAGAATATTCTCCAGGATAAATGGTATGCTGGGCAACAAAGCAAGTCACAGTAAATTTAAGAATATTGAGTCATATCAAACATCTTTTCTGACCACAACACTAAGAGATTAGAAATCAACTACAAGGAAAAAATGATAAAACACACACACATGGAAGCTAAGCAATGTGATACTAAATAACCAATATTCACTAAGAAATCAGAGGACATTTTAATGGACACATTAAAAATAAATGAAAATGAAAACACAATGATACAAAACCCACAGGACAAAGCAAAAGCATTTGTAAGACATAAGTTTATAGTGATGCCATCTTACCTCAGAAAATTAAAAAAATAAAAATTCAATGTAAATAATCTCGTAGCTAAAAGAACTAGAGAAACAAGAATGAATAAATGCAAATTTAGTAGGGAAAAAAATCATTAAGATCAGAGCAGAAATAAATGAGAAATGAAGAAAAGAATAGTGAAGCTAAAAGCTGGGTCCTTGAAAAGATAAAATTGATGAATCTTAATAAAATTAGACATGAAGAAGGAGAAATTACAATGGACACCACTAACATGCAAAGTATCATAAGAGACAACTACAGACAACTATATGCTAGCAAAATGGACATCATAGAAGAAATGAACAAGTTCATAGAAAGGTACAGCTGTTCAAGATTAAGTCAAGAAGAAAGAAAATATGAGCAGACAAGAACTGAAATTGAAACAGTGATTTAAAAACTTCAAACAAATAAAAGTTCAGGACTAGATGACTTCCCAGGTGAATTCTATCAAGCACTTACAGAAGAGTCAATATCTATCCTTCTGAGACTTCAAGAAATTGCAGAAGGAGGAATATTCCCAAGTTCATTCTATGATGCTGCCATCACTCTGATACCAAAACTAGACAAAGATACCACAAAAGAAGAATATTGAAGGCCAATGTCACTGATGAACATAAAATTCTCGACAAAATATGAGCAAACTGAATCCAACAACACATTAAAATAATGATCAAGTTAGATTTATCTCAGGGATGCAAGGATTCTTCCATATGTGCAAACTAATCAATTTTAATGAACTGAAGAGTAAAAATGATACAATGATTTCACTACATGTAGCAAAAATTGATAATTTTTGATAATGAATTTGAGCAAATTCCAGGAAACATTGAAAGATAGATGAGCCTGAAATGCTGCAGGTGATGGGATTGCAGAGTTGGACAGGAAATAATGACTGAACAACACCAACATTTATGATTAAAAAAAACAAAAACAAACAAACAAACAAACAAACAAAAAAACCTCTCCAGAAACAGCATAGAGGGAATCTACCTCATTGTAATATGGTCATATATGAGAAACCCAGAGCTAGCATTAATCTCTGTGGTGAAAAAATGAAAGCATTTCCTGTAGGGTCAGAAACAAGACAACCTATCCACTCTTGTCACTGTTACTCAACATAGATTTGGAAGTCCTAGCCTCAGTGATCAGAGAGGAAAAATAAATAAAAGGAATGAAAATTGTAAAAGATGGCAGAGGAGTAAGATGAGAGCGCCCACCTCCCCCCAAATACATCAAAAACTCATCAAGATATAGATAAACTCCTACAAAATCACATTTAGGTGACAGCAGAAGACTTCAGGCCTCCAAGAAGGGCAGGCTAAGCTCCCTGGAATGAGGCAGGAGAGAGGATGAAGACATAAAAAGGGAAAAGATGGAGAACTCCTGGACAGGAGCTTGTACCCCAAGGGTGGGAGTCCTGAAGCATTAAGAGTTCCCATGTACTGGGAATCTCCCTCACAGGCGAGCCCAAGGGAGAGCTGCAGAATCTGAGAAAACCAGACAGAGTAGGGGCTTAGAGGGCAGAGAATAGAGAAAACTGCACTTTTCAACCCATAAACAGCTAACAGATGTGTTCCCAACCAGAGAGCATGCTCAGGGAACCGAGGGAAGCCCACAGTAGACCCACAGCACAAAAGGCAGGCTCAGGGTGCCGAGAGAGGCATGGCAAACAAACTTCTGCAGCACACTCAAACCTCAGGTCATAGAAGGTGAGCCCAGGGAACTGAAAGAAGAACCCACAAGCCCTGCGACATAGTAGGCAGGCCAGTCAGCTGAAACAAGTGCACACAAGCCCCACAACACAGAAGATAGGCCTGGGGAGCCAAAACAGCTCACACAAGCCCTGTGACATAGAGGGAGGGCTCCGTATGCTGTCTACAAGAGACCCACTTCAGACCTGGAGACACAAACAGACTGAAAGGAATAGACTGGAAAGGATACTTCACGTGAATGGAAACCAAAAGAAAGCAAGATTGACAATCTTTACTTCAGACAACATAGACATTAACTTTATAATAAAGAATACTGTAAGAGAAAAAGAAGGATACTACATGATGATCAAAGGATTTATCCAAGAAGAAGACATAACAATTGTAAATATTTGTGTACCCAACATAGGAACACCTCAATACATAAGCCACACATTATCAGGTATAAGATTGGAAATCAATAGTAAAACAATAATAGTAGGAGACTTTAACACCCCAGCCACACCATTGGACAGAACATCAAAACAGAATCAATAAGGAAACACATATCTTAAAGGAAACATTAGACTAAATAGACCTAGTTGATATTTTTAGGACCTTCTATCCAAATGCAGAAGAATACACTTTCTTCTCAAGTGCACATGGAACAGTCTCCAGGATAGACTGCGTCTTGGGGCACAAGTCAAGCCTCTGTAAATTTCAGAGAATTGAAATCGTATCAAGTATCTTCTCTGACCACGTTATGAGACTAGATGTCAACTACAGGGGAAAAAAAAAACTGCATAAAACACGAATTCATACATTACTAGATAAAGAAGAGGTTACTGAAGAAATAAGAAAGGAAATCAAAAGATTCCTAGAAACAAATGACAGTGAAAACACGACAATTCAAAACTTATGGGCTTCAGCAAAGAGTTCTAAGAGGGAAGTTTAAAGCAATACAATCCTATATCAGGAAGCAAGAAAATCATTGAATACCCACTCAAATCTCCATTTAAAGCAGCTGCAAAAAGAAGACCAATAAAATAAAATAAAATCAGGAGGAGGAAAGATATCATAAAGATCAGAGCAGAAATAAATGAAAAAGAAATGAAGGAAGCAATAGTAAAATTATAAAACTAAAATCCAGTTCTTTGAGAAGATAAACAAAATTGACAAACCACTAGCCTGACTTAAAAAAAAAAATCAAATGAACAAAATTAAAAATGAGA